>NC_091828.1:21840000-23145000 GCF_038994185.2 Dermacentor albipictus | reverse complement strand
GCCGCCGGCCAAAATCGAGAGTTATGGACGGTAGAACATGCTTGGTGATAGAGGTAGAGCTCGCCGTGCACAGTGTAGGGCCAAATGACCCTTAGTGCAGTCACTCTTAGAAGACGGCAGTACGATGACCTCGGCACTAGTCTTTACAAAGAAGCCCAGGCCGCAAATGCAATACATGACGATGAAAAGGCAGCCGGGTTGTAAGGACAGGTCCCATGATGCCAACAGTGATCTCGCAGTGTATTTCCCCACCACTGGTATGTGAACTGGCGGATGCGGTGCAGGAAAGTATAATGGTACTTGAAAATAGGCGTGTTTCGAAGAATATCCGAGCATGGCCTGCTCGGCTAAGAGGAATGGTGGCTCAAGCGGGAAGATGAGCCGTGCTCGTCATGATAGGACGTCCGATAGACGTCAATGAAGACGAGCTGGTCGATCCCGGACTCTAAGTGGGACATCATAGAAGACTGTGGTGCTGAAGAGAAAACGGCGATAGAAGCATAACTAGCGTCGTGATCGGAGACTCGATCAACGAGCTGGGCGAGGGGGTCGAGGGACAAGTCTCTTGCGACGGCCGAGACAAGGCGAGTCAGCTACGGCAAACACTGTAGGATGAGCTTCTTCTGCCGCGCACCGTTCGCACCGACATTGCTTCAGCCCAGGAGCCGTCGCATGCTGTGGAACAACGGGGAAGGGCGGCGATCTCCAAGCTCCTTGGAGCTGAGCAGGTGCTGGAGAGGCGTGCTCTCCGACACCGTGGTGCGGTCCAAAATACTCTGCTTCAGTTGCTGGTATGGTACATCCCACAATGGGGCAGCGATGACGTCCACCACCTGTTGAGCAACCGACCCACCTGGTGAGTTCCGAGGTGCTGTGGTTTAGATCGGATAAGGCTTCGACTTGGGTGAAACAAACCTGTGTGTTCTTGCGCTTGAACGCGGGAAGGCGAAGCTACACAGCAGCAATGTCATGTGGGCGTGAGGTAGGATCAGGCGGAAGGTTGCCTGAGCGTGGTAGTTTGCTGGGGTTGGTCGTCTCGTAGTTCATTTTCACCAATGTCGAGAACCGAGTGTTGCAGCGGAGTGCCAGAACCAGAAACCAAGCGTAGCATGCTCTTCGAACGGCCTAACACGAAGCGCGCTTCCGCCGCGCAAGTGCAGCCCAACTTTATTTTTTTTATCTTTTTCTGTGGTGACCGAAAGCGCCGACCTTTAGCGTCCACGCGCAGCGGCTTTGGTGGGCGCTGCAACGTCAACCTTGTCTTCGTCACTGAAGCTCGGCAGCATGGGTTGCCGCGGGGTAACACACGTAAACCAGCTTGAATGACATCATCTGTGTTGTTTCCTTTACTGCCGTATTCTAGGTAAATGTTTTACACTTCAAAATAGAAGGCCTCCACGCTTACAACTATATGGATTTCAAGCAATCACGTTCAGGCGGCCTTACATGAGGTCATACCCGTCGCAAGGTCTCCTAAGCAGGATTAACACAAAACTAATCCGCAGTGATCGGATTGTGTGGATGATTTTAGCACTCTGACTCATATGTTCTGGCAGTGTCCTACATTACGGGAAACGACACTCACTAGCCGACAGGGCTTGGACGAGGCCATCTCATAAACGGAACTCAACATCTGGTCCACGGCCATCCAGAGGGTCTCTGAAAAAGCAGAGAGGCTTGGCCTCCAAAATCCGACATCGATGCAGCAAGAGGCGAGCCGGGGACTCTAACGTGTCTGTGCCGGGTAGTCCCTCACGACTTCGATAAAGTTTTTCATCTGCCTGTCTGCTTGTCTCTCTGTCTGGAATCCCACTTCTCATGCTCAACTCCAACATACATTGACGGCATGAAGTGGCCACGTTTCCGGGCTTAAGAAATGTAGGCGCACAGCGCATGCCGTGCCTGCATGTATCGGATGTTTAACGAAGGTTATCGAAGGTTTTATGCACTGTCTGTGGTCAGCGAACCTTGTGTAATCTGATTTCATGTATTCGCGAAGCGAATGCTGTAGAACTTTCTGGAAGACACACGGGAACCAACGATTGTTCTGGAACCTTCCATGCCTGATGTATAAAAGCCGACGCGCTTGAACCACTGATTAGAATTTCGACCATCGTCGAATGTGTTCGCCTCCGTCACCGTTCCTTGAGTTTAGCCTGCTTTTGAGGCGCCATGTTCGCCCAATTAAGCGCTAGTTTCATTTCCAGTTTTTCCGCTTTCTTCACCGTCACTACTACCTGACATCTGGTGGAGGTACTAGTGCGTTCATGCACGGAGCACTCCCTCAAAGCCGTAGCCCAAACCTGAAACCCGACGAAGACACCAACGTCGCTGGAAACCAGCGAGCAAACTTCAGGTTGCAAGGACTGGCCCCGGAGCAGGGACTTCTGCCTGATACGACGAGAAAGACCATGGTCAGATCAGCAACCACAATGGCAGCCACAGCGTATGCCATCGTACTTCAACAAGCCAGAGTGCCCCCTACCTTCAGTGGAGCTTCGTCGGGGAATCCGGAAACCTGGCTTGTAACCTTCGAAAGGATTTCAATGTTCAACTGGACCTCTTAGTATAAGCTGCGCCATGTGTATTTCTCCCCGGAAGATGCCGCGAGGACTTGGTTCGAGAACCGGGAGTCCACCCTTACAACGTGGTACCTGTTCCGCATTAACAACCTAAGGACCATCACGAGCGTTGTCCGAAAAGAAAGGGCCGAAGTTCTGGTGAAAACCCGAGGGTAACTACCGAGTGAGACTATCGCCATCTTCACGGAAGAGAGGACTCGTCTGTTCCGGCACGCCGACCCCTTAATGTCCAAGGAGAAAAAAGACCGGTTCTTGATGCTAGGCGTAAAGCAAGAACTTTTCGCCAGTCTGATCTGCAACCCACCGAAGACCGTAGCTGAGTTCTTGCCAGAGGAAACAGTGATTGAGAAAACTCTGGAGGTGCGCAGTAGGCAATTTAACCGTGAAGTTATCACGCCACAGTGCACAACCCAGCCACTTGGCTCCGGTAATCTCCACGAGACCATAACGGCCATTGAGTGCGAAGAACTGCGCAGGATGTTTTCTTCGTCGCCACCTTAGGTCTCCACGGTCACCGAAATGGTCAAGGATGAACTTGGACGCTCACTAGGCTTTGGGAAACGCAGCTCGAATCGCTGCGTCCTGTGCGAGAAGCGATGACATCGCCCGCCGTCAAGCTCCCCCTCCGCTCCCGCGCCAGAGCCCGGTAACGCCGCAATTCCGCAGTCCGCCACCGCCACCACCAACTCTCCCGCCTGCCGCCGCTACTCAAGGAAGAGACATGTATGGCACGCCCCCGACCACCGCCCGCTGTGCTATTACTATGGAGAAGTGGGCCGCGTCTACCGTCGATGCCCAAACCAGGACTTGGGTGTGCGAGGGTTCGCCATCAACGCGCCGCGCCCGCAACAAAGCGAACAGCCTCGCGATATCTCCGACTACCTAGCCGCTACTCAGTGGAGCCTACGACAACCGTCCCGTTCGCCGTCACCGGGCCGCTACCTGTCCCTGCAACGCCGACCATAACTGGCCCAGTCCAGGGCCGGTCTGCCAGCCCATATCCGAAAAAATAAAAGCAGCAACTGATGGAAGTGCGGTTGGTGCTCGTTGAACTGACGAAGATCCTCCGCCGCGTAGGAAAATGCCGAGAAGACGATCTCGATTATATATAAACGAAACGCCACCATCCCGATGAAGCCTAGAAGCAAAGATTACGCTGACAAAAGACTTGGCGACGTGACGTTCTAGCCGTAGGTAAACAAGACGCAGCCGTTATCCAACGCCGAGGCCTAACTGCAACGGATGACAAAGAACCACTGATTTCGGCGTGCTTCTCGATGACCAGCAGTCACCGCCATAGTGGACACAGGAGCCGAGTATTCCGTGATGAGTGATTCTCTTGCCGCCCAGTTGAAGAAAGTTAAGACTGCATGGGAAGGCCCTCATATGCAGACAGCTGGAGGACACCTAGCAGCGCCGACCAGAATCTGCACAGCAAGAATTGCCTTTCATGACCGAGCTTACCCTGCCACCTTCGTTATCCTCCAAGGCCAGACGTCATTCTCGGCATGGACTTCCTGAACCAACACGGCGCAATCATCAACCTGTAGTCTAAGTCGATAACGCTGTCTGAAGATAAAGGGGTTACCCCGGGAAGCTCTCGTAGTCACCGCGCCTTCAGTGGGCTGGAGGATCAAGTGAGTATCCCTCTTCGCTCCCGCATTGTTTTAACACCCTTAGACATAGAAGGCTTCATCTAGGGTGACCAACGTATACTGCTCAACCGTGAAATATGCGTCGGAAGAGGGATCGCTCTACCACACGGAGGGAAAGTGCAAGTGATGCTGATTTCACTATGTGGTCTTTATATAGCCATCATCACCACTGGGCATCTTAAGTGTAGGCGCACGCACTCGGTCTTTCTTTTGGAATAAAACCGCCGCATTAAGCCATTGCTTCTCATGTCGTGGAACTGCTTCAAGATCTATTTGACCTCTCCACATTACTGTTCTGGAATTGCATTACACCCTCCTACACTGTAAGCAGCCGTCAGCGCGATCCCGAGGCACTCGCTGGGCTGCCTGAAGATGGCTTCGAAGACTTGGTGGATTCCAAGATCGAGTAAGCTCACTTAAAAACTGGGACGATGCTTCAAAATTGCAGAAAGTTGACTTCTACATCACTAAGGCCGTGAAGACATGGTTTAATATTCACGAGCGGGACTTCCGTGACTGGTCTTCTTTCGAAGAACATCTTCGCAGATTACCGGGACGTCATATTCTTGTAGTCTGAGGGCCCCCCGTGCCAGCCATCCTGAAGGGTCGGTAGCTATAGCCAACAGGATGCGTGATGCTCGCTAACGACTTTTAATGGCCTGCTTTATAGGTAAGGGCGGAGTTTTGCTGTAGCCGAAATGATAGCGAGGCATTCCTTTTAAGTCGTAGAGTAATCGCCTTCAGCTTTTGACAGCGACCAGCTAGCATAAGATATCACCCGTTCAAGTACGTCCTTACTCTGGACTAGGACGGCACCGAAGCCTAGGCTACGGGCGTCAGTGTGGATTTCGGTATCGGCATCCTCGTCGAAGTGAGCAAGTACCGGCGGCGACTGCATGCGTAGTTTGAGTTCTTCAAATGCGTCGACCTGTGGGGTTTCTCACTTGAGCTCTACATCATTTGGTTAGATGTGTTAGCGGCACAGCGATACGTGAAAAGTCCTTGACAAAGCACCTATAGTAGACACGCCAAGAAATCTCCGCACTACCTCTTGTCGATGGGTTGTGGGAACTTCGCTATGGCAGCTGTCTTCTGCGGGTCAGGGCTTATTCTAGATTTGCTGATGACGTGGCCCACGAACAGAAGCTCATCGTAAGCGAAGCGGCACTTTTCCGGCTTTAGAATGAGCCCTGATGACTTGATCTCCTCTAAGACTGTCGCAAGCCGCCTAAGTTGATCGTCGAAATTTCCAGGGAAGACAATGGCGTCATCCAAGTAAACAAGACACGTCTGCCACTTCAATACTGCTAACCCAGTGTCCATGACGCGCTGAAACGTTTCACACGCCGAGCTAAGTCCGAATGGCATGACCTTGAATTCGAGAGGCCGTCTGGCGTGATGAATGTGTCTTTTCGCGATCTCTCTCGCCGACTTCTATTTGCCAGTAGCCAGACTTGAGGTCCATCCACGAGAAGTATTTAGCGTTGCAGAGCCGATCCAATGCGTCGTCTATCCGGGGAAGGGGGTATACGCCCTTCTTCGTGACCTTGTTCAGTCGACGATAATTGACTCTGAAACCTAGGGTTGCGTCCTTTTCCTTCACCAGGACTACAGGAGATGCCCAGGGGCTTTTCGACGTCGGGATGATGTCGTCGCGCAGAATTTCGTCAACTTCTTGCCTAATAGCTTCACGTTCTCGCGTCGAAACTGAGTAAAGGCTCTGGCGGAGTGGTCGAGCGCACTCTTCCGTTAATTTACGATGCTTTGCGTCTGGTGTTTATGGAATTCTCGTTGACGTCGAAAAGCAGCCTTTGTATCGTCCAAAAAGACTTGTCAGCTGTTGCTGCTTACACAGGCATAGACCTGGATTTATGTAGAAATATCGCTCAGGAACTATGCTGGTCGGGGTAGATGCGGCAGAATCCGTGAGGACAAAGGCATTCTTTGTTTCCACAGTTCCCCCGATGTACGCAATTGTGCTCTTGCTGATGTGTTTGAACTCTTGGCTGAAGTTGGTTAGCATAACATCCGCTTTCCCTCCATGGAGCCGAGCGATCAATCTTGCGCCGAAAATTTCACGGCCGAGCAGTAGATGTCGGTCGCCCTCGATAGCACCTTCTACGTCAGCGGGTGTTTCGATGCCCATGAAAATAATAATGCTGGAACGCGGCGGGATCCTGACTTGATTTTCCAGCATACTCAATGCATAGTGACTACGACAGTTCTCCGGCGGTATCGCTTGATCTTCCGTTCGTTATCGGCTTCGACTTCAGGTCGATGATTGCGCTGTGTCGGTTCAGAAAGTCCATACCGACAATGATGTCTCGTTAACACTCTTAAAGGATAACAAAGGTGGCAGGGTAAGTATGGTCATGAATAGTAATTCTTGCCGTGCAGATTCCAGTCGGGGTTATTAGGTGCCCCACAGCGGTGCTAATTTGAGGGCCTTGCCATGCAGTCCTAACCTTCGTTAGGTGGGCAGCGATGGGTGCACTTATGACGGAGTAGTCGGCTCCTGTATCCACTGAGGCGGTGACTGTGTGGCCGTCCAGGAGCACGTCGAGGACAGTGGTCATCTGTCTTGCGTTACAGTTAGGTCTTGGCGTCAGATCGCGGCTGCGTAATGTTGAACTAAAGCTGGAACGTCGCGTCGGAAGCCATCTTTCGTCGGTGTATTCTTGACTTTATAACTTAATCGGGATGGTGGCGTCTCGTTTATATATTGTCGAGACAGTATTTTCGGTGTCTTCGTCGGCGGTGGAGGATCTCCGTCAGTTCCACGAACAGCATCCGCACCTCCATCGGTTGCTGCCTTTAGTTTCCGTATATGGCCTGACGGACCGCCCCCGGGCTAGGCCAGTGTATGGACGGCGCTGCGGCGACAGCTAGCGGCCTGGTGACGGCAAACTGGATGATCGTCGAGGGCTCCACTGAGTGGCGGTGAGGTAGTCAGTGATGTCGCGAGGTAGTTCGCCAATCTGTGGTCACGGTGCGTTAACGGCGAACCCTCACAGTCCCATCTTCCTGTAGGGGCATCAGTGGTAGACGTGACCCACTTCTCCGCAGTAGTAAAAGAGCGGGCAGTGGTCAGGGGCACGCCAGACGTCTGTAGCTTGGGTACCTTCGCTGGACGACGGGTGAGCGAGCTGGCAACGGCAGCGGACGGCGGAACTCCGTCGCTCCAGCGCTTTGGCGCAGGCGCGAAGTGTTACTTTCACGGCGGGTGACGGCGGCGTAGTTCATCGCTTCAGGCTGGGCCTATGGCGAATTCGGCTGGCCTTCTGGAAGTTTCAGTGACCGCTGGATTTCTTCTGTCATGACGTCCGCGATCGACGCAACCTGAGGCTGGGATCTTGGGAACATCCTCTGAAGTTGCTCTCACACGACCGCTCTAATGGTCTCGCGATGTCGTAGGTGGCCAATGATTGAACTTCGCCATAGTTTGCTGGGCTTGCGCGGCGGTTGAATTGGCGGTTCCGCATTTACAGAGTTTTCTCGGTGCTCGTGACCTTGTGAAGAAATTCTTCGACGGTTTTCGGTGGATATCGTATCATTCCGGCGAAAAGTTCTTGTTTGAAGCCACGCATGAAAAGGCGAAGCTTTTTGTCCTCGGATATTTTGGGGTCAGCGTGGCGGAATAGGTACGTCATCTCCTCAGTGAATATGGCAATGTTTTCGTTAGGTAGGTGTACACGGGCTTCCAGCATAGCTTCGGCCCTTTCGTTAAACACGACGCTCATAAAGGTTCGCACTCCCGGTTCTGAAACTTCGTCCAGGCGCGTCTTCTAAGGCAAAGTACACATGCCGCAGCTTGTCGTCGGAGTCCCACTAGTTGAAAGTCGTGATTCTTTCATATGTCTCGAGCGAGGTTTCTGGATCTTCAGAGGATGATCCATGAAAGGTTGATGAGTCCCGAGGTTGTTGCAGCAGAATGGGGGACGCTGGGGCAGCCATTACGGTTTCTGATTTGGGCCTGCTCCTTCTGGTCTTCTCGGGAAGAGGTCCATATTGCGGTCGCAACCCTTGCTGCCTACGGCTTGCCCGCTGGTCCTTCGCAACGTTAGTGTTGTCTTCGGGTTTTGGACTTAGAACGTGGCTTTGCTGGGGCGTTCGGTACATCAACGCCCCCGCAGATGTTGTGCAGCAGTGATGGCGAAGAAAGCACCAAAACTGTGGTTAACGAAACTAGCCTTTAATTGGGCGAAGTCGTGCCCTCAAAAGCAGGCTACACTCAAAGACAACGATAACGGCGAACACACTCGGTGTTCGTCGAAAATCTGATCTGCGGGTCAAGCGCGTTGGTTTTTATACATCAGTCGTCGAATGTTCCAGAGTATTCACTGGGAACCGCGTGTCTTCCACAATGTTCTACACTATTCGCATCGCGCATATATGCAATTATATTACACAAGCTTCGGCCACAGACAGTGAATGTAACCATCGATAACATTCCAGAAATTCCCATAGATGCAGGCGCGTCCTGCGCTGTGCGATAACATTTCTTAGGCGGTAAAACGGGTTCGCCCAATAAAGATAAACAAATCCTCGTGCCAATTTAATTTCGATGTCGTTTATAAGTGCGGAAGAAAGCACCAAGACGCCTACGCACTTTCTCCCTGCCCACTACCGCCATCTCTCGATCACGTTACGTCACCTTGTCAACATGGCCGCAAGGACGTCGCATCGTCAGTGTTACGTATTAGTTCCCTGACCCAGTCGCCATTTAGCCACCCTTCTGTGTTTTCCACTGACCAGCGTGCTGATCCATATTGTCCAGACATCATTAATCGCCTCATTGGTGTTTCAATTCCACCTAAACCCTCGTTTCCAAAGCAATTCAAACTATTCAAATTAGAGGGCGATCTTCTTTACCGATGCATCATTCATCCGGACGGCCATCAATGGGGTCATGTTGTTCCGCGTTCTCTTCGTGCTGAAGTTTTCCAGGCTTGCGCTGCCACAAAACCTGCGAGCGACTAAGTTCATTCTTCTCGCCAGGTCTTTCAACTAGCGTACCTTGATAAGTCGCGTCGTGGACCCTTTGCCAATGCCACAAGCAACGGACAGTTGCAGCCTCCGGGACGCTACAACCACTCCCTCTTACAAGAGAATCTTCCGTTGTCGTGGAAATTGACCTTTACGGTGCTCTACCGGCCACTACAGACGGCAACCGATAGATCGTCACTGCTGTGGATCACTTGACGCGGTACGCAGAAACAACCTTTGTCTGCCCAGGTACTGCTTCTTAAGTGGCTGCCTTCTTCCTTCAATCTATCTGCTTACGCCATGGAGCTCCTCGCCTCCTTTTGAGCCACCGCGGCAAGGCATTTCTATAAAACACGCTTGATGAAGTTCTCCGAGGTTGCAACACCGTGCACAAGGCAGCCTCCGGCTACCACCCCCAAACCAACGCCCTGACAGAACGGTTTCATCGCACGCTCAATGATATGCTGTCCACGTATATCCAGCCTGACCATCGTAACTGAGATGTCATTCTCCCCATAGTGACATTAGCCTACAACACCACCGTGTAGCGCACCACAAGCTCCTCAGTTTTCTATCTATGACCGACACACAACCTCTGGCATCGACGTTTCTTACTTTTCTGGCACTGTAGACACTTCACCGTTAATTTGCGACCACTTTGTCTCTCGTCTTACCCAATATCGCCACCGTGCTCGCATAAACACCGAGGCGAGCCAAGAAGATCGCAAGAGTCGTTACGATGCTACTTGCCATGTTGTTTTCTAACACGCTGGCGATGATGTACTGCGGTCGACCACTGTGCGAATGTCTTGTTTATCTGAAAAACTTCAATCTCGGTACATCGACACCGACAAAGTTATAAAGCAGACTAGCTCAGTGGACTACCTCGTGAAACTTGCCGTGTGAAACCCTTTTGACTCCCCCACTGACCGAAGCTGCCGCAGGACAAAAATCCTGCATGTTTCCCGCTTCGGCGCTCCTTGCTAGCTTAATTTATGGCCAGGTTCACCGTTTCCGTCCGTGGGGGCAATTAGCGTGAGTATTCATATTGTAGACGTTATCTTCCACATCCGAACCTAACCATCACCATCACTGGGCATCTTCATTGTCGGCGTGCTCGCTCGTGCTTTTGGAAAAAAAGCTTGAGTAAAACCGTTGCTTCTCAATATGCAGGGTGTTTCAGCGAACACTTTCAAATTTTTAAAGGTCGCCTGTGCTAGACATCACAATTCTAATTTATGAGCCGGTCTACCGGAAGCATTGTGAAACATAGTTCCAGCGCACATTTTAACAAGGACGAGGCGAGAAAGACAACACGAACGTGTTGTCTTTCTCGCCTCGTCCTTGTTCAAATGTGCGCTGGAACTATGTTTCACAATGCTAATCATAACCAACTAGCCCAGCTGTCCATACTTAGCTACTGGAAGCAGCGCACACACTTGCGCACAAAACAAATTGAAATGCAAACTCGACAACTTAACAAGAATTCACTAATTACCTTTTTAGCTAATTATCTTATGACCCATATTGCAATTTACAAATTATAGCAGGGGACTTCGCAAAGCGGATCAACTTTGAGCGAATTTCAGAACGACAGCAGTTTCGAGATATAAGTTCCCGAACTTTGTAGTGAAATGCGTTATCGTTCCAGGTACTTGTGTGCTTCAGTACGTGAAACGACGTTTTCTTGACTAATTAACTGGAACGTCAGCGCATTTCTCCGCAAAGTTCTGGAATTTGTGTCTCGATATTGGTGTCATCTTGAAAATTCGTTCCAAGTGCATCCGACTTGCAAACTTCATGGCCAGAATTTGCAAATTGCAATTTGGGACATATCACCATCAGCAGCAGCCTGGTTACGCCCACTGAAGGGCAAAGGCCTCTCCCATACTTCTCCAACAACCCCGGTCATGTACTAACTGTGGCCATGCCATCCCTGCAAACTTCTTAATCTCATCCGCCCACCTAACTTTCTGCCAACCCCTGCTACACTTCCCTTCCCTTGGAATCCAGTCCGTAACCCTTAATGACCATCGGTTACCTTTCCTCCTCATTACATGTCCTGCCCATGCCCATTTCTTTTTCTTCATTTCAGCTAAGATGTCATTAACTCTACTTTGTTCCCTCACGCAATCTGCTCTTTTCTTATGCCTTAACGTTAAACCCAGGATTATTCTCTCCATACCTCGTTGCGTAGGACTTCGTAAACCAGCTCATGAACTAGAATTGTCATATCCACCACACAACATTTAAACATTCGTCAAAATGTGCGCTGAAGCCCCTTGTATCTATATATATCGTTTGTGCACATGTGGTGATGAATATACATATACATATACATATATATATATATATATATATATATATATATATATATATATATATATATATATATATTGGTTAGGCATGCGATGTCATTATATAGGGTGCTAAATACAGAGAGTTCTTACTTCTAGGTCCACGTATATGCATGTAAGCATTTCCTTCAAAGTCTAGGCCCAGTCTTGCATAATATTCTAGGTAATATCTGTAACAGCACAAGAACATAGGGAAAGTTGTGGTATCAGTTTGCTATGAGGTGACCTTATGCGTAACTTTACATGCGCTATAATTATTAGTTTTTATGCAATGCAACTGCCAAGAACTGCGTTGCTTCGAGTTCAGCCTTCTTAGATTATTAAAAATGGCGATGATGAAAGTCATAGGAAACGAGGGAGTCGCTTCTAAAGGCACACGACAACGAAGCTATGTTTAAAGCGCACAGGAAAGCAAACGAAACACACAAATTTGGTAAAGACTTGAAATTCGTGCAAGTGTTCAACGTACACGAAGAGCGTTCAGCAATGACGTGAGTATGATGTACATTCCGTGCGATGAGCGTGCGAAGAGCAGATTAAAGCACATTCTGTGGGTGGAGTACGACACATACTCGATGCTTGTGTATGTCGGAATCGGCCAGACGCCCTGTCGACGTTCACAGGCCGGAGCTTGGCTGATGTATCGGAGACGTCGGACAGGTTTTAACTGCACGACCTTACGGCGTTTGCCAGCCCTAGGCTTCCGAAGCGGCTACATGAGGCGCCTGCCTCCAGATGGAAGCCTGTTGTGACCACAGCCTGGAGTGGCCGCTACCCCCTCGCCGCGAACGCCATCTTCCATCTCCCATGGCCTCTTTCTGGACTGCCGGCCTTCTCCCTCAGTGCTCTTCGCTTCTTTTCGAGCGATAGCTTCACTACTGCAGGTATAAACCCAGAAAGTGCCTGTTTCTGTAAGTGTGACCTTCAAGCTCAGTCAAGGTCAAAGTGGGACTGCCTGCCACTACAGGCAACTGCTGCGTACGCCATGTGGGCGCCCATTTCTTGAAAGCGCTCTGCAATGTGTACAAGTATAACATGCGTAACACAAAGCGTAACACAAATGAAGGCTACACTTAACCTACTTTCGCTGTTAATATGCAGGAAACAATCACGCCTATGCTTATTTCATAATATTTACTACCAGAACGCTGCGCTTCGGTCAGCATGAATTAATTCAGCACCTTTCATCTCCTCACGTAGAGATCATACGCATAAAGTACATGTGCCTCGCTCTAACACACTAACACATCCGCAATCATTTTTACCCAAAACATGCAACGACTGGAACGGTCTGCAAGCATCCATTGTTAGTATAAGTAATCCTGTTCAGTTTTGAAACGCTTTATTTAACTACATTCAAATCATGAAACTTGCATTCAATATATCTTATGTCTTTTCATTGTATAAATAGAATATTTGCAACTCAACTATGTATGTATTGACCTATCATCCCCAGCTTGTTTTATTGAAAAGTGTATCAAGAGATTTCTATGGTGATCTACCACTATTATTTTTTTTTGTTTATGATGTGTAAATCATTGAACGAGGACAATTTATCATTGTTACTTATACTGTGCCTTTTCTGTGCACCATCTTTTCCTCCTTTACGTTGCCTGTCCCCTCCATAATGTATACTTACTCTGAGAGTACTGTAAATAAATAAATAAAAGACCACCGAGTGCTCGTAGCTTCGAATGCGCTGGGCTATCGGCGCTTTGCTTTGAAGCGAGGCGTAGCTGCTGCTGGGTCTGTGTGTTATCGTCATCATCATCGTCAGCCTGGTTATTCCCACGGCAGGGCAAAGGCCTCTCCCATACTTCTCCAACTACCCCGGTCATGTACTAATTGTGGCCATGTTGTCCCTGCAAACTTCTTAATCTCATCCGCCCACCTAACTTTCTGCCGCCCTCTGCTACGCCTCCCTTCCCTTGGAATCCATTCCGCAACTCTTAATGACCATCGGTTATCTTCCCTCCTCATTACGTGTCCTGCCCATGCCCCATTTCCTTGTCTTGATTTCAACTAAGATTTCATTAACTCGCATTTGTTCCCTCACCCAATCTGCTCTTTTCTTATCCCTTAACGTTACACTTATCATTCTTCTTTCCATAGCTCGTTGCGTCGTCCTCAATTTAACTAGAACCCTTTTCGTAAGCCTCCAGGTTTCTGCCCCGTACGTGAGCACTGGTAAGACAAAGCAGTTATACACTTTTCTCTCGAGGGATAATGGCAACCTGCTGTTCATGATCTGAGAATGCCTGCCAAACGCACCCCGGCCCATTTTTATTGTTCTTATTATTTCAGTCTCATGATCTGTATCTACGGCCACGACCTATCCTAGGTAGGTGTATTCCCTTACCACTTCCAGTGCCTCGCTGCCTATCGTAAAGTGCTGTTCTCTTGTGAGGCTGTTAAACATTAATTTAGTTTCCTTCAGATTAATTTTAGACCCACCCTTCTGCTTTTTCTCTCCAGGTCAGTGAGCATGCATTGCAATTGGTCCGCTCAGTTACTAAGCAAGGCACTAGCATCAGCGAATCGCTAGTTACTAAGGTATTCACCATTAACTTTTATCCCCAATTTTGCCCATTCCAGGTCTCTGTATACGTCCTGTACCTCTGTACCTCCTTATGTTGCGGCGCAGTTGTAGATGCGGTAGTTGCTGACGGCGCCGAGCAGCGTCTGCGTCTTTTTGCAAATTAAGCAATACCGTGCTACGACTCCACCAACTTCGTTTAACTGTGTTCCACCAGGGAACATTCTTTCCCCCGCTCTCCATGCAAGCTGCTGATTGGTTACAATTCTGTATAAACGCGTGCTGGAGCTGTGCATCGTGTTCGTCTTCGACGAATCGTGATGCGAGCGCTCATGTCGCCGCCATTAATGTGTCTTCCTCATCTTCTTGGTCTTGTGAACGAGCACTCTGCCCGCACACATCATGACATATGGCTCCCCTTCAGGAAGTTTTAGAAAAAAAAAACTGAACTAGTCTGCGCGCGTGTCAACCTTGCACAGAAATAAACAAGAGACAAATGCAACCCAATAACACCCTTCTTTGGTCCAGGTCAGGTCATAGAGTTAATCTAACGGAACATTCAGTCAGATATCACGTTATTGCACCTCAAGACTTCCTAATGAATGAGCAGTTTTGCCAGTCACAAAATATTTGATTGACTCGAGGTGCATGAAATTGAACATTCCAGGCACTGGTTTATTGCTGTACAGGGATACTCGAAAGGCTCCTGGCATTTGAAATCTTAGTTTTGCGAAATGTGACCTTGTTTTGCAGCAAGCGTGAAATGTGATTGACAAGTCACATCGGCACTTTCCAGATAGGTCAGACGGGATTTGTATATCAGCAAATTTTATTCTGACTTTGCGTAAGCTTGTGGCATCTCATCACACTTAGTAAATCCGGAAACCCCGATGGTGTGTTTGAAACCAGGTCACAAGTTCTACTAGCAGATTCTTCGGAAAAGACGCTCAGTTTGTAGGAGATCCTAGTCTTCTCTAACTGGAAACAGTGGATTTTGTCGCAAAGTACTGATGATCCTTAGGTCGCCTTAACAAAGAAAATGTAATGGATAGTGCTGTGGCAGCCAACATCAACTGACACTTTTTAGACATCATGGTTAAGAGTATCTGAATTACCTATCAACCCTTTGCTCACGAGCATACTTACTTTCCCAGCCATAGGTGATAATAATCTATTCTTAGTAACCGGATATGTCATAGGCATTGCCTGAATCTCAGGAATATCATGTCCTGTTCAAATCTTACATCTAAATAATCCATAGTATATATATATATAGTGGTATCAGCGTAATGTGCTTCAAAGGCTGCTATCTGCGCTTCCCGGATGCGACGCTCTTCTCCCCAACGAGCTCGTTTAGCTAGAAGCTCCTCTTTCTGGCGAGCGCGTTCGGCTTCCATTACAGTATCACGCTTCTTCACCGAATATCTTATTGTTTCTCTACCCATGCTTTCCCCATTCTCGACAAACTCTATGAGACCCTCATGTTTTGCCCTCTGTTGTGCGCTTACAAACGGCCTCGTCCTGCCACGGACGCCACTGTCACAAAGCTGTGTTGCTTCGAGTTCATGTTCTTTGCATAAATGAAATCACGATGATGAAAGTCATCGGAAACGACAAAATCCCTTGTAATGGCGCAAAACAAATCAGGCCTATTTAAAGCACACACGACGGGCAAACGAAAAAGCATGCGCAAGGAAAAGAGCTGAAGTTCATGCAAGTGTTCATGGTGCACAAAGAGTGCTCACCAGTGAAGTGGGCATGATGCACATTCCAGACGATGAGCACGCTAAGGGCAAATAGGAACACTTTCTTTGGCTCAAGCTCAGCGCAGCGTCGATCCTTGCGTATGTTCGACGAGGCCGGATGCCCTGTCGATGTTCACCGGCCGGAGCATGGCTGATGTATTTGAGACGTCGAACAGCCCTGCGCTGGATGCCCTTACGGAGTTCGCCAGCCGCAGGCTTCGATAAGGGCAAGATGAGGCGCCTGCTCCCAGGTGGTGTCTGTTGCGACGACACGCTTGAGTGGCCGCTCCCCGCTCGCCCCGGGCGTCATCTCCCAAACCCCGCCACATCATCCACGATCGCCGGTTTCTGTCTGAATCCCGTTCGTTTCTTTTCCTCCCGCTCTCCGTAGAAACTGCTGATTGGTTCTCATTCTTACTATCCTTGTGCTGCAGCTTCGTATCGTCTTCGTCTTCGACAAAACGTATTGGGAACGCTCGTGGAGCCACTATTTTATGTCGCCGTCATCTTTTAGAGCGCAGCTCTTTGGCGTCCGTTCCTGGGTTTCGCGTCGTCGTCGGCGTTGTCGTCGGCCTCGTAACCAGCTCCGCCCCCCTTTCATCCCCCCAGCGCTAGCAGCGACCGACTGATACCGCTGGATGCCGCTGACTTCGCTAGAGAGTCAAGATAACGTGACTGCATAGAACACCGTCGCCGCCATGCAGAAAGAGGAGGAAAGGGTCCCCCCCCCCCTGTTCTTGTGTGGCGGATAGGGTGCTCTTCAGTTGCCGACGCGCCGGTTATTTCACGTAGGCCCCGGCACGTCGACGAATACGTGACCACCTTCCCACGGCTAGACCTGGTTCTTAGCGCTGCGGAAGCGAGGGTATCATATTGTTTGTGTCGGCATCGGCGGCGTTGTCCCTGAAACCAACTCCGCAGCTGGGGTTGACTCACTATCGGCGTCAGCGGCATCAGTCAGTCACTGCTATCTCTTCCCTCCTCCCTTTATCGTGTTGTCGGCTTGCTGCGCGCGCTTCTGCCCCCATCGTTTGCCGCTGGGTGTACACGCCGCCCCCCTCCCCCCTCTTCCTGCGAGTCTCCGGTTGTCAAAGCGCCGGCTCGAACTTAATTCCTTTCTTCGCTCCTCCTCCAATGCAACCCCTGTGCGGTGGCAATCAGAGAGCCAGATCGGTGGCGGCGGATCTGTATATGTGCACCGCCCGAGCCGAAATTGCCGCTGCCGTTCGCCCTGTGCGGTGGCAATCAGAGAGCCAGATCGGTGGCGGCGGATCTGTATATGTGCACCGCCCGAGCCGAAATTGCCGCTGCCGTTCGCCACTGCGAAATTATCTGCCAGTTCTTTCTGAGCCATGAGCGAGACGACCGATGGAAGTCCTCCGTCGGTCGTCTTTAATGTTGACATAAAGACAAACAGCAATTTCCTAACACTTATGCGGGAGAACATCCCGTTCCTCTCGCTCGTAACGCGTCCCACGGCTGTGACAACCTCGCGAGGCACTTGTATAGATCTCGTCTTGAGAATCAAGCATTGGTGTACCAAGTCGACCATATATCAGTCTATTTCTCCGACCACAAAGCTTCCTTCATGACGGTCAAGAACTGTTAGTGGAGTCTTTGTTAAAGGAATACGTGCGAAAAGTTAAAAAAAAATTCTGTGATAACGCATACATGTGTTGCTCGATTTCTTTGCCTCAATCTATCGAAAAGGTGAAACAGCTTATTTGCTGCGCTCAAATTTCGCATTAGGAAGTAACGTAATCGTCGGTAATTTTTTTCATGTGGTCAACAAGCACTGTACCCGCGCACATTATCATAGCAAACACATAACTTACGGACACGACTCTCAACTAAGAAAGTATTTGAGCATACATAGCCCATAAACTGCTTGACGCCTGTGTCTAAGATGACGTTCTATATCTGCTGCGATGACTGCGAGAGGCGTTTCGTAACAATGTGATGTTAACAACATAAAGATGCCAGCAAAGAGCACAGGGAATATCCACCCTCTTAGAGCACTACAATATTCATGTGAATATTGTAGGCTTCGCTTTCGCCAGTGGTAAGTTACCTACTCATAACTAAAGGGAATTCTGCATAAGCTTGTAAATTCCCGTTGTTTTCATGCAGCTTGTACGAGTAAAATTTAGCCCCACGGTTCCCCTTATTATTAGTGGAAAAGACGACGAAAAAACGCCCTTGCGTCTCTCACTATGCAGGCGATCAGTGTTCCTGTTTCGCCGTTGTGACCTAGACTGTGTGAGACGTTATTGTCTTACAATAAGTAGTCCTGCTACAATTGGTGGAAGATGCTGCAATCCCCGACCTCACCTTCGAAATTCGCAACCGAACGTTGCCGACTGCCCCGTTGCTGACTACGATGATCGAAGCTCCTTCCAATCCGCCTGGAGCATACGCCACTCCTATTCTTTGCGGCGCCATTCAGCGGATCAGATGATAAAGAGGTGAAAAATTGGCTCTCTACGAAAGTAATCGCAGCAAGAGGAATGACCAAACGAAGCTACGTACTGTCATCTTCTAATTTGCTGAAGTTACGAAAGCAGTTCCGCAATCATGAGTGAGTACCACAAACCTGGTCCGCTTTCAAGACAGCATTCGCGGAAGTTTTCGGCCGACGGTCTTCCGAAAACACCGAGCTGAACAGCTTCTAGGCCAGCGTGCTCAACAGCCCCGCGAGACTTGCACAAGCTACATCGAGGATGTCGTTTGCACCATGTCGATTGCACGATGAGTGAAGAGTACAAGGTGAAGCATATCTTGAAGGGCATCGAAGACGACGCATTTCAAATGCTTATATGAGGAAACGCTACTTCTGTCACTGCTGTCGTCACTCTTTGGCAAAGCTTGGATGACCTGCATCGACAAAGGCCAGTTGCGCGCAGCGCTGGTGCAGCTGGCGACTCTCTCTCTCTCGGACCTCCCGTTTCCCTCCAACTCCAATGCCGCATCATCGCTTTCCGTTCAGATTAAGGATATCATACGTGAGGAAGTAGTGCACCAGTTCTCTATTCTGCCTCTCAGCGATCGACCTCTCCAGCCTGACGCCTCTCTCGCTGCTCGCGTTAGGCGCGCCATTCGCGAGGAACTTGCTGAGTGGCTACCTGCGGCTTAACCCTGTCCAATTGTGGTTGTAGTTCTGACTTAAGCCGCTGTCGCTGCACGACGTGCGCCGCCGTTATTCACGCTTCTTCTGTCAACGCGCCTTCAAGTTCTGCCACCACCAGCTCTAATGTCTAATGTCAGCTCTAATTCCACCTCGAAGCCTAGTTCATGATCCTTGGCGCACACGCGACAACCGGCCTCTATGTTCCGCTAAAGCTTTCGCCAGCAATTTGACGCGTTTCTGCCACAGTCTCGTGCAACCTGCTAAACCTGCTGTCGCAACGCCTGAATATGGTTGTTCCCCAGAGGTTATCAGGCATCTCATGCATATCAAACCAGAGTTTTCGCCGTCTCCTCGACGCCGTTTCGGCCCCCATCGTTCTCCGTCACTGCGTCATCGCACGCTTTCCCCCTTAAGTCGTCGCCAGTCACCTAGCGAGGGAACCTAGTTGCTGTATTTCCGCAGGCACGAACTGCAAACTTCGCGACTTCAGTAAGGCCTGCACCGTCCTAGCACAATTTATTAGATGCTTTGTTCGAACGAACCGCCGTAACTGCGTGTATTGATACGGGGGCTGCAGTTTCTGCCAAGGCGAAACGCTTTGTGGTAACCTGTACAATGCCATTGTCTTGTATGCTTCTACGCACTGCTTGCTAAGTGCAATATAGCAGCGCTTGCTCAATGTAACGCAAGGGTGGTCATTGAGGGCATTGTCAGTGTTGTTGAATTCTCCGTGCTCCCTTCACGTTCACACGACATCATTCTCGCCTGGGATTTCTTGTATCACCATGGAGCCGCCATCGACTGTGCCTTGACCGAAGTGGCACTTTTCCGCTTGGTGATTCCCCGCTGCCTGACTTTCCAAGAATTAAAGCCGCCAAGCTCACGGTTGTATCACATACGGACAAAACACCCGGAATGTCAGCTTTGTGTGCGTCTCTTGCTCCATTGGAGCAGACGTTCAAAGATTTTTACACCATCACCTATTTTTCTATGTCGCAAAGCTCTACCTCTACCGTTTGCTGTCCTCAACACTGTATCTGGATTGTCCGCTAAGCTTGTGTGTAATCCGTCTCAATACGCTGTGACCTTACTGAGCGGAAAATCCCTACATCATTTTCAATCCCTTGACCTGCTTCACAATCTCGATACTTCCAATGACACGGCTTGTGATCAGCTCGACGCCCTCAATTCTCCGGTGCTGTGCACATCGCCATAATCATCATCAATGTCGTTGTCGTTCGACGTCCTTGGATATGTCTTGGACGCTCATCTGCCACCTCCGTATCGCTATGAAGTCATCGCGCTTCTTCAGAATTTTCGCTCCTGTTTTGGTCGCGACCAACCACGCCTGGGCGTACAGCGACCATCCCTCACAGCGTCCGCACTCGTTCGCATCCTCAAATACGCCAGCGACCTTACCACGTGTCGACAGCCGACAGATAATTATTTATTTATTTCATTTATTTATTCATATAATAGTGCAATAGTTAAGGAGCAAGTCAATGATATACTGCTCCGTAGCATCCTTCCCGCAGTTCTAGGGCGTCTCCTGTAGTAGTGGATCGCCGTCGACTCAACAAGTTCACTCGTAAAGATATATATCCGCTTCCTCGGATCGATGACGCCTTCGACTCCTTACAAGGCGCCTTTGAATCTTTGCTTCGGCTTTTGGCAATTCCTTATCGCCGGAAATCACGGTGAGAAAACAGCTTTCGTTACGCCTGGCTGCTCGTACGAATTTACCGTAATGCCATTTGCTATGCAACAAGCCCCGGACACCAACCTTGGTAACTAACTACAAGTAGAGAACATGTATGAGCTACGTTAATGACATCGTCCTGTTTTCGCGAGATTTCCCGACAAACCTTGTTCACTTGCGTGAGATACTGACCTGCTTCACCTCTGCCGGCCTCCAACTCACCATCGATAAGTGCCGTTTTGTTGCTCCCAAGTAAACAATATTGGAACACGTGGTATCGAAAGACAGTGTGTTCCTGACGAAGCCAAGCTTCGCACGATTGCAGATGCCTGCTACTATTCAGACACTCCACAGTTCACTGGGGCTCTGCTCTTACTTTAGGCGTTTTTTGCGCAATTATGCAGCTACAGTTTCACCCCTGAGCAATTTACTTACCGCTAGCAACGGCTTCTCCACGTGGTCACCTTCGTGTGACGAAGCCTTCAAGCAACTACGTCGCGTACTTCGCCACCGATTCTCCGACACTACGATCCTGAAGCACCTACAGAAGTACAGACGGACGCCAGCGGCGTCTGACTTGAGGCAGTCCTGGAACAAAGCAAAGACGGCTACGACGAGTACGCCGCGCTTTAAAGAAGGCAGAAGCCAACTTCTCTGTAAGAGAAAACGAGTGCTTGGCCATTATTTGGGCACTCGTCAAATTTCGTTCATATTCATATGGTAACCCTTTTCATATTGTCACCGAGCACCAAGCCCTTTGCTGGCTGTCTTCACTGAAAGACCCGTGAGATCGCCTAGGCTAATGGGCACTTCACACGCAAGAATATCACATCAGCATTGTCTACCGATCGCGAAGAAAGCACTCTGTCGCCGTTCCCTTTTCCCAATCACCGATACCTTCTGATGTGCCTTCACTGTTTACGGCCTTCGCAGTCATGTTCCCCGTCAGCATCGCTAATATGCTAGACGAGCAGCGTAAGGAACCCAGACGAACAGCCTAAGGAGCGTGCTTACACCACGTTTTTCGGCTGGCTCCCTTGTTTCGGTGGGGTTCACACCTCACAGTCCTGGCCTTAAACTTAAACTTAAACTTAAACTTAAACAACGTTCAACGAAATTGAGAAGTGTCCGACTCTGTCAGTGGCTGGCTTGCTCCAAGATGGCGCGCCGCGTGGTTCATGTCTTCCGCCATCCACCCGCTAAAAGTTTCAACAACGTACCCGCGCGCTAAATTATTGCACCGCTTTCTTAATGTTAGCGCCTGCGCTTGTTTTGCATAGACATGATCTTGTTTTTTCGAGTAGCCATAGAAACATTTCTTGAACGAGTCCCATCTTCCATCCTTGTTACTACTTGCAAGTGTGGTGTAAGAAAACAAAGTGACCAATTTGATCCTGTGTAAAGTCCTCTGTTTGGTGTTATAGGAGGCTCTTATTTCAGACAGGTAATCTATAAACCAACGTTCGCAAAACATAAGTCACACTGCGGCTCGTTGCGTCCACAATGGAAGCAGCTGAGATCATTTTGTTGCGAAGCTCTCCATTTATAAATTCGGCAAAGCCGTCAGGCACTTCCCAATAAGAAAACGTGCCGGAATGAAGGACCCAGGATCCCTGCAGCCGTTGTAGAAGCAGGTTATCGGTGTAGAGTTGACTACGACCTCTACATCTGTCACTATTGTTTGAAGTTCACCTGTGCTGACCCATTTCGCTCCTATCCTTTTCTTGAGAGCGAGCTTGACGGATATGATCAGCCGCTCAAAAAAATTTATGCCACTATGAAGCACAGTGTTGCAAATGGGCCGCAAGCCCCAAGGGTAGCGTTGGCGTGGCGGCCTGGGGCACAGCTGGAAGCATCCGAAGGTCCTGGCAAAGGATGGGTTGACTGCTAACTGAACAACTTGGTTATTCTAGCATCGCAAAAGAGCGGCCGGTCAGGTCGACCGAAGTGGACAAACGGGACGCCACGTTACTCGACTGAATAAATCGAAGCTTCTCTCATGGCGTCCAGGGGCAGCTGCTTTTATACTCTCAGAGTCGAGGGCAAGAAGGAACGTCTCGGATGAGGCGCACGTGACGGCGGCGCACGGACACGTTGCGACAAGAAGTGACGTATCCGCCGGGCCGGCGCCGGTCAGACCTCCTCGCTTCACCGTTGGGGAGCTCCTCTCGCCGGCTACCGCGCTTTGACAAGTGTGGGCACCAACGTGCACACACATACACATGCACACACGAAGACACGTGGCATTGAAACATGCCTGGACGCGCTTGGCAGGAGGCGTTGCGGCAGCGCTGAACTGGCCAAAATGTCCGCCGCTTTGAACGAAGCCCCGGCGTCCGTTGCATCCGCGCCGGCTATACCGCACGTCGGAGGCGAACCGTAACAGACCACCCCGCCGGGAGAACGAGATCCCGATGGTCAGGGAACTGCATCCGCTGTCCGGAAGGATGTCGCTCGATGATGCTCATAACCGAAGTCGGTCATCCCTCGGCGTTTCTTGAGCGCAGCGCACTGAGAAGGCCTTGTTCTCACGTTCAGGTTCACACAGGACGCTGCAAAGTGACTTTGGGAGAGTTGCCTTTTTTGTTCTCGTTCCCACCAAGCGTTAGAACTACGCCGAAACTCAACCGCTCCGTCAGCAAGCACAACAGAACCCTCACTAAGTCATGCCAGGCTCTGCCCCCTTTTTTACTACTGCCCAGTTCCTTACAGTAGTTTAGCAGCACTCAGAATGCGTTCACAAATTGGAAAATCGCACTAGAAAGCACGTTATGACTTTGAAACACTGAACAAAAGCAATATGTTAAAATCCTGCCTCAGGAAGAAAAACAACAGTAACAAACAACTTTGAGGCTGATTCCTACGTTAGGGGCCTCGACCTAAGCCATCGGCGTTACCGTTGAGACTCCCCTTTTTGTAACGCACCTCAAAGGAATATTGTTGCAAAGCGAGGCTCCAGCGCAGGAGGCAGCCATTTTTGGATGAGATGGTCTGCAGCCATTGGAGAGGGCAGTGATTCGCCTCAATGATAAACCTCGAGCCGGCTAGGTAGGAAGACAATTTATGAACGGCCCACACGAGACACGCACACTCTTTCTCGGTGGCGTTTTACGCCGGCTCACGACTGGTCAGCTTACGACTAGCACACAGGATGGGGTGTTCCACTTCTCCATTTTCCCGTGCGCACAGTACAACGCCCATGCCTCGCTCACTAGCATCGCCCCGAACAACGAACCCTTTTGTGTAGTCTGGCGATCATAGCAAAGGCTGGCTTGTTAGGGCGCTCTTTGGGCGCTAAAAGCTCTTTCCCTTGTCTCGTCCCAGACGACTGTTTGGGGCTCTGTTTCTTTTAGAGCATCTGTCAGGGGAGCCGCGATATCAGAGTATTCGGGGATGTACCTCGGATAGTAGCCGGTGACACCTAAGAACGACCGAATATCGGTCTTCGTCCGCGGTTGCGGGAAGTCTCGCACAGCGGCCACCTTTATTTCACAGGGGCGGCGACGACCCCGTCCAATCACATGACCGAGGTAGAAAACCTCGGCCTGTGCTAACTGGCACTTGGGAGCCTTGACTGTCAAACCCGCTTCGCGCAAGCGGGTTAGCACTGCCCGCAAGTGTGCCATATGCTCAGGCCAGGATGCGGAGAATATCGCTACGTCGTGTAAATACGGTAAAGCGAATTCTTCCTGTACCCGCAACACTTTGTCCATGAGGCTTCAAAAGCAGTATGGCGCGTTCTTCAAACCAAAACTCAAACCTTTAGGACGGAATGTTCCCATTGGTGAAATGAACGCCGCATACCTACAAGCCTCTTCTGAACGTGGAACCTGCCAATAACCCCTGACAAGATCTAGAGTGGAAATAAACTGAGCGCTACTAACTTTCTCAAGGAGCTCCTCGATGTTAGGGATCAGATAAATTTGATCCTTAGTGATAGACTTAAGCCTACGGTAATCGACGCAAGGACGAGGTTCCTTGCCCGGTACCTCAACTAAAATCGAAGGGGAGGTATAATCACTCTCACCCGCCTCATTAACACCGAGCTGTAGCATTTTCTTTACCTCAGCCTCCCTAATATCGCGCTGGCGGGGTGGCACCCGGTACGCCTTGAATCGTACTGGCTCTGGGGAGGTAAGTTCTATTTCATGAGTAAGGACAGAAGTCCTACCAGGCCTCTCAGTGAACTGACCTTGAAACTTTTGTAAGAGCTGGTGTAGTTCGGGTTTCTGCTGAGGCGACAGCGGTGCTTTACTGATTAAGTCACTAATGGCTTGATCGGTGTCTTCCCTGTTCGTGACTGAGCCTAGTCCCGGAAGCTCGACCGGAAGCTCTTCGGGAACGTTTACCATCATACACACCGGTGCTTCCCATTGTCTATAGGGTTTGAGCAGGTTACAGTGGTAAACTTGCTGTGGGTTCCGTTTTCCTGGCAGACTCACCACGTAGTTAACGTCCGACAGTTTTTGGACAAGCTGTGCTGGGCCCTCCCACTGCACGTCGAGTTTGTTTTTCAGCGATGTGCGGAATATCATTACCTCATCGCCGAACTCAAAACGACGGGCCCTGGCTGTCCGATCATACTAAACCTTGGCCCTCTGCTGGGCCTTTGCCATTGCTTCACCTGACAACTCCTGTGCCCTTCTTAAGCGTTCGAGGAGCCTAAGCACGTACTCCACCACGACTGGGTCGTCGCCCCTGCCTTCCCATGAGTCTCGAAGCATGCGAAGCGGAGACCACAGCGAGTGACCGTACACCAGCTCAGCTGGCGAAAACCCCGTAGCCGCATGCGGCGCGGTCCTTAATGCAAACATCACCCCAGGCAAACACAGCTCCCAGTCAGTTTTGTGTTCAAAACACAATGCTCTGAACACGCGCTTCAGGATGGAGTGGAGCTTCTCAACGGAATTCGACTGTGGGTGGTACACTGAGCTGTGTAACAGCTTTACCCCACACCTTTCGAGAAAGGCTGTCGTCAAAGCGCTAGTAAACACTGTGCCCTGATCTGACAGGCTTTCCGCAGGAAAACCAACTCGCGCAAATATGGAATGTATTGCACTGACTATCTCAACTGAGCTGAGTTCTTTAAGGGGCACTGCTTTAGGGAACTTTGTCGCTGGGCAGATCACAGTCAAAATGTGTCTGTACCCCGTGGTTGTTACCGGCAGAGGTCCCACTGTATCAATAACGAGCCGTCTTAAAGGCTCCGTAAAGATAGGCACCAACGTCAATGGTGTCCTCGATTTGTCCCCTGGTTTGCCCACCCGCTGACAGGTGTCACATGTCCTCACAACGTGTTCTGCGTCACAAAAACACCCTGGCCAATAGTACTCTTGCAAGAGACGATCCTTGGTCTTCTTAACTCCTAGGTGTCCAGACCACGAACCTCCATGTGACAAGTGCAACAGATCCTGACGGTAGCACTGAGGCACGATCAGCTGATCGAACTCCACTCCCCTGCGGCCTAGATACTTCCGGTACAGGACCCCACTTCTTTCCACAAAACGAGCATTTTTCTTGGTGATACTTTCCTTGACATTGCAGCGCATGTTCTCTAGGCTGCCATCTTTTTTTCTTGCTCAGCTATCAAAGCCGACCGGCGGACTTTTAGCAACCTATTAAGTCCATCTTACGTAGGCGCGATGAGCAAATCTGCAGATGGCTCTTTTAACTTTCCCGTGTCGGGCATCTCCTCTCGAGTATCTGGTACCTTCAACGCTACAGGCTCAATTTTATTCAGTTCGGACGTGCTCTGAACATCAGCTTGCTGCGCCTCCAACCCTTTCTGATTGTTCGTCAACGTCGGCCCCGCAACTACCGCCTTTGCAGCGAGCTCTCGAACTCTCGATCTGGTTAAAGCCAGAACGCTAGCCTCACCAAAGAAAGGCCCCTTCTCGCGCATGAGGTGATCGGACCTGTTCGAATATAGGTACAGGTACTAGGGGGGGGGGGGGCAGCATAGATGACACTGCTGCCTCTGTCTCAAGCACTCCGAAAGGTCCTTCAATAAGCACTTTTGCTACGGACAGACACATGCTATGAGCTTCCACGGCTTGCTTGATCCATGCGCACTCGCCCGTGAACATATCAGGTTCTGCGTAAGAGGGGTGAACTACATCCATTGTAGCTGCGGAATCACGAAGCACTTGGCACTCTTTCCCGTTCACGAGGAGGTCTCGCATGTAAGGCTCGAGAAGCTTCATGTTCTCGTCAGTGCTGCATAATGAAAAAACACGACTTTTGTTTTTGTTTCTGGACACTGCGCCGAAACGTTACCCGGCTTCTGGCACCTATAACGCACGCGCGCTTGCCTCATCTCGAACCGCTTTCTGCGTTCGGCTTCGGCTGCCACCATCTCCTTACGTTCGGCCGGACTGCTTTCACTCGCATCCGCACTACGTGTGTCCACCCTTGCTCTCATATGTGTGAACTTCGGCCTCCCAAACTTGGAGCCAAATTCTACCTCTTGACCGTCCTTAGCTCCGCGAGCCCGACGCGTCACAAACTCCTCGGCTAGCTCGGCGGCTTTGGCCACCGTACTAACGTCTGGCCTATCCAAGACCCAGTACCGCACGTTCTCAGGTAACCGACTATAAAACCGTTCCAGCCCGAAACACTGCAGAACTTTCTCGTGGTCAACACATGCTTTCTCTTCTTTGAGCCACTCCTGCATTTTTGACAAAAGCCTGTAGGCAAACTGTGTATATGACTCACTTCTGCCGTTCTCATTTTCCCGAAACTTCCGACGGAACGCCTCCCCTGATAGCCTGTACTTTTTTAGCAGACTCGATTTCACTTGGTCGAAATCCTCTGCCTCCTCTTTTTTCAATCGAGCGACCACGTCGCCCGCCTCGCCGGGTAACAAAGTGAGCAAGCGCTGTGGCCACGTTTCCCGAGAGAACCCCTGCTTCTCGCACGTTCGCTCAACGTTAACCAGGAACAAACCAATGTTCTCTCCAAGCTTAAACGGCCGCATCAGGTGCGTCATTTTGAACGATACTCGTTCTCCTGCACCGTGTGCCTGGCTTCCATTACGAGCGCGTTCCATCTCTACCTCGAGACGCTTCATTTCCAGAGCGTGTTGACGGTTGCGCTCCTCTTTCTCTTGTTGCTCTCTCTCTTTCTCTTTTTGCTCTTTACGTTCGCGCTCTTCTTTCTCTTTTTGCTCTTTACGTTCACACTCCTCTTTCTCTTTTTGCTCTTTACGTTCGCGCTCCTGTCCTTTTGCCGTCTCGCTCTCCTCAATGGTCTCAAGGCCTTCCGACAGCTTGTCATCCTCAGCTTCTAAATCAAGAATAGCCCTTAGCAGTTCTGGTTTTCTGAGTTTGTCTGAGACATCCAGACCCAACTTTCTTGCAAGCTCCAGCAATTTCGGTTTGCGCAACGACTTCCAATCCATGGCTGCTCTGAATGCTGCTTTCTCTACTGCCTACTATTGTCATGCCACAAACTAACCCGGCAGCAACAAAAACCACAATTACCAGCTCTGTTTCTGACACTAACAAAAGCCTGGCAAAACTCAGGAAATAACGTCCCGCACTCACCAAACCTCGCAGTCAAGAATTCAGCGCAGTCGTTCCGCTGCAGGCAACCAGTCATCACACAGGGCTCATTGCACTGCTCCCGGATGGTCGTTGTGCTGCTCTGCATACAGTCGACCGCACATCTTCGCTGCTGGCCTCCGTTGTCGCGATCTCACCGCTTGCAACCTGTTGTGAATGGGTCGCAAGCCCCTAGGGTAGCGTTGGCCTGGCGGCCTGGGGCACAGCTGGAAGCATGCGAAGGTCCTGGCAAAGGATGAGTCGACTGCTAACCGAACAACTTGTTTATTCTACCATCACAAAAGAACGGCCGGTCAGGTCGACCGAAGTGGAGAAACGGGAGACCACGTTACTCAACTGAATAAATCGAAGCTTCTCTCTTGGCGTCAGGGGGCAGCTGCTTTTATGCTCTCGGAGTCGAGGGCAAGAAGGAACGTCTCGGATGAGGCGCACGTGATGGCGGCGCACGGACACGTTGTGACAAGAAGTGACATATCCGCCGGGCCGGCGCCGGTCAGACCTCCTCGCTTCACCGTTGGGGAGCTCCTCTCACCGGCTGCCGCGCTTTGACAAGCGTGGGCACCAACATGCACACACATACACACGCACACATGAAGACACATGGCATTGAAACATGCCTGGACGCGCTTGGCAGGAGGCGTTGCGGCAGCGCTGAACTGGCCAAAATGTCCGCCGCTTTGAACGAAGCCCCGGCGTTCGTTACATCCGCGCCGGCTATACCGCACGTCGGAGGCGAAACGTAACAACAGTCAGCGAACAACTGCCAATTGATGGGCCCGCTTGAAATGTAGTCGACGATTTATTTGTTTCGCATCGGTCTCCACTGTTGGCTAAATTCTTTCTTGCTGCTCTTGAGTGCCAAAGCATCGTGAAAATGCCCTGTACAGGTAACCCTCGTCGGTAAGCAAATTTACGGAATGAATTCAAGGAGGAAGTGGTTGCCATGTCCTGTAACAGCTGAAGATGTACTGCGCTAGTTGCGACGCAGACATTTTCACAGCTGTTTCATTGATTCCTTCACAGTGGTCCGGTGAAGCCAGTCCAGTCACGTAATGTGGTTAGGAAGCGGTAACTCACACCACTGGCAAAGGCGCTTCAACTTCGATACATGTCCTGCGTTGTAGCGCTGGCGAATAACTGATCCTCTAATGACGTCCTTCACTAACTGGTGACCTTGTAAAATCCATCTCTGCCCGAGTTGTACTACTATGTGACGGACTCCATCATCAAGAAGTTGATGATAACCCTGTAGAACAAGCATGTTACAGTACAAGTTGTCCTTCGGAAGTGCGGGGGAATGCTTTGTCTCATAAGGCAACTTGCTAATTCAGAGACGACGTGAGACGCGAGCGCCATCGGAATCAGCAAAACACATGACATCTCGAAGTGCCAAATCTGTGCAAACACATTCGATTTCTTTGACGAAAGGCATTCTCTGTACGCGCTTTATTTCTTAAAGTTCACTGGTTAGCACCTTTCACGTTGAGAAAACTCAGGAATCGTTAATTTGACACCGTATCCTACGGATATCCTTATACAGGCTGCCACGTGTTCCAGACGTGTTAGGAAGTGGTATTTTCGTACGCCCAGAATTGGTTGCGACGGTGCAGCATTGACTTGAAGTACTCAAACTGAGCGACCTTCAGCGTAAGTTTCAAAACCGTCAGATATAAGAGCGCTTGGTCGTGGCCATGGCTTATTCTGCTTATCTACAAGGGTCTTTACCACCACTGTTCTCTGTCGTTCACTTATGTTGCAGAAATTCGTCGTATAAGCAGGTCGGTAGGGTTCTTCATATTTGGGGCAATGCCTATACGACTGAGCGTCGGTGTTGCTTTGAATTTCTACCTCTCGACTCCGTACGAACTTTTTCTGCATACTGGGATATTCGGTCAGTCAAGAGAATGCAATAATCAAGTCAGTCCAGAATTTCCCACTAATAGTTTCAGGAAGTAAGTCACGAGAAATACGTTAGGAGTTCGAGACAGGCGAGGGTAACCACTTCAATAGGTGCGATGAAAGACTTGCACAAGACGAAGCTGGAGTGCGTAGCTCTCTCGGTGTCACTGGTTATGGTGGAGCATATTGCACCATAAGCTGGTTTGCTCGCGCCAGCGAAGTAGTGAAGGGCGCGTCTCATTCCCGGTCGAATGATGTGTTTGTTATAAAAACGACGAACTTCTACCTGACAATATCTCCGAACTTATTCGGACCATTTGCGTCATTCAGCACAAATTTCTTCTCGACGCTCTACTGCTCTATTGATGCGGGTTTTCAAGAGCTTTTGGAAGAATATACATTCGAATTTCCTACTCGTGTCAAATATCTCAGTGGGCCTTACAAGCGCGATGTCGTTTTAAGGATGCATCCTTTAGAGTTCGTCCTTTGGTGGACGAATTCAGTGACGTTTGTCGGAGTGAACAATTACGTGTTAGCGTCTGGGTGCCGCACAAACCCAAGTACGTTAAACACGCGAGTGATTTGTCCAAGATGTAATCTAGGTTGCGGCACTGAACTAGTGACGAGCATCACTGGTTCGTTAGATGCCCACTTGCACAGTTTCATGAAATCTGATCCGAACATATCAGTTGCTTCAAGACGCAAACTTAGGTGATTCCTCATTGTTTCGGTTCCGGTCAAAATGCCATCCACGCAAATAAAATCCCTCAGGTGCTTCACTATGGCCGCGTGGCTTGAAGCCATCTTCTCGAGACGATGCGAAATAGTCGCAATAAGAAAATGGGACTGCATGTCGGTCCAAACGTCACTTTAGTCATGCACTATACGGTAATGTTCGGTGAGCGCTTTCCTTGAATCGTTAAGTTCTTGAGCTACGAGCATTGCAACGCACTTTGATCGTTTTCGTCGGTGCGAAAGTATCAGAATGTCTTTTTCAAATCGGCGATAAAAGTGATGCGACATTTCGTAAACCGTAGAAGACCGACGAGGTTATTGGTTCAGGCCAGAAAACAAATTGTCGTTGAGCGAAATTTGGCCCTTGTTGTGTGGCGATGTGTGGAAAACCACTGGAAGTTTTGTTGTAGGATCCTCGTTGATGAGCGCATGGTGAGGCATGTGTTATAGCACGCCGGTAGATATTCCCGAGTTACCGTGACAAGCTCTGACACACCATCATTGACACACTTTCGAACGGTACTGCCGAACGGATACGCTGATGCTGCTATGTGCGTGCGGTTTCTTTTGAGGTCGTCCAAAGGAATTATGGGTTTCCGTAGTAACAACAAAACATTAGGACTGTCTTCTACTGTGGTTGCATACCTGGAGTACTTCAAGACCGTATCCTCGCTGGTCGCTTCTTTTATTTTCTTTGTACGAACTTTCTCGAGCTCCCAGTAGTTTTTTAGAACGTGAGATACCTGGCTGACTTGAGTTACTGCTGTATTATGTGCTACAACTTTACAGCAGTGATACATAATGCTAGCAATGATACAAGCGCATGTAGCTACTTCTCCATGTAGTGTCCATCAGAGCTTCGTTACGATGGCTCTAAGCCTTTGTTCCAGTTCTTGCATGTTACCGGTTAGGAATTGGTCACTGCCTGTTAGAACATTGACGGAGCCTGCCGCTTTCGCTTCGCTTACGTCCGTTAATTGGTATCATCTGCGGGTCAACTCTTGCATGACGTTTGCACGCGTAAGAGGTAGGTGCTAGTGGCATGTTTTTGCGTAACGAGTGCTTTGACGATGACACATTTTGACGTGTGAATGGAGGCCACATTGACCAGGATCCCATTTTTGTTGTTCCCAAAAAAATCTATGTAGAGACGTCCCAGCAAGGCAACTTTAAGTTACGTTTTTTTTTCTATTCCTGGGCGACGAAAGCGCGTTGGCTGCCTGCGTCGAAAAAGACCCGCACAAGTATCCGATGTCTCTTTCCTGCGGCCCGTACCACACTAGCCTGCAAGGAAATGAGATGGTGTGAAGATGCAGTTCCTTTTGCTTGAAGTTGTACGGGACTTGCAATGCCTTCAAAATGGGTCCTGAAGGAACTTAGAGTCGCACATCGTCTTTGCCTGTCTTGTATTGTAGGCTCTACTGCCAACTCTTCGCCGAGAATTCGACATTTGGTGCTCTGGAGTGCAGCGGAAGCATCGTCTTCCTGCTTTCAGTAGGTAGTTCGTTACGTATAGTGAGATATTAACGCCGCAGAGTTCTCTCGCGTGGATCGTTGAATTCGAGAAAAAGCATGATTTGCCGTCGCTAGGCGAGTTAGTAGTTCTTGTCAAAGCTTCTGCTGTAGCGCGGTTGTGTGACACGGAGACTGCATTCGGGTCGATGGGCTCCCGTTTGTTATTCCACTCAGCATCTGCGTGTCACCAGTTGACTTATTCTGTCACGGACTTTCAAACTAAGATAGCTCGATTTTTTATAGGCGGACGCCGGACTGCTGAATACGTTATCCTGGTGTCGATTTTGTCGGTGTGGTTCACGGAGCCTGATTGGGGAGGCTTCGTAAGCGACGGTAGAATTTAGCAGATGTGATGGCAGCTCAGTCGTTGTAGCCTACCACGCGTTCATGTTCAACCTCGGCTTCGGTGCCCATGAACAAACGGTAGTATGACAGAGCCTGTATGCTTCAGGTCGGTGTGCGGAGGTCCATTTTGGTAGTCTCAGCGCATGTTAACCCAGCGTGGTTTCTTTGATAAGCAGCGCGAGTTGCGCACGTTAGCCTTCCGCTTCAGTTTCAATGACTGCACACAGTGATAGGACGTCATTCACTGGTTCACCCGGAAAACATTATTTTTGTGGGAATTTTTAAGGATGTCTGATTGCCCAAGAACGTGCACTGCAAGACATTTCGAGGTCATTTAGTTTTATATTAGAAGAGACCCTAAATTGGAAATATTACGACTGTTTTGGTTGATGAAGGAAAAATTAGGTGCTTGACTTCATGTAATGGTGTTACTAGACCACAGAGCTGATGTCCGCCATGGATTCAGCTGAAAGTCTTTGTACTTGAACCGAATCGGTAGGCCATTGAGACCGGAGGCGATGACCTTGTAATATCGTCAGAGCTCGATGTTCCGGCGTGTTTCGACCCCACATGAAGGAAATCTTGAAGGGACTCTACGCGTAACGTGATTAACAACACTTAATGACACTAAGCATGCGACTATCTGGGTGCCTTCCCTGGGGCTTTACAGCAGTAGCAAGACCACTGTTTCCCCTGTGGTGCTAACGACAGCGACAAATACATCTAACTCTTATGGTAATTACGAAGACCCGTCATTATACAGTGGCCCTACGACAGATAGCATTTTCATTACTGAACAAGGCATACGACGAAAGAACGTACATTTACACCGATGGGTCTATCTCAGCCAACAGCACCACAGGCGCTGTTGTCATACCAGCTTTACAAGTCACAATGAAGTTCAAAGTGTCCCATATAGTGACCTCTATGGCAGCAGACCTTGCTACCCTACGTGTCGCTGCTAATTACATCGTACTAGCATTAACTACCCAAGAAATGGAGCGTGTTCAGTGACTACAAAGGTGCTCTTCATTGCTTGGTTTCGGCCTTAGGCCGCATACCACACGAACAACTAGTTCTAGAAATCAGACTGCTGGTTCACCACCTCTTCGAGCAAGGACACGACATCACGTTACAGTGGACTCCAAGCCACTGTGGCATAACTGGCAATGAACATGCCGACGCGGCAGCACGATCTGCACATGAAGAGGGCTTACAAGTCTCCATTCCATTCTCAAGAACAGACGCTGCAATGGAAATTCGTGTGCTTGCAAATGAAGCCGTCAGAACTTTATGGAACACACCAAGCTTGAAGCACACACGTCTACACCGACTGGACCCATCCCTTCGACTTCGACCCCCACCTCGACTCTCTCGACTCGAGACAGAAGCAGTTTGACGACTGTGGCTTGGTGTCGCTTACGCAAGATCTCGTCATCCAAGTCGGTATGGACGAGAGCGTGGCTTGCAGTCATTGCGGTATCGACGAGACAATAGAACATGTACTTTTACACTGTCCTCGATACAGCGCTCACCAGCTGTCACTAGCGACCGCGTTGGCACGCCTTGATTACAGGCCACTTTCACAACAGCCAGTCTTGGAATGCCTACATGAACTGTCGTTGCACGGAAAGTCGGTTAAAGCTTTGTTCACCTTTTTACGTGGCAGTCGCCTATAAGAAAGACTATAGTGATCCCACTCCACCCCTTTTCATCTTTTTTCACGCTCTTCTTTCTGTCGTTACTTCCCGTTTCCCTTCCCCTAGTGCAGGGTAGCAAACAGGAGGTTTCAACTCTGGTTAACCTTCCTGCCTTTCTCTCATTTGCATCTCTCTCTCTGCCCCTCTCTCTACATCACACTATCGAAGCTTCGAAATTGGGACTTGTGTGACTTCAAGGCAGCGGTTTAGAGTGTAGTCAGCCTTAAGACACAAGGCCCATGAGCGACTGGTTATTGAGACTAGAAGGGTTCTCCCTCACAACTTCTTAAGCCAACATGACATAATCTTCCAATGGCTTCCGTGCTACTGTTGCGTCATCGGTAATGATCTCGTCGATGATGCGCTCAGTCAGCCCATAAAGATACCCTGACAGTTCCGATGCCTTTACCAAGGACAGACGCCACGAGGGATCTTCGTACACTCGCTGAAACCAAGACTGAACATTCTTGGGACGCCACGAATTTCTCGAGCTGCTATTTCTGCCGGCTGAATCATACATTGTAGCTGCCGATTCCATCGCTGTTCTCCCTCCGTGATACAACATTGCTTTTCCACCTCTGGTTAGGGGTGGCGTTTACGAAAGCCAACTCGTCCGTTACTGGAATGTCCCGCACACCTATCTGTAACAATTTAGCACGTGTTTTGTTTACCAGATTTTACACCCATCGAAGTGAAAAGTTGTTTTTGCGAATCTGTCAAACCGATTAGACAGCACATGATTTTCATAGAAGAAAGATTCCTAGGTCATGACAACACGCGTCGCAGGTTTACCAAGCGACGCGGGCATTGCTACGGTTGGCATCAGTGACCGATTGTAATCGTCTAGTGATGAAAACCGCACATGTTCACATGAGAACACTTTCTACCCTTCCCCCCATTGCTTGCTAGTCATCCGTTAAACCTCTTACCCCGTCTAGAATACCCACCGGACGTGCGTCTGGATGACCACCCTAGCTTTCCTTCCTTCTGTTCCACCTCTTCCTATGCTAACCCAGTGATCCAAGTGGTCTACTTAGGTCACTATAGTTTATTGAACGGTTTCGTCGGTCACTCGGACCATCTTTAGCAGTTGGTGTATATAGGCCACCCCGTGGCCACAAAAAAAAATTATTCAGTTCCTTGACGTTGTGTTATCGTCAACTGTTCTCTGGAATACTCCTTGCATAATTATGGGTGACATAAATATTGACCGCTGCTCCAATGATCCCTATGTGAAAGAATTTGAAACGCTTTTGATTACGTATGCAAGTGCAAAATTTATGACATTACCTACTAGGATTACATCAGTAAGCGCTACCCTGCTTGATATATGTGCTTCAGATTTAAATTCGCAGAATATACAAACCGTGTTTTTTTCTTATGACATCAGTGAGCATATGATCATCTTTTTTCTGGTATTATCTACTTCTCGCCTTCGCATACCAAAAACCCAGACATTTCTACATCGAAATAAAAACAGCAAAACTCGGGAAGATTTTTTTTCACTTAGTTCAAAACCTTGATTGCAGCAATATTTATAGGCAAAATAACCCTGATGAAGCTTATAACGCCTTCCTAAAGCTGTTGCGTGCTATTTATGATGCAGCATTTCCACTTCATGAGTTCTCACGGGATATATATAACAAATGTAGAAAGCCTTGGATAAATTCTGATCTTTACAGGCGCATTCAAATAAAGAATAAGTTGTACCACGATTTCATCCACTTGAGAGAGATTGACGCGTCCACTAAATATAAGTCATATAGAAGTGTTTTAACTTCAGACATAAAAAAGGCTAAAACGCACTACTATGAAAAGTTATTTGAAAAAAATTGCAAGAATCAGAGGAAAATATGGGAAGTCATTAATGGGCTTACGAACAGGAATAAAGGCTGTCGTAGGAGACATGACCTAACAATAAATGGCGAAACACTCAGCGACGAAAGTTTGCCCAATGTCATGAACGAACACTTTATAAACGCGGGCTCCTATGTTGCAACCGATGGAAATGCGGAAAGTGCCCCAACTGCTGATAAGTCTACTGTGCCTTAATCTATTTTTTTGGTACCCACAGATCCGGTTGAAGTAGAAAACTTAATCAGAAAGCTTAAAGATAATCTTGGATCGGGGACAGATGAAATAGGTTCCGCTCAGTTGAAATTGATATCACCATTTGATATGTGATGTATTCGCCTATATTATCAACCTGAGCCTCACTGCCGGTGTATTTCCGGAACAGTTAAATGTGGCAAACGTCACTGCAGTACATAAAGGTGGTAATATCAATAGTTTGTCAAATTATCTATCAAAATCTGTGCTTCCAACAATATCAAAACTATTTTAAGGAGTAATTTACAATAGACTTGCATCCTTTTTTGATAAACATCAAATAATAACAGAGTCAATATGGGTTTCAAAAAAGTAAGTCAACGAAACAAGCTCTAATATATATTAAGGATAAGATAATGGACCATACGGAAAAGAAAAAATACACTATTGGGCTCTTTCTTGATCTTCAAAAAGCATTTGACTCCATACAATTCCAACTATTCATTCAGAAATTGTCGAGATATGGAGTGCGTGGAGTGGCACTTCGACTCTTCAAAAGTTACCTTGAAGATCGGTATCAGTTCGTGCAAATTATTAGCACAATGTCTAAAAAGATAAAGTTAAACCAAGGAGTCCCCCAAGGGTCCATATTGGGGCCACTATTGTTCCTTGCTTATATAAACGATGGTATAGAAATTCCTGATTCCCCTGAACTTATTATGTACGCTGATAACACAAACATTTTCTTTTCATCAGACAATTTAACATCACTTGAAGTCAGTACAAATAAGTATTTAAGGCATCTTTCAGAATGGTTAAGGAAAAATAAGCTACGCTTGAATGCCAAAAAAAACAACCTATATGATATTCCGACCTCTAAACAAACCTATAAGTAAAATACGTGTCACATTTGAAGGAAATTGTATTACACACGTTAGGGAACACAAATTTCTTGGTGCGTGGTTTCAGGAGGAATTAAACTGGAATACACATGTAAATCACCTCATTACCGCATTAGCGCGAATAGTTGGTTGTTTTCACTAAAAAGTACACTTAATCACATTAGGGTTAAAACTAAATATGCACTATGCAATTGTTCATTCTAAGGTAACTTATGGGATATTACTCTGGGGAACATCGCAAAGAAATTACCATAGACTTATTACTATGCAGAAGAAAATATTGCGCTGTTTCGAAAAGTACAGGGGAAAATTACAAGACCTGCCAACTGCTCAGCTGTTCATAAAACATTCCATGCTTAGGGTTGATCCGTTGTACTATTTTAATTTTAAATTGCTCCAAGTAATTCAACAAAATAAATTATATAAACAAAGCGGCATCGAAAAACCATACTACTGTTTACGAGAACAAAGGATACGAGCACCTAAAGTAAGAACTAATTACAGAAAACAAAGTGCTTCTCAATATACTGTCAACAGTCATCGAGAAATAAGTTGTGCCGCTTTTTTCTAAAGGGGTTTCGGACATATTTCACGTGAAATTAGCCTCGCAGAACCCTGTCAAAACAGTTTTTAAGGCACTATCTTCTAACATGAACATATGGGTTAATTGCTGACCCAGAAAAAAAGTTCGATATTGTTTTCATTCTTTTATCGACTTGTCTTGTGTACAAAGCCTGAAGAGGGTATGGCTGCAGACCTGGATTAACACTCTCCTACGCTCCTGCGCCACAACTCTTTTAATAAATAAAGGTACTCACGTTCTCTTATCAGTAACAATGTCAAATGTAAAATTGTAATGTGTTCTCCTTAAGAACTCTTTTTTGTAGGCAAAACATCCCGCAGGCCTGCCTCGGTAGTATTCTGAATAACTTTCGGCGTATATCCAAATTCGATCAGGGGAACTCAACATCTGAAACAAAGCGTACTTACTTGTCATTTTTAAAATAGGAAGCCTTGCTTTCACCATTGTAGCAAAGAGAGTTCTCAATTATGACAAGCAAATAACTTTCCGTCACCGTAAAAAGAGTCACTGAAATTCAGCGAAGTACTAATAAATTTGAAACTGTAATCGTTACCAAATTGTTTGTGCGCCCGCCCGTGACTTTCATTACTTTCTCCGTGTCTTATTTTTTGCGTCTAAAACCATTTCTAAAAGCCATGTAGCAACTAGCCCGGCAGCAAACGATACCAAAAAAAATTTTGGACTCGCGGCAATGATGCTCTGGTAAAATTCTGTAGCACTAGTTTTTCGACGCGTTGGTTGATGTCTATCCGATGCCGAATAGCGCGATAATGAGAAATAATATATGGGAACAGGAGTGATATGCACGATGTGCTGTTTGGCGAAACTCGGGATCTTCACGAGCTCCAGCGACCCCAAAAGATATATGAGCCTTGGTATCTTTGTTATTTTATTTGTTGCATTTCAACGCATTCCACTGAGCGAAAGTGTAGGTACAAAAATGCGCCGCATGTGCCCTATTCGCATTCGACGGAGGATACAAAGATAATTCCCGAAAGATGAGGCATGCCCTTGAAGCAAACGAGGAAGACGTGTAAAGAGGCTGATGACAAGAGTACACTTATACAGCCGGACAGCCACGGCATTGCTAAATTGCCATAATACGTTGATAACAATACGCAGCGCAGGCGCGTTTCCTTGCGCACCATTGTGTGCTTGATAGGAGAAGGCAATGAGTAACGCAGGGTGCGCTAGTGTGGTCATACGCGACTTTTTCACGACATTTTTTTTTCGCGTGGTGTTTTCGCGTGTTCGCTGCTACCTCCGTTCACTGGCTGTCATCTAGCAACCTCGGGAAAATCGCGTGTGAACAAAAAGCTCGGCGCATCCTACATAGCAACCCAGTCCAATATCTTCAAGGTGATTGAGGAAAACCGCGGCAAATTGCTTAAAGTTAACAAATACTGAACACTTCTACGATTTTCTGATTGTAATGTTGACAACCGCAACAGATACCTTGAGGTCGCTAGAGCTAATAATGAGATGACTAACTACAGTAAACCACACTAATTTGCTTTCCATGCTACTACACTGTTAATGCTCATCCACTTAAGTTACTTGTAACGGATAATAAAATTTTGAAATATAATATTTATATTATTACCATGGATATTCCACCGAAAGCGATTAAACAAAGCTAACAGTGCGCCGCGCCCGCGATTTAGGCAAATGAAACAAGTTTTCCTCGCTTCTGAGCAGCAAGATTCATTACTGACAGGTGATGGCATCATCATGATGCGAAGAAAATAAATAAACTGTTAGGCATTTTTCATTACTTACAGAGTTTGTCTGTGGCAAACTTTCCAGCTATACGTTTGTAGTTACTTGAGAATTGTCTCCCACTGGCTGAAATAGTTTTGTCCATTCGAAAAATTATTTCACCATATTTCTTGTAAGTTTAATATCACCAATGTTTACAGCTTCACGCATTATCAATTTTCAATTATGTAGCGAGTTTCGCAAAGTTCGAGGAGTGCACTTTCTGCAAGATTATCCTATTTGAGAAGGTCAAATCTTTTTTGGCTAGTATACTTGGAAAGCACGTATCCAGCTACTTTAATTAGCTCCCGGCAGTATTGTGAATAACAATGAAATAAGTCAAGCCGGTCGATGAAGGTGTACTACAAGAACAGATAACAAGCATTTGCAAGCAAAGCCTGTATTGCCTCACTCGTGCCGCCGGCAGTGTTGATGTTGCCGTACGAAGAAAACCAAGCCACGCTAAAGTAAAAAATTGCTTGTTGGGCTGTAGATTAGGAACACCGGCCTCCGGGGTTGCGAGATCACCACCGCTAATCGATTCAGCCACTGTCGTTTTCTTTTTTCTTTATTTTATGTAATTACCAGTAGTGTCAATATAAAATTGTTACAATATCATTTGAACATACATGAGAAAAAATCTACACATGGTACACAGTCCAATGAAAGTTTCAAATTTGGCCAAACAAACACAAACGTCCAGACGCAAAATGCATTCAGGAACGGGATCATAGGTAGCAACCACACTACGCACTTGAGCAGCCTCTTCTCAAAAGACAGGTCTTGTTGAGCGATGTGGCTCGGCATTTCTGTCAATCATTCGGCTTCTGCACATGAAGTCCTAATAACATAAATAAATTATATGTTGTATTACCAGCTGCCTTTTTGAAAGCAAGGAACCGGATAACATAAGATGTGAGAGGCAAGTCATTTTTATAATTGTCTGTAAATTGTTCGAAAAATAAAATTCGCAACGACAAAGAATAAAGCAATGTTCTATTGTCTCTGGTTGATTGTAAAGTCTACAATTTTTATTCTAGGGTGCTTATAGTTCTTTTTACGGAAACAACGTTTGAACTGTCCGTTGATGAGACGTGACCTTTAAACCGGGGTTTTATATGAATGAAATAGTAGAAGCAGCGCTGGCGCGAGCCATTCACAGACGCTTCCTTCCTCCGCAGGAAGGAAAGGGTATTATCGCGTGTTCGCTCCCCTCGCGACCGCGGTTTCCGGCCATTTCAGGCCCAGCACTCAGATGGGGAGGCCACGTTTGGTTCGTTCTGCCGAAGAGAAGGCTGCGTTGAAGAAACGGCAGCGGAAGCATGCCGTACGTTTGGCCGAAGAGCAGGCAGCGATTGGTGAACGCCGCGAGAACTCGCTCGACCGAGGGGTCGTCGTCGACGTGCCGACTTTGCCATGAGGGAGCGTGAAGCCGAGGCATTATGACAACGTAAACCACGGATTTCTAGCTTCGCTTGCACCCCTCCCCACAGGAGTAAAGGGGTGGTCAATATTTTATTATAACATTGCCTATATAAAATTTAAAATGCAGAGCCGTCCCAACGATAGCGTTTAAGAATCCATATGACATGCTTAAAACAATGGTATTTTGATGAGTGCTTTCACTTCTCACGCAGTAGCTATTGACACGTGCATATTGTTACCAGCCAACTAAATGTTATCGATCAGGGGAGGACGCGCCAGCTTGATATGGAACTTACTCGAACGTTACGGTTGATTATATCTGTTCTGTATGTTGATGTAGCTTGTTGATGTAGGCGAGCATGAAACAGTCCCAATTCGCTACATACGCTTTCACGGTAAATCTCATGCAAGGCCTGTTTGGAATGATCTGTTATTACCTATCCTGTTTAGACTATGCAGCTACAATGTGCACCCTGTGTTCTTCAGTGATGATTTCTTGGTGTCGGTTGTTTTTGGCAACCGGCAATTTCAAAGTTCGCGGATGAGCTGGAATTTATGGAAGTTTAATAAAAGTTACCCTCACATAAGCCTTTTCTAAAGCGTGTCCAGCGAATTTTTAACCAAGTATCCAGTACCACTTCTTCATCTCTTTTTCGCAGTGGGAGATATTTAAGCAAGAAGTTGAAATGATAGGCATTGCAGAAGCTTCCAAATTGTCTTTTGAGGAAAAAGGAAAATGTAATGGGTTCTGCAAGTTGCTAGACCAGCCACGGGAACTTGAATGCCTCCATCCTGGCAAGTACATTAAGGACGTTTACAACATTAAGGCACAAAGGCAGAGAATGGATACTGAGAGTTACAGAGGTGCCCTAGTCCGAGCACGCACTCGTCGGTAGTTCGAGCAATAACCTTACAGTCTTTTGCTTGGGGATGAGCGTCGGCATACTCTGTTGAAGCAAGTGCTCGAGATTGAGTATGCCGCAGCAGTTGATAATGAGTAGGCTAGAATAATGAAAGTGTTAACGGATCATTGCGAAAATATTTTTCAGTGTATTAGTAATGGTGCAGCTATAACAGAAAAAATTGTTTCCTTGCTGCCGCAGCCCAGTCAAAAAGCATGTGATGAGGTTCGTACAGATATATGCATCGCAGAAGTTGAAGCAACCATTGCACCACGAGCTAAAGGCAAAACTCCTGGGCCTGATGGCTTGAGTGAGGAATTTTATCCCTGCATTTGCTCGATATTAGCTCCCTTTCTGCTTAAAGTGCACAAAGAAGCTTACCGAATTGAATATGTACCCGCCACGCTCTATCAAGGGCACGCAGTACTTATCCCAAAAAGCAATGATGCAACTAAACTGCAGGAAGTGGTGGGATTTTGCCCGATACCACTTTGAAACGTGTATTATAAGATATTTGTGAAGATAATAGGTAGTCGCCTTCAAGACGTAATTCAATGAGTGGTGGGAGGCCCTAAAACATGGGGCATTAAAGAAAGAACTAACTAGTCAAATATCCACGTTACGCGGTATTTGCTAGGGTGTGTAATAGAAAGTGCAGGTCAGGTGGCAATAGTTCGGGTTCATTTGGCAAGAACACTTCATAAAGTTATTCACTACTTCCTGTTTCCTGTGTTAGAGGACATAAACATTGGGTCTCGTCTTTTTAAAGGCGTTATTATATGCTGTGCTAACAGCACAACAAGACTAATAGTTAATGGTTGTTTCTCCAAATATATCCAGCACGAATTCTGAAGGATCGTGCTTTTCATGGGTTCAGATTTTTATCCACTGCAGTCCGCGTATTGCCTATGCATAAGGAATAGCTTTCTTTTGTGCTGACAAGTGTAGAGAATGTCCTTGCCATAACGCCACAGTTTTGCTCAGCTTCTGGTGCAGCAGTAAACTGTGACAAAAGTTGATAGTTTTGGCTTGGTCTATGGTGTACTATGCCAAACCAAATCTCAAGTATTCAACGCAGGCAAGACTTTCAATACGTAGGTGTACCCCTTGTTCAATATATCGATAGTAATCCGTACTGGTAAGCCGATTTTGCAGAAGCACATGAGATTAACAACTGGCAAGAACGGCAGTTTCCCATATTTAGCCGAGGTGCGGCTTGCATTGCTTTTCTGGCAGCTTGACTTAGGTATGCCCTGCAGGTCATACACTGCTTCCTGCTTTAGTTGCAAACTTTCCATGTTGTGTTTGTTACCTACGTGTGAAAATCACGTTTTGAGGTCATGCGATCAGAGAACCTTTCTTTACTTCTTGAGAGTGGCCTAGTTAACCTTTTTGTTAGACTTGTCTCCCGGTTATTCCCCTTCATAATGTAAGCAGTCCATTTCAAAGAGAAATGTTACTACTTTGATTAATTAGTTACGTTCTAGGCATAGTTATGCCATCATCTATCAGACATGTACCACGGGCTCCTTGGGGCTTCTTGCAAGAGGTTGCCGAAGGATTTAGCTCGCTTTTGTATGGATTTCGCTGCCTCCCGCAAAGAAATATCTGCTACACTCATAGACACATTGTTTCCTGTTCGCCATCATTGTGCGTCTTATGCGGAATGTCATTACCTAGGCGTACTTAAAGGTGTCCGTGGAATCGCCATTCCTCCGGGTATCAAAACTCTTTACATTATATTACATTCGACAAGCCTTCCTGTCAAAACATGATTACAAAAATGGGGCTGTTTCGTGCCATGCTGGTCTAACTGCCACTTTTCTCTCCGTGATGAAATGATCGAGCACTGTTTCGCAAATTGTAGGGAAGCCGTGTTATTCTGAGACTTTCTCCAAAGAACACTTAAAAGGGATTTAGATGTCACACCATACACAACATGTTTCCTACCTTTTAAAGACCATTGTGACCCACCACATCACCTGTTCCTGGTACTTAGCCTACATAGCCTTTGGTACAGTAGAATGTGTGACATATACGCTGAACCAGCGCCGAGCACTCGGTCGTATCTTCAGGAATCTGTTGCCTACGTTCGTAGTGTGTATCCTGCACAAGAAGCACCGCCGGATTTAATGCCTTTACTGGACACTTGCGCATGTTTGCTTGACTTCTTAATGTGTTTTCGGTCACCTTTCATCTCTGTATCGCTATGTTTCCTTAATTTCTTGAATAGTCTGCCCCCAGGTAATAAACAAAATGAAGCGTTGGCGTGGCTCAGTGGTAGAGTAGTTAACTCCCACATGACGAGTCCGGGTTCGATTCCGGGGGCAACAGAGCAGTTGTGTTTCTCTATTTCCGGCGATAGCTTTGACGGCCACCGGCGGTGGACGTCATGGCGAACTGTAAGGGCTTTTAGAAACAGCTATAACCGCTTATGCTGTAAAAGCGACAGTTAAATGCATTTCGCTGGTATAATATGCGAACAGGTGCGCCATCCAAAGGGACTTTTGTTAAGATTTGCCATGCGCGTTTTATTAGTTTCCCTTTTGGTGCGTGTTTCGTGCGGTCCTTGGGCCCTATAACGTAAACCTACTCCAATATGTTTTTATTCCAATCCCCTAATGCCAAATTTACGCCACTGCCAACGCCAGCATGGGGCGATGACCCACAGCGTTGCCTGACGAGCCCAATCAAACGCTGTACTCGATTAAAGGAGGTAACATTTGCTTTCTTTCAGAACGAATAATAATTCCTTCTTTAAGCGTTCTTTTTATTTGATTGGCTGACAAGAGGCCAGAAGCATGCTCAACGGGAGAGGGTTTGGATAGAGCTGAGCGAGCGCACGCAAACAAGATAACCGCATGAAGAGAGAAGTGCTAGCGTCTGCGACTTGTCCGCTTTCCGTTACTTAGCTTGCAGTGGCTTTTCTCAAAACGCGGCGGCGTGCACTGGACAGTCAAAACTGCCGCTAAACGGATTCTATGCAAAGAATAGTTGGCATAGGGATTTCGTATACCTGCCAAATGGTTTCGATAAGGTTGTACGGCAACGCAAAAAGTTTTGTTACACGCAAATAATGTGATGCTCTTCGGCAGGTGCGAGCAGCCGGTGCCTGAGCAATCGCCGGGAGCCATCTTCTATTCTTTTCGGAACGGAGCAGTCTCTGACTATGTAGAAAAAAAATCCAGTTTTCTTCGGCATACTAATGCTTCTTTAACGCGTACACGTCTCATTGACGCAATGAGTTCTCGCGGAATTTTGACGTCGGGTGACAGACAGGCGAAAAGATGGTTAATGGCGAAAAGGCGTCGCATCAGAAATAATTATATTTTCTTTTGTTGGGTTGAATCATGCATAAGCTTTGTGCTCCCCTGATGTCATATTGGTAAACGTCCCGGTTTTCGTTCCGACCCCACTACAGACAGGCGAAGTGGGGGTGGTCTAAAACGCTTTTGACCAATCGCGGAGGGCTGACTACAGATTTAGAATACAGAAGTCTGGAATAGCTTTACGTTATAGCGCCCCTGGTCAACAAAACACTTTCTTCATGTGCGTTGGCGTGTGTATAGTGCTTGCGAAAACTTAGGTCGCCTCGCACCCCATTTCCATCACGCCTACTCGAGACATCAGGTTCATGGAGCCGGAACTTCGAGCACGTTTGTGACAGCACAGATGACATCCTCGATAGTGCGGACCCTTGGACGTCCCCAAATATGCATCAAAAGTACAAGTGCACTGGCAGTGTTCCCTGCATCGCCCCTGCATACTTTGAAACAGTGAACAAATGAATTATTCAGGGCAGTGTCAAAGGAAGGGTGTGCAATGCTACGCTTTACAATTGCAGAAAGAGGAAATTAATATCTGAGAATGATTTCTTTGGGTGTTAGCTAGGGAGGCAGGCAAATGTAAGTGAAAAAGCCGTAACAAATAACCACGAGCCTGTGGGTCAAAACTAACATCGCTAAGCACTGCTTAAAAAAGTTAGTTCCATTTCACTTCGTCAACGCTGGTCACGCGCAAGCGTGTAGCTGCTACAGCGCACATGACGTCATCGGCCTTCGGTGTGCCTTGACGCCTACACTGTCCGCATCGCCGATAGTATTCAAAACAAGGCTCGCACGGCCACGGCATACGCAGCAGAGGACAGAGTAGAACGCCCCGTCGTAAAGATTCGGTTACTATCTGAATTACCTAGGATGGCGTAAGCGTGTACAGGCAAATACGAAGGTTTCACGCTGGATGACCGCGGTCACTTGATGTTGAAATGCTGGCGTGAGGAATCCCGGCAGCAGCAAGGAACGAAATGAGCTTCGCGCTGTGCACTGCTTCAATGCAAACCCAGGGATGAGAACATAGCGCATGCAAAACAACCAGACATCGTCCCACCTAGACTATTCCCGAAAACAGATCGCTTAAAAAATAAAGCCTGCGTCACCGCACGCGACCAAATACAACGCCCCCCCCCCCCACCTCACTCCTCTTCTCTGGTGTCATGGTACCATGGGCGCGACGGAATACGGCACGCTTCCTCCCGTCACATCACCATCGACCGCTGTCAGTCAAATACAACACCCCCCCCCCCACCTCACTCCTCTTCTCTGGTGTCATGGTACCATGGGTGCGACGGAATACGGCACGCTTCCTCCCGTCACATCACCATCGCCCGCTTTCAGTCGCGAACACAGCGCGCGGTGCGTGACGAGGATCTTACCATAAAGGGAACCCACTACGTATGCATCACAAAAAAAGGAAAACCTGTAGCAACTGCCACAGGAATTAGGCCCTACACGCCATGGTTGTTCAGTGGCTGTGGCGTTGGGCTGCTGAGCACGAGATTACGGGATCACGTGCTCGTGCACGAGAGCACGAGATCTCATGCAGGAGAGCACGAGGTCGCGGGATCAAATCGTGGCCACGGCGGCCGCATTTCGATGAGGGCGAAATGCGAAAACACCCGGGTACTTAGGTTTAGGTTCACGTTAAAGAACCCCATGTGGTCCAACTTTTCGGAGTACCCCACTACGGTGTGCCTTAATCAAATCGTGGTTTTGCACGTAAAACCCCATAATTGTTTAAGTCAACGCAGCGCGAATCCGCCTGCCTTCCTCCTCCGCAACGCTTTGCCTCGTTTCTCCATCCCCACTTCGCTCAACGGCGGCACTCTGCCGCGTGTTCAGCGTGCTCTTTCGAACTTTCTCTGGGGCGCGATTCTCTTGATGGTCAAGCACCTTCTCCGTTCGCTTCCTTCGCGGCATCAGACAGACACCACCAATTTGAAGAGTGGCCTGTTACGCTTGCGCGTAAAAGTGATCAAAAGCAATAGGATTGAGACCTATTCAATCTTACCACAGGCTGTGCATGCTTTATGCGAATATCACTAAGATGTGCAATAAAGATTGATCGTTTGAAACACTTAGTACGAATACTTTAGAAAATGATCGTTGCAATGTAAGCGGGCTAAAATTTATCAACCAATTTAAAAGCGCTCAATAACTTCATTAGTGCCAAGCGTTGTTCAAGGGTTACACGTTATTTTCGTGACGGTCCAGTCCTTCAGTTAATAGCCTGCCTCTCGGAAGGACTGCGAATAAAAATTTGCTAAGCGTGGAGTAAAAGAACTAAGGGGATGTGTTAGGGGTGTATTTTAAGCACAAGAGAAGTGCTCACAACTAAATGAAATGGCAATCGCGTTCAAAGAAGATAACAGCTATTAGGCAATTATAAATTATTACTACCGGAAGGCGTTATTGCCTGATTTCCTATTATCGATAACACAATATTAGGCGCACAAGCCCCAACTCCATCGCAATCCCATTAAATGTTCGTGTATCTCACGCCGTAGTGTACACCCGCAAAGATGTTCCACCGTACGTGAGCCTTCACATTTGGCGCTGCTGCTACAGAATTGCGACGATATATACCAGCAGGCGTGGCTCATGTTTACCATGCTTGCACCGTATGCAAAGTGCACAGGAACATAAGTTTTTTTTTTTTCAAAAATAAAGAGCCTGAGATATTCGGAATTTTTCATCACTTCTTCACGGGGTGTAATCCTCTGAATAGATTTCCTTAGATAATACAGCGTTGCCATCTTCTTGCAAATAACGTTAGGGCTATTGCACCCGCAAAATAATTAAACCACCTAAGTATATTCTCAATTGAAATTCCTCTGCATGATAACGCGGAATCCGGGCCATGCGCGAACATGATCATCCCAATCGGTGCAGAAGATGCACCAGACGTAGAAACATCGCTGCAAACACCGCCAAACCGATTGCAACGCTAACATCTCTAGGGAAGACGAGTTTTCTCTGCCTATGCTTGGAACACTAGGCCGAAGTTCCTTCACATTAGGTTCTGGGCCGTGTGTCACTGACGTAATACCGGGAGCATTTGTTGCGTAAGAACGCCTACCTGACGTTCGCAATACATTATGTGAATGCCTATCTTCAGAGGCTTCTATTCCTGACTGAAGTATGACCCTATCACCCTTGCTTCGCTTCAATGCACGAGATTCATGTATCTGAAGCAATGCATTCATAAATGGTATTGCGAACGTGAGGTAGGCGTACTCAAGTGATGGATCCTCCTATCATTCGTCAGTGACACATGGCCCAGAACCTAATTTTGAAGTCGAACTCAGCGACAATAAACGAGAGAACGCCGTCGTGACCACGCCGGATAGCCTATTTAAATTTAAGGTAATGATATTCGGGCTCTGTTCCACACCCGCAACATACAACACGTCGATGACACCATGGTGTTCGCCACCCCATATGCCTAGGGAATAGTAGATGATCCTATTCATATACACGCATTTAGCTCGAAGCCATCAAAGTGCCGCGTTTTCTTATAAGACCTTATAAAGTGCCGCGTTTTCTTATAAGGTGACGTCATCAGAAAGTAAGGAGTCACTTCTAGCCCCACAGCACATCGACAAGAATGCAGTTCACACGTTACTTGTTCTGTCACCATCGTCAGCCTGGTTGCGCCCACTGCAGGGCAAAAGCCTCTTCCATACTTCTCCAACTACCCCGGTCATGTACTAATTGTGACCATGTTGTGCCTGCGAACTTCATTAATGTCATCCGCCCACCTAACATTCTGCCGCCCCCTGCTATGCTTACTTTCCCTTGGAATCCAGTCCGTAACCCTTAACTAGCATCGGTTATCTTCTCTCCTCATTACATGTCCTGCCCATGCCCATTTATTTTTCTTGATTTCAACTAAGATGTCATTAGCCCGCGTTTGTTCCCTAACCCAATCTGCGCTTTTCTTATCGCTTAGCGTTACACCTATCATTCTTCTTTCCATAGCCCGTTGCGTCGCCCTCAATTTAAGCAGAACCCTTTTCGTAAGCCTCCAGGTTTCTGCCCCATACGTGAGTACTGGTAAGACACAGTTGTTATACACTTCTCTCTTGAGGGATAGTGGCATCCTGCTGTTCATGATATAAGAATGCCTGCCAAATGCACACCAGCCGATTTTTATTCTTCTGATTATTTCAGTCTCATGATCCGGATCCGTGGTCACTACCTACCTTAAGTAAATGTATTCCCTTACCACTTCCAATGCCTTCCCGTGCCTTCCAGTGCTATTGTAAACCACTTCCAGTGTTATCGCAAACTGCTGTTCTTTTTCGAGACTGTTAAAGATTACTTTAGTTTTGTGCAGAATAATATCTTGATCCACCCTTCTGCTTTGCCTCTCCAGCTCAGTGACCATTCACTGCAATTGGTCTCCTGAGTTACTAAGCAAGGCAATATCATCACCGAATAGCAAAATACGAAGGTATTCTCCATCAACTTTTATCCCCAGTTCTGCCAACTCCAGGTCTCTGAATAACTCCTGTAAACACGCTGTGAATAGCATTTCTTTTGGGTATTTTGTTCCTTTCCTTATGGAGGACTACGGTTGCTGTGGAGCCACTATAGATATTTTTCAGTATTTTTACACATGGCTCATCTACATCCTGACTCCGTAATGCCACCATAACGGCTGAGGTATCGACTGAAGCAAATGCTTTTTCGTAATCAATGAAACCTACATATAAGGGTTGGTTATACTCCGCACATTTCTCTATCACGTGATTGACAGTGTGAATATGGTCTATTGTTGGGTAGCCTTAACCGAATCCTGCCTGGTCCTTTGGTTGACAGAAGTCTAAGGTGTTCATGATTCTATTTGCGATTACCATAGTAAATACTTTGTAGGCAACGGACAGTAAGCTGATCGGTCTATAATTTTTCAAGTCATTGGCATCCCCTTTCTTATGGAGTGGGATTAGGTGAGCGTTCTTCCAAGATTCCGGTACGCTCAAGGTCATGAGGCACTTGGTATATAGAGTGGCCAGTCTTTCTAGAACAATGTTACCACCATCCTTCAAAAAACCTGCTGTTTCCTGATCCTCCCCCGCTGCCTTCCCCCTTTGCATAGCTCCCAAGGCGTTCTTTACATCTTGCGGCGTTACTTGTGGGATTTCAAATTCCTCTGGACTATTCTCTCTCACATTATAGTCGTGCGTGCTACTGGTACTGTATAAATCTCTATAGAACTCCTCCGCCACTTGAACTATCTCATCCATATTAGCAAATATATTGCCGGCTTTGTCTCTTAACGCATACATCTGATTCTTGCCTATTCCTAGTTTCTTCTTCACTGCTTTTAGGCTTCCTCCGTTCCTGAGAGCATGCTGAATTCTATCCATATTATAGTTTCTTATGTCAGCTGTCTTACGCTTGTTGATCAACTTAGGAAGTTCTGCCAGTTCTATTCTAGCTGTAGGGTTAGAGGCTTTCATATATTGGCGTTTCCTGATCAGATCATTCGTCTCCTGCGATAGCTAACTGGTATCCTGCCTAACGGAGTTGCCACCGACTTCTATTGCACACTCCATAATGATGCCCATAAGATTGTCGTTCCTTGCTTCAACACTAAGGTCCTCTTCCTGAGTTAAAGCCGAATACCTGTCCTGTAGCTTGATCCGCAATTCCTCTAGTTTCCTTTTTCCCGCTAACTCATCGATTGACATCTTATGTACCAGTTTCTTCCGTTCCCTCCTCAAGTCTAGGCTAATTCGAGTTGTTACCATCCTGTGGTCACTGCAGCGCACCTTGCTGAGCACGTCCACATCTTGTATGATGCCAGGGTTAGGGCAGAGTATGAAGTCTATTTCTTTTCTAGTCTCGCCATTTGGGCTCCTCCGCGTCCACTTTCGGCTAACCAGCTTGCGGAAGAAGGTATTCATTTTCCGCATAATATTCTGTTCTGCAACCTCTACTAATAACTCCCCCCTGCTATTCCTAGAGCCTATGCCATATTCCCCCACTGACTTCTCTTCAGCCTGCTTCTTGCCTACCCTGGCATTGGAATCGCCCATCAGTATAGTGTAGTTTGTTTTGACTTTGCCCATCACCGTTTCCACGTCTTCATAAAAGCTTTCGACTTCCTGGCCATCATGACTGGATGTAGGCGCGTAGACCTGTACGACCTTCAATGTGTACCTCTCAATAAATTTCACAGCAAGACCCGCCGCCCTCTCGGTAATGCTATAGAATTCCTGTATGTTACCCACTATATCCTTATTAATCAGGAATCTGACTCCTAGTTCCCGTCTCTCCACTAAGCCCCGGTAGCACAGGACGTGCCCACTTTTTATCACTGTATATGCTTCCTTTGTCTTCCTAACCCCTAACCTTACTGAGCCCTATTATATCCCATTTACTACCCTCTAATTCCTCCAATAACACTGCTAGACTCACCTTACTAGATAACGTCCTAACGTTAAACGTTGCCAGGTTTAGATTCCAATGGCGGCCTGTCTGTGATTGTGTCTGTGCACTTGTGTGCGCTACTGCACATTGGGGCTTTTGTAAATGCGATTTCAGCTAATTCTAAGTCGCCAGTTTATTAACAAAATCTGATGTCAAGTGCAAAATAGTACCATATAAGCATCCCACATACTGAAAAGACATCTGTCATGCCCAGCACTATTCGCTCGCATTAACGAAGACACTTGAATTGAAGTAGATGCCGAAGGTAACAGGCTAGGCCTTGGTTCTAAGCAAGCCTAGAGGAAAGAAGGTTTTCAGAAGTTCATCAACTGTGCTAGCCGGTACTTAGCTTGGGCAAAACCATCGATGCTGCCCGGTACAACAAGACGTTAATAAATTTTGAATATACGGATGTCGGCTACGCGAAAAGGTTCGTCTTAAAAATACACGATAGTCTTTTAAAATGTGCGCGCAACCACCATACCTTATATTGCCTGTCATGCCGCATCGTACGGGAGGCCTCGACTGGAGAGATTTGAAAACAGTTGCAAACAAGTAATAGCACACAAGCACAGAAAACGAGTGCCTGTTCAACATCCATTTGATCCAGCACTGCTTGCAGAAGATGACCACTGTCTTTGAGAAATAAGAAAAACAAACTTTGGCGAGAAACAGCGAACAGTCATGCGTTTCATGGAGGGCTCTTGGGTCAGACTAGCTTAGTCTCCAGGGTGCTATAGAGTAGGGATTTTTGCGCACCACTGTCTTTATAAACAACTAATCAACGGCGACTACCATCGTGTTGCTCTCTCTGAGCTAGCGAATATAGAGGAGAAATAATTCCGCTACGGGCAATTGCAGTAGCTCATGAGGGCAAAATATTTTAGAGGATGTCAACATCAAAATACCCCGCAAATATGAATCGAATGACCCGCAAAACTCATCATGTCCACTTCACAAAAGCTATAGAGTATCTGCATCCACCAAATGGCCTTTTTTTTCGTCAGAACCTTAAATTAAGCAGATATTTGCGACTGCCAACAATCTTACCCACTTGGCTATAACGGATCTACACCTGGAATGCAACGAAACCCAGGGCGTTGAAGCATATTCCACCAAGACATGTGACACTGTAAGGCTCGTCACCGAAAAAGAAACGTTTCTTTGCGGACATGCTCTCACAATTCATCTAGTACAGCCATGAGCCTGTTTATAGGCGTGAAATATATTCCTTAGGGCGTGTTAAACTTGTTTCCAATCTGTTTAGTTCTTTATTTCAGGCTGGCGGTTCCTGTATTCCTGTCCTGTTTATTGTATCAACACGTCACTCCCTGACAGGAAAGAATTGGATAACACGTGTTCTTTTAAATTCAATTTCTCTGAAACAGTTGTCACTGCGATTATGCTATCCTGCTTGAGCAAAGCTCTTTATGTATTTACAAGGTCGAGAAAACTTCCAACACAATAAGGACCCAAGCGCGTATAACCGATTACATTCGCAACGCCAATAGAGCTAAATGTGGGCACCAGAACTTTCTGTTCCATGTAGGGTAACGCATGTCGAAATGATGTACTGATGTGCGCAGGACGATTTGATTGGAAGATTTATTTATTTATTTATTTATTTATTTATTTATTTATTTATTTATTTATTTATTTATGAATACTGCGATCTTGTACTGACTAGCGAAGCAGCAGGAATCATAGCAGGTGGGAAACATTGTGTGAAGATACAAAAAACAGGCACAAAGAAAACAAAATTACACATAGAATGGCGAGAATCGACACAGAATCGCGAATGGCAAGCTCTGTTTTGATTAGCACAATTTCATTTCTCAACACAACATCAGTTATTTTGTGTGTTTAACGTCGGAAAGGAACTCTTGCCCTGTGACGGGCGCCGTTAGTGACGGAGTCCGGGAGATGTTCGTTCATCTAGGAGTCTTAAATCAACAGATAAATGGTAGTACATGGGTGTTCTCGCATTCCGCTCCCTTTAAAATTCAGCCGTCATGGCCTGGAACGATATATGGAATGCCGTGACTTGCAGCAAAATGCTATAAGTATGACATCATTACTTGGAGAATTTAATAGTTATATTGTTTATTATTATTTCAGGAATTGTTTAGAGCGCTGAATTATCACGTAGCTCTGACATAAGGGACCTTATTGAGCGAGTTAGCTTAATATGTTATTGTTTAGATGTACTATTCAACGGCAACGAGTAATCTTATGCGGAATTGAATTTTTTTAATGTCTCAGCGATATCGGCGTTCAGATCTACATCTCGAATTTGGCAATAAATATAAGAAAACTAAGGAAAAAACTTACTTGAAGAAGCTCTCTCAGCCCACTGTTCCCATGTGCGCATGGAGTGATTAGAATCACGTTTATCAAAGTAAGGCAATGCAGAATCATTATATTCAAGATTGTTAATAATGAGACCTGGTCACGAACGCAGTGAGATAACAAAGAAGCCTCCTCGCAGGTGACGCTCCATTTTCTAGAATAACAAAACTTTTTTTCGAGGATTATTGGTTTGAACTCCATGGGCAAAACTTAAACCAAGGAGTTAGAAAATATTCAACGCGCCTACGTGCATTGTGTTGTCTGCCACCTCGTTCTGCTCACAAGTTTAACATTGTTCTAGTAAAAAAAGTGAAAAGAAGCAACAAAAGTGAAGTTTGGCTCGATTTTACGCCATTTTGTGCAAGGGTTCCTCCTTCGCTTCCTTGCGAAGTACGTGTGGCTAGAGTACTGCTACAGCTTTAGCAATAGCAAATGCAGAAATGTTCTCTTTTCTCATGTTGTCCACGAATCAGCAGAACACATATGCGCGTTGACTTCCTGATAATCAGCACACGCCGTCGTCAGTGGCGTTCGGCCATGGAAACAAAGCACATTGTTCCATGCAGGCGCAGAGGAAAGAAATGGTCCTACTTTATATATATTATTCGTCCTGTGCAGCAGGACACTTCTGAGAAGAAAAATAACTGTTCGCAGTTCGAGCTGCCCTGCTGGCGAGACAAGTCTAGAATATTAAGCATGTTGGAAAAAGACAGCAAAGACTGCAGTCTCATTGAAAGCACAAGGCAGTATCGCAATGAAATTACGCACACACTTCGCAGACGATTTGTGTGTCAGTGATCATAAGCATGATAATACAATTACAACAAATCGCCACGAGGCAATGATACTTTGTTGGTGTAAAAGATAACTACATCACAGTATCGTAACATTGCATAAAGGAACCGTACAATCTTGGAAGAACGAATCGGTGCAAAAACCGGGCCATCTCGCTTTCGTATTGTGGTTGAAGTTAACAGCTTTTCCGTGGACGTTGTGATGGCCATAACAAATAAAGAAAATCACTTATAGTGCACGTTCCTTGGTTTCGTTTATTTTTTTGTCAGACATTTGAGTCATTGTGTTCGTGACTCCTAAACTTTCCATCCGGCTCACTATATTACGGGTCTCTGAGCAGCACAAGCGCATGACAGCAACAACTGCTGAGCGTTCATGCACACCTGCGCAGCAGTATTCTGCTAGTGGCGTCCCAACAATCATTTCTTACACACTCAATACAAAGCTGCAAAATGAATCTTTGCTGGAACAAGGTGAATTCTTTATACATACTCTAGAATGCCGTAAAGTGCCTGCGTCAAAAATATGAAGCCAAAAATAGCTAGTATTGCAGTGGTAGGTCGCCGAGCAGGTGGACGCCATGGTTTAGCGGGAGGGTCTTCCCTTACGATTGCTGTGGTTGTCAACTAAATTTACGCGGATTTGAGTAATCGCTGTGAAGAATTCAGTATACGAGCAAATCATTCCGTTTCGAAATCACTGCGGCCCTTAGAGGTTTGCTCTCTAGGTAACAATATTACCATTGTGTACTTGTCAGCAGTTTGCATACATGTGGCAAATGTTCGATGTCTGATTTTCACCTTATCAAAACATATATCCTGAGGTTGGCAAAGCTCGCGCGACAGAGGCGGCTATCGCCTAACATAAATTAATCTATCCGATTATCCACTACTGTTGTGTAAAATTTCAATCATGATACATGCCGCCCAGGCCATGAGGCAAAGAACATAAACTCTAATTCAAAGCTTTTTAGGAAAACTTCATTAACAAGCCGTTTAAGGTTTAAGGCGGCTCAAGGCCCCGTTTTTCAGTAGGTACATTAACGCGTAATCAATCCATTTCTTGCAGCCTACCTACCTATTGACAAGGTGAAGAACCTCTTGAAATATTTCATAAAAACTACACCGCCCTTTCTGCATGTTGCAGCCACGCAGTTTATTAAATGTGCTCGGCAATACCGCGTGAGGAAACTGCGCGAGAAAGTGTAAGGCTCCCACTAAAGCGGGTAATGCTGTCCAGAGAAAAAGCAAGAAAAGTTAACAAAAATAGAAACATTCTGCGGATTTCCATGCCAAAAACGCGATGTGTTCATTAGGCATGCCGTAGGGGAGGACACCGATTAAATTTTGACCATTTGGAGTAATGGAAGAGTTGAAGTAGTTACGGTAAAGAGTAGCAGTTGATCAGTTGTTAAACGGGTGTTCACGGAACGTTTATACGCTAACAAATTGTGGTACTTGTCATATACCACGTGAAAAATGTCGTGCCAAAGAAGACCAGCAGTCCTCTATTCTCGTATGCTCTCCCTTCGTTTTCAACTTTTTGCGCCCTTATTGATCGCATCCACAACTACGCATGCCTGTATTTTCTGTGTGTTCATTTGCACAATAGTTTTAAAATATTTTTTCATGAGTCTCAGGGGCACGCACCAAAGGGAGGATGCGTGATGGCGACTGTTTGAAATTTTAGAACTGTAATATTACGGCAGCAATAGAGGCAACAATGATCTTTCCAGCGAAAAAAATTGTGCAAAAACCATGGGCGCTATACCTCAAAACTATTCCAAACTTTTATATTCAATTTCTGCACTCCGCAGTGCGCGACTGGTGAAAAACTTTTTTGGACCACCCCCACTCCATATGTCTGTCATGTGACTTCACGAAAATCGTGACAGCTCCCCATCTGATATGACGTGTACACACTGATTATGCATGATTTGACCAAACAAAAGAAAAATAATTATTTCTGATTCGATCCTTTTCGCCATTAGCCCTCGGCTATTGGTCACAAGTATTCGGGCTGCACACACTTCGTTTGCCTGTCACGCAACGTCACAGAATCGCAAAATCTCACTGCGTCAAAGTGACGTGTACGCGTTAAAGATGCAATAATATACCGAATCAAACTGAATTTTTTTTCTGTATAGCTGCAGGCTGCCCCGTTCCGAAAGGAATAACAGATGGCTGCCTCCAATCGCTCAGGCACTGGCGATTCGCACCTGTCGGAGAGCATGGGTTTATTTGCGTATAGTAAAACTTTTTGTATGGCCGTGTAACGTTTTCGAGCACTTTCGGCACATATACGACCTCGTTCTGCTAACTCTTTTTTCCTAGGGATCCCTTTCAGCGTCACTCTTAAACTTCCGTTGTATGCCGCCGCGAATTTCGACCAGCCACCGCAAGCTAAGTGAGAGAAAGCGGACCAATCACAGACGCCGGCACCACCCTCTTTATCCGGTTATTGATTTTCAGTGCACTGACTCGGCCCCATCGAATCCCTCTCCACTTGAGCGTGCTCCTCGCCACTTGTCAGCCAATTAGATAAGACAAGCCGCTCAGTATAGGCAATGTCATTCGTATTTCAAGCAAGAGAAAGTGACCTCCTATGAACGAGGAGAGCGTCTGATTGGTCTGTTCAGACAGCCCTGCGGGTGACCGCCCGATGCTTGCGTTGGTGGTTACGCAGATTTGACGTCAGGAGATTGGAATAGAAACATATTAGAATAGATTTACGTTATAGGGCCCCATATATGGCGATTATCAATCTACGTGGATAGCCCTAACGATGGCACGAATGAGTGAGCTACTGACTGCCTCCACCGCCCTTGTCGCCACCCAACCCCTGAACTCGGTTGCCCGAGAGCATGCGCCCTTCCCTTTCTGTCTTCCGCGAAGAACGAGCGAAGAACGAGCGCGTCCACTCCATTCTTTCCTTTGTCTGTCGGCGCCAGTGCCGTCAGTGTTTGACCGAACGCTTGCCTGAGCGTGCGGTACATTTTTTTGTGGGCAAGAACCCGCTATTTGATTTTTGTCCACGGTATCGTCCACAATGGGCTGGCCACCGCGGGGCTGCCAGCGATATATGCCACGATGCAGCCAGTGAGTGAACGAGCGATTGGCAGTCTCCCTTTTCCTATCTTCAGCTTCTCGCTGCCTCTCACTTGCCCGTGAAAACATGCCCTTTCCCATGTCTTCAAGAGACATACCAGCTAGCGAGCAAGCGAGCGACCCCCAGTGCGGGACTCCCTCCACTCCACTCTCACCGCCCCTCTTCGCAAGAGCACGCACCCTTTCTGTCGGCGCATTTCCTAGCCATATTTGCCGCAAGTCGAAATATCGGAGTACTGCCAAACCACTTCGACGACGGCCAAAAGAGCCAAAACAAGCTGTTCGTTTTAACATGTATGTCTGTTCGGGTACAGCACAAAAATTTTATTTCTTGACCGAAAATTGCTTCCTACGCTGTGTGACCCGTTTTCGGCATATCGTATCTGCTATGAGCAAGAGTGCGCGTTGCGGTAAGCATGCGAAAATAGATGAACTGAAACTCAAATATTGCAAATGCTTACTTACGTAAAATTAGACCATAATCAGTGATGTCGACAACATACTTTATACTGAGATCGTGTCTCTATAAGTCTCAACAATTTTATCACTGTGAGAGCACTACCTTTCCTTATCTTGTTCCTCAGTTTTACGCCGCCGCCGTATGTGGCAGCTTATGTAACGCCCGTATATTGGCTACTAGCGGTTTTTAGTGCTTGTGCATTGGTACCAGGAATATTGCTTTGCTAGGTCAACGAGAGCACCACCACGCGTTTGAACAGGTGCGAATGCGTATCATATTTTAGGTCTGTGCGGCATTTGTTGTTTTTCCTAGTTTTATTTTTCTCTTATTTTTCTTTATATTTTCGTCGGCGGAGTTGCGATTGGTCAATATATAGTATTGCAAGATAATCAGAGCTTCCTTTCATGTCATGTGCTTCAACACGTGCAACCATGTTTAAGTCAGTATAGCCTTTAAATAGTAGTTTGGAATTGACAAAATCACAATATGTGATTAGTTTTAGTGTGTGTGCATTGCTATCAAGACTCAAGACTCAAGAATCTAGTGTAGCATCGTTCCACAATTTACCGTTATAACCAACGACTATGAAGCTCTCGTGCAACAACACAATACTTACATTCTTTCTGTAATTTACAGGCCCCCTGGTAGAAACTGTAACACCTTTTTTTTCAAAATTTTGAATGCTCTTCTTAACTGCTGTTCTAAAAATAATTACACCCGGCGGCGATTTTAATATTAATCTATACGAAGTGAACGCTGATTCAGTAGAATTTCTTACGGCCATTGAATCCAATGGGTTCACCAACACCATCACATCTCCAACGAGAATCACGGTCTCTTCGTCAAGCATAATTGACTTGTTTATTGTTAATACAGATATCATCGTAAAATCTTCGGGTACACTGTCTTGTGATCTAAGCGATCATTGTCCAATTTTTATAACAATAGAAAAGCATCAACCTGCACCTGTTCGAAGCAGACCGGTAACCTTTCGGGCAATTACTGATAACAAACTACAATCATTTAGGCGACTGATTAGTGAGACACCATGGACACAATGTCTCAACTATCGTTCAGTAGATGAGGCTTATAATGCGTTCATTGATAAACTGAAAGTGCTTTATGAATTAAGTTTCCCATTAAAAACGAGACAATCACCCCAAAAAATTAAGAAACCATGGGTTTCACCTAGCCTTTTGAAAATGAATAAAAGAAAAGATCGCCTGTACCACAGTTTCTTGGTAACCAGAAATCCTAATGATTACGTTGTGTTTAAGCAGTTTAGGAATAAATTAAATAATGACTTGCGCAAAGCCAAGCGTGACTATTACTCAGTAATTTTCGCTGGAAGAAAGAATAATTCAAAGCTAATTTGGCATACAATAAATGAGGTAATTAACCATAGAAATGTATCGGATCACATTCGCGATTTGATTATCGACGGGTCACCAAAATCAGACGTACTATTAGCTGATTGCTTTAACAACTTCTTCACCGAGCAAGCAACAGCAAAATATAACGCAGATGCGTGTTCTGTTATTTCAAATGAAACAACCAGCTGAGTATTTCTTAGCCCAACAGATCCATCAGAAATATTTACCGTTCTCATGTCCTTAAGAAATAATTCCAGCTCTGATGTAGAAGGCCTCACAATTAAACCGGTAAAGTTTGCTGCTGACTTTCTTGCACTACCTTTGTGTCATATTATTAACCTTTCACTAGAATCGTGTGTTTTCCCTGCAAGAATGAAACTGGCTAAGGTTACAGTCATTTTCATGACAGGCTCGAAAGACGTCAAGAGCAATTATCGCCCCATCTCTATTCTTCCTCTTTTTTCGAAAGTGCTAGAAAAAATTCCGCTCAAACGTGCGCAGAACTTTTTTGATGCTAATCAGTTAATATCACACTCTCAATTCGGCTTCCGCAAAGGTTTTTCTAGAGAATCAGCTTTATTAGTCCAGAAAGAAATTATTTTACAGAATATTGAAAACAAACTCTTAACACTAGTAATCTTTGTGGATTTCAGTAAGGCCTTCGATTGTCTAGACCATAATATTCTCTTAGATAAGTTAAACAAGTACGGCGTTAGGGGAAGGACACTTCAAATTTTCAGTTCATATCTTAAAGACCGTGAACAAATAGTGAACATAGACGGTTTTTGTTCATCCAAAAGTTATCTGAAATGTGGCGTCCCTCAGGGCAGCATATTAGGACCTTTTCTTTTCAATGTCTATATAAACGATGTGATAACAATTTCGACAGAAGCTGATTTTGTAATTTATGCCGACGACGCTTCCTTATTTATCTCTGGTCTTTGGGCTACAGAAATACTTTCATTAGCAAACAATGCCCTAAGCAGCCTTTTAAATTGGTCAAAATAAAAAATCACAAAATAAATACAACTAAGTCAAAAGCTGTTATTTTCCGCACTATATATCGTCACATAGGGACTAACTTAACCATTAACCTAGGCAATTATATTATTGAGCACTGGGTGTTGTATTTGATGAGCACCTTCGATGGACTGAGCACACCACTTACGTATCCCTAAGTTTATCTAAAGCTGTTGGAGCACTTTCCCGGTGTCGCGGCATTCTTCCAGTGCAAATTAAAAAACAGATATATGTTTCATTATTTCAATCACACATTGCATATTGTCATCTTGTTTGGGGCACGGCATCACCGACTAACATGAATAGAATTGTGAACCTGCAAAATAAAGCGATTCGTGTCATTGCAGACGAAGAGCACTGCGCACACTCCAAACCGCTTTTCCTTCGGTTAAAAATTCTGCCCATCAGTGTTATGCTAACACACATTATTGTTTCTTTATTCACCGCTAAATCCACGTTTCGTACTAACTTCCTTATCAGAATATCAACGCTCAAGGAACGTGTACCGGCAGCCAACACTCGACAATTAGAAAAGTGGTGTCTTCCCAAAACTCGAACGAATTACGGTCAACAAATGTTAAAGTATATAATACCTTACACCCTGAACAATATTGCAAGCCTAATTGATGGCCCCGCCATATATAAACGTGCTTTAATTGAATTCTTTTTAAACAGTATAGCTTAATCGGCAACAGATTTATATCATGCAGTTTACATACGGCATTTTGCGTTCTTTTGTGTGGACTAGTGTGGAATGATTTTGCAGACATTGTCCAATTTCACTTTTTTTTCCCGCTCCCCGTTTTTATAACAGTTCATCCTTCATAAATTATTTACCTTGAAGTTATACATGTGTGCACTTGTATGGTGTGTGTATATATGCCATGTACGCGTGTATATACTGATGTATATGTAGCTGTACATATATGTATATATATAGGGGCGTATGCGCGCCACTTCTACGGGTTTTTGCGTGTGTACGTGTAAATATAACATGTCAGTGTACAATATTGGTTTGTTATTGGTGTATGTATATGTAAATATTTTTTTTCTCGTTCTTCACAGCTTGGTGCGAACAGTTTCGTTCTTTCTTTTTTTCAGTTTTTTTATTGTTTCTCAAGTTGCTTTTTTTTTTCTTCTAGTACGACATACACTGCTGTTTTGCCGCTGTTGCCACTGCCTGTAGGGCCTCAGGCCTCGTCAAGCTGCTCAATGAGCAGCATTTTGTCTGGGGTCCATTTTTCCTTTCCTTGAGGAAAATAAAACTGATTCTGATTCTGATTCTGAAGGTCTAGAATTCGCGTATTAGGCATTCCGCTAGTACATTTCCTTTCAAGTGGTATGGTGCTGAAAATTTCACAAGTCAACCCTTTTCTGCTGCCCATGGGCAGAGCCTCTCGCTGTGGAATGCAGGTCCATTATCGGAGACAATCACGTTGGCGTGTCTAAATCCCTCTCTTTCCATCGCTGCAACCACATTGTTTGCATCTTCTCTTCCCTGTTTTGCAGCCGCCATGCGTGCGCACTGGTCCACAGCCACTATTGAGACTGAGTCCGGCACACACTCGCTTCTTTCTTTTTCATTTCAGCAAAATCGAGATGAACGACTTCGAAGATGACATCTGAACACAAAGCAATGACCATCTGGTTTCCTTTTGGGTGTAACTAAGCTTTGATATTCTGAATTTGATGAAAGGTCTTGACGTAATCATCTACATTGGCTTTCGTGTTCTTCGACATAAAACGTTTCTTAATATTCCAGTAGGTCCGTCATGAGCTGTCATGCCCTCTCACTATGGACTGTAGTTATAGAGCCGCAATACTTTAGATGTGCAGGAACAACAAAGTTTCCTTCGATTTTAGCTCTTCAGTGTCTTCCCATACACTTGCGACGTGTGCCCCTTGACAGATGTTTATTGGCGGTATGTGCAATCTTGATAACACCTCCACGTCAGCTAGCTTTTCACTAGGTCTGTGGCTAACATCAAAACTGAACTGCTGAATTTCGCTAATCCATCTTGCCACTTTTCCGTTCGGCTGTGTAATGCCCAGAATATATGTGAAAGCCTGATTGTCCCTGAAAAACTTGAACTGATGGCCCTCCGAATAACTTCTGAAGTATCATAACGCCAGCACTACAGCTAAGGCCTCCATTCCTGTGGTGCTGTAATTTACTTCCACTTTTGAAAAGTATAAGAACAATGGCCAATGACCTTTAACTAATGGATTCGGTCTTGGTTTTAATCTCGTTGGTATAACACTGCTCCTGTACCATACTTGGACGCGTCAGTGCACAGCTTGAATGATTTGGCTAAATTGGGTAACATCAGAATTCAATCTGAAAATATTGCGCGCACCAGTTCTTCATATCCGTGGTCGCACTCGTCACTCCACTCAAATGAAACTTCCTTTTGAGTGAGCTTTGCAAGACAAATGGATATTGATGCGAAGTCTTTAATGAACACCCTAAATTGTTCTGCCAGCCCTAAAAACACACGCAGTCAGTGAACCTCATAAGGCTTATGCAGCTCTTTAATTCGTTGTACGGAGTGTTACGTTGCCGTCTTCGTGAAACCGTACAGGACTCTGCCATGGAATACTACCTTTCTCTGAAAGAATTCACTTTTCTTCTTGTTTATCTTTAAATGTGATTTGCTCAGTGCTTCTAGCACATAACAGTGGTACTAATGCTCTTCTTCGCTAAGAGTATTACAGATGATGCCAGCAACATAAACATTGCAGAAATATCCTATGAAATCTTTCAATACACTGTTCATCATGTGCTGAAACCAAGCGCCAGGGTTCTTCCAACCAAATTGCAGATGGTTGTATTCATATCAAACGCCCTTATAAATGCCGTGCGCATTTATTTTTCCTGGAGGGGCACCTGCCAGAAACTGCTGCACAAATAGATTAGTGAAGAGCATTGGCATCCTCCAGTATTTATAACGATATTTTCACGTGGAAGTGACGGTGAAGAGAGAACACAGTAGCAGTACTGTGAAAGACAAAACTAGCTTTTATTGGGCGAACCTGTGCCCACAAAACAGGCTACACTTAAAGCACAACGATAGCGGCGAACACAGTCGGCGATCGTCGAAAATCTGATCAGCGGGTCAAGCGCGTCGGCTTTTATACAGCAGTCGTCGAATGTTCCAGACTAAACGTTCGGATCCGCGTGCCTTCCACAAAGTTCTACGCCATTCGCGTCAGGTGATGAAATCAGATAACATAACGTTCGGCGACAACAGACAGCGGATAGAAGCATCGATAACGTTCCAGGAACTTCGGATACATACAGGCGCGTCCCACGCTGTGCGATTACATTTGTTAGGCTGCGAAACGTGGTTGCCCAATAAAGATAAGTGTACGTGTCAATACCCCCCTCTTAAAAAGCATCGTCCCGATGCTACAAATATAAGAGAGTGAAACACAAAAGGACACTTATTAAACATAAGTAACAAAACAACGAAAAGAAACAAAGTCCAAAGGTCAGTTACGCGAAGCCGCAAAGTTCATTAACGCTGGTAGTACGGCTTGAGTCGCACAACGTGGACTATTTCAGGTCGTGAGCGGCGCCGCTGTGAATGCGAAATGCCGTCTGGCACGACCTCATAGTCTAGAGCGCCAATACGTCGGATGACCTTGTACGGTCCGAAATAGCGTCGGAGTAGTTTCTCACTGGGTCCTCGTCGGCGTATCGGTGTCCATACGCAAACACGGTCGCCGGGCTGGTACTCAACAAAGCGTCGTCGGAGGTTGTAGTGTCGGCTGTCGGTCCTCTGTTGGTTTTTGATCCGTAGGCGGGCGAGCTGTCGGGCTTCTTCGGCGCTCTGGAGATAGCTAGCGACGTCAACATTCTCTTCGTCAGTGACGTGGGGCAGCATGGCGTCGAGCGTCGTCGTCGGGTTCCTGCCGTAAACCAGCTTAAACGGCGTGATCTGTGTTGTTTCTTGCACCGCCGTGTTGTAAGCAAATGTTACGTACGGCAGGACGGCATCCCAGGTCTTGTGTTCGACGTCGACGTACATCGCTAGCATGTCGGCGAGGGTCTTATTCAGCCTCTCCGTAAGACCATTCGTCTGCGGGTGGTAGGCCGTGGTCCTCCTGTGCCTTGTCTGAATGTATTTCAGAATGGCTTCGGTGAGCTCCGCTGTAAACGCCGTTCCTCTGTCGGTGATGAGGACTTCTGGGGCGCCATGACGAAGCAGGATGTTTTCGACAAAAAATTTCGCCACTTCGGCTGCGCTACCTTTCGGCAGTGCTTTAGTTTCAGCGAAGCGGGTGAGGTAGTGTGTCGCCACGACGATCCACTTATTTCCGGTTGTTGACATCGGAAAGGGTCCCAGCAAGTCCATCCCGATCTGCTGGAATGGCCGGCCAGGAGGCTCGATTGGCTGTAGTAATCCGGCTGGCCTTGTCGGCGGTGTCTTACGTCGCTGACAGTCTCGGCATGTTCTGACATAATGGGCGACGTCGGCGGTCAGGCGCGGCCAATAATACTTTTGTTGTATCCTCGAGAGTGTCCGGGAAAAACCGAGGTGTCCAGTGGTCGGATCGTCATGTCGGGCGTGCAATACTTCCGGACGAAGTCCTCACGGGACAACAAGAAGGTAGTTGGCGCGGACTGGTGAAAAGTTCTCCTTCACGAGGAGATTGTTTTGAAGCGTGAAGGAAGATAGTCCGCGCTTAAATGCCCTGGGGACAACGTCGGTGTGCCCTTCCAAATATTTCACCAGGCCTTTTAGCTCCGGGTATGCCCGTTGCTGTTCAGCGAAGTCTTCCGCGCTTATCATGGCAAGGAAGGCGTCGTCATCATCGTCATCTTGCGGCGGCGGGTCAATGGGGGCGCGTGATAGGCAATCGGCATCGGAGTGTTTTCGTCCGGACTTGTAGGTTACAGTGATGTCGTATTCTTGTAACCTCCACCGCGTAGGCTCCACCGCGCCAGTCGTCCTGAAGGATCCTTTATACTCGCTAGTCAACACAACGCGTGATGGTCACTGACGACTTTGAATGGCCTGCCATAAAGATAAGGTCGAAATTTAGCTGTAGCCCAAACGATGGCGAGGCATTCCTTTTCGGTCGTAGAATAGTTGCCTTCCGCTTTTGACAGCGACCGGCTAGCGTAAGATATCACCTGTTCGACTCCGTTTTTTCTCTGGACTAGAACGGCACCGAGGCCTAGGCTACTGGCGTCAGTATGGATTTCTGTATCGGCGTACTCGTCGAAGTGCGCAAGTACCGGCGGCGACTGCATGCGTCGTTTGAGTTCTTCAAATGCGTCGGCCTGCGGCGTTTCCCACTTGAACTCAACATCACATTTAGTTAGACGTGTCAACGGCTCGGCGATGCGTGAAAAGTCCTTGACAAAGCGCCTGTAGTAGGCACACATGCCAAGGAATCTACGCACTGCCTTCTTGTCGGTGGGCTGCGGGAACTTTGCGATGGCAGCTGTTTTCTTTGGGTCGGGGCGTACTCAGGATTTACTGATGACGTGGCCTAGGAACAGAAGCTCGTCGTAAGCGAAGCGGCATTTTTCTGGCTTCAGAGTGAGCCCTGATGACTTGATGGCCTCTAGTACTGTGGCAAGCCGCCTAAGGTGATCGTCGAAATTTCCGGCGAATACAACGACGTCATCCAAGTAAACGAGACAGGTCTGCTAATTCAATCCCGCAAAACCGTGTCCATCACGCGCTGGAACGTTGCAGGGGCCGAGCACAGTCCAAATGGCATAACCTTGAACTCGTAGAGGCCGTCTGGGGTGATGAAGGCGGTCTTTTCGCGATCTCTTTCGTCGACTTCTATTTGCCAATAGCCAGACTTGAGGTCCATCGAGGAGAAGTACTTAGCGTTGCAGAGCCGATCCAATGCGTCGTCTATCCGTGGAAGGGGCTATACGCCCTTCTTCGTGATCTTGTTCAGACGACGATAATCGACGGAGAAACGTAGGGTTCCGTCCTTTTTCTTCACCAGGACAACAGGGGATGCCCACGGGCTTTTCGACGGCTGGATGGAGTCGTCGCGCAGCATTTCGTCGACTTGTTCTCTTATAGCTTCGCGTTCTCGCGCGCAAAACTCGGTAAGGGCTTTGGCGGAGTGGTCGAGCGTACTCCTCGGTGATTATGCGATGCTTGGCGACTGGTGTTTGTCGAATCCTCGATGTCGTCGAAAAGCAGCCTTTGTATCGTCGGAGCAGACTTCTGAGCTGCTGTCGCTTAATCGCTGGGAGACTTGGATTAATGTCGTAGTCTGGTTCGGGAACCATGGTCGTCGGGGTAGATGCGGCGGAATCCGAGAGGACAAACGCATTACTGCTTTCCACAATTTCCTCGATGTACGCGATCGTCGTGCCCTTGTTGATGTGCTTGAACTCCGGGCTGAAGCTTGTCAGCAATACTTCAGTTTTCCCTCCATGCAGTCGAGCGATCCCTCTTGCGACGCAAATTTCACGGTCTAGCAGGAGACGTTGGTCGCCTTCGATGACACCTTCTACGTCAGCGGGTATTTCGGTGCCGACCGAAATAACAATGCTGGAGCGGGGCGGGATGTTCACTTGGTCTTCGAGCACACTCAAGGCGTGGTGACTACGAGGGCTCTCCGGCGGTATCGCTTTATCTTCCGACAGCGTTATTGACTTCGACTTCAGGTCGATGACTGCGCCGTGTTGGTTCAGGAAGTCCATACCGAGAATGACGTCTCGAGAACACTGTTGGAGGATAACGAAAGTGGCAGGGTAAGTCCGGTCATGAATGGTTCTCCTTGCCGTGCAGATTCCAGTCGGCGTAATCAGGTGTCCTCCAGCAGTGCGAATTTGAGGGCTTTCCCATGCAGTCTTAACCTTCTTCAACTGGGCGGCGATGTGTCCACTCATGACGGAGTAATCAGCCCCTGTGTCCACTAAGGCGGTAACCGCGTGGCCGTCGAGAAGCACATCGAGGTCGGTGGTTCTTTGTCTGGCGTTGCAGTTAGGTCTTGGCGTCGGATCATGGCTGCGTCGTGTTGAACTGAAGCTGGAACGTCGCGTCGTCAAGTCGTCTGTCGTCGGTGTAGTCTTGGCTTGCTGACTTCGTCGGGACCGCGGCGTGTCATCATTAGGTCGTCGAGATGGTTTCTTCGTCGACTTCGTCGGCGCCGGAGGATGTTCGTCAGTTCGACGAACAGCAACCGCACCTCCATCGGTTGCTGCTTTTAGTTTTCCGGATATGGGCTCGCTGACCGGCCCCGGGCTGGGCCAGTGTATGGTCGGCGCTGCGGCGACACGTAGCGGCCTGGTGATGGCGAACGCGATGGTCGTCGAGAGCTCCACTGAGTAGCGGCGAGGTAGTCGGCGATGTCACGTGGGCGCTCTCCAAGCTGTGGACGCGGCGCGTTGACGGCGAAACCTCGCAGTCTCATCTCTCGGTATGGGCATCCGGTAGACGTGACCTGCTTCTCCGCATTGGTAGCAGAGTGGGCGGTGGTCAGGAGCGCGCCAAACGTCTGTCTTCCTCGGGTAGCTGCGCTCGGCGACAGGTGGGCGTGCTGGCAGCGGCGGTGGTGGTCGACGGAATTGCGGCGTTACGGGGCCCTGGCGCGGTCGTGGAAGGGGACCTTGACGGCGGGCGACGGCGGCGTAGCTCATCGCTTGCGGCTGAGGCTGCGGCGGTTCTGGTTGCACCTCAAGAACTGCAAGCGATCGGTGCACCTCTTCTTTTACGATGTCGGCGATCGAGGCCACTTGAGGCTGCGCCGAAGGCAAGACCTTGCGCAGTTCTTCGCGCACAATGGCCCTGATGGTCTCGCGCAGATCGTCCGTGGCCAGTGATTGAATTCCTGCGTAGTGGGTAGAACTTGTACGGCGGTTGAATTGCCGGTTCCGCATTTCGAGTGTCTTCTCGATGTTCGTCGCCTCACGAAGAAACTCTTCGACGGTCTTCGGTGGGCTTCTTACCATCCCGGTGAAAAGTTCCTCCTTTACACCAGGCATCAGTAGGCGGACTTTCTTCTCCTCGGCCATGTCCGGGTCGGCGTGGCGGAACAAACGGCTCATTTCTTCCGTAAAAATGGCAACGTTCCCGTTTGGTAGCTGCACTCGGGCGTCCAGCATAGCTTCGGCCCTTTCCTTGCGCACGACGCTTGTAAAGGTGCGTAGGAAGCTGCTACGGAACAGGTCCGACGTTGTCAAGGTCGATTCCCTGTTCTCAAACCAAGTTCTGGCGGTGTCTTCTAAGGCGAAGTAGACATGCCGCAGCTTCTCGTCGGAGTCCCAGTTGTTGAATGTTGCGATTCGTTCGTAGGTCTCTAGCCATGATTCCGGGTCTTCAGTCGCTGCTCCATGGAAGGTTGGTGGGTCCCGAGGTTGTTGTAGGATAACAGGGGACGCTGGGGCAGCCATTGGGGTTGTCTTGACCACGATATTCTGTGTCGTCTCAGGTAGAAGTCCGTGCTCTGGGGGCAGTCCTTGCAGTCTGCGGCTAGCACGTTGGTCTTGGGCGATGTTGGTTCTGTCCTCGGGCTTCGGGCTTGGATCGCGGCTTCGCGGGGGCGTTCGGTACATGAACGCACTAGCACCTCCACCAGATGTCACGAGGTAGTGACGGTGAAGAAAGAACACAGTAGCAGTACTGTGAAAGACAGAACTAGCTTTTATTGGGCTAACCTGTGCCCACAAAACAGGCTACACTTAAAGCACAACGATAGCGGCGAATACAGTCGGCGATCGTCGAAAATCTGATCAGCGGGTCAAGCGCGTCGGCTTTTATATAGCAGTCGTCGAATGTTCCAGACTAAACGTTCGGACCCGCGTGCCTTCCACAAAGTTCTACACCATTCGCGTCAGGTGATGAAATCAGATAACATAACGTTCGGCGACAACAGACAGCGGATAGAAGCATCGATAACGTTCCAGGAACTTCGGATACATACAGGCGCGTCCCACACTGTGCGATTACATTTGTTAAGCTGCGAAACGTGGTTGCCCAATAAAGATAAGTATACGTATCAGTATCGTCAAACAAAGGCATAAGAAATGGAACAGCACATTGAGGGCACATGCAAAGTAGTTGAGCTGTTGTCTCGGGAGTGCAACAGGCGCTACAGTCAGGGTCCTGTGCTTGTCCAATCTTGTGAAATTATCGGTGAATGTGCCCCCACCAAGCCGCAATTGATGGATAAGTGTTTCCTGGCCTCTCCGCAACCGAACTGGAATCCGAAATCGCAACCCTGCGTCATGTCTATGGAGCTGATCTTGCTAATGCTTGGGGTGTCCCATTCTCGCGCCATAGAGCTTTTTGATGGGGTTATGGAGCAAGGCTCTAGTGTCATATAGGTAAAAATGAATTTTTATAATGTTCCCGTCAGTGCACGCGGTTTTTGTTTCCGCATCAGCCTGTTCATTTCCGGTTATTCCACAATGGCTAGAAATCCAGGGCATCAGGATGGTATGCCCGGATTGAGACGCCTCAGCAAGCCGAGACACTATATTGTCACGGGTATAAAACGATTTACAAGATGTATTTACAAGGCATATATAAATAACAGCCGAGAATACCGAGAGGCCTTTACCACTTCGTCGTCTTCACCATCGACGGCCTTGTCCTCTTTTCTACCGTACCCGCCGTGGTTGCTCAGTGGCTATGGTGTTGGGCTGCTGAGCACGAGGTCGCGGGATCGAATCCCGGCCACGGCGGCCACATTTCGATGGGGGCGAAATGCGAAAACACTGGTGTGCTTAGATTTAGGTGCACGTTAAAGAACCCCAGGAGGTCAAAATTTCCGGAGTCCTCCACTACGGCGTGCCTCATAATCAGAAAGTGGTTTTGGCACGTAAAACCCCAAATATTATTATTATTATTCTTTTCTACCGTAACACGACCGCCGGCAGAAAAAGCCACGTCTCAGTGCTTAAGACGGGGCCGGTGGTAAGGGTAAGGCTTAAGCCGAGAGACGTGCACGACGTCAGGTGATGTGGAACCGGCTGGCAGGACGGAGGTCGCGGGGATTATCTAGTAAGTTACGTTGGTCACTTGACGTTGAACACGGTAAGGGCGTGTGTAGCACGGAAGGAGTTTCTCGGATAGCCCCGCTCGGCGGTAAGTCGACCAAAGTAGCACGAGAAAGCCTGGTGGAAAATATGTGCCTCGATGGCGGCGATTGTAAGCGTGTCATTGAGATTCTTGCGATGTCAGCAGACGAGTACGGGCAAGCTGGCGCGCATGGTAGGCGTGGGCGATGGCGTCGCGAGCATACTCGGTCCTCGACTCAAGTGCCAAGGGAAGCGAAGTGTCCAATGGTAATGCAGGGTCACGACCGAAGAGGGAATACCCCGCAGTATCGGGGCGTGATGAATTATAGGTGAACGTGGCATAATGGACAGCCACATCCCATTCCTTGTAGTCGGGTGAAACGTATTTCGATAGCATGTCATTAATGGTCCGATTAAGTCTCTCAGTAAGGCCGTTGGTCTCGAGATGATAGGAGGTAGCCACTTTGTGCTTGGTACAACATGAGCATAAGATATCGGCGATGACTTGGGAGAGGAAAGTGCGGCCGTGGTCAGTAAGGCGCTGCGGCGGGGCCCCATGTACTAAAATGATATACCGGAGTGGGAAATCAGCGACGTTGGTTGCGCAGCTCGGGGGAAGTGCCCAAGTGATGGAATAGCGTGTCGCGTAATCAGTAGCGACAGCGATCCACCTGTTGCCGGAGCTGGACTCCTGGAAAGGGCCAAGGAGATTCGAGCCTACGCGAAAGAATGGCTTAGGTGGCATGTCGATCGGCTGTAAGTACCCGGCAGGAAGCGTTGCTGGCTTTTTGCAATCTTCACTAGGCTTGCAAGCAGCTACATAGCATGTCGCACGCTCCGTACGGCTCTAGCCATACGGAGCGTGCGAGGCCGGACCAGTAGAAGCGACGGCGCACGCGGTCGGAAGGGCGAGCAAAGCCAAGGTGTCCGGCAGTTGGGGCGTCATGAAGCTCCTGAAGCACGGTTGAGCGGATGTGTTGAGGATCGACAAGGAGAAGGGGAGGACCGTCAGGATGAAAACTGCATCTGTACAACATCCCGTCGTTGCGAACGAACCACCGTAACGATGGATCAGTAGGAGCAGATTCCATTCGGTCAATGAGGGTCCTCAAAGTAGGGTCATGACGTTGCCCGTTGGCCTTGTCCGAAAGCTGTGAAATGGAACAATCGATGAGCGCTGAATGGGCGGAAAGGAAGTCTAGGCCTAGGGTGAGGTCATGGAGGCATTGTTCAAGCACCGGGAAAGGACGACAGTATGGCGGCCGGAAATGCTCACATGTGCAGTACACATTCCGACCATGGTCACCGTGCTACCGTCGGCGATTCGTACGAACCAAGTAACGGCAGGCATAACAAATTTCTTTAAATGACGGCGTAGGCGGCTGATCATAATCGATATGAGGGCTCCGGTATGTATGAGGGCTGTGATGGGTGTGCCATCAACTTGGTCGTCAAGGAGGTTATTTCTCTTAAACAGCGTCAAAGGAGGATGTTTTGGTGAATCCGACGCTGCAGCACCACCTCAAGGTGCCGCATTGTCTAGTCTTCCTGCTGGGACAGACCTGGGTAGGTCGCTCACGGCGAGCGGTGAAGCTGGGGCGGACGTGGCTGGCGACGTTGATGCGAGGGCGAGCGAGCATAGCGGCAAGTCGAGGTAATGGCGTCGGAAGCATCATTGAAGCGACGGGGTTAGGAACTTCGGGGCGAACTTGAATTCCGGAAGCAGTTTCGACGAGGGGATGGCCTACGGCTGCGGCAGTGATGGGAAACGTGACCGGTTCGGCCACAGCAGATACAGATCGGCCTGTCGTCAGGTGTACGCCTGTCCGATGGATCCCTGGTAGTGCAGGAATAACGTACACTGTGAGGTGGACTGCGATTGGACCGAGGCATAGGAGCAGGGCGGGTGTAAGGGCGACTCAAGGAGCAGGCGCTGGGAAGACCATATTAGCGATTTCCTGGCAAACCACGGACTGGATGAGCGATATCGTCTCAGCGGTGTTGTTCCATGACGCCCATTGAGGCGAGGCAGGAAACGCAGCTTTGAATTCGCGGCGTACAATACGGTTCAAGTGTTCGCTTGGTGGTGGAGAGCTAGATTTGTCAGTAGGGTCGGTTCAGTAAGAGGTCGCTGCAGTATTTGGAAGCCGTGTAAACTTACTGTATATACGGCGACTCTTTGCTTGCTCGAAGCAGCGGCATTCCTTCATGATGGCGTCGACAGTCGACAAGTTCCTAAAGACCAGAAGGTTGAATGCGTCGTCAGCAATGCCTTTGATAATGTGCAGTACCTTGTCCGCATCTGGCATGGACGTGCCGATTTTATGCCAGAGGGCTACGACATCCTGAATGCAAGAGACATACGTCTCGGTAGCAGTTTGGGCACGCATGGCGAGTTGTTGCTTGGCGGCTAGTTGTCGACCGGTCGGAGGGCCAAATACGTCGCACAGCTTTTCTTTGAACAAGTCCCAGGTGGTTAGCTCTTCCTCGTGTGTGTTCGCGGTGTTCCGTCGAGGTAGAACACGACATTGAACAGCATTGTGGTAGGATCCCACGTGCTCACCTTCCTGACGTGCTCATACATATTGAGCTGTTCTTCAACGTCAACACCACCGAGGCAAGTGAACTTGCCAGGGTCTTGTGGTTGAGGTAGAGCAACGTACTGGGTATGCGGAGTTGACATTGCAGATGCAGATGCGGTACTTTCCACTGGAAGCATAGTCCCAGGCTTGGTGAGACGACCGCTGCGGAGCTCAGTGGCGAAGTCGCGTACCCCGCACGTCCACCAAAATGTCACGGATATAAAACTATTTACAAAATGTATTTACAAGGCATATATAAACAACAGCCGAGAATCCTGAGATGAATATGATGATGATGGCCTCATGTTATGGCTCATACCCACACTGGGGGATTGGCCAAGAATTGCGTGCTGAAACGTTTACCTATTCTTTTGAAGTACTACTTATTCGATGCGAAAAAATTATACAGAAAGTCATAAGAAAACATAAAAAACAAACAAATTACCAGTTAAAAGTTAAAAAGTTATTCGTTTTGTTGATTGTATGTAACTGCAAACAGCATCAAATGCATCCCTGTGGCTGACCCCTATAACTGACGCACCGAAAGATAGTATGATTTATGGTGATAACATTAACCCTAATTTTGCGAGCGGCAGTTCTAGATGTCTTTTTCATAACAATTCGTGTCGTCGACATACCAAAAAATAATGATCTAGTGATTCTATTTCTGGGAGTATCGACACAGAGGCGATAGCGTCAGACCAGTCATGTGTATAGGTTTAATTGAAGGACACGGCATCGTAATCTCCTGATCGCTACTTCTGATTGTCTTGAGGGGCACCACTGGATTTTCCACGGAAATCTGAGGTGCTGATATTCTGTCCATGTTGTTATTGATTCACTGACATCTCTATGAATTGAATATTTTCTATATCTGATTGGTGTTACGTGAGCCACCAAAGGAAGAACAGGCATTATGGGTCCACTCAGGGATGCTCGTGCTAATGACTCTGCCATTTCATTTGAATGTACGCCACAATGTCCAGGTACCCATAATAGTTTTAGAGAATTCCACTGTGGAGGAATTAATGTTAGAAAAATCTTTAGTGGTGGCGATTTGGGTGAAGCCGTAAGCGATGTACAGACCGAAAGGGAATCTGTTATAATAACCGCACTTATTGAGTTCGACGGGAGTTTGCGAAGCGCTAAAAGTATTGCTAAAAGCTCAGCTTCAAGAACGGGTGTGAAATCTGGCAGTCTCAGGGAGAATGACCAGCCAAGCGGAAGCGAGAAGATGCCTACGCCCACCTTTTCGTTGTTCACTGGAGCGTCTGTAGCTATTATGTTATTTGTTTGCACGAGTGCTAGGTAATCTTGCAACAGTTTATTTAAAAAAGTGACCGATTGAAACTTAGGCTGTTGCCACTTCGTCGTCTTTACCATCAACGACCTTGTCCTCTTTTCCACAGTATGACAAAGATGACAAAGAGGCGAGCAGGGTGAAGACGACGACGACGATTAGAGGCTAGTGCGTGCTGTTGTCTCTTGGCCAAGTGCGGCATATTGCCTTGTAAATATTGTCACGTGGTTGTGACGTTGAAGAACACAGTAGCAATATTGTGAACGACAAGACTAACTTTTATTGGGCGAACCTGTGCCCACAAAACAGGCTACACTTATAGCACAACGATAGCAGCGAACATGGTCGGCGATCGTCGGAAATCTGATCAGCGCATCAAGCGCGTCGGCTTTTATAGATCAGTCGTCGAATGTTCCAGATTAACCGGTGGGACCCGCGTGTCTTCCACAAGGATCCACACTATTCGCGCCACGCATGCATGGAATCAGATTACAAAAGTTGCGGCGAAAGACAGTGGATGGAACAATCGATAATATTCCAGAAACTTCTTTTACATGCAGGCGCGTCCTGCGCAGTGCGATAACATTTGTTAGGTGGCGAAACGTGGTCGCCCGATGAAGTACACGTGTCAATATACTTGTATATAGCTTTTCGTCAGCGTCTTCCTACGTAACATATCTGGTGGAGGTGCGGGGTAAACCAGAGGACTATGAGGTTCTATGATTCATATAATTTCTGATGAGTTGCAGTGCTGGTTTTAGTCACAGAACACTGTGAGCGCACAACACTGGGAAGCAGGTTTCCGCTGGCGTTGGTGTACGTAAAACCTCATAGAGGGTGGGCTTCATTTAAGTCTCTCACTCTTAGAAGCGGATCGTTGCCCGCTGCGTGCGTGGCTTGCTCCAAAAGCTGTTTGAGGACCGATGGCGCGCTTTTCGGCCGACAGTATACGTTTAACAGGAATATGGGGCTATTCTTCTTTGTCGCCTGCGGGATAAATTCGAGCAGAATGACGAGCGGTTCCGATTGTTGGAGATGGTGTTGAACGGCCAGTAGCTTCTTACTGACCAGGGTGGGAAGGCTGTCACCTGTATCGGTGCCATTCGTGACGTATCCTGGTAGGCGGACGTGTGTGTTCATTTCTTGCAGTGCGATAATTTCAGGTGGTCGTGTTGATGTAGTGATGTAATGTATCAGTGATTCGTACTTGTTCTAGTAGCCCCGGCAATTCCAGTGCCACACTGTGATCTCGCCTGGGGAGCCCCCGCGCTTACTACATATATGTTGTAGAGGAGCCATCTTGGTTATTGAAGGTTGGTGATGCGTGCACAAGATGCGGTTCTGGTGAGCCTAGAGAATCTGGTAAATCTGGTACACTCTAAGAAAAAAGAGTAAAAAGTGAGTCACGGCAACTTGACGCTCTTTTTTCTTGCGAAGACCCATTTTCACGCGGGTAGAGTCACAAAACAAGATTCAACATTTGTGTCTGGGTCATTTGACTCTCAATAGCACGCGAAGAGTCGTCGTGGAAGGTCGCGGCTCTTCTCATATTCGAGATGAGTCTGGCCAGAGAAAGATTAAATTGCAGGAGAAGAAATACCAGATAACGACTTCTGTTTTAGGCAGGCCCTCGGGTTCCTGTCCAGGTTGTAATGCGGTGTATCATTCTTTCGTCCTTGTCATGCTCTGCAATTGCATCGAACTCTAAACATCGATTTTCCTTGAACATGTTTGTTAATATCTCACGCGCTTAAGCGATAGGTGGTTTCCTATGCTAAGGAAGACCCGGATTTGTCAGACTGGATTCTGACCATAAGTAAATCTTAAAAAAAAGCATTGGCTACTAAAGAGAGCACCGCAACGACATACCACATTCAGTAGGCGCACTCAACAGTGTCGATTGCAAATGTAATTGCGCTACGTAAAATTAATTTTTGAGGATTTAGGTTCCCAAATCCACATCTTGTTATGAGGCGCACGGTAATGGAAAACTACAGATTTATTTTCAGCAGCTCGGGTTATTTAGCGTGCACGGAATGCACAGTATACGCGCGTATTCACATTCTGCCCCCTTTACAATGCGACTTCTGCGGTTGTGATTGGACCCGTGAGCTCGAGCTCAGCAGTGCAAGACCAAAGCCACTGGGCTACCGCAGTGCGCTGCGTTCCGCGACCAAAAACAAACATTAGCGCACGCAGCACTGCTGTTAAACCCCCCTAGAAATGTAAAAACAAAAATGTAGCTGTCTCCCCCCAATGCTGCATGAACCACTGCATGAACCACTGCTCGAACCAAGTTTCGTAGTTTCATCGCCTGAATTAACTGCAGTAAACATTCGCTTAGCCCGTAAAGTAGCAAGCGCGGGGTCACGCGCGCACGTGCAAACATGAACAGATCTCACTCAATGACCGCGAACATTCGCTGTCACAGTGTCGGCGTGATGAAGGGCGCGAACAGGGCGGACAGAACGCTTCTGCTGCCGCGTCCTTCAAAGCGTCTTCGAAACTTGAAAATGGCGCTATAAAAGCGCCCCCCCCCCCCCTCGCTTTGCACCCATAGGAAATTATCTGCAAGACAGAGCGGCAGTGTCGCGAGACCGGGCTAGAGCGACGGCCAGAGGTGAAGCGTGCTAAACCAGCACCTCCTTTCCCCAGCTTGCACGCGTTTTATAACGCGACCACCTATAAATACTTCGGGCACCCATCCAGGCAGTATGCATCTCGGCTCACCCTCGTACACTTCCTTTAACGCGCACAGCCAACGGCGCAGTCTAGGATCTTATCGCACTTGACTTCATACGTAAGCTCACGGCAACACCGACATATATATTTCGGCGGATGTGTCCATATAATTGCGATCGCTAAATTCGCAATAAATAGAAAATTTTACTAAGGACCAACCACGCTGCTTCTCCATGTCGTGATTGAACGGTGAACGGCAGTTCTAGAAAATGTGTTGCTAAATCTTCGCCAAATGACTATGCCCGCATTTGGTGACAGCGTCACACAGTCGCAAGACCTTGTGAAGGATATACCGGAGTTCTGGCAGCGTCAGGAGCACTAGATCTTTCAGTAACATGGGCGGCTTTGTAGTTCTACTTTACATCAGAGCAAACTGCACTCGACAGAAATCAAGGGCAGCCGCACCATTATAGCTAAGCGAATTAAGGACAATTACGCCGCGTCTTCACACTTCGAGCACGCTCCGACAGCCCAACGATACATATTTCAAACGCAACCACACTCGGACGAGCACATTTTGCTTCTGCCAAGTGAACGTAGCGGGTATTTGAAGACGCGTGTTAAATTCGTGGCTGTTTCATTCGTGAACATCACTTAAGTGACGTAAAATTATCAGTGAACAAAACAGTTTTTATTTCAACGCGAGGAAACAAAACCGAAACTAGCGCAATTGTTTTGCTCAGTTGTGCAGTTACAAAATGATCCAAAGGCGAAGCCGTCAATAGCATGACGCCATTTTGCAGTTGCGCTGCATCACGCGCGAGTACGTTGTCGTTGAGTGGCTCTGAAATCACTGCGTTAAGGGAGACTGCAATCAGGCATTGCGGCAAGTTACGGTGGGAACTTCTGTCCGTGCTGTGTGATTGCGACGAGGAGGACGCCGCCAGCAGCAGCATGTCACCGATTTCGTCTTTGCCGACATCGAGCAAGTGCAGCTCACCGGACCGTCACAAGCACCCGAAGTGAAGCGGTTTGCACTGCATCTTTCATTGTGATATGGGAAATCACAACGCACAGAGACGACCAGATGCATACGAATAACTACCAGCGGGGGGTGACCTGTGCCATATTTCCCTTAACGTCTCAGGTAAGCATAACAGCTTTTGTTCCTCGTTTACAAACGGCGCGTACTCGGCCCTTCCGGTATGGCTACATTTTGCGCCACGTTTCTCTCGGCAGTTCAGAGACGTTTCTTAGGCAAGCGTGCGCGCATGTAATCAAAAATACTACTTGCAGACGGAAGACTCAGGAGAGCATCTGAAATTAGTGCTAAGCTGTGCTGCCGGACAAACACCGTTCTTAACGACTCTAGTGACGAGTGGCCTGTCGCACCGAATAATCCGTAGAATACCAAGTGCTGCGTAAGTTGAAGTGTAGATACAATACTAGCACCAGTGTGACTTTCGCTGGCGAAGACAGATAGTCGAAAAGACAGCTTGTGTATTCTGAAGATTTACTAGCGCTTTAGGTATATTACCGTGAATAATAATAGCGCTACAACGCTGTATGGCAGTGTCAGGCGATAAGGCAGCACAGATATTTTAATAGCGGTAATGCGGCTGCACGCACAAGTGAACAGACACAGCGCTTTAAAAGCGCTGAAACAGAACAAATTTTATGTGCATTTGGCTGTAAGTAGAAAACACATTAGCTCACAAGCTAAGTCTACATATAATGTATTATTTTTTACGTGATCTTTATTTACACGGTTGTCAATATTTAAAAGCATGAATTTGCTGCAACATTTATAGAGTAAATCGTACTATGCTTACAAAACCTGGGTGTTTTATGTGATGAAATTGTAATATTGCTACTGGAGTTTTTATATTGAGTCCGGTGTTTTATGAAAAAAAGGGTCATTTTATTTGTAGTTTTATGTCAGTGCGTATATTTGCCAAGCAGAAATGAGTTGATTGCAAAGTTGTACTTCCCAGTGAGCTGCATATGAACCCAAGTTTATCCTCTCTTGGCTATTGTAATGCGCATACAACCATATTAAGTACATACAGCTATAGTTGGCTTAGTCGCTGCAGCGTATTTTGCAGAAGTAGAAGGCTATTTATTATTTTGCTGCTTCCATGCAGAAATACCTTTTTTCTTGTACCAAGAAACGCTGACAGTATTGAATGAAATGAAGTCTGGTGTATTTTTCTACTAACTTAATAAAGGAAATTTCGTCCGCCCTGTATCAGCGATTTGTTTACCTTCTTGTACTAAACAATGCGTTATGTCCTCGGCTACTGCTGCTGTCCTGTGTATTTTTATAATTTTGAAATGTGCCTTATTTTATGTATTCAAGAAATGGCAACAGCCAGAAGTCGCCATCTTATCCAGCACATTATGGGCGAGACAAATTGTAGCAGGCACTTTTGCATATCTCATTAGCATATGATGTTATCTGTTGTAATTTTTGTGTCCACTTTCCTGTCTATGCATTTTAGTATTATTGTGCAAAGGGTAATAGTTTTACATTGAGACAGAGTAATAGCCCAAAGGGGAGATATGGCTGGAGGAGACAAAACACACAAGCCTCCTTTGCCCGTATCTCTATGCTGCGCAGTTACTCTGTCGTTATCTACCAACAAGCCCAAGTTCCTCATCAGCTACATTTACTAATGATCCGTTATTACAATTTCGTTGACATAACATTGAAAGTACACAGGTACACAGGAAGACAGAGACTGGACATGATGAAGAGCCGTAGAACAAGGAGCATCGCTGGAGCCAATGTTTCGACAAAGAGAAGATTTTCCTCAAAACGTTGGCCCCAGTGAATTTTCTTGTTCTGTCACTATTTACGGTTAAAAGAAAGCAGTATTGCTCTTGCTCAAGTAATATGCGTTATGGAATAAAAATTAGCAGGGTGAACTATCAGGAATGTCAAAATGCTTGTATATTCCTACGCTAGAGCGAAAGCCAGAAAAACAAGATGCAGAGAACCACATTGTTATTTTTCACTGCCCAGTTTGGCCAGCTTCATTCCGAGCTATCACTTTGTTGCAATAACGACCACCGGAATTCGTTAATTGAATTAGCTTGGTGATTTACTTATGTTAAGAGATTTTGAACTTGTATTAATTCAGCTTAAATAATGCATCTAAAGACATTTACAATACATTTTAAGGGGGCAGGCTTGCAGTTGACTAGCAGATCACATGATGGTATGAGCTCAGGTATCAACCGAGCTTCCATGCACAAATCGTTTGCACATTTTTTAATTGTTTGGATTTTATTTACCAAAAGGGACATTAAAGTGAAAAATGAATACTTCTGCATCAGTAAATTACCGTTCTAAAACACCAAAAACACCACGCTTACAACGATAAGACCTTTGGTAAGCCAGCAAAAGCGCAAGAACGAAATACGGGTGGCAACGCCTACTTAAGTTCCCGCACCGGGCGGCTGTGACGTCTTGGATTTTGACGGCATCTTCTAGGGCCTATTAATTATATATAGCGGTACAGAGCGACTACATTGTATTCTAAAGGAACCAAATAATAAACATGCCAAGTTTCGGGAACCTTTATTGAGCCAACGCGAGCGAAATGCGAAAACATACTTTGGAATCCCTGATGTCACACTGACGTACCACCCGCCGCGGTTGCTCAGTGGCTATGGTGTTAGGCTGCTGAGCACGAGGTCGCGGGATCGAATCCCGGCCGCGGCGGCCGCATTTCGATGGGGGCGAAATGCGAAAACACCCGTGTACTTAGCTTTAGGTGCACGTTAAAGAACCCCAGGTGGTCGAAATTTCCGGAGTCCTCCACTACGGCGTGCCTCATAATCAGAAAGTGGTTTTGGCACGTAAAACCCCATAATTTAAACACTGACGTACCGGCGCTGGGGTTTCGGCGCGAAATTGAAATACTGATACTTGAACCTTCATTTTCTGATCTAATAATCAAACTATTTTTTTTGAAATGAGTGCCTGCAGGGTTCTCAAACAACGCTTCATTAGTCTAAACTGATTTATTGTTTCGCTTTAGCGTCCATTTAAGTACCGTTTCTTTTTTGTCGGGGTTATAGTTGTGTCGTAGGACCTAACTGTTTGCCTTTATTTGTATTGGGAGCCATGTTACACAGACAGCTAAATTTTTATTTTAAATAGTGAATGGTAGGACTAAGACCATTTGTGCAAATTTGTTGCAGGTACACTCTGGCGGCTTCTACCCCTGCGTGCTACCACCACCCTGTCCTGACTACGACCACTAGGGAGTAGGGCGCCTTTGGCGGGTTCTGCCACTGCATCCTGCCACCACCATGTCCCAACCGCGTCCACTGGGGACTTGGCAGCCTTAGTGATGATGCCAAGCAGGCTGACAGCCGACAGAAAGATTCAGGTAAATACCTGTATTAAGCGGCGTCTTTTTGAGTGAAGTGGCTTGTAGTCACTCAGCAATGAAAGAAGTAACTTCGAAGTAGTTTAGACTCCCTGCTATCTGTGCAGGGATGCTCAAGTCCATGCATTTTGTCTTAGCTGCCAAGAGGATATGTGTGTTAGACGAAGCGCGATGAAAATTTTGAAACTACAAGAGACCACTTGTACAATTTTTTTTCTTGCTTAACACAAAAATTACTTTGCTAAAGCTTTACCAATTTAAAAACAATACAATGTACTCTCATACATGGTATTTGGCATAAATTTACTAGGGCTGCTTCAATGGTAAGTAGGCCGATAAACGTACACCAAAACGGACTTCTTTTCAAAGTTCATCTTCCTCTCTCTGCACTGCTGCATAATTTATCTTTCTGAAACCAGTTCTTGCACACAGCACTAGTCCTAAACACATGGATTACATAAATTTTCAGCTTTTGCTGTAGGTCACTTCTGGGAAAATAAGTTAATGAGCCATTTTGTCAATTCTTATTCAGCCCTAATAAACTGAGCAGTGGCTAATAAGCAGTTAAATTTTTGGTCTAAGGCCTCTCTTGATTGTCATTAAAAATTTGGCCCTCTTAAGAAGGAACCAATTTTTTGGCTATGCCATTTTATGATGCATAGTTTGGTGCGTTACGCAAAATTTGACATAGTGCTTACGCCAGCAGAATTGTTGTTTGCTTTAAGTATTGTGTGAAATTGAGATTTGTTCTATATAGAAGGGCCCCCAGTTTTCAAAATGAAATTCCAAGTGGTCATGTGCCAGGTTGGCACAGCTGGCATGGAATAGCCTACTTACACAAATAGAGAGGGTCATGTACACTTGACTTTATGTTAAAATGCTATTATTGATCCACAAAACACAAAATGAAGGATTGCATCCTATAAGCAGCTCTTCACATTCATTTACACTTTTGCCCATATATATACCTTGAGTCTGGTAACTTGTGTCTATTTTCATCATCTGCAATGTGCAGACGGTAAACTTCAGATTTGCCCTATGGTGCAGAATATTTTTGTGCTTATATATTTGGATCTGTGTTTTTCAGGTTGCCTCGAAATTTTACCCAAGCCATGCCACACACTCGGACCAGGCCTCTTGCGAACAACGTATAACCAGGCTCAACGCATCAGTGTCGAGTGAATCCGGAGATGAAGGAAACCTACTGTGCAGCCAGCGCGCAACACTTGGTGACCCCTTTATGTGTTCCACCTATTTCAAAGCTGTAGTACATCTTCCATCTATCCAAACAGCATCACCAGCTGTGGTCACTTATCGAACCATGGATGAATGTTGGGGTGGAGTGATTTGAACAGACATTCTATTTGTCTCTTCAAATTCTTTGCAAATACTTCTGTTATTAAAATTCGTATGTTTCCTTAGTACATAGTTTTTAATAGTTCATTTGTCTTAGAGTATTCACCACCAACTCCTGCTATTTTAATGCACATCTCTCTTTATTCCCCGTTCCTCATATTTCTTTTTTACTTGTGGATGTAATTGATAGGTTCTGAATTCTTGTGGTACAGAAGGCTAAAATGCAAGCTTACGGTATTTTTTCTTCCTTTGATAACCTACAGCACTGCAATGTGTTCAAGAAATGTAACATAACAACGGCTCTGGTGCAGGATAAATTTAAGAGCAATATACAGTACTTATTTCAAGCACCCGTTATTTTTGTAAAACTCAAGGATACAGGAGCACAAGAAAAAAAATATTCTAGAGAAGCATGGGTTCCCCTCATAAGTATGGTAGTAATGTGACTTCCTTTCACTGCAAAGATACCAGTGGTACTCACATACAAGGTTTGAGACATGAAAGCTATGATACCCTTGGCATTTCTCAGTGTTTATTTGCCACACTGACGAATGTCAAAAGCTGCATAAGTTTCATGCACACATTGGTTGTATTGCACCTTTTGAGTATTGTATTTCTCAAACAAAAATTTACAGCAGTGCTTTAAATAGAAGATGTATTTCTTAACTTTCAGAATTTGTTAATGCAAGATTAACGCTACAGATCATGTAAAAATAATTTTACAGACTATATGTCCATGGATGCATGCTTCTTCTGATGACGTAGCAGTGCCATGTGGTAAGGCGATGAATGTCTTTATTTCAGATTTAACTATTAGCTTCCAGGTCTGCGTTAGTCTCCTATACTGAGTATTCTAGGCCAATGCCCATTTGCTAGAAGAAAGGGAATTAAACTAGGAATTATAAATATAACCGATCTTGTTCGGGACACTAATGTTACAATCAGCAAGGTTCTTTGTGCATTCATTTACAAATTTATGAGATTATATGTTGACTGGTTTCACTAATGCGAGAACAAATATTTCTTTATTCCCACACTAGAGTTGGCTGCCCCCATTGGCATACAACCCCTTTACAGGCTAAAAATTCAGTGTATTAATAGGCTTTTTTGTTTTGCGCACTCAGCGTTACGGGATTCAAGCAGTGACATACAACAGAATGCAGAAAAATGACGAAGGAATACAAGCACGGCGTGGGGCTTTTTAGGCAGATGCGTGTATGTGCTATTTATAAAACTCACTATGGTATGCCTGAAGGCATTTTCTAACCTTTTTGAAAAAACACTGACACCCAATTATTAAGGGGGAATGCTCCTCGAAACAACTTTTTTTTAATTATTTGTACTAGATATTTGAATATACTGCCATTCATAGGGAGTTTTATGTATATTGGAATTGTCATTGGTTTTTGTGCAGTTAATGTTTTTTAGTGACGTCCTACATAGTGGCAAAATATTTTTATGGGCACTTTCTTCTGTATAAAAGTTTCGCATATGGTTTCATAATACATCTTATTTAGCTAGTTGTATACCGTAAAGTGGCGATACCTATCCAAACAGCTTGTACAATTACTGGAACTATGCAAAAGATATTAGGGCACTTTAAATAATTTTTACAGACTACAATTTCAATTAGATATCAGTATTCTGCATATCTCGAACAGTATGTATGCCAAATTTCATTTGTATAGGACAATTATAAGTGCACAAAGTTATCCTCATGCTATTTTGAGAAAAAATTATTGAAGTATTGGTTGTAAAGTTATTAGAAGTATGCAAGATTAGTAGGCAGGCAGGCCTGCCTGCCTGCCTGCCTACTAATCTTGCATACTTTTAATAACTTTACATGCTGCTTCAATAGATATCGGCACCTTGCAGTCTACAGGGAGCTAAGTTAGCTGCAGCAACTGCTTTTTGTGAAAATTTAATACACAAGAAAGCGCCCGCAAATATCACCATGTATTTTACCGTTGTGTAGGACATAACTCAAGAAGCAGCTAAACAAAAACTAATGGAATATAAGATATCTGCCATCGAGTTGCTGGAGAAGCTTCGCTTTCGCAACAGTAACAACTAGAACGACACCAGTACAGAACAGTCTATTGACGCGTGTACTTGCTAATCTTCATCGGGCGACCACGTTTCACCGTCTAACAAATATCGCACAGCGCACGAAGCGCCTGCATGTATCGGAAGTTCCTGGAGTGTTATCGATGGCTCCATCCCCTGTCTGTGACCGAACCTTCTTTTATCTGATTGCATATATGGGCGACGCGAATAATGTGGAAATTTGTTGAAGACACGAGGGTCCCAGCGATTACTCTGGAACGTTCGACGACTTATGTATAAAAGCCGACGCACTTGACCCGCTGATAAGATTTTCAACGATCGCCGACTGTGTTCGCCGCTATCGTTGTTCTTTGAGTGTAGCCTGCTTTTGAGGGCACAAGTACGCCCAATACAACACTAGTTTCATTATTCACAGTTTTTGTGCCTTCACCATCACTACGTGACACATGGTGAAGGTACTTTACATTCATGTACCGGATGCCTCCGACAAGCCGCAATCCAAGCCTGGAGCGCAGACACCACCAACGTCATCCCTGAACATGAAGCAGGCCGCCGGCAACCTGCCCCCGGAACACGGACTTCTACATAAGACGACCAAGAAGATTGTTCAAGAAGATCATCCAGAGCCGACCATGAAGAGAGCCCTAATGACCGCCGAAGCGGCCCCAATAGTTCAGCAGCACCCCAGGGAGCCGCTGACGTCCCGCGGTTCCACATTTGAGAACCCGGAAAGCAGGCTAGAGACGTATGATATGGTCGCTACGTTTCACAGCTGGAACAGCGACGACAAGCTGCGACATGTCTATTTCGCAATGGAATATGCGATCAGGACGTGGTTCCAGAATCAAGAAGCCACCTTAATGACGCCTGACCTGTTCAGAACCGGGTTCCTGCAAACATTCACAGACGTCGTGCGTAAAGAGCGCACCCAAGCGCTACTGGAAACCCCGAGTACAGCTTCCCAAAGAGGTCATAGCGATCTTCACGGAGGAGATGGCCTGTCTTTTCCGGCACGCCCACCTGTAAATGTCGCAGGAGAAAAGTCCGCTTCCTGATGCGGGTCGACAAGCAAGAACTTTTCGCCGGACTGATTCGCAACCCGCAAATGACCGTAACTGAGTTTTCTGCAGAGGCATGGACGATCGAGAAAACTCTGGAAATGCGCACCAGGCAATGCAACCACCAGGTGCTCACGCCGCAGTGCGCCTTCTGAGCGCCTTCTAAGCCATCCAAGGACTGCGTTGCGACGACCTTCAAGAAACTATCAGTTCTTCGCGAATGCAAGACCTTGCGCGAAGAACTGCGCAAGGTCTTGCCTTCGTCGCAGCTTCAAGTGGCCTAAATCACCCACATTGTGAAAGACGATGTTCAGCGATCGCTTGGAGTTCCTGGCATGCAACCTCAAATATCGCAGCCCAAGCCAGAAGCCATGACCTGCACCGCCATCGCACGCCCTCAAAGTCCCCCTCCGTGACCGCGCCAGGGCCCTGTAACGCCGAATTTCCGTCGTTCGACGCCAGCGCCGCCACCCCGCCCACCCGTCGCCCAGCGCGCCTACGCGAGGAAGACGGACATTTGGAGAGCCACTGACCACCGCCCGTCCTGCTATCAGTGCGGAGAAGCCGACTATGGGTATCGACGATGCCCATACCGCGACATGGGACTGAGAGGGTTCGCCGTCAAGCCGCAGCGCCAACAGCTTGGGGAGCGCACGCGTGACATCGACGATTGCCTAGCCGCCACTCAGTGGAGCTCTCGACGACCATCCAGTTCGCCGCCAAAGGCCGCTACCTGTCGCCGCAGGAGCGACTATACACTGGGTCTGCCTGGGGCCGTTCTGCGAGCCCATATCCGGAAAACTAAAAGCAGCAACCGATGGAGGTGCGGCTGCTGTTCATCAAACTGACGAAGATCCTCCGCCACCAACGAAGAAACCGAAGAGACTATCTCGAGGACATAACAACGACGACACACCTCCGTCCCGACGAAGCCTAGAAGCAAAGAATACACCGATGAAAGACGACCTGACAACGCGACATTCTAGCCGCAGGTCGACGCGATGCAGCCGTGATTCGACACCAAGACATAACTGTAACGCAATACAAAGAACCACCGACCTCGACGTGCTCCTAGACGGCCACGCAGTCGCCGCCTTAGTGGACACAGGAGCCGATTACTCTATCATGAGTGGATCCATCGCCACCCAGTTGAAGAAAGTTAAGACTGCATGAGAAGGACCGCAAATTTGGACAGCTGAAGGACACCTTAAATGCCGACTGGAATCTGCACAATAAGAATCACCGTTCATTACCGGACTTACCCTGCCACCTTCTTTATCCTCCAACAGTGTTCACGAGACTTCATTCTCGGCATGGACTTCCTGAACCAACACGGTGCAGTCATCGACCTGAAGTCGAATTCGATATCGCTGTAGGAAGAGAAAGCGTTACCGCCGCAGAGCTCTCGTAGGCACCGCGCCTTGAATGTGCTCGAAGATCAAGTTAGCATCCCAACGCGCTCCAGCATTATTATTTCCGTCGGCACCCAAACAACCGCTGACGTAGAAGGCGTCATCGAAGGTGACCAGCGTCTACTACTCGACCGTGAAATTTGTGTCGCGAAAGGGATCGCTGGACTGCACGGAGGAAAAATGAAGGTGTTGCTGACAAACTGCAGCCAGGAGTTCAAGCACGTCAACAAAGGCACGACATTCGCGTACATCGAGGAAATTGTCGAAACCAGCTATGTGTTTACCCTCTCGGATTCTGCCGCATCTACGCTGACGACCATTGTTCCCGAACCAGACTTCGACATAAATCCAAATCTCCCCATGTGTAAGCAGCAACAAATCAGAAGTCTTCTCCGACGATTCAAAGAGTGTTTTTTGACGCCATCGCGGATTCGACAAACACCAGTCGCAAAGCATCGCACAATAACTGAAAAGTGCGCTCGACCAATCCGCCAGAGCCCTTACCGTGTTTCGACGCGAGAACGTGACGCTATTTGGTAACAAGTCAGTGAAATGCTGCCCGATGACATCATCCAGCCTTCGAAAAGACCATGGACATCTCCTGCAGTCGTGGTGAAAAAAAAAGGACAGAACCTTACGTTTCTGCATCGAATATTGTCGGCTAAACAAGATCACATAGAAGAACGTATACACCCTCCCACGGATAGACGAAGCATTGGATCGGCTGTGCAATGCTGAACAATTCTGATCGACGGGCCTCAAATCTGGCTACTGGCAAATAGAAACCCACGAAAGAGATCGCGAAAAGACCGCCTTCATCACAACAGACGACCTCTACAAGTTCAAGGTCATGCCATTAGGACTGTGCTCGGCGCCTGCAACGTTTCACAGCGTCATGGACACGGGGTTAGCAAAATTGAAGTGGCAGACATGTCTTGTTTACTTGGATGACGTCGTTGCCTTCACCGGAAATTTCGACAGTCACTTTAGGCGGCTTGCGACGGTATTAGAGGCCATCAAATCATCAGGGCTCACTCTGAAGCCGGAAAAGTGCCGCTTCGCTCACGATGAGCTTCTGTTCCTAGGCCACGTCATCAGCAAATCTGGAGTCCACCCCGACTTGCAGAAGACAGCTGCCATCGCCCATTTCCCGCAGCCCGTCGACAAGAAGGCAGTGCGTAGATTCCTTGGCAGGTGTGCCAAGGAATCTACGCACTATGCGCGATTTGTCAAGGACATTTCACGTATCGCGGAGCCGCTAACCCATCAAACCAAATCTGACGTTGAGTTCAAGTGGGAAATGCTGCAGGCTGACGCATTAAAAGAACTTGAATGACGCATGCAGTCGCCGCCGGTACTTCCACACCTCGACGAGGACGCCGATACCGAAATCCACACTGACGCCAGTAGCCTAGGCCTCGGTGCCGTCCTATATCAAAAGGAAGGCACAATTGAACGGGTGATATCTTATGTTAGCCGGTCGCTGTCAAAATCGGAAGGCAATTATTCTACAACTGAAAAGGAATGCTTCACCATCATTTGGGTTGCAGCAAAATTCCGCCCCTACCTATATGAGAGGCCATTCAAAGTCGTCAGCGACCATCACAGACCCTTCAGGACGGCTGGCGCGGTGGAGCCTCAGACTGCAAGGATATGACGTCATGGGTCAACGTAGTCTTCAAGGCCGGATGAAAACACGCTGACGCCGACTGCCTATCACGCGCCCACATCCATCGCCCGCCGCAAGACAAGGGCGACTATGCCTTCCTTGGGATAATAGGCGCTGAAGATTTCACTCAATAGCAACGAGCATACCCGCAGCTAAAAGGCCTCGTCGAGTATTTGGAAAGGAACACTGACGTTGTGTCTAGGGGAATTTAGGCGCGGATTCTCTTCGTTCACGCTGCGAAATGACCTGCTCGCGAAGAACTTCTCACCACTACGTGCCAACTGCCCTCTTGTAGTACCGTCAGCGCTGCGTCCAGAAGTACTGCACGCGCTATATGACGATCCAACCACAGGGCACCTCGGACTCTCCCGGACACTGTCGAGGATGCAGGAAAGATATTACTCGCCGCGTCTGGCCGCCCACGTCGCCCGTTACGTTAAGACATGCCGAGACTGTCAGCGAGGCGAGACACCACCGACCAGGCCAGCAGGATTACTACAGCCGATCGAGCCTCCTTCCAGCCCATTTCAGCAAATCGGAATGGATTTGTTGGGACCATTTCCGACGTAAACATTCGTAAATAAGCGGATCGTCGTGGCGACGGACTATCTCACTCGCTTCGCTGAAACTAAAGCTCTACCGTAAGGCAGCGCAGCTGAAGTGGCAAAATTTTTCTTCGAAAACATCCTGTTACGACATGCTGGCGCAGAAGTCCTCATCACCTTCAGAGGAATGGCCTTTTCAGTAGAGTTCAACCAAGCCATGGCAGCAACACAACGACGACCCTCGATGACGTGCTGCCGCAGGTCACTGACGAAGAGAATCTTGACGTCGCTACCTATCTCCAGAGCGCCGAGGAAGCCCGACATCTAGCTCGGCTACGGATCAAGAACCAGCAGCGCACCGGCAGCCGACACTACAACATCCGACGAAGCTTTGTCGAGTGCCAGCCCGGCGACGGTGTTTGGGTTTTGACCCCGATACGCCAAACGAGGACTCAGTGAGAAACTATTGCGACGCTATTTCGGACCTTACAAGGTCATCTTGCGTATTGGCACACTAGACTATGATGTCGTGCTAGACGGCATTTAGCATTCACAGCGGCGCCGCGCACGATCTGAAGTGGTCCACATGGCACATCTTAAACCTTTTTACGCACGTTGACGAACTCCCTTATTTTGTTGTTTCTTTGCTACACCTGTTTTTCTTTATTACTTTCATTTGCAGCCTCCGGTCGATGCTTTTTAATAGGGGGTGTTGCCACCTGTACGTGTTTCTCTTTATCGGGCGACACGTTTCACCGCCTAACAAATGTTTTCGCACAGCGCAGGACGCGCCTGCATGTATCGGAAGTTTCTGGAATGTTATAGAAGCTTCCAACCGCTGTCTTTGACGGAAACTTGCGTAATCTGATGGCACGTGTGCGCGACGCGAATAATCTAGAACTTTGTGAGAGACACGCGGGTCCCAACGATTACTCTCGAACGTTCGACGGCTGATGTATTAAAGCCGATGCGCTTCACCCGCTGATTCGATTTTCGCCAATCGCCGAGTGTGTTCGCCGCTATCGTTGTTCTTCGAGTGTAGCCTGCTTTTGCGGGTACAACTTCGCCCAATAAAACGCTAGTTTCGTTAGCCACAGTTTTGCGGCCTTTTTCGCCGTCACTACGTGACAGTGTTGCGGCCAACTGGTCTTTACCTACACAATAAGGGAAAATAAGTCGCACTTTTGTCTACTGCGTGACATACAGAAAAAAGGCAAATGTTCTCAAATCCTTGAAACTCGTGGCCACAACGCTACTATTGCAATATTTCAAAGTGTCGTGTTTACCCGTCAGTCAACGCACAAAAAGAAAGCATAGTCACTTATTACGAACCTGCACAAGGGAAAGAGGTGCTTGCGAAAACACGTGATAGTGGTTCTCTAAAACATTGCCTCATTCCTAATCGCTTACTATTTGCGCTTCTAGAATGTGTGTTGAGCGAAAAAACTGCAGATTGCAAACTGATATACTGCAGCCTGTCGTGAATATTTTCAGAAACTTGGAAATTTGAAGATACGGAACGAGCCATGGCTGGCTATGTTAGGTACTATATAACTATGAGAAACCAACAGAGACACCAAAGACAGCATATGGTAAAATATTTCTACTTTTTAATTGGAAAAAATATAATGGAAATAAAAGCGGATGAGGAACCAACTGGCCGCAGGTGTGATATATCTCCGCATTACACGTTCAAAGCTCTTACCAATCGAGCTAGCCTGGCGCCGTTTTGCCATCAACTTTCTGGGGTATTTATATTTTTTACTACTACAGCTAACACTCGGAAAATTAACCAGTCCCACCACTCACAAATTTTGGCGGCTGATGTTGAATATCCTTTCTGCCGCAGGCGTCACGATTGCGTGATCTTATTTCGTTGACGGCAACTGGGCAACTGGCCAATAAGCCCATACATGCTACCTGGTGATATTATTGTTACCAGATCTGAGGCCATGGTAATGTAATGAAAAAGAGAAAGGGAATAGAGGGGCCCAAATTTTATTAATCGAAGGGATTTGAGGGGCGCGATCTTTATGAATCATCATCCACTTTCATTTCCTATAATTTATCATTTCTTTATTGAAGTTAGTAAGCTTACGTAATTTTCTCTATGTTATCATGGGTGCTTTTGTTGGCTTATAATGAGATTAATAAATATCAGGCCCCTCGGATTTATTTGCTCTTGCTCATAAATAATAATTAGTCACCTATGCTCGAGAGGGCACCAAGCACATCGAAACATATCATGGAACTCGGAAGAGTCAGCACGTAGTATTCTAACATCATCAATCGTACATGTGTACATGTGGTGAAGCTGTAGCCCAGTGCAATTAGAAAATCAGCATCTAGCTTAGGGTAAACAGTACAACAATTGTGGCAAATTAGGGCGCTACAACACAGCAAGTCAGAACGTCACAGCATGATGCAGATTGCACATGAAATCACTAAGCACTGAACAGCCCATGCAGAATATTTTTCAAAGCAAGGTATCCCTGGTATGTTGTAGCATTGGTATACAGCTGCCCAATCTGGCTCAAGGTTAATACAGGAGGAGATGCGAGTGTACTTCTGGTCTCACTGCATGACACCAGGCACATTCGAAAGTAAAAAAATAAACACTGGTGACCAGCAAGATTATGGAGTCGATGACGATAGCTAGAGGGACTTGTTGGTACGGCATGGACGCTGCGTTATTTCTGATGTCTATTACAAGTGTTATTGAGCTGCACGAGCTCCAAACAACACATACAATAATAGGCGCAAATTTTCTCGCTGTTTGCTGGTTCATCATCATCATCATCATCATCATCAGCCTAGTTACGCCCACTGCAGGGCAAAGGCCTCTCCCATACTTCTCCAACTGCCCCGGTCATGTACTAATTGTGGCCATGTTGTCCCTGCAAACGTCTTAATGTCATCCACCCACCTAACTTTCTGCCGCCTCCTGCTACGCTTCCCTTCCCTTGGAATCCAGTCCGTAACCCTTAATGACCATCGGTTATCTTCCCTCCTCACTACGTGTTCTGCCCATGCCCATTTATTATTCTTGATTTCAACTAAGATATCATTACCTAGCGTTTGTTCCCTCACCCAATCTGCTCTTTTCTTATCCCTTAACGTTACACCGATCATTCTTCTTTCCATAGCACGTTGCGTCGTCCTCAATTTCAGCAGAACCCTTTTCGTAAGCCTCCAGGTTTCTGCCCCATATGTGAGTACTGGTAACACACAGCTGTTATACACTTTCCTTTTGAGGGACAGTGGCAACCTGCTGTTCATGATTTGAGAATGCCTGCCAAACGCACCCCAGCCCATTCTTATTATTCTGGTTATTTCAATCTCATGATCCGGATCCGTGGTCAGTACCTGCCCTAAGTAGATGTATTCCCTTACCACTTCCAGTGCCTCGCTACCTATCGTAAACTGCTGTTCTTTTCCGAGACTGTTAAACATTACTTTAGTTTTCTGCAGATTCATTTTCAGACCCACCCTTCTGCTTTGCCTCTCCAGGTCAGTGAGCATGCATTGCAATTGGTCTCCTGAGTTACTAAGCAAGGCAATATCATCAGCGAATCGCAAGTTGCTAAGGTATTCTCCATCAACTTTTATCCCCCATTCTTCCCACTCCAGGTCTCTGAATACCTCCTGTAAACATGCGGTGAGTAGCATTGGAGAGATCGTATCTCCCTGTCTGACGCCTTTCTTTATTGCGATTTTGTTGCTTTCTTTGTGGAGGACTACGGTGCCTGTCGAGCCGCTATAGATATCTTCCAGTATTTTTACATATGGCTCATCTACACCCTGATTCCGTAATGCCTCCATGACTGCTGAGGTTTCGACTGAATCAAACGCTTTCTCGTAATCAATGAAAGCTATATATAAGGGTTGGTTATATTCTGCACATTTTTCTATCACCTGATTGATAGTGTGAATATGGCCTATTATTGAGTAGCCTTTACGGAATCCTGCCTGGTCCTTTGGTTGACAGAAGTCTAAGGTGTTCCTGATTCTATTTGCGATTACCTTAGTAAATACTTTGTAGGCGACGGACAGTAAGCTGATCGGTCTATCATTTTTCAAGTCTTTGGTGTCCCCTTTCTTATGGATTAGGATTATGTTAGCGTTCTTCCAAGATTCCGGTACGCTCGAGGTTATGAGGCATTGCGTATACAGGGTGGCCAGTTTCTCTAGAACAACCTGACCACCATCCTTCAACAAATCTGCTGTTACCTGATCCTCCCCAGCTGCCTTCCCCCTCTGCATAGCTCCTAAGGCTTTCTTTACTTCTTCTGGCATTACCTGCGGGATTTCGAATTCCTCTAGGCTATTTTCGCTTCCACGATCGTCGTGGGTGCCACTGGTACTATATAAATCTCTGTAGAACTCCTCAGCAACTTGAACTATCTCATCCATATTAGTAACGATATTGCCGGCTTTGTCTCTCAACGCACACATCTGATTGTTGCCTATTCCTAGTTTCTTCTTCACGGTTTTTAGGCTTCCTCCGTTCCTGAGAGCCTGCTCAATACTATCCATATTATAGTTCCTGATGTCCGCTGTCTTACGCTTGTTGATTAACTTAGAAAGTTCTGCCAGTTCTATTCTAGCTGTAGGGTTAGAGGCTTTCATACATTGGTGCTTCTTGATCAGATCTTTTGTCTCCTGCGATAGCTTACTGGTTTCCTGTCTAACGGCGTTACCACCGACTTCTATTGCGCACTCCTTAATGATGCCCATGAGATTGTCGTTCATTGCTTCAACACTAAGGTCCTCTTCCTGAGTTAAAGCCGAATACCTGTTCTGTAGCTTGATGCGGAATTCCTCTAGTTTTCCTCTTACCGCTAACTCATTGATTGGCTTCTTGTGTACCAGTTTCTTCCGTTGCCTCCTCAAGTCTAGGCTAATTCGAGTTCTTACCATCCTATGGTCACTGCAGCGTACCTTGCCGAGCACGTCTACATCTTGTATGATGACAGGGTTCGCGCAGAGTATGAAGTCGATTTCATTTCTAGTCTCACCATTCGGGCTCCTCCACGTCCACTTTCGGCTAACCCGCTTGCGGAAAAAGGTATTCATTATCCGCATACTATTCTGTTCTGCAAACTCTACTAATAACTCTCCTCTGCTATTCCTAGAGCCTATGCCATATTCCCCCACTGACTTGTCTCCAGCCTGCTTCTTGCCTACCCTGGCATTGAAGTCGCCCATCAGTATAGTGTATTTTGTTTTGACTTTACCCATCGCCAATTCCACGTCTTCATAAAAGCTTTCGACTTCCTGGTCATCATGACTGCATGTAGGGGCATAGACTTGTACCACCTTCAATTTGTATCTGTTATTAGGTTCACAACAAGACCTGCTACCCTCTCGTTAATGCTATAGAATTCCTGTATGTTACCAGCTATTTCCTTATTAATCAGGAATCCGACTCCTAGTTCTCGTCTCTCAGCTAAGCCCTGGTAGCACAGTACGTGCCCGCTTTTTAGCACTGTATATGCTTCTTTTGTCCTCCTAACCTCACTGAGCCCTATTATATCCCATTTACTACCCTCTAATTCCTCCAATAACACTGCTAGACTCGCCTCACTAGATAACGTTCTAACGTTAAACGTTGCCAGGTTCAGATTCCAATGGCGGCCTGTCCGGAGCCAGGTATTCTTAGCACCCTCTGCAGTGTCACAGATCTGACCGCCGCCGTGGTCAGTTGCTTCGCGGCTGCTGGGGACTGAGGGCCGGGGTTTGATTGTTGTATTCATATGGGAGGTTGTGGCCAAGTACTGCACCAGGGTGGCCAATCCTGCTCTGGTGAGAGAGTGCGTTACCGGTTCTGGTCGCCGGGATCAGGCCGCACTCCAGGCCTGTTTGTGCAATTTTCTCAACACACGGTTTTTTTTTTATTTTCCGGTGGAGAATAGCGCGGCACCTGGATTTGATCCACGGTCCTCCTGGACGGGAGACAGATACTCTACCGTCCCCGCAGTAGTTCAATTAAAAAGAAAATTAAATTATGGGGTTTTACGCGACAAAACCACTTTCTGATTATACGGCACGCCGTAGTGGGGGACTCCGGAAATTTCGACCACCTGGGGTTCTTTAACGTGCACCGAATTCTAAGTACACAGGTGTTTTCGCATTTCGCCCCCATTGAAATGCGGCCGCCGTGGCCGGGATCCGATCCCGTGCCCTCGTGCTCAGCAGTCTAACACCATAGCCACTGAGCAACCACGGCGGCTCCCGCAGGAGTAGTACGCCTCATTTAACCTACAGTGGTGCCCTATTTGATCAGTCAAGGATGACCAATCTGAGATCGGTTATACCGCACGGATGGCACTCGACTAGAGAACCTGGTATTTATGACTTGCACATGTGTCGTCATACCTAATTGAGGATATATATATATATATATATATATATATATATATATATATATATATATATATATATATATATATATATATATATAAAAGACGTTCACGTCCGCCGCCAAGGTCTGTGAGTGGGGGCGCTGGCTAATACTCCCAGGGTTCTACTAGTACACATAAATACACAAGAAAAGTGGATGGGGAAACGCCGCCGCGGTAGCTCAATTGGTAGAGCATCGCACGCGACATGCGAAGGTTGTGGGTTCGGTTCCCACCTGCGGCAAGTTGTTTTTTCATCCACTTCAATTTCCATTAATTTATCATTACTTGATTTCATTTATTAAGCACATGCCATTTCCCCTATGTTGTACTTGGTGTCAGTGTTTGTTGGCGTCTCATTATATGACTATATCTATATATATATCTATATATATATATATATATATATATATAGACGTCGCTGACAGTCTCGGCATGTTCTGACATAACGGGCGACGGCGGCGGTCAGGCGCGGCAATAATACTTTTGTTGTATCCTCGAGAGTGTCCGGGAAAAACCGAGGTGTCCAGCGGTCGGATCGTCATGTAGGGCGTGCAATACTTCTGGACGAAGTCCTGACGGGACAAAAAGAAGGTAGTTGGCGCGGACTGGTGAAAAGTTCTTCTTCACGAGGAGATTGTTTTGAAGCGTGAAGGAAGATAGTCCGCGCATAAATGCCCTGGGGACAACGTCGGTGTGCCCTTCCAAATATTCCACCAGGCCTTTTAGCTCCGGGTCTGCCCGTTGCTGCTCAGCGAAGTCTTCTGCGCTTATCATGCCAAGGAAGGCGTCGTCATCTTCGTCATCTTGCGGCGGCGGGTCAATGGGGGCACGTGATAGGCAATCGGCATCGGAGTGTTTTCGTCCGGACTTGTAGGTTACAGTGATGTCGTATTCCTGTAGTCTGAGGCTCCACCGCGCCAGTCGTCCTGAAGGATCCTTTATACTCGCTAGCCAACACAAAGCGGGATGGTCACTGACGACTTTGAATGGTCTGCCATAAAGATAAGGGCGAAATTTAGCTGTAGCCCAAACGATGGCGAGGCATTCCTTTTCGGTCGTAGAATAGTTGCCTTCCGCTTTTGACAGCGACCGGCTAGCGTAAGATATCACCTGTTCGACTCCGTTTTTCCTCTGGACTAGAACGGCACCGAGGCCTAGGCTACTGGCGTCAGTATGGATTTCTGTATCGGCGTACTCGTCGAAGTGCGCAAGTACCGGCGGCGACTGCATGCGTCGTTGGAGTTCTTCAACTGCGTCGGCCTGCGGCGTTTCCCACTTGAACTCAACAGAACATTTAGTTAGACGTGTCAACGGCTCGGCGATGCGTGAAAAGTCCTTGACAAAGCGCCTGTAGTAGGCACACATGCCAAGGAATCTACGCACTGCCTTCTTGTCGGTGGGCTGCGGGAACTTTGCGATGGCAGCTGTTTTCTGCGGGTCGGGGCGTACTCCGGATTTACTGATGACGTGGCCTAGGAACACAAGCTCGTCGTAAGCGAAGCGGCATTTTTCTGGCTTCAGAGTGAGCCCTGATGACTTGATGGCCTCTAGTACTGTGGCAAGCCGCCTAAGGTGATCGTCGAAATTTTCGGCGAATACAACGGCGTCATCCAAGTAAACGAGACAGGTCTGCCATTTCAATCCCGCTAAAACCGTGTCCATCACGCGCTGGAACGTTGCAGGCGCCGAGCACAGTCCAAATGGCATAACCTTGAACTCGTAGAGGCCGTCTGGGGTGATGAAGGCGGTCTTTTCGCGATCTCTTTCGTCGACTTCCATTTGCCAATAGCCAGACTTGAGGTCCATCGAGGAGAAGTACTTAGCGTTGCAGAGCCGATCCAATGCGTCGTCTATCCGTGGAAGGGGGTATACGTCCTTCGTCGTGATCTTGTTCAGACGACGATAATCGACGCAGAAACGTAGGGTTCCGTCCTTTTTCTTCACCAGGACAACAGGGGATGCCCACGGGCTTTTCGACGGCTGGATGATGTCGTCGCGCAGCATTTCGTCGACTTGTTTTCTTATAGCTTCGCGTTCTCGCGGCGAAACTCGGTAAGGGGTTTGGCGGAGTGGTCGAGCGTACTCCTCGGTGATTATGCGATGCTTGGCGACTGGTGTTTGTCGAATCCTCGATGTCGTCGAAAAGCAGTCTTTGTATCGTCGGAGCAGACTTCTGAGCTGCTGTTGCTTAATCACTGGGAGACTTGGATTAATGTCGTAGTCTGGTTCTGGAACCGTGGTCGTCGGGGTAGATGTGGCGGAATCCGAGAGGAGAAACGCATTACTGGTTTCCACAATTTCCTCGATGTACGCGATCGTCGTGCCCTTGTTGATGTGCTTGAACTCCGGGCTGAAGTTTGTCAGCAACACTTCAGTTTTCCCTCCATGCAGTCGAGCGATCCCTCTTGCGACGCAAATTTCACGGTCTAGCAGGAGGCGTTGGTCGCCTTCGATGACACCTTCTACGTCAGCGGGTATTTCGGTGCCAACCGAAATAACAATGCTGGAGCGGGGCGGGATGCTCACTTGGTATTCGAGCACACTCAAGGCGTGGTGACTACGAGGGCTCTCCGGCGGTATCGCTTTATCTTCCGACAGCGTTATTGAGTTCGACTTCAGGTCGATGACTGCGCCGTGTTGGTTCAGGAAGTTCATACCGAGAATGACGTCTCGAGAACACTGTTGGAGGATAACGAAGGTGGCAGGGTAAGTCCGGTCATGAATGGTTATCCTTGCCGTGCAGATTCCAGTCGGCGTAATCAGGTGTCCTCCAGCGGTGCGAATTTGAGGGCCTTCCCATGCAGTCTTAACCTTCTTCAACTGGGCGACGATGTGTCCACTCATGACGGAGTAATCAGCACCGGTGTCCACTAAGGCGGTAACTGCGTGGCCGTCGAGAAGCACGTCGAGGTCGGTGGTTCTTTGTCTGGCGTTGCAGTTAGGTCTTGGCGTCGGATCACGGCTGCGTCGTGTTGAACTGAAACTGGAACGTCGCGTCGTAAAGTCGTCTTTCGTCGGTGTAGTCTTGGCTTGCTGACTTCGTCGGGACGGCGGCGTGTCGTCATTAGGTCTTCGAGATGGTTTTTTCATCGACTTCGTCGGCGGCGGAGGATCTTCGTCAGTTCGACGAACAGCAACCGCACCTCCATCGGTTGCTGCTTTTAGTTTTCCGGATATGGGCTCGCAGAGCGGCCCCGAGCTGGACCAGTGTACTGTCGGCGCTGCGGTGACAGGTAGCGGCCTGGTGACGGTGAACGGGATGGTCGTCGAGAGTTCCGCTGAGTGGCGGCTAGGTAATCGGCGATTTCACGTGGGCGCTCGCCAAGCTGTGGACGCGGCGCGTTGACGGCGAACCCTCTCAGTCCCAGATCGCGGTATGGGCATCGGCGGTACACATGGCCGGCTTCTCCGCAGTGATAGCAGAGCGGGCGGTGGTCGGGGGCTCGCCAAATGTCCGTCTTCCTCGCGTAGGTGCGCTGGGCGACGTATTGGCGTGCTGGCTGCGGCGGCGGCGGCGGATGACGCAATTGCGGCGTTGCAGGACCCTGGCGCGGTCGCGCAGGGGGGCCTTGACGGCGGGCGACGGCGGCGGCGTAGGTCATTGCCTCCGGCTGCGGTGATTCTGGTTCCACCTCAGGAACTCCAAGGGATCGATGCACCTCTTCTTTCACGATGTCGGCGATCGAGGCCACTTGAGGCTGCGACGAAGGCAAGACCTTGCGCAGTTCTTCGCGCACAATGGCCCTGATGGTCTCGCGCAGATCGTCTGCGGCCAGTTATTGAATTCCTGCGCAGTGGGTAGAGCTCGTACGGCGGTTGAATTGCCGGTTGCGCATTTCGAGTGTCTTCTCAATGCTGGTTGCCTCGCGAAGGAACTCTTCTACGGTCTTCGGTGGGCTTCGTACCATTGCGCCGAAAAGTTCTTCCTTCACACCACGCATGAGAAGCCGGACTTTCTTCTCTTCGGGCATATCCGGGTCGGCGTGGCGGAAGAGACGTTTCATTTCTGCCGTGAAGATAGCAACGTTCTCGTTCGGTAGCTGCACTCGGGCGTCTAGCATGGCTTCGGCCCTTTCCTTGCGCACGACGCTCGTAAAGGTGCGCAGGAAGCCGCTACGGAAGAAGTCCCATGTCGTTAAGGTCGACTCCCTGTTCTCAAACCACGTTCTGGCGGCGTCTTCTAAGGCGAAGTAGACATGCCGCAGCTTGTCGTCGGAGTCCCAGTTGTTGAATGTCGCGATTCGCCCGTAGGTCTCCAGCCAGGCTTCCGGGTCTTCAGTCGCTGCTCCATGGAAGGTCGGTGGGTCCCGGGGTTGTTGTAAGATAACGGGGGACGCTGGGGCAGCCATTGAGGTTGTCTTGACCACGATCTTCTTTGTCGCCTCAGGTAGAAGTCCGTGCTCTGGGGGCAGTCCTTGCAGTCTGCGGCTAGCACGCTGGTCTTGGGCGGTGTCGGTTTTGTCCTCGGGCTTCGGGCTTGGATCGCGGCTTTGCGGGGGCGTTCGGTACATGAACGCACTAGCACCACCACCAGATGTCACGTGGTAGTGACGGTGAAGAAAGAACACAGTAGCAGTACTGTGAAAGACAAAACTAGCTTTTATTTGGCGAACCTGTGCCCACAAAACAGGCTACACTTAAAGCAGAACGATAGCGGCGAACACAGTCAGCGATCGTCGAAAATCTGATCAGTGGGTCAAGTGCGTCGGCTTTTATAGAGCAGTCGTCGAATGTTCCAGACTAATCGTTCGGACCCGTGTACCTTCCACAAAGTTCTACACCATTCGCGTTACGCGATGAAATCAGATAACACAAGGTTCGGCGACAACGGACAGCCAGGTAGAAGCATCGATAACTTTCCAGAAACATCGGATACATTCAGGCGCGTCCCTCGCTGTGCGATTACAGTTGTTTAAGCGGCGAAACATGGTCGCCCGATAAAGATAAGTACACGTGTCAATATATATGTATTCATCTCATCTATGGGATCGCATGCGCGCGTTGTTGCTTTGTCTCTAAGAATCAAGGAAGGGGAAGCAAAATTGCAGCGCCGTTGTTTTAAAGCGCACCCGTGGTAGAGGAACGGAAGGCGATATAAGCGTGCGTGGCTATGATACGCACACGAAAAACTGGCTCAATATAGTTAGACTTGAGGGAAATCTTCGTTAACAAACGATAGCACAGCAATCAGCATTCGAATATAATTATTAATTGTAATAATTATAACAATAATTGTAATTATTCATCTCATCTATAGGATCTAATGTGCGCGCTGTTGCTTTGTCTCTGCGTGTAGTAGTTAAAAGAGCCAGTTTATGGCGCCCCAAATGTGCTTCAGCCAGACAGCCAACCTCAGATTAGCACTACTGAATTCAAACAATTCTTGAGGATATGGGGAGTGAAACCAAACTAATCCCAGAGATACGGTGAGGCTGAGAGAGCTACTCAAATGGTAAAGAAGCTAAGGGTGTCACATATTACTACGCAGGCCTTCTTGACACAGGCAGCAAATCTGGGGCCTGAAGGATACCCTCTGGTTTAGCTTCTAATGAGTAGCAGAGTGAAAGCTTTTCTATGATTACAATGTTATTGAAACCCCATTACAGCGACACATCTGAACGTCGGCAACGGTAGAAACTACCCAAGCAACCACGGATATTCGTTGGACGTGCTATGGATATCCGTTTCGGACATACCAGACATGTGATGGGCGTCCATACATCTCCAGCAGACGTCCAGCAGACATCCGAAATGGGATCCTGCGGCGGACGTATCTCTAGCGTTATGTGGGTCATGTATATATACAGGGTGTCCCAACTATCATGCACCAAAATTTAATATGTCAATGCCACGTAGCTGGACAGAACAAAAGTAATGTTCTCTTGCCGTCGCTTGGAGATACTCAAGTTATTTTGACATTCTGCCTAATGACAATATGACTTAATTAATTATTCAACTTCTGAAACATTATAATTAGAATAAAAGTGTCGAAGAAATATTGTAGAGCAACATGAAAAATTCCCGATACAGCTTTCTGTTGCTCAATACGTGCTACAAAAAATGTTTTTCCGAGTGTGAAAGAATCCCACGAATTCACGCAAAATTACCGCGCTTCTCGTCGCTGGAGCCACTTCGCATGTATTCGCGGTCAACCTGTGCCCCGTGCAGTCGGGCTAACCCAGCTAGACTTGACGCTTGTTCAGTCCGACTGCTAGCGTTTACATGAACGTGACAGGCATATTCCAGCCCGACAAGCTCATTTGACTCGATTCTGTCGGGTTCGTGTAAACACTCTGAAATACAACAAAAACTTGGCGCCAAGCGTCCAAAGTCGAGGTATTGTGCACCAGCAAGCATAACTGTTGCTGAGTTGTGCTTGAAATTTTATTCAAATCAAGCGAAATATTCTAACCATACGCGACAATTATTTTACCGCAAATAATCAATAAATTTTCACTTTCACAACAACCAGTATGGGCACGAGTTTACTCCCTTCAGCCACTGATGGAGATCGCCAATCTCTCTTGACCAAAAGCTCCTTTAAACTCCCTTAGCGGAAGGTTGACCATGTGACGCCGAGTGCATCTGCTTCAAGATAAAGATGATGGAGTTAACGGGAGTTTGTGGGTGCCCGTGAGACAGGTATATTACCTAATACAGTAAGGTACGAAACGGGCTAGACGAAGGACGGCAAAAGGCGGGACAAACACTGTCTTCGTCCCAACTTCTTTGCCGTGGTTTGTCTCGCTTTGTCCTGGTTAAACAAGATTACATAATAAAGACATAAGCAACAGCCTACACAAAATAATGCACAATATCATTCAAACACAATTATGTCCATGTCAGGCATAGAATGCATTTTCAAAGATATGAAAAACATGAAATGTGACGCACGTGCAATCTCATTACGGCCGGAAGTTTTAACACAGACGGCACTCCCATTTCTGATTGCTCGAGGTATTTATGTATTCCTTAAAAATCATTAAAGTTCATTATTATGCACACAAGGATCATATTTTAGGAGCATATTGTTATGCACATAAGGAGCATGCACACAAGGAGCAAATTCACAATTGCATGTAGAAATTTCCACCACAAATGTAATTTGAAAACAGTATAGCCGATACTTGCTCTTAGCCACCGCACAATACTGCATGATTTTTACATCTTTCAAAAAATGAATTCGATCAAATGCTATAAGGATCTTCAATACCCGCTGCGCAAATGAGAGGCGACAGCATCTTCCTGCTGAGCATGATGTAACGTGCGACAAGCAACAGCATTAACTTCTCACGTTGCCTCTGTGCAGCGGCAAACATCACCTGGTGCACAAACATTCGCAAGGATAGGACGATAACACATGTTGATGCATGTGTCCGGCGTGCATGCACTGCTGCACCATTCTGGATCTGTGATTTTTCCGGCCATTGACTGCTAGCTGTAGGCGCGAGATCAGAAATCCTCAAATAAGACCCCACATTCTGAAAACAGTTGCAGCCTTCGGGGGAGGGGGGGGGGGGGCGGGGGGGTATATTTGTTGCACAGCAATAATAATCATCTGTCTTGCCCGCATTTCCTTTCTTTAACGCTGGGAACCTGGCCAAGTCGCTAACGGCATGCGCGTTATCAGCATGGCAGTGTGTGCTAGACAGGAAAGTAACGAGAGCAGTGTTTTCAAAAAAGGAAATGGAAGCAAGACAGATGACGATTACTTTTGTGTAGCAAATATACATGCCAAATGGTGGAACTGTTTTTAGAGTGTAGTTTGCAGTGATGCTTCCTTTCCTGTTCACGACTTTCACCTCACTTAGCGCTAGTTGTCACCTGTGAACAAAACAGGCTCCGATAATCAAATGTCTCAGATAGAGATGTAGCAGTCATAACTCAATAGCTGAGGAAGTAATTTCGGGCAGGTTTTGAATATAGCAAATGAACGGACACTGCACAGCCAATTATCGAACGATAACTTGGATTAGATTGAATCACTACAGGACTGTTATAGAACAGCAAGCGTTGTCAAGGCTTCCTTGCACATCACTGCAAGTATAAATAGTATTGTTGACAAAAATTTATTACATTTAAAATTAGGCAGTGAAACAACTGCTTGTTTTGAGAATGAGTGGCGTTCAACAAACAAATGTCGCGTGTTTCCGGCTCCCGAAATCGCTTCCGCTGAATTCAGATAGCAAAATCACAGCAAAAGAATAGCCTTACAAACTGTCTACCGCTACATAGCACTCATGATGTAATTTTCGCTGCTGTAATCGTTTGTGTGGCCAGTGAAAGCATAGCCTTTGGGATCTGTTACGCTTTCTGCTACAGTAGCATCGCCCAAATAATAAAATCTGCGTAACAGTAGTCTTGTGTTGGAAGGATGTGTGAACCACTCGTTTCGTCCTGCAAAAGTAACTCAGAATGTGTTTTCTAGGAGTGCAGAAACATGAATATGTATAATTAATTGGATACCTTTCAATTTGTAACTATATTTTTTTCATATTTGGACGGTGATCCATGTTCTAACTTATGTCCAAAGCATGCCCATTTATGTACAGCCAGGGGGCGTTCTAAACAGGATGTCTCCCTAAAATCCTGATCGGATATCCTCTGGTCATCAGAACCCGTTCATGTACAGCCAGGGGGCGTTCTAAACATGATGTCTCCCTGAAATCCTGATCGGATATCCGCTGGTCATTAGAACGGAATATAGACAATTCTCCTATGTCCTATCGAAGTCCGGAATCTATATTTAGATGGCTGCACATTTTGACTCGCTGCGGACGTCTCATTGATACCCATGGTTGCTTGAGTAACAGACTGAGAAGCAAAGAACTATAATATCCGGTGTAAGACAGTAAAGGGAGCAGCACGGCATAGGTATGCCGCTTGCAGCTGCACCAATATCCTATCTTGTGCACACATCTAAAGTCAATATCCAATAGGCAAACAAACGCCTTCAAGTCTCAGCACGTGTCACTGCCCTTGTCAGATTAGAATTTTACTGGAAAGGCTGGGTACTCCACTCACAGCACTTAACTTAGAGGCTGCTGCAATGCCTGAACTCGTGAAGACTCTTCTTCGGAAGATGGGGTACGTGGACATGTGAGCAGAGCAATGGTCAATTATCATCAGCACCATAATGCGGGTCACCGCCTAGACTAGTTTAGAGCGAGTGAAGGGTCTCTGGAATTAGTGGCTGTACCCGCACCCATACTAGGATTCCCTGGCTCCACGACCACACTAATTCTTTGCGAGTGTGCTGCTCAAATTTCTCTGTTGGGGAGCAGAGCATAACTGAGGAGGCTGATCACTTTGCGGCTGCTGCACACGCGCTCCCCACTGAGCACTTGTGTCGTTCCCACAGATGATGTGCATGAGGCGATACAAGGGTAGCGCAGCATTCAGACAACTGCGCTGCTAAGGGGGAACCCACTGAAGCTTATCTGCAGCCCAGGGCTTATATGGCAGCAATCAGCGGTCATCGCCTCTGCATAGGCTTTTTGTGAAACGACACCTACTGGCATCAGCTAGGGCGAGCTAGAACTGATTGCTGAGCGCACGGAAATCTAGAACATCTGCTTTGCAACCTTATGCCCCGCCATCTCCTCTTTATCTTTAGCAACTTGGAGCATGCAACACATTCCAATATGGCACCACTCTTTACCGAGAGCACAGAGCGATCTCATGAAAGGGCCTGCACAAGCCTTGCGAAATTCCTGGAGGAGACGGGCCTGGTGTTCTACATAACATCACTGCGTGGCCGAATAATTCAGCCCCCAACACCACGCTGCAATGTCACACATATGGGGGACATGCAAGCTGATTAAATCTCTGGCTTTCTTTTTGTTAAGTATGTTTATAGGCGTGTATTTAATCCGTCCCCTTTTCAAATATCTCCTTTTGTGTGACTGCGTTCCATTGACTTTCCTTTACCCTATCTTTTCTCTTAGCCTGTACCTTGCAGGATGTTTCAGGTGTCCACTGAAAAGCAAGACAGTTACGTTGCCTGCAGTACATTATTTACTACCCCTTTCGCCTATAAAAGAACAGGCTGCAGGAGGTCATTCCATCACTCGGTGACAGGAGACGGGCAGGATGAAATATTTCCGGGGGCGGGCAGCTGCCTCCGCCTTCATCTCACTTTAGAGCCACTTGCCGTCACTTGACTAAAGTGACTCTAAAGTGACTGTCACTTTAGAGTTACTTTAGAGCCACATGCCGTCAGTGGACTCTATCAGTTACGTGGCACATGTGGTGTTAGCCTGACAGCCCACGATGACAATAGCGTCACCTGTTTCAATTGCTTTACTTTCTGGAATACCAAATTTTATATTCGTGCATGGGTTCACAGTACACCCAAGTGTTACTTTAGAAAACTATAAATGGGCTACCACTTCTCCATAAGTCCACAGCCACACAATAAATGCGAGGACGGAAAGGCATGAGACTTCATTTTGCAGTGTTCGCTCTCATCCGTGGAACAGCAGTGGATGCACACACGAATGAGTGAATCCAGCACAATCCTTCAAATAACCGCTTTCTCTGCGCATTTCCAACGTCTGCAACGGACAATGCAAGGGTGCCACATTCTATCCCGGCTAGGATACCAAATACCAAGAAAACCACAACAGGAAAACCGCACACTTCTTCCGCTTAGTATTCGCAACAAAATTCACGTGGCCCCAATTCCCCGGAATATGCACTCTGACCGTCATAAAGGTCGACGAAAGGCAAGAGCACAAGCGCTGGCTCGCCTATTTGGCGATGACAAATCAAACACTCCAGTCCTATACACCAACGTGGCCCGCTACCCACAGAAGCGTGCCCTATGTCTAGTCGTACTAGATAGTGCATACATTCTGAGAGCTTCGGCCACGCTCAACACTGTAGACAGTGGCACGGCGGAAGAGGCTGCTATTGCTCTAGCCATCGTACACGCTTCAACCATGCCGGCGCCGGATGGACCTATCACAGTGGTCACTGATTCTCAGTCCACCTGCAGGACTTTGGCACAAGGGAGGGTGACACCCTACACACACCGCATCCTTACATCATTACACTCCACAGTGTTACACAGGGTGCGTATCATCTGGACACCTGGACACGCCTCTCTCCATGGTAATGAACGCGCTAATGCGGTAGCCCGGAGCTCGCTAACCGGGCGCCATTGGAAGAGCTCTCCAACCCAGACGACGCACCGACAGAACCACTGAACTACACTGAAACTCTACAATAATACAGAGATACCAGGACACACTTACCTCCACCCTATAATTCCCTTAATCGAGAAGACGCCGTCGCGTGGCGACAGCTTCAAACTAATTCATTTCCCTGCCTCTTTTATCTTCACCTCTTCCACCCCACACACTATCCCTCATATTGTCCCTATTGTGGAGCAAAGCCCACAGTATATCATTGCACCTGCCCACACCCTCCGGGCTACTCCCCTATTCCTTCACCTTCCCCTTTCTTCTGGGAGACTACGCTGACCAGCTCAGACCCGCAAGAGCAGCGACGGCTGATCCGGAGGGCCCGCGGAGTTGCACGAGCCAATGGGGCCCTGAACTAAGAGCTCCACTCTGCGAGGAAGTCGCCCGAACTCATAATAAATAAATGTTTTCTCTCTCTCTCTCTCTCTCTCTCTCTGCACATTGAAGCACCAGCAGAACCAGATTAGTGTTCTGTTTGGCCGACCACAATGCATATAGAGCAGAGCCTAGAAAACTTCGCGCCAACAGCAGCGAGGTCAAAAACACGCTTTCTTGACTGACTTCTTAATCTGCAGTGTACCAACCTTGTCCGAAGTTTCTACAACAGCATGGCTTCTGTACACGTTAGACCTTTGAGTACACGTGGCGCGTGAAGCTGTGTCCAGGTGCATTGAAAGTGGGAGCAGATGGTCTCACTTGAGACAATTATTACGTTCTCTTAGGTACAATGATTCTGGGGGTCCTTGGCAGCACTTGGTTTGCTAGTGTATCCGCTTTTGTTACAATAAATGCCTATGTGAGAGGGTATTTCTGAAATCTGACGATGAACCAACTTTCTCCGAGTTCCTTAACTAAAGCTAGTGGCTGAACACAAAACTTGTTTGAAAGCATCCTACGATGTCGCTGCTGACTTGCTCATTTCGAATCCGTGAAGGTCATGACATCCTGAACAGGGCACATTGTCATTTTGCAAAATGTGGCACACTCTGCGATAACTATACCAACTGGTCCAGACAGGAGCATGCAATACCAAGGGAGAAAATCGAACACGCAGCTGCGCGCGTGCCTGCATCTACACTACTCAGCCTGCATACTTTTTGGTAGTTGTATGGGCACAATACTTCCAAATAAAATCCACTCCAAAGATAATAAAGCCTTCTACACCAAATCAGTACAGTACATTTTTTTAATTTGCAAACAAAATGATATATAAATGTGGCATGGTGCATGTGTTATATTAATGACACTCTGCTGTACTCACTTATATGTTACTGCCTGAGCATTACAGGTAGAGTAAAAACTGTCCAGGTGAACGCTACTTAACATGTTACTATGGCTGCCTGATGGGTTTCTGATTTCAGAAGAGTTATTTTCTTTTAGACTTCACGAAATTGACAGCATTAGTAAATGGAGTCATGGGTGTCATAGTTGCTGCAATATTGACTGTATATGACCCATAACCATGCAGAAAAGACAAAAGAAACTCCTCATTCGCTTCCGCTCATCCCCACTTCTGAACCGTTGCCTGGACACAAGTGACAACAAAACAAATTCACAGTATCTGTTGTTATGAAGTATACTGGTTTTAATCTGTTTTATTTGAACACCTTTTGTGTAGGCTTGAGAAGATACCTACCAGAGCCTGGAGGTGTGTTCACGGTGCGTGCACACCATGAACGAACACAATCTTGCTTATCTTGATATCATCCGCTGTTTTGGGGATTAGCTGAACCGTGCGCAGAACGGAGGTGATGCAGCTGGGCTTATGCTGGCCTTCACAGCCACTGCTGCTGCTGGGAGGCGCAACGTATGGTAAATACGTGCGCAACTGACAAACATTGCGAGACGTCGACCAGAACTCACAAGAGGCTCCACGCGTCCCTACAGGGTGTCCATCAGCTGAGCCATCTGCCAAGAACCAAGGAAGGGCCCCCACTGCCTCCAGCACAACATCACTCCGAATGTGCCTAATGCAAGGATGCACTGAAAGGTCTCAGCCTCCAGCCTGGCGGGTTCTATGATGGACCTCAGAACAGTATCAGTACCTGTCTGCCTACGTCAACTACGCTCAGAGTCAGCAATGAAGCAAGGTTATATCACAGTGCTCTGCTTACGCAGACAAAATACTTCCTTTGCATTGCAACTTCATATGCAGCCCTAGTGCATTAAAATGAGCATAAAGCTGAGGACATGAGCAAAAAACTGAAATAGCTCCCTTGCGGAACTTAGTGAAAAGAACCAATTTGAGAATTTTTCACATAGCTAGATCCACAAACATTTGAGCAGGTCATGCTCAATGCTGATTGTCACAGAATAAGCAAACGCTCTTGCAAAGTGCAATGATTCTTGCTGGGACAAGTGTGCTATGGTGTTGTTCCATCTGACATTCTTTAAATGCCTTTGCTCTAGTAATTGTGAACATAGCTTAAGATAAGCCTTGTTTGGAGCTCTATGATTTTGGATAAAAGAAAGTCGGCTTCTTAGTGCCTATTGATACCAGTGATCTGGCGGTCACTACACCGGGAAATGACAGTAGATACAAAAGCTGGGCTGTTATACGGTGTACATCTTACAAAAAGAGGCGTAAACTGTATGACACAGAAAAATAGGAACAGACGGGACTAGCGCTGACATAGAAAAGAAAGATATAAACATAGCAATTGGTATTTGGACGACATAGACATGTAATTTAATTAAAAGGTAAGTGAAGCACAATCATACCGTAACATAGGTTTACTGTATATAGATGCGATGTAGTGTAAGGAATGAAGAACATTTATCATAGCAAATGGTTTTATACTGAAAGTGCAACTAGGACTGGTGAATAATCACACAGCTGATGTAAAATTAGCATAATGTGCGCACAGGAAAATTACAAATACTACCGGGAGATACGCCAATCAATACATTCAAGTATAGGTACTCTGAGCAAAATATTTCGACAAACAAATCAGGAATATAAAAAATTATAAAGCTGACCACGGTAAGTGCATGTACAGGAGAAACAACTCGCAGTGACGAAAACAAAATAATTTGTAAAATACTAGGCAAACGGCAAGGACTGAATTGGCCCAAGTTAGAGGACGCCAACCCTTAACCAAACTGTGTTGAAGAGCGAAGACGGGGGAAATGCTTTTTTTTTGCCTTTTAAGCAAGGCTGCGTCCTTCGATAATTCTCAAACATGGCAGCAGACCTAGCAAGTTGACCGAAGCTGACCTCCCAGATCTATGTACTGGGAGAAAAACAATGAAGCTGGTTAGCCTATGACGAAAAGCTAGAATCACTTGCATTATCACTTACAAAAAACCACCTGACACCGTTAGAAAGGATGAAGAGCCCGCTTTCAGAGCAGCACAGCCAACTGTATGATGACATCGAGGAAGTCAATATTGCAGAGTGCTATCCTGCTGCTGTGCATTACAAATTTGTTGTAATCGTGTGTCAGACAACACCAGTGATGTGTGAAGTGAATCTGAAGTCACTGCCCAGGACTTTTGCGTGCATTCCGCCTCTTATGCATTTTCCTTTGGAAATTGTGTGTGTGTACACTGTGATGAAATGCTATTGAAACATATTTGTTATTTGTTTACATGTGTTAAGATCCATAGGGAGTCATCTGTGAGAGAGTACCGACTGCTTTCTTTGTGCTGGCCTGCTCTCAAATTGCCTGAATTAGGACTATGTTCCTGCACTATAAATTGACAGTAGACGAGCCCATCTCTGTTGTATGGCAATTCCTATTGGTGATTCTACAAAGCCGGCAATATCATTACTAATATGGATGAGATAGTTCAAGTGGCTGAGGAGTTCTATATAGATTTATACAGTACCAGTGGCACCCACAGTGATAATGGAAGAGAGGACAGTCTAGAGGAATTCGAGATCCCTCAGTTAACGCCGGAAGAAGTAAAGAAAGCCTTGGGAGCTACGCAAAGCGGGAAGGCATCCGAGGAAGATCAGGTAACAGAAGATTTGTTGAAGGATGGTGGGCAGATTCTTCTGGAGAAACTGGCCACCCTGTATACGCAATGCCTCATGTCTTCGAGCGTGCCGGAATCTTGGAAAAACGCTAACATAATCCTAATCCATAAGAAAGGGGACACCAAAGACTTGAAAAATGATAGACCGATCAGCCTACTGTCCATTGCCTACAAAGTATTTACTAAGGTAGTTGTAAATAGAATCAGGAACACCTTAGACTTCTGTCAAGCAATGGAACAGTCAGGATTCCATAAAGGCTACTCAACAATAGACCATATTCGCACTATCAATCAGGTGATAGAAAAATGTGAGGAATATAACCAACCTTTATATATAGCTTTCATTGATTACGAAAAAGCGTTTGATTCGGTCGAAACCTAAGCAGTCATGGAGGCATTGCGGAATCAGGGTGTAGACGAGCTGTATGTAAATATACTGAAAAGTATCTATAGCGGCCCCACAGCCACCGTTGTCCTCCGTAAAGAAAGCAACAAAATCCCAATAAAGAAAGGCGTCAGGCAGGGAGATACGATCGCTCCAATGCTATTCACTACGTGTTTACAGGAGGTATTCAGAGACCTGGATTGGGAAGAATTGGGGATAAGAGTTAATGGAGAATATCTTAGTAACTTGCGATTCGCTGATGATATTGCCTTGCGTAGTAACTCAGGTGACCAACTGCAATGCATGTTCACTGACCTGGAGAGGCAAAGCCGGAGGGTGGGTCTAAAGATTAATTTGCAGGAAAGTAAAGTAATGTTTACCAGTCTCGGAAGAGAACAGCAGTTTACGACAGGTAGTGAGGCTCTGGAAGTGGTAAAGGAATACATCTACTTAGGACAGGTAGTGACTGCGGATTCGGGTCATGAGACTGAAATAATCAGAAGAATAAGAATGGGCTGGGGTGCGTTTAGCAGGCATTCTCAGATCATGAACACTAGGTTGCCATTATCCCTCAAGAGAAAAGTTTATAACAGCTGTGTCTTACCAGTACTCACGTACGGGGCAGAAACCTGGGGTGCGATCGCGCAAACAGCTCGCTTTTCCGTTCGCTCGGTCTGGCTGCGACGTCACAAAGTGGGCCGTGCGCAAGATTTTTGAGAACGGGAGGTAGAGCACAGCCAATAAACGAGCGAGCCCAGCCCCGGAAGTTTGCGTCACCCGTTTGGCTTCGATCGGGGACAATATATTAAGTGCAGAATGTTTGTGATGCTTTAATAATTAAACACGTAATATAAGAAAAAAATTCTTACTGTTGCAACATATAATCTGCCTCGGAAATTTCATGCGATAGAAGAAAACTAATTTAGGCGGCATATATTTTGGTTTAGTCCGCTAGGTGGTATTGCACACGCCAAAACAAATTGGCGGGAGCGCGCAGTTCAATTGGCGATCACTGTATATCGACTGCGAATCGTTATGTCGTCGCACAAAATTGTAAGACTTGGCCCGCACGTGTCGCCGAATCAACGCGAACTGTTGGTCGCGTTCATGGAGGGCCACCCGTACCTTGTGCGGACATCGAGCGCGCTGACCCAAGAGTGCACGGTCGAGCGTAGGCGGCAGCTCTGGAGCGAGCTTGCCGCCCTGCTGAACGCAGAAGGCCCGGCCACGAAGACAGCGGAACAATGGCAGGTGTTTTGTCGCCGCAGCTTCCGCAAGTCAAAGGTGACTGCGAGGAGTGGTTCTGTTGCTCGCGATATTTACAATGCTGTCCGTAATTGCAGCGGCACGGGTGGAGGCCGCCTGCCCGGCCTTCCTGGCCGTGTCCTCAATTTGGTTGGCACCTCCACGGTGACGGGAGTGTGCGAGCCTACTATAAAAGATGAAAGCGTGCAAAAAATCGCAGATCATGAGTACTTTCGATCATGGTATTTAATGCGTAGAAACCTTTTCTTGACATGAAGCCAGCAGTCTCGCCCGGACTGAGTCCTTCAGGCTGTTTGATCTCTATGAGCGTCCCGTCGACACAGGCTACTACACCGGGAATGCGGCCGCGATCCGCAAAGGCCACCTTTGCACTAACCTTGCCGGCCGTTGGCAACGGGAAGCTCACCCAACCCTGTTGCCGGCCCACCACGGTTATTGCTTCCGCAACTGCGTGAATGCTCTCGCTCACGGAAGCCTGCCCGATGGATACAAATTTTTCGCTGCTGATGGATTTTGGAAGCTCCCCGTCGCGAAGAAACGGAGAGCACAAAGCACCTTGTCTTGCGTCGCGATGCCACCGTCGCGATGCCACCGATGGCATCTTCTGATTGCTCGCAGAGCCACCGCACAGTGCTCTTCGAGAACCTGAAATGCTCGCGGAACTCTTCCTCTGTAAGCTCGTCAAATGCGTCAAGAAAGATGCGTCGCCGAGGCTGCCCGAGAGACTCCAAAAGCGCGACAATAGGAGCGGCCATCGTTACTAGTGAGCGCCAAACCGCCGAACAATAAACGCGATTCTCTGAGCACAACCTGAAACCGTGAGCATTCTCGACAAATGCGCTCACATAAATCAAAATTTTAAAAGAAATAACACTATATTTATCACAGCGCAGGCACAACATTTAATTTCACTGTGATCACAGTTGTTTTCAATAATTAACATCGCCAACGTTCTGCGATGGCGGATCGCGTTTTCATCTCGAAAAACTGGACCCCCGCCAGGGCCAGCCATGTTCGGCGAGCGCAGACATTATGAGCAGACGACAGGCGCATCGTCTGCTACTAGCGCTGCTATGGCAACGGCCATTCATTCTTCGAAATGAATGCCCTTGTCGGCCGTTCCACGATAGCGGCCGATTCCACTCGGTCTTGGAATGATTGACAGGATTGTGACGTAAGCGCATATTGTGGTCCCGCCCCGGAGCAATGGCGGCCGTGGCCAAACGTGCGGGCGCCAACGAATCACGATAGGGCAAGCGAGAGAACGGAAAAGCGAGCTGTTGGCGTGACGCACCCCTGGAGGCTTACGAAAAGGGTTCTACTTAAATTGAGGACGACGCAACGAGCTATGGAAAGAAGAATGATAGGTGTAACGTTAAGGGATAAGAAAAGAGCAGATTGGGTGAGGGAACAAACGCTAGGTAATGATATCTTAGTTGAAATCAAGAATAATAAATGGGCATGGGCAGGACACGTAGTGAGGAGGGAAGATAACCGATGGTCATTAAGAGTTACGGAATGGCTTCCAAGGGAAGGGAAGCATAGCAGAGGGCGGCAGAAAGTTAGGTGGGCGGATGAGGTTAAGAAGTTTGCAGGGACAACATGGCCACAATTAGTACATGACCGGGGTAGTGGAGAAGTATGGGAGATGCCTTTGTACTGCAGTGGGCGTATCAGGCTGATTATGATGATGATGATGATGATGATGATTCTACAAATGCCAGAGCATCACAGGTACTATGCGGCGGTAAGCTTGACTAGGTGTAATTGAGGCTGCCATTGGATTGGATTGGAGCAAACTATATTTGTACCTGAAGATGGGCGCTCGCGCACCCCGACGAGGGCCTACGTCATCTACTAGGTTGCCGTTACTCGGCGCGGGACTCCGCTCGCCGTTGCCGCTTCGCTGGGTACCTGCCCTTTGAGCGCTCCTAAGACCAGCTGGACGGTGCCTAGCTGTTCGTCTTGTCGTAGCTCTTCGCGGCTGCCTCGAGCCGCGGCGCGATCGTTCTTGATCTTGCTTCTTCTGGATTTTTGAGGCAGTCTCACAAGATATGCGTGGAATCTGATGTCTCCCTCCGGCATACCCTGCACTTATCGGTCGGGCATGTCTCGGGGCGCATGCGATGCATCAGTCCCGGGCTCGGTATCGATCCGATCCGAAGTTGTCTCAGTAGTTCCGCTTCCACTCGGCTCAGCCTTGGTTGCGGGGGTGGGAGAGTCCCGCGAACCAGGCGGTAGGCCTTCATGATGTCGTCGTAGTCCGTCATGCGGTCCATGGCTCTGAACCACGTCGGACGGTTTGTCCCCGGGGCACGGTTGGTTAGCGCTCGCGCCGCTGCATGTTCATCTCATTCTGGCTCTCATTGCGTTCCGACGCGTCGCCCGCGCGCGCCGGGAACCACTTGATTCTTACTTTCTTGCCTTGCAGTTTGGACGCTCGCAGTACGCGCTCGGCCTCCCTGCGAGATTTGGCCTTTGGCGAATTTTCGCACCGGCTGTCTCGAGTCACTCAGCATCGTGTGGCAGTCTGCGTCGGCAATGGCCAGGGCGATGGCCACCTCTTCCGCTTGTTCCACTCCGGCGCTTCTCCGGCTCGCAGCCGTCCTCACGGCGCCGGTTGACGCCTCTATGACAGCCGTTGTGAAGGCGTTCCTTTGGTATTCGGCCGCGTCCATGTACCGCGCGTGCTCGTTGTTGGCGTGCAAGTCGATGAGAGCCTGGGCGCTCGCCGCTCTCTTCCCTTGTTGAACTCGACATTCATGTTCTTGGGTATGGAGTCGACTCTGGTCTAGCGTCGGACCTCTTCGGGGACGGGGAGCTTTATCTTCACCTCGTTCGAGCGTCCTATTCCCAAGTCATCCAGTATCTTCCTCCCGGCTTTTGTCGTAAACAGCCGCTCCAGTTGAGAGATCCGTTGCGTTTCGGCCATTTCTTCGAGCGTGTTGTATATACCGAGTTGTAAGCAGCGGGTCGTACTCGTGGACTCGAACAGGCCCCATCTTGTATGCTTTTCTGATGATTACGTTGACTTTCTTGCAATCGTAACAGTATTGCATCTCCATAACAGTATTGCAGCCATCTGTGGTACGCTGCGTCGTACGCGACGTGGGTGATCATGAAGGAATGGACGAGTCTAGTTAGACTCTACACTCTCATGCCAGCCTTCCGGGAAGTGACTCGTTCTAGGAGTCAAATCACGTTGGACGCATTTGTCGTGAGACGGGCGATGGTTTCAGCGTTTCTTCCGTGCTTTTCGATGATCATGCCTAGTATCCTCATTTTTCCGACCTAGGGGATCACGTTGCCGGAATTGGCTACGATTCTGAATTTTTCGTATTCGCGTTGTCTGGTCTTACCTCCGCCGTTGTTGGTAGGTGGGAGTATGAGAACCTCCAATTTGCTCAGCGAGCATCTCAGTCTAGTGCCTTGTAGTTGATCTTTTATCGCGTCCACGGCGGTTTGCAGCGCGCCCTCGATGTGGGCGTCACTGCCGCCCGTCACCCACACCGTGATATTGCCCTCGTAGACGGTGTGCCTTCCGTCTTCGATGTCCGCCAGCTTCTCGGCTACTCCGATTATGGCCATGTTGAACAGCATCGGCGAAATGACCGATTTATATGGTGTGCCGGTGCTTCCGAGCTTCTCTTGCGTCTGTAGGTCCTCGGCGGTCCTGTCCGTGACGAAGGCCTTGATGTAGTTGTAGGATCTTTCGCTCATGCTGAGCTTGGAGTATTGGGACAGAATCGCCGAGTGTTCACCTTATAGAAGGCGCGCTGCATGTCAAGCCCCAGGACTGCCTGGTTGTCGCGGGCGTTGCCGCCATCGTGGATGATTTAGTAGTTGAGCTGCAGCATTGCGTCCTGCGTGCTTAGGCGCTGTCTGAAGCCGATCACCGTGTCAGGGTACAGCCGTTCTAGTGCTAGGTTTGCCACGTGTTGAGCAGAACGTGCTCTAGCACCTGGCCCACACAGGACGTGAGCGAGATGGGCCGGAGGTTGTCCGTATCCGGCGGCTTCCCCAGCTTGGCGATCAGGATGGTCTTGGCTGTCTTCCACTGCTTTGGCAGCGCGCCTGCTCTCCAGCACTTGTTGAAGTATTTATTGAGGTGCTCAATGGAGCCGTCGTCGAGGCTATTGAATGCCTTGTTCGTGATGCGGTCCGGGCCGGCTGCCTTCTAGACAACAGTCGTGCACTGCATTTGACAGTCTCACAATGTCAAAACAATTCCTTGAAAAGAATTGAGAAGCAACTGCTTCAAAACGAAACATGGCAATTATTCACAAAAAAGGCTTGTACAATGTGACGGGGCTTTTGCCAAAAAGCTTATTTGTATCGCTATAAAGAAATGATTTCTGGCGTTGCATCTGACCGAGTGCTTCAGTGACAAGAAGCCAACCTGTTGGTTACTTGACCCTTTTTCATCGTTTCTTTTTTTTTTGGGGGGGGGGTACTTGGAAAAATATCTGCACTAAGATGAGGCAGCTCTCATTTATGTGGATCATGTATATATCAGCAATAATTCAAGAACCTGAAGCTATATTACCAGTCAATTAACTCTTTTGCACAATCTTTTGGGATGGCTAGTCTTTTTTCAGTGCATGTTTCTCTCTGCTAATAAACATTTCTCAATACCCCCGTACAGTACAGTAGTGCCGACAATGGACTTGTGTGCCGTTTCGAACGGATACATTTTTTACAGTGCAAAAATGTGCTCGTGTGACCCCTGGCTTTTATTTAATAGTTATTTTTACGCTCTAAATCGTCATGGAGAGTTGATGGCAAAACAACATGCAAGTCCACTGCTCCTCGTGATGACAACACTGTGCAACACACTTTTGGATGAAAGCATTTTTATTGACTGCACTTCTGCTTGCACATACAATGAACTCAAGCTTATTTCACCATGTCTTGAGATTTAAGAGCGAATTAAGGACTGCTTCCCTGTCGGTACACAGTTTCTTCTAGGCCATTGGAGTGATCTCGGAGTTATAAGGCTAAGTCTAGAAACTTTATGCTACTATCAATTGTACAACCTCTCCACTTGCTTTGTTTTGTCACAAAGTTTCTCTGAGATCTCTTGTTAGCATGCCGGATGCAGATCAAGTATATCCACTTGTGGTCGTAACTGCAAGGCATCATAGGGTCCTCCCCACGCTTTTTCATATCACGTCTTGTTTTTATGTGTCTAAACAATATCAGTGAAAGCAAGACATGCTGGTATATTTAGGAAATAAGAAATGATTTATGAAGACAATTCCCGTGTTGCTGCTTCCATTTCATGGACGCCTTGAATCATTTGCGATCTCGTAGGTATTCTTGTTCTTTTTTTCAAGGGGGGCGGGGGGAGTTATATGCATTTCATTATGGTGAATGTGTTTAAAAAGCTTCTCCCCAATACTTATCTGTATTGCAGTGAGATTGTATACCAAACGAAGATCGAAATCATACCGGCGCACGGAGGCCTCAGGTGAGCATCTGAGGCAATATTAAAGGCGAGAACCGTGGCCCAGTGTTGTCTCCAGTATTTAGAACATTTTGCTTACACATACTAAGCGCGTAAATTCTCACTTCGCTTCACTGCAATAGACTATGCTTCATTGTGAAGTCCTCACGTGAGGAAATGAGCTAATAATAAAGCCGAGATCCGTGGTCCAGTGCGGTTAACAGCTTTTACAGCGCCTGTGTACGAGCGCAAGTTCTCACTTCGCTTCACTGTAATATGCTGTATACTTCGTCGCATCACACTGATGCATTCCGTTAAAGCCAGAAGAAATTAGTGTTGTCTTCCTTTTTCTTAGCTTTAGAATCACAGCAGCGCACATTTATTCCAATAAGAGAAGGGACAAATACGGGTTGGCCACGAATTTATCTTTATTGATAACGTATCGTCTCATTGCTCACGGAGTATAAGGGAGTGATCTCCCACGCGGGATTGTGTTCAGAGCTAAGCCACTCGCACGGCAGCAGGAAAGTGCTTATGGTGAGAAGCACACTTTGAAGGATTATTTGACGCACATCTGCAAATATATGCGCGCTTTTCATTCCACATGGCATGATCTCAATAACTCTGTGTGTGTCACCGAATTATTTTAGACAATTCCACGCTCCGCGTAACGCTTGCGGCGTAGGTCATACCTGGTTGTACTAGGGTTCTCGGAAATGTGCACTTTGAACTGCAACAAAAACTTACTCTGTCATCGTTATTGCTATGGCCTTAACACATGGCTCCATCATTCTACAGTCTTCTTCCTTTTCGCTGTGGCAGTGTCCACTTTCCTCATGAATGCTTTCAGCGTCGTTGAAAGCGGAGTGACGCGGCTTTCGGCAGCGAGGCGCAGCGTTGTCAGTGGTATGCGAACCACTGTTGCGCTGCGTCGCACAGCCTTCCTTGAAGCATTTGATGTTGCTTCACGTGCCTCGGATGCGCCACAAGGCAAGGTAAGCGTGTTCCTATCACCAAAAGGGGGTCAGTGCCCGCTGCTGCATTGCGTTCAGCGCGGCTCTGCAGCGGCAGCCAGCGTCACAACGTAAACGAACTCAAAGCTCGGAGGCAACGTCGCAGGCCGCGGCCCCGAGTGCCGCCATGGTAGCGGAAGTGGCCTGTGGCGAGAACCAGTAGGCGTGCACCTCTGCACCCCTCAGCTGCGTCCGATATGTTTTTCGTACACGCCCGGCACGAGCGGCCGCGCTGGTGCCTGGAGAACATACCCCCCCCCCCCCCCCCCGCCCCCTCGTCATGTATTCTCCCCTCGAAGCCTTGCGCGCGACGGAACGCGACGCGCTTCCTTCCCGCTTTCCGCCGTTGCGTGCGCGAGATTGAGCCGTGAACGCCGGCTCACCCTCGCAAGCTTCCACTCGCACATGTATTACACCGCGCGCGACGGCAATTTTATCACCCTTGGCCTTTATAAGGATGAAGGAAAAAGCCATTCACAAAAGACAACGGACAAGAAGAGGTTTTTTAGCGCACGAAAAGGGACTAGAGACACTGGCAAGACGCGGACACGGAAGAAATGTTCACACCACAGTGACTGGACTACCTATCACCTGAGCTTTATTAGAAATGGCATCAGAAGAACTTCAGTTTGGCCTAGTTGGTCTTTACTGCATGCCATATTGACCGTAAATAAAAACGGCGACAGCGGAAGAGTACACAAAAACGACACGGGTGGTAACTTTCAACCGGTTTATTCACGGCAACCCGTGGGCATACATAGGCAAATATATCATGCGCAGAACGTATCAAACAAAAACACTTATCAGTCTAGCGGGGCAACCAATTATCGAAAAATCTATTTCGTTTGAAACAACCTAATATAAGTGTCACTAGCACAGACTTTGCTTTTATTTTTTATGTGATATGCCTCCACCAGTTCGAGTGCACTCAGGTCCTGGCTTCTCCCCAGAATCTTTATCTCCTTAAAAAGTGGTGCACAGGGGTTGGCATTACGGTGTGCCCAGGCAAGTGCGCCAATTCATCTTTCGTTAACTTTTGTTCATGTTCTCTGGCTCGATCATTTAGGTGCCGGCCTGTCTGCCCTATGTAGGACTTGCCACACGCTAGAGTAACTTCGTACACAACTCCTACATCGCATTTTCCATACGGCTTGGTATAGTTCTTGCCACAGCCTTGCCTTCCTTTAGAATCACGGAAGTTGCGAGGACAGAGCCACCGCCAGCGGTAGCTCTGTCCGTGGCGTGGCGTCACTATGAACGAGCTCAATTCATGCCGCCGAAGAAGCAAGCATAGCAATTGCAATTACAATGAGAAGCTTCACGATTGATCTCCGATTCCCGTACAGCTATTAGGAACCACTCAGCCAGCTTCGTCTCAATGGAAGCGCACAAGTTACTTATACACAGTCTTAATAGTCATAATTACGAGCAGCTGGATAGCTCACACCTAGTCTGGTTTCCGGCTCATCAGGGCCACTCGGTCAGCTCCAATGGCTACGATTCTAACGATCAAGCTCACTCTGCTGTGCGAGATCTCACATGCCGAGCATGAGATCAGGAACTGATTCATGATGACTGGGGCTCCTACAAAGACCTACTTAGTACTTTTCACGAGATCACCTCACACTACAGGGACAACAGGAGGTTTTTTCCTCCCCCCATCAGAAGCTCAACCGAACTCAGGCAGTCACATTAGGAATGGTTCAAACTAAATCTTATCCCACACCTTCTGTGCTTAACAAAATTGACCAGGATTTTCCCGCGGAATGTAAAAGTTGTGGACACACTCCATGTCTATTTGATCATACGTTCTGGCTGTGACCCAACCAAAGGTCTTCGGATCTCAACAGTGAGGAGAACTGGAGTCGGCGCTTATCCAGCGAGGTCCTCCAAGATCAACTCCTGGCCGTCCGGAGAGCTCACGACATCGGCAAAGCCTTTGGCCTACCGGTGCCTACGTGGGCGGAGCCACCGACTTAGCCTGGGGGCTTCTGCCCTCGGGCCCTAGTTTCTCTAGACCAAAATAAAGTTCCTGCCATGCCATGCCATCACTGCATTGTACCAGTGGTAACATAATGGGCAGAAACGTGGAGGTTAACAAGGAAGGTTCAGAGCAAGTTGAGGACAGCGCAAGGAGAAATGAACGAAAAATGTTAGGCGTAACATTGAGAGACAGGAAAAGTACGGTTTGTATCAGAGAGCAAACTGGGGTACCCGATATTCTAGTTCACATTAAGAGAAAAAATGGAGCTGTATCTGGAGTTTTTCATGTCGCTGTACAATTTTCTTATTGATACTTTGAATCTTATTTTAACATTGGACAAGTTGATTGATTAAGACAAGTTAACTACTTAGGCGGAGTAAAAAGAAATAGCTTGATTATCTCCAAGCGACGGCAAACATTACCTTGGTTCTGTCCAGCTACGTGCATTTGCACTTCTACAATGTCTAATTAAAGTTAGCTGTGACACACTGTATAGCCTATACAAGCCAGTGTTCCACGTTGCGAAACTAGTGCAGCGAGGCAGAGCAGTCTCGCTGGCCCACCGATGAGCGGCCGGGAAAGAGAAGAGGAAGCCACGGAGTCCCCTCGGGGGATAGGAGGGCGGAAGGCGCAATCACCACCACTTTTGGTGTGTTGTTTGTGATTTACACTTTAGGCTGTCCATAGCAGGGGGCAAGTTGGGCTCACTGCAAGCCAGACGTAATCGCGACGTGATTTTAGAGGCCCAATGGGAGCCATACGAACTTTCTGTCTCCTGACTGCATATCTCCAGTCACTATCTCCGGCACGAGACCACTTGGCTCACTATTTCCCTCCTAGCAGCTTACGCTATCTAGAAACTGTGCGATGCTGCACGGACTTCGTGATCGCGCAAGCTAATTAAATTCCAACATTTCTTCGCCGAACTACAAATGCCGTCATCCTTTCAAAATTCACCCCGTGAAACAGCCGCATGTACACGGATTGTATACCACGGAGTCGCTGATGACGTCACAATGCATGTTTCCCTCGCTTACCCTCCTTCACTACCGATTTAAAATCCCACACTTACCGTGTTCTAGGTTCAAGTCCAAGGGCCGGAGTAGGAATTATGCCATTGACGTCAGGCGATCGTCTACAACGTGGTTCTTGGTGTTGCTTCTCCTTGCGCCACTAACACCGCATCATCATCACTGTGCTGGTATCGTCATTCACACGTACGCTAGCAACCAACACACACAAGTACTCACTTTATAGGAACACATTGGTCCACTTGTCATCGCTTTACGGAACTCCAAGCAATGCTGGACAGCGAGGTACCTGCAAAATATTTTGCGTAACAATTGCTGAGTGTAAGTACATAAAATGTATATCGGTCATTGTGGCATGTTTCACGCTACGGTACGGCGTGTGGAGCCGTGTGGAGCACGCGGAAGCATACCGGAGTGAGCGCAACCACCACAGATCCACGTGCTCAACCCTCTCTGCAATGACTACCGCATCTGTTTCTGCAGGACTGGTGCGCAATCTCATAGAAACAAAAAACGAGGTCCATTCGTTGCCTCTTGGCGCGATACTATAACAATGTATGCTTTTCTCAAATTGACCAACGCACACTACAAATCCGTCTGAGTGAATGCTCCAATTGCGTCCGTGTTGCAGCTGCTCGTATTTTTTGTAATTATGAGAGGAAAATGTTGCGTTTGAAGGAAATTCACAGCCCTATTATTAACCCAATGGAACACAGCGCAACTGCACACTACACAGTGCTACTGAACGCTCTTCGCGACCAGGCGCAGGTGGCACTCATTGTACCGTCAGCTTTGTTGCACTTTCTCGAAGCACTTTCTTTTTGACGCTTCTTCGAGTGACTGTGATTTATTCTTGCGAAGTGCCTGACGCTACGTCAGATGTACACGCGAACAATCTGGTCTGTCTTCAAAAGATACGAGCGTGAGCTCAAGCGAAACCGAGAGTCCAGGAAGGGCGGGAAGAAGAGGGGAAGGAGGGGCTGTCGCTGGCTGAAGGAGGAGCTCGTTCGCTGCGAGAAGGGAAGACAGCGCGGGCTCTCGTATTTAGATTAGTGGAGAGATGATGGAGAGAGGACGGGAGGACTGTCACTCACCTCGTTCGTCGCACGTCTTGCTGGCCGCACGGATGTGGCCATCCCATTGTGGACGATGCCCCGGAGAAAATCCGTGATTTCTCAGGCTCTGATGGGTGTCGGAGCTCTAGGTAGCGTATAGGCCGCGAAACCACCAAGCCCATCGACGAGTACGTGTGGTAGTAGGAATGAAGGAAATACGGTTCATTTTACATTATTTACACTGACTCCCCACATTGAAGCCCACTTCACGCCGAAGCTCATAAAACGTTTGAGTTCACATCAGGGGAGGCCACCACATTCCCACTGCGCCAAAAGCCTCTGCTTTTAATATCGTCGTCTCTCCTAGGACTAGCCAACCTGATTACTGAACCGCGGCCAATCACAATCATCGAATCCTGTTGCAATATCCAATCATATCGCACCATTCCGCCGTACGCCACCTCCGACGTTGCACCTTCGCTTTGAACATTTAGCATCCTGGGAATTCGAGGTCGAAGCCCTTCCCATGGCAGCATTCAACGTTGGCCCTTTTCATCAATTAGTTCAGGTTTTCAGGTTCAGGTAGAGGGGTTTTTTCGTTCACCCACCAACAGTCGGCGTGAATGCTGCGTTGACTTCTGGATAGGCGTTGATAAAAGGGGGGGGGGGAGGGTTCCCTCATGGTAAACATGAAATAATGCCCTTGACCTTGTTGAGATGTAATAGAACCCTCCGCCTCCAGGAAATTCGACCTCAGGGTGACCATCTGTCAGGTTGCCCGAAGCGTCAAGGTTCCCTTCCGAAGTTATGACTGAACGCCCTCTGCAGCTTGGAGTCTCATTACTCACGTCACTGCGGCGTTTTTCCCAAGAAAACACAAGCACACACACACACTCTGCTCGGCGCGCCCGAGCGACATGCCTAGCGGACGGCATGATGCCTGCGCCGCTTTACAAAGTTCTACCCTTCTCTCTGTCCCTCTGTTTTGTTGTTGTTTTTTTTTGTCGGGGTCAGCCCTCAGCAAGGCAGGAATTAGTTGCCCGCCTCATTAGCGTTGACGGTGATACGTACAGAAAACGTTAAGGAAACACCCTGAGTTCATTGCTTATAACCCCCGGCCCAGTAGGTCTGAGTTCCTATTCTGGCTGCCTTTCTGGTACTTTGTCTTGAAGTTCTGTTCCTGCAAAATGAAACTCCCTGTCAGCAGTCTCCCGTTATTTTTTCGGCATTTGTTTCTGCCATGCAAGAGGGCAGTGATCGCTCTAAGTCGTGAATTTCGTGGCTTCAATATAGCATCCTAGCTTTTGAATCCCCAATTCTATGCGCAAACACTATTTCTCCGAGGTTTGAAACGCCTCTTTTCACGATGCGAGTTTTCGACTGAGGTAGAGCACGGTTAGGTTGGGCAAGCACGACACCTATACCACGGTTGAAGGCGCTACACTAGAGAATAGATTGTCTGCAAATTTATAGCGAGACAAGCACAGGTCGTAATGACAAGGCTTTCCTCTAACTATCCGCCCATTCCGGATAAGGCTCCGCGAATCTTCCTCCCTTTCTTTTCTCTCGCGACATATCTTTTCCCAGGCATCCATGAGCTTGTCCTCATCGAACTCCACTTCGGGAATCGCAGTACGAATTTTGGGCTCCCTCTTATGAGTAATATCCAGAGCGAGCTCTGCTGGCGACAGCCGCAGCTCTTCTTCTTTTTTTTTGACACTGTGACATCCATGCTTTTCCGAGAGCCGACTACAACTTCCCCTGTACTGACCACACACGCGGTGGCGATGAAGGCCAGCTAATTGCCCCACAGAACCCTGTCCTGACCGTCCGGCATAACGTAGTCGCTATAGCACTCACCCAACCTCGAGCTTGCAAAGGTCCTGTTACCGGACCCACGTTCCCATGCCCTCCGATCTCGGATCATGAAACTGATTTCTGCAGCTCTTCTTTCAAGTTTCCTGGAGTTTCAAGAGCGCACGCTGTTACTGCAATATTTTATGCGAAGCATATCACCAGAGCTCAACCCAGCTCCTCAGGCGCGGCGGTGTCGCCTTGAAACCACGTGACACCGTGACGTCACGACAGAGGAGAAGTGGCTTTGGCTCAACTCTTGCAAGACGGGCTGGGTGGGAATCGAACCAGGGTCTCCGGAGTGTGGGACGGAGACGCTACCACTGAGCCACGAGTACGATGCTTCAAAGCGGTACAAAAGCGCCTCTTGAATGCGGTGTTGCCTTAGGAACGAGCTGTTTCTAAGGCGTGCGTCTCTTGCTCAGGCGCACATTTCGTTGCCGCGCCGAACGCTGCTTTGCTCGACGCTCACCGCGTCCAATGCGGGGCGCGTAGTCGCTGCCCTGTAGTCCATTGTCTTACACCCCTTGGCGGGTCGACGGGAACGGTGTCGCGTTCCACTCTTGAAGGCGAAGCAGTAATGCATGAGTTGTTTCTTCGTCTAGCCGAACCAAATATAGCCAAGCAACAGCAGTTCACCAGGCTAAACAGTGGTTCAACAACTAAAATAAAGGCTAGTATGCTTCGCATCCTGGGCTTAACCTTACCTAAGCCACAGCCATTTTTTTGTCTCTCTAAGACACGACGAGCAGCTCTGCTGATCCCGGATCCACAGAAGTCGCTCTACCGCACACAATTTACCTCAGTCTCACTCGTTTATCCATTCGTTCGTTCCTGCCTTTTCGCTATTTGCTCGATTGATAATCATCGCCAACGGTTTCTGCTATTTTTCCTTACTATGATGGTGGACATCAACGCTATGGAAGCAAACAAGGCATTTGTTGCAGCCGTGATGAGCACGCCCATCTGCGAGGACTGCAACAGCACGGCAACACATAGAACGACCGCTTACGTGAGAGAATAATGTTGTTAGTGGTTCAGCGCGCTTATGCCTCACATATCTTAACCTGAAGCGTGCAGTAACATACGAAATCGTAGGACGTACTTTCCTAAAATTTGGGACAGGAACTCCCCATAGTTAATTGTCACATAGGGTGTAGCAGTCTTCGGGATCATTACTTATGAGGCTTATATTCCAGCCTTGCAAGCAAGAATGCCGTATTTCAAGAGTTGCGCAACTCTAGTCTTACCACGCAGACTATGAGAATCTACACAGAAAACTAGTTTTCACCGCCATTTACCACCAATATTGTGTTTGGTAAATTATTCTTTGGCGATTTCTCGAGAAATATCGCACCTTACACTCCTTCCTTGTATGTCCTGGCCTGCTTTCGAACGCGTGTTTTCCAGAAACTTCTATCTGTTGTCGCTGTGGCAACGCACCCACCACTTAAGTTTTGCTCACGTACCTTAACCAAGCACGTACCTTAACCAAGCAAGCTCTCGCGTGTGTGAAACAGCGCCTCCGTAAGGGCTGCTGTTTCTATACGTTTTCTCACTTCATTCTCCCGTATGCGTTCCTTGTCACTGAGCTGTTTGACGGAGCACGACATAGTCATGTAACTTTAATATTCAAAGTAATAAAAGGAATGAACTCGCCATAAATTGTTATTTCCCCGCCTATGATGCGACACATGTCCCTCATGGTTCAGTGCACCGGTCGGGTATAGAGAAAATTCTTATAGTCTGGCCTTTGTGAACATCCCGGTCGGTGCTTGTTCTCAGACAAAATACCGCGTTCGAGGTTTGTGTACCCACAAGCAGGTGACAGCGTACAGAAACCTTTGTATCCCCGAAATTCACCTATTTAAGCTTACATGGCGCTATGGATTGTTTGAGGACGAACGGAACAGGGCAAAAATTGACCCCAGGCAACTATCCAAAGAATGCTCGGCATTAAAACACTGCCATATTCATCTAAAGTGCCGGAAAAAAAATTGAAGAGAGACGATGGTCTTACCTTCAGCAACGGTCTTAGTTACACGACTGTGCAAAGCAGGAGTAAAAATCGGTCGCCCGAATGGTGTCACAGAAAATGTCGTGCTTCTGCATAATTCGGAAAGCATGCTCGGCCATGTCCCTATAACACCTTAATGTTGTTTTGCCTACTTAAAGTACTGAATGTTGTTGGCGAGGTTCCTCACAAGCATAAAGTAGCACCTATATGGAGTAGCCGACTTCGACGGCTATGAGTGCCAGTGGGAATCAAGTTCGGCTTTTCAGCCTACAAACATTTAGAAGAACCTTTTAAGGTTACATACAAAAGTACTGAGTAAAATGTGCATGTCGTACACAAAGCGTGGCCTTCGGAAACGCCGGAATTACGTGGCACAAATCTCACCAGTTTCCACTAAGTGGGTATTAGTACAAGTAGAAAAGTACCTACAAGTTCTCCCACTCGTAGGGTTCTAGTTCAATCGGCGATTGTTACTGTATGGCAGCCGTACCCAAATATTCTCACCTTGGGGAACGCCACTTGCCTGCAAAAGTACCGAACGACCCGCCCGCCCTCCTCTGCTTCTTTCCCCCACCAATGTACTTTTACACGACATCGTGATGATTGCTGCGGGGAAAATATTCAACAGAATAAAATTGCGGAATAAAACATAATTGCCTAGTAAATCATCAATGCGAGGAAAAAATATGCTAGGCATTAGATCGCACCTTACAGGTCCCGAATTCATGATTTAAACCACACTCACCACAGTGCAAAGTGTTGTTCTGGAGCACACTTCGAGGAGCGAAGTGCTAGCATGCATTGCGCTGTGTATGCAAGGTATTTTTTTATAGTTTTATAAAGTAATGAGAGCAGCGAAGCTGGTGGTTTAGAGCGCAGTTCCTAGGCGCCCGTTCCTGCGTTTCGCGTTGGCGCGGCCCCTTGGCGTCCTCCCTCGGCGTAACCAAGCGCACTAACAGAGTGAAGGACTAAAGAACGAACGCGGAGCGCAGCGGCGGATGAAAGACGGCGATGGGGAAGAGAGCGCGAGGAGGAAGGGTAAGATAAGGGGATGGCGAAAGCGTAAGAATAATACCGCCCAAGACGGGCTCTGCGGTTATGACGGCTACGAGAAGGCACCGGAGTTGCATGCGTCGTCACTAGCAATGATGCCACCGATACCGTACATGGAAACTAAGTGCTGCATGAGCGGAGGTCTGTCTGTGGGCTCCTGTGAATCGCGCCCACGCTAAACACACGCGCTGTCTCTGGCGGTCTCACGATAAGCGAGGCAGTCGCACCACACTTCGCCCCATTTGCAACGTGATGCACGGGACAGGTTGTCCGGGCCAGCTAATATATGGCGAAATGAAAACGTGTATACAGCTGCGCTAAAATTTTGAATTAGGGAGTATCGTACTAGCCGGTAATTTTTTTCGTGGAAGTTCCTAGGCAAGGCGGATATACTTTGTTGCTATTACCATGAGCGTCATACGTATAATTAAGACAACTTATTTAATCGCCATATTCTTAGCACCATGGGGCCCGTTGACTAAATAGCAAATTTGAAGGCAGCGACATTTTGATGCACACCCATCATTTAAAAAATTAGATTCCTTCGCAGCATAGAACGCTAGCAGTGGGAAACACATTGTAGCAAGCAACGCAAAGTTACTTCTCTGCTTTGAATAGTAACCACTAACTCCAAACTGTTGAGGCTCCCATCGTACAAATTCTGTTGATTACGGCATTGACACAGGCCTCTTCTTCTGCTGATTACCTAGATTATAATGTTATAGTTTACCTATAGCGTACTTCTTACTAGAAAAACTTCTGAGCTCATCTTCGTTACAAAATCGAACCCCCAGCCACGCTTGCACAGATTGTCATCGAAGTGAGCTATTCCAGATATATTTTCCCTGTTTGCGCAAAATTCCACCTAGCACGTGTCATGGCGCCAAGGTATGAATGTAACATGAACCACTGTTTACTTGTTCGTAAACATGATGGTAATGATTGTACTTTGAAGCTTCGCGGGATGTGCCTTTGCGGAAGTGCTTGCTCCTGATGAATCATTCATATTGTTATGGTGATCAACCGGATATATCACAAATGTTCTTCATACAAATTTTAATTGGAAGCAATACAAAATGATTTTCGTGTGTTTTACAAGAAGCCTAGAATGTGCAAACTGCATTTCTTTTTATATAATGTTTAGTCACACATGATTCTTTTCAGTATCCTGAAAAATTTTCACTGTAAGAGGACAATTACCACCTGGGCAAGCTGGTAAATAGGCAAGAACGTTTGCAGTGTGTCTGAATTTACACTGTGATTGGGCAAAATTAGAATTGAGTGGCTTTCATTGCCAAGCAAATTGTTTAAACTGAAAACTTTAACCGCAGTAGCAACAGAACAATTAACGCAAAAACAAAAACGAGCTGGTGATTCCACTTTATTTAATCGTTTATAAATCGTAATGCGAAAACATTGAATTGGTGCTATTAAGTCAATCATGAGGGCGGCGACCAGAGTGCTGTAAACGAAGAGAAATACAAAATCGTGACCGGCTCAAAGCACATTTAAATGATCTTGTGCAGTATAACGTAGTGATACAGTTAGGCAGGATGTCTCTTTGCTGAGAATCCCATACACGCTCCGTAGTTACATTAGGGTGTTTTGAAGAAACAGCAAAGCATTCTGCTGCGTGTATTTCTCTTCTTTGTGTCTTGTCGAATTGTTGTGCAATTAAACTTCAAGCTTCTATACCAATACACCGTCTTCAACCTCACCAATGCTTTAGTTATTAGGCCACAATGGTGCACATCTTGGAAATTTCTCAACAAAAACTAGCTGTCCAAAAAATCACAAATATTAAATTTTGCAGCACAGGTGTATGTATGCATGTTGCATATTCTTTACCACTAAACTCACTGGAATCAAAGGGGCAAGCAATAACCAGCCTTGCTGCTGCCGTTACCATTATTATCATGACACCAATGGAAAGACTGCAACGTTTCAGTAAAGGGAGTGCCGGAGGGAAAGGTGTGACAGCGAGGGCTTACAATAAAAATAACGGTTACGAGACATGTTCAATGACAATATATGCTGCATGTCGCTCAGACTACTTTGGCATTGCGGCAAGCGTTTACTCGTTTGATTATATCACGTTTTCAGTAATCACTGCTCTAAAGCTGTACAAATGGTCTATTTGATCTGCAATTTTTATTTTTATCATGGTGGGCTAAAGGCCCACATTTCTCCCGATATGTAATTTCGCCTTGGTGGTTCATGACATGTTCACGTACAGAGAGTTCTGCAGAGCATTGGATGTGCATTGTTCTACTGCTTAAGAATTAGAGCCTCATCATGAGACGAAAACATACAATTTATCCATGCAGAATAACGGCGCCCCCCGAAAAAAAGAAGATACACTGAACCTCTGGCACATGCATCGAAAGTGAACAGAGCAAGAAATCTGAAGTGTTTTCATCATGCAAGCCAACACACTAAGATTCTCAATGCATTTTCATTTCGCCACAAATGCATAGGCACCACCGGCTTGGCGCATCATCCACATCTCGCGCTGCAACAAATTGTGCGATGCCTCGCGGTTTCATTTTGCGGCCGATAGATTACGCATGACAAAAATTCAGCAATGTGCATACTAAGTAACTTCACCAATGAAGAACCCCAAGTTCTTTATGAGATTAGGATTCATCGGTTACATCACACAATTTGTGATAACCATTTATCTATTTATACTTAATTAACCTCTTTCCCAAGAAAGTGAGCCGTTTGGAAGGCACCCTGACAGACAAGTAGAACTATCGGCAAAATGTCATCAACCAGCGAAAAAGTCAGTATCGTAAGCAGCCGCATGTGAGATGTCGCTAGCACAAAATTTAAGTCGGCTACACAGAAGTGACAAATTTGGCAATATGGTGTGTCTAAACATTGCTTCAATGTTAATCACAGTAACGCTGACATTGAAGGCGCCTTAATTACTACGTACGTTCCGTCGACACACCCGACTACGTTCGAAATGTTCCCACGAAGTAAGAAGCATTCTTTTATATATGCCAGCTCAGCCGCACTATTCTGGAAAGCTAGCCACCCCTTACGCACTGCCGCATCGATCAGCGCGTCAGACACATCTCTGACACAGTGGCTAACAGTAGTTTGATGGCGTCCAATGTAACGCTCGGCGCCGACGCTTCCCTGAAAACTCCCAGTCCCGTTGAAACGGAGGGCGCAGAGGACTTGCTCGACGATGGTGAGCGAATGAAGCCCGCCACGCTGTCTCCGCATACGAGTCTTCGCCTAGCTCGTCACACAGCCAGCGCACTGATGTCTTCGAAGGGCGAAAATGACGCTGAAACTCCCCGTCGGTCATGTAGGTGAACGGGTCCGGACGGTCATACTGACGCTTGTTGCTATGGATGCAATGAAGCAGGCTGCTGCTGCAGCCGCCATGTTCCCGAGTTGAACTCGGAGGGGGTTTCGCGATGTACGAGTTTAGCCCGAGTTCGCCTGTCGATCAAAACCAGAGGTCACGCCCCACGCGAGGCATGTAACTATTGCGCGCGCACCCACTACAGTTGGGCCACGCCCAACTTATCTCCCGGCAACATGCGACGCGGTGTCGAGCTGAGAGGCATCAACAATCTTGACCGCCGACATAAAACACGCACAACGCCCTGTCATCGCTGATGTACTGAGCACCACTATCAGAAACAAAGCGTTGACTGTCGCTGGCTTATGCATACATTTTCTCGGGCTGAGATGGCCGCCCAACACGGTTTCATTGCCTGCATTGTGGCGCGTAGCGCACAGTAAATAATTATCGGCACGTCACTGTAGCTGCTTGCAAGGTGTCGATGCGCCGAGGGGGACGATGATGCTGAGGAGTGCATATTGCAGCAGTCGTTTGAGATGGCTGCTCTGTCATCGGTGATGAAACGGAGCCACAGCGTTGTAAACACGATCAGCGTCCTAGAGTCGCTCGCTCTTCTAGACCCAGTGCAATGGCATTTCTTCATCACAAGCACTGCGCACTCATAAGTTCCAACACCTCTCTCCGTTCGAAATCTGATTTCATAAGTGCACACAAGAGCCCTCACCTGCCAAAATGCGAGTGCTGCGGTGTCGTTACGATATCCATCTGCGATCGCTGCTGGCTCCAGCAGAGGTAATCCGCAAGCACCTTCGACTGCACAACACGCTCATATACTGGGTACATGCGCTCAGAGGCACCTTCACTGGGCAAGCGATGACAAACGATGAATTGTGTCACTGGGGAAGCACGCACTTTTCGTAATGTATCGCAGGGGCTTCGCGCACACAGATAAACTGGTACGTTTTCACTGAACTGCGTCACTACGCACTCTATTTTTTTGTTTTTTTTTTCTTTATTGCCAACTTGGCACAATACAGTGAAAAACACCATCATAACATCACATTACAAATGCACTCTAAATAACATACCGCCATTTCGCAGCGACAGCCGTTGTGTCGTTTTTAGTTGGTAAAGCGGGGGCCTTAATAGCCTAGTGAAGTGCCTGTGATGAACAGCCGTACCGCGGCGCTGCGTTTCTATTCTCCTAATAGAGAAAGAGTGGCCATGACCCTCGATGGATCATGACCGACTTTATTGAGAATAGCACTGCAGCGCCCTTAGGCGACTTATCACCGTATGAACGCCCTCGTGCGTGCGACCCGCTTCAGTGTACCGCTTCTAAGCTTTCGCCTCACTGTCGCCACTCGCGGCAAGAAGTGCAAAATTTAATAATTTGCTCGATCTCCGTTTGTCATCACAAATTTCTAGCGTTGAAAACGAATAACAGATACCTAAAGAAATAAAAATGTTCGTTATGTTATTTGTTGTATTTTAACGTATTCGTTTGAGTGAAAGTGTAGGTGCAAGAACGCGCCGCATGTACCCTGTTCGCATTCGATGGAGGAAAAAAAGATAGTGCCCGAAAGGAGAGGCACGCCCTTGACGCGCCCGGGAAAGGCGTGGCAAGCGGCTCACGGCAAGTGTGCAGACAAACAGCGGGACAGTCACGGTATCGCTAAGTTGCGATAATCCGTTGATAACAATACGCGGCGCTGGCGCGTTTCGTTGTGCAGCCTTCTGCGCTTGAAACGTGGAAGCAGCGTGCCGCGCAGGGTGCGCTCATGTTGTCATACGCGGCTTTTTGTCTACATATTTTTTGCCTGCACCTTCGGCGCGTTCCGCGCTATCTCCGTTCACTGACCGCCGTCGAGCAAACTCGGGTAAAACTCGGGTGAACAAGAAACTCGGCGCATCCTGCATAGCACCCCAGGACTAGTCCGTGGGTTAGGACTCGCCGAGACATTTGCGTGCCAGGAGTGTATAAGATCGGCTGTGTGCTATAGCGGAGAGCCAAATTTTTATGCGAACACCCCCTGACATGCTTCGGCATGCGACCCCAACCCACGGGTAATCCTACTTCCAGATATGGTCCTCCCGCTACCCCTTCGGTGCTCTGGAGTCCTAAACCACCTGCTTTATTATAACCTCAGGTGCTCTCCTGGAGCCTCCATTTGCCGCTTACATGTGCCCTCCTGGAGCGGTGCTTGTGAAATATTCACTCTATCTTCACGACGAAAAAAAACAACCCGCGAATTATGCAACACTAGTCAGAGCCTTGCCCCTTCAGACACAGCGATCACCAGGTGGGGCGTCCGTGCCCACACCACGCGGGCAACCAGCGGCGGAGCGTAAACAAATTTGTCTGCACTCCCCAATGCCATCAAGTCTAATGCACAAAGGCATAAAACACGCGCTAAGACACCTCCTCCGTAGTGCCTAGACAGAGTCACATATTCAAGGAGCAAAGGACCCAGATTTTCTCTCTCGCACCCGCTCTTTCGCGCGCCTGCGCAGAAACGTCGAAAGCCGCGAGAAGCGCCACCCCTCGCTGTACCTACTAGCAATTGTAGAAATGCGACCCGCAGACCTGGCTCGAGACATTAGAGAGGGTGTCAGTCCACAACAAATGAAACCCTGAAGACAAGTTGCGTCACATCTATTTCTCATTAGAAGACTCCGCCAGGACTTGGTTCGAAAATCGGGAGTCCCCTTTAATGACACGGCACCTGTTTGCAGCCAGTTACTGAAGGCTTTCACAAGCGTCAAAGCCTATGGGAACGTCGCCGTATTCACAGAAGAAATTACTAGTCTTTTCCATCACGTTGACCCACAAAGGTCTGAGGAGAAGAAAGCACGTCTTCTCATGCGCGGTGCAAAACAAGAATTCTTCGGAGGACTTCTGTGCAACCCGCCCACGACCGTGGCAGAATTTCTACCAGAAGCAACGACGATGGAGCTGTTAGAATGGCGCATCAGGCGCTTAATTCACCGCTCAATGCTAGACTCTACACAAGTTCAAGCCCTCTGCTCTGACGACTGGCGATACACAATCAGACAAGTTGCGCGGGAACTACGGAAGATATTCCCACTGCCACAGCCTCAAATTAATTTGATTGCTGACGTACTTCGGGAAGAAATACCGCGGTTATTGGGAGTTCCGGAAGTACAACGGAATTACCATAGCCTCAGCCTGAAGCAATGACCTACGCCGCCGCCGCCCACCGGCCCTCTCCCCCTCCGTGCTCGCGCCAGGGTCCCGCAGCGCTGCAATTCCGTCGTCCGCCGCCGCCGCTGTCAGCACGCCCGACCGTCGCTCAGCGCTGCATTCCAAAGAAGACCGACGTTTGGCGCGACTCCGACTACCATCCGCTTTACTATCATTGCGGAGAAGCGGACCACCTCTACCGACAGTACCCATATCACGATATGGGATTACGAGGGTACGTCATCTATGATTCCCGTCCCCAGCTTGTTGAGCAGCCACGTGACATCACCATATCCATCGCCGCAATGCAGTGGAGACCCCCACAACCTTCGTGTTCATCGTCGCCAGGATGCTACCTGTTGCCGCAGCGCCCACCCAACACCGACCCACCCCGGTGCCGGTTCGTAAGACCCTACATGAATAAATAAATGCGGCAACCGATGGAGGTACGGTTTTCGTACGTTCAAACTCGCGAAGACCGTCAGCTGCCGACGATGGCCCTTCAAGATTTATTTCACCAATGCCGACACAACGACATGCTGTCATCCCGACCAAGACTGGGAGACAAGAATACGTTGACGAAAGCCGACCTAACGACGCCACGTACTCGCCGTGATCCGACGCCAAGACCTAACTGGAACGGACGACAAAGAACCACTAACCTCGACGTTCTTCTCGACGACCACAAAGTCGCCGCGCTTCTACACGCTTGAGCCGGCTACTCCGTCAGCAGTGGATTATTCACCGCCAAGCTGAAAAAGCTGGACAGGCTGCCATTGCAATCTGAACCTGGCAACGTTTAACGCTAGAACGTTATCTAGTGAGGTGAGTCTAGAAAGGCTATTGGAAGAATTAGAAGGCAGTAAGTGGGATATAATAGGGCTCAGTGAATTTAGGAGGACAAAAGGAGCATATACAGTGCTAAAAAGCGGGCATGTCCTGTGCTACCGGGACTTAGCGGAGAGACGAGAACTAGGAGTCGGATTCCTGATTAATACGAATTTAGCTGGTAACATACAGGAATTCTACAGCATCAACGAGAGGGTGGCGGGTCTTGTTGTGAAAATCAATAAGAGGTACATATTGAAGGTCGTACAGGTCTACGCTCTATACATCCAGTCATGATGACCAGGAAGTCGAAAGCTTCTATGAAGACGTGGAATTGGCGACTGATAAAGTTAAAACAAAATACACTATACTGACGGGCGCCTTCAATGCCAAGGAAAGCAAGAGAAAGGCTGGTGACAAGTCAGAGGGGGAATATGGCATAGGCTCTAGGAATAGCAGGGGAGAGTTATTAGTAGAGTTTGCAGAACAGAATAATATGCGGTTAATGACTACCTTCTTCCGCAAGCGGAATAGCCGAAAGTGGACATGGAGGAGCCCGAATGACGAGACTAGAAATGAGATAGACTTTATACTCTGCGCCCACCCTGGCATCATACAAGATGTGGACGTGCTCGGCAGGGTGCGCTGCAGTGACCATAGGATGGTTAGAACTCGAATTAGCCTAGACTTACGGAGGGAACGGAAGAAACTGGTACATAAGAAGCCGATCAATGAGTTAGCGGTAAGAGGGAAATTAGAGGAATTCCAGATCAAGCTACAGAACAGGTATTCGACTTTAACGCCGGAAGAGGATCTTATTGTTGATGCGATGAACGACAATCTTATGGACATCATTAAGGAGTCTACAATAGAAGTCGGTGGCAATTCCGTTATACATGATACCAGTAAGCTATCGCATGAGAAGAAAGATCTGATCAAGAAACGCCAATGTATGGAAGCCTCTAAACCCACAGCTAAAATAAAACTGGCAGAACTTTCCAAGGTAATCAACAAGCGTAAGACAGCTGACATAAGGAAATGTAATGCGGATAGGCTTGAACATGATCCCAGGAACAGAGGAAGCCTAAAAGCAGTGAAGAAAAAACTAGGAATTGGCAAGAATCAGATGTATGCGTTACGAGACAAAGCCGGCAATATCATTACTAATGTGGATGAGATAGTTCAAGTGGCTCAGGAGTTCTATAGAGATTTATACAGTACCAGTGCCACCCACGACAATAATGGAAGAGAGAATAGTCTTGAGTAATTTGAAATCCCACAAGTAATGCCGGAAGACGTAAAGAAAGCCTTGGAAGGTATGCAAAGGGGGAAGGGAGCTGGGGAGGATCAGATAACAGCAGATTTGTTGAAGGGTGCTGGGCAGATTGTTCTAAAAAAACTGGCCACCCTGTATACGCAATGCCACATGACCCCGAGCGTACCAGAATCTTTGAAGAATGCTTACATAATCCTAATCCATAAGACAGGGGACGCCAAAGACTTAAAAAATTATACACCGATCAGCTTACTGTCCGTTGCCTAAAACTATTTACTAAGGTAATCGCAAATAGAATCAGGAACACCTTAAACATCTGTCAAGCAAAGGACCAGGCACGATTCCGTAAAGGCTACTAAACGATAGACCATACTCGCACTATCAATCAGGTTATGGAGAAATGTGTGGAATATAACCAATCCTTATATATAACTTTCATTGATTGCGAGACAGCGTTTGATTCTGTCGAAACCTCAGCAATCATGGAGGCGTTACGGAGTCATGGTGTAGAGGGGTCGTATGTAAAAATACTGAAAGATATCTATAACGGCTCCACATCCACCGTAGTCCTCCATAAAGAAAGCAACAAAATCCCAATAAAGAAAGACGTCAGGCAGGGACATACGATCTCTCCAATGCAATTCACAGCGTGTTTACAGGAGGTATTCAGAGACCTGGATTTGGGAGAATTGGGGATAAGAGTTAATGGCGAATACCTTAGTAACTTGCGATTTGCTGATGATATTGCCTTGCTTAGTAACTCAGGGGACCAATTGCAATGTATGTTCACTGACCTGGAGAGGCAAGCAGAAGGGTAGGCCTAAAAGTTTTTCTGCAGAAAACTAATGTTTAACAGTCTCGGAAGAGAACAGCAGTTTACGATTGGTGGCGAGGCACTGGAAGTGGTAAGGATTCATCGAGGATTCGACAAACACCAGTCGCAAAGCATCGCATAATAACACAAGAGTGCGCTCGACCACTCCGCCAGAGCCGTTATCGAGTTTCGACGGGAGAACGTTAAGCTATAAGGCAGCAAGTCGATGAAATGCTGCGCGACGACATCATACAGCCGTAGAAAAGCCCGTGCGCATCTCCTGTAGGATCGGTGAAGAAAAAGGACGGAACCTTACGTTTCTGCGTTCACTATTGCCGACTGAACAAGGTCACAAAGAACTACATATACTCCCTGCCACAAATACACGATTGGCTCTGCAACACAAAATACTTCTCATCGATGTATCTCAGGACTGGCTACTGGCAAATAGCAGTCGACGAGAGGGATCGAGAAAGACCGCCTTCATAACCACAGACGGTATCTATGAGATCAAGGTCATGCTATTCGGACTGTGCTCGGCGCCTTGGACATTCAAGCGCGTGGTGGACAGGGTGATAGCAGGATTAAAGCAGCAGACCTGTCTTGTTTACTTGGATCACCTCGTCGTCTTCGCCAGAAATCTCTACGATCACCTTAGGCGGCTTGCGACAGCCCTAGAAGCCATCAAGACATTAGGACTCACTTTGAGGCCGGAAAATGTCATTTGGTTTCGATGAGCTTCTGTTCCTAGGCTACGTCATCGGGAAATCTAGAGTCAGCCCTGACCGGCAGAAGACAGCTGCGATCGCAAAGTTCCAGCAACCCATCGACAAGAAGGCAGCGTGTAAATTCCTTGGCATATGCGCATCACACATGCGCTTTGTCAAGGACTTTTCACGCATCGCTGAGCCCCTGACACCTCCAGCTAAATGTGCAGTTCAAGTGGGAAACGCCGCAGGCTGATGCATTTCAAGAACTCAAACGATGCATGCAGTGGCCACCGGTAGTTGCGCACTTCGATGAGGACGCCGATACAGAAATCCACACTGACGCCAGTAGCCTAGGCACCCATGCCATCCTAGTCGAGACGAAAGACGGACCTAAACACGTGATAGCTTACGCTAGTCGGTTGCTGTCAGAAATGTAAGGCAATCATTCTACGGCCGAAAAGGAATGCCTCGCCATTCTTTGGGCTACAGCGAAATTCCTACTTTACCTATATGACAGGCCGTTCAACGTCGCAAGAGACCATCACGCGCTGTGTTGGCTAGCGAACTTAAAGGACCCTTCAGGTCGCTTGGAGTGGTGGAGTCTCAGGCTGCACAAATGTGACATCCCTGTCACCTACAAGTCCGGACGAAAACAGTGATATCGACAGCCTGTCTCGCGCTCCCCTGGAGCCACCACCCCAAGATGACGAAGACGAGGACGCTTTTTTAAATACAATAAGTGCAGACCACTTTGCCGAACAGCAGCGAGCAGACCCGGAGCTCAGAAACGTTGCTTAGTACTTGCAACGCTAGACCGACTTTATCCCATGATCATCATCACCCTTTATTGGCTTTTAAAGATCCCTGTAAAGCATCACATAAAGGAAGGGCGCAAGGTGAACACAAAATATAACCAATATAAGTGGCAAAATGAAACAAATAATAGCACACAGGCAACTATAGAAAAAATAAAAGGAAGTGTATATCATAATGCAGGAATTTGAACATTAAGATAGAGCATGATGTTTTCTTTAAATATGCAGAATCACGCTCAATGCCAATAGAATTGGGAAGCTGATTCTATTCGTGAATTGCAGGAGGCAGGAAAGATTGGTCAAGTGCGTTAGTAAACGTAGGATCCTCATGGGGTTTAATAGATGGGATGACGTGCGAAACGATGGAACCAGTAGTTAATCGGGTAGATAAAGAAATTTGTAGAATAATTTGTGGAATAGGCATAACCGAGAGAGTTTACGTCTAAGGGCCGGTGGACTGATGCTGAGAGATGACTTAATATTACCAAAGTCCTTGCGTGCTTTTCTGGTCACGAAACTCCACTGTTATAGCTTGCTATAGTGCCGCAGCTGCCGCGCGGAGGAGCTGGGAGCACGGTGGTGGCTAGACTAAAGCTGCGCGCTGCGTCAGGAGAGCTGGGCCCCAAGGCATACGGCGGCATCGGCTGTCCATTTCCATCATTTTAACAGATTTGCTGATCTGATGGCTTTGAGCATTGTGTACGAGGAGGGAAAGTGTACGCGAGCGACGATGCGTAATACTTGCTGTGTACCACTTTGTCACTCCGGCTTCAGAGGTACGAGGAAAAAGGTATCGTTTTTTGGAAGAATGGCTCAGGACATTCAGAAGCTGTCTTCTCGCGAAAAGCTGATGTTTGATTAGTGCCTCATGCAAGCAAACGCGAAGTTTCCAACAGCTGTGAGGTAAGCTACTGGTGACGCGTTGAAATGCTGTATTTATAATGACCTCATCTTGTGTTCTCCGTCATTTTAAGGGATTCGGACGTGACCGAAGCTCACAAGAAAGGGTATCTAGTGCATTGGCTTTGTCAGCTTGGGATACTACCTCTAATGGGCATATTCCTTTAGAGCAATGTTCCACGTCTTCTTTCAATACATTGCCGTCTCACCTCTCTGAAGAATGTGAATGCTTATTTAAAGCCCCAAGTTGTAATTACGTGTGATTCGCATGTCACCACGCATCAGTTTATATGGATTGTGCTAATTGTTTTGCATTTATTTCAGCATGGCATTTTCTTTTTGCATTGTGCTTGTACGCATATGAGCATCCTGATAAACGTAAAAGAAACCAGTAACTTTTCTATGGTGTAGGATGCTCAGTAGTATTCTATTATACGGTAGACAAACCTTGTAGTTGTTGCTTGTGGCGTTAGCACTGCACTGCTTTGAATGTAATTCTTTGGTTGTTGGTGGCCTCTGTCATATACTGTGGTACGTGCACGTAGCTCACACTGGCAGATGCACTTGGTGCGTACTGTCATCAGATACCTCAGTATATTTCCACTGCGCATGCACATCTGCAATAAAGGGGAATGAAAAAGTCCACAGCACAACTTTTTCTAGCTATTTGTTCCAGGAGCACCACGCAGATGCATGACTCCTCGCCAGCAGCACGGCACACATCGCAGGGGACGCTTTCCCACTAGACGCGCTACGACGCAGCGATAACGTCAGAGGCGTCCCGCATCGGACGCTCCACCTAGGAATCGCGCTGTGAGCGGAAAGAGGAGCCGCGTCGCCTAAACACGAGGGTTCGAGTGACACACGCTGGAAGTTGGAAGGGGAGAGAGCGAGAAAACTTATTAAACGCAAGGGTATTGGGGCATCCTCGCACCGGTCCCGCACGTACCTAAAGCGCTCAAACGAGACGAAGGAGTGAAGCGGGTGAGTGGCGCGCCACCTGTCGGGGCAGCGCCACCGTACATTGTGAGGAGATGGTCTTCTGTGTTTGCCGCAAGATGGCTCTGCGTGTGCGCCAAGCGGAGAAGGAATGTAGAGGAAACGTACTTCGCTACTCGTTTAACTGTGACTTCAGTAATTTACGTGCTCATAATCACCTATATACACCGCAGTATAACTTTTTACGGCACGTTTCTAAGGCAATACCACATTCACTAGAGGGGCTTTTGTGGCGCTTATAACCATCGAACTCATGGCGGAGTCACTTCCTCTTCAGCCACCAAGGTGAGCCATAGAGAAAGGGATTGAACAAGAGCAGACACTCGGCGAAAATTGGAAACAGGAAATACGTCACGCTATACTTTTAACATCGACGAATTGGGGTCGCGAGCATCGAAAAAAAGAAGAATGTGAAATGAGAGTAACAGAAATTGTTTTATTTTTTTTATTCTTTCCCGGAAAAATTAAATATATCTGCGTATAAATTAAATTAAACTTTGTGGCGCACTTCCGTTGCCTAGCGACAGGCGAACCGGCGAATGACGAGCCAGACATGAGCCAGATGTTTGCGTCATTCGGCAGACACACCGCCGAAGCGGGAGGGACCGGCCGCGTGTCTGAGCGTTGGACTGTTCGGGCACCCGTCTGCCTGTTTTTCTATTTTGGGATTTAGCCTGGCTTGGTGGCCTCCCGGCGAATTATTGCATTCATTCGGAACTTCGACATGGCAGCACTGCACTATTGGACTACGGCAAGGTGAGAAACATTGTTCGACAGTCTGTGCGACGCACTTCAAGCAATTAGGCTTACTGCCCGGCCACTAGGCTAGACTTGTGACGCAGTTAACGAAAAACAGCGTGGCCGTCGTGGAGCAGTTCATTTGAATTAAATCGTACTGGGAGATGTTCGCGACGCTTCCTATAAGCCCCAAATATTGTTTTAACTAATTTCGGTAGTTTTTGGGCACGCTATATATAGTCGCACAGGGTGCTGTGAGGCAGTTCCGCGTTTACGGAATTTTACTGCGACAAGTTTTGGCGCTTTCTCTGACTTCCAACATTATTGAAACTAATTTAATTACTTTTTGGGCTACCTTTCGAGCGCAGTGGGCGCGCCTGGCACTGTGACTTGGTTAGCGAAAATCAGCTCGGCCGTGGTGCGCGGTTCCTCGCTTTAATGCACTGACAAGTTCATAGCGCTTTTCTTTCTCTGACGCCCGATAGTGTTGAAAATTATTTTCGATACTTTTATGTTATGAGGCCCGCTCGCCGCGCCTGTTGTGACGCAGCGAAAAGCAGCTCGGCCGCGGTGAGTTAGTTTGGCGCGTACTGAATCTTACTGCGACAAATTTGTCGCAGTTTTTGTCCCCGCAACAATTTAAGCCTTCTTTCGGTACCCACGCTTGTCAAAAACGCGACGAGCAATCGTCAAGAGTGATAACACGGGAGTGCGTTGCTTGCGCCTGCAGAACGTACAAGTGATAAGCCAAGGAGTTCAAACGCCAGGAACTAGTAACTCGAAAATTCTGTCTTCTGAACGGCACCCACGCATGTTCTCTTGAGTGCGAGTAGAAGGAATTCTGCGAGCGTCCAGCATACTCTGGTTGAGAGCCTGTGTTGTGGCCACCTCTGTGTACTCGTAGCGTACTACCGCGTCGGTTGTAGCCAAGTTCGCGAAACGCGCCTTTGCCCGCGCATTCGTGCTATTAAAGTGCAGGGAATAAGTATTGGGAAGAGGGGAATGCTTGGAATTAGAATGTGTTTTTGGTATGTACGGTATTGCTTGGGACGAGTCGGTTTTTTCCTACGCCGTGTGTGTAAATACGAACTGCTTTTGTTTGTAATGCCGCCCACTCACCACTTTCGCACGCTTCGCCTCTACAGGCATTATTCTTAGATGTTAATACCAAAATAACGCTTGTAATTTTTTCAGCTCCTGTCGTCTGGTGGAGCTTCCTGCGGAAACTACTGCTGCTTACCTGGTGCCACAACGCTGGATGAATTCACAAAAGCCCGCGACGAGCATTTACAAAGAATAAAATAAACGTTTATTTTTCTACATTTCACAAGGTGTTTTGCGTCTTTATGAAATTGCACGTGGCACATATTCAATAGAGGCTTGTGAAGATCGTTCGCAATCAATTTTACTTAACAAAATAATTTGCAAATAAATATTTAATAAGAAATAAACATGTAAATATTTCCTGCAAAAGCAAAAAAAAAAAAAACGGAGCCGGCGTGACACGCACCAGCTAGAATTCAAAACGCGCGCGCACAAAACCGAAACCGGAAGTGTGCTTCAGGTTTTAACATCGACGGTTTGGTGCGCTGCAGTCAATTCGGCCGCTGGGCTCTAAGGGAGTGTCCGCTCTTGTTGTATTCCTTTCTCTATGGGTGAGCGGACGCGGAATGTCAGGCTCTTCACGAGTGATCTCAGCGGCCCACCGGGGACGCGGTAACAGGATGGTAGTTGAAGTCGACAAGGATTTTGAGATTATTTTGCCGCACTTGTCAACAGGACGCGTCGTTTTGAACACATTGTTCTTGCACGGAGATGTTCGAGCACGGCCCTTCCGGGTCGAAGATTTCGGAGACGCTTTGCACAAGAAACGGCTGCTCCCTGACGTTGTGGCTTTGGGTGCCTACTAGATCAACCATGTGTGGGCCGTGAAATTAAACAGCCCAGAGGCGACGAAGCGATTGGCTGGATAGAAAAAACTTCAGGTCAAGTGGCAGCGCTGTTTCGTCATCGACCCGAAGGAGCAGCAGGTGAGGCTTCGGCTTCATTGGTTGCTACACGGCGTGGCGGACGACGACGTGCGTACGCTGTTGGCGGCGCTAGGCAAATTGACTGAGTTTCCTCGGGAACGCTGGCATGTGGAGGGAGCGAACGAGAAAGGTTCTACTACACGGACTGTGTCTGAAGCTCAAGAGTGGTCTCAAGGTTGATGACCTGCCACACCAGATTCGCGTGGCCGGTGAACTAGCGCTGTAGGTTGCACCAGATCGGCCTATGCAGTGCTTGCGCTGTCATGGGTCGGGACATGTGCGTCGCGAGTGCGAGGTGCCACGTTGCTCACACTGCCGGCGCTTCGGTCACGTCGACGCCATCTGCGTTCGTTCCTACGCCGCAGTGACCCTAACAGCCGGTGATGGGGATTCAACGGTGCACGTTATGGGCGTGACTGAGGCGGAGGACGCAGCGAAAGGTAGTGGAGATGTGATCAACTGGGCCACATTGCGATGCATCAACTCCAGCAAGTGAAGATCGATCAGAGACAGTACACAGCCCGCCGGACTCTGCGGCAAAAACAGCTAAAGGAACAGACGACTCTGCAAAAGATGCAAGTCCTCAAGTAGCCGAAACTCCCACACACGAAGTGTCTGAACGGGGGGCCGCGAAAAGCGTCCCTCGTAGTTCAAGTGCTGACTTGGACGCTGCTGGCGCTTCATTGATCGCCAGTGTGTGTGTGTGTGTGTGTGTGAAGTGATTTTTGGAAAGGAAACGGAAGAGATGAGGGCAGCGCGGTAACTGTCTCTCACAGGAGGACACCTCAACAGCACTGCACGGGGAAGGGGGAATGGGAAGAAAGAGATGAAGGAGAGAAAGACAGGACTAACGTGGCAAGGGGGAAAAAATGTGAGTGCGGGGCTCAGAGCCGCGCTCTCAACAGCGTCGTCGCGGGGAGTACTGGCGTCAGCTCGGCAGTTAAAAGACCCCTGGAAGACGCCACAAGCCAAGGAGACAAGGTCTGCGCGCGCAGCATCGAGGAGCCGCCTGCGAAGACACCAACGAGTAGGCGCACGAACCCCAGGGCAAGGCCTGGGGGCACGGCGCAGAGGAAAGTTGACGACAAGCCACTTTTGCAAAGCGGTGAGACCGTCTCACCGGGTGGTCCCGGAGACGTCTAGCATTGAGCTAGATGCGCAATGTAAGCGCCATGCTCCGGGCCTACCTTTTCCAGAAATCAACGATGACTTCTCAAACGTCGCTTACACTCGCCACTTTAAACGTTCGAGGTCTGGCCTCTAGGAAAAAACGAAGTCAACTGTACCGGTTGTTAAAGGAAGATCTTGACGTTTTGGCTGTGCAGAAGACGAAAGTGGAAGGAAAAGAGGAGACGGCGAACATGCTGCGGAGGTTCACTGCACGGTACCACGCCGTTGTGACCCACGCTATCGGCAGGTCCGGAGGGTGCGTGCTCCTTGTTCGAATGAATCCAGGACTGTCAATGCAAAATGTTTCTTCTTTTTCTTCCGGTAGATTTGTGCTGTGTGATCTCACATATAGTGATATTGTATGGGGTGTTTGGTGTGTTTATGCTCCAAATGTGGCGCAGGAACGCGTAAATTACTTTTCTAACCTTAGACAGTATTTGTGCATTGATAAGCATCTTATTTTGGCTGTGGAATTTAATTGCGTATTGAACTCAAGTGATAGGTCAAGTGGAAGAATGTTTAAAGACAAAAGCAGTGATGTGTTGTCACAAATTATAGCAGAGCATGAGCTAGAGGATATTGCAGAGTGCCTGGAGGGCTCCCGAGCTGAGAAGTACACGCATATTCAGGGCAACAGCCTTGCCCGCTTAGACCAACTCTACCTTTCAGTGGATACGGTCCCAATGTGTCGCAGTTATGGTGTTTTGCCAATTTCTTTTACTGATCACTGCCTTGTAAAATGTCAAATAGGATCAAGGAAAGAGAGCAATAGTTTTTCATGGGAGCAATAGAAATTGAATTCCAATTAATTAGGGATGAATCTTTCAATGAAGCTGTGATGCATGCAATTAAGAATATCCACGAAGATAGTGGGGACAAAATAGCCGAACAATGGGAAATCTTTACGCAACAGATAAAAATTAAAGCAATTGAAACATCCAGCATTTTATTGCTTGAAACCAAAAAGAAAGAGAAAGGGCTCAAGATGATTTTTGAAAAGTTAACAGCGCTTGAATGCGAAACGCCAGGTGTGTATGCCGAAGATCTGCTTGGTATCAAACAGAAACTGGAGCTTTATGATGAGAACCGTTATCGCGGAGCGCAAGTGAGAGCAAGGGTAGACGCGATGGCTATAGATGAATGTCCAACAAAACGCGCACTTTGACTCGAAAAAAGTCACGCCCGGCGGAACCATATATATGTTATTGAAGGTAATGGGATTTTAACGACAGATAATAACAGCATAGGACGTGCGTTTGCTCGACATTACGAAACGCTCTTTGCTTCTAGACCTGTGAATGCAGAGAGGTTTAAAGAAGAATTTCCTTGAGAGAATGCAACGGCTCCAACGTGACACCAGAACAGAGTTGGAATCACCCATATCACAAACGGAACTAGAAAAGGCTATAGATAACCTGAATCTCGGCAAGTCGCCAGGGCTTGACGGTCTGAGCGCTTCGTTTTACAAGCCGTTTAAAAAAGAATTGTCTGATCTGCTTGCAGTTCTTTTTAATGAGGCTTACGAACTAGATGTCCGGCCCCGGTCATTTCGGGAAGCACATAATGTATTAATGCCAAAGACAGAAGAGAGAGAGAAGTTAAAATTGGTTTCCTCATACAGGCCTCTATCACTAAGTAATTGTGATTATAAAATTTTGACGAAAGTGCTATCAAGGCGGCTACAGAAAGTAATCAAGAAATTAGTTGGTCCTCACAAACATGCGGCATTATGGGGCAGTCGATTGTGACTAATATACATAAGACACGGTGCGTGTTGGAGTGCTGCGACATTATGCAAGTAGGGGTAGCAATTCTACAGCTCGATCTTGAGAAAGCGTTTGATTGTGTGCCTCATGGTATTTTGCTTACCATCCTAGATCACATTAATGTCGGATCCATCATTAGATATGGGGCAGCTTTGTCGTACCGAAACTGCACTACGCGTTTAATTGTTAACAAGTCAGTGAGTGCACCAACTAAACTAAAGCGTTGTGTACGCCAAGGCTGTTTACTGAGTCCCCTTCTGTTCTGTGTATATATAGAAACAACGTGCCTAGCGATAATTGAAAACAGCAGTATTCACTGCTTCAGATTAAATGCATCGGAAGTTAAAATTGTGGTGTATGCGGATGACGTCGCAGTATGTTTTACAGATAAAGAGAGTGTAGCTGCAGCTATCGCTGTAGTGAAGGGTTTCGGCAAGGTAACTGGAAGCACGGTAAACTGGGGAAAATGCCTTGGCTTCTGGCACGGAGAATGGCCTTCCACCCCAGTCACTTTCACCAACGTCAAGTGGCCGACGACACCCGTTAAATACCTAGGCGTACCACTGGAATATTACAAAAATAACGATGAGTATTGCCAAGATGAAACGAGAAAAACAGATAAAAGCGAACAAGTGGAAAGGTGGATGTCTGTCAAGGTTTGCAAGAGCTACAGTTTGCAATCTATTTTTTGTCGGTGAACTCTGGTGTCTGATGCAGGTATTGCATTGTTCAAGGGTAAATATACAGAAGTTGCGCCAAGTCTTCGCAGTTTTTATGTGGGCTTCGAACTGGGAACGATGCAGTCGAACGAGTTTCATCAGGCGAGGTAAAGACGGAGGTTCCGGAATGACGCACCTTCTTATACGACAGGTCATAAACCGGTTTTTATTTTTCCGCGACTTAAGCGATCCTTTTTTGCACACGGTGTGCCAAGTGAGGCTAAGGAGTGCGTTACCTGGCTATGTAGTGTGTACACAGAACATGAGCGGTCCTATTTGTCGATATCTGAAAAAGTTATTATAAGTGCACGGTTCTTGTTCGTTAGATTTTCAAATGAGTACATTTTTTCAGTGAAGCGTAAAACTCTGTACAAAGATGTATGCGATGTAGTTCTCCCTGTGCCACTGTACAGGGCCATATACAGTGGTGGCCAGGGGCAAGACGTGCTTAAGCGGGTGAAAAGAATACAACTAACGCCAGGGGCCAAGTGCTCTTTTTAAGCTTCACACGGGTACGTTGACTGTAAAAACCTTTTTTAGAAGATCGTGGTTTTTTCTCACCCTGGGGCTCGCATGGCTTGATCTGTGAGAAACCAGAAACTATACATCATGTATTTCTAGATTGCTGGCCGGGTGTCTTCTTTTGGAATGTACTTCAGAGGACTATCAAAAAAGACTTTCCTTTAGATCGGGAGGGTATTAGATATTCCTCCAGAGAGAACGATGATGCACTTTCTATGGCGCGCACTTATGGCGGGGTATCACTGTGATCCAGATGACCGGCCGGCACGAATGCTTTTTCGACAATGCATATCGACATTTGTAGAAATTCAGAAAGCACAAGATCGTGTATTTACGTGGCTGCCAAGGGTGGAACCCTTGACCGCGCTCAAAGAATTCTAAAATAGCCAGCTCTGTAAGGCTGACACTTGATGCTGAAAACTCGCTAATTTATCTTGTTTTCTGAAATGTCATTTGTTTTTAGATATAGTATTACAAAACAGGCATTAAGTATAAAAAAACTCATGGCTGAATGGTAGCGTCTCCGTCTCGCACTCCGGAGACCCTGGTTCGATTCCCACCCAGCCCATCTTGCAAGTTGTTTTATTTATGAATTGCCTTCTGGAATTTTGCGCTCACGGCCAACGCCACCGACGCCGATGACACCGGCTTTTCTCTTTTCTGCGACATGAGCTCCTTAACGCTGTCGCGTTAAAACTGAATAGTGGTGGCATTTTTTTAAGCCAGCAGAAGTCAGCAATCCCTTTTGTACTTCATTTTATGCCTAACTTTTTAAATATCGGTGTATGCAGCATACGTGATGCAACGCGTTGTTTCACATCCACATATATATTTGGTGACGAAGCTAGGCATTTACGTGAATTGCAGTGTACTTGCACATTTATCAGCATGGTTATGAGTGCAAAACACAGGTGCTACTTCTTCCCTAGGTAAAAAAGGAGTGGCTATATGATTGCTTCCTAGTGAAAGTAAAGCCCCCCCCCCCCCCCCCCCGACAGCTGTTTACACTTTTCCACAAGAAAACGGCTTCCTTCTCCTTCCCAACCCTCGCACTCTGTACGGCTACCTGGGAAGCCTCAAGGCCGATTTCGGCTTCGATGCAAGCTTATTTGAAATTTTGCGAGAAAAACTGCAAGGAGTTTTTGGAAGAGAACGCCGTGGTTATTGACCGCCTGAAATTAATTACGATTGTTCTGTTTTTGAATAAGCGGCATAACTAAAGAAAACATTTTTGCAGGTGTGCTCATGTTCGATGAAATGAGTGTGAGGAAGTGTTCACATCAGAGAATCTGACATGTCCCTTTTGGGGAAGGTCGTTTTTTCTGAGCACACGAGACCAGCAGAGCGGGAAAAGGATGCTGAACTCGTGCTCCTGTTGTGTATTCCGGCTCTTTCTTGGAGGCTGGTCCCAGACAGTAGGCATTTTCTGTGCGTCTGGTCCTACACCAGGCTCAATAGTGGCAAAATTACTGCTTCAGTGCATTGTGCACTTCGCAAATGCTTATGTTGTGGTGGACGCCATCACATGTGACAATTATACGTCAACTCAATCAGCTCTGATGTCTCTGGTTAAATGTATAAGTATTATACGTGCAGTTCCAACTTGTATAGGGAAACAATTGGGCTAACAAGCATAATTTCTCTTGAGGTATTAGCGGTGACATAAAGAACACCAAGAACACGTTCCAACACCCGTGTGATCCATAAAAATTTATTTACATGGTTGTAGACCCTCCACATGTATTCAAGCGTGTTCGGAACAATATGCAGAATGTTGGGCAGTTTCTGGTAAGCATTAGGTGCTCGCATCAGCACCGCTAGTGCTGGAAATTAATTATTTTTCTCATAAAATTTATTTTTGTTCTTGTTGCAGCTGCCCCAAGGCCTAGAGGTTTTTCACTGCCACTATTCTGGCCTACTAGAGTATGAAGGAGAGCAAGCCGGGCTTCGCGTAGTGCGCAAGCTGACTAAAGCGAACATTGCCCCTAATTCATTTCAAAAATTGAGCATGCGGTTTGCTGTCCCGGTAAGAAATAATTTACGCTAATCTTTATGTCGTAAACGAAACAGGTTACCAAAACCTTGGTTAGTTTGTGTTCTTGAAACCAGGGAAGCATGGTGGCCTAAAAATAATTCTGTGCATTTTACAGTTGTTTAGTGAAAGCTCTACTGCAGCCATGGAATTCTACAGCAAACCAGAGGCATGTGCGTAGCTACATCCCTCAACATTAACGTCCGACTTCACAAGACACATGAGCAAGCAGTTTGACAGCCTTTATTCTCGCAGGCCAGAGCATGTAAAATGCAATGAAACCGAACACACTGCTCTATGTAGCTGATATTTCTGCTGTAATAATAACAGTCCTTTTGCTTATGCTGAAAATATTATTGAATTTCAGATATTGAAGGAGCATATAGCTTGCCTGGAGTACAGAAGTACATCGAGTCGTTGCCTGTGCAGAGTCGAGCATGTTTTCTAACCAAGTCAACGTGTTTAGCGCATAGAATAACGCTGCGCAGTACAGTAGGACTAATCGAGAGCGTCCTGAGCTCTGGGTTCCGCTTTGTGCTCGTAGGGAACTTCGAAGGAAGATCCCTTGGAGGCAACTGTATTTACATTGCAAGCTAATGTGTTTGCTATAAATTGGTTTCTTCTTCCAACGCTTATTTGGGATTGTGAGGCACGTTGCTGGCGATGGAGGGCAGCCTAACGTCCGGCACTTCTCATTCATCTATCGTATACTATCTGTAAAAACTTGGTGCGACCAACCAAACTTGCTTCTGTTGATGGTGATGCGCCCCATCTTCTCCTCGAGCTGCAGGGCCTCTTCGAAATGGAAAAAGCTTCCAACAGTCAGATAGCACACCATTTTTTAGCATTTCGGGATAGAAGAAAGCAAGGAGGCAGCAAACACTTGGCGTTTCATGCTTTCTCGTGTGTTGAGTATTTTGCTTTCAAAATATGATTCATAAACAACCAGTTAGCTCAAACTTTTAACACGTTAATCCCGAACGCCTCTGGCGTATACGTGCCCTCGCGCTCTCAAAAACAATACTGAAGCATAACAACATGAAATGTGTGTTTCAGGTTGATGGCTCTGGCAGTACTCTTCGACGACGTTTTATTGCAGCCACCAGGCAGCGTTCAAGGTACCTCTGCTTCAAGCCAAGTGGTGTCTCCGAAAGAGTGCATACTGGGCTACCTGGCAGGACATCTAACCAAAACGTTCCTGACCATGGGCTGCCTTAACTGTGTTAGAACTCTGAATGGCTCGTCTCGGCGTGCAAGTGACCTAATGCTTACCAAGTCAAGATGTTTCCTACAGGTGACGTCATGCGGACTGCTCAGTCTCCTGCAGATTTTCGAGAGCTAGGTCGAAGAACTGACTGTTGATAGAGTGGCTTGTGCGGACGCCTATACGAACATTGTGGAGGGAGTTCTCTCGGATAACCGCACCTCAGCTGCTGCTGCAGGTTGTGGATACCATTCTGTAGATACCACGGCAGAAATTGTGCATTTTTTTAGAACAATAGGAGAAAAGAACACTTGCACGAGCAAGTAAGTGCGCAACATGCCCACAACATGCTAGTTTACGGATCGATGATGGAGACAAAGAAAGCGATCTTCTAATCAAACCCAGAGTTTTTGATGCGTCCACGGCGACTTGAGTGATACGCTTACCCCACGTTAGTTTGCTGCTGATTAGGACTCCTAAGTACCTATATGATTCAACCTTGGATCATATGGTGGGCTTTAGTGTATAAGGACAGATAATATTGGAACAATTACGTGAGATATTCATAAACTTGCACTTGGTGATGTTAAGCTCCACCAACCAATCAATACCAGTCTTCGATTATTTGTAAGTCCTTTTGTAGGGTTCCCTCATCACCGGGTGAGGAAACGTGACGGTACAACAAACAGTCGTCAGCAAAGAGACGTAAGGTTGATGGAATCCCAGAGGGGAGTTCATTGATATAGATGAGGACAAGCAACGGCCCAAGTACAGAACCTTGAGGCATGCCTCTGATTACTTAGAGAGTGGCTGAATGACACCCCCTGATGACGGTGGGCTGACAACGGTTCGTGACAAAACAGAGAATCCAGGGTACTGCAAGGGAATTAATATTGAAGTATGTATAAAATGTCCAACACAAGGCGTCGGTGTGGGGCGCAGTCGAAGGCTTCGGAAAAATCTAAACATATAAGATCGGTTTGAAATAGTGATTGCAAATTGAAATGAAGATCATTTGTGAATTCAAAAAGTTGCGTCTCACATGAAAGACCAGGGCGGAAATCATGCTGCTTTTGAAAGAAAAAAGTAATTTTCAAGGTGGTTCGCTACTTGAGTATATAATGTCTTTGATCAGCTTACAAGCAATATAAGGTAATGAAATGGGGTGGTAGTTGAATGAATCCGAACGATTTCCTGTCTTCAATGCTGGGATCACCCTGCTTAGTTTCCAATCATCTGGGAGCGAGCTATCAGCCAGAGACTGGGGGAATATTGTCGCAACGTCGTAACAGGGCTCCTAGAGCCCTATTCAGGAGGCACGGCAGCAGGTCTTCTGTTTAATACTGAGCGCAACCACGACTTCTTCACTGCTCCTAGACAAAAACGCTCATGCACACCTGCGTTGTCCTCGTCTTCATCGGAGTACAGGCACGGTAACATGATTTGCAAGATAAGGGTAGACATTTGTTTAGCGGACTTGTGTATCTTTGCAGAGGTATCGCCAGAGCAGGGGATGCTTTACAGCTTGAAATTGTCGATGAGTTTTGCAATGCCTTCTGTAGTAATGTGAATGGGGAGCATCTCGTTAAAGTTAGAACGAAATGACAGAGGAATGTTTTGAGCGCGTTAGCGAGTGAAAATAGATGAGAAGTACTAATTCATTACATTGTAGCGTTGGTCTACCGGTGCCATAGATCCATCTGGTGTAATCAAGAAAATATTTGGCATTTTTCTACGCGTAGGAGCACGTTTAAGCATTTTTTTAGGATTTTAACGAAGGATGCTAAGTAGGTCCTGATTGTGGAAATTTTTCTTTGAAATTCTTAAGTGATTTGTGTAATCCCTGAGAGCGAAAAAGTATATATCCCATTTACGAGCAGAACTCGATGCTTTGGCTGCACGAAAAAGGCGTTTTCTTTTCTTTTAAGTTAGTTTTCTGAAAGCGTTAGAGTACCAGGGTTTGCCGGCATCGCCACGAATGGAGACGAAAGGAATGTAGTTGTAAATAAGTGCAGAAAGTTTATGTTTGAATGACAAGCAGTTTTTCTTGACCGGTTGGCGCATTCGCGGAAAGAATGGAAGACTATTTCTTCATCTTCGTTGATGCGAGTGAAATCAGCCCTGTTGTAGTAATGTAAGTGTTTCATTGATGGTTGTCGAATTGTGGTTGGGATGGATAGCTCAAATAATAACATTTTATGATCGCTATGGCAATCTACACATGACATTGACTGTATTAACTCTGCATCAACGACAGAAACTAGATCGAGTGCATTGTTACTGCGAGTCGGCTTGCTGAGTGGTTGTGCGAAATTAATACTAAGAACGAGGTCAACAAATGCTTTGGACAAGTGGGAGGATCCAGCGAAGGTGGTTCAGTCAATATCGAGAAAATTTAAGTCGCCGCAGAGTATGTAGTTTACGCGAGCAAAGCGATAATTCAATTCGAGGATCGAGTGCAGCCTATTTGTAAATGCTTTGGACAAGTGGGAGGATCCAGCGAAGGTGGTTCAGTCAATATCGAGAAAATTTAAGTCGCCGCAGAGTATGTAGTTTACGCGAGCAAAGCGATAATTCAATTCGAGGATCGAGTGCAGCTTATTTGTAAAATAAATGTCAATATCCCGCGCTCAATAACAAGCAATCAGTTTGTTTGTTATTCCAGGAAGCGAAAAGTTAACACAGAGGATTTGGTGTCCGCAATTTATATCGATAGTGAAGGAAGGCGCATCCGGTTTTATAGAGGCGAGTACATCACCGCCCCTGCGACCCACGCTGTCGTCCTTGTGAAGGGCAAATGCAGTGATATAATCTAGCATTTATTCGTCTCAAATATCTGCGGACCACCATGACTCTGTGAAGACTGTGATATCAGTCTTACTATTTTGTAAAATGTCTTCCACAGATTCCTTCTTGGGGATAAAAGTGCGAACGTTAGCAAGCAGAATACGCATGGTTCGACACGCAGAAGCATTGGTACCTGTTCGAAATGGTTGGTTTTGTAGCAAAGACGGGCGGTGGCAGAATCGAGATGGCTGCTGTGCTTTTTTTCGGTTTTAGACACGTAGTGCGGATTGTCTGCGCTTTTCTTAGGGAGCCATATCCCGGTGAGGGACGTTTCGCCAGCCTGCGGGAATTATCCTCTCGTTGTGCCCGCGGCACTCCGGTGAGAAGTAGTGCACGCCCTGCACGATGATAACACAGCCGGGAACCTTAGGTTTTCCCCGTGTGCTCTCAAAAATACAAGAGAAATAGTATTGGCCGCGCCTGTCCGTCGACGTCGCGCGTTATGTCGAGGCATGTTGACACTGGCAGAGACGCAAGACACCACCGACAAGGCTGGCGAGTTTACTAAAGTGGATCGAGCCTCCTTGCCCGCCCTTTCACCAGATCAGGACGCACATTTTGGGGCCATTTCTGGTGACAGCACCTGGAAACAAGTAAATTGTCGTGGCTACCGGCTACCTGACCTGCTATGCCGGAACAAAAGCTCTGCCTAAAAGTAGCGCAGCTGAAGCCGCCAAATTCTTCGTCGAGAACATCGTGCTGCAACATGGTGCCTCATAAGCCTTCATCAAAGACCGAAGAACGGCCTTCACTGCCGAGCTCAGCGAGACCATTTTGCAATATAAGCCAATATAGCCACGGCAGGAGAACTGCCTACCACCCGCCGCTGAATGGAATAGAGACGACTGAACAAAACCCTCGCCGACATTCTTGCATTGTATGTCGACGTCGAACGCAAGACGTGGGATGCCGGCCTGCCGTCGGCAACCTTCGCTTGTAACGCGGCGGTGCAAGAAACAAAGCAGACCAGGCCAATCAAGCTGGCTTACGGCAGGAACCCGATGACTACTCTAGACGCCATGCTGCCACACGTCACCGACGAAGAGAATATCGATGTCGCCCCCTATCTCCAGCACAGAGAAGAAGCCCGACAGCTCGGCCACCTGCGCATCAAGAACCAGAAGAGGACTGACAGCGGGTACTACAATCTTCGACGACGCGACATCGAATGCCACCCTGGCGATCAGGTTTGGGTTTTGACCGCGATATGCCGACGAGGACTCGCCGAGAAACTATTGCGACGCTATTGCGGACCCAGCAAGTGGATCCGACGTATTCGCGCACTGGAGGTCGTCCCAGACGGCATTTCGCAATCACAGCGGTGCGGCGCACGATCTGAAGTGGCTCACGTGGTGCTTCGTAAGCCCTTTCACGCACGCTTATGAACTGCGTTCTTTTGTTGCCTCGTTGCGGCTGTTTTTCTTTTTCGCTTTTTCGTTATTTAAAGCATCGAATCGACGCATTTTAACGGGGAGGGGCGGGGGGAGTTATTGCCACGTGTACTTGGTTATCAAGTGACCGCGTTTCAACAGCTACCAAATTTTATCGCTCAGAGGAGGGCGCGCCTGCGTGTATCGCAAGTTTCCCGAATAAAAGACGGGGAATGTGGGAGATGGAAATTCAAGACAATGAGCAAAACGTGAACAAGGTGAATGCAAGAGCCAATGTTTCGACAAGTGGAGTTGTCTTCTTCAAGGCGACGTACGCTTTCCTCGCCACAGTATATATAGGTGGGGTTCTGGGGTTCTGGTCAGATTAAACGGACATCGCGCGGACACAGCTAAAAAGCTTCCCAAAGCCTTCGCCGAGCATTTCAACCAACCAGGTCATAACTTTGATGAACTTAAACTCTACATCTTACAGTCAAATTTCCGTTCTGAGCGAGAAATAAAATACACAGAATCATACCTTATCCATAAGTTCAAGACATTGCAACCAATAGGCATAAACGTTTCAAAGGGGTTTTACAATCTATTCGCTATGCTAAACTTCAAGCTATAGGCAACAACACTTAGTGTGATTTATTGGCGTATCCACCCCCCCCCCTTTCTTTCTTGCTCTCCTTTGCTTTCCTTTTTTTTTTTCAGCCGGCGTGTGAGGCGCCCTTGACACGCCGGCTAACGCGCGTGCGTTGACAGAAAGGGGGGGGGGGGAGGGGGGGCTGGCTTTGATCTTGTGCACAGCGTTCCTTTACTCTCAATTCGACGCGCCAACAAATTTTTACTCCTTTAGAAGAACCCCACGTATATATTGTGGCGAAGAAAGCGTACGTCGCTTGAAGAAGACAAGTCCACTTGTCGAAACGTTGGCTCCTGCATTCACCTTGTTCACGTTTTCTCGCGTTTCCCGAATGTTATCCATGCTTTTATCCGCTCTCTCTTGTCACTGAACCTTGTGTAATGTGACCGCATATACGGGCGATGCAAATTGTGTGGTACTTTCTGGGGAAAATGCGGTCCCCAGCGATTATTGTGGAACTTTTTCACGATCGCCGACTGTGTTCTTCGCTATCGTTGTTCTTTCAGTGAAGCCTGTTTTGAGGGCACAGTTCCGTCATGTACAGTTTTGCTGCTTTTTCACCGTCACCACTATGTGACAATATAGTCATCCTAAACTCGTCATTTCATTGTCACACTACAATTGTTGTACCACCCTTGTCAATGCGTCATCGACATGCGTTTGCTGTCATACCGCCGACGATGTCACCGCGGTCCTTCCATCGTCGTCATCCTAACTTCGTCGCCATTTAATTCTCGTCGTGGAGTAGTCTTCATAATATCGTCGCAATGCCGTCGTCACGCTGCTGCTTTACCATCGCCGTGCCCCCAGTAACCTCATCGCATTGTCGACATGCCGTCCCCATCATACAGCTTTCGTCGACTCATACATGTCATTTCTTTTGCTTCATTCTATTGCAGTGATGCTATCGTCATTCAATCGTGATTAGGACGTCGTTGTCACGTTAATATAGTCATTGCCTCGTCGCCGGACAGTCGCTATCGTCGATGCATATCTATAGATCGGCTCTCATGTCAATGCGCTCGTGCCATCTTCGTCATTCAAGCTTCGTCATTCGGTTTTCGCCATATCGTCGTCGTGCTATCTCGTTATACAGTCGTCGTCATCCCAGTGTCTTCAAGTCGCCGCCGCCACGCCGTCGTCTTCACACCGTTGTGATAATTTAAGCATCGCCATCTCATTGTCATCATACAATCAGCGTCATACTGCTTTTGTCATCCCATCGACATTTATTTATTTATTTATACTATTGGCCCTCTGTTGAGGGTCGTTACAGGGAGGGTATATGAATAAGGTTCTCAACACAATCACACATTATACACTCGTCAACTAACAAATGACAGCGTATTAATTGAAATGCCTATCAATGAAAGCTTGAAAATCACATATATCATCTTTTGGCAAGCCTTCTTCTGGTAAGTTCGATAAGCTTGTGGCATCAGGAAAAAAATAAAAAACGAAACAAATCAGTACGGGTTGCATTAGTTGCACCAAGAGGGAGTTAGTTGTCCTTAGGAATCCTTTATTAGAATAGGGCTGTATGTCTGTTTCGTTCGTTATTTTTACTTTCTCACGCATTATCTAAAAAAACAATTTCAATCGACACTTCTGCCTTCTTAATTCTAATGATTCCAAATCACATACTCTTAAAAAAATTAAATTATGGGGTTTTACGTGCCAAAACCACTTTCTGATTATGAGGCACGCCGTAGTGAAGGACTCCGGAAATTTCTACCACCTGGCGTTCTTTAACGTGCACCTAAATCTAAGTACACGGGTGTTTTCGCATTTCGCCCCCATCGAAATGCGGCCGCCGTGGCCGGGATTCGATCCCGCGACCTCACATACTCTTAACATAGCAGTAACCGAGTCTGTGCGCCTATATTTCGAGCATATAAAACTTAGAGAGAGACGCTGAATACGGTCCAATTTATTCTTAAGAACCTTTTGATGCGGACTCCAAACTATACTAGCATATTCTGAGATCGGACGGATATAAGCTCTATATGCCAATAATTTCACGTCTCTCGTCGCTTTCGGCATTTTTTTTTCAAGAAGCATAATGTTTGATATGCTGATAAACAGACATTTTCTACATGACGAGTCCAGTTTATTTTGTCGGTAATAGTTACGCCCACGTACTTGAAGCTGGTGACGTTGCTCAAAGTTCTTTCTTTAATGTTGTACTTGAACAAAAGCGGAGATTTACTTTTGTTATGTGTATGTGGATTTCTTATAATTGATTTCCATCCCCCTTTTTCTGCACCACGTACCCAATGATTGAAGACAGTGGTTAATTTTAAGCCGGTCATCTCTGCATGCAACTGGATAGTAAATTAAACAATTGTCGGCTAAAAGCTTTATTTTGAAAGGTAATTCGATAACTGAAGCAATGTCTTTAATATATAACAGCAATAAGAAAGGCCCTACTACACAGTCCTGCAGTGTTCCTGAATAGATCTCTAATTTACTCAACGCACTGTTTTTTTACTTTAACCGCTTGTTGACGATGTGACAGATATGCACCAATTCAATCAAGCTATTGCGTATCGATTCCTACACTGTCTAGAAACTGTCAGATATGTTTTGCTACTACGTGTTCAATCAGTTTACAGCACGTAGATGTCAGAGATACAGGTCTAGTTATTTACTAACGATCGATTACCACTTTTCAATATTGCAGCGACTATTGCATCGCGCCAGTCTTGGGGTAACAAACAACACTTCAAGGATTTTTGCAACATGATAGTAAGGTAAAAAGATAACCACTCTCCATGTCATCGTAAAAGTACAGTTGGTATGCCATCAGGCCCGGCAGATATTTTTGTGTCTAACATCAATAACTGATTAAGTATTCCTCCTTGTGTAATGCAGTGGAAAAGAAGAAGGCAACTGATATTCTTCAGCGGCATCTTGACTTTTGACGAAGACTGAGTGGAAGTAACGACTGAACTTATCACAAATTTCCTTCTCTTCTTCTATAATTTCCATTCCTTCTGATATCTGTTCAATACTTTCACCATTATCTTTGAAAAAATGCCAAACTTTTTCTTGGGGAATCTTAGAAAGTTAGCAAGCGTATTGTCAAACAAACTTTGTTTACACTGCCTCAGTTCTGTTTTTAGGTTTCTTTTAGCAGCTGAAACTTCCGCTATCGTAGCTTTCCCTTTGCGCAGTCTCTTTATCTTGCATTTCATATAAATAATGCTTCTATTTATCCACGGATCGGGTGGTTTCGTTCTTTATGCCCGTGTGGGTATAAAATATAACACATATATACAAATATGCAATGACAAATATACATAATACAAATATATCTATACAGTGCTGTACTGTTTCCTTAAAACGCCTCCACAGCTCTTCAATAGGTTCTGTTTCTAACGCACTTTGAAGATCATCAAGTGATATTTTTAACTAATCAAGAATAACATGTGTCATCTGCATATCAATAATCTTTAACATAAGAATACATATATGATTTTGTTCTGACACAGTTGATACAGATCACATTCACAGAGATCAGTTTTTGTTCAGATATACCACATTCTACTGATGTATCACATTAAAACACTTTAATAGAGATGAAAACCCAGTCCAACAATGACTGCGACCTAAGAGTAAACCTTGTATGATCTCTTACAATTCGTCTCAGGTTAAGAGAAAGCATTACTTGAAGTAACAAGTCGGCACTTGCAGCCTCTACATGCCCGCTGTAAAAAATTTCCCAGTTGATATGAGGTAAGTTGAAGACGCCGGCCATTATTCAGGGCCGTTTATAGTCCGACGTAACGCGCGCGCGCGCGCTCGCGCACGCTACGTTACGTTGGCGAAAACAACTCCTTCTATAGTCCGACGCACTGCAGCGCCAACGCAACCGGCGGCTGCCAGCGCGCCCCGACCGCCCCGGCGCAAATTTGGCTCCTGCTCCATTCGCACGCCGGCCCCGCCGACTGCGTCGACCCATAATGCATTGCGCGCGAAGAAAAGGCGCCAACACAACTCCGCAGACGGCTTTTGCGGACGGCGCGCGACTTGGCGAAAGTTCTGCGCATGCTCCGAAGATAGCAGCCTACGGCGCGCGCGTTGAAGTATAGAGGGGATGGCATCTCGGCTGGCGCAGCGCAACCGACGTAGCGTGACTGACCGCGAACGACGCTCGCCCGCGCGCCGATAACTTCGGACTATAAACGGGCCTTTAGTCTTGTATTTTCATTTACATTGGAACACAAAAACATGTTAAAGCCTTTCAAAAATTCAGGTGGAGTATGAGGTGGTCTGTACACGGCTCCAATAAGGTATAATGTATTAGCATAAGCGACCTTACACCAAACTGTTTCAAGTAAGGTGCAATCTATTTTCGTTGCGATTATTGTGCTTTAGATTAGCAGTGCAACACCACCACCTGGGCAATCCTGATCCCATCTGAAGATCTTGTGACCCATAGGAACAGTGCAACTGTCTTCAGCAGCATTTTTTACTCATGTCTCTGTTAACACCACAACATGCGGCCATGCGGGCTGTATGAAAGCAATAAATATTCCAGTTCCGTGACTTTGTTAACTACGCTCTTTCCGTTTAGTGCAGTGTGAGCTACGATTCCGATGGTTCCCCTCCCTTCCCAACCATTCTGACTGCCGCATCAACTGATGATGAACTGCGTAGGGCAGAACTGTCGGGATCATCATTGCGTTTTGCCATACCTTGACTTCCTTTACATCGACAGCGGATGTTCCTTTCGTCATTCCATTCATTTAAATCATCGTTTACCATAAGCTTATCATATACCAGCTTCACTTTCGCTCCGTTTGCTCTTTCAGGTACGCTACTTTTCCACAACACCTTTCTGCGCATGACTTTGTTTAGCATAATCATGACCAATTCGAATAGAACTGCCCTTCAGTTTTCTAGCGTTCCTTAATACAATTTCCTTTTCGCGATAATCCAAAACGTCTTGATTACAGATCTCGCGCTGCTTGCTTTTTGTCTACCCAATCCGTGTATTCGATGAACCGACTTTACCTTGATACCCCGAGTATCGTGAAATATTTTATCAAAAACGGCCTTTGCCAAGTCCGTTACAGACTCGCAAGGCACTTCAGGAAGGCCAAAAACTAGCATTTATTGCGCCTACTCTTGTTCTCGTACTGAGTCAATTTATCTGCCTGCCGACGAACAATATGTTCCAGACTACTGATAAGTTTGTTCATTCCTTCAACAACGTCTAACTATCCTGTAAGCTTGTCGTTTTCAACGGTCAGGTCTGAAATCTCCTGCCTCATAGCATCTATCTTAGCATCTGATGTCGTCTGGTTTTTTAAGATTTTCTCTAGCATCAGCGCAGTAGTTGGTCCGGGATTTTCCTCGACATCCCCTGACTTCAAAAGCATCAAGACCGCCGACCAACAATCGATCACACAAACAATACAAGACGCCGGCCACAGCAATACTAGCAAAAATCTATTATAAGTTCATAAGCATGCAGTTTTGTAATAACAACGAACCTGCGAAAACACTATTGCCGGTTTAGGCATGTTGTCTATAGGCCTTTCGCCATGCCCTCTGAAGATGCCTCGATTTGGTTCGTCCTTTTGTAGCTTACACACCGATGGCCTAACTCCAGTTGAAAAACCATCCACCGACGTTGTGCGCCCGGCACCTATGCCCTGACCCACCAAGGGAAGCAACGCATCGGTACTGCTTATCGATGTTGACGCACCGAAAATCCACGGCAACATCTGCAAAAACAGTATTGCCGGTTTAGACATGTTGTCTGTAGGCCTTTCGCCGTGCCCTCTGAAGATGCCTCCGTTTCGTTAAACCATTTGTAGCTGATCCACCGATGACGTCACTCCAGTTGAAAGGCGAACCACTTGCGTTGTGCGCACGCCACCTATGCCCTGATCCACGATGGGAAACAAAGCATCGGCACTGCTTATCGATGTTCACGCGCCGAAAATCCACAGCAAGATCTGCAAAAAGAGTATTACCGGTTTAGGCATGTTGTCTGTAGACCTTTCGCCGTGCCCTCTGTGGAGTTAAGCAGGTGATTATCCGTGTTACTACATCGTTGTAACTGCGTCCATGTCATAAAGTCATCGTCTTCCCGGAATGCTCTTAGGTGACCTTGGCAAGCAAGTGCCATAGCAAATTCGAACGATACCGAAGTAGGTCGCACATATTTGAACCAAAGTAGGCATAAAAAATGACCACTACAGAGGTTTAATAAACATCTCTTCACAAATACTGTGTGTCACTGCATTTCTCAAATGCTAATCTCACTACCATTGACAGTGATCGCGACATGAGTTATGGCGTAATTTTTGCTAAAGCTTCACGTAGCACTCGTAAAATCGCTAATTGAGCGAAGCGATCCAAGTTCTGCAGACAAATCGGCAGCGTTGGCCGGTCTATATTAATGTCCTTCCCAACGGCCGTATTTGCTTCTTTATTTATAGGAGGTGAGTCGCTTTCGAACCAACCATTAACTGCCTAACACTTACATAGTGCCTTCATGAAATTCAATCATTTTTTTTGTTTTGTTTCAATCACTGAAAACAACATGCAAAAACGGCACCTTGGCGGGAATGAGTGAAGCAAGAACAAGAGTAGTACGCACTTCATGCAGAAAACGCCACTCCCATAGCATACAGATTTAGTGCTCGTTACTTACGATCTCCATGTCTTCTATTTCCATATTGATGAACGCGAGATACACGAAATCATCACCTGGCGTTATGGTGGTGATTGTCCGTGTCGTCCTGGTGTCAGAGACTATGATGTTTAGATCACTTACATGTATCACGAAAGTAGCAGGCCCACTGTTGTTGTAGGTGTATGTATTATGCTTATACTGGTGCCCCTTACCAATGCCCATTGCTATTCTGCGAAAATTGAAACATTGGAATGAGAAACTTGCATCAACGTTATTATTTGGAGTGGCAACAGTTGAAAAAGATCGCCATATTGAAAAAAGCGTTACGCGCGTAATCATTCCTCGCACAATAAAATTGCAGACATTCTCTGCTCTTCACTCTTTCGACACACGGCATGCTGTTGGCGTCCAAGCAAAGCGCAACTGATGATGTCACCATGGAAGTGCTATTTTTCTGCGACCCATACGGTAATCTTATAATTCCTGTATTTTAGATATAAACTAGACCAAGAGATATTTTTCGCATATTGTTCCATGCAGCTTCGATCATTTGTAACGACCACTAAAACCATCTTTAATTGCTTCTGCATTTTGTAAAAAATTTGTCTCGCCAGAAACATTTCAACGTGACGGATTAGTTCGGCGAATTGGTTAAGTCACTTTGAGGAAATTGTGTTCCTCCTACCTCCTAAACGACTCTCCATGCTGCGTAAATAAATGCAATGCTCTGTCCTATGGGTGATATTAACTTTGACATTATTGACCGAAATTTATCATTATACAGACCTGATAACAAGCTAAGGAATAGAACAGTTACCACATTACCGACAAGCATTACTAACTTGAGACAGAGCACTTCGAATCACATAAGCACAAACATACGGGACACCAAATTCTCAAGTGAGACATTAGAACCTGACATTACTGATCATCTTCCTATTGTGCAACCATCACATTCAGCAGCCAGTTATGTACTCAGCAAAGGCGTATAACGGACAAATATAACACCATTTTTGACGCCCTTATTAAAAATTTGGTACTCTGTATATTCGGCAGACACAACTGACAACAAATATGAACAGTTAATCAAGACATTTATTAGATGTAAAAACTAGGTGAATGTGTTTCAATGGTATTCAGGAGAAACGCAAAGCGAAAATCATGGCTAATAGCCGGTATTCTAAAATCAATACATCACAAAGATAATATGTATAGAAAAATAAAGCAAAAACAGCACACCGTCACTTTAGAAAACAAGTATAGGACATAAAAGAAAAAACTTGAAAGCCTAGTCACTGTTTCTAAGCGAAGTTAATTTGAAGCTAAAATTAAACAACCACGCGGTGAGTCCAAAGCTACATGGGAAGTGATAAATGCCGCCCTAAGCACGTGCAACTGCAACAATATACGTGGAATCTTGGTAAATGACACGATAGTTAGCGATCCTTCGATTATTGTGGAAAGCTTCAACAGCTACTTTATTAGAATGACCAATAATTTAATTGTAAATAACTCGCATACATTACAATCAGACACAGTAACAAGTAACCCTTCTAGTTCTTTCTTAAGCCTACTGACCCTCATGAAGTCAACAACTTAATCCTCCGTTTAAGAGATAATGCATCAACCAGACTAGACTTGGTATCTGTACCACTACTAAAACACTGTTCGGTTATTACATGCAAACCCATTTCACATGTCATTAATGAAATGTTCATTTCAGGGTCGTTCCGGACGGTGTAAAAATTTCCAAGTTTGTGGCAGTGTTTAAGAAAGGGAATAAGATGAATATGTCCAATTACCGACCAATATTCGCATTGTCCCCATTTCTTAAGGTTCTGATGAAAAGTACTGCTAGCCGGACTAGATAACTTTTCACAGCGCAAAGTGCTTATGCTAAAGCCTAATACGGATATATAAAAAAGTCTGCTGAGATAGCGTTAACATTGTTGAAAAAAAACTAAATAAACTTAGAAAGAAAATTATTAACCATGAACAATTTCATGGACTGTCAAGTCTTTTTATCTTTTGAATCACGACATATTACTAAAAAAAACGTGAAAAGTATGGTATTTGTGGAGCACCCTTAAAGGGAAGCTGAAGAGTCTGTCGAATTCAATAAGACGCTCATATACGCATGCGGGAACCTTATAAACCATGTAGGTAAAATTTGGGGTTTTTTTTTTTCAATTAGGAGCGACGTAATCGTCGGTTAAAATTGCGCAGTAGCTCCGCCCCCCGTCGAATGCCGCACGCTGCTGCTGACGCTGACGATGCGAGCGGAGACCGGAAACCGCGGTGTTGTGGCGTCAACTCTAGTGTTTCGTTCCTTCGCAGCGTCCCCGACTGGTCCTGACCGTGCTTGTTTCTGCGTGCGTGCCATCGTAATCTGCTTGGATCGACCCTGCATTCCTTTGTTGGTGCCTCTGCGTGTATGTAGAGTGGTAGTCAACGTGCGCAGCATCAAGCTAGTGATTGCTACAATGCTTTTTTCAGATAAATGGAGTTTGCGTTGGTGTACCGGTTTTTGGTAACAGTGAGGCGTTAAGCCTGAATTAAACGGCGCTTGTACGAGAACGGTAGCAAATGGCACCGTACTAAAAAAGCGTTTCAAGGTTAGCCCTGCAATTCGGCCTGCACAGTTGCTGTGTATGGCCACAGAATGAGAGAGGACTACTCGCCACTAGCAGGCTTTCTAAACGCATCGCGAAAAGATCGGAGCAACGAAAACAAAGACGGCACGAGTGCGGACTGACTGATGATAACTCGTGTTGGAAGGCCTTATGAATACACGAACTCGACCAAACCTGGATTTCGATTTACTGCGAGCTCCTTCGTGTTAGCACGCTGAAGGGAAGGTGCATGTTTATCTCCCGCCCTTGACACAGGTTTCGTCGCAAAGCGCCGCGAATTTTATATTTGCACGAGTGTTTTAAAACAGCCTGCTAGCAGCTACCATAATAACGCAGTGCAAATGTAGAGTTTGTATGTGTTGGAAAGCCGGCGCACGCCAGGACGCTATGCTGCCCCCTTCTGTCGCGCACAGCGAGAAACCGACCGTTTCACGTAGCCGACGGAATTCGCCGCCTTTACGACTTCGGTTACGAGTAGTGTGCGGATGGCACACAGATGAACGTCACTACACGTACTGCATGAACCGGGAAGCTTTTCACGCGTTTAAACCGTCTTTGTAGATTGCCGACAGCTTTGGACAGCGCACAAATGCCGACGATCGCATCCCCGCTTACGTTCCATGAGGAGACATGCAAGAACACAACACTACAGTTGTTTGACCGGAAACGAGCTCACTAGATCGGCGAAAGATCGGCGAGATCACTAGATTGCTTTGCAAAAAACATACTCACCAAAGAGCATTTCCAACACGAGGAGATCACAAGACTTCGCTTTCGTTCGCGTCGAAAGCACTGCTCGCACCAGCATCGTTTGCTTCTTCGAGAGGCCGGCTCTTCGCAATCTGCTCGTACACGTAGGGAGTAACGCCGAACTCTTCAGAAAAATGCAGTCTCTCTAAATTTTCCATTACTGTCTCAGAAAAACAGCACCAAACTACCTGGCACCGCGCTTCATGTGTAGCGGCAGCGGTCGCTTACTAGAGTTGACGTCACGAGGCGCCCGACCAATCACAGGCGGAAACGAGACGCGCGAGCTGGGCGTGTTACGCTGCTGCACTTTTCGTCAAAATAAAATATATTTGCGCTTTCTTTCGCTCAATTTCGATACGATATTCGAATTCGGAGGGTTGAAAACCATTATGTACAGATGTTCACTCATTTTTTCTGGAAAACCTTTCAGCTTCCCTTTAAGCCTGATTAGCACGTATTTGAAGAACTGGAAGCAGCACGCAGTGTTTAACTATATGTCTTCATCCCAAAGGATAAGTAACACCCGCATTCCACAGGGCTTCATAATAGGTCCTTTTCTGTTTCTAGCACACATCAACAATTTAAACAACTACCTCTCATAAGACTGCATTTTATGCGCAGACGATACCAATATTTTGCTGACAGCTGCTACGGACACAGATCCTTACAAAAAAGGCAATGATGTCCTGCTAAAACTACCTGACTGGCTTCAATCTGTCTTCCGGCGACCACACGGAAACGTAACTGTATAGTTCTCGCTGCAAGAAACATCCGACTAATAAACTATAAATAATTAAACTTCAACAACACTCCTTTACAAAGCGCTAACTAGACGAAATTTTTAGGCGACCACCACGACAGTCAACCAAAATGACATAAGCATATCCAGGACTCTACACAAACCGTCTATAAGAAAAACGCAATACTGTGCAAACTACGTAACGTTTTTCCTTCCAACACGCTCTGTCTTCTTTATGTCACTTTCTTAAACTGGCATATTACGTAAGCTATTACCATATATGGACTCACGTACCCCACCACTTTATTGCCAGTTATTGCAGCCATAAATAAGTGCTTCCAGCTATTCTCTTCCTAAAAAGATTGGACCCAGTCACATTCGCGTACCCATTAATGAATATACTACCCGCGAAACATTGCAGTGATTATTCCATTGTCGTTTTTCTTTACGAAATCATGCATATAGTTACGCGATAGTCCTGTAAAAAATAATTATCTGAATACCGCATACCTTTTACGATCATTCACCTGGAAAACGCTAACCGTTCCTAAATCCCACACAGATTATGGAACAATTACATTCTCGCATGCCGCACCGCAGCTCTGGAATAAGATACCAACGGATCTAACAGTTCAAAAGTCATTTATCAGCTAGAAAACTAACCTTCGCTCTGTTATGCTCGTGTCACTTCCTCAATGAAAATGTACGCTATTTGTAAGCACACACTGTTCTGTTTTAGCACGCGCTCTAGTGTTTATATAACAGCATATGACACAGGGTTATACCCTGTTTATGCATTTTATGCATATACATATATAAATACATATATATATATATATATATATATATATATATATATATATATATATATATATATATATGCACACCCTTCACAACTACTACGAGAATTAGGGGGCCCCATCTTTAGTCCATACTCCAAGTAATTGTCTGCATATGATCAATAAAAGAATTTAAACGCGACGTTACACAGCCGAGAAAATACAGTGTGGTATAGCAACTGAAGCAGAGCAGGTCACTCGGTTAAGGTCGCGCTTTCTGCACATAACATCCCGTTGACACTCTGAATAAGGCTCCTTTCACATATTGCTGACATTCGCTTACCCTTTAATTTTGGTGTTCTCTGTCTTGAAGCGGCCTTTTATGACAGCGTAGCCGCCAGACGATATGAAACATACGCTTTGCTTTCGCAGTAAATGCTGCATTGAAAAATAAGATGTCATAAATTACGTATAAGTATACTTACAGAAGGCACAAGGAGCCTCTACCACTGAAGCAGTAACCCACATACAGCAGCACTAATATTTATTTATTTATTTATTTTCACATACTGTCAATCCCTCATGGGATTATAACAGGAAGGGCAAGTACATAGGGTAGTGTTTGCGAACAAAGAATATAAATAGATTATATAATCATAAGTGTGTTATTGCAAAGGTTTTGGTTTCACTAAAGAAAAGAAATAAGTAGTTCATCACAAATGCAATATTTGGGCACAATATACTATAACAAGGAAGAATCTGAGAAAACAAGAAACCAAACAAGAGAAAAAAAAAACACCTGAAAGCACATGTGATATACAATACCTAATGAACATGACAAACAGGATGCAGTCATGCGTATGATGCATCATACAAAAGGCACACTCATAGATTAAAGTGTTAGGCTATGAAGATTGGCAACAAACCTGGCTATGTGTCAGAGCTGTAAGGCAAGGAGGTGTTCTTCCACTGAATTAGCAAATGTATCAAGTGAGGAGCTGTTACTAATGGATTCACTAAGTTTATTCCACTCTCTTATCGCTAAAGGAAAGAAGGAATTCTTAAAGCAATCGGTATGAAAAGAATGCTCATTGAGTGTTTGTGTGTTTTTATGCCGCGTCGGCCGTGTTTCATTTCTGGAGATATATCTAGAGGTATCAATATTAAGCTTCTTATGTAAAAGCTGGTACATAAGTTTAGAACGGGCTAGTACAACTCGGTTTTGTACTGTTAGGATTCCGGCTTTGTTAAGTAGTTCGGTGGGCGAGTCTGTTAATTTATGTTTATTGTATATATACCGTAAATCTTTCCTTTGTACACCTTCTAGTTTTTTAATTAGTTGTTTAGTGTGTGGAAACCAGATAACATTTGCGTACTCAAGGACTGACCTGACGAAAGTTTTGTAAGCCAGAAGTTTTGTATCGGGTGGTGCTAGTCTGAGGTGCCTTCCAAGAAAGAAAAGGCGTTTCATTGCAGTTGCTGTGACATTATTTATATGTGAGTTCCATCTGAAGTCATGTGTTAACGTTAATGCGAGGTACTTGTGTTCATGAACTCTTATTAGTGGCACGTCGTTAACGGTATACGTAAAGCTCGAGTTATTTTTTTTCTGGTGATTGAAAGAACAGCAGATTTCTTAGTATTGATGGTCATCTGCCAGTGGGCACACCAGTTAGACACAGCTTTCAAGTCGTTGTTTAATGTTATATGGTCATCATACGAGTTAATATTTCGATAATGGATGCAGTCATCTGCAAACAGCCTAATGTTTCCTGTGATTTTTGCGGGTAGGTCATTAATAAAAATGGCTGTGGCTTAGGTAAGGTTAAGCCCAGGATGCGAAGCATACTAGCCTTTATTTTAGTTGTTGAACCACTGTTTAGCCTGGTGAACTGCTGTTGCTTGGCTATATTTGGTTCGGCTAGACGAAGAAACAACTCATGCGTTACTCTGCTTCGCCTTCAAGAGTGGAACGCGACAGCGTTCCCGTCCACCCGCCAAGGGGTGTAAAGGCCCAACCACACGCAGCCCGGGATACGCGTCTCGCTACGCGTACACGTAAGCGTACGCGTCTGCGTGCGCGTACGCGGGTGATGAAGGGAAGGGCGTCCAGCCACACGATACGCGCACACGTGCGCGCTTCGCTGAGCGCAGCACAGGGCTGACAGACCAGCGGCCCAGCGATGGCGGAAACGGTCGTCTTTGGCTTTGAGAAAAGTTTATCTTTAATTTCATTATGGCTAGCCATTTTCATTTAATTTATCAATGTTAGAGCTAGTACATTGTTTTTAAGTTGATAAATCACGCTGTTCCTATATATACATCCTTATGTCAAGAAAAGTTACGTCAATTATCAACATCACGCGCGATAGCGTCTGCTTGCTCACAACTGCAGCTGACATCTGCGCGCGACCACGCCCGACGTTGCTGCCGAGCTCTTGCTTAGCCGCTTGCTTCGCCGCATCAGCGTTCTCTCCCCGCAATGTACACCACATGAGAAAGAAGCTTTTGCTGCTGCTGCTCTTGCAACGGCGGCGGGAGCGCAGAAAGCGCCTGCGGCCTCTGCGCCGACGTTGGTGGGTCCGGCCAGTCTTTCAACTGCGTAAAGAAGAAGGACTTTACGGCTGTGAGTAACTTCTTTCCTTTCGATGATCTACAGTGGTAGAACTAGGAGCCAGTGTTTGGACATGGGGACTTATCTTCGTTAGGACAGCAATTACTTATCAGCGTTTTTAAGTGCGCGCATAAATGAAAGGGTTACAGTAGTACTGCGGGGATCGTACTCGCAGCGCGCGAACGCCCGATTCGCAGAACAGCATCGCGTCGTCGGTGCAAGGTTCGTCCAGGTTGACAGCACCGATCGAAACGATAACGTGACGTACGCGAACAGGGGGAACGACAAGAGCAGGGTGTAGTTCGGAAAGCGCGAAAGCATAGGCAAAGATCGGGCTGATTAGCCGCCGGAAGCATACAGATTGTATATTGGATACGTGGTGACGACACCTCACGACGTTTCAACCGCCGTCTGTCTAACCCGTGTATGCCTTACGACATACGGTCATTAACTGTTCAGCTTCACAGGGGAAGAAGCGCTTGATTCTATTTAACAGACAATCAGTAATACTAATTAGGAGCTCCCTTCATTATTAACAGTAGACCATACTGTTTACACAGAGCTTGTGTAGCACCCTCTTTTCTTGCACAAAATTTGTAAGGATAAAGTTTTGTAACACATGTTCTGCTATTCGATATTTTATTTGATATCCAGATTATTTCTTCTTCACTTGATTCGATTCTAAATCTACTTTTCGGTATTAGCACACCCCTACAAAAAGCTTAGGACTGCTAGGTATATTTGTGCCATTAGTATAGCACATAGATTAAAGAACACCTTTTTACACGTGTTGGTTGTCTTTTATGAAGCTTGTGGACGAGATGCGATTACCTATATTTCCTGTCTCTCAGAAGTATGACTGTAGAATATGAAGTGTTATGTAATTAAATTGTGACCTGAGGGGCAGGTTAAAATTCTGTGCGACTAATTTCGAAGTTTCTTGGCAGTGGCCGCACCATTTTAATATACCGTTGACTGGCTCTCCTGTTTTGCCGAACCACTGTTTGTATTGAAGCACGTAAACAAAGCAGAGGGTAAAATTAATGATGGCTAGTGGCTATACGTGTGTGTCAGTGAAAAGTGTACAGCTCCTGATACCTGCGCGTGTATGTGGGCAGGGCATGGTCTTGCTGCCAGGCAATAATGCACCATTTTTTACAGATGCAACGGATACGTCAGGATGACCACGGATTTTTCTACAAATTCTTTCGCAAGGCGCCGCAGCTCTTGGACAAGCTATTGAGCTTTTTAGCAGAGGACCTCACACGGCAGCACCACATTCGAGAAACCCCTGGAGCCTGGAGGATGACTTGCTGTAGAATTGAGGTTGGTAACGGACAGTTGCCCCTAGAGTAATAATGTGCGATTGGAGGAATACAGAACACCGTTTCTTTGTCATTTAACGTATCGTTTATTTTATTTTATTTACATATTACTAGCATGCCTTTTGGAAGCCAAATCAGGAAGGAGTCACAAAACATTGAAGCAAAACAAAAGAAAGAAGGAAACGACTGACAATGAGCATGCATAAAAAATACTAATACATAATAATAATAATAATATATTAATAATCATCTTTATTTCTCTCTTTCCACAGAATACAGAATTATACACAACTAACCATTTATTAACTCATAAACAAATAAAAAAATGGGACATGAAATGCTGATACAAAACCAGAAATAGTAATGATGTTACTGACAATGCGCGTGAAAAGAAATACAAGAAAAAAATGATCGCATGATCACAGAGACTGAAAGTTTCCACTTACTGAATCACCAGTGTAACAGTTACGGCTAACTCTAAAAAAAACTGCCATCGACTGGCATCGCACAAAAGCTACCTCAGTGCTTTTGACCTTGCGTAACCTGTAAAACATGCACTGAGATATGTTTGCACATTTAGTATCAAACAAAGGTGGTAGCTAACCTACACAAAGGAATTTTGATCGTATGTCACCCGAAAAGGGCCCCTACAGCCATGTAGATCATTGTCAAGAAAAATCATGTCATCATAATTAGTATTCAAACAATCAAGACATGCGTACTAATTTGTTTTTCAACTTGCATTCAACCTACTTGGCATCCCGGTAAGACATAAAAGATGTTGCCTTGACTTACTGTGTGGGGATTGAGGCAGCTAGACTCTGCAGTGGTGTGTAAGTCATATAGTGGCAATCGTTCCTGCAAAGTATTAACTGCAGAACAGCATGACAGCCGCATAAATCTCTCACATTTTTTTCAGCTTAAGAAATTTTTTAAAGCTCACACGTTGTTCACGGTTCCCGTCAGGTAGCCCTGCTTCCTGCCAGAGAAGCAGGTTCACATGTATAAGTGTCTCATTTACGCACTGCCTTCAATGTCACTGATTACGTACAAAGACTTTGGCCAAACATCCAATGCAGAACATGCAAAACCAACTCTGGAACTGAGCCACAGAACACAAAGAAAAAAATGCAAGGAATGTGGCTTGTGGATGATAGTTGTGGGAGAGGTAGAGGAAGTCTATGTTGGCAGTGAACCTCGCCTCCTGGCTATGTGGTGGCAAGACTTTTCCCTTTCTGCTACCTCTTCTAATAATAATAAAACAATTTGAAAAATGCTTGCGCTGCTAGAACGCCCGGACAGGTTTTACAACTTGCAGTATATAACCGAAATTTTCAATGGGGTCTGGTTGAAGGTTCATTACATTTCTTTTTATTTACAGGCATGTACAGGCATTTCTACATGCATGAATAAACTCTACATGCACAGGTGGTGAACTCAAAAAGGTTCATTGCTGCAAGACAGGCTGAATGAGTAAACACAGATGAAAGCGATAAACGTCTGTCTTGCAACAACAAACCTTTAGTTGCAAGTCAGTGCTTTTTTATCATAGGTGTGTTGCTAAAACATGTTCACACATCTCTACAGCAGCAATGGCCAGCCAACCAGGCCCACAGATATCAACTTTATGAAATTCTTGAATACTGCACAAAAATATGGATACAACACAATGCAAAATGAACAAAAAAGAAGAGCTGAGGGGCTTTGACATGACAACAGACAAGGAAACGTATATAAAGCATAAAGGAAAATAACTGTCATCTTATTTGTAATGTCAACATCACAAGGAGAAGGGAAATGAAAGTGGAGAAAATATAACTTGCCACTGGTGGAAGCTAAAACGAAAATCAATTGAGCTGGAGGCTATTCCACCATCAATTTCATAGAATGTTTATGTGTACTAGATTAGGCTCTTGGAGTGTTCTTGCACGAGTAGCACTGGCTAACACTACCAGGGTGAGATCTAGTACATGCACATACAGGCCCAAGAAAGTTTGCAGAGGGATAGCCATTGCTGCAGCTCTACTGGTAAAGCAATGCAAGCATAATTCAAAGGCTGTGGGTTCGTCTCCCATTAGTGGGAAGCTACCTTTTCATATACTTTCATTTTCCTCCTTATTTTTCCATTTCGATATAAAGCAATTAAATTCATCAATGATTTCCTTTTGTTTCGTTGTCTCTTGGCTTTATTACACAAAAAGTATACATTAAAAAACATTAATCTTTGAATTATTCTCCTACTTGCATCAATTTAATTTTCAAGTCGAGATGCGTATCCTCACTGACCTCTCTAATGTGTTTGAGCAGAGAGAGGGCAAAAGTTCAAGGTCGTCCTGTGGTTTGCATCTTTTGATTGCACTTGAAACATTGCCTAATTCCTCCAATATTCACTGACTCTAATCTTTCTTTTTCCTTTTCCTCCCCCTTGACTTTGCTTCAGAAGCAATGCTTCCTAACGTATCCAGCCTACGACTGCCTGCTGAAGCCAGCGATGCTTCTGACTGCGGACTGCTGTGGTGTGCCTCAGAATCCTCAGGAACTAGAACTTCTTGAAACATCGGTGATTTAAGAGATTCGAAAATGTCCTGAGACTCCACAGACTCATGCGACGCCGAAGACAGAGCCAATGCTGGCGCTTGTGACTCTTCACTTGACGGTGATGGCACTTCAAGTGTTGCCAGATCGGAAAACTGGCACATTTTTTGTTAAGATGTCTGCAGCACTTCCCTCCTCACTCGATGGGGGCACTGGTGGAAGGTTGGCGGACATCCTGCATGTGAGCGTAATAAGGTTTGCACATACTGTCAATGTGTAAATAATGTGCCAGTCTGGATGCAAAAATATATGAAGGCTCAAATCCGTCCACATTTGTTTTAGTGTGTGATTTTATTAGAGTACACTGAAGCTCTGAATCAGTTTTGTAGGGACAAAAGTGGCTTGCCTACACAACCAGAATGAACAGTTTCCGCATGCGCGTAAGCGTAGCTTTTGTATCTTTTTCTGTTTTTGCTTGTGATGCATTTAAGCAGTTCTTACGAGATCTACATGCCTAAAGCCTGGTGATTACTTCTACTCAAAACAGTGCATGATATTTGGAATGTTTCAGTTTTGAAATAATTAGCAGGAAGCATTCCACTACATTTACTCAGTAAAACCACTTAATAAATTTCATGTTGAAAGACCTATGCTTGCACTTTCTAAACATAGAGTAGTAGTATTGTTAGGTCTTGCTTTAGCATAAGGCTCTCTCCTGTTCTAGTTTTTCTACTAGAAACGTTCTTGGCTTGTAACTTTGTTTTCCTTTCACTTGTTTGTAAACTTCATCTCATCCTAAACTGTTTTTCTTAACTGAATGTACGTCTAAACAGTGTGAAGCTGTGTACGTAGTAGTCAGTGCATTTGTTGTTTGTATTTAGGAAGTTACATCTAATAATGTTTGTCTTCTTGCCATCTGCCTTGTAAAGGGTGTTTTGGCCCAGCAAAGCTGACCTTAGCGAGCAAACCCTTCCAGAAGGTTTCTTACAGCCAAGCTTTTTTTGCCTCTTCTCTGGACTTTCCTACCGCTGCTCCTACTGTCTTGCCAAATAGCTCGCCTCATACTGATATTAATGTAGACATTGAACCATTGTCATCCCAGCTGACTACTGGCTACTGTGTTGCACGAGTGACCAGTACTGGACGTAATGCAAATGCCAATTAAAATATTGTAACTAGATCGTGGTTTTGGCATGTAAAATTTCAATAATCATTTTTTGCACAGTGCGAATGTGTTAAACTGGATCATCTAGTCCTTCCTCGGAAATTTTGCTAAGCAGGAACAGCGTTCTCCACAAACATCGTGAAAGCTTCGCTTAAACCAATAACCACAGCACCTGAGATCTGCAGAATAACCACAGGCTGATAATAAGCAAGGACACTGCTGAGCAGACACAAAAAGAGTTATCAATTACACAGCTGACAATGTTGTCAGTACTACGGCGCATTTATTCCTACAGCATGATGACACTGAATGAATCCCTAAGCAAGCTAGGTAATATTTGAGGGTCTGTGATGATGCACCGATTTGCACACTGCTGGCAAGCAGCAAAATGCAAAATTAAAACTGTGCACTGAAGTGCCCAAGGTACACGTGAATATAGCAACATTTAATACTCAGTTAAACACTGACCATTGACTTGCACGCTGCCTTCTAGGATCAGTGCACAGAATAAAAAAAAACTACTTGCATGTTTTGTGTTTTGTTTTTGTGTGTACATCATGCAAGCCCTTTTCTTTTTATTCATCCTGCTAATTTGTATGTGATATTCTCTGTACTTCTGTCTTATGCTTTATTGTTAGGTTTTTAAGTGCTATTTCACTTGTTATTTTGTACCTGTTTTTCTGCTTTCTCTGCTCCCCACTGCAAAGCCAAGCTGGCTTTGTGGGTACCTAAATAAATAAATATACAAAGCTATTCTTGTACTGCTTCTATGTCCCCTTACCGGATCACACTTAACGAAATATGCGATAATCGGAGCGGCGATGCAGCACAAATATTTTATCGCCAATTAGACAAAGCTGAATATAATGCATACTGTGCGTCGACTTGCTTGTGTAAGCACTATTTTGAGTCGATTCCCATAAGTGCGGTGCATTGCCAGCTATAATACAAACATACGGCATCGCCGGTCAACGTGGTAAAGGGAAAGCACTAAAATCCCGTGTTTCATTTTTAACACGCCGGCAAAGATGGAAATTTCAATATCACTTACGGTCTACACTCAATTGTGTAGCGCAGAAACCTCATCTGGTCGAAAAACAGCTAGATGACGTCGCTGTGAACGTCGACTGGCACGGCGCGGCTCTTTCCTTTCTGACAACGTCTTCCCAGGCGCCGAAATTTATTCCCCAGGGACTTCCATCACTTCTGCAGCGCTGTGATAACGTCATCTGCACATATGAAACGCGTTTTCGACATCTGCGAGTCTGCTGATGAGAGAGGCAGCTTATACCAGTGCCACACAGCTAGGCTTTCGATGGCGATCGAGCGCGATCAAATTTCTCGATCACGATCGGTTCTACGCATATTGCGCGGTACAGGCAATCGTGATCATCAAATCCGACCCCGATCGGGCTCGATCGCGAGTGAAACTGCTCCGCTATGACGCCCGTATAAAATTCCGAGCACTCACCTGTTCGGCAGCGTTGGGCATGACGATCCACGACCACCTCGTCAAGTGCTTGTTCTAGTGGTGCTTGTGTTTCGCCTGCTACCAAAGCGCAGGTCGAGCCTCAACGCAGGCGATCAGCGCTTCGTTGTTGATCGCCTCCATAGCCTCTGTGATCTATCGACACAAAACCAGTGGCGACCCCCGGCGTCTCCGCACGATTCTGAAACTTCAACAACCTTTCCGAACCGCCGGAAGTGTACATGCGGCCGACGTGACGTCGGTGCACAAGCTACCACTTCCGTCGCGTACGCTCAAAGTACGCTCAAAATGACGCCCAAGATCAAGACCTCCTTGACGCGCGCGTTTCCTGCGCGTCTGCCCTCTCTAGACGCGTAGGACAGGCGCGTACGGCCTCGCAGACGCGTGACGCGCAGCCAGGCGCGCACGATTCACCGCGTGTGGTTGGGCCTTAAGACAATGGGCTACGGCGCAGCGACTACGCGCCCCGCATTGGACGCGGTGAGCGTCGAGCAACGCAGCGTTCGGCGCGGCAACGAAATGTGCGCCTGAGCAAGCGACGCACGCCTGAGCCTTAGAAACAGCTCGTTTCTAAGGCAAGAGAGAGAGAAACAACTTTATTTTGCCACTGCAGGGTAGGAAGTTAGGGCAGGTAGGCCTAGTGTGGCTCCCAGATGGGGGCGACGTCTTGGGCCCACGAAACGAGTGCGAGTTGCGTTTTCTTGTCTTGCCTTGTCAGCAGCTGGTTCCAACACTCCTCGGAGGGAGCTGGCAGTAATGATCGTGGGGGAGGGTTACCCTCGCATCCCCAGAGAATGTGTGCCCGAGTGGCGAACACTCCATGGTCGCACTTAGTGCAGACGGGGTCATAATCCCCTCAAGTGATTAAAAAAACTGGAGGACGCTTAAGTTTCGCCTTCAAGAGTGGAACGCGACAGCGTTCCCGTCGACCCGCCAAGGGATGTAAGACAGTGGGCTTCGGCGCAGCGACTACGCGCCCCGCGTCGGACGCGGTGAGCGTCGAGCAACGCAGCGTTCGGCGCGGCATTGAAATGTGCGCCTGAGCAAGCGACGCACGCCTCCAAGGCAACACCGCATTCACTAGAGGCGCGTTTGTACCGCTTTGAAGCATGGAACCCGTGGCTCAGTGGTAGCGCCTCCGTCTCACACTCCGGAGACCCTGGTTCGATTCCCACCCAGCCCATCTTGGAAGTTGCTTTTTATTTATGGAGTGCCTGCCGTGATTTATCGCTCACGGTCAACGCTGGGCGCAAACGCCGACGCCGACACCGACGCCGACACCCGACACCGACACCGACGCCGACGACACCGGCTTTTCTGCGACACGAGCTCCTTAACGCTATCGCGTTAATAGTCTAGAATGACTCAGTATTGAATCGGTCTGCAGTCTGCGAAGCATGGTGGCTTGCGCTCGTTCGAGGTCGGGGTGGGGAGGCGGGTACACGCGTCTCGTCTCCTTATAGAAGTTTGTAATTTCAGCGTAGGATTTGGGGGCCTCTGCGAGCGCATCTGGGTTCGAGGGGCCGGCCTCCCGGTTAGTTAGGCCTCGGGCTAAACGGTCGACCCCTTCGTTCCCAGAGTTCCCCGCGTGAGCAGGTACCCATACCAAGCTTATAGTTCTGTCGAGAGTGCAACCGCGGAGGATGTGTGCGGCGGGGAGACAGAGTGAGTTTTTTGAGAAATTTTGGATGGCTTGTTTAGAGTCACTGAGAAGCGTGCTTGTGCGGGGATCCGCGATGGCTAGCGCGATCGCAACCTCTTGGGCAGCGGTGGAGGAGTGTGTGCGCACTGTAGCGGCACTGATGAGAGTGGTGGTTGGCGTCGCTACGCAGGCTACGTATGTCTTACAGTCGCATTTCGCCGCGTCCACGTACATGGCATGTTCGTCGGCGGAGTAGGTGACGTCTAAGGCTTGTGCCTTCAGTTGGCGGCGCCTATCGTGACGGCCGGGTAGCATGTTCTTGGCCATGGGTCTGATGACTAGCCGACTGAAGACTCCAGTCGGGAGAGGAGCAGTGGGGTGGATGTCACCTGTAGGGTTGATATTGAGACGATTAAGAATGTAACGACCGTGTTCGGCGCGAGAAAGACGGTGTACCTGTGCAGTCTTGTGTGCCTCTATCAGCTCTGTGAGGGTGTTGTATACTCCAAGCTGAAGGAGACGCTGTGTGCTGGCGGACTGGGGCAGTCCCATTGCCGCCTTGTACGCCGAGCGGATGATGCTATTTACTGCCTCTTCGTCTTTGCGGCGGAGGTGGTAATAAGGGTATGTGTAAACAATCCTACTAATGAGGTAGGCTTGTGTAAGGCGGCAGAGGTCGGTCTCCCGCATTCCCCTGCGGCGAGTGGCAATGCGGCGGATTAGGCCGTTGATTTGGTGGGCTGTGGTTCGGAGGCGTTGGATGGCTTCCGAGTTCTGCGTGTTGTTCTGAACCAGCATGCCTAACACGCGGATGGTCTGTACGGGGTCTATGGGGTGGGTGGCAATGTGAAGCGTGATTGGCTCTTGAGGGTCGGGGACGGGTCGGCGAACACGTCTGTCTCGTATAACTAACAGTTCAGACTTGGTGGGCGAACAAACGAGACCGTTTGCCTGTACGTAAGTGTGGACGGTGTCGATTGCCTGTTGAAGTGAATCTTGTATCTCCCCGTCCGAGCCAGTGTTTGTCCAGAGGGTAATATCGTCGGCGTATATTGAGTGCTTAATGTGGGGTATGGTGTCGAGAAGTGTAGGAAGGCCCCGCATAGTAATGTTCAATAGGAACGGGGACAAAACAGCTCCCTGTGGTGTTCCCCGGGTGCCCATGGTGACTTTGTCACTGCAGAGGTCTCCAATGTGGAGTTCAGCAGTGCGGTTGTAAAGAAAGTTGGCAATGTAGTTGTAGGTGCGAGTGCCTACATTCATCTGTGAGAGGTTGGTCAGTATAGAAGCGTGCGACACGTTGTCGAACGCTTTACTGACGTCGAGGCCGAGAATGGTGCGTGTCGCCCGGATGGGACCCGGGTCGAGTATGTCGTGTTGTATCTGCCACATGATGTCTTGGGCAGAGAGTCCAGCCCGGAACCCAAACATCGTGGGGGGGGGAGGAGATTCTCCTTGTCTGCGTGAGTGTGGAGTCTGTTCAGAACTACGTGCTCCATAACCTTCCCCAGGCAAGACGTGAGCGAGATGGGCCGCAGGTTGCCCATATCGAGTGGTTTGCCTGGTTTGGGTATGAAGATTACCTTGGCATGCTTCCAGGAGTCTGGAAGGCGACCTTCATGCCAGTGGTGGTTGAAAAGGTCCGCAAGTGCTGCGACCGACTGGTCGTCCAGGTTGCGGAGCATTTTGTTGGTAATATGGTCATCGCCGGCGGCCGCGGTGGTCTTGATGCGGTTGAGAGCGGCGCGGACTTCCGACGCCATGATGTCTCTGTCCATGTCTGGGTTCTGGGAGCCTTTGTAATTTAAGGGGGTGGGAATGTCGGCGGAGGTGTTTATGTATTTGTCTTTCAAGGTAGCGAGGAGTTCCTGGTTCGTGCCTGGAAACGCGTGTACGACGCGGTTGAGATTCTTTTGTGATGCTGACTTGGTGTGGGTCGGATCAAGCAAGTGCTTGAGCAGAAACCATGTGTTCTTGCATCCCAACTGCCCATCGAGTCGGTCGCAAGTCTGATACCACTGTTCCTGACTAAGTTTGGTGGAGTAGGCTTCGATCTCTCGTTCTAGGCGAGCGAGGCGAAGCTTGAGAGGGCGGTTGTGTTTGCGTCGGAGCCAGCGAGCGTGGAGGCTGCGCTGGGCTTCCCACATATGCATGAGTTTAGCATCTGGGGTGGGGCCACCCTCCTCCTGGGTGACTGTGGAGGTGGCGTTGGCTGCGTCGCGGAGCATAGTATCTGTCCATGTGTTGAGGTCGTCTATGGGGCTTTGCGGACGCTGAGTTCGTACGTACCGGAAAGCGTCCCAGTTGGTGTGTTTGAATGTGCGGCGAGGGCGCTTGCTGTGTGTGGCTGTGAACGTAGTGCTGAGAACATAGTGATCGCTACCTATGTTCATACCGAGATTGTCCCAGCGCGCATCTGGGATGTTGCGGGCGAAAGTGAGGTCGGGGCAGCTGTCTTTTGTGATGCTGTTACCGAAACGGGTGGGCCGTTCGGGGTCGAGGAGGAGCGTCAGAGCCAGTGTCTGGGCAGTGTCCCAAACCTTGGCTCCTTTACGACCGCAGGCTCTGCTGGGGTAGCCCCACTCGGCGTGTGGTGCGTTAAAGTCACCCACTATAAGTAGCATCTCGTTCCGCGCGATCGCACACGCCTTGCGGAGGAGAGTGGCTACATTAGTGCTCTTGTCACTTGGGGGGCTGTACACGTTTAAGATGTTGAGTGGGGATTCGGTTCGGCTGTTTGGAAGGACCTGCACGAAAGTGTGTGGGACTTCGGGGTAGTCAAGATCGAGTTGATTGGCGGTGAGGTTGCGGTGTACAAGGATGGCGGTGCTCGGGCGGAGATCCGGCGCCACCGATTGGTTGTAAGCAGTATAGCTGGCGAGTTTTGTGTCGGTGTATGTTTCCTGGAGGGCTATAATGTGGGGTGTAAATGGCTGGGCCTGCAGGGTATACTCCAAGGCTCTCCGCTTTTCCTTGAAGCCCCTGCAGTTCCACTGCCATACTGTGATGGACGCGCTAGCCATCGCGTTTCCTGTAGGGTTCGGGACGCTGCGGATACGCTACGTCGGTTTTGATAATACCGCCAGCAGACGCACGCGCGGCTGCACTCTCGGTAGAGGGAAGCGCACCAGGCCACTGAGTGGGCTTTGATGTCGTGAGGGCGTCAGTTTGCGGAGGGCCCGCGAGGTGGTCGAGGCGTGCGGTTAGGGTGTGAATATTGGTTGCCATTTTAGTGCAGCCTTCAATGAGCTGGTCGATAGTGGGGGTCAGCCGTTTTAGGACGTCCTCTATTTTAGATAAGCGGGCGTCAAAAGTTTCGAATTTTGCGTCAAGGTCAGAGGTAGAGGAGGGGGGAGGTGCCTTGCGCTTATTGCACTTGGGCTGGTCGGTGTCCATGTTGGGGTCATTGGTGGAGTCGGAGGTGGGAGCGCGAGCCACCTGCTGCGGCCGCGGTTGTGGGTGCGCCTGTGCAGACTCAAGGCTATGAATTTTAGCATTTGCCTGTGCTAACTGTAGCTGTAGTTGCTTAACCATTTCTGCCAGTTCCCTTACCTGGGGGTCGGGCAGTTGGCTTGTGGCTGGTGGAGGGCTCTTCCACGCGACCTGTTTGGTGGACTTGGTATCCGGCCCGACCTGGGAGGTTGCCCGGGAGTCCCGAGAGCGCGATGGGGAGCGGCTAGGGCTGTTGTGACTGGAGCCGCTGCTTCGCAGTGGTGGGAAAGCGTCATTTCCTGGGGGTCGTTGTTGGCGGTCGCGGCTCCGAGAGCGAGACTGATGGCCACGTGACAAGGTGCCGGGGTCAGTTTCAGTGTCCGTGGAGGATTTGGAAGATTTAGCTCGGCTGGTTGGCACGAAACGGTATTTACAGCTTCTACTGCCGGTGGGATGTGGGCCTTTGCATACGATGCACGTGGCTTGACAAGTGGGTGGTTGGCCGACTGGTTGAGGTTCGTGGGCCACACCGCAGCGGCGGCAAATGGGTTGGCACGGTTGTGGGCACACATCTGTTCTGTGACCTAGCTTGCGACAGTTGAAACAAGCCTCCGGGCGCCCCTTGTAAGGGAAGACCTCGAAAGTGAAGCCCAAATACTGCATGTATCGGGGCAGCTTGGTGTTGGCAAACGTGACGACAAAGTGTCGTGTCTGGCCCATACGCCGCGCAGCAACGATAGGGATGTCGGGATTGCGAGCCCGAAGCTCGGCGAAGATTTCGGCGTCGCTTTCATAGCTGTAAGCCCGGTACAGAATCCCTCGCACGGAGTTGTCTGGGGCTGGGGCGTAGGCGGCAACAGGGACTTCTGTGGTGTCGATGGTGATGGCGCGGACCTTGGCGTAAGACACTGCACGAGCACTGTCAGGCGTGCTCACTGTCACTGTGTTGTTAGTGGGGTGCATTCTAACCTGGTCGGCAGTAACTGCCAGGCGCTGGTCGACGTTGGCTGCTGCGTAAATGGCAACAGCCAGCCGGGCGGGGCCAACGGTGTGGAGGTTGAGTGTGCCCTGCGGGCGAAGGACTATCTTGAGGTCGTCCGAGGGCAGGCGGGGAAGCGGGCGCTTTCTGGTCGGCGGTGGAGGGCGGCCGCGTTGCCGCGCATTCGGGGCAGACAGCGTCGTGGCCTGCGTCTGGGCTCCGGCAGGTTGTTGTTCAGGCGGAGATGGGCGTCGGTAGCGGCGTTGCATCTCGAACGCCGTCCATGTGCCGTCGGATAACTCCGCGGCGGTGATATCGGAGCCTTCTACGGTGTAAGGCATCTTCCATGCGGCGTTGAGCGCGGCAGGGTGCGGCGTCACCACCGCAGCTTGGTATCTTCTAAGGCAACACCGCATTCATTAGAGGCGCTTTTGTACCGCTTTCAAGCATCGTACTCGTGGCTCAGTGGTAGCGTCTCCGTCTCACACTCCGGAGACCCTGGTTTGATTCCCACCCAGCCCATCTTGCAAGAGTTGAGCCAAAGCCACTTCTCCTCTGTCGTGACGTCAGGGTGTCAAGTGGTATTGAAGGCGACACCGCCGCGCCTGAGGAGCTGGGTTGAGCTCTCGTAATATGCTTCGCATAAAATTAGAAATAAAACGGGAGCCAGAACGCTTCCTTGGGGGACTCCCGATGTTACCCGGGCTGTCTGGGAAATCTGTCCATTCACTTCCACAAACTGGGTACGGTTAGTAAGATAGTCGCAAATCCAGTCAGTTATGGGGCCTGTACCTAATGTAGCCTGAAGTTTCCTTATGAGCTTTTTGTGTGATACCCGATCAAACGCTTTCGAGAAATCGAGTAGGATGGGGTCTGTTTGTTTGTGTTGGTCGATATTAAATGATATGTCGTGGGTTAGTTCCAGTAGTTGAGTGATTGTAGAAAGGCCTCTGCGAAAGCCATGTTGATATGGTGATATTATACTCTCCTTGTCTAAGAAAATGGTTATATGTTTTAGTATGATGTGTTCTAGAAGTTTGCACACGGTACTCGTAAGCGAAATCGTCCGAAAGTTGGACGGGTCGTCTTTGCAGCCTGACTTATGTATTGGGACAACTTTTGCGGATTTCCAATCCTGTGGAAGAACAGATGATGATAATGATTTGTTAAATATTATACAAAGGTACTTCGTCATCCATTCTGCGTACCTTTTCAAGAAAGCGTTGGGTATTTTATCCGGGCCTGGCCCTTTTTTTGTGTCCAGGTTTAGGAGAAGGTTCAGTACTCCGGCCTCCGTGACGGTGAGGGGGCTTAGTGTGCTCTTACCGGTGATGTCAATTTGGGGTAGTTTCCCATCGTCAGATGTGAAGATAGAAGAAAAGTAGTTATTTAGTGAATTAGCGCTTTGTTTGCTAGTTTCGGACGACACTTGGGGATCACTTGATGCCTTAGGATTAAGGTAGTTCCAGAATTTGCTTGGTGAATTTCTTAGAAATCCTTGAAGTGTGTTTGTGTAAAGTTTGACTTCGCTGTCTTTATTTTAGATTTCATGTCTTGGATAGCCAGAGTAAGATTACTTCGAGATGAAGGTTTAGGTGCTACTTTCATTGATTTTTTCAGACGTTTGACTTTACGTTTGGCATGAATGATGTCACGTGAGATCCAGGGATTGTGCTTTCTCGTTTTTTTAACTTTAGAAGGTACATACTTAGAAATACAATGAAACATAATTTTTTTGAAACCATGCCACAATGTTTCGATGTTTGTAGTGGAACGTATTGAAAGTTCTTCAAAGGCGGTAAATTCGCTAGATAAGTAGTCAATAATACTCGTATCGTCTGCTCTACTGAAGTCCGGGTAAGTGGTGCGTGGTTGGGAAGAAAATGTATTATGAGCTGGTACAGCACATAAAGTAATCTTATGATCAGACATGCCATTAATGAGTTCAAGGTGCGTTTGCTCTAAAGGAAAATGATGGCTCAAAAAAACTAAATCAAGTGTGTTGGAAGTGGTTCCTTGAACACGTGTGGGCTCTGTTACGATTTGGTTCAGATTCAGCGAAAGCATAAGTTCGAAAAGCATATCAGCACTTGGTGAGTGGTGTTCAAATGTTTGCCAGTTCACATCAGGCAAGTTAAAATCCCCTAGAAGTATTAGTCTGGCCCCCAAAGCGTTATTTTGCGCATACAAACACAGTCTTTCCATCACTTCAACCTCACATGAGGGACTACGATAAATACAGCCGACGACAATATTGCATGTAGAAAATATTAGTTTACAAAAAATTCCTTCCACTCCTGTGACATCAGGTAATACGATATAAGGGATGTCCTTTTTAATCAATAAGGCGACGCCGCCACCACGTGTTAATCGGTCTTTCCGTACGATTACGTAGTTTGGTGGTGTGATTTCAGCATCCCTGATATCGATTGTTAGCCAAGTCTCAGTTAGAGCAACAAAATCTGGTTCGATACCAAGAAGTAATGCCTCAAGGAAGTCAGTTTTCTTTAGTATGCTACGCGCATTAATATTGCAGAAAGTTATTTCTGACGTGGCGCGTTGCGCCGAGTGCGCGTTGTTTGCCTTTCTGCTTCCTGTTTTTTTTTTTTTTTGCTCGAGATAGCTGAATGCGTTTGGATTAGGGCCACATCATTTGTTTCGTCATCCCATCGGTAGAGGACATCATTGATACGCAGTTTGTTGTAGGACAGCGATACCTTGTCCCCAGATTCTTTTCTAGCTTTCGCGTAGTTCCACAGTTTCTTCCGGATGTTTCTTACACGCCACGAAAAATCTTCGCAGATTGAAAAACTGCTCCCCTTGAGCCTATAACAGTTGCTTAGGATTTGTGTTTTGTCGCGGTAGTCCAGGAGCTTCAAGATAACCGGTCTGGTTTTTTTAGCTGCTGGCTGCCCAATCTGTGAATCCTTTCAATCGTTACATTCTCGACTTCGAGGACACTTTTAAGAATTTTTTCGTGCACTTTGTGTTCAAGTGAGCCTTCGTTTTCCTTAGCTTCCTCGGGAAGACCGTAAACAATTAGATTTGATCTTCTTGAGCGATTTTCAAGATCGTCCACTTTTAGTTCAAGCGATATTAGTGCTTTCTGGAGGCTATTAATTTGTTCAATGCATGTAGAAACCTTGCTATCGAGATTGCTTAGGCTGTCATGTTTTAAGTCGATGGATGTTAGACGTTCTTCCTTAATAACACGAATGTCGTCTGAAATTTGTTTTATCTGCTTGGAAAATTGATCATAATCAGGCCCAGGGTTACTTTCCACATCCCCTGCTATAAGCAGTAATTTAGAAACATGCACGCAAAAGTCACATAAATTTGAAAGCAGCCTTGGGCATGGCAGCACAATTAGGCACAATTCATTGGATTTTAGGCATTTCCCAAAACGTTTGCTCACCTGTATGGCAAAAACAAACAGGTTTGAGCTCATCGTGCCAGCAGCGCTACCATGCCCAGTGGTCCGTCGCAGTCTGTCGCCTCCTTTTATGGTCGGTGGTGCCCATAGCCTCGATGTGGTGGCGCTGAAGTCCGTGACGTCATCCAGCGTTGTTGTTGCACTGTAATGGTGCTGTAGATCGGGCTTATCCCAAGAGAATGGCGCGGTAGGCACTTGGGATCCAAGATACCCTGGAAGATAGGTCGAGTTTCTTTTCACATCCCGGCCTTTTCCTTCGTACCCGGCTGGCGTGAGCAGTAGGGCGGCGATCTGTATGGCAAAAACAAACGGGTTTGAGCTCATCGTGCCAGCAGCGCTACCATGCCCAGTGGTCCGTCGCAGTCTGTCGCCTCCTTTTATGGTCGATGGTGCCCATAGCCTCGCTGTGGTGGCGCTGAAGTCCGTGACGTCATCCAGCGTTGTTGTTGCACTGTAATGGTGCTGTAGATCGGGCTTATCCCAATAGAATGGCGCGGTAGGCACTTGGGATCCAAGATACCCTGGAAGATAGGTCGAGTTTGTTTTCACACCCCGGCCTTTTCCTTCGTACCCGGCTGGTGTGAGCAGTAGGGCGGCGATCTGTATGGCAAAAACAAACGGGTTTGAGCTCATCGTGCCAGCAGCGCTACCATGCCCAGTCTGATATTGAAGAGTAGTGCAATCTTATATTAGCAGTTTTATTTGCTAACAATGATTTACAAGGCAGTTTCAGAACATCGCGCGCGACTTTTTTGACATATTGACCACATTTGTTCAAAAGCCTAGTGAAACCTACATGCAAAGCTTTCTTTGTCTCGTCACGATGGAACCTGGTCAGCACGACAAGGGTGACTCAAGCACTCAACAACGGTATACTTTATAGCTTGGCCCCGCGAGGTCAAGCACAACTGTGTTTGGGATCAACCACTACATGCAGACATTTAGTCATATTCAATACTCCTGTAACTACGGCGCCATACCGCATAGCCTCGTGACAGTTGCATACTCCACATTTGCACGCAATTTACTTTTGTATCAGGTAAATTATGTCACACCTAAATTCACTACAGCTGTAATATTTTTGTCTTGTCACAGACATATTCTCCTATTAAAGCTGAAAAACGCCATATACAGGTTTCCCCAGCAATCATGCACCAAATTTTCCACAAGAAAATCAACATGTACCAGTCCACTTGAAAAAGGGCAAGTGCATGTTGTTTAATGTGTATTGGAGCAACCGCTAGTAATGTTTAGTCCCTCAGAGTTAATTGTTCAAATACAAGTAACTATCCATAATTATTCCTCTCATTGTCAAGATGTCAATTAGCTGGTTGTAGAGGATCGTTAAAAGTATTAAAACAAGCTGTCCCCTTGAACTTAGCCATTCAGGGCGGCGCGTTTCCTTTCTCTTGATGCGCAATAACGACGAGGAGCATTTCCGGCGTTGCAGAAAGAACACGTGTTCATTTATAGCCACCGCTATGTCAAGTAAGAGATGATATCATCAGGACATATATTCTTCCATATCAACAAACTAGTGTCTGTCCGAAAAAGAGGGGCAGCTATTGTCATTTGTTGGGCATGTTGGTAAACTGAGTTCGAAAGCATATTTAGCGCCAACGAACAAGGACAGAACAGAGACGACACCGCAATGCGCTAACTTCAACTTGATTTTCAGGAAATGCCAACTTATTTAACCCATGCACAGTGGTGCCACCTCATCCAAATCTTAATCACCCGAAAAAGCCGTCTTGTTATCTAACAAGTCGACCGAAGAGGCACTAACACACGTATCACTATTCCGACAGATAGCTTGCGCCTCAGTAAACTCTCGCACATCTTTGTCTTCGTGCTTCGCAAGAATCTGGCAGGATCCATACACCAGTACAGCTGCATTACTGACAATGAGTTGACAGATGACCATGTTGCTTATTTCTTAAGTTTAGACGATGTTGTCGTAACTGGTCATTAAGACACCTTGCTGTCTGTCCGGTGCATTTTTTTACACAGGACAGCGGGAGTTTATAAACAACAGCTTCTATGGAACCCACTGGTTTTTTGCGATGATTCGTAGCGCATCTGACAGTTGGCTTACGGGACGGGTCCGTTAATCGACATATTTTCGATAGTTTTTCTGGCACTGAAACGACCACTTTTGTGTCCGCCCGAAACTCGGAAAATAGAAAAGCCTGCACTGCGATTGCCTCTGTGTTCGACCAGTGTTGTAATGTATCTATTAGAAAGATCAAGCTAGAAACAAAGCGTATTCGCAAGAAGGCAGACCGTATTCAATCGCTTCGTAAAATTGACAGCGCGAAGTCTGGTTACCTTCGAATCATGTTTAGTGCGAAGACGCACAAGCCCGATTGCCCATTAAGGGTAATAGTTTCAGAAACTGTGTCATGGCAAAAAAAAGCTTGCTCTTTTTTTGCAAGAAAAACTCTGAATTGTTAATATTGACGACACATTTTTTGTTATAAGCTCTGCAGAAATCATGGATCTCCTGAAAGAAAGTTCTGACAAAAGCTTATCAGCTTTCTCCTTTGACATAAAGGACTTGTACTACTCCTTGCCTCAAAATAGACTAATACCATGCATAGAAGAGTGCATAGACGAGTACGGCGTGGTTTCATTTCAAAATTCAGCCGGTTTATATGTTTAGGGCTTTTTAGATATGCTTAGTGGCTACCTTCACTCGACGTACGCAGCATGGAATGATGATACATTCATTCAAAAGCAGGGAGTCTGCATTGATTCACGTTTTGCGCATACACTACGCGAGATTTTTATAGCTCACCATAACAAAAACCTGTAGCGTAGCTTGTCGTAGCACAGTGTGGTTAAAGTTGTCAGTTACGTTGATGACAATCCAGTCTTCTTCGAACCAGACGCACGTTCTACAATAGGCAGGCTTTACGAAGTTTTTTTACGCAGGCCTTAGTTCACTTACTGTCACGCTTGCAAAGCCGACTGATAACGTACTGCGTTTCTTAGATATTCAGCTGGAGTTCATGGAATGGCGCACTTGTTAAGAGTATAAGCGTATAGATAATAAGCAACTGTTGTCGTATCGGTCCGCCCACTCGAAGCTCGTCAAGAGGAGCGTTGCCAACTTGTGATTTGGAAATGCATTAAAACATTTTGCCACCATAATATCAATACGAGTCTTATGGACCAGCAGCAGCAGCAGTTTTTCCGGAGTCAGTATAGGTTTCGGTCGCAGAGGGGCTGCTCAAAAGGTGCGGATCCAACAGCACAACTCGGCACGCTGCAAACTAACGGACGGAAAGCAGACGGAAGGTAGCGGTAGTGCCCTACCTGCATGGAACGGCACATGGTCTTCAGAACATGGCTGGCCGGGTGGACACAAAAGTAGTCTTGTCAGCGCTAGAAAAACTCGCGAAAATATGTCGATTAACGGACCCGTACCGTAGGGCAGCTGTCGGATGCTCTACTAAACACAGTAAAGCACCAGTAGGTTGCGTAGAAGCTGTTGTTTATGAGCTCCCGCTGTCATGTGGGTAAAAATACATTGCACAAACAGGAAGGTGTCTTAAAGACCGGTTGCCAGAACATAGTCTAAACGTAAGAAATAAGCAATACGGTCATCTGTCAACTCACTGTCAGGAATGCGGCTGTGCGCCGGTGTATGGATACTGCCGGGTTCTTGCGAAGCACAACGATAAAGATGTGCGAAATATCATTGAGGCTTAGGCTATCTGTCGGAATAGTGACGCGTGTGTTAGCGCCCCTTCGTTCACTTGTTAGATAAGGAGACGGCTTTTTTGGAGGGTTAATATTTGAATGAGGTGGCGCCACTGTAAATAGCGCCACTGGAATAAATAGCGGAGTGTTTCCTGAATATCAAGTTGTTGAAGTTAGCGCATTGTAGTGTCGTCTCCCTTCTGTCCTTGTTCGCTGGCGCTAAGTATGCTTTCAAAAAAAAAAAAAACAGAGCTGCCCGATCAAGCATTACACAAATTAAAGTAGACCTTCAACTGCCATCATTAGACAGTCGCCGCAACATCGATCTTCTATGTTTATTCCACAAATATATTTACGATAATAAATGAACCCGGTTGCAACTACAAGTACACCACTCTTTTTGACCCCGACTACATAATCAGTTCGGTTTCATGCACAGATACGGTAAAACAAAAACATTTCATTCATCTGCACTACTTCATGCCATTTGTCTCAGGAATGATAAGATAACCTACATGTCTAGCTCCGACCCGTTCCGCTATCAGTTACTCACGCTTTACCCATTTAATACAGTTCACGAATCCCCAGTCTAGCGTAAATTATTGCGCATTTTTGCCGTGTTGTACATTCTTTTCATTAACACTATTCCTTTTGCTCTGGTAATGGGAACAAGTGCTCTTGTGCCTGCAGATTTTGCTTTGTATTCCCTGTGCCTTGAATATTGCATAATACGACAATCTTTTTATAGCACTGTTCCTGTTGGGAACCTGTACCTTCTATGCCTTTACCGTTTGAAATGCCCCCCTTGCTTTATGCCCAGCCATAGGGCCTGTATGGTTCTTATGAATAAATAGCGTTCGCCGCCAGCGCTTCTCAGTGAACATTACCGTTACATAAGCTGAAGTTGCCGGAAAGCGTGAGAAGCAGTCAGGGATCTTTGAAAGCTATCGCGCTCCACTCTGAAGGGCCAAGATTAAGCCTCGTCCAAGTTTTTTCTGCACACCCTGAGCGTTTAGACGAGGTTCCCAGCTTCCATTGTAACACTGGCCACTAGTTTAATATTACGAAGCGCTAATTTGCCAGGAAAACCGCTAAAATGCTCGGCCAGCATCGCAGTAAAAATGGCAGTGGGCTGGGTCCTGACAAAGGTGTTGCTGTGCTTCAGTTTTTCGAGTCTACCATTCTCAAATACCTTTAGAGCTTTCTTCCATTACTGTCCTAACTTTGTCGGTTTTCCCGTAACTTGGTTACCATAGCCACTCATGTTCCCAAGCTTCTCCCCTCAGGTAAGCTTCTTGCCTGGTCAGGCAAATGTGAAGCCGCATTCGAAGACCTTAACGATTGTCACACATCAGGACCTGTGTGCGTCACTGTGATCCAACCACCTACACTATACTACACATTGGTGCTATGGGCTTGGAATCGGCGCGGTAATTCTTCTGCAAAACTCTGACTCCAAAAAGCAACTCGCTATTTGTGCAAGCCGTACATTGTTTCCTGCCGAAGAAACTGCCCCCTGGCGGAAGGAAAAATACGGCACACCTCATCTCGTGACGATTGTCAAGGTAATGCGGTTAATATTTGAGCAATGTAGCAACAAATCACATTCCCTAAGTTATTCTAGGTTTTGTTGCAAGTAATATCACCGTGGGCGTCGTCCAACCACCTCATTCGTGTAGATGTTGGTGTAGTGGGACACAGTTCCACACCTCTACTTCGCAGACTTAAACATTAAGTGTCTTCGTGCGTAACCGATGACGATTTGAACTTTTCGCAAGGACAATGGATTTTATGAAGAGTGGTGCTTCGTCTTCTCCACATATGTTTTAAAAAAATTGAACTAGTCAACAGACGGCGAAGTTTACGAACTAATTATCATCATCATTATGAGCGTATATTAATGTCCACTGCAGTGCGAAGGCCTTTCCCAGCGATCTCCAATTACCCTTGTCTTGCACTAGCTGATGCCGTTACGCCACTAAATTTTCCTATTTCATCACCCAACCTAAATTTCTGCCGTCCTCGATGGCATTCCCCTTTTCTAGACTTACATTTTAACGCGATAGCGTTAAGGAGCTCGTGTCGCAGAAAAGCCGGTGTCGTCGGCGTCGGTGTCGGCGGCGTTGGCCGTGAGCGATAAATCCAAGCAGGCACTTCATGAATAAAAAACAACTTACAACATCGGCTGGGTGGGAATCGAACCAGGGTCTCCGGAGTGTGAGACGGAGGCGCTACCACTGAGCCACGAGTTCGATGCTTCAAAGCGGTACAAAAGCGCGTCTAGTGAATGCGTTGTTGCCTCAGAAACGAGCTATTTCTAAGGCTCAGGTGTTCATCGCTTGCTCAGGCGCACATTTCGTTGCCGCGCCGAACGCTGCGTTGCTCGACGCTCACCGCGTCCGATGCGGGGCGCGTAGTCTCTGCGCCGTAGCGCATTGTCTTACACCCCCTGGCGGGTCGACGGGAACGCTGTCGCGTTCCACTCTTGAAGGCGAAGCTTAAGCGTCCTCCAATTTTTTCTACCTTTCATAGTCCACTGGTTATCTACCGTACGCATTACATGGCCTGCCCAACTCTATTTCTTTTTCTCAATGTTCGCTGAAATCACCAATATCCATGTTTGCTTTCTGATCCCCTCTGCACTTTTCCGATCTCCTAACGTTATAGAATAGAATAGAATAGAATAGCTTTATTTCCATCTACTTGATGGAGGAGGCTGCAAGTAAAAGCTGCTCCAGTAGGCAGCTTGACGAGGCCCGCAGCCCCCTCTAGAGAATATTCGGCAACAGCATACATGCAAGCACATATGCATCATACATACATATAAACACATACACATATGTATACATACATATATATACACATACTCGTATATACTCTCATCAACCCACATACTCGCATTTACACATGCACACCTATATCCATACAGAGCCACTGGTGACTAAACCAAAAATACTTAGGGTAGCTTGTGTGGTTCTTGTGGTGAATACAAATGAGACAAGAATACGCCGCTGAACATTATATACACACATATATATATACACAAATACATGCATTCATATACCCGTATATGCATACACACTCGTATGCATACCTACACACACACACACATATACGGAAGCATATATACACACTTTATATACATACTAGCCGAGAGGATGTACACTCAACCAGTAATTTAAAAATCATGCATATACAAGTCTCTCAGTTGATGGGCCGTTATTTGGGTGATATCAACGCCTAGATTATTATATTTATTTAGAAGCATTGGCATTGTGTGTGACAGCTTCTCCCTTAGATAATTTGTTCTGGGTGTAACCACCCGCCATATCTCTTTATGACGGGTAACATAAAATTTGTCATTAAGTTCAAGGTTAGAAAGTTCTCGTAGAAAGGAGCAGTTCAGTTTTACTTCGCGCCTAAATGCAGTTGTTAACTTGTACTGGTATAACTTTAACACAGAAATTATGTTGGCTTCCTGAAATAAGTTTATAGTATGGGAGTTATAGGGGACATTAAAGAGTAGCCGAACAAACTTCTTTTGCAAGAAAAGTAGTTTATGCAAATTAACAAAGGTAGTTGTACCCCATACCAATAAGCAATAATAGAGGTACGAATAAAAAACCGAGTTATAAATGAGAAGTTTAACTTTAAACGGCAATAGTGATTTACATTTCCACGTCATGCCAATGACCCTAGATAACTGGATTGTGACTGCGTCAATGTGTTCGTCCCAGAGCATATTACTCGAAAACGTTACGCCGAGAGTTCTCATACTAGTAACCATTTGTATCGTTTTTTCCCCGTACATAATGTTAATATTTGAATTCACTGGCTTATTTTTGGGCCTAAAGAGCACAGCTTTGGTTTTGTTTGTATTTATTTATAATTGGTTCATTATTGACCAGTCCCTCAGCTGTCCAAATGCTTAACATTTCGTTGCAATAGTTATGCAAACACTCCAGGCACATTTCCGGCGGCGCCGTCGGTGGGGCGTTCTGTATAAAGTACGAGTGCGAAAACACCGTGGCCGTGCTGTAAGTGCGCGTGACAGCGTATGAGGCTGACCCGAGTATGGTGGCTGGATCCCTCGAGCGTAAGGGAGGCGCACAAGGCACTGGGGGGGGAGGGGGGGGAAGAGGCTCGGGAGCCGTTCTACACCGGCGGCTGCGTATATGGCTGCGTATGGCGTCAGTGAGCCCAGCTGCGCCGGGTCTATCTTAAAGGTGATATGCGAAGCGCACAGCGTCAGCCCCGCGGCCCCTGTCTTGAAAGTGATCTGCGATGAGTACAGTGTCTAGGTGCACCGAGGGCTGACAGCTTCGTCTGCGCTTTCTTCTCGCCACTTAGTTCGCGTTGAAGCGAGAGGCAGCTCGCAGGTCAATTCGCTCGCTTATGCTGCCGTTCTTGCTCCCGCCAGCGTTTTGACAACAAGCGTCCGCACTCGACGAGTGAGATGCGGATATGTTTGCCTGTCTGCGCGCCACACCAAGCTTCGTAGTTTAGTTAGTAAGTCAATGTTTAGGCGTTCATACGGTCGATAAAGCTACTACACACAAATCTATTTATGACGAAGTTTCAGTGACAGCCGAAAATACTTCGGTATATCCGTTATTTCGCCTGTCTATAATTGACAGACACACAGACATAATTGCCGTATTCGCAGTAATAAATATAACGCCGGAGGAGGGAAGAACAAATGCACTATCTTTCACCCCGCCGCGCATAGCATGGCGCGGCTCGTGCAGGCTTGGGCGTTGCTCCAGAATGCGCCGGGGAGACAACGAAGGCCACCGCCAGTTGCGCGGCACGCCGAGCAGGCGCTCGCGCAGTAGAAGTGAATGCACTAATCACTCACTCAGCCGCGCGTAGCCGCGCAGCTTGAGGTGGCTTGCACAGCCACGAATGCCTAAAAGAGAGAGGTCAGTTGTATGATAGGTCGGCATTACGATAGTAAGCCGCTGCTTCTGCCACTTGAGCGCACCTCTCCGCGTTGGGGAGAGAAAAAGGTTATTGAAAGTCCTTACTGCGGTCAAGGGAGGCGGGGCGCCGGGAGACTAGTCCTAGTGGAGCCCCCGATCGTCAGGCGGCCACCATATCTTGATTCCTGGCTGCGTTGCCGGGCATTCGGACTACCACTGGTTGGTCCTCTGGACATTCAATGAGCACCATGGCCTCGCGCTGCTCGGGCTTGGTGATTCTGAATGTAGGATTGGTACTGTGTTTGATGGTGTGTGGTGCTGCGGGGCATGCCCAGAAAATGTGATCCAGATCTGCTCGTGGTGCGTAGCATGACTTAGGCTACGGTGTCTGATGCCATCGATGTAGATGTGATGGTAAAGAAGTGGTGTAGAAAAGCTGGACCTCTGTAGGAGCCGTCACGTGGTCGGTCCGTGCTTATTGAAGGACTTGTCGGGGGGGCGCACTTGAGATGGGGTTTACGGTAGTACGTGAGGATCTCGCCATAGGTGATAATTCAATCGCGCGCGTGTTTACGCCAGGAGGCTACGGCCTCGTTATCGGGGGCTTGCGGATGGTGAGAAGTCCGAAAGACGGCTGGCTGGAAGATGGGGGACGCGACAAGTTGACGCTTGTTCGGGCGTCGTCGGATGCGGCTTCCTTTCCGGTAAGAGCTGCGTGGCTCGCGGCCCAGTTCACCTGGACGTTGCGGCGACAGGAGCGGCGTGTGCCGATGAGGATGTGGTGCGCTTGGGACGAGATGAGTCCTCTAGTGTAGTTACGTAGGACCGTCTCGGAACCTAACGATGCATTGTGCAGTAGTCTATACATAGGCGAGAGGCATAGGAGTGTCTTCGCCTTCTTCATGATGAATGCTGCATAAGGAGCTGGTTATTGTGGTGCCTAGATTCGAGGCCGCGACCATGGCAAGTGCCATGCCCGTGTCGGTCGAGTATTCGGCGGCGTCGACATAAGCCACCTGCTGAACAACCCTCATACCTCTTGTTGAGTTATTGTAATGTTGTCATACCTATTGCTGATTCCTTGCGGTAGGGAGGACCTAGACCGGACATTCGACGCGGTTAAGCGAGAGTTTTGAACTGCTGCAGCGAACGAGTGCCGAACGCCTCGAAAAGCGATGTGCTTGGCGCGCAACGCTGAGGTATTTTTGGCTTTGGAAACGAATCTAGTTATCTATGTATATTGGCAAGACAATTTCACATCGTTGAAACGGGGTTTTAAATAAATGGAAGTCTACGGTAGTTTGAAGAGGAATTTTATTATCTCCATTGTATGTATCATTTGGTTATATTCTTTTTCATTAAAAGGAGGTTCTATTATGTTCTTATTTCGTGTGCTCTCTACTAATTTGCTATCACAATCGGTGCTTCGCCTTTTGTACCAGCTTTGGCTGCTTAGTAGCTACGGTGTTGGGCTGCTAAGCACGAGGTCGTGGGACCGAATCTCGGCCACGGCGGCCGCAATTGCGTGGGTGCGAAATGCTAAAAAACTTGTGTAGTTTGATTTAGATGCACGTTAAAGAAACCCAAATGGTCCAAATTTCCGGAGTCCCTCACTACGGCGTGCTTCATAATCAGATCGTGATTTTGGCAGGTAAAACCGCATAATTTAATTTTTTTACTTCGTCTTCGGGGCAAAGTTCCTATATTTTTCGTCCGATCACACTTTGCATGGTCCTTAACTTGTTCGCGAGATTCTTAGTTAACGTCGAAATTTATGCCCCATATGTGAGCACCGGTCGTACACAATAATTTGACAATTTTCTTTTTTCAAAGCGTGTCGTAAGCACCCATCCAGGATTTAGTAATGACTTGCGTACTGACTCCTTGCTTACCTATTATTCTGTGAATTCACCTTCCCATAATTAGGGTCCCCTGTTAGCAATTGAGCTAGATAAGCATGCTCCTGCACAATTTCCAGAGGCTCACTGACGATTCTGAAGTCCTGTTCTCTTTTCAAGCTAGTGAACACTACCTGTGTCTTCTGCGTAATAATCTTCAACCGTTTTCATAGACTTTCTTTGTTAAGGTCCCCAGTCATTTGTTGCAGTTTATCCTCTGGAGCTAAACATTTCGACAAAATTGCCTGTCGGGTTGTGAAATTGATTAGGACTTTCAGACGGACTCCAGCCAAATAACTGAATTTTATTAGCCCGACGTTTCGGAGCCCATTCGGCTCCTTCTTCGGGGGGTTGTTCTTCGGGAGGGGGGGGGGGTGAGTGGCGGTGTGCAGCTTTTAAAGGGTCTTTTGTAAAGAAAGGAAGGGAGAGCACGGAAGGTGGGGAGACATTTCACAGACGGGAAGGTGGGGGGAAACAAGAAAGGGGGATTGATGGCTGCCGTTGGGCTGTGATGACTGGTGCTGGGGACGCTTGGCCAGCAAGAGTGCCCTTGATGGAAGACGGGGGGTGGGGAGGTTACAGGCTCGCGCTGACATTTTTGCGTCGGTGAACCGAGCGGGAGTCTGTCTACCTGGCTGTCCGTCCTCTTCTTCTTTTCGTGATGTCGTCAAGGTCATGGACGCACACCGAGGGTAGGTTGCCTTTCACGCGGTTTATGTTACACCTTGTGTTCTGAATGTGCCATGACTCCAGTAGTAGTCTATTCCGCGAGTTCGTCTCTGTTTGAAGGATTTCAGTTACCTGGAAAGCAATTTAGTGGTCGGCGTCTTCAGAGTGTTCAGCGACGGCGCTGCGAATACGGTTGAAAGTTCTGATGTTGTTCTCGTGTTGCCTGATCCTTTCTTTTACATATTTGTTTTCCCCGATGTACGACGCTGGACAGTCAGCACATCTGATTTCGTAGACGACGCCTCGAGCTTTTTCTTTTTGTGAACGATCTTTTGGTTTAGGGGGGAGGATATAGAGAGTGTTTATCGGTTTGTGCGCAACTTTGAGGTCTTCTTTTTGTAATATTCGGCTGAGCGCTTCGCTGGTACCTCTGACGTACGGGATGGACACTCGCTTCTGGGGTTGGGGGGAAGTCAACGGCTGGAGGTCCCGCAGTTTGTTTATTCTTTTTTTGTCTGGTTGTTCTTTGAATGAAGTCATCTGTGTAGCCATTTTTCTTAAGTTCATTGAGAACCGTTCTCTTTTCTTTCTTTGGATCCGATCCCGATGAGGAATGAGTTTCGGCTCGTTTGAATAAAAAATCTACAACAGACGCGTTGCAGTCTGCCGAATGGTCGGATTGGAAATGAAGGTAGCGGCCTGTGTGGGTTAGTTTTTGGTAGACTGAAAATTTTAGAATGCCGTCTGTTCGTGCAACTTGTACATCTAAGAATGGAAGCGATCCGTTCTGTTCGCGCTCATATGTGAACTGTGTATCCTGGTCTATGGAGTTTAATTGTTTCTGCAGGCTTTCAGCTTGCCCCGTCTTCACGATGCTGAAGGAATCATCCACGTGCCTGAGGAAGACTTTTGATTTCGGGGAGAAAGTACTTAGAGCTCTCTCCTAGATGCTCTCCATAGTCAAGTTAGCCATGGCAACGGAAATTGAGGCCCCCATAGGAGTTTCTTTAACCTGTTTGTAGTAGCTGCTTCGGAAGGTGAAATAGGTATCGGACAGGCACAGTCCGAGAAGGCGGCAGATCTCGTCTACACTGAAAGGGGTTCTCTCGCTGAGCATATCGTCGCATTCCAGGGCATCCCTAGTTGCGGAAATAGCCAACTTAATGGGTACTCTAATGAACAGAGAGTTTACATCAAAAGAGACCAGACATTCATCATCTTCGATACGTACTTTTGATGTGAGTTTGATGAAATTCTCGGAGCCGCGCACGTGGGATGCTGTCCTTCCAGTGAGTGGTGATATGATCTGATGCAAATAAGTGGATAGTGATCGTAGTGGAGAACACGAAAAGTCTACGATTGGTCATAAGGGGATTCCGGGTATATGGAGTTTTGGCAAGCCGTAGAAAGCTGGGGCGGATCCGTTCCTACACATTAATTTTAGGTAGAGATTTCAACAATTTGTATGGCTGCGGAATATTTCAATCAGCGTCTTATTCAGCACCGATTGGGTTGTCGTAGTGAGCTCCTTCTTTAGTTGCTCGTAATCTTGGCTGTCAAGCAGGACGGACGCCTTTTCCTCGTATAGTCCTTTGTGTTCAAAACAATGGCTGAGTTCCCCTTGTCCTCCGGTAGGATTACAATGCTTGTATCTTCTTTCAGTGTTCTCACTGCTCTTATTTCGTCGGAAGGTAAGTTGCGTTCTCCTCTATGGTTGTTACTGAACCTTATTATGCCGACTACTTTCAGTCTGACCTGTTCCCGCACTTTGAGGTCTAGTTGCTGGATGCCGCTCTCAAGGGCGGCGATCTTTTTGGGGAGGGGTGGGACTGTGGCAACAATGAATTTGTGACCTTTTGTCAGCATTGCTCGTGAGCTACCTCGCTGATAAATTGGTTACTGTGTGTTTAAATCTCCCGTTTTCTCGGTTTCGTTGATTAGGGAAGTGAATTTCTTCTGTGTTTGACTGCGTTTCATTTCCTCTCAGGACGCCATGGCCATTGCAAACGATTCAATTGATATGTTAATGAAAAGAAGAATGCCACTTCCGTACTGCACGTTGTATAGATATCTGCCGTTAATCTTCACTCCTAAGCCTTCCAAATCCAATAGCTTCAATATTCCTTCTAAGCATGCAGAGGATAGCTTTGTAGAGATTGTGTCATCTTCCCTGACCCCTATATTGACAAGCATTCTGTCACATTTCTTTCTGTGGAGGAACAAGGTGACTGTTCAATCTTTGTAAATATTTCGCAAGATCTTCATGTATGCCTTCCGTACTCCTTGCATACGCACTGCCTCCATGACTGCTTGTATCTCTACTGAATGAAATGCTTCTTCATAATCTATAAAGCTATATAGAGAAATCCGTTATACTCAGCAGATTTCTCAGTTACATGATTGATGACGTGGACATATGTCATTGCGGAATATCTCTTCCTGAAACCAGTCATTCCTCTTGGATTGATGGAAGTGAAGTGCTGCCCTTATACTAGTAGAAATCATGTTCATGAATATTTGATACAATGCTGAAAGCAAGCTAATGGGCCTATAATTTGATCCTTTAATGCCTTCCTGTTTATAGATTAATATAATGTTCTCTTCCACAGCACTGTACAATTGCAAGTGAGCGTCTTTCCTGTCCATGTCTCCTTTCTTCCGCAACGCTTCTGCGCTCCCTCTTTGCAACAATACTGGTACAGTACTAGTTGTTTGGAGCAGTTGAAGGTATGAAACATTGGGTATAAAGGGCCGCAAGCTTTTTGACGCGTAAGATCTCCTCCACACATGAATAAATTAATTGCTATTCCAACTTCTTCTACCGCTTTCCCCAGCACATATCTTGCAGGGCCCTTCGAATTTAATGGGTGGTTATAAAAGCAGTACCCTGATCATGACTATTTTAATGGAGGTTGCGTGGCTGCTCAGGTAGTGCACAAGTAAGTCTAGAGTTCTTCTGCTTCTTTTACTATATCATCTTTCACTGCACACAACATGCCCTGTTATATGTCACGGATTATTGATAGAAAAGCGTCAAATGGCCCATTGAGCGAAAAAGTCGGCGTTAGTTACCTGTAGCAGCGAATCGGCACCTAAACGTGCATTTCCACTAGTTGCAACGCCACGAGCTGCGCCTCGATGGAGCTGAATGTGCGAAAGGGAAACCTACTGCTGCTATGGCGGACCAGGTGTTGCATGAGGGTGGAGGACATTCCCACGACGACCCGTCTCCTTCGTGCTTGCTCTTATAAACCTGTGTTATTCGCGCGTTCCTTGCCTGTGCAACATGTCACATGCGTTCTAACACTCTTCACATTGTCACATTCTTCGAAAAGGCCAAATTAAGACGCGCCAAGCATCTCAACGCACTCTCCTCCCCGTGAGGAGTTCATAATTTGAGGGCAGCTCAGCGGCGTTCAACTGAGCGTTAATGCTTTCGCATTCACAGCTCTAAGTGCGTTTTCTAAAAGGTCATATTAAAATGCGCCAAGCGCCTCAGCGCACTCTCTTGCCCGCGAGAAGTTCATAACTCGGAGGACCGCTGAGCGATGTTCAACTGGGCGTTAATGCTCTCGCATCCACAAGTCATGAGAAGTGCTTAGGTGTCCTCGAATTTTACGCGCAAGCTTAGATGCCCCAACTGTAAAATCGGTGAAATTATGTTTTTCCCCGCGATCGGAGCTAGCACTAGAGGGGGAAAGGGGCCTGGATGTGAAGTCATCATCATGCCATTCTGGTCGTACACTCTCTCATCCGAGTGTCATCATGGCGTTGTCACCCCATGGTCTTCATGTCAGGCATTCGTTGTCATACCGTCATCATGACACTATCATGGTTATTACGCTGTCGCCATCCTGCTCTTATCATGCCGTCGTAGCCACGCCATTGTGGTCACGCAGGTCACACTATTGACACGTGTACTTTTCTTTATCTGGCAACCACGTTTCGCCGCCTAACAAATGTAATCGCACAGCGTGGGACGCACCTGCATGTATCCGAAGTTTCTGGAAAGTTATCGATGCTTCTATCCGATGTCTGTTGTCGCCGAACCTTATGTTATCTGATTTCGTCACCTGACGCGAATGGTGTAGAACTTTGTGGAAGGCGCGCGGGTGCGAACGATTAGTCTGGAACATTCGACGACTGCTCTATAAAAGCCGACGCGCTTGACTCGCTGATCAGATTTTCGACGATCGCCGAGCGTGTTCGCCGCTATCTTTGTGCTATAAGTGTAGCCTGTTTTGTGGGCACAGGTTCGCCCAATAAAAGTTAGTTTTGTCGTTCACAGTATTGCTACTGTGTTCCTTGACGTCACGACCACGTGACATCTGGTGGAGGTGCTTGTGCGTTCATGTACCGAACGCTCCCGCAAAGCCGCGATCCAAGCCCGATTCCCGAGGACAAAACCAACGACGCCCAAGACCAGCGTGCTAGCCGCCGACTGCAAGGACTGCCCCAGAGCACGGACCTGAGACGAGCAGGAAGATTGCCACCAAGACCACCCCAATGGCAGCCCCAGCATCCCCCGTCGTGCTGCAGCAGCCCAGGGAGCCCCCCACGTTCCGCGGTTAACATTCGAGAACCCGGAAACCTGGCTCGAGATGTACGAGAGGGCCGCTGCGTTTAACAGCTGGAACAGCGACGACAAACTGCGACATGTCTTCTTCGCATTGGAAGACGCTGCCAGGACGTGGTTCGAGAACAGAGAAACCACCTTAACGACCTGGGACCTTTTCCGAAGCGGCTTCCTGCAGACATTCACAAGCGTCGTACGCTGAGAACGAGCCCAAGCACTACTAGCAACCCGAGTGCAGCTGCCTAACGAGACCACTGCGATTTTTACAGAAGAAATGAGCCGCCTGTTCCGCCACGCAGGCCCGGAAATGTCGGAGGAAAAGAAAGTCCGGCTACTAATGCGTGGTGTAGAGGAGGAACTTTTCGCCGGTATGGTACGAAACCAACCGAAGACCGTCCACAAGTTTCTTCGCGAGGCCACTAGCATCGAGAAGACACTCGAGATGCGAAACCGGCAATTCGACCGCCGCACCAACTCTAAAAACTATGCCGGAGTTCAATCACTGGCCTCCGACGACCTGCCCGAGGCTATCAGGGCAGTCGTACGAGAGGAGCTTCGGAAGATGTTCCCGTCGTCGCAGCCTCAAGTGGCCTCGATCGCTGACAACATCAAAGATGAGGTTCAGCCGTCGCTTGGAGTTCCGGAGGTGCAGCCTCAATTACCGCAACCCCAGCACGAAGCGCTGACCTACGCCGCTGTCGTACGCCGTCAAGGTCCCCCTCCGCGATCACGCCAGGGCCCTACAACGCCGCAATTCCGTCGACCACCGCCGCCGCCGCCAGCACGCTGTTAGATATGGAGCTGTTTCCTGCGATTACTTCGAGTTCCCCAAACCACTTCGAGTCGCAGCACAGCTAATTGAGGAATGCCGAAGCAGGAAAGCACATTCCAGAGGAGCGGCCGAGCAAACAAGTTTAAGGCAACAAGTTCACGGGCCAACAAGTTCGTGCGCCGCCGGGATTAGCAGGTGGGCCTCGGACAATGGAGCATGAGCAGCCCTCCCCTTCTCCTCGTTAGAAGTGCATTGCCAGTCTGCGAGGCAAGACCGCAGAGAGCCGCCAGGTGTGACACCGCGACACGGGCGCCTTCCATTGGCTGAAAGTGGCGTCATCGGAGCGGACTCTCCCATTGGTCAAACATGACGTGACTTACAGTGCTCGAAGGGTTTATAAGAAGCCTTCCAGAGAGACCAGGACATCCCCTGATTCCCTGATTCACCTCTCTCGAACTTCATGCCGCGGGCCGCAGCGTCCGAGTTGCTGCCGGCCCGTAATGACTGTACAACTGTTACTTGTCGCTCACCTCTCTGTACATAATGTAGAATAAATACTCCCAAGTCTGGGTTTCCGTCCCGACGTCCGTCCTCCAACCCCTACATCTGGTTGGCAGCGGTAGGATCGCCTCCGAATGCATCAGCTGGTGGCAGCGCTACGGATCAACCTTCGTCGAGAGAGATCATAAGGAACCGGAAAGAGCGAAGAAGAGAGCCTTCGTCGAAAGACGTCCGAAGAAACTGGGAGTAGCGAAGAAGGAGCGAGCCTTCGACCCAGGGAGTCCGGAGGAACCGGGAACAGCGGACAAATGAACCGGATGGCAGGGTGCTGCAACCGTAAGTGAGCGCGTGGTTTTTTCCTTATGATTCGCCAGACTCAACTGTTGTGTGTTCATTTTGATAGTTCTGGGAATCGGGAGTTCGTTGCATTGTGTGTTTGCACAAATTAATTAAGGAAAACAGTTTTAACCACCTGTCGGGGCAGCTGCCATGGATCTTAGAAGGTTGACGAGGTTAGACTTGTTGTTGGTGTGCGACGATTTGGGAGTTGAGGCGGACGAACGGATGGAAACGCCAGCTATCATAAAGGCGATTAACGATAGTGGCAATGATGATGAAAGCATTAAGCTTGCTTGGGAGGTGATACAGGAGCCACGGGAGCGTGTGCGTCGTGTACGTTTGCGGGAGCGTCGTGAACTTAAGAGTGAGAGTAAGCGTGAACAACGCGAGAAGGAACGGAAGCATGAGCTTCAAGAACTTACTCTTAGGTGTCAGCGTCACGAACGTGAGAAGGCACGCGAACGTGAGAATCAACGTAAGCTTCAGCGAGAGGAAAAGTATGAGAGAGAGAAGGCAGCACTGATCAAAGAGATACAGTATTGTGATCAGTTATTGGCACAGAGACAACGGCTGTCTGAGAATTCTGTAGGTGGTACAGAGCGAAAGAATGAGGAAGTGTCTAGCGGACTTTCGCCAAAAGCCGACGAGAAGAGTAGTGCCTGTGAGATTGGCTGCCGATTCATAAGTGAAGGGAAAAGGCTAGCTGCTAACGATGCCTTAGTGGCAACAGAGGCCGTTAAAGGCCGCAAGGAGAGCGACGAGGTGCTGTGCCAACAGATGACTGTAGAGACAGCTAGGCCAGCTGCGAACAAATTGGCACAGTTACCACGTGTGTGCGTCGCTGTTAATGTTAGCGAGGTTGCTAGCGAAGGAAAGGGTACTTCTGACCCGACAGAAGCGAGCACCCATGTAGAGCCAGATGTGCGTGCAGAAGTGAAGTGCGAGCTGGACGATGCAGTTGAGAATAGTTCTCGGGATGGCGAGCTCCGTAGCTCACGAGAGAACAACTGCATTGTTCAGGGATCGGTGCGGCTCTCCGCGAGTCCAGATAGCCTAGATAGGGATGATTCAGTTATTAATCATTCGGACTGTGCGCGTGAGACAGCGATCGATACCGACGGGCTGTGTGCCGATGCACAGAGTGAGCTGGGCAATGTAGTAGAGGGCAGTTCGCAAGAGTGCGGGTTGTCTAACTCGAGTAAAGCCTGCTGCATTGTTCCAGAGTCGGTTGAGCTGTCCGCCAGTCGAGGCAGAGAGAGTGTTGATTTAAGTGAGAATCACTCAGACTGTGCGGGTAAGAGACCGATCCGGGCCGACGAAATGTGTACCGGCCAGCACGAGGCACGAGAGGGCGACATGAAAGCGAGTGCAAAGAGAAAGCGCCGTAAAAAGAAGCGCGGTAGAGACCGAAAGACGGTAACAAATGTAGCACCGCCAAAGATGGCGAGAAACCCAAAAGGGCGAGGCGCGAGGAAAAAGGTGCGGTCGTCAAGGACGATGTTGACGCATCCAGAACGTTCGAGCCACCGGTCGAAAGGGGACCGCGAAGCATGTTCTGCACGGACGCGGACAAAGGGCACGAGGCAGTTAGACTCCTCGTCGTTCCGTAGTTCTTTTCACAGCTCAGCGTGCAGTTCGAAGAAACGCAAGGTGGCAGGACGAGACCAGGTGGGGAGTAGCGACGCGGTCAATCGAGTTTGTGTTGAAAGCGGGGCGCCAGGACGCAAATTGGCAGGAGACCGTAACGTCTTGGGGGAGCTGATAGTAAATCAGCCCTTTTGTTGTTTCTCGGCAGCCAGAGTAGCTTTCAAGCCGCGCCCACCCCGAGGACGGCTCAGAGTATGAGTCAGACATAAGCGTTTGGAACGGAAGGCCAAGAGAGCTTCCGTAGCAAAAAAAAAACGTGTTGTTTTGTTTTATTATTGAGCATCGGAAAATTTCGCGATTTGAGACTAGGTTTTCTTTCCATATGTAAAGGTATGAGCTTTGTTTGTGTTTTCGTTTGAGAAGCTCGAGATTTGAAATATGCGTTTTAAGTAAACATGTAGTTTCGCGAGATGCTCATTAATAAGTAGTTAGGTTTTTTTTTGTGTGTGTGTGTATGAGTAACCTGAAGGTCAAGGTTATCGTCGAAAGGCCTATGGTAAAGCGCGTGTGTTATTTAACCTTCTTTCTTTTTAAGTGTTGAATTTTCTAAGGTTAAGCGCGTAAATTTTCAGTGAGTGCATGATTTGCACGGAGAAGCGTTCTTAGTTCCATTAGCGCGTGTCCTGTGTGGACGGAAGGAAGCAGACTTTATGACTGGGTTGCTAGTGTGTGTGGAGGGCAGCCGTATTCTGACTTCTCTGTTAAGTACGCGTGGAACGAATTATTAAAAGACGCATTATTTTAAGAGTTCTGCGGAGTGTGTAAGTCCCGCAAGTTTAATTGTTCGTTTATGTCACGTGTCCTGTAGGACTTTCAGGGAAGAAACGTGAGTAAGCGTAAATGAAAAGTTTGCCTACAACGCAAGTACGCGTTTTGTTTAGTGACCACAAGACTAGCGCGCTTGTGATTACGTGCTTGTGAGGTTGACCAGATTGTTCAGTGGCACCAATACCTGCGATAAGTACGCCACTGCGATAGATTGGAAACATGCTGTTCGTGTAGTTAGGCCACTTAAGTTATGTTCGGCTGTTTTCATTTGTTGTTTGCATCGTCAACGACCCTTTTGTTTTGCAACAATAGTACTCTGGTCTTGTCGGCAATCGAGGAGAAATGCATAGCTGTTTGGAAGGGTGGTTGGAACTGCTTTGTCTAAATTGGGGAACTAAAAGATCAGGGTTGATTTTGACTCAGTAATAGCCTGGCGAGTCAGGGGTGAAGAGCCTGCGCTTACGCGTGGTGCAGCGCTGTGTTGTTTGGTTTGTTTGACGTATGTTCTCCAGGGCCCAGGATCCCGAGGGTTGTCAAACGAGGCTCGACCCCAGTACCCTGCAGCTTCTTTCAGCGTTCCTCATGGCCATCGAATTGAGTTCACCGGCCATTCAGAACAACCGGGGCGAGGACGAGCTGTTAGATATGGAGCTGTTTCCTGCGATTACTTCGAGTTCCCCAAACCACTTCGAGTCGCAGCACAGCTAATTGAGGAATGCCGAAGCAGGAAAGCACATTCCAGAGGAGCGGCCGAGCAAACAAGTTTAAGGCAACAAGTTCACGTGCCAACAAGTTCGTGCGCCGCCGGGATTAGCAGGTGGGCCTCGGACAATGGAGCATGAGCAGCCCTCCCCTTCTCCTCGTTAGAAGTGCATTGCCAGTCTGCGAGGCAAGACCGCAGAGAGCCGCCAGGTGTGACACCGCGACACGGGCGCCTACCATTAGCTGAAAGTGGCGTCATCGGAGCGGACTCTCCCATTGGTCAAACATGACGTGACTTACAGTGCTCGAAGGGTTTATAAGAAGCCTTCCAGAGAGACCAGGACATCCCCTGATTCCCTGATTCACCTCTCTCGAACTTCTTGCCGCGGGCCGCAGCATCCGAGTTGCTGCCGGCCCGTAATGACTGTACAACTGCTACTTGTCGCTCACCTCTCTGTACATAATGTAGAATAAATACTCCCAAGTCTGGGTTTCCGTCCCGACGTCCGTCCTCCAACCCCTACAACGCCCACCCGTCGCCAAGCGGAGCTACCCGAGAAAGACAGATATTTGGCGAGCTCCCGACCACCGCCCGCTCTGCTATCACTGCGGAGAAGCCGGCCATGTGTATGGCCGATGCTCATACCGCGACAGGGACTGAGAGGGTTCGCCGTCAACGCACCGCGTCCACAGCTTGGAGAGCGCCCACGCGACATCGCCGACTACCTCGCCGCTACTCAATGGAGCCCTCGACGACCGTCTCGTTCGACGTCACCAGGACGCTACCTGTCGCCGCAGCGCCGACCATACACCGGCCCAGCCCGGGGCCGCTCTGCGAGCCCATATCCGGAAAACTAAAAGCAGCAACCGATGGAGGTGCGGTTGCTGTTCGTCGAACTGACGAAGATCCTCCGCTGCTGACGAATACGACGAAGAAACCACCTCGACGACCTAATGCCGACACGCCGCCGTCCAGAAGAAGTCGGGAAGCCAAGACTACACCGACGAAAGACGACTTACGACGCGACGTTCCAGCTTCAGTTCAACACGACGCAGCCGTGATCGGACGCCAAGACCGAACTGCAACGCCAGACAAAGAAGCACCGACCTCGACGTGCTTCTCGAGGGCCATGCAGTCACTGCCTTAGTCGACACAGGGGCTGATTACTCCGTAATGAGTGGACACATCGCCACCCAGTTGAAGAAGGCTAAGACTGCATGGTAGGGTCCCCAAATTCGGACCGCTGGAGGACACCTCATTACGCCAACTGGAATCTGCACGGCAAGAATTACCGTTCATGACCGGACTTACCCTGCCACCTTCGTTATCCTCCAACAGTGTTCGCGAGACGTCATTCTCGGCATGGACTTCCTGAACCAACACGGCGCAATCATTGACCTAAAGTCGAAGCCCATAACGCTGTCGGAAGATCGAGCGATACCGCCGGAGAGCTCTAGTAGTCACCATGCCTTAAGTGTGCTCGAAAGTCAATTCAGCATCCCGCCTCGCTCTAGCATTGTCATATCCGTAGGCACCAAAACGCCTGCCGACGTAGAAGGCGTCATCGAGGATGACCAACGTCTACTTCTAGACCGTGAAATTTGCGTCGCAAGAGGGATCGCTCGACTGCATGGAGGGAAAACTGAAGTGTTGCTGACAAACTTATGCCAGGAGTTAAAGCACATCAACAAGGGCACGACGATCGCGTACATCGAGGAAATTCTGGAAACCAGTAATGCGTTTGTCCTCTCGAATTCCGCCGTATCTACCCCGACGACCATGGTTCCCGAACCAGACTACGACATTAATCCAAGTCTCTCCGTGATTACGCAGCAGCAGCTCAAAAGTCTGCTCCAACGATACAAAGGCTGCTTTTCGACGTCATCGAGGATTCGACAAACACCAGTCGCCAAGTATCGCATAATAACTGAGGAGAGCGCTCGACCACTCCGCCAGAGCCGTTAAGGCTCAACCAGACGTACGCGTTCCAATGCGTCCGCACACGCCGCACTGACTCGACGTCGCGTCGCGCCCGACGGAGGAAAAGGGCGCGCACCCAAACGATGCACGAGTTGCCGCGCGTCTCGCCGCGGCGGCGCAGTGTTGCTAGCTTGCCATGTTCAAGGCAGTCTAGCCTTCGCTTAACGGACACGTTAAGCATGTGTGTTACATATTGCAAGAAAACACAATAAAAGCGGGGAAGGCGAAGCTAACTTCACCACAGACTTCACGACGCGCGCGTGGAGCCGGAGAGATTGCTCAAACACATCACGCTAGGCATCTCGGAGACGACGAGCGCGCCACCTGTCGCTGTCATGACAAAATGCCGCACCGCCATGCGCGGCGCAGCCCAGCCGATGCTGACACCTCCCATTCTAGCCACCCTACCCGGGCTTGCCTGAACGTCGCGCGATGAGTCGTTCCAGAAGTGACGTTGGCTTGCCGTGGTCATGTGAGGTGCGTCATGCTACTGACGCGAGCGGCAGCTTCCGGCGCGGGCGCGAAAAACCTAGCGGTTGTAGGTCTCGACGCCGCCGCGCGCCTACACGCGAAACAGCCTCCGCGCCTGACGCCGTACGCGCCCAGGCGTGGTGCAGCGCGTGCGGGCGCATTGGAACGCGTACGTCTGGTTGAGCCTTTACCGAGTTTCACCACAAGAACGTGAAGCTATAAGACAACAAGTCGACGAAATGCTGCGCGACGACATCATCCAGCCGTCGAAAAGCCCTTGGGTATCCCTTGTTGTCTTGGTGAAGAAAAAAGACGGCACCTTACGTTTCTGCGTCGATTATCATCGACTGAACAAAATCACAAAGAAGGATGTATACCCCCTACCACGGATAGACGACGCATTAGATCGGCTCTGCAACGCAAAACACTCCTCGTCGATGGATCTCAAGTCTGGCTACTGGCAAATAGAAGTCAACGAGAGAGATCGCGAAAAGACCGCCTTCATCACGCCAGACGGCCTCTACGAGGTCAAGGTCATGCCATTCGGACTCTGCTCGGCGCCTGCAACATTCCAGCGCGTCATGGACACGGTGTTAGCAGGATTGAAGTGGCAGACCTGTCTTGTTTACTTGGATGACGTTGTCGTCTTCGCCGAAAATTTCGACGATCACCTTAGGCGGCTTGCGACAGTACTAGAGGCCATCATGCCATCAGGGCTCACTCTGAAGCCAGAAAAGTGCCGCTTCGCTTACGATGAGCTTCTGTTCCTAGGCCACGTCATCCTCAAGTCTGGAGTTCGCCCCGACCCACAGAAGACAGCTGCCATTGCAAAGTTCCCGCAGCCCATCGACAAGAAGGCAGTGCGTAGATTTCTTGGCATGTGTGCCTAATACAGGTGATTTGTCAAGGACTTTTCACGTATCGCTGGGCCGCTGACACAGCTAACTAAATGTGCTGTCGAGTTCAAGTGGGAAACGCCGCAGGCCGACGCATTTCAAGAACTCAAACGACGCATGCAGTCGCCGCCCGTACTTGCGCACTTCGACGAGCACGCCGATACCGAAATCCACACTGACGCCAGTAGCCTAGGCCTCGGTGCCGTGCTAGTCCAGAGAAAAGATGGTCATGAACACGTGATAGCTTACGCTAGCCGGTCTTTGTCAAAAGCGGAAGGCAATTATTCTACAGCCGAAAAGGAATGCCTCGCCATCGTTTGGGCTACAGCGAAATATCGCCCGTACCTATATGGCAGGCCATTCAAAGTCGTCAGCGACCATCACGCTTTGTGTTGGCTAGCGAATTTAAAGGATTCTTCAGGACCGCTGGTGCGGTGGAGCCTAAGACTGCAAGAATATGATATTCTTGAATATGATATGAATATGATATGATATGATATCAATGATATGATATCAAGAATATGATATGAATATGATATGAATATGTCCGGACGAAAACACTCTGATGCCCATTGCCTATCACACGCCCCCATTGACTCGCCGCCGCAAGATGACGAAGATGACCACGCCTTCCTATGCATTTTAAGCGCAGAAGACATCGCTGAACAGCACCGAGCAGACCCGGAGTTGAAAAACCTCATCGAGTATTTGGAAGGGCACACCGACGTGTTCCCTAGAGCATTTAAGCGAGGATTATCTTCGTTCTCGCTTCCAAATAACCTACTCGTAAAGAAGAGCTTGTCACCAGTGCGCGCCAACTACCTTCTTGCCCCGTCAGGACTGCGTCCAGAAGTATTGCATGCCCTACACGACGATCCAACCACTGGGCACCTCAGATTCTCCCGGACGCTGTCGAGGATACAGGAAAGGTATTATTGGCCGCGCCTGACCGCCGACGTCGCCCGTTATGTCAGAACATGCCGAGACTGTCAGCGACGCAAGACACCGCAGACAAGGCCAGCCGGATTACTACACCCAATCGAGCCTCCTTGCCGACCATTCCAGCAGATCGCGATGGACTTGTTGGAACCCTTTCCGGCGTCAACAACCGGAAATAAGTGGATCGTCTTGGCGACGGACTACCTCACCCGCTTCGCTGAAACTAAAACACTGCCGAAAGGTAGCGCCGCCGAAGTAGCGAAATTCTTTGTCGAAAACATCCTACTGCGACATGGCGCCCCAGAAGTCCTCATCACCGACAGAGGAACGGCCTTTACAGCGGAGCTCACCCAGGCCGTTCTGCAATACAGTCACACAAGGCACAGGAGGACAACTGCCTACCACCAACAGACGAACGGTCTTACAGAGCGGCTGGATAAGTCCCTCGCCGACATGCTAGCAATGTACGTCGACGTCGAACACAAGACCTGGGATGCCGTCCTGCCGTACGTAACATTCGCTTACAACACGGCGGTGCAAGAAACAACCCAGATCACGCCATTCAAGTTGGTTTACGGCAGGAACCCGACGACGATGCCCGACGCCATGCTGCCGCATGTAACTGACGAAGGGAATCTTGACGTCGCTACCTATCTCCAGCGCGCCGAAGAAGCCCGACAGCTCGCCCGCCTGCGAATCAAGAACCAGCAGAGGACCGACAGCCGACACTACAACGTCTGACGACGCTTCGTCGAGTACTAGCCCGGCGACCGTGTTTGGGTATGGACCCCGATACGCCGACGAGGAGTGAGTGAGAAACTATTGCGACGCTATTTCGGACGCTACAAGGTCATCCAACGTATTGGCGCACTGGACTATGAGGTCGTGCCAGACGGCATTTCGCATTCACAGCGACGTCGCGCACGACCTGAAGTGGTCCACGTAGTGCACCTTAAACCGTTTTACGGACGCTAACGAACTTTCCTTATTTTTTTTCCTTGCAACGAGTGCTTATTTATTACGTTGGTTTGTTTGCAGCATCGGGTCGATGCTTTTTAAGAGGGGGGTATTGACACGTGTACTTATCTTTATCGGGCAACCACGTTTCGCCGCCTAACAAATCTAATCGCACAGCGTGGGAAGCGCCTGCATGTATCCGAAGTTTCTGGAAAGTTATCGATGCTTCTATCCGATGTCTGTTGTCGCCGAACCTTATGTTATCTGATTTCGTCACCTGACGCGAATGGTGTAGAACTTTGTGGAAGGCACGCGGGTGCGAACGATTAGTCTGGAACATTCGACGACTGCTCTATAAAAGCCGACGCGCTTGACCCGCTGATCAGATTTTCGACGATCGCCGAGCGTGTTCGCCGCTATCGTTGTGCTGTAAGTGTAGCCTGTTTTGCGGGCACAGGTTCACCCAATAAAAGTCAGTTTTGTCCTTCACAGTATTGCTACTGTGTTCCTTGACGTCACGACCACGTGACACTATTGTCGCCATGCCATCCTTGTCCGACCACTTTCATCGTCCCTTCGACATCAATCCTTCGTCGTCATACTGTCGTAATTAGGTTGTCCTCATTCAAACGTAGTCACGCCACGGTTTTCAGGCCATCATCATCATTGCGTCGTCCTCGTACATTCCCCATTAGGCGTTCGTTGTGGTGTGGCCGTCGTCAGGCCGTCAGGGTCATACCATTGTCGTTACTCCAGCTCCATTCTGATTTCGTCATGCTGTCGTCTTCATACAGCCCTTGTCATACAGCCTTCGTCGTGCATTCCCGCCACACTCGTCGTCATCCCAGTGTCCCGGCATTCTCGTTAGCTCATCGTCGTCATACATTTCGTATTAGCATCCATTGTACTGTCGCCGCCATGCCATCGTGGTAGTGTCATTGTCGCTACTGCAGCGTTCGATATCCGAATCTCGTCATGCGGTCGTCGCCAGGTCATCGTCGTCATGCAGTCTTCGTTATACAGTAATCATCACGCCGCTCTCGTCGTACACTATTTCCTGCGAGGGCCCATGTATCGTCTCATGCGATTGTCGTCATTGCCTCGTCGTCGTACAGTCGTCATGCATTTGCTGTCGTACAGTCGTCCTCATGGCGTCCCGGTTACTTCATTCACGCCGTTTTAACATCGACAACATACTCTCATCGTGCCATCATTGTCCCGCCGTCGTCATCTGAAAGTCGTCATCATATCATTGTCGGCATGTCATCATTGTCACACTGATGTTTTGTTGTCATGGCCACTTTATTAACGTCATCGCGTTGTCCTGATGCCTTCGTAGTCAAACCACATCCATCGATCCATCGAAATCATTCCTTCTTCGTCATGCTATTGTAATCACGCTGTCGTCATTCAATCGTACTTAAGATGGTCGTACTTATTATGGTGGTTATGATGATACTTAGTGGTCGTGCCATCACCTTCATTCCAGCGTCGTGAACCTGTGGTTGTCATACTGTCAACGTCATCTCATTGCTCTTATGTCCTCGTCAAGCCGCAAACGTCATACGATTGTCATTATGTAAGAATCGTCGTGTCATTGTCGTCATGCAGCCTTTGTCGTTCCTCTGATGTCATTCCTTCTTCGCCATTCCCTTGTCATCCCTGCGTCAGCGCGAAACAGTCGTGGTCATGCTTCCAGGCTCATGAGCAACCTTGTCAAGTGAGTGTCATAGCAAAGTAGGACGAGACCGGAGTATGTCGCATAGAGCCGAAGCAATGGAAATCTCTGAATCGCCACTGCAAGATGTAAATTAGGATAACTTCAGAAGTACATTGTGTCGCTGCATTGCTCTAACGCTAATCGCATTACGGCTGCAAGTGACTGTGAGATGAGACCTTCCATATGCGTTTTCTTCTACACGCTTAGTCGTCCTTTTTTGTAGGGGAACTGTAAAATGCTCGAACGTAAATTGTTGCCCGCGGTAAGTTCAACTTTCAGCAATTCATCGCACAAGCTACAAGGTGAATCTGCGTATGCAATGCACTTACCCAATCACTACTCAGGTCAAGGGCTTCCGTTATTCCTTTATACGCGAAATGAATCTCTCTGAGCTCGACGTTCTCAAACAGATCCTTGCTGCAGTACACACTGCGGAATTCTGCGCCCGTGCTGGTAATTGTTGAATACCATTCCATTTCTATGCCATTTTGCTCGTACTGCAAAGGACACAAACCTCATGTTACTCAGGTAGTGAAAGAAACGTAGGAAGCGTTTGCTTCCCCCATTCTACAAACATAGAAAGAAGGTTTTATGTAGATAGCAGATATTAGATATAATCCGTCGCACACAGAGCTAGTTCGTCATGATTGCTTTTAGACCAAACAGTGCGCTCAGAAGATCTCAACGATTTGGGAGTTTTAACACTGATAAAAAACGTGTTCGTGCGACGTACAGTGCTCAGCGATTGAAACGCCGTGCTCGGACAACATGGTGGCCGGTACTTTCCTGCACCAGCGGTAGGTGCTGCTCACAGTGATGTGATGCGTTGTAACTGCATTCGGCCTCCTCAGCGATCACCCAGCAATCACTGGTGGCGCAAACTGCGACGGCGGCCGTGCTGTCTGAATATCGCGTTTCAATCGTTGAGTACAGTATATTGAAATTCTACATCTGTGGTACTACTAGTAAAGGATTAACAGCCGCATGATCATTTTTCATTTTATTGCGATAGAAATTTGTAGACGCTAAAGGCGAATTTCACCGTGACATTATGCATACAGTCAAAGTGCGATGACACAAGGTAGCTCATTGTATGATTGTATGACACAGGAGCAGTCCAGGCAGTCACAACAAACGAACGGCCTTTAACGAAGTACTTATTTTGTGCAGAGCACCCGTCGCCATTTTACGTTGAACGCCTACGCCTAGTCACACTGCCAGGTCACGCAGCGACAGGGGGACCATCCAACTCCATTGGAAAGAACCCGCCGGACCAACAAATGCTTCTGCGCATCCTCATGAACCCTGACGTCACCAGCTGGAGCTCCCATCACCGTTTTACGTCGAGCGCCTACGCCTAGTCACTCTGCCAGGTCACGCAGCGACAGGGGGACTATGCAACTGACCATTGGAAAGAACCCACCGGACCAATAAATGCTTCTGCGCATCCTCATGAGCTCTGACGTCACAAGCCGGATACTTAAATGATTCCTTGACTGAGAGCGGCATCACACATGAGCAGTCCAGGCAGCCACAACAAACGAAAGGCCTGTAACGAAATACTTATTTTGTGCAGGTCTGTTCTATTCATATCGTTACTTAAGTAATCATTACTTAGGCTGCCGGACTGCTCCCTACTATGTGCGCGATATGAGTAAAAAGGCTCCTACAACCGTTAACGAACATACCGAGCCTTTGGCAAACTTGACTAGTAGACTTGATGAGAAATATTATGAAATGAAACATGACCTATTGAGCTTGATAGGAACTGAGTAGAACCCTGTAAAACAAGCAATGAACATCATCAATGAAAGCTTTGAGTCATTTCGATCAGAAATGCAAACACTAAAGAGCGAAATAACCAAAGTTAAGGATTACAATAGGAAAGTAAAAAACAACTTGCGTCTTATAAAGTAACTCGGAGACATTAAGAAAGAGTTAACTGACATGCAGCAATACAGTCATAACAGCAACTTGGAAATAAAAGAAATACCTCTAGCCCGAGAGGAGGATCTAACATCGACAATGAAAGCAATTTCGACTTGCATTGGCTCTGAGATTGCCGAGTCTGACATCGAAGTAATTCATCAAGTCCTGTCGAAGGACAAAGAGAAACCCAACATCATATCAAAATTGTACTCTCGCAAAGTTAAGGACCGGGTTCTGAGAGCGGCAGAAAAGCAGAGGCTGAACACGTCCACCTTCGGATTCAAGGATAGTTCGCCAGTGCTCGTGAATGAACACCTTTGTCCAGCAAATAAGATGCTTTTGGCAAAAGCATTGCATGCAAAACGAGAAAAAAATTGGAGAGAGAGAAAGAAACTTTAATGTGATTCTAAAGATTTGTAGGAGGGGTGGTCGGAGCCTCTCAGTCCAGGGCCCCACTGGCCTCTGCCGCCTGCCTGACCTGGCTAATTAAGGACTTTTGTCCTGCCAGATCGGAGCGGGCGAGCTGTACCTCCCACTGCTCCATTGTCCTACTGGTGTTTGGCCTATGAGGGTGTTTAGTGCACTTCCAGGTTATGTGCATGAGGGTAGGTATGCCACCGCACCAAGGACAGTTGGCCCTATAACGAGTGGGATACATGGCGTTTAGCAATTTTAAATGGGGGAACACCCCGGTCTGTATTTTACGCCAATCGGCGGCCTCTTCCCCGTTAAGTTGTGGGTGAGGCGGCGGGTATTTTCTTCGGACTCCACGCTGATGAGCAAGGATGTCTTTGGCATTTAAATTGGTGGAATTTTGTGATGGGTAGTGCGGGTGGTTGGGGTTAGAAGAGGACGCCGTCGCTCGGTTAGTGAACCCTCGAGCTAACGCGTTAGCCTTTTCGTTCCCCTGTACCCCCGCGTGGCCCGGGCACCAGAGTAGGCGATGATGGTTGTTGAAGGATTTCGGGATTATCGCGAGGCTAGCCGCAGTCACGTGCCCCTTGAGAAACATGCGACATGTCTCCTGGGAGTCCGTGACCACGACCGAGTCCCTTTGCGAACGCTCCGCGTGAGCGAGTGCGATCGCCACTGCTAATATTTCAGCCGAGGCTGGGGATCCCGCCGTGGCCGACGCGGTAATTTGCTGTTGGCTGACAGCGTTCCCGACTGCCAGGGCGTACCTCCTTTGGTAGCGCTGCCCGGTCGTGTCTGCATACAGAGCTGCGTCCGTGTAGTACGTGTTGTACCTATGGTTGTTAGAGTAGGCTGATTGAATGTGTTGTGCGCGTGCTTTGCGCCTTTCTTTGTTGTACTCTGGATGCATATTCTTTGGAATTGGGGCTACTGTAATTTTGGATCTCATCGAAGGAGGGAGAGGTACGGCCTGCTCTGTGAGATAAATGGGGTATGCTGGGATATTGAGTCTAGCCAATATTGCCCTACCAGTTTTTGTGAAGCTGAGGCGCTCCCTCTGTCGCATCAGGGTGGCTTGCCTCAGTTCGTCGAAAGTATTGTGCACTGCCAAAGCTAACATGCGCTCCGTTCAAGTACATTTAGGCAGGCCCAGAGCAGCTTTGAAAGCGGTTCGAATTATTGTGTCAGCCTGCTTTTCCTCCTCCCTGTTCAGGATTTGGTACGGTAAGCCATAGGTTATTCGACTAACCACTAAGGCCTGTACGAGCCTTAGGGTATCGTCTTCTCGCATTCCCGCTTTTCGATACGTCACGCGACGTATCATTTGGGCTATGTTGTTGGCTGTGGATTTGAGGGTCTTGAGTGTCTGTAGTGCTCTCCCGTCGCTCTGAAGCCACAAACCCAGGACTCGCATCGTGGGTACCTCTCGGACTGATTGGCCCTCAACCACGATGTTAATCGATCCTCTGGATTTGTAGCCTTTCGCGTGTATCCGGATAACCTCAGATTTTTCGGGTGCGCACTTCAGGCCATTCCATCTAGAAAATTTCTCCACCGCTAATACTGCACTTTGGAGCGTATATTCCTTATCCCCTAGTGAACCTCTGCTCGTCCACAGCGCGATGTCGTCTGCGTAGAGCGTGTAACCTAGGTCGGGTATCCGATCCAGATCGCGCGCGAGTCGACACATCGCAATGTTGAAGAGAAGAGGAGATAATATAGCTCCTTGAGGTGTTCCTTTGTCAGGCATTTTAAATAAATCCGAAGTGATTTGGCCAATACTGATACTCGCCTCGCGGTTGGAAAGAAACGCTCTTAAGTAATTGTATGTGCGCTCACCACCACCCGCGAGTTCGAGTTCTTCCAATATTGCGGCGTGAGAGACGTTGTCAAATGCTCCTTTAAGGTCTAATGCTAGGACTAGTCTCTCGTCGCCGTACGGTATATTAGTTAGAATTTCATCTCTAAGTAGGAGGAACGCGTCCTGGCAAGATAAACCCGTGCGAAATCCTATCATGGAGTCCGGGAACCAGCTCCACTCTTCCAGGTATCGCTGCAATCTGCTATGGATAACCCTTTTATAGAGCTTACCTAGGCAGGACGTGAGCGACACCGGCCGTAGTGTATCAATCGAGGGATTCTTTTTTGGTTTGGGGATCATGATTATTTTAGCCAATTTCCACTCTTGGGGCAAGTCTCCCTTGGCCCAGCACTCGCTATTAAATACCTTTGTGATTTTCGCTAGGGCTACCGAATCCATGTTTCGAATCATTGCATTTGTGATCGAGTCTGGGCCCGGTGCCGAGTTTTTAACTGCGGATTGTGCCGCCTCATACACTTCCGCGTACGTTATATCTTCGTCTAATTTAGGGTTCGCCTCCCCCGCGTATTGTCTCCTCGCGGACGACGATGCCGTAGCAGGTGAGGGTCCTATGTACTTTTTCTGAAGCGCATGAACGAGATCTTGGTCTGTACCCTCGAAGTTGTCTGCTATAATTTGGAGCTTCTTGTTGTTCTCAGTACGCGTGCTCATCGGGTCTAGCATGCTTCGTAGTATTCGCCACGTACTGCTCGTTCCCAGAGTTCCTGACAGGGTTCCACAGAACGTCGCCCACTCGTTTTTAGCGAGCTCGTTGACATGGCCTTGGGCTTGCTCTGCCAAGAGAGCGATGCGTTGTCTCAGGTGTTTGTTTACACGTTGCCTTTTCCACCTCTTGGCCAGTTTCCGCCTCTCTTCCCATAGGCTGACCAGGTGAGAGTCTATCACCGGCACCTCCGCTGTACGCTCAATGGCTTTAGTGGTGTCCCCGTGTGCTCGTCGAAGGAATTCGGTCCATTCTCGCATGTTGGTCGGGGCTGTATCCGACTCCTCCAGAGCTCTCTGGAGTTTTCTATAACGAGGCCAGTCAGTTAATTTAGTCTTTCCTATTGTTCTCCGTATGTTGGGCGTGGAGAGCGCTACTCGGATTATGTCGTGATCGCTTCCCAAATTTTCATCAAAGGAAACCCATTGTGCGTCTCTGATGTTTATTGTAAAGGCACGGTCGGGCGCCGTGTCTCTACTGACGCTGTTACCCGTGCGCGTCGGTTTGCCGATCTGATTGATTGCCCGTAAGCCCAAGGCCGTTGCGGTGCGTTCGAGTAGGAACCCTTTGGGCGACGTTTTCGCGTATCCCCATAGTATGTGGGGTGCATTAAAGTCACCCACTATCACCGCCTTATCCCTGGTGCCCGCTAAATCTTTTGTTGCTGAGAGAATGTGGGGTAGGTCGTTCCCTTTTCTTTTGGGAGGACTGTACAGATTTGTGATTAGTGTGTGTGCCTTACTTCGTTTCTTTGGCATCACACTGATAACTATGGAATTAGTCTCTCCCTCAGTTGGCGGAAGTGTTAATAATTGAGCGTTTATCGACTTGCTCACCAGCGTGGCGACCTTCGAATTTTGAGGATCGCTCAGAGTGTAGTATCCCTGCAATTTGGCCGGCTTGGCCCCGACCTCCTGCAGACATATCACGTCCGGAGCGATTCCGGAGTTTTTGATAAACTGGTGGAACACTGCCGCTTTCCTGGAGAAGGAGCGGCAGTTCCATTGCCATATCTCTAATTGGTCTGAATTTTGTATTCGTTGCGATTTCTTAGCGTGATTAGCCATGTTGCCCACTCTTATTTTAAGCCCGTGACGTTTCCGTGTCCGAGCCGTCGGATTCTGTTACGCAGTGGCTTATTTTAGTTTTTGCCGTACCCGCTCCTATCGCAATTGCGCGTTTTTTTGGTGGGAACAGCCTTCGAGACTTTTGGAAGTTCGCCTGGATGTCAGACGACAAACTGTTAATGCGCAAGACAGAAAATTTGAGAGTTCTGCACGTGACATGCGCAGAGGACCACGATAGAGTATAGTAACCGATTTAGATTATTATTAACACAGAAGTTGAAAGGGCGTCGCACAAACATAAAGACATATCAATGTTCCATTGCAATATCCACAACATAAAGAAAAATGTCGACCAGCTACTAATCTATTTGTCACAACATTCATTTCGATAAGATATAATCGCAATAACAGAAACTTGGCTAAAGGAAGATAAGTACATAAATATACCTGGATATGTGATGTTGTCACAGCCGAGAGCGCATGCGACACCTGAAGGTGGAGTAGCCATGTTTATCAGGAACGAGCTCAGTTTCCAGCGTCTAAATAATTTCTCGAGCACTCAACAATCTGCGGAAACGCTATTTGCGACCACCCCACCTTTATTTTCATGTCACAATCGTACAGACATCATACTCGTAAAGCGGAAAAGTTGCTCCCGAGAGACCGCACACGTGTTAATTATTCGCAAGTACGCACCCTCTTGCAACACACAATGCTCGAAATGCTGTATAACGATGATGTGCAAGAAGAATGCGATAATATTATTTGCAGTATCACGAATGCAGTAAAGCAGTCATCGTATACATGCGCACGACGTAGGTATGATCACGCCATATGTCCTTGGATAACACAGCCTATTCTAGCTCTACTGAAGACAAAAGATTACTCAAGCTGAAGTTAAACAAAACAAATGAACATTACAAGGCTCAGTTTAAGTACTTCAGAAATTGGTCAGTTGGGCTAATGCGTAAATACAAAAGGGCATATTATGCACGCCTCGTTGCCCGTTGCGATACAAAACAAGCATGGCAAATAGAGAAGTGACAGGGCTCGATAACAAAAAGAAAATTCTCCCTGACAACGTCAGAACTAGCCTTGCAAATTATTTTAATGATTACTTAGTCACGGTTGGCGAAAACATCACGAAACAATTTAGTACTGCACGGCCCACTACTTATGTTGAAAAAAGTGCAAACAGAATTCGCTCTCAGGCCATAACAGAAGAGCTGGTGACGTCTGCTATAAAAAAATCTACAGTTGAACAAAGCCACAGGAATTGATGGCATACAAGCTAGGGTACTGAAAGACAATCCAGATATTTTAAGTGCTCCACTTTGTCATTTATTTAACCATTCATTAAATGCGAATTCCTATCCAGATGCATTAAAAATGGCCATAATTGTACCGATATACAAAACGGGCAACCATAATATTCCCAGCAGCTACAGACCGATATCCATATGGAGTATAGTGAACAATATCGTAGAAAAAATTACCGACGATTACGTTACTTCCTAATGCGAAATTTGAGCGCAGCAAATAAGCTGTTTCACCTTTTCGATAGATTGAGGCAAAGAAATTGAGCAACACATGTATGCGCTATCACAGAATTTTTTTTATTTTTCACACGTATTCCTTTAACAAAGACTCCACTAACAGTTCTTGACAGTCATGAAGGAAGCTTTGTGGTCGGAGAAATAGACTGATATATGTTCGACTTGGTACACCAATGCTTGATTCTCAAAGACGAGATCTATACAAGTGCCTCGCGAGGTTGTCACAGCCGTGGGACGCGTTACGAGCGAGAGGAACGGGATATTCTCCCGCATAAGTGTTACGAAATTGCTGTTTGTCTTTATGTCAACATTAAAGTCCCCCACTACTAACATCGGTGTGGATCGATGGACGGTTAATGCGAGTTGCAGGAAGTGCACGACGTCTTTCGTGAGTGCGGTAGCGGACTCACGAAAGCGGTATCAGTCGGTCGCTGCTAGCGCTGGGGGGATGAAAGGGGGGCGGAGCTGGTTACGAGGCCGACGACAGCGCCGACGCGAAACCCAGGAACGGACGCCAAAGAGCCATTTGTGTAACCAGCCCTCCTCCACAGTCTCTCCTCCTCCCTTCCATCATCCTCCCTCGCCCGGAGAGCCGACAGCGCGCATGCGCGGCGGCGGAGCAGATTCGTCGGCGAGCTGGTTACGAGGCCGACGACAACGCCGACGACGACGCGAAACCCAGGAACGGACGCCAAAGAGCCATTTGTGTAGCCAGCCCTCCTCCACAATCTCTCCTCCTCCCTTCCATCATCCTCCCTCGCCCGGAGAGCCGACAGCGCGCATGCGCGGTGGCGGAGCAGATTCGTCGGCGAGCTGGTTACGAGGCTGACGACAACGCCGACGACAACGCCGACGCCGACGACGACGTGAAACCCAGGAACGGACGCCAAAGAGCTGCGCTCTAAAATTAATCGCTCAACAGCTGAAGGACTTCCTTAGCAAGAATAACATAATTTGCCCGGAACAGCGTGGTTTCGTCCCAGGGAAATCCACATCAACAGCTGTGCTTACTTTATCTCAAATACTCATCTCTGCCCTCAACTATAAAAACAGTGTTATTGGAATTTCTATTGACGTAAAAAAGGCGTTTGATACCATTTGTCACTCGGGACTACTGAAAAAGCTAAAGTACTATGGTATTATCGATGGCGCTCATGACTTCCTTTACAGTTATCTCGCATCGCGAAGGCAGAAAGTACTAATTGATGGTTTTCTATCCGAATCTAGGAATGTCACATGCGGTGTGCCGCAAGGATCCGTATCAGTTAGTTAGTTAAATGTGGTTTAATGGCGCAAAAGCAGCTAAGGCTATGCTGCAGCAAACACGAGGTGTTTTAAAATCCCTTTTGTGAAGGAAAAGGCTGTGTTAGTAATGTATATTTTATGTAAAAATCCAATGTCGTGTAGAAATTTACGGACGTCACACAATGGGACTAGCGGATCATCACCTAAAACTAGAGCAGGGTGTAAAGGTATGTGTAGTTGATATAATTTGTGCAAAAATGTTCGTCTGTGTGTTTGAGTCTGCGTACATGTGAGTAATATGTGCATAACTGTTAGTGGCTGTTGACATTTCTCGCATGTTGGTGTGTCTTCTTTCGTAAGTAAGTAATTATGTGTGAGGTGTGTGTGCCCAATGCGTAGTCGGCATAAAACTACTTCGATGAACCGCTCCTGATGATAACATGACTTCCACTCGCCAACTATGGGTTTCGCGAGGTGTAGCTTGTTGTCGGCACAACGGTCCCATTCGCGTTGCCATTTTACCATGAAGGCTTTTCTAATTGCACGGATGCTATCATTATATGGGAGTGTCGTGTTTGTAATATCTTTGTGCGCTGCCATCAATACACATCTATCAACTGCTTCGTTACCTGGTATCCCAACATGGCTTCGGACCCAGCAGAAACGAATTGACCTCCCGTATTCGTTAAGCACCAACATGTTTAAAATGTCTTCTATCAGGGATTCACACTCAGATTTCAGATGTAGAGCCTTCAGTGTGCTTAAAGAATCTGTGTATATGACTGCATGTTTGTGTTTATCAGCGATAATCTTTTTAACACCAACCCATATAGCCAAAACTTCGGCCGTGAAAATAGAGGCGTGTTGTGGCAATCGAATACTTTTTTTCCAATTTTCCGTTATGACCCCCACACCCACGTGTTCTTTCGTTTCAGAGCCATCAGTGTAATATTGCATGTTATTTTGATATTTGTCCTGAACTGCACGAACTTCTTGTGGAATGTGTTCGCGTGGGGTGTCTTTCTTCTTTAAATGATTCAATGTCCAGTCACATGGCGGTTCAAAATCGTACCATGGGGGCAAACGCTGTGGCTTTCTGGCAACCTGGAGGGCTTCGCAAGGAATTTCATAATCCCTTACATATTCCTCATATCGCAGGACAAGCGGTTTAATCATGTTCGGTTTGTTTGTACAGTGTAGGCATGTAAACACTGGAAAATTCGGCGGCGATGGTAGCCACCCACCACCGAGCCCAACTAGGGGACGCTACTAGGTTGGGAATAATACCTGCAGACGCCAGCCATGCATCGCCGCTATAACCTAATATATATATATACCCAAGACAGGATATATTACACAGGGTTAAACCTTGCCGCCAGGAAATACGGAAGTAATTAGAAGTGAAAAGAAGACAGGAAAGATGGAAAAGCGGGAGCGAAAGACGAGGATTGGAGAGGAGGACAGGAAAAAGCGACTGCCGATTTCCTCCAGGTGGGTCAGTCTGGAGGTGCCGTCTATGTGAAGCCGAGGCCGAAGAGGTGTGTTGCCTCCGCCGGGGGGCCTTAAAGGTCCAAACACGCAGCATCGGCTCAACCACCAGGATTCCCTTTTCCCCAGACACGGCTGAGCCGCGCACGGCTACACGCGGCAGGGTCCAACCCTCGTGTGCTCGGGTACGTGGTGTCGCAACACACCAAATGCCTGCTTGCTCAGACGCCCCTGCGGGGCAAGGATCCGTATTGGGTCCCCTTTTATTCGCTCTATACGTTAATGATTTCCCGCGGATTCTACAATCATCTGTCATCGATCATCTGTCATTCAAGCTCTCGGTGAGGCTTTGGTAGGCCTGATTTTTGTGAACGAGAATTGATATGAATAAAAGTACTATCTACTATCTATCTAAAGCAAAAATGTATGCGGACAATACTGTAATTTTATTCACAGGTAGTTCAATTGATACCTTGCAATATACTGTACCCAACGAGCTACAAGCTATTTCAATGTGGTTTCGTGAAAATCAACTCAAACTAAATGCCGATAAAACAAAATACGTTATTTTCCATCCCCGAATGAGAACTCTGAACTACGTTTCAATTGGAGTATCATTAAACAATCGAACCATTGAATGTGTTCCGACTAATAAATATCTAGGCATTATATTTGTCCGTAAACTTACCTGGAGAGATCAAATCATTACCGTTTGAAAATATTTGTCATTCAACTGTTACACTCTGATACGAGCACGTCAACACTTTTATTCGACATTGCTACGAACATTATATTTTAGCCTATTTCACTGCCACCTTAGCAATTGTTGCTAGTCGTGGCGCTAAACGTACATAACATACCTTACTCCGTTATTCCGATTACAAAAACGAGCTGTTCGTGCGATTACTTTCTCCTCGGTGCGTCATCCTTCTAATCCTCTATTTCAGAGGCTGCGTATACCGCCATTTACTGACATACGGGACTACAAGATTTCCTGCTTAGTAAATAAAATAATAAACACAAACACACCTCTTCCGCGCACCATTTTCACGTTTCTATCGTTAAACACATGGCATGCTCACGACGGTAATCTTAATCTCCCTCTTTGTTTGAATGTGTACGGCGAAAGATTAATTCAATTCTCTGCTGTTAAGCTGTAGAATCATTTGCCTCTTGAAACAAAACTCGCAAAAAATTTTGACATTACTGCAAATGCCACTTGTTATCTCACCAAGCACGTTCTTGAGTTTTCTTTGTTTTCTTTTGTTCGTTTTTAGCGCAGTTCTGTGATTATATATAGTATTTACCGCTTATGTACGGTGCTTTCACTATTTTGTTTGTATAGGACGGCTAAATATTGCAGTACACTTTTTTGTATTGTACCCATCATTAGCCGCTTTAGGCTATGGGACCAAAAATCTTTGTATGCACTTTTCATATAACTGTGTAATAAAATTTCCTTTTGATTTCATGATATGATATGGGGGCGAGTGAAAGCTTGTGATGCTCTTCACAGCTCTAGGTGCAATTGCGGCTCCTTTTCCACAGGCAAACAACCTTCCAAAGGTAAAGGCGCTGCTATGTGTGTAGCCGCTGGCGCTTCAACAAAATGCAATTGGCTTACGGTATGCTTGCTAAGGATAGGCGCTGCATATTTGTAGTCATATTCGGGTGGAGTGATAATAACATCCGCAATATGTCGGCTGATTTTCGCATAATAATTGCGCAACAAAATTTTCCTTTATAAGTTAGACAAAAAGCCGGAGTGCGAGATAACTTTCGTCTTTCTAATTATTGAATGTAGAATTTTTCGTGCCCGGCTGGAAATATTGGAGCAATGTCATGTGTGAGAAGAAGCATCCCATCGCATTTGATGCGGTCAAGCAACTCGGACGCCCCAGAGTTCGACGCCTGTAAAGTATCTGGACAGACCTGTCTCACAGTAATCAGTATTTATTTTAAAACATCTAGTACAATCATAGCAGAAAGTTTAGTGAATATATTCGGCATCGTGAATTCTAATGCAGTGGTTTGCGGTGATCTCAATACACGTAACGTCATCTGGGGCTGTGAACATAGCGTTGCTCAAGAAGATGTCATGTTACTGCTCAGAAATGCATTCTGACTGTGACACCTATAAATTATTTCTCAGATATTTCTGCATGGTTGTCGTTGTTATACATTTATGGATATCACTATCGACTCTGTTCACCTGTTTGGGGCTTGCGCACGGGTAACAGATATATAAATGCAAGACTGCGACCACCGCTCGGTTCTGATAAAGCGCCGAGCCACTGAAGAGCACAAGAGACAGGCTTTACTAAAAAAATTCCAAGTGGCAGGATTTCTGTCACTGCACAACTAGCAGGGTAGGCGACATAGGTATACTTACAGTTGTGCAGAAATAGTTTTGCAGGGATATTGAGTGGCAATTCAAACATTTGCACAAAGCAGGTACCCGTTCAAAATGTTTCTGTAGCGGACGGTGAATGCCCAAGGGCTATGAGAAGACGAGCATGCATGCGACCGATCCAGAGGACTGGAGGCACACGAAAATGCACCAACAGTGCATTCAAGCTCGCATCTGCAGAAACTATCTAGGGAATACTGCCGGGAATTCCGCGCATTGTTGTCTCCTGTCCCACTAGTTCCACGAACATGTTCGGTAGCCCACCGTCCGAGTGGCCGAGTATCTTGAAGCCATCCTCTTATTGTCCTTGTTATAGCTCGCAGCGTATCGCAAGTAATGATCGCTCGTGAATTTTGTCAGCAAATAACTGGACCTTGGTTATCAATTACATGTTGTAAATTTGTTAGTAGTGTAGCCCTCGTAAATCGGAAAGTTCGTGCATGTTTTTTTTTTTTTTTGTGAGAACAGCCTCCACTAGAATGTACGCTTGCCTTATATGAGTTGAAATGTGCAAATGCATCATGCCGTAAAAGGACAGCTACCGGAGCAGATGGCGTTACGTATATGATGGTAAAGAACCTCGGGCCTGCTTGTAGAATAGCACTCCTAGAACTTTTTAACGACCTCTTGATAACGACAACTCTTCCTGATTCGTGGAAAGTCGCACATGTAATCCTCTTCCTTAAACCTTGTAAGACCAAACTTTGTCTCGACCCCTTCCGGCACGTAAGCCTCACAAGCTCCTTTTGTGAGGTAACGGAGAAGATAGCGGACTGACGACATCGGCGGTTGTGTGAATACATAAAGGCGCCATCTGGTTATATGAAGCTTTAGAAAACGCAGATCTGCTATTGATGCCGTGGTGGACCTTGCCACAAATATTGAAGATGAATGTACCTGTGGAAATATGATAACCACGGTCTTTCTAGACATTAAGTGAGCATTTCACACTATTAGTCATATACATGTGCTTTTTAGCATGTTAGAGCTTGTTCTATCAGCACAATCTCTGCGATAGATTTCACAGTTCTTAAGAGACAGCAAAATTTTAGGCGAACAAAAGAAGGGCCGATTAAATATCGCACCGCCACACAAGGCGTTCCGCGGGGCAGTATACTTACCCCCTTTCTCTTCAACTGTGTAATGGCAGCTTCACCACAAAAGCTTCCGGTTGGTGTGCATTATTCATTTTACACAGATGACGTCCGCATGTGGGCTTCTGGTTCATGTGTACATCCGCTACAATCGACGTCATAGAAATGTCTCATTGTTATTCACAACTACTTAAAAAGGGGGCATGTGACTATCTTACCATACGACAGCGGTACTGCCTTTAGCGAGAGAGCAGCTAAATAATTTACAGTTTAGTATAGAAGAAAATGCTTCGATGACTGCGAAGCAGAATCATTTCCTCGCGTTACCCATTGTCATAGGTCTCGCCATAGCGGCACGCTTGAAAGGAAGTAAATTGTGCAGCGATATAATGAACGCCCTCCGCCGACTAGAAAGGATAGCATGAGGAGTATCAGCCTCATCGCTATCTAAACTTCACAATGGACTCATAAACAGAAGTTGCTTGTTCGGGGCTCATTCGCCATGGTCTATCGCGAAATTCGGGTCAAAGATTGGAACATTTATTCTCAAGAAGGGTTAGAGTGCGTCTTTGTGTCACCCAGCACGCTCGTGTCCTCTTATTATCGCTGAGTCATGCAAGCGGTCGAAACATGCAGACACGCGTATTCTATTCTAAAGAGGGCTCTTCAGAAAATGAACGCAGGTGAAATCCATCATTCAAGATGATAAAACATAATTACTGAATTGTCAAATATGCAGAATGGATCTCGGTTATTCCTCTTGGATGCTGTCAACGCCCAACATAGAATTATCAGTCAATGGCATCATACGCAAGACAGATTTGTTCATGACAGCTGCACAACCACTTAGACCATTCCAAATTAACGACTTATATTCACAGTATATCCGTGTGTACACGGACGCTTTGTGTAAAAATAATTCGTCGACATATGTATTCATTTTAAGGGACCTGAAGCTGCAACAAAAGTTTAGATTATCCCGTGTTTTATATTGTGCAGTCACTGAACTATATGCAAGCCTTTCTGCCTTGCGCTTCATAGTGTCTGTGGATATGCAGAGAAATTGGTTATATTTGGCGGTTCCTAATCCTCCGTTACGCATGCGGCACATTATGCATTTAACCCTTTCTCTGCCGCGACAGAAGAAGATTCTACTAAATTCACCAGGAATGTTTCCTCGCTCAGTTTTTAGAGCTTTCTGAATAAAACAGCGCCATTACTTCAATTCATCGGGAATCCTTTGTTTCGCAAATTAAAGATAGGTTGAAAATGTATTTACTGCATGACTCTAGTGTCTTGCAGAAAAGCATTTCGCAGAGCACGATACACTATGAAAAAAGAGAATACGAAGAAAAACGTTGCAACAACACACACAAGAATAGTGGCTGCTTTTACGTAGCACCTAACGTAGTTAGCAGGCCGCCTTCGTATGGTAGACTCACGGGCAGTCCCAAGGTCATCCGGGCCATCCATAAAATGGTCGACATTAGACTCCTCAAATAAAAGCACAATGATTCCCGTTTCCGAGCAAAACTCTGCAAAGCTGTGGTCTAATGAGGAGTCGTCAAAACTCTTTCTTTACGCGCGGTTTCATTGCCTCGCTTCGAGGAGGCAGCCATAGCCATGCTTTATGCGGGGTTGTCAGAAAAGGCAATGTACTGAAAGGCGACACAAATGGCACATCGTGGACAAATGTGTCCATCTAGTGTCAGGAATCGCAACTAGATGCAATAGGAGGAGTATAGTCGCCATAGGTCCCCTGAACGAGAAAAGTTTGTTTATCACGATTACGGTCGTCATTGGTTACGTTGGGGCTAATTTCATGGCGACTATGCTTGTCCACAGGAGGTTAGGGGCTAATGCACATTTAGCATATGAAAACATCAAGAAACGCACAAACGCAAGTGCAGGAAATGACATTGTAACATATGAGTGGATTGAAGCACACTGAAATAGTCCATGAAGCACTGCAGCGGAACACTGTTGCAAAAGAGGCGCTACGAAAATGAAAATGCACTCCTGCACTCTTTCTTTTCGCCACAAAAACTTGTCACTAGTATTCCCAGTTTTATTTTACTTCCGGTGCCATGTTCTGTATACTACCCATGTATTTATTTATTTGTTATTTTGACAGCTTTAAGACCAAAGACATCCGTCATTTTTATGTACCACTGCACGTGTTTTTTTTTTCTTCAGTATCCCACTTTGTGTCCGACTGCATTCCTTATATTGATAAATGTTTTTACTGTGCACGCCATTAGTTCCTGCGTTTTTATCATGCCCTACCATTGTGCGTATTTTAAACCCTGCCAACTGCTCATGCGCCTAGATTCCGCATATTTGTCAGTATATCTTTGGTTGTAGTTTCTTTTCTTGTTACTGTTGTCATTGTTATCGGTACACTTTATAGTTCTTGTATCCAGTTTTTCCATATGTATAATGCTAGCCAATATTTTTTTTTCTCTCTTCGTGTTATCCTTTTTCCCGCCCGACCTTGTACTTGCCGCCATACCACATTATCATCAATTCCTCTGCTTTTTCTTATACCCGCCGCCTCACCCACAACTTAACGGGGAAGAGGCCGCCGATTGGCGTAAAATACAGACCGGGGTGTTCCCCCATTTAAAATTGCTAAACGCCATGTATCCCACTCGTTATAGGGCCAACTGTCCTTGGTGCGGTGGCATACCTACCCTAATGCACATAACCTGGAAGTGCACTAAGCACCCTCATAGGCCAAACACCAGTGGGACAATGGAGCAGTGGGAGGCACAGCTCGCCCGCTCCGATCTGGCAGGACAAAAGTCCTTAATTAGCCAGGTCAGGCAGGCGGCAGAGGCCAGTGGGGCCCTGGACTGAGAGGCTCCGACCACCCCTCCTTCAAATCTTTAGAATTACAATAAAGTTTCTCTCTCTCTCTCTCCTTTATGTTAACCTGCAAATTTGAGCCGTACGTTGTACACCGACAAGTTACTTTGTACTTTCTTTATTACCCCCCTTACTCAATGCCCTGTAAAGGGGCCTGTAAGGTATGTTCAGTATATAAATAAATAAATAAATCTCCCTCATAATAATAGTTAAATTGTCCTCTGGTCGACTCAGCACAAACACCTGGTTTGATCAGAAATCAAAGTGCTTCGAGTTATTCTATACAGATTCTAGCATTAAATCATCCATCCCGCCAAAGCTAAGCAACAATAGAAACTTGGTAAAATAATTGCAGCGTCTGTGACTCCAGACTGCGTTCACGCATCGCTTTTTACACGGGGTTCGACGCGCTGTGTGTCCGCATTGCTTCATGTTGACGAAGACGTACAGTACCATCTGCTCCAGTGCTCACAACACGTTATCGCGAGGCCAATACCAACCGAATGCATATTATTTTTTGACCGCGAAACTTTCCATCTGAAAAGTGATACATGTGTACTTGGACCATATCGAACAATAAGGCTACAGAGAAAAGCAGTTCTACGTGCTAAAAATTTCAGTAAAGAGCAAATATATTAGGTTCTTACCGGATGTGTCGTGGTTGACCCCACCATTAAATATTCACAGAATACCAGAAATTGTAAATTATGCTGTATGTCTGGCATTGCAGCTCACGCCTGGCATTTTTATCCATTTTATTTGTCTTGTGTGGATATTAACTGACCTTATGCGCGTGTTTTGAGACTCGTTTGCGCACCTTCAGTCGTTTACGGAACTGTGTATGTCTCCCTTTGTCCTTACATTCACCTGTGGGTAGAACCTTACAAAACTGGATACATTTTTACTACCGCCAATGCGTATCACTTTGTTGCGCTTATGTTTTGCTTGCCCTGCGTTAAGGAGTAAGCAGACGTCAATAAGGCTGCCAACATCGCCTTTCAGTTCAAATTAATAAAAAAAGGCTATCTCCAATCAGCCCTGTCATGCGCTAGCTGATTCCAACTTGCGCCTGAAAATTTCCTCATTCTAGCACCCACTCAGTTTGGCACCGTCTTCGACTGCGCATCTCGTCCATTGGCACCCATTCTGTAACTCTAATGGTCCACCGGTTATGTGCCCTACACATAGCATTGCCTGCCCAACTCCACTCTTTTCACTTAACGTCAACTATAATCAGTAGCGTAGTAAAAGGGGGGGGGAGGTGGCGAGTGGCTATGGGCCCCGGGTGCCAGTTGGGAGAGGGGGGGATGTCACGTATGTCTGAAGACCCCCCCTCTTTCCGCCTACTTGACCGGACGTAAATTGTAAAGAATGCTTCGGTGACCGGCAGGCCGAGCTCATGTATACCCGATGTACCAGACGTGTTTAGTGCCGCAGAATTGTCAGCTGAAGCTTTACCAACACCTTACGTAATAATTGCACGAATGTGCGTGCTAAAAAAATGTATTCGCTAACTGGTCGCTAAACAACTCGCCTTCGCGGAACATTTCATGTGCGACGCGCTCGTGCTCGGAGCGGGCCTCGCTAAACATATACAGTCTAGCAATGTGGCTCTTCGGTCCTTCTTCTAGTCACTCCGCGCTACCTTAAAATAGGATATCTTAAATCCTTGATTAAATAGCAATTATAGAAGAAACGTTGCAATTTGGGAATTGAGGACCCAAACGTATATTTGTAACTCAACAAAAAGTTTTTTAAACAAAATCGTCATGGCTGCTAGAGCCTGTAGTACTTTGGCACTGCGGGCGGCCCAGTATGGCATTGCCGAAACAAATATGAAATAGTGCGGCAGTGACGTCGATCTCTCTATCCTCTCCCTTGCGAGTACAGACGAACAATAGCGCAAGCTTTCGCTGGCACGGCCTTCATGGTGGCCTTCTCGTTTTCTGCAAGGTGATGCCAGGAATCGGCACGTAGCGTGCTTTATTCCGTTCCCAACACTGTGGTGGTACCGCAGCTCATATAATCACGTTCGACAAAAATAGCAAATAAAAAAGGCTCTGTGGATAAGACTGAAGATAACTCGTAATTGTGATAGCATTGACGCCCGCACAACAGGGAAGCAGGGGCCGTTGTTCTAATAGAATGGTGAGATCAGCGTCACTGACACGCTATTTAATTTTCGTTTGGGTTTGGGACTGCGCACAGCCCAAAACACTGCACGCCGTAGTACCTACAACGAATTCTGCGAAGTTTCTTTTGGCCAACGTATGACTCTCGGGCATCAATATTGCAAATGCAATATTGCCTCTAAGATTACGAATTAAATCTTTAATAACAAATTTTTGAAACTTGTGAGCCATATTTTCCACAATGCCGCATCTGTATTGGCTTCCAAGCCTTCCAGTCCGACAGCAGATGTGCGAATGCGCTTATCACAAGTTATCAGTACAGCACCCTGCGCTATTCGGTGCAGAAAATAAAACAACGTGTATACCTGCTACATTCGCTATCTGTGGGACATGCGCGGTATCCAAGACATGCGCTCATGTCTCCCGCACATGTAGGCACGTGCGGAAGACATGCGCGGTAACCAACGCGGCTGTGCTGGTGCTGAAACACTACCCCTCCCCTCCTCCCCGAAAATTTTCCATATCCTTGCCTTCCTGACTACATCCAGCAGAGGAGGGGGGTGGGGGGGAGCTGACAGAAGACCTATGGGCCCCGGGTGCGAGACGACCTAGCTACGCCACTGACTAAAATATAGGCTACCCCCCGTTTTGTCGACGATGCGTACCGCTCTCTTACTGTCTCATAACGCTGCGTCCAGCATCATTCGTTGCAACACTAGTTTCGCGGCTGCTCAATTGCTCTCGCGTGCCCTTGTGAACTTCCAAGTTTCTTCCCCATATGTTAGCACCGGTAGAATGCAATGATTGTGCACTTTGCTTTCCAACGACAGTGGTAAACTCCCAATAACGGTTCGGTAACGCGTGCCGTATGCACTACAACCCGTTTTCATACTTGTGTATACTTCCATCTCATAGTAAATGTCTGTTGTGATTAACCCTTCGTATTAAATATCAGTATGGTCTAGACCCTGTATGTTTTCAACCACGCTGCTCGGGCGCGTCAAGTGCATGCTGCCAAGTCCAACTACCTCTCGTGGGGACCATCGGCACCTTGTCGACAAATAGTGGCCACGGCGCCCATCGGTACGCCTTCTCAATAGCAATCTCGTTTCGATGACTATACGGCGTTTTATATATGCTCGCAGGCATGCCGCTTCCCTCCAACACTTTCCCAGCACCCAACACGGATGGCATATTGACCACAAATTCAAAAAAAACACGACAACTAATCACGCGGCTGTTATTCATTTACTAGCCGTATGCCAGAAATGCGATTTTGCAATATACGCCGCATAGAGGCATCGTTTATCAGACCTAAACCTCTCGAACATATAGCTTCTGAACGTACAGTGTGGCCTAAAATATGATCATGACGAGCTCTATCTGTAAATGAATGATTATATACAATGTCGCAACCTGAGTAGTTGTCTTAATGCGCACATACATGATGATTATCTCCAGTTCAGTTCATTTTGTGGACAACACAGTGTGACATGCAGGTATGCGCTACACATACCGGTCCATCTAAACGCAAATCGTGTAGGTAGGTTATAACAATGTCTGTCTGAAGCATAGAAGAAAGCCGCAGCTTATCTGCTTCTTGCAAAAAACGAAATAATTAATTTTGAACGTCACCAGCCTCATTGTAGCTCATAAATGCGTACATATATCTGAATGAGTTGAGCTGAAACATACCGCATGATACACTACTGCGAATTAATTGCAAGCTACGTTTACTTGCTTATCTCGAGTTCACCATCCGCTGTTTTGCACCTAATCCTTCCCTGACGTACTGCTTTGTGCCATTCATACTTGGATGATATTAAGTATCAGAATCATTATCAGTATCAGATTCTGATTCTGATTCTGATATTAAGTAGACACGACCCTACCTTGGACGATGTGTGTCATGCTCGTCTATACATCCGCACAATTATACGAAATACACAAAAGGGTGATCAAATAAAATAAAGGCTCCTGAACACGCTATAAATCGTTCAATTTGGCATTTGCTCTCGGTATGAATCAACATGTTCAACACCCTCCACGAATCAATAAGATATATAATATAGCAAAAGCAGAAAAAGAAAGAAAGGAAACACATGGATGCGGTATCTTTGCATAAGCCCGTTCGCACAACTAATTGCACATAGAATGCCACTGAAGTGCTAAGCTCGATGAACCTGGTAAAAATCAAAGCCAATCCCGGTCTGTACACCGTCTCTGTACTTCGCGGCACGAGCTCGAGCTTTCTCATAAGCGCGCCATGTCATCGCTCACGTGTCTACGCTTAGTGATAGATGGCTAGTACTTGTACATGAGTGCACTAAAATATAGATGCCACAAACTCGCCGAAATAGTTTTTTTTTCAATGCATCTGAGTGGCTATAGTTGTTCCACTGCGACGTTTACAGATATGCGAGAGAAATTCCCTAATAAATCAGCATACAGAAATGTGTTAAAGTCGACAGCTCTTACATTATCTCAGATAACGTGGCACCTTTTTAAAAGGCATCCAACAAACCAACTTGTTTTGGAACGGCTTAACATTTTTATTCCTGAGCAGAGTGGGAAAAGCCACTTAGAAAAACACATGCGTGTCCCCGTCGCTGCTCGAAACAGGTTGCTTCGGATGAAGTGAACGCAGTGTATTCACTCACAGGCTTCCGCAGTTCCTCTTTGCATAGTGGCACCGAGTTCCGCATCGTATCGCAGAGCACAAACGGGCGCACCAAGCGCGGTAAAAAGTAACAGACAACGTCTTGTGCCAAACTGCATGCCTGCCATCGAGGGCGCTTCTCCTACGTTCTTCTGGGCCGGTTTCCCTTGTGGCGCGCTTCAAACTTCCCCTGACGGTTTTCCTCCTCGAGGGAATCAATGGCATCTCTGCCACAGTTAGAGCCGTCTGTTGAACTGTTCACCCATTCAGGCGAAGATGGCATGCAGCACGAGCAATCAGACTCCTCCCGTGACGAAGAGGAATTCGACGCGGGTGACGTCGACACATGCCCTGCCTCGTCCTCCCAACGATCAGTCGGCAAGGGCATTAAAAGGACAACCTGCCCATTGTGACAAGAGAGATTCGCCGCCCTCCGCCCAGTCGGCGTGGTGCGCTCTTACCGCTACATGTAGACTATTTTACGCTATCTGTAGATATTCAGGTTTTCGTCTGCTCCAGAAGGCCGTCTCTCTTCCTCCTCCAAGAAAGCGCAACAGTGCCGACCAAGAAAGGAAACCCCAGGTGCGGCAAAGAAACAAACAAAATTAGCAGCCGGATGAAGAACCGAAGCGCCAACAACAGCACAGTTGCCAGCGTTCTACAGAAGAGACTGACGCGCAACCTAGGATAGAGTACGTTCCTCTCATATATCGCTCTAGGGATTCCTTAAAGAAATTTCGGCGGGAACCGCCTCAGCATGCCTGCTAGAAAAAAGGTACGTTCTGGGGATTTACGTGCCAAAACCACTACAAACTGATCAGACACACTCAATGGCGGGCTCCAGAATAACTTTGACCACCTGGGGTTCTTTTACGTGCGCTGAATCCACGGCACAATGGCTTTCTTGCATTTCGCCCCCACCGGAATGTGGCCTCTGCGGCTCGGATTTGATCCCGTCACCTAGTGCTTAGCAATGACACGCCGTAGCCGCTAAGTTACCAGGGCGGATGCCGTATGACTGTCGTCGGCATAAGGCGATTAGCATTGAAGCAATGCAGCGACGCCGCATTGCCACCAGCGGAACGCGTCACGAATGTGGCCTGTACTGCCGCCGGGCTCCTCTGTGGCTCTGGACACGGTGCATCATCTAGCTGCTCCCCTGCGAGGCATGCACCTAGCACATGTCCCAAGTTGGCGGCAGAGAGGTTCAACGAAGAACTAAACATACCCAGTGGCGCATACCCAGTTATCCAAGGGGGCGTCGATCGCGTAGGTTAAGGATCGGCACATATCCAGTAAGCCGACTCCTTCCAACGGTTGGCTCGAACTGCCTGAACACAGCAGCCCCACGCTCTGCACATTGGACCACGGATCACCAAGCGGCCCAAGTTCTCGTGAAAGTGGGTAGATACACAGACGAGCATACCGTAAATTGCGTGAGCTTTTCAAATAATGACAAGTGCATTGGCGCTTCTAGCGTCACTAACCTATCAGTATGCTAAGCGTTTTTGCACCGCCATATTTCTTTGCACGTTCATTTTGACCGATACCAACCTGAGGACTAGACCGGAAGAGCATTTGTCATTATCGGTGTCATTTATTTCATTTCCGCACAACCGAAAGTAAACCGTAGCGTTCGTTTCATAATATCCGAGAAAAAAAGAAAACTGGCGCTAGGGGGTTCGCCACATCTGAGAAAACCACTCACTGAAAGGCGTGAAAACCTGCTTACAGTTCGAAGAGATGGGGGGTACACTATCCATCGCAGAAATTCTAACCCGCATACAAGGGACCGCTACACCCGAGGTCGCAAGCGCACCTCCATCAATGTCTGATTTGAGATTGGGTGCCTCACTGGCGAGGCTCATCGGTTTGCACTCGTACAGATGACAGTTACATTGTTGACTGGCTATTTTCAGTCGAAGGTGTTAGAGCTTACAACAAAAGGGACGACGCCGCAAAAATTTACAACGTTATTTTTTTATCTTTCTGATGTCGCTAACCTTCGGTTGAAAAACCGCGAGTCTTCATCGTGGTCCCCACTCAGAGGAAGCTTGGGATAAGCGTTTGAGTGCCCTGCCGTGCGACGCTAGCATGCCGAACAGATTTCGTGCGAGCAGGCAGATAGCCAAGGTAACACTTCCATTCATTACGCCGTCTTACAGAGCAACAAAAGCTTAGCGTGCAGGGAATTGACGAAACAGCTCAATTATTCCGGACACAGCGCACACGACTTTAAATTCAGCGTTTTACTCAGCAGTAAGTTTTGCGAACTAAGAGAGTATTTATTAAATAAAAGGTAAATATGCCCTAGCAGAGCAGAATATTTCATTCGTCATGAAAGCTGGTTCACGAAGCCATTGTGCCCTGCTGCGAGGTAAGCGGCACTCGCACTCGGGAAGAGTCCGCAACAGAAGTGTCATGGTGCGAAAGACCGAAACTCTGCGTCCTTCGTTGACGCATGCGAGGCCCGGCCAAAAGGAGCCGAACTGGCACGTGACTGAACGCCTCGCGAGCACTGACAACGCTGGCAAAAGCGACAAAAAAAGATGGAACCGTGAAGCGATAATTTCTACGGCAGCTGCAAGCATCGCCATTTATCCAGCATGGGAATGATGGTTATCACCTGTATTTGCGTAACCCTCGTGTTTCTGGCTTTGGGTGCTTTGTTACTTGGCAAGTTTATAATTTTGAACGACTTATTTTGTTATGAATTTCACAATTTTTAGGATGATGCCAGCGTGAAAAAAACTAATTAGCTTGAATATCTGTAAAGATCATGCCTATTGTAGTCACACTAAGGTTTTAAGCCAGAAGCACGAAGGCTAGACAAATCCATTCTTTGATTCCTACGCTATGTGAGTGATCAGGAGTTCGCTCTAGCAGTTCTTGTGCGCAGCTTATGTTTGCCCTTTGCGAAGTGAATCGCCACGCGGTTGCTTGGAATTTTACGCAGTTGAGCAATAATAGAAAAGCACTACGTTCTCGTCGTGGCACAGATGCATAACATGCGACGGGGAATTACTATGTGTGATTACCCTTTCCTCACATTTCTGTACGGTCATACTCCAAGGCAAGAAATATGCAGGCGAATGATCTCAGCAAGCGCGATATAGTTGGGACTGATTATATTAGTTCCTTCAGAAAGGGCTAAATATAAGGAGGCTCACGTACCCCAATTTGATTAATGCTTCTTCCGAAGGTTCTGTAACTTAAGATAAGAAATTTGGTGGTAAGAAAGTCGTCCTTTTTCGCAACAAACGTTTGCTGGGAACAATTATCGTCCTTCCAAGTACCGTCTTTTGTGCGTGCCTTGAAACAGAGGGGCGTTCCTGAGACTCCTGCTTCCATTGCTTTGGTGCCCTTATCATCTTTTATTCCAACGATGTACCTGCAACATAAATGGTAAAGTGCTGTGAAAGCTGCAATAAAAGGCTCGAAAAACAAGTGATTCATGCGTATGTTAGCACACTTACTGGGTACCCAATTTTTCTAGTCGAATTAGACGAGAGTACACCCGCATGACCCTCAGTTATTCTTTCTCTGCACCCTGATATGTTGTTTTCTTAAAAGCAATGACTGAGAGATTTGCGATCCTTGCCATCGCAAAAGTATTGATGAAATATGAGGGAAGCGGTACTGCAGAGCTGAGGACTACTTTTTACCTCTTCAGATTCATCAAAATGCGCATAAATCCATGTATACCAGAGTTTTTCCATAGGGCCACCAGTGATATGCGCCAGTAGGGCTCACTAATCAAATTCATGACCTTCAGCACAGCAGCAAAACGGCAAAGCCGCTGAGAGTCACCACGACGGAAAAGATGAATATTGATAATTGAGCAATAGACATGACACCAACGTTCGTTAGACGCTTGTCTCTAAATTTATTTGTCGGTGACCATTTCGAGAGCACATGCATGTGCCAGTTTACTCTGCGACAAAGATTAAGAATGAAATCAGCAAATTTATGGCACCTTAGTAGGCTCGTTACTAAACTTTGCTCCACCTGGATTCCGCCAAGTGAGTTCCGTCTACGTATTTTTTGTCCAGCTTTTCGCTGTTTACATTTGCAACTGCGTGCGGTACACTCCCCTTCCGGTCGAACAAAAAACACAATTTATGCGTAGGTGGCACGGCCAGTTCTAAAATTGTGAGAAGCTGTTTTTTTATCCTCTTTCCTATTCTGAGTACCAAATAATAGTTCTTTCAGAATGGTGCTGGTTTATAAATAGCGGGTTGGCAGGCGACATCGGTCTTCAATCGCTGTATTTTTCTCTCTTGAAACAGCACCGGTATGCCTGAGAATATGCACAGCGCTAGCGGTGCAGTGCCAGCGGCTTTTTCTAGTCAGGAAATCGTGCGCAGGGCCGTGACTATCAAGTTATTTTTCCCTGTCTACGTTCAGCTCGCTTGGAATTACACGTCGTATTTTTGCACGTAGATGTCCCAGTTCGCAAGTACAGCATTCGAGATTTTTGCGACGCGGTTGTGTGACTAATACTCCTATGTGTGGGGAATAAGTTTTTGGAGTGCTGTAACTGTAAAGGAGATCGGCGAAATAGGCCAATTCCAGAAAAAAAGCCGCCGCCGTTCTCTCACTGAAGCGACGAACCAGGCCTGGGGATGAAGCTGCGCTATCTCCTCCCTTGTGTCGCTGACAAGGATATTCAACTGGCCTTCGCGTCCTGTCGGAGAGTCACGGACATTTCGCGGGAACGCTGGCGTGCACACCGACCAGGTCAATGAAGGGTCAGCTACACGGCCGACGCCACTGGAGCTAAAAACTAGTGTGAAGTTGCAGCGGCAGCTAAGTGTCACTGGTGACCGGCCTGCGTCACGACGAATTAGTCACGCAAGACTATTTAGTGGGAAAAAGTACGCTGCACGCACCTTGGGAGGCGCTCACATTTCGAGCATCGCCAGCATTCTTTCTTTTTTTGGTGTGGGTTTTACTAGCGTGTGCCGAGCCTATTCCTCATGCAGGTGAGCTGTGTGTTCGGATGCATAAATGGCACGAATATTGGCGGTAACATCGGCTTTTCGCGAGACGAGAAGTGCCGCCGAGGTTGGGTTCTGGCAGCGACAAATGACAACCGTTAGACGCTGACAGAATCTGCGCAATTACCTTGCGCTCTTCATGAAAGTTCAAACTAAGCTGCTGCTTCCTGGGCAGTGTCCTGCTGATATTGTGTTCGATGTGAATTCATACCGCGGACAAAAAGTAAAGCATATTTCACTCAATGAAGAGAGAGAGAAAGAAGTATACAGGAAGGCAGGGATGTTAACCAGTCAATAGTCTGGTTGGCTACCCTACACTGGGGGAAGGGAGAAGGGGAAAAGAAAGAAGGGAGAGAGAAGGTTCAGGTACGTGTACGGACAGCACTTCAGTTAAAGTCGTTCGAGCAAACCAGAAGTTCTGAGAAAACACAAAAGTGCCTTCACTGCCTTCTGAGCCGATGATCGGTCGGGACGGTGCTCTAATATTGTCTGTTAACTCAGAGGACGATCGTCTAGTTTCCTCAATGTGTCGGACAAATACTGTCTTTGTACTTGAAATTGAGGACAATGGCACAATATGTGGTCAATGTTCTCCTCGCATGCGCAAAAATCTCATGCAGGACTATCAGCCATCCAATTAGTGCTGAGTAGGCATTCGTGAAGGCCACTCCAAGCCATAACCGACACAGAAGAGACGCTTCACGGCGGTGCACACTGGCTGGAGGTCTGAGTTGAAGTGATGGATTTAGTCGGTGCAGTCTTGTGCGCCTTGTAGGTACGGTATTCCACTCTGCTAAGGAGATAGTGCTTGCCAGAATGCCAAGTTGTCTCGCGGCGTCGGTCCTTGAGAGCGGAATGGGGACGCAGCGGTCTTCTTGGTTTGACGTCCGAGCTGCCTTATCGGCGTCATCATTACCAAAGATGCCGCAATGACCTGGTATCCACTGAAAAGAGATATCATGGCCTTTTTTTCTTAAGTGATGGACAAGTTCCGCGATTTCGCACGTGATCTGATCGTGAGTTCTATGTCGGAGAAACGAATGCACACATTGCAAGGCCGGCCTTGAATCGCAGAAGACGGCCCATTTTCTAGGACTTTCAGTATTTATCACTTGAAGCGCGTCGCGGAGAGCCGCGAGCTCTGCAGCTGTAGACGTAGTGACATGGTAAGTCCTGAACCGCTTGGTTATTCTCATTGCTTGTGTAACTACAGCGCCGCCGGAGCTGGTTGATGTAGTTGATCCATCAGTGTAGACGTGTGTGCAGTCGCTGTATTTCTCGTACAAGAGAAGTAAAGTTAGTTGCCTATGCGCTGATGATGGCAAGTCTGATTTTTTCTGAAGTCCTGGGACTGTAAGGTTCACTTGAGTACGGCGCATACACCATGGAGGAATAGAAGGCCTTGCCGCAGGTGTGTAACCTGACCTGAAAGAGGCACGGTGCGCCAAGGCAGTCGCACTGAATGTCGTGTTGGCCCTATCTACTGGGATACTTGCTAGGTGGTGGGTAGGGGTCCGGGCGAAGTGTCTTATGTGCACACGCATTGTTTCAATGCTAATGTGCGTTCTAATAGAGAAATCTTGAGCGACTGCAATAACTTCAGTCGTTGACGCACTCCGCGGTAGACCGAGACATATCTTGAGTGCTTGGGCTTGGATGCTTTGGATTATGTTCAGGTTAGTTCTGCAGGTGTTGGACATGACAGGTAGGCTGTACCACAGTAATTCAATAAAGAGGACCCTGTACAGTTGCAGCATAGAGTGTATTGGCACTCCCCAGGTCTTTCCTGCAAGGAACTTAAACATATGGCAAATTCCTGTCAGGCGTTTTTTCACATAATTCACATGAGGGGTCCAGGAGAGATTTTTGTCAAGGACCACCCCCAAAAATCTATGACTCGTGCTGTACGAGATCGTGTGTCTGTCGACGGATATCACATATGGAGACATTGATTTCCTGGTAAATGCCACCGCTGCGCACTTCTCGTATGATATACGAAGTCCTTGTTCTCGAAGGTAGGATGATGTTAAAGTAGCTTACTTTTGAAGCCGTGCGCGAAGCTGCAGTCACGTCACAGCCGACGTCCAAATGCAAATGTCGTCGGCATAGATGGAGAGCCTAACGGTGCCTGGCAGGATGCCGGTGAGTCCAATGAGTGTTAGACTGAAGAGCGTTGGGCTGAGTACTCCGCCCAGAGGCACCCCACGGTTACTGTAATGCTGGGAGGTCGGGCCATTCTCGGTAAGTACGAGAAAGGATCTCTTATTTAGATAGCTACTTATCCAAAAATATACTTTGCCGCCAAGTCCTACTGCCTCTAACGCGTTGAAAATCGCTTCGTGCGTTACGTTATCGTACGCTCCTTTAACATCCAGAAAAAGGGAAGCAGATAATTTTTTGCAGGACTTCTGGTGCTCGACGTACGTCACCAAGTCGATAACGTTGTCTATGGAAGAACGGCCACGCCTGAAACCGGCCACTGCATCTGGATATACCTGGTAAAGTTCGAGGTACCATTCTAGCCGTGCTAGAACGATCCTCTCCATTAGTTTTCCTATGCAACTGGCAAGCGCAATGGGTCGGTATGATGTAATGTCTACAGGCGACTTGCCAGGCTTGAGCAGTGGAATTAGGCGACTGGTCTTCCATTCTTGGGGAACCGTACCTGTCTGCCAGGAGCTGTTGAACAGGAGCAGGAGCACTTTTCGAGCCTCATCGCCAAGATTACACAGGGCACGGTAGTTTATACCGTCGGGTCCTGGTGAAGATGAACGCTTGCACAAGGCCAGTGCAGCTTCGAGCTCGTCCATGGAGAAAGGACTATCCATGCGGGAGTCGCGTGAAATCGGTGAGTGGCGGAGCGCCGATGTTCCAGCGCAACTAGTTTCGCCAGCAATCCTCCTGCAGAAAGCTTCCGCTACGTCAATCTCGCTGCATTGTTAGTGAAGGACCAAAGAGTTAAAAGGGTGGCGCTGTTGAGGGGTTCCACGGAGACCACGGACAGTTCTCTATATGTGAGACAATGGTTTTCGTGGATCCAAAGATTCGCAGAATGATTTCCATCTTTGTGGTGCAAGTTTGTCCGTGCGACGCTGAATTTTCTTTTGAGTTCTTCTGGCCAACCTCAAATCATGTACAGACTTCGTGCGCCTGTATCTTCGCTCTGCACGACGACGAATTGCACGAAGCTTATCTAACTCAATGTCGTATTCGGTGCGTGTAGACGTTCTCAGAATCGAATGTTTCGCAGCCTCTAGGGCACCTTTTATGATGTCCTCTAGGCTAGTGGACAAGTCATCACGACAGCCGTCTTCGACAATTGACTTGAACATTGGCCAGTCGATACATTGTGTGACAGCGGCTAACCTGGAGTCCGTCAACCCTTCAACCCTAAGATAAGTGGGTAGGTGGTCACTTCCCCGCGTTTCAATATCCGGAAACCACCTGACCTTTCTAGTGAAGGAGTGTGAAACAAAGGTCAGGTCCAGGCAGCTACAGTAGGCAGTTCCACGTAGAAAGGTGGGGCTTCCATCATTTAACAAGCACAGTTCTTGTTAGGAGGCAAATGACACTAATCTTCTGCCTCTCGAGTTTATCTTAGAACTTCCCCAGAGATGGTGGTGGGCATTAAAATCTCCAGTAATCACCAAAGGCTGCGGAGTCACTGTGGTGATTCGCCGTAATCTCTCGCAGTCCAACCGACTTGAGGGCGATATGTAGGCTCCAATTAATGTGAAAGTGAGCTTGCCTTTCTTCACTGTCAGACAGACGTATCGGTTTTCTTTGTCAGGCGACACGGGGTGATGGACATACGTAAGATCACGTCGCATGAATACGATGACCTTGCTGCATTCTCCATGGGTGGCGGACATGAAACATTCATACCCGGACAGTCTGATGTTATTTGATAGGGGCTCGCAGATGACGATGACTGGGAACTTATTAGTGAACACAAACTGTCGAAAGTCCGACATGCGTGACTTCAGTCCTCTGGCGTTCCACTGAAATATCGACGCGTTTCGGACTTCATCACGAAACGACGGGTTCTGGAGAGCCATGATTTTAACCAAGAGCTGCAAGTACTGGACTCAAAGTGTCCAGCACCTGTAGTGCGCTTTGCGCAGACGAAGACTTCATGTTGATAAGTATAACGCGAATGGCACTCATGAGCGACCGCAGAATGTTGATGACCTGGAGATCATCAGCTAGCGTCGCTTCAACAGTTGCAGAAGCCGTTGAAGTCGGTGCGTTTTGAGGTAACTTAGCAGGGAGTTGTGCCCTCGGTAGCTCAGGCCATTCTTCAGGACGGGCGAGCCTCTCCTCTTTGTTCGCTTTCCTTGCATCTGTCTTGGTGGCGCAGTGTGGAGATGCGGCAGCCCTTCTGACTGTAGCTGGCGTGGACCAATCTGCAGTTGCTGAATTTCTTGAACGTTTTCGGTGTCGATGCCGACGTGGCCGAACAGCGGTAGCAGCCTCTCGGTGCGTTGAATTGTCGCGCACCATGCGTTTTAGAATCGTGAATTCCTTCCGCATCCGCGGGCAATCCTTTTATGAGGCCTTGTGAGGACTACTGCAGTTAGGGCACTTTAGAACATATGCGCTGCAGGCGTCTTCTGAATGGGACTCGGAGCACCGCGGGCACACTACGCTGTTCACGCAGACATCCTTCACGTGGCCATTCTTGCAACACTTGAAACACTGGAGGGGCTTCGGTACGAATGGTCGTACTGGATGGCGGACATGTCCTACTTTGACGTGGGAAGGAAGGCTATCTCCTTCAAACAAAATCTTCACACAGCGTGTGTTTCCCAATCTGGAAATCCTTGTAATGAAATTGCCTTCTGTCGTTGGCTTTATCAGCGTTCGCAAGTCGTCATTAGGAATGGCAACGTCGACGTCATAAATGACGCCCGCAGTACCATCGCCGCCTGTAGGGATCATTGATCGCACCTTTACCTTGTTGATATCAGTTATATTACGTAGGTGTTGTAGGGCACTGTAATGTAGCACATCAACTGCCAGGACATTTTTCCGCGAGTTTATTCGCACGTCTTTAATCTCGTTTGGTGCGATTCTCTCGAGTAAGGAAGAGAGGACCTGCCTGTTGAGGAGCCGCAAATTGGTCACCGGGTCCACGGGCATAAAGAGCACAGTGTGCGGCCAGCGCAGCGGTGCACTCTTCACGGTATAAGCACTTGGCGACGAATATGCCTGCAGTAGTCTTCTTTTCGCTGATCTACTCATCACGACCTGGGAGTCATCGTCCGACGAGTCGTAGCTGTCCGAAAATATCTCAGTGGCCTCGCTGTCTGTGTCGCTTGACGTACTTCCACGTTTCCTGGACGCTAGCCGACCTGACGGCTGCACGCCAGGAAAGTCCTCGGAAATTTCTTCATCCATTGCCGCAAGGACGGAGCGGCAGTTCCCAGAAACGCAGGGAAACAAAGCGAAAAAGCGGAGACAAAAGCACAAGCGTTCACTCAATGAAAGCTGTCAAAACAGCGAACGGGGTTGTCTTTTTCTAAAGTGTGAAGTCGTGTTGAGCGTGATTTTCATGAAAGCCTTTTGTCTCGTTGTCGCTTTGTTAGATTCAAGCTCCGGTTCCGGGTTGAGCACACCCTGCAGTTGCGTGAGGTTGCGATCAAACCACTGTCTCTCACTTACCTTGCAGCTGTGACCGCACTCACGGTCGAGGAATTCTCTCTTGAACCGTCCATAGGCCCCCTCCGTGGGAGGACTCTGTCTGCTTGGACGTCTCTGCTCCGTCTCCTACTCTCAAAATTGGGGTTTAGCTTGCCTCTGCCGGAGCTTGGCTTGAGTTTCCCTCTCTTGAAAGTAGGGGCTGGCTTGCCTCCACCGGCACTTGGCTTGCGCATCCCGTTCTCGATCGTCGGTGGTAGCAGCTTCCCTCCGCTGGCGCTTTGCTTGCGCTTCTCGCTTTCGAAGCTGCGCGTTCGCGTGACATCGGCGCTGCCGCTCTGGTGCAATCTCCCGCTGCCACTCGCGTCGAACGCAATCTATGGGGCAAAAGTGCGCCCGCCGGCGAAACACCTGCCCATATAGCCCTCTCCCTCCCGCTCAACCATAGTGGGTTCGTGCCATTAAAGTCACGCCAAATGCAAATAGTTGTTAAAGTTAAATTGATACATTACTCCTCGGTAATCTCTAAGGCGTCAATATTATCGCGAACAGAGCCCTATTAAACGAGAAATTTGGGTAATTACAGGAAATCATTAGAGACTCCCCAGCGACATTCAAGTACTTGCCCGATGACGAAAGGCCTCCTCAGGTAAATTCTGTCACTAGTACTCAAGCACTCGTTGCAAAAAAACATCCCTGTATTGCATTATAAGGCGAAATAAAATGCTAGTTGTGCAGTTCTATTTCATTTTTATAAAAATGGATCTCACTCAAATAGCCCTTGACAACGCTGCGGGCGGTCAACAGGTCTCGTTATTGCTCTACTCCGCGCCGCCCACGCTTTCGCGTTTCAGTAGTTTAGTTATCGCTTAGTGTTGCGCTGGTTTTGCTGCATCGTGAAACCATCACAAATTGCAAGTAGCTGAGAATTCACCTTCCATGTGATGTCACGGGATGCCCGAACGGCCTACGCCCCTTGACCAAAATGCAGCTGCAGCGGCGAATCCACTTTGGATCGGTACCCGTATCGGTCTTGGATCGGTACCGTCGTCTATCGGGCGCCATTTTACTGACCGACGGCAGCAAACCGTGGCGATGGCGCACTCAACGTCACCACTCCTCCGGTTGGGTGGCGGGACATTAAATTTTCAAAAAAGTGTTTGGATTCTTCAGATGCAATTCTCTCGTAAACTGAGCGTTTTCTTCGCACGAAGCAAATATTGCGAGGTTTCTGGAATGGTATATTGACACGTGTACTTATATTTATCGGACGACCACGTTTCGCCGCCTAACAAATCTTATCGCACAGCGCGGGACGCGCCTGCATGTATCCGAAGTTTCTGGATAGTTATCTATGCTTCTATCCGCTGTCTGTTGTCGCCGAACCTTGTGTTATCTGATTTCATCGCGTGACGCGAATGGTGTAGAACTTTGTGGAAGGCACGCGGTTTCCAACGATTATTCTGTAACATTCGATGACTACTGTATAAAAGCCGACTCGCTGGACCCGCTGATGACATTTTCGACGATCGCCGACCATGTTCGCCGCTATCGTTGTGCTATGAGTGTAGCCTGTTTTTGTGGGCACACGTTCGCACAATAAAAGTTAGTTTTGCCCTTCACACTATTGCTACTGTGTTCTTCAACGTCACCACCACGTGGCATCTGGTGGAGGTGCTTTTTGTTCATGTACCGGACGCCCCCGACAAGTCGTGATCCAAGCCCGGATCGCAAAGATAACAACAACGTAGTCCTGGACCATCGAGCCAGCCGCCATCTTCAACAGCTGCCCCCGGAGCACGGACTTCTACCGGAGAAGACCAAGAAGATTTTGACCAAGGCAACCCAAATGGCAGCCCCAGCGTCCCCCATCGTGCTGCAGCAGCCCAGAGACCCACCGACGTTCCGCGGTTCCACATTTGAGGACCGGGAAAGCTGGCTGGAAACGTCTGAGAGGGTCGCTCGCTACATTTACCAGCTGGGCAAGCAACGACAAACTACGACATGTCTATTTCGCATTGGAGGACGCCGCCAGGACGTGGTTCGAGAACCGAGAAGCCACCTTTACGACGTGCGACCTCTTCCGAAGCGGCTTCCTGCCAACATTTACAAGCGTAGTGCGAATTGAGCGAGCCCAAGCTCTACTGGAGACCAGAGCGCAACTGCCGAATGAGACGATCGCGAACTTCACTGAGGAAATGAGCCGTCTGTTCCACCACGCCGACCCAGAAATGTCCGAGGAGAAGTAAGTCCGTCTACTGATGCGTGGTGAAAAGGAGGACCTTTTCGCTGGAATGGTAAGAAGCCCACCGAACACTATCGACGAGTTTCTTCGTGAGGCGACAAGCATCGAGAAGACACTGAAATTGCGGAACCGGGAATTCCACCAATGCGCCAAGCCAACAAGCTACGCCGGAAATCGATCACTGGTCACGGAGGATCTGTGCGAGACCATCAGGGCCATTGCGGGCGAAGAACTGCGCAAGGTCTTGCCATCGTCGCAGCCTCAAGTGGCCTCGATCGCCGACATGGTGAAAGAATGGGTGCACCGATCGCTTGGAGTTCCTGAGGTGCAACCACAATTACCGCAGCCCCAGCCAGAAGCAATGACTTACGCCGCCGTCGCACGCCGTCAAGGCCGCCCTCCGCGACCGCGCCAGCACGCCCACCCGTCGCCAAGCGCAGCTACCCGAGGATGACAGACATTTGGCGCACCTCTGACCACCGCCCGCTCTGCTACCACTGCGGCGAAGCCGGTCATCTGTACCGCCGATGCCCATACCGCGACCTGGGATTGCGAGGCTTCACCGTCAACGCACAACGCCCGACGCAAGGTGAACGCCCTCGTGACATCGCCGACTACCTCGCCGCTACTCAGTGGAGCCCTCGCCAACCGTGCCGTTCGCCGTCACCAGGCCGCTACCTGTCACCGCAGTGCCGACCATACACTGGCCCAGCCTGTGGCCGGTCAGCAAGCCCGCATCCGGAAAACTAAATCAGCAACCGATGGAGGTGCGGTTGCTGCTCGTCGAACTGACGAAGATCCTCCGCCGCCGACGAAGACACCGAACAAACTACCTCGACGACGTAACGACGCGCCACCGTCCCGACGATGTCTGGAAGCAAAGAATACGACGACTAAAGACGACCTGATGACGTCCGATACCAACCACAGCTCAACGCGACACAGCCGTGATCCGATGCCGAGACCTAACTGCAACGCCAGACAAAGAACCACCGACCTCGACGTGCTTCTCAACGGCCACGCAGTCACCGCCTTAGTCGACACAGGAGCCGATTACTCCGTCATGAGCGGACCCATCGCAGCCCAATTGAAGAAAGTTAAGACTGCATGGGAAGGCCCGTTAATTCGGACCGCAGGAGGACACCTCATCACGCCGGGTGGAACCTGCACGGCAAGAATTACCATTCATGACCGGACTTACCCTGCCACCTTCGTTATCCTGCAACAGTGTTCACGAGACGTCATTCTCGGCGTGGACTTCCTGAACCAACACGGCGCAATCATCGACCTGAACTTGGTCAGTAACGCTGTCGGAAGATCAAGCAATACCGCCGGAGATACTTCGTAGTCACCACGCCTTGAGTGTGCTCGAAGATCAAGTGAGCATCCCGCCTCGCTCCAACATTGTTATTTCGGTCGGCACCGAAACACCCGCTGACGTAGAAGGCGTCATCAAAGGCGATCAACGCCTACTGCTCGACCGTGAAATTTGCGTCGCAAGAGGGATCGCTCGACTGCACGGAAGAAACACGCAAGTGTTGCTGACAAACTTCAGCCAGTAGTTCAAGCGCATCAACAAAAGCACGATTATCGCATACATCGAGGAAATTCAGGAAACCAGCGATGCGTTTGTCCTCTCGGATTCTGTTGCATCTACCCCGACGACCGTAGTTCCCGAGCCAGACTTCGACATAAATCCAAGTCTCCCCGTGATTAAGCAGCAACAGCTCAGAAGTCTGCTTCGACGATACAAAGACTGCTTTTCGACGTCATCGAGGATTCGACAAACACCAGTCGCAAAGAATCGCATAATAACCGAAGAGTGCGCTCTACCACTCCGCCAGGCTCCTTACCGAGTTTCGACGCCAAAATGCGAAGCTATACAAGTCGACGAAATGCTGCGCGACGACATCATCCAGGGCCGGTATTTTGTAGCGATGCTTTGTCAAGCTTTTCGTGTTTGGCCAGTGGTCAGAGCGACGGTCTGCCCACATTATCAACGGGATCAGGCGGCCGTGTGTGGTCGATGATAAGAATAGCATAGAATAAGGCATAAGGCGTCGCTTCAAAATAGCGGCCCAGCCGTCGTAAAGCCCGTGGGCGTCTCCAGTTGTTTTAGTGAAGAAAAGGGACGGAATTCTAGTTTCTGCGTCGATTATCGTCGATTGAACAAAATCACGAAGAAAAACGTATACACCCTCCCACGGATAGATGACGCATTGGATCGGCTCTGCAATGGTAAATACTTCTCCTCGGTGGACCTCAAGTCTGGCTACTGGCAAATAGAAGTCCACGAAAGGGATCGTGAAAAGACCGCCTTCATAACGCCATACGGCCTCTATGAGTACAAGGTTATGCCATTTGGACTGTGCTCGGCGCCTGCGACGTTCCAGCGCGTGAAGGACACGGTTTTAGCAGGATGGAAGTGGCAGACCTGTCTTGTTTACTTGGATGACGTCGTCGTCTTCGCTGGAAATTTCGATGATCACCTTAAGCGGCTTGCGACAGTATGAGAGGCCATCAAGTCATCAGGGCTCACTCTGAAACCGGAAAAGTGTCGCTTCGCTTACAATGAGCTTCTTTTCCTTGGTCACGTCATCAGCAAATCTGGAGTACGCCCCGACCCCGAGAAGACAGCTGCCATCGCAAAGTTCCCGCAGCCAATCGACAAGAAGGCAGTGCGCAGATTCCTTGGCATGTGTGCCTACTATAGGCGCTTCGTCAAGGACTTTTCACGCATCGCGGAGCCGCTAACACATCTAACGAAATGTGATGTCGAGTTCAAGTGGGAAACGCCGCAGGCCGACGCATTTCAAGAACTCAAACGACGCATGCAGTCATCGCTGGTACTTGCACACTTCGACGAGGACACCGATACTGAAATCGACACTGACGCCAGTAGCCTAGGCCTCGGTGCCGTCCTAGTCCAGAGGAAACACGGACTTGAACGGGTGATATCTTATGCTAGCCGGGCGCTGTCAAAAGCGGAAGGCAAATATTCTACGACTGAAAAGGAATGTCTCGCCATCATTTGGGCTACAGCAAAATTCCGCCCTTACCTCTATGGCAGGTCATTCAAAGTCGTCAGCGACCATCAGGCGTTGTGTTGGCTAGCTAACTTATATCACCCTTCAGGACGGCTGGTGCGGTGGAGCCTCAGACTGCAAGAATCTGACGTCACCGTAATATACAAGTCCGGAAGAAAACACTTTGACACTGACTGCTTATCACGCGCCCCCATCGATCCTCGCCGCAAGACGTCGAGGACGACGACGCCTTCCTTGGAATAATAAGCGCGGAAGACCACTAAACAGCAGCGAGCAGACCCGGAGCTAAAAGGCCTCGTCGAGTACTTGGAAAGGAACACCGACGTTGTCCGTAGGGCATTTAAGCTCGGGTTGTCTTCGTTAACGCTACAAAACAACCTGCTCGTGAAGAACTTCTCACCAGTCCGCGCCAGCTACCTTCTTGTTGTACCGTCAGCGCTGCGTCCAGAAGTACTGCACACTCTACACGACGATCCAACCGCTGAACACCTCAGGTTCTCCCGGACGCTGTCGAGGATACAGGAAAGGTATTACTGGCCGCGTCTGACCGCCGACGTCGCCCGTTACGTCAAGACATGCCGAGACTGTCAGCGACGCAAGACACCACCGACAAGGCCAGCAGGAGTACTACAGCCGATCGAACCTCCTCGTCTACCATTCCAGCAGATTGGAATGGATTTGTTGGTGCCGTTTCCGACGTAAACATCCGGAAAAAAGTGGATCGTCGTGGCGACCTACTATCTCACCCGCTTCGCTGAAACTAAAGCTCTACCGAAAGGCAGCGCAGCCGAAGTGGCGAAATTTTTCGTCGAGAAATTTTGCTGATTCTGCTGCGACATGGTGCCCCAGAAGTCCTCATCGCCGACAGAGGAACAGCGTTTACAGCAGAGCTCACCCAAGCAATTCTGCAGTACAGCCATACAAGCCACAGGAGGACAACTGCCTACCACCCGCAGACGAATGGTCTCACGGAACGCCTGAACAAGGCCCTCGCCGACATGCTAGCAATATACGTCGACGTCTAGCACAAGACGTGGGACGCGGTCCTGCCGTACGTAACATTCGCTTACAACACGGCGATGTAAGAAATACCACAGGTCACGCCGTTTAAGCTGGTTTACGGCAGGAACCCGATGACGACGCTCGATGCCATGCTGCCGCTCGTCACCGACGAAGAGAATCTTGACGTCATGACCTTTCTCCAGCGCGCCGAAAAAGCCCGACAACTCGGCCGCCTACGGATCAAGAACAAGCAGCCTAGCGACAGCCGACGCTACAACCTCCGACGACGCTTCGTCGAGTACCAGCCCGGCAACCGTGTTTGGGTATGGACACCGATACGCCATCGAGGACTGAGTGAGAAGCTATTGCGACGCTATTTCGGACCCTACAAGGTCATGCGACGTATTGGCGCACTGGACTATGAGGTCGCGCCAGACGGCATTTCGCATTCACAGTGGCGCCGCGCACGATCTGAAGTGGTCCACGTGGTGCGCCTTAAACCCTTTCACGGACGCTGACGAACTTCCTTATTTTGTTGTTTTCTTTGCTACGAGTGCTTTTCTTTATTACTTTCGTCTGTTTGCAGCATCGCGTCTATGCTTTTTAAGAGGGGGTATTGACACGTGTACTTACATTGATCGGGCGACCACGTTTCACCGCCTAACAAATGTTATCGCACAGCGCGAGATGCGCCTGCATGTATCCGAAGTTTCTGGAAAGTTATCGATGCTTCTATCCGCAGCCTGTTGCCGCCGAAACTTGTGTTACCTGATATCATCGCGTGACGCGAATGGTGTAGAAATATGTGGAAGGCACGCAGGTTCCAACGATTAGTCTGGAACATTCGATGACTACTGTATAAAAGCCGACTCGCTGGACCTGCTGATGAGATTTTCCACGATCGCCACGTTCGCCGCTATCGTAGTGCTATAAGTTTAGCCTGCATTCATGGGGACATGTTCGCCAAATAAAAGTTAGTTTTGTCCTTCACAGTATTGCTACTGTGTTCTTCAACGTCACCACCACGTGACAATATAAACAGTCTACTTCGACTTAGTGTCCCTTTAACTTGACCCCCTGCGTGGCACAGGATGCCGGACGGCGAAGGCTCAACTGAGAACAGCTGCGCTGTTAAAATTTACCAACAGTTATACATCCTGAATGCGAAATTTTAGCGCAGCTATTTAGGTATTTTCATTTCGCGGTCTATTGAGACAAAGCATTTGAGAAAGACATGTACCGGAGTCGGCGATCGTAGAAAATGTTATCTTCATGTAAGGCTCGTCGGCCTTTACACATGAGTCGTCGAAGGTTCCAGTGTAATCTCTGGTGCCGCGTGGCATCCAGAAAGTACTACACAATTCCCGTCGCGCCTACAATCAGATTACAAAACTCTCGCAAGCCATGACAATCGAAACAAGCTCGAACAAGGCCAAACCTAGCTAACCAAACAATCGCGAGCGAGCGTTGACGGGAGCCAAGGAGGTTTAAATAAAACTTGCTGGTGCAGAGGGGACGCCCATAAGCTGAAGCCGCGCGCCGCCATCTTGCTATAGGGAGAAAGTTCGATTTCTTCCACGTCAGCCGAAGTGCGCAGTCAGCGTGGTAGGCTCCGGAAGTTGCAATGGTTACTTCGTGCGTGGCGTACGGCTACACAAATCAATTGAAATAGTACTCTGGGATTAAGTTTCCCTTGTAAGTAGCACATTTTAAGCTTCACGAAAACTTTATCTGTCTCAATGCATGCTGACGCCACGCAATCTGTCTCGAAATTTATATCTGACGGTCGTTGTTTGCTTCCATACAGGTTTCCTAAGGGCCCGAATGTGTGAAGCACGTGGGAGCAGGCTGTTCGGCGGGGATGCTGGAAGCCAAAAGACGGGGATTACATATGTTCGAGGCACTTCATGCCAGATTGTTTCGACCCGACCGGGCAGACGATTCGGCTGCGACCAAGAAGTTGAATGAGCGAGTTTAACGCATTTCCAAAGCACCTGCAAAAGCGGGTGAGCACACATTCTTGTGCTAGTTGATATCGCCGGTGCGAAGCGTGAAAAGGAAAAGAACGCACCGTTTGCTATTCGATTAAATTAAACAGACGACATTTTTCATCGGTTGCTGTGTTGTCTTGATTAAAGGAGGTTGTCTGATGTCTGAGGAGGACATAGAGGCGTTCACTGCAGCCATTTGCCCCGATATAAAGCAACCCCTCAAGACCAGAGAGGCACGTACCAACCCGAGCTGCGTGCTTTTGCGGTAATGCTGCACTTATGTAGTCAGTGAGCTGATGAGTGTGTTAGCTCGAAGTTTAATGGAGCACTGCCAGCAGAACACACTATACCGGAATGGTACAGTTACATCAACGGGAATCCTGGCTTCACAGTTGGGTCACTGTCTTTCTTGAAAAAGCTTGTCCAATACCGCATGAAGACACTGTACTGTACTTTGATTGTCGATGACATCCCAATAAGGAAACATGTTGAGCTTGTGGGCGACAAAGTGTTAGGATATGTGGACTTTGGGACAGGAATGCAGCATGACAGTCTGCCTGGCAGCAAGAATGCGTGTGTCTATATGCTCGTTTACTTGAACTTGCCACTGAAATTGTCAGTTGGGTATTTTTTAATTGATTCCTTGACTGGAGCGAAGAGAGCCGAGCTAAACAAACAGTGTATTGAAAAGCTAACGTCAATAGGCGTTTAGATTGTTTCGCTGACATTTGATGGCACTGTGTTGCATATCATGCCCTAGCACGGCGATAACCGCGCTCTTGCTCTCGCACCCTCCCCTGTCATGCTTGTCCTTGCAGATAAGGTGGCTCTGAATAAAGCGCTTCGTGCAAGCCACCGGGCTTACTTATGTTCGCGCAATTATGGAATAAACGATTACATTCTGTCAGCACGGTTGCCTTGCCGTGAACATGACATAAATTGCGATAAGGATGCCGACGGTACCCCGGGATAAGACCTCCTGAAGTCCTTTGGCACCTAGAGCAAGAACCGCGCCGATGCCGTCATCACACCTTAGCCATTTAGGCCAGTTGAATATATTTATGAGTCTATAAGCGACTGGCGTTCATACTAAGAGCGATTATTGTCTTATTTCCGTGCGAATAAGGTAGCGAAAGAACTAAAGGTTGATGTGTTTGTAAGCCTAATTGGGCCAAAGACTTCCGCACTTCTGAAATCCTTGACCGTTCCCCAAAGGCCTTCAAGCAAGCCGTTCGAAACGCTGACCCCTTAGCCACTTCGTAACCACTTGTCTCTAGAACCGTCCGTTATCGGTGAAAGGGCCAAGTTTCATCGCAGGTCACAGAAAAAAAACAGACCATACAAGAGTTCGTGGCCAAGATACGATGTCTTGCTCGATCAAGCGACTTCGGTGAATTCTTGGATCAAACTTTGCATGACCCGTTTGTTTCTGGCATTCAGCGCGTCGATATTTAGCGACTTTTGTTCACCGAAGCTAAAGCTGTAATTTTCCAGAAAGCTGTCGAGATAAGTCGAAAGCAAAGTCCTTCGAATCTTATCGATGCGGGTCGTTGAAACACGGAGCCACGAAGTGTCCGCATGCAAAAGCTACCTGTTACAAATGCCAGCGGAAAGGTCAAATTGAGCGCGCTTGTAAGGTTAAGACAAGGCACCAAACGAAAAAGCTAATGTTCAGGTCTGTCGAAACTGGGGATGACTTTCCGTTCAGTGCTTCTGAGTCCGACTCCAATGTAACCTTCATTATTGTGACTGCTCTTGTTGAGAGGGTGCTGCTGGCGATGGAACTGGACACTGGGGCCGCAGTGTCTGTTATCTCAGAGTCTTTCCTGACGCCTTTTTTCCGGACCTAGAGCCGGAACATACCAGGCTTCGATTGCGGAAGTACACCGGTGAATCCACAAAGCCGATACGCGTGCTTCACGTCACTGCCGTGACCAACGCTCAGAAGCAGTTGCTGGCGCTCTACATCGTTCCACAAGGTGGATATGCACTCCTAGGACGAGAATGGTTACAGAACATCCAGCTGGACTAAGGCCGCATACGGGAATTGAACACCTTTGGGCCAATGCTGCCTGCATTGGAAGAAGTGCCAACAAAACTTTCGTCACAGCTGCAGAAGCATGTGCGCCTCTTCAGTGACGAGCTAGATCGAATCAATGATGAGCAGGCAACTCTTTATTTCAAAGGCAACCAACAGTCTAGATTTTTCGAAGCTAGACCTGTACCATTCGCGTTGAGTACGAACTTCTTAAGTTAAGAAAGCTTGGCATTATTTTCCCTGTGACAAGCAGCAAGTTTGCGACGCCTGTTGCTTCAGTGATTAAGAGCGACGGCTTTATCAGGTGCGGAGATTACAATGTCACCTTCAACACTATTATTTGAGAGATTGAATACTAACCTCTACTTCGAGCGGACGAGTTTTTCGCTAGCCTAGCAATAGAGTAAAGGTTCTCGAAGTTGGACCTCAACCGAGCGTACCAGCAAGTAGAGATGGACGAGTCTTCAAAAAGCTACCTAACGTAGAACACTCACAAAGGGCTACACGCCATCAATCAGCTTTCATTTGGCATAGCCAAGCTCCAGCAGTGTTTCAGAGAATAATGGATAACTTACTAAAAGGACTCGAAGGCGTCGCATGTTACATCGATGACATCATAGTAAGAGGAAAGACCGACAAGGAGACGTGTGCAATCTTGGAGCTGTGCTGAAGCGCTTATCAGAAAGAGGCGTCGAGATTAAACAGGCCAAGTGCGAATTTTTCAAGGAGTGCCTACAGTACTCGGGTCACATCGGAAGCGCCGATGGCGTTCGTCCAGTCCCGGGTAAGGTCGAAGTGATTCAGAAGGCGCATAGGCCAAAAGGACAAGCAGCAACTCAGGTCCTTGCTGGCGCTACCTAACAACTACGGAAAATTCATTCCTAATTTCGCTAGTGTGGTTTCGCCCCTCAATAGGATTTTGCGCTGCGACGTCCAGTGGTCCGGGAACAACGAGTGCGAAGGTGCCTTCATTCGTGTGAAAGGCATGCTGTCTGCGCCTCTTGTATTGACCCAATACGACCACAGACTGCCGCTACAGTTGTCTTGCGACGCTTCAGAGAAAGGAATTGGTGCGGTGCTCAGCCGCACCAATTCAAACGGTCAGAGCTACCCAAGTGCTTATTAAAATTACATAAATAAATTATGGGGTCTTACGTGCCAAAACCACGATCTAATTAGGAGGCACGCCATAGCGGGGGACTTGGGAAATTTTGACCACCTGGGGTTCTTTAGCAAGCACCTAAATGTAAGTACACCAATTGCGTATACATCCAGAACTTTATGCAAGGCAGAAGTTGGGTGCAGCCGAATTGAGAAGGAAGCACTAGCGTTCATTTTTGAAGTGGAAAAGTTTCACTTTTACCTTCATGGGCGTAACTTTGTGCTAGTAAGTGACCACAAAGCCCTGCACACAATTTTGCGACAAAAGAATGCATTTCTACAACAGCCGCCACGAGATTGCAGCGTTGGGCAGTTCTGTTGTCTGCGTACAATATTACTCTGAAGTTCAAGTCGTCGTCCCAACATGAAGAGTCCGACTGCCTTTCCCGTCTCCCACTTCCCGCTTTCCGTGAAGCGCAGGAAGGCAGATTTTGTGTTCTATGCTTCAGTACGGTGCCTGTATATTGCCGAGAAATTGCTAAAGAAGCAAGCCGCGACCCATTGCTGAAAGCTGTCTCGTGCTACGGGCTGATGGGATGGCCTAATCACGCACCAAATAGTGAACTAAAAGCGTTTTTCAGCAGACGCTGTGAACTTTCTTGGCAGCAAAGATGCGTGGTGCTTGCGATACCCGCGTGGTCATTCCCGAGCGCTTCCGGTCGTTCAGCCTAGAGCAGCTGCATCAGGAGCACCCTGGAATCGTGCGGACCAAGAAGTTGGCTAGAAGTTACGTGTGGTGGCCAACCATAGACAGCGACATTCAGCATCAAGTAAGCACCTGTCAATCCTGTCAGCCGCACGATAACTTGTCTTGCCCCGCTCCGCTGCGCCCATGGGCTTAGTCGGCCCGTCCTTGGGAACTAGTTCCCGTGGCCTTCGCAGGTCCGTTAAAGGGTGTCATGCTATTATAGACGCGCACTCCTAGCGACCGGAGGTCTTCGTGATGAAAGGCGCTTCAGCTGAGAAAACAATCGACTGCTGGTACAGTTTGTTTTGCCGTTTTAGTTGTCCAGCGACCCTCACATCAGATAATGGCCCTCAGTGTACGTCCAATACTTTTGCTAGCGACATGTGGAGCATTGATATACGTCACGTGCGCAGCGCACCATATCATCCTAGCAGTAGCAGTGGAGCAGAACTCTTCGTGCAGTTGGTGAAGATAACGTTACGCGAGAATTTTTCCATCACTACCCTCCGCACTCGTAGACTTGCTGTTAGCTTATCGCAATCTTCCGCACGCAACTACAGGCGAAGTTCCAGCGGCCATGTTCCTCTGAAGACGTTTGCTCACACGCCTCGTTCTGATGCTGCCCTCACTTAAAACAAATGTCTCCATGAGGCAATTCACACAAACTCTACGTTGGTGCCCGAGACGACAAATTCAGAAGTACTTTAGTGTTGCACGCTGTGTTAAGGTCCGGAACTTTAGGTCGGTTGGCAAATGGTTCTCTGCTACTGTACTCACGCTGACGGGTCCAGTTTCGTATAAACTAAGTGTCGTTACTCCTCGAGGTGTGTTTCATTGCGTTCGTCACTAGAACTACATCGTGCGTTTACCACCATAAGTTAACTACAGTGCATCTAGCACCTTTCCTGGAGCCTTAGCCGCAGCCTCCAGCCAACCAGCCCCCGATTCGTCAGGCCAGGGTTCCAGCTCTGCAGGGTAGCCAGGTGTCTTCACTGCCTGAGCGTCGCAACCCAGTTCTCAACAGGAGACCCCCTCATCGCTACATTCCATAGTCAAGTGTTGTAAACAAAATAATTCAAAAGGCGCAGCGCGACAAACCACATCACAAGCGCTGACTAACAACTGGATTTATTTGCACTGAAGCCGGCCTACTTTTTCGCAAAAGGCTTGCCATGTAGCACCGCAGTTAGCACAGATACGGTCTCACATGATCAACCAAAAACAAGATACCGAAAACGTTCAAAAACACATTACTAACTCCATAGAAGCAGCAAGAACAAGATATGTTCATCGAACATAGTTAACTATCGCCACTTATCTCAATACTTAGGGCTAAGGTAAAGTCACTGTGCCGAAAAACATGATAATGAAAACAAGGAAAATTCCCCCAGAACAAGGCGTCCATACATTTGGTTTGAGCAGGCTTCTGTATTGAAAAAAAAGACACCTTTAAAAGGGTGTGAATCACTTCAGACCTAAACAAAACATTCAAGAAACTCAATCTCATCGTCATTCAAAAATATGGATGGTTTGCTGACGATCTTTAATAAAAAAAGATTTCACGATTTCTCGCTTGGTCCTGTCGTTTGCTTTCCTCAGAAACTTAAGTGTCGTGAAACTTTGGCTTCCAGCCGCACAGCTTCCAACATTCAGCCAGAAAGCCACATGTCTATGTGGATAAGAATGTTTCTCTCCCTACTCGTTGTCCTAACATTGCCGATGGCACCTTCATTGACGACGCATTATTGAACTTAACAGATCCACCTGAGGCTGGCATTACTACCACCGATATTGCCGATCACTATCCTATCGTTCTACGCCTGTGCAATCACTCAGCCTTATCTAACACGTAGTTTTACAGAGTTATACTTGACAAAGAGATGTTTCTTGCTAGCGTAACTAAAACTGACTGGTCGGAAGTTGTATCATCTAATGAACCTCAAAAACTTTTTCGCAGTTTTTAACGACGCTTTCATCGCGTTTCAGCTGCCACTCTCATAAAATGCAGAAAAAAAGGCATCATCGATAGAAAATCCGTGGCTTACAGATAGCCTTCTGAAAGCAATGCGGTCACGTGAAAATTTTTATAAGAAAACCAAGAAGCAACCTTTCAGTACTAATTTACTCGCCCGTTACAAAAAATTTTCTAACTCACTTTCTGCACAGTTGAGAAGTGCGAAGAGAAATTATAAAGAACAAAAAATGATAGAATGTGGTACTAACGCTAAAGAAACTGGGAAATAACACCTTTTTAAACCATAACTCTCAGATCGTTATTTCGAGAATCATTCACAATGGCATGGTATATCTTAATCCGCTTGATATTGCAAATGCCTTTTGTGATGCTTTCTTCAATAACACTTCTGATAACGCATCATGCTGTAACATGTCCTCTAAACGCTTACCTCATTCATTTTTCCTTTTTCCAACAACATTTGACGAAGTATTTTAGTAATTGAAACCTTTAAAGCAACTAGTGCTGGCCTAGATAATAGTAACGCCTGCTACATTAATATGATCGCGCAACATATCGCTAACGTCCTCTCAGCTATCATTAACCTGATTTTTAAAACCGGTGTTTTTCCACGTCAACTTTAGCGCGGTCGGGTCATTCCCGTTTTAAAAAAAAGGTGATCGCACGCTAACAAAGAATCATAGACCCATTTGTGTTCTTCCATTTTTTCAATGAATCATACATTTCTTTGTGCTAAACTTGAGGTCATCGGAATTCCTGGTCCACTTCTACTTCTAATCAGCAGCTACTTACAAGAAAGAAAACAAGTCGTTTACATTTCTGGCTACTACTCTAAAGAAGCTACTACTAACATTGATGTACCACAGAGGTCCATATTAGGTCCTCTAATTTTCCTAATTTATATTAATGATCTCCCTAGTTGCCTCTCCTCAGTCCTTGTATCATCTTGTATCTCATCTTGTATACGCATGCTGGAGAGCCTTCAGGCACAAGCACTACGGATATGTCTTGGCTTGCCACGCTGCGCGTCAACTAAGGGCACAATAGCGGAAGCATGGGCTTGTACAATCAACATATACAGGTCTTGTGAACCTGTGCGAACATATTTTCGCCTGCTAACCAGGCACCCACACCATCGACTGTCAGCACTTCCAAGCACCAACCTTGACTCTGTTTTTTCTAAAGCTATTGCCTGTCACGCAAGCATTACACCTGTAAGATTCCAGGCCACTGACATCCCCGCGACACCTCCATGGACATTGCCAAGACCACTTGTGAGGCTCACCCTGTCCCATATATTTACATTATATAGTGGGACTGTACAAGTATATACCTATGGTTCAGTCCCGCCATCTGCCACAACGGCCGCATTTGTCATCCCACAAATTGGAATTACTCGACGATTTCGATTAGACCACAAATCGACATCTGCGGCTGCGGAACTTGCGGGAATACGGGAGGCTGTCTATTTTATGAGAACGCTGACACCTCATAAATGGACGATATTGTGCGATGCCAAATCAGCGCTACAAGCGCTAAAATAATTTATAAAGAAAGGACCATACTATCTGCTCGTGCTGAAAATTGTCGAACTTCATCACAGTGCCGAGTAAAGTGGCTCCGTGATCACCTTTCAATGGGTGCCTAGCCATTGCGGTGTTTTTGGCAATGAACTCGCTGACAGTGAGGTAAAATTGGCCTCCTCTTCCTCTGATGAAGTAAGGATTGCCTACTCGCTACCTGACACCAACTCCATGATCAAGGCGCTCATGCAGGACCTTACAAAGGTTTACAGAGCCCACAATGACAATATTCACAGACGTCTACATATGATTGACCCAGACGGTAAATTCTGTTTGCCCCCCAAGCTTACACGGAGCAAAACATCATTGCTACACAGGATTCGGCTCGGCGTTGCTTTCACCCGTCGCTACGCACACCTTATCGGCCAATCGAATAGCCCTGATTGTGAACACTGCCAGATGCCCGAAACACTGCAACACGTACAACACGAAGCGAGGGACGTTAGACAGTTTCCTAGCCAGCCTTGGCAGACAACTACTGTCGGAGGAAGCTATCCTCGGCCCATGGTCTGACACTGCAATTTCAGTGCGTGCAACAAAAGTATTGTTGAAGTTTCTGCAGGACACCAAGCTCGACGAGCGGCTCTAGCGAGACAACTGTCGCATGTACATAAACACTGACCACTTCTCTTATCATCATCATCCGTCCCAATACTTTCACTCCCCTTCCCTCTTCCCCAGTGCAGAGTAGCAGACTAGAACGCACTAGCTCAGGTCGACCTCTCTGTCTTTTCTATCAATAAATTCGATTTATTCATTCTTATTCCGCAATGTCTCCATGACTGCTGAGGTTTCGACTGAATCAAACGCTTTCTCGTAATCAATGAAAGCTATATATAAGGGTTCGTTATGTTCCGCACATTTCTCTATCACCTGATTGACAGTGTGAATTTGGTCTATTGTTGAGTAGACTTTACAGAATCCTGCCTGGTCCTTTGGTTGACGGAAGTCTAAGGTGCTCCTGATTCTATTTGCAATTACCTTAGTAAGCGGATCGGTCTATAATTTTTCAAGTCTTTGGCATCCCCTTTCCTATGGATTAGGATTATGTTAGCGTTCTTTCAAGATTCCGGTAGGCTCAAGGTCATGAGGCATTGCGTATACAGGGTGGCCAGTTTCTCTAGAATAATCTGCCCACAATCCTTCAACAAATCTGCTGTTACCTGATCCTCCCCAGCTGCCTTCCCCTCTTGCATAGCTCCCAAGCCTTTCTTTACTTCTTCCGGCGTTACCTGTGGGATTTCGAATTCCTCTAGACTATTCTCTCTTCCATTATCGTCGTGGGTGCCACTGGTACTGTATAAATCTCTATAGAACTCCTCAGCCACTTGAACTATCTCATCTATATTAGTAATGATATAGCCGGGTTTGTCTCTTAACGCATACATCTGATTCTTGCCAATTCCTAGTTTCTTCTTCACTGCTTTTAGGCTTCCTCGGTTCCGGAGAGCATGTTCAATTCTATCCATAATATACTTTCTTATGTCAGCTGTCCTACGCTTGTTGATTAACTTGAAAAGTTCTGCAAGTTCTTTTCTAGCTGTAGGGTTAGAGGCTTTCATACATTGGCTTTTCTTGATCAGATCTTTCGTCTCCTGCGATAGCTTACTGGTATCCTGTCTATCAAAGTTGCCACCCAATTTTATTGCAGACTCCTTACTGATGACCATAAGATTGTCGTTCATTGCATCAACACTAAGGTCCTCTTCCTTTGTTAAAACCGAGTACCTGTTCTGTAGCTTGATCCGGAGTTCCTCTATTTTCCCTCTTACCGCTAACTCATTGATCGGCTTCTTATGTACCAGTTTTTTCCACTCCCTCCTGAAGTCTAGGCTAATTCGAGTTCTAACCATCCTATCACAAATACCGCAGCCTAAATAATTTTCTGCGACTCGAAGACGGCAGTGCGTAATTTTGCCAAAGGCAGAACCCACGAACCGGCGCTACAAATTCTAAAGAAAGTAGATTTCACACCCCGCCAGATCAAAATCATCTGGATCCCTGCGCACTCGTCCCATCCCGGGAACAAAGCGGCTCACAATTTCGCCCGAGGCCTCGTCAACCGGGCAGTGAGCCAACCGATCCTGCGCGGAGCAAAAGAGCGCATGATAACCTACCATGAAATTACGCAATACTATAAAAACGAAAGACTCGAATACCCAGCCCCTGACAATTCCTTAACCAAAAACCAGCAGGCGACGCGGAGGAAACTCCAAACACACACCTTCCCCAACCCGTACAAAATATCCATAGTCTACCCAGGGACAAACTCCCCCAAATGTACGCTATGCAAGGCCGACAAGGCCGATTTAGCACACATCTTGCACGGATGCCCTGAGCTCAAACCTAGAGCCGTATGGCAGCTATCCAACCGAGAGCAGTGGGAGGCTGCGGTGACCAGCTCGGAACCCGCGGTTCAACTGCAGGCCGTGACCTGGGCTTTAGAAGTCGCCGTAAGACACGGTCTGACGGCCACTTCACGAAGCCATCATGACTTCCCACATCTAATCTCATAAATCATTTTCTGTTGACGAATTAAAGTTTTTACCACCACCACCACCTATGGTCACTGCAGCGCACCTTGCCGAGCACGTCCACATCTTGTATGATGCCAGGGTTAGCGCAGAGTATAAGGTCTATTTCATTTCTAGTCTCGTCATTCGGGCTCCTCCATGTCCACTTTCGGCTATGCCGCTTGCGAAAGAAGGTATTCATTATCCGTATCTTATTCTCTTCTGCAAAGTCTACTAACAACTCTCCCCTGTTAATCCTAGTGCCTCTGCCATATTCCCCCACTGCCTTGTCTTGTGGGGTTCGCCCCATGTTGGGTGCCAGATGTGGGGTTCCCCTCCAGTACTCTTGGTACAAAGGAACGACAACACAGTAGGGCAAACAATCACAAGGGCATTTTTTGCACCTTTCATAAATCAATGCCTGCTAGCCGAGTTGCTATACACAAAACATGCCGATGGGCGCGCGACAAATCTAGAAGTCCGACTCACCGCGACCGCATAGCAAGCGAATATGTTCGCCCCATGCTGGATCCCAACGCCTGGTCGTTCGCACGTACTGTCACGCGTACGGTGGCGCGTTCCAAGGCGGCCACGCGAGACGGTCTCGCTGAAGCATGGGTCGACGCACGCGCGGGACGTCCAAGCTGTTCGCCGATCCGCCGGGAAAGAGCAAGCGCCTTGTCTCTCGGCGCCCAAGTAACCTCACCTGTCGGCGGCGTTAGCAGCGCAACACTCGCACCCTCTCTCGTACTGCGCCTCAACCACTCCGACCGCCAGGCCACGTGGCCAAGCCGGATTACAGGAGACGCGCCGTGCGGGAAAAACATCAGGGGACGCGCGGGAGTCGTGCATCCCCACAGTCTCCAGCCTGCTTCTTGCCTACCTTGGCATTGAAGTCGCCCATCAGTACACTGTATTTCGTTTTGACCTTACCCATCGCCGATTCCACGTCTTCATAGAAGCTTTCGACTTCCTCGTCATCATGACTAGACGTAGGGGCGTAGACCTGTACAACCTTCATTTTTACCTCTTATTAGGTTTCACAATACCTGCCACCCTCTTGGTAATGCTATAGAATTCCTGTATGTTACCAGATATATTCTTACTAACCAGACTCCTAGTTCTCGTCTCTCCGCTAAACCCCGGTAGCACAGGACGTGTCAGCTTTTTATTATTGTATATGCTTCTTTTGGCCTCCTGACTTCACTGAGCCCTATTATATCCCATTTACTGCCCTGTAATTCCTCCAATAGCACTGCTAGACTCACCTCACTAGATAACGTTCTAGCGTTAAACGTTGCCAGGTTCATACTCGAATGACGGCCTGTACGGATCCAGGGATTCTTAGCATCCTCCGCTGCGTTGCAGGTCTGACCGCCGCCGTGGTCAGTTGCTTCGCAGCTGCTGGGGACTGAGATGCCGGGGTTTGATTGTTGTGTTCATATGGGATGTTGTTGTGGCCAAGTACTACACCAGGGTGGCCAATCCTGCTCTGGTGAGGGAGTGCGTTACCGCATTTGGTCACCGGGATCTGGCCGCACTCAAGGCCTGTTTGTGCATTTTTATCATCACGCGGATTTTTTTTTTTTTGATCCGGTGGAAAATAGCGCGGCACCCGGATTCGAGCCACGGTCCTCTTGCACGCGAGGTGGATGCTCTACCTCTACGCCACCTCTGCAGCCTACAGTAGATAACGAAACATAAAACTTCATGCAGCGGGCAAACTGGCGCCGGGCCGGCGGGCGCGCGCGAGGACAGTGGAAAGTGAGGGAGTTACCTGGAAGGGCAAGGAGCGAGGAGTTCAGAGGAAGCGCGAAAGGGCACAGCCTGCTGCATCGGTGTACGCAGCGCGCACCTATCTAAGAGGCCGTGCAATAGAAGTCGTAATAGAAGTTGCTTTCTCGCCCTCCTGATGGATGGCGCCAATTACCTGTGTCACATAAACAGCAGAGTTTCGGAGGCCGGACCTGCGCTCCAGCACTTATTTTTAAGCCTCCTTTACGCGAACAGTTGATAGTACGAAACGAGCTTTCGGTCGGGTCACATGACATCAGTTTCCCGCGTGCACATCACTGACGCGGCCGCTCTTACTGATCTCCGCCATTCGCAGCTCGCGTTCTTTATCTAACGCTCCACGTTCGCTCTTTCATCTTTCACTGTGCTCGTTCGCTCGCTTACGCCGCTTCCGCCACCGACGCTCGCCGTAGTAACGGGCGCCTAAGAGCAACGCTCCAACAGAAACCGTCGGACATATGCGGTCGCTTTTACGTTATAAAAACAGTCCATAGCCTATAGGCAGCTCTCTGCTTGACGCGTTCTGTTAGATTAGCATCTAATACTAGAAAAACGGCTTGCTACGGTACCGAATAGATATTTAAACCTACAGCAAGATCGGTTGTTGTTCCTGTCACACGAGTACTTTCGATCATCATCATCATCATCGGCTTCATCATCATCATCAGCAGCAGCAGCAGCCTGGCTACGCCCACTGCAGGGCAAAGGCCTCTCCCATACTTCTCGAACTACTCTGGTCATGTACTAATTGTGGCCATGTTGTCCGTGCTAACTTCTTTCGCAGCTGCTGGGGACTGAGGGCCGGTGTTTGATTGTTGTATCCATATAGGAGGTTTAGCAATATATAGATAGAGCACTGCTACAGAGATATTTCTTAACGATATTTTCCTCCATCCGGTTTTTTTTTTTTCAATTGAGTTCGAGCTTCTTGTTGGCGATAGTAAATGTCGATCAGCTTCGCCCTCATGTTAGGTGTGCTCTAACAAATATCGGCACATGTCCGTTCATTGTTAATCTGGGTTCAAACGAGGGACCCAATTCTCTGGATGGTCAAGACGGGGCTTAGCCGCTACAAATTGTGCCACCAACAGCCTATCTGCTTCGCCTTCTGTGCGCCGTGATAGGGTTGCACTAAGCTATGTGACGCTCGTCCACGGTGTTTGATCCATCGTAAGCTTAAGTGAGTGCTACAATGTCACTGCTACAGTAATTATGACTCTTTCCTGGGCTAGCTGGAAGCTCTCTTCACTCGGTCTCTATCATCGTCACTTCCTTATGTTTCGCGCTGTTACATAGGGCAGATTATGATCCAGGCGTGTTCACGCGGTAAACACATGTCACCAAATCGCACGTTCACCCAACACTTTTGTTTGTTTTTCGAGCAATCTATGAAGAAAGGACCATCGCACTGTTCCACGCAGGCCGAGAAGCTTTTCGACGTACCACTGACGGGCAGCTTCCGGCAGCATGCTCATTTACTCGGACGAGTTCATCACAGCAGATAACATGGTAGCCATGGCGGGGGCGAAGTGTTTTGCCCACCGCCTTTTTCTACGTGTCTAGAACTGCTCTTCGCGCAGTGCCCATGTTGTGGCGCTGTTTACGAAAGGAAGGTTTCCATTAGTTTGGAGGAGCTCACCCCAAATTACAATACAGAATCATAAATATTCCTCCGGCATTGCAACGACTAGCTGTATCGTGTAATGCACTTGACCCCTTGCTGTTGTTCGTGTGGGCTACCGCTCCCTAGAGGCTGACTCATCATTTCTCACTGGATTTCACGCTACTTCAAATTCGATCTCCAGCTCGCATCCGAACGCTCCAATTGTGCTCCTCGTACACTTTAACCATTCTGGAATAGCTTAGTTCGACTGCCTATTAACCATACCCTCATAGGAGAAGGAAACTGATTTCGCCTGTCTAACATTCGGGTTGTTATAACGGATCGTTCATTAAATATCCTCAGCCTCTTACTAACATCTATATTACAGAGTGTCTTATCGATCTCATATCTGACACGTTTAAGCATTGATATTTTAATAAATAAAACATTAATTTTTCACATACGAAAATGAAAAAGGCCAAAGAAATTTACTCTTTACGATAACGACAACTACGCCCCTATAATAACGAATAACTTAGGTTTTTCAGGACTGATTCCGCCTTGACTATTCAAAATTCATTGTTAAAATTTAAAGGGCGCCTCTTTAAAAACCAAAGGCATAACTTGATCCAAACTTACGCTCCTGTTATGCGGTAACAGAGCGATCGCAATGCCTTTGGTTAAAGCTAACACTAAATCGTCTGAAAAATCAAATGCGAACGACATTTTCGGTATGCGAAATTGTCGAATACACCACTTGCTTGGGATATCTACCATGACAGCGAAAACTGTTTTATTCGCTTGCTACAAGAGCCAAGTGCCACTTCTCTACTTCAGCGTCACCCAACATGCCAGTACTAACCCTAAGCAATTTTGGAAAAATGTCAACCCAAACGCTTCCACAAGGTTCTTACTCTGTGACGAGTATAATCGACCCATCCTATAACAGGACGCTTCGCATGTAGTGAACTCTGCTGCTCTGTGCTTACCGAGGAACATGATAATGATTCGCCCTAGACGGTCCCAATCAGTTGCCTAGAAACGTCTGTTGGCACCACCGGTTGAATCGACACACTAAAGGTAATGTCGCCAACTCGCATAGGTAGCCTCAACACTAAAATATTAGAAAAGGATCAAGAATGTAACCAATGCCGTTCTTTCACGTAACTGCCGGCAATCGCTGTCTACTGGCATCGCTCCATGTGACCGGAAAGTGGGCAAGGTTATTCAAATTATGAAAACAGATAAATTTGTCTTCACCAAAAACTATTGGCCTATCTTTCTTATAAGTGTCTGTTCCAACTCTACTGAACGATACTCCACCTTGCGGGTTTCCGCAGAACTACTACGTCTACTGAACACATTCTCTATGGACACATCATAAAGCTCTTACCTAATTTTTTCGTCCCAATCAGCGTAGCTTTCATCTGATACACAACTTGCCCTTTTCGTTAACATTAGTTTTTACATAGATACTAACACATCCATGGACGCTCTGTTTCTTTAATTTGAAAAGTCATTCGGTAAGATACCTGAAAACTGGCTTTTTTTATAACTTCGCAATTTTATCGTCACGTTGCAGAACTCACAAATAAAGATGTATTTGCAATATTTACAAGAGAGAAAACAATGCGTTAACAAGATAGCTGTTGAGGCAGATTACATCTCTACACGTCAAATCGTCTACTGGCTGGTGCCACTCTTGGTTGCTCCATAACATAACCCCGGCCTCTAAAGGCGCCATCTCGGCGCTAAAGGTAAGGGGGCTGAACTCGCGGCAAAGTAAGGCTTCATCCGGGACACGTTTACAACACCCGTGGGGACACGCGAGTACAGTGGAGCGATCTCGTGATTCACATCGCCAAGCTGATGCAATATCGTGTAGCGCCCTGCGTAGCTCGGCAACAGCTTTTCAGACAAACCGACGTGGCGACATGGTGTCCATAGGAGGACAATGGAGTCAGGAGAAATTAGAATGCCCCGATGCTGGCGGCCGTACCGGATCTGCGCAGCCTGAGACACTGTGAGCCAGGAGCCAGCAATCTGGCGTGCCGCGCGAGCCCGGGCGAAGACGTCTTGAGCATATTCAATTTGAGTGTTCCCAGAGGAGCGAAGCAGTGTGTCAAAGGGCAGAGGGTGGCAGGCGAACGGAAGGTAAAAGGGTGAAAAGCCAGTGGTCCCGTGACGGGACGAATTACAGGCTAAGGTCACGAAGCCTAGCGTGCTGTCCCAACCACTGTGGCCGTTAGAAGCATACGTAGACAGCAGTTCTGTCAACGTGTGATTCAGCCGCTCCGTCAGTCCGCTTGTCTGCGGGTGGCAGGTGATGAAAAGCTTGCGCTCGGTAGAACAGGAGCGAAGTAGATCGACTACTAGGGACGAGAAGATGCAGCCGCGATCAGTGAGGGGCTTCCGGGTGCGCCGGGATGGAGGATGATGTCATGTAAAGGAAATCGGCCACCTCAGTTTCACACCTTGTGCGCAAAGCTCAAGTGATTGCGTACAGTGTCGCGTAGTCAGTCGTGGCAGCGACCCATTTATTGCCAGGTTTCCACGTCGGAGAAGGGGCGAGAAAATTGAGACCAACGCCGAAACATGGCTCTGTGGATACATCGATCGGGTGAAGGCATCCAGTGGGCAGCACAGCAGGATTTTTGCAGCGCTCACAGAGGACACAGGCCGTAGGGTAGCTATGCACAGAGCGGTATAGGCTTGGCCAGTAGAAACGGCACCATACGCGGTCGTAAGTACGCCAAACGCCGAGGTGGCCTGACCTAAGGGCGTCATGCAACTGCTCAACAACTGATGTCCGGAAATGGCGTGGTACAACGAGTAAAAACTGCGGTCCTTCAAGGCGTAAGCTACGACGGTAGAGAACGTCGTCGCAGAGCACGAACATGCACAGTGTAGGCCCCAAATGTCCAGCATTGAGGCTATCGATGACAACACGTAAGCAGTCATCACGCCATTGTTCAGTGCGGATATTGTGAAGATCAAATATGGTCAGTAGGCAAGAGTCATTGTCTTTCGCATAGTATTCAGGCCGGTAGACAGGATGAAGGGAGAGGCAGTCGACCTCGTTGTGCAAACGGCCTGACTTCTACGACTGAAAACGTGCGGCCGTACAAGCAGGGGCGGAATTTGGCAACTGCTCAAGCTAACGGAGGCATTCCCGTTCGGTAACTGAACAATTCCCCCACCCCCAGTGTAGGGTAGCAAACTGGGTGCTCTTCTGGTTGACTTCCCTGCCTTTGCTGTGCTTCCTTTCTCTCTCTCTCTCTCTCTCTCTCTCTCTCTCCTCTCAGCGGATGACAGGAGCCGGCTGCCGTATAAAATTACGCTCTCTGCGTTATGCTGCCATTGAACAAGTACAGCTACAATTCCATGGCCACTGGCATCCATGTGAAGTTCAGTGGCGGCAGATAAATCATAATGAGCCAGCAATAGGGGAGCCGTGAGGAAGCGTACGAAGGCGGAGAAGGATTTGGTTTGAGCAAGGCCCCATGCGAAAGCAACCTCCTTCGTAAATCGGTTAGTGAGCGAGCGGCTTCGGCGAAATTCTTGATAAAACGAAAAAAAATACGAGCATAGCCCAACAAATATCCTTACATCTGCGGCAAAAGACGGAACAGAAAAGTACTGGACAGCACAAATCTTGTCAGGGTCGGGCAGAACGCCAGCGGTACTGACGACATGGTCAAGAACGGTAATTTGACGACGGCCAAAATTGCACTTGGATGAGTTCAGCTGTAGGTCAGCGCTTCAGAAAACATCAAGAATAGGCAATAGACGCGTTAGATGATTCGTGGAAGTTTGTGAAAGGCCTAAGACATCGTCTAGATAACACAGGCGTGTGGACTATTTATAGCCGCGAAGTAAGGCGTTCATCATTCTTTCGAAGGTTGCCGGGGCATTGCTAAGGCCGAACGACATAACCTTGAATTGGTGGAGGCCGTCAGGTGTTACGAAGGCAGTTTTCTCATGGTCAGTGCCATTTACCGAGGTTTGGCAATCGCCTTATTGGGGTTCTATCGATGAAAAGTGCTTCACTCCGTGCAAGCAGTCCAAGGCGTTTTCAATACGCGGCAAGGGGTAGACATCCTTGCGTGTGATCTTGTTGAGGTGTCTGTAACCCACACAAAAGCGCCAATTGTCGTCCTTCTTCTTGACAAGGACAACAGGGGACGCCCACAGAGGGCAAGGTGGCTCGATGACGCCTTTATTCAACATCCTATCGACTTCTCCTTGTATCGCTTTTCGTTCGGCATGTGAAACACGCTACGACCGGCGGCGTATTGGATTGGCGTCTCCGGTCTAAATACGATGTGTGGCCCCCTACGTCGGAGCTAAAGAGCGGCCGTCAAGGTAAAAATTGTCGCGGCAATTTCCAAGAGATTGCGGCGGTGAGCAGCTTGGGCCGGAAGAAGATCAGGTGCAATCATATTGCTAAGTTCGTCTGTGAGAGTGGGTGAATCGGAGGTTCCTGTAGAGGGCGCTGGAATGTTGGCGCCAAGAGCCGATATCTCTAAATTGTTCACAGGCAATATGTCACCCAATGACATGCCTGTGGGAAGGATTTGAGAGGAGCAGTTAAAATTAATGAGTGGGAGCGAAGTCTTATTGCCTGTAATAATGAGCCCGGAATGGGGAGCGGCCAAATTTCTTTCAAGCAGCATGTCAGCGATGGGACAAGGTAAATAGACGCCATCAGGAACATATGGGAACGACAGTAGAGTGGCTTGAGGCGACAGACAGATATCTTCGGGAAAGCATAAGCCTGGTTTTGTGACTGGTGGACTATAGCAGCCGTGGGGCCGTTCAAGCTGAGTGACTCTAGACGCGCAATCAAAGAGGGCTGAATGGGACGATAAACAGTCTAAGGCTTGTATAACGTCGTGAGGTCATTGTTCCAAAACACAAATGAAACAGTCGTTAGGCGCCCCGCTATGCCAATGCGTGCAATGCACATGCCAAGCATCGTAGGCGGTCCCCCGTCGGCGACCCGGAGGGTGCGTGACGCACCGGGTGTAAGAACTCGGTTCAGGCGTCGGCGCAATTCGGCAGTCATCACGGATATGCGCGCGCCAGTGTCAACGAGTGCTGCGACACTGACGCCATCGACTGAAGGGTCCATCAAGTTCTGCTTGGTCGGCAAAGTGATCAGAGGGTTTTGCGGTCGAGTCGTCAATGCAGCTTCACCTCCCGGAGCTGCATCGCCTAGTTTTCCGGAGATGGTGGTTGGGGTTGCATTGGGAGCGGTGGACGATGAGCCTGCGGCGATAGGAACGATGGTCGATGAGCTGGCTGACGAACGGGTCTAGTGACGTTAGAATGACGGCGAGGGACTGTTCCAAGGAGCACGAGCGCCAATGTTTGGCTATTGCGGTGCCAATGGAGGCTCGTAGTGACGCTCGCTCTGTTCGGGGCGATAATTACTGGTGAATGGTGGTTGCAGTACAATTCTTAGAACGGTGAGCAACGTGAGTGATACGCCGGCAGGCAAAACAGACTGGCCGATCGTCTGCAGTTCGACCTCGGCTCGATTTCGTTCGCATGCAAGATACCACGGACCAGTCGATGGACTTGGAGCATGAGACCTGTGAAGCGGTAACGGCACACAGAGAATAAACTCGAAGATTGGCGAGTTCATTGCGGATTATTGCCTGCCCAAATGGTGCTGTAGGCAAGTTGTTCGGCTCACGGGGGAGGAAAAAAATGCTGTATCGGGCAATATCACATGCTCAGCAATATCAAATGCTTTTCAGATATCTAGAGTGAGTAATGCTGCATACTCCCTTTGGCGCCGTGCCAATTGCATACGGCGTTCAAGGTCAATATAAACCTGCCATGTAGAGCAGTGTGATCTGAAACCAATTTATTTCGGACTCAGGATTGATCGCTCATAAAGAAAATTTATCATACGGATATGTATAACTCTTTCTAACCATTTTACGAAATGTGTAGTTAACGCTATGGGCCTAATATTGCCTAGCACATATGCGTCACCTAGATTTTCAGGCCTTGGTAATTTTTCATTCCGATGTAAGTCATGCCCTTCTGACGGAATAATTGATAATGTCTAATAAATAATCTTCTGATTATTCATATGAAATATTTACCATGGACGAAGTGATTCCATCAGTGCCAGGAGCCGCTCATGGAAAGCTTAGTAAAACATCTGCGGCCAATTTCACAAAGCTTTTCACTCGTAAATAATTTTTATTGGTTGATTGCCTTCGTTAATTATAGGTCCTACACCACTACCGGCTGGCATGGACGCTGTTAGCGTAACGAGTTTTTGTGAATACGAGCGCTGGCAATTCAGACTTCGAGATTTCCGTGAAATCTTTCTCAGTTGGTGATATCAGTGCAGCTAATGGAAGTTGGGAAGAAAAGCGACGTTCTTACCCTCTAGTAATTACCTACAATGAGTCATTTATTTCTTCGTGAGACAAAACCGTGGAGTCAGCATTTATCAAGCACGAAATCACATTGTTGGCGCGCAGAGAGCTATACAGTGCGTGTTTAGTATTTGACATAGAAATAAATTCGAAGTGCGTAATTTCATACTCATCCTTTGCCTTCAACACAGTGCGTCTAAAAGTATCAACATACAATTTATTTATTTATTTATTTATTTATTTATTTATTTATTTATTTATTTATTTATCATACCCTCAAGGAACCGTTGTACATTGCAGAGGGGAGGTGCAAAGTAAATACAGAGGCAAATCACAAAATAAGGAAGGAAGGCAAACAACATGGCAAAAAACATCGTATACAAAATAAGAATGGTAAAAAGAAACTTGTTGCGCCATGTAAAAATACATGGCGTAATAAAATAAAGAAAGGAAAGAACATACGATATAAAAATACAAGCCATAATGTACAACAATGGCATAAAAACAGTTATTATACAGAACAAGCAAACGCAACATTAATTTATAACATGAAGCTTTGAAGTGTGCTTTTAAAGTTATTTGTGTCAATTATGCTTGTAAGTAATGCGGGTAAGTTATTCCAATCTTTGCTCGTTTGGGGAAGAAATGAATATGAAAAGCCGACGGTGTTGCAGTGCGCAATGTTTACCTTTTGGCGGTGGTCTATGGGAGATTAAATGTATGATGGTGGTTGGACAAAAATAGAACGTAAATATGTGTTGTAGTAGTATATTTTATAGAAAAGACATATGCGAGATAGTTTTCTATGGTTTGATAACAGCGGGAGGTGAAGGAGAGCTTTCATGTTAGTGACACTCGCAGTTCTTTGGTAGTTGGTGAGAATGAAACGGGCTGATCGATTCTGTATTGCCTCTAGAGACTGTATGAGGGTGTCATGACCACGGTCCCATACTGATGATGCGTACTCTAGTTGTGGACGAATGTAAGTTGTGTACAATAAGAGTTTGTGATGATGGTGCTTGAGAAAATTTTCGACGAAAGTATCCCAGTGTACGAGTGGCCTTAGATGTTATGTCATCAATGTGAGTTTTCCAGGATAGATTGCTGGAAATGTGAAGCCCCAAGTATCGATATGACGTTACACATTCTAGTGGGATGTTATTTAGCGTATAGGTGGGGCAGATGACGTTAGTACGAGAAATGCTCATAGTCTTACACTTTCTAATGTTTAATTCCATGCGCCACGTACGACACCACTCATTTATGTTATTGAGATCCTCCTGAATTAGTAGAATATCTGAAGAATTAGTTATTTTACGATACAAGACGCAGTCATCCGCAAATAGACAAATGTTCAAGGAAACGTGAGTGGGCAAGTCATTAATATAAATTAGGAATAATAAAGGACCGAGCACAGACCCTTGCGGGACGCCGGAGTCAACTGGGGCTAAAGGTGAGTTAGCGTCATTAGTGCTTACAAATTGAACACGTGATGTCAGAAATGGGCGAATCCAATTAATTACGGAGGGGTCTATGTTTAGAATGCCTAATTTATGAAGAAGCAATGCATGGTTCACTTTGTCAAACGCTTTAAAGAAGTCGAGAAATATACAGTCTGTTAAAAAACCAGAATCTAAATTGGCATGTAGGGCATTAGTGAAGAGGATAAGCTGAGTGTCACAGGAGACGTTTTTACGGAATTCATGCTGCATAACTGTGAACAAGTTGCTATTTTCAAGAAAATTAACCAGATGCGTGTATATTATATGCTCCATAACTTTGCATGGTACAGATGTAAGTGGAATAGGTCTATAGTTCTGTGGATCATGGGTTGGTCCAGTTTTGTGAATGGGGATTACTTTGCCAATTTTCCAATCATACGGTAAGGTGCCAGAGTTGTAAGATTGTGAGTAAATCCATTCTAGTAGGATTGAACAGTATTCCGCTGTGTTTTGTAAGAATATAGTGTTAATTTAATCTACCCCACATGATGCTTTAGGTTTTAAGTTTTGTATTAGGGCTTTGATACCAGTTGAGTCGAAAACGATGGGATCCATGAAATGGTAGTTAGTTGATTTTATCTCGGGCATCGAATCAGGGGTCTGAGGTGATGAGAATGACTGAGTGAAAGTATTGTTAAGCACAGTAGAACACAATAGGTCAGGTACTGGGTCCCCAGAAGTTGTTAGCAATGATATTCATGTTTTATGGTTGTTTCCTCGTATGGCTTCCCAGAAGCGCTTTGGATTAGTCTTCAATAAATTTGGAAGTGTACAATTAAGGAATGAAAATTTGGCTGACCTTAGTGCTTCAATATATGAAATTGCTGCGTGTTTATATGCTAGCCAATGTGTCTGTTTTGAGGAATGTTTCGCTTGTTTTGAGGGCTTTGACTATGCAACGCTTTCTTCAAACTGCCTTTCTTCGCCTGTACTCACTGAAACAATCATCATTCAACCAAGAAGAATTCGATGCGGCTGATTGTACCACAAAAGCAGATTTTTCCTCAGAATCCCTTAAAACAAAATAAATGCTAAATGTTTTCGATTTCAGACTAGTATCAGTGAGAGAAGCGAATGAGGACCGCAAGAAATTTTCAAAAGCTAAGCAGGTTACTGGAAGTATAACTTTAAAAATGACTGGTATGGGGTCTCTATTTGCGGCATAATCAACATTCTGAAAGAAGTAGCCCGACCTCTGGCAAAAGTAGTTCATCCTGAATTTGCACAACTAAGATTGTTGCCGTGGGACAATTCCCACAACCGAGTGCCACTCTAGTCTGTTTTTAGGCCCCGTCTAACATGATGGCGGTTAGATTTTCCGCTAGCAAAATGTCCTTTCCACAAGTAGTAATTATGGCATTGATGATTGATGTTTGATGTTTAATGACGCAAGGGCCAGGTGTGGCCAAAGAGCGCCAGTTTATGGCACTGGCTTTGGCTAATGGGTATTGGCTATAAAAAAAGATCTCCTACAGGTCGAAAGTCTTATATTTAACCCTACAATTTCAAACTCGGGCGACAGGAGATGTAAGGCTGCCTTTGCCTTATGACAAATTTTGGATGACATCACTGTGAGTAATCCACCCTCTCCCGAAGGTCGATCTAATCGGAACGAACGATAATTTTCGAAAAGGAAATTTCTGTCTTGGGTGAGCCGCGTTTCTTGGAATAATATTACATTAGAGTTTAATCGACGTTAAGACAATGTAGATCTGTTCAAGCAGCAAATATCGACCGTTCCATCGCGGCAATACTCTCAAGGATCCTATTTCGAGGATAATATTTCAGTAGCGACTACCTCCTCCAAGGGTTCTCCTTGAGAACCTTTTGGAGGGCGGCTTTCTGGACTTTTTGTGAGGGGACATCGACGATGCTCAGTTCAGCGGGTACCTGCTCCGTTGCTGAGCCCGCGCGTCGAGTTAAGCATCTACGGAGACGTGGAAGTCCAGTGCATGCTGTTGGCCAGGATTCCACGAAGACTCGGATGTCTCGTTGCTGTTTTCCTAGGAGAACGCGCCAGCAGCATTTTTATTTTTCAGTTCTCTATTGAGTGGCACTGCAGATGTTAGTTGTAGGAGGTTAGCGATCCGCGTGCTGACCACTCGAGCTTTGCAGTCTGATGTGCTGAATACTAAGCGCTCCATTACGTTTGCGGTTGCTTCTTCAGCTGCAGCGTCAATTGCCTGCGCAATAGCTGCGTCTGCGAAAGAAGTCTGACGTGCTGTTACGCCAGCGTACCCGTGAGCCCTCTCCTTAAGAGTGACATTACCTTCTCTCCTAGAACACCTCCTCTTGTCGATTATTTCCAACACCTGTGTTTGTTGCACTCAAGGTGGGCAGTTTGAATACACTGCAGGATGCGCTCCACCACAAAGGCAACACTTCTCATCTTGGGCCACACAATCACCGTTAGAGTGACCCTGACCACAGGCGCAGCAGCGTCAAGCAAATTTACAACGGCCAGCACTATGGCTACAGCGCCAGTAATTCCGGCATCAACTGTAAGGGGCGTGACCCCAGCGGTCGACTCTGAACTGTTACCTCGTTTCTAACTCCTTTTCCTCATCTCTTAAGCCGTACCCCACTATTAGGTCATGTCCAAAACCAGCGAAGCACGAGAAGAAGAGAAGTTCGCCACACCTTTATGTCGGATATCAGCTTTGATTGCTATATGCGCACAAATTTTGTCCGGTGAACTCCAAGGTTACGCGATTAGCACCTATTTCATGGTGATTTAAAAAAAAACACCTTTAGCTTTCCTATAATAAGCGGTGAGACATCTCATAGTGTGTTGTTGACCCTCTCGGGAGATTAAATTATGGTATCGTTGGAACATTTCTCTTCCTGCTGTAGGAACTACGTTTACTTGGCTGTAAACAAACTTTAATAGTGCACAACTTATAATAGCCTCTTAAGCAGGCGCTGCGGTTACTAAACGTTTCCCACTCATAGTTTGATCCTCATCTGCATTGTTAAAGTGCTGATATCAGGCTCTGATACGAAGTTGGGGATATTACAGGCTTCGATGGTAGTTTGACGTTACGTGAATTAAGGAAAAGCGCTGCGCAATGCACCAATGCCTTTTCATTGCGATAGCAATTGAATGAATACTCCAGGTGCATTCCTGCTTCGTCGTGCCGCGGCCATCGGCGTCGCCCTGATGTTCCATATAAAGTCCAAAGACGATCGCCGTTTTCGGTGCGGGCGAGTCAAATCGTGCGAGCAGACTGTGGTCGCTCAATCTCCCGCGTGCTAGAGAGAAAAGCGGTAAAAGCGGGGAGCAAGCGCGCCGTCTTCCGTCGCCCGCAAGTACTAGGGGGAAAGGAGAGAGAAGGGGGCGTTCTACTCCGGTGGCAGCCGCACGGGCTCTATCTAGAAAGGGATCGGCGATGGGGACAGAGCGCCTTGAGTGCTGATAGGTTTGTAGGCGCTATGTCCTTGCTGCTTAGATCGCGTTGAAGCGAGAGGCAGTACGAAGGTCGATTCGATCGCTGCTGTTGCCACGCTTTCTTAATCAATCGTTTTGACAGCGAGTGTGCGCGGTCATCGAGTACGATATGTGCATGTTTGCTTGTGCATGCATGGCAACGTGTTGCTTAATTTAGTTAGCAAGCCGATGCAGCCGATAAAATAACCATCTTTCCTTCGAATTCATATTCACTAATTTTCTATGACAATCGATGGTTCACTTTTCGGTTGAAACTGCAACTGCTCGTGTTTTTTTATCCCTGTGGTTTACACAAGTGACAAAGTAATGTATACCCTCTAGAAATGAACCAACAATCCATTTAACCTGGTCAGGCTACTGCGGCGAAAAACGAGACTGTTAAAAGCACCTACTCTTCAAATGTACTAAGCGAAATTGTTGGAGAAACTTGGAGCAAAGCATATGCGAGTGAGATGCACAGTGTGGCCGTTCATTATTTCTCTTACAAATACTACCAATGTTTCGAAATCCCTATAAGTCAAACAAAAACATCACAGTTAGACTCCTTTGGTATTTACTGCTTTGCATTGTTTCATTTTTGCTGAGGTGATACTTTAGCTGCTTTGCATTATTTCATTTTTGCTGAGGTGATACTTTAGCTTACCGTGGGTTATCTTTAAGAGCTCGAAGAACAAACGTGATGTACATGTAGGGGCCGCAGTTGCATTTCTGTATTGGAGTAGAGAATGAGAGCTTCTTTGATGATGGCTCCTGGTCAAAAGAATGTACGCAAGCATTATTATCACGTAAATATTTAAAAACCATAAATGTGCGCATTATTCTATCTCAAGTATAGCACCACTAAAACGTAGCATTCACTACGACGCCACCGTGTCATATTTTAAGCAAAGTATCACCCACAGTGGCGGCGTAGTGGCTATGGCGTTGCGCTGTAAGCCCAGGAGCACAGGATCAAATGCCCGCCACGATGGCCACATTACGATTGGGCGAAATGTAAAAATATCCGTGTACCGTGCATTTCATGTCCGTTGAAGAACCCCGCGTGGTGAAAATTCATCCGGAGTCCCTGATTACTACGTGCCTCATAATGAAATGGTGCCTTTAACACGCAGAATTTATTTTATACAATTTAGCAATGTACCAAAATTTACGATTACTTAAGCCCTTGTTGCATAAAGCGAGAAGGCAAAAAAATGTTTATTTATTATTGCGTTTCTAATTTTCTCCTTCCATAAAAATGAGGTCGGAATCTACCTGCCCAGCTCTACAAGTATGCGAAGGCATACTTAGGTTGTGTTGATTCTGACGTCTTCACAGCTGTGCATACATGCCTGGCGAATGACATTGCGCACTCATAAGGGTGGGCTTTCTATACCTCGTGTATGTTTCAAACTTGCCATGTACCCGCCGTGGTTGCTTAGCGGGTTCGGCGTTGCCCTGTAAGCCGCGCGATCGCGGGATTAAACGCCGGCTGCGTTTCAGTGTGGCTGAAATGCCGAAACGGTGGTGTGCCGCGCACGTTAAGGAACCCCAGGAGGATAAAGTTTTTCCTGAGTCTCGGCGCACTACGGCATGCCTCATAATCAGATCGTGGTTATGGCAAATAAAACACCAAATTCATTTTTAACAGCGGAGCTGTTTATGTCTACCCTCCCATACATTTTTCTATGTCCGTGCCTCAGAACTCCCGAATCCTCCATGAGGAGGCAAAGCGAATTAGTAAGGCAAGTGCTAACGATTGGCGTACGAAGTGCAAAGCTGTGAAATCTCCCAATACTAGATAACGCCGCCCTCAATGAGGAGGCGGAGCAAACCGGTAAGCCATGTTCTGACATTTGGCTGAGCAAGAGGAAAGCTAGAAAACGGGTCGTGAGTAGCAGCGAGGATCCTGCCCGCCACCTAGGTTCTGTAAGCGGCGGGCTTGGCAGAAAGACTCGTGCCACGAAGCAGCGAATATGGCGAAATGGCGCAGGTATCATGCAAGTAAATTGGACGAGCACATGGGTGAGTGTGCGAAATTTCAGAGGGACTTTCTGGACAAGCGTTTCTGATTTATTTGTGCGGCGTGCGACAGACTGTGGTTCGAGAGCGATTTGATGGTGATTGGTAACGTTTGAGATGTCGCGAAGCGTGCACGTAATGCGGTTTTCACAGCTACCCAAGCTCCTGATTAAGCTAGCTGCTCGGATTTGCTGCGCCGAGGGAGCGCTAATGGCCTTAGCGCACATTGATCATTTGGTGTGACAGGTGGTTCCGAAGAAGCCATCTGCTGCATTTCTGCCCTGCGAAACGAATGGAATAGGCAGTTAATATTGTTACCTGTGTCACAGAGTGAGGCGGTAGGCGAATGAAATCCATGCAGCTCAAATGGCTTGGAGGCGGGTCCACAGGGTCGGCAAGAAGAGGCAAGTGAAGGCGAAGTGAGCCGGCCGAACAGTCAATGAGGGCAGAATGAATGGCAAGAAAATCCAGACCGAGAATGATTTCGTGAGGGCAATGCTCGATGACGGTGAAGAGAATGGCGGTGTGTCTCTCAGCAATGGTGAGTCGGGCAGAACACATTCCAACAATAGCGACAGTCCCTCCGTCGGCGACTTGTACAACTCGGATCGGAGCAGGCGTCAGGACTTTCTTGAGCCGAGGGCGAAGGGAAGCACTCATAATGGACACAAGCGCCCCGGTGTCAATCAACGCGCACACAGGAGCATTGTCGACGAGAACGTCCAAAAGATTCTTGTTCGTGGGTAAGGTGAAGCGAGGATTTCGTGCCAATGTCGTCAATGCAGCTTCACCTCCAGAAGCTGCACTGTCTAGTTTTCCGGTCGGGGTACGGCGAGTAGGTCGGAGAAGGAGCACGGCGTGACGGGGGCGAGCGAGATTGGCGGTGGGAGGGAAAAGGCGAGCGGGAGTAGCAGGGTCGTGTCCAAGATGCCGCAGGGTCAGAAGATTGGGCGGGCATAGCAGGAGTGAAGGAAAAGGACGCGCTAGAGGGACGAGGGTGGTGATCAGGAGAATAGCACGTCGGAGAAGTCTAGCGGCTGCGGCAGTGGCGAGCGACATGTCCAATGCGTCGGCAGTTAAAACAGATCGGCTTGTCGACCACGGTTCGCCATTCGGAGGGGTTGCGCTGTCCATAAGAGGAGTAAGAAGAGCGCGGTGGGGACGTGCGTGGAAGCAAAGGTTCCGAGCGTACGGAACGAATGGATTGCAGGCCGACGTTGGACAACTCTTGACGGACGACGGCCTGGATCAAGGAGATTGTCACCGGAGAATGATCGGGTAACGGGAATGAAGGGGCCGCCGGTTGTGCCGCTTCGACCTCACGACGAATGATGCGGGTCAAGTTGTCACATCGCGACGGCTGGTGGAAGAGGTCATCACAGGATGACGTAGCGGCTGTGTTGGGAAGTCGCGTGATGTGCTGGGATACCCGGCGGCTTTTAGCATGCTCCAGACGGCGGCACTCCTTGAGGATGGTATCGATGCTGGTGACGTTTGTAAACACCAGTAAATTGAAGGCGTCGTCTGCAATGCCTTTGAGGACGTGGTTAACCTTATCGTCCTCAGACATGTTCGGGTCAGCCTTGGCACAAAAGGCCAAGACGTCGAGAATGTACGACACGTAGGACTCGGTCGACGTCTGTACACGTGTGGCAAGGGCTTTAATGGCATTGACCTGTCGACCAAACGGATTGCCAAAAAGGTCGCGGAGCTTGTCTTTGAAGAGATCCCAGCTCGAGATCTCCTCTTCGTGAGTCTGGAACCACGCCAGTGGAGCTCCGTCGAGGTAGAAAAGAACGTTGGCAAACATAATAGTCGGATCCCACCTGTGACTGGTGCTGACACGGTCGTATAAGCGAAGCCAGTCGTCAACATCAGGACTGCCGACTCCGTTGAAAACACCAGGATCCCGAGGTGGGGGAATGGTCACGTAGGTCGGGGCTGCAGGCGGAGACGCTTCCGTAGATGAAGTGCCGCCAGCAGGAGCCGAAGTTGCACTGTCGCCGTTGCGACCACTGCGAAGCTCCATGACAGGTACAGGGAACGTCCACCTCCACCAAATTAATGCTACGTGTAGCTGAAGCTGAATGCTATTTACAATTTATATACAAGGAAGCTAAGGGAGGCCAAAATGGCGACGCTATATCAAGCCGGCACACACGTCATCTTCTTGCTCCTCAGTGCAGCCACACTGTGGCAACTGTTCCGTAGCAATATGTTGCATGCGCTGGTATAGGAGTGGCCGCGTGTAATGCGTACTGCTAAAGAACAAGCTGCTCACAAGGCCCAACTGCGGCACCGCAGACGTGAGCGGGAGCGTCGGGTGGCACGAAGGAGCGCACCGAGGAGGCTGCCCGTAAGCGGCGGCTTCGAGCGGAAAGCCCCCCAGATTGCGAAGACATTAATGCGGCGCATGACGAAAGTATCACGATCGGGAGGCTAATACAGAGGTACGGATGTGCGATTTCGTAGAGACTTCGTGGACAAAACGCTCGCCTTCAGTTGTCGCGTGTGTGACCGACTGTGTTTTTAAGGTGAAACATCGGTAATAGCGAACATTTCTTACCACGATGTTCACAGCTCCGCTGGTCGTCCACTTTGGCAGGGCTGAATGTTCTTATTTTCTTAAGCTTGCGGTTTCGTTCAAACTGTGACACGCTCGCGCACGCTCAACACAGCTCGAGTGTTCTGTTAGGTACCACCAAAGTGGGTGGGGTTAAGCTCTGATGCTGCTCTGAACATTTTCGCGATGCCAGGTATTGTGAGGTTCATTTTTGGCTGAGCGAGACACCATGGAGGAATCGAAGGTCTCGCAGCCAGAGTAAAACAAACTGGCCATGATTCATCATATGCGGTTATCGTTCGGCTGAAAGATGTGCGTGGTCTGTCCGCTGGTAGAGAGGCTAAGTGGTGACGAGGAGTCCTGGCTAGGTGCCTTATGTGTCCTGAGCACTTAAATTTCAATGTGTGTCTTGACAAGGTTGTCTCTAGCGTTTGCTATCACAGTCACTGTTGATACACTCCGCGGCAGGCCTAGACAGATCCGGAGCGCTTGAGCCTGAGCACTTTGTATTGTGCGTAGATTCGTTTTACCTGTGTTCGTTATTGCTGGCAAGCTGTATCGCAGAAAGCTTAGAAAAAGCACCCTGTACAGTTGTAACATGGCACTTGCCGACATTCCCCAAGTCTTGCCAGTGAAAAACGTGAACACGTGGCAGATTCCTGTCAACCGTTTTTTCACGTATGATACGTGAGGGCTCCATGACAAGTCCCTGTCGATTATGACCCCTAGAGACTTGAACAATCGAATATGTAGTATTATTTGGCCATTTATCATTACGCTGTAGTTTGTCATGGGTTGGCGCGTAAATGGCACTAGTGCGTATTTCTCGGAGGAAATTTCCAGACCTCGATTACGGAGGTAAATAGCAGTTTGGGTGGCGGCTCTCTGAATTCTCTCTCGCAACTGTAAGCGTGATACTGCAGACTTCCATACGCAGATGTCATCCGCGTACATTGATAACCTGACTGTGCTTGGCATGTGCTAAAGTAGAGCAATTAGGGTTAGATTAAATACACCGCCCTTGGGGGACGCCATGGTAGCTATATTGTAGAGAAGTATGACCTTGCTCGGTTCTTACAACAAAGGATCACGTGGAGAGATAGCTCCGTATCCATTGAAACATCCGATTACCCACTCCTTTCTTTGCGAGAGCAGAGAGGATGGCTTCATGCGTAACGTTGTCATACGCCCCTTTAACGTCTAGGAACAAGGAGGCGCAGAGAATCTTACGGCATTTCTCATGCTGAATGTAGGTGACCAGGGGCCCTATAATGTAAAACTATTCCAATATTTTTTTATTCCAACCTCCTGACGTCAAAGTTGCGTAACCGCCGACGCAATCATCGGGCGGTCACCTTCTGAACAGACCAATTAAACGCTCTCCTTGTTCATAGGAGGTAACTTGTTTGCTTGAAAAACGAATAGCATTGCTTACACTGAGCGGTTTGTCTTATCTAATTGGCTCACAACAGGTGAGGAGCACGCTCAACTGGAGAGGGATTCGATAGGACCGAGCCACTGCAATGAAAATCGATAACCGAACGAATAGGGTGGTGCCGGCATCTGCGATTGGTCCGCTTTCCCTTACTTAGCTTGCGGTGGCTCGTCGACAATCGCGGAAGTATGTAACGTACCATTATAAATGCCGTTAAATCGGATCCCCAGCAAAGAAGAGTTGACAGAGTGATGTCGTATACGTGGTGAGAGGGCTCGATTACGTTATACGTGTATACGCTGAAAGTTTTGTTATAAGCAAATAAACTCATGGTCTTTGGCAGGTGTGAGTAGCCAGTGTCTGAGCGATCGGCGGCAGCCACCTTTTATTCCTTTCGGAACGGGGTAACCTGCGGCTATTTAGAAGAAAATTTAGCTTTGCTCGGCATATTATTGCACCTTTATCGCGTACACGTCACTTTGACGCGATGAGTCTTTGCGGTTTTGTGACGTCGCCTGAGAGGCAGGTGAAGTGAACGCAGTCCGAAAACTTTTAACCAAAAGCCGAGGGTTAATGGCGAAGAGGCGTCGAATCAGAAGTAACTATTTTTCTTTTGTTCGGTCAAATCATGCATAATCCGTGTGCACGCGTTATATCAGATGGGGAGCTATCCCTGTTTTAGTGACGTCTGTAACAGACAGGTGAAATGGGGGTGGTCCAAAAAAGTTTGACCAATGGCGGAGGGCTGACGTTATAGCGCCCCAGGTCGACGACGTTATCGATCGATGATTGCCCACGTCGAAAGCCCGGCATGCCATCCGGGTAGGTGTCGTGGTACCCCAAGTACCCCCCTGGCGTCTTAGGACCATCCTCTCCATTACTTTGCCCAGACAGCTTGCCAAAGCGATCGGGCGATATGACGACAGTTCCAACAGCGACTTGCCAGGCTTCAGCAGTGGAATAATGTGACTTGTCTTCCAGCTTGTCCGTACCGCACCATCTCTCCAAGATTCACTGCACCGCTCAAGGAGAGCACCTCTCTCTCGCTCACCCAGGTGACACAGAGATCGGTAGGAAATTCCATCAGGTCCTCGCATTGAGATAAGGCCACACAAAGCTAATGCTGCGTTAAGTTTGTCGATTGAGAATGGTAGCTCTATGTGGCGATCACGTGGTGGCGGACAACTACACAAAGGCGTTGGAATGTTGGGAGCTGTGAGTTGGCCGAATAATCTGGCGCAGAAATCCTCTGCCACGTCAATATCCGATCTCTTTTGAGAGAGGGCAAGAGCCATGAATGGGAACCGCTGTACGGCTAGTGTCCGGAGATCGTGCACCGTTCTCTATAGTTGCGATAAAGGCTTGCGTGGATCTGGCGACTCACAGAAGGCAGTCCAACGTTGCGATTCAAGCTTGTCTATCCGGCGCTGGATCTTCTTTTGCGTGCGTCGGGCGATCCGTAAATCAGTCATTGTCTTCATACGTCAGTATCTTCGTTCAGCACGTCGTCGGATTGCTCGAAGTCGTTCTAGTTCCACATCAAATTCCGTCAGTTTCGAAGAGCAGGTGAGAGTGCGCATAGTGTCTTGGACCGCGCTCTTGATTGCCTCTTCCAAGTCGAAACATGGTTTGGCGTCGCAGTGCTCTTCCATCATAGACTGACATTTAGACCAGTCCACTTTTCGGATCGTATCTCGTATTTTGGAAGGGGACAATCCTCTGATCTTGACATATGGGGGGATATGGTCGCTTCCGTGCATCTCTATGTCCGCAAACCAGCCAGCGCGTCTGACAAATCTTCATGAGACTAAAGCCAAGACAAGACAGCTGCTGTATGTGGAGCAAAGTAGAAACGTAGGCCTTCCATCATTCAGCAGGCAAAGTTCATTACTGGAGGCGAAAGATACCAGAGCTCTGCCTCTCGCGTTGATTTTAGAACTTCCCCAGAGTGTATGATGGGCGTTGAAATCTCCAATAATGATCCAGGGATTGGGAGCTGAGGATAGGATGTCCTGTAGTCTTTTGTGACCAAATCGACTTGACGGAGATAGGTAGGCGCCCACAAAAGTAAAGGTAAAATTCTTTTTCCTTACTTCTAGGCATATATATTGATTATCGTCATTAGATGGCACAGACTGATTAATGTAGGTGAGGTCACGGGGAATAAAATCCAAAACGTTACTGTTTTCATCAACAGTTGACGACATAAACGATTGATATCCAGAAAGCCTGATCGTGTTCGATAAGTTCGGTTCACAAATGACAATAATGGGAAACATATTGGCATACACGAAGCGACGGGAATGCGGAATACGTGCTCTTACTCCGCTGGCACTCTACTGAAAAGTAGCTGCTTGTCGGACCTCATCCCTAATATACAGTGGCTGGGGAGCCATGATCTACTCAAGGGTTGCCAGTACCAGACTCACAGCGTCAAGTACTTCAAGCGCACTTCTGGCAGATGGTGTGTGCATGTTGTTTAGCAACACGCGAATGGCATTCATTAAAGGCCTAATAAGAGCCATCACTTGCTCACCTGTTTTCCGCGACCCCTCGGGTACAGCATCTTGGTGCACTGGGGGCGGCTTCTTCTGCGGCTCTTCTGCCGGTCAAGTATGTGGAAGTGGCGGCCATTCCTTTTTAGAGAGAGACCTGGCAGTTTTCTCCCTTCCAACACTGGTGTTTGGGGTGCTGAAAATATCCATTGATGGTGCTGCTTGACGAGGTGATTTTTCTTGAAAAGTTGATATTTTCAGTCGTGAAGTCCTTCGACAGTGACGTCACCTTCGCCGCACTTTCATAGCGGCCTCTTTGTGGTGGAGTTGTCTCTCACCATTTGTTTAAGAATGGTGATCTCTTCCTCAGAGTCTTCCGAAATTTCCGCCTGTTCGTATGCCCTATTTAAATCCAGCTTCGAAAAGTACCACCCTCCCGCAAGCGCAGCTAGTATCTCATCCAGCCTAGGTAGAGGGTACTGCTCTGTGTCTAGAACAGGGTTCAACGTTGTCCTATAATCTCCGCACACACGTATTGTACCGTCCTTTTTAAGAACCGGTACAATCGGCGTTGCAAACTCGCTAGTGGAAACTTGCGTAATGATGCCCATTTGCTGTAGCTTTTGTAGCCCTTCCTCCACTGCTAAACGTAACACGTAGGGCAAGTTTCGAGCTTTGAGGAACTTCGGATGGTTTTCCTTAACAAGGTAGCTTGCTCACCTTCTATCTTGCCAAGGGTGTCGTCAAAAATGGTGCTGTATTTCTCGAGGAGTGCTCTCAGTCATGTGCCGTGGTCCTCTTGGCTTGCGTCAGGGTGCGAATCGTTGCACAGCTTGTGCAAACTGCATATTTCGTCCCCATCCAAGCGAAAAGTTTCGAGCCACTCGCGTCCTAGTAGAGCTGGTCCGCCGTGGGGAAGACGACGACGTGTGGCGACGGGTCGGATGGGCTCTACATCTGCTCCGCACAGAAGCTACATTTTCGGCGAAATCACCTCCGCATCCAGATTCTACGTAATCATCGTGTGCTTGAAGTCAGCCAGAGCACGTCAACACCAAACTTGATGGTGTAAGTGCTATATTTTGCATTTTACGACCACATCAAGTTTCGCAGCGGGGCCGCCCCGCTAAACCCACTTAGCTAGTGGCGAGGCCTAGCAAAGGCTTCGGCCGCCACACCGCTGCAGATGGCGAACGCGCTGCTCAATGCCGACGCCGACAAAGCCCACCAGTCGTCTACCGGGGCCCCGGAGGACGAGGACATGGAAATTCGCGAATACCAAGGACTTCTTCGGGCTGCTGAGGAGAACGAAGAAGACAGTGAGCTTTGGATCAATGTTACCAGTCGTGCCCGTCGCCGTCGGCTGCAGACACGCTCGACCACGCCCCAACTTTCCCGAACGCCATCGAAGCCCGTTCTCCGCCACAGCCGACTGGCGATGCGCAAGCCCCGACAACCCCCCCTTCCTGCCGATGATTACAAGTTGGCGGTTCGTCCACGGAACGGCTTGCAGCTCAACAAGGTGATCCCTTGGAAGTTAGTAGACGCCATCACAAATGAGGAAAAGCTATATATCGGCTCCACCGGATTCAAAATAGGCATCGACGAAGACCAAAACATCCTTGTTCTGAGCACTGCCTCAGAAGCTACGGCCTCAACACTAAGCAAGATGCAAAAAATCACAATTGATGCAACAACATATGATATTGCATCATACGGAATTTCCCCCGATAACTCTTGCAAAGGGGTAATATACAACACCGATCACGACACCACGCCCGAAATGTTACTTAAACGCATTGAATCTCCCGGATACGAGGCGCTGACATGTAGAAGACTGGGAAACACAACCACCATGGTGATCACATTCTTGGGAAAAACAGTACCATATTACATCGAATTTTGCGGCCTTCTTCTGCGGTGCTACCTCTACAAGAGAACCGTGCCACATTGCCGAACGTGCAACGAGACAGGCCACAGAGAGGATGTCTGCCTGCGGCTCCCCCAAACCCAAGTGCAGAGAGTGCGGCACTTCGGTAGCAACGGAGCAGCACGAGTGCCACCCTCGGTGCTCTCTGTGCGGCGGGAATCACCAGACAGCAGCGAAAACCTTCCCCAACAGGTTTCTGCCGCCCGTCAACCGCCGGAAACCGCAGGAGACCCCGAGAGCAGGCTCCTCATCTCCGAGGCCACGTGCCGAGCACTCAGCATCCCGCAAGTCGCGGTCCCCGAAACGACGCGGAGCTGTCCAGGGGAGGAGCAGTTCCAGGCCGCGTTCCGGTTCCGGTTCCAGGCGAAGGACCTCATCGCGACGACAGACGCCATCCCATGGCAGGACCTCGGGCCGTGGTCGTTCCGCAAGCGGCAGGAGGGGAAGCAAGCGGGCAGCGCAGGTCACGCGGCAGGTGAGCTGGGCACAGGTTGTTTCGCCCAAAGCTCGTCCCCTCCCTGTTCACACAAAGCTGGCACAGGCACATGCCCAGATTAAGCGTCTCACCGAAGTAAACGCAAAACTGAAATCAGAAATCACTAGCGTACACGCAGAATTCGTAGCACTTAAAGATGAATTGCTTGGAAGAAATAGCACTACCCCTACACAAAACACTTCAACCCCACCCCCGGAGAAGCGGAAACGGGAAGAGCAGCCAGCTCACACAGTCACTTCAAATCCGACACCGCAACGAGCAACCGCGCAGCCCACTGCACCGCAGGGAGTCATACCCGTCCAATATGCCACTCTCCAGAAGGTAGAAGAGGTAGTACCAAAAGCTATTCAGAGCCTTCAGACATCCCTACAAGCTACTATGCAGCAACAACTCACAGCTATACTAAAGTCAGCGGCACAACAACAACAATTTGCAACTCAACAACAACACTCTAACACTCAGTTGGCGGAACGCATCATGAGACTAGAGGAACGCATACTAGCACTGGAAGCTCGTCAAAGCCGGCGCCCCAAGAAAACAGCTAATCAGAACCTACCAGAATTGCCAGATTCTCTGGGCTCCCCAGAACCCCATCTTGTGCACGCATCACCACCCCTTGATATCAAGATGGCTCCGCTTCAACATATATGCAGTAAGCGGGGGGCTCCCCAGGCGAAACCACGGTGTGGCAGTGGAATTGCCGGGGCTACAAGAACAAGTATGGATCACTGATACAATACATCGCTACATCAACAAGACCACCTGAAATCATCGCACTGCAAGAAACGAACACACACGTCCGCCTACCCGGATACGTCACTTATGGCACCGATACAGGGAGCAGCCTTCACACCCTGGTCAGTAAAAAGCTAGTGGCCGTTCAACACCATCTCCAGCAATCCGAACCGCTTGCCATTCTGCTCGAAATTATTCCACAGGCAACAAAGAAAAAGGGTCCCATGTTTGTTCTAAACGTCTACTGCCGGCCGAAAAGCGCGCCATCGGTCCTCAAACTGGTTTTGGAGCAAGCCACGCACGCAGCAGGCAACCATCCGCTTCTAATTGTGGGCGACTTTAATGCAGCGCACCCCCTCTGGGATTATACGTACACCAACCCCAGGGGAAACATGCTTCACAAAGTTATTGAGGACATGGATCTCACGCTCGTCAACGATCCAAGGAATAGTACGAGGCTCGGCACAAGTGTTCAAAGAGACACGAACCCCGACTTGACCCTCACCAGAAGTATCCCCCAAGCTTGCTGGACCAATCTGGAGGAGTACGTAGGCAGCGACCACGCGCTGCTAGCCACCACTCTGCATGGGCTCGAATACAAAGCCAGGATAGGCACGGCTCGCCTCACGGATTGGACCAAGCTGCGCGATATAAGAGAAGAAAGAGCTGCGAACGAACAGAGCCAACAGCTTCAGTCAATTAAGGACTGGATCACTCAGCTTCACCAGGATGTGAAGGCGCACACCAAAATGCTTGAAACATCCACCACCACTCCAAGCGTCGACGCTCGCTTGCTCCACATGTGGGAAGCCCGGCGTAGCCTGCTGAAGTGTTGGAAAAGGCAAAGATTAAATCGCAAGCTCAAGAGGCGAATAGCACTACTCACACAAGAGGCTGCGGAATACGCTACCACGCTATGCCGAGAGAATTGGCTATCCCTCTGCGACAGCTTGAGAGGAAGACTGAGTACTTCCAAGACGTGGAAGTTATTGAGGTATTTACTCAACCCGGCCAGCAGCAAAACGGAATCCCACCACAATATGGGCCGAGTAATTCACCAATTTCCTGGAAACGAGGCGGACCTCCTTTCGACTCCCAAAGCCCAGTACTTCCCTACACAGACATCAGAGCCTCTGCCACCCTACACCGGCACCCCTAACGAGCTCCTAGATGAGGAAATTCATCCACATGAAGTAACAGCGGCGATAATGGGCTTGAGACGCCACACAGCCCCGGGAATGGACCAAATTACCAATAAGGCACTTGTAAATCTTGACAGCCCCTCGCTAGTAGAGCTTACCGCTCATCTTAACGAAGTATGGAGAAAAGGAAACCTTCCCGAGGACTGGAAAATAGCCGAGGTTCGTCTGATACCGAAGCCAGGCAAGCCACCAGCCATTGAGAACCTACGACCGATCTCCCTCACTTCGTGTGTAGGAAAGCTCCTAGAGCACATCGTTCTCAACCGGCTACAACCATTCCTGGAGGATTCGGGGAAACTTCCAACAACGATGATAGGATTCCGTCCACACCTCTCAACTCAAGACATCCTACTTCAGCTGAAAGACGAGATGATTGTACCAGCGACACGCAACTCCCCCACGGCTATCCTCGCCTTAGATCTTAAAGGGGCGTTCGATAACGTCAAGCACACAGCAATCTTACATAGGCTCAACGCGCTGGGCTGTGGAGCCAGGACGTACTCCTATATCAGAGGTTTCCTCTCAGATAGAAAAGCCATCCTAAAGGTCTGGGACAAAGCCACAAACCCCTTCCTACTGGGCGGGCGCGGCACACCACAGGGCGCAGTGTTATCCCCTCTCCTTTTCAATATCGCCCGAATACGCTTACCGCCGCTCCTCGATAACATCCCAGGGATCCGGCATGGCCTATATGCCGACGAAATTACCATCTGGTCGTCCACAGGGTCCATCGGGGAAATGGAGAACCGCTTGCAGGAAGCTGCAGACGTGGTTAGTGACTATGCTAAGTCATGCGGGCTCAGCTGCGCCCCCCAAAAGTCGGAGCTACCCCTGGTCTCACCGCGAAAGAAGCACACATCTGAGTCGCCCACTATCAACATACAACTCGAGGGACACACCATCGTTCCGTCTCAGAGCGTAAAGATATTGGGAATGGTTTTCCGGTCGGATCGCACCAACACAATATTAATTCAAAAGCTTAAGAATACAACAGCCCAAGTTACGCACATGATCCGGCGAATAACAACCAAGACAAGAGGCATGGGGGAGGCGGACACGCTTCGGCTTGTCCAAGCCTTCGTCGTGTCTCGAATAACTTACGCTATTCCATACGCACTACTCAACGAGACGGAACTGAAGAAAATCAACACAATGATCAGAAAGGCATGTAAGCAGGCGATGGGCCTGCCAACCAGTACGTCCACAGAACGCCTACTACGACTAGGTGTACACAACACGGCCGAGGAGCTGATCGAGGCACATTTATCCAGTCAGCGAACAAGGCTGGCGGTTACGGAAGCAGGGAGGTCCATTCTCTTACGCATGCGGCTCTCTGCCCCTCTGAGCCATCCGCCGCCTCAGACTGTGAGCTTACCCCATGTCATCCGGAGAAACATCAGCGTACGTCCTCTACCTCGTAATATGCACCCAGTGCACCACGCAGAGCGAAGGGAGGCCCACGCCCTGGCCATACACAAGCGATACGAGACTTTACCCTCTACAGCCTACACGGACGTGGCTTCTTACTCCAGACGCGCAGCCACAACAGCCACCTTAGTCGTCAACACAGAACATCGGAGCAGCATTCCGCTCACACGAAACAATCCCCTCCAAGCCGAGGAAGCGGCCATAGCCCTCGCGCTCTCCCAAACAGAGGTTGAAGTCATAGTGACCGACTCCCAACAGGCGTGCCGCAGCTTTGCTAGCGGCAGAATTCATACAACTACGCTCCGGATCATCAATCAAAAGCCGCCAACGAGATCAGTCATGATCATCTGGGCGCCAGCTCATCAAGGCATTCCTGGCAACGAGGTCACCAACCACGTGGCTCGAGATCTGACCCACCGATCCGACGCCGAGGAATCTGAACCCGAGCGCATGCACCCTGTAGTCTCTTACCAAGACATCACACAACACTACAAGCTAACCCGCAGAACATATGCACCCCCACACAAGTCACTGCCTAGAGAGCAGGAGCGATTCCTCCGAGCTCTACAGGTTAATACATTCCCGCACCCAAAAAGAAATCACCTCGTAGACCCTACAAAATTCTCTCCGCAATGCCGCTTCTGCGCAGAGCCCGGGTCCCTCAGGCACATAGTAGGGGGTTGCAGAGCGGCACCATTAAATCCTCCGAACCCTTACCCCACTAACGAGCTTTGGGAGAGAGCCGTGGCCAGCTCCGACCTCGAGGATCAGCAACGGCTGATTGCGAGGGTCCAGGACGCGGCCCGAGCTCAAGGCATTCTGGAATGAGGACGCCTCTCCAAAGCTTAATTCACCGAATAAAAATGTTTATTCTCTCTCTCTATGGTCCGCCGTAGTCACAACGGAAGGTCACCGACTTGTTCCTTGTATCGTCCGGCTGCGTTGAAGAGGCCGCAGGGTTCGACAACTTCTCCTGTGTACGTTTTCAGTCGCAGTGATGTTGCTTCCAGCTTCGAAGGCGGTCTAAGCTTCTTGAACTGTTGCCGCGATATCACAGACACTGTAGCCCCTGTGTCTAACTCCATGCGCAAGTGTACACCCTGAATTTCGACTTCGACGGAGATGGGACACCGGGTTCTTTGAGATAGCATCTGGACGTTGCCTGTGTCGTCGCTTTGAAGAGTGCGTGCCCACTTTTTCCGGAACTTGCCAGCTTCTGTTTTGGACCACGACAGGCACGCTTAATGTGTCCCTTTTTGCCGTAGTTCGTGCAGTTATCGGCGATACGCGGACAAGTGCGCGAAGAAAGCTTGTCGTAGCCACAGCAATAACATTCGAAAAGTCCCTTCCTTTTCGTCTTCGGTGCCCATTTTGTGCAATTCATCGGCAGCTTCTTTCGCGTTTGCTTCCTCAACGTTTTTCTTGGCTTCTTCCAGAGCCACTGCGCGCTCAACGGCCTTTTGGAAAGTCAGCGTTTTATCTTCTGCAAATAAGTATCACTGTATGTGGGTGCGGAATAAACCCCACACAAACCTGTCTCGGACCGATTCATCCAAAAAGGTGCCGAATTCACAGGTTTGGCCGAGTTTCCTCAGCTCGACTACATACTTGACGATCCCTTCATGTTGAAGCTGACATCTTCTGTGAAATTTTGCTCGCTCTCAAATCGCAGACATTCTCGGAGTGAAGTGATTGCGAAGCAGTTCTGTTAGTTCGTTGAACGTCTTTTGCGACGGCTTATCTCGTGCGGCCAGAGACTTCAAGAGGCTGTACGACTTCGGCCCGATAATGCTTAGCAAAGCATGCACCTTGAGGTCTTCGGGAACTTTGTTCACCATAAAAAAGGAAATCAGGCGTTCTTCGTAAGATAGCCAGTCAGTCACAGTTTCATCGAAGGCTTCTACTTTACCAATCTGACTGGAGGCTGCCATCTCGGAAGTGTCGCCTTGTGTCGTAGGTGCGTATGCGTCCAGCAGTCCTCAGAGCGTTGCCTCGGTGCTTGGTTGCTCAGCTTCAGCGCTTTTCCTGTGTATTACCTTGCTTCCGCCACCCTCGTCGTCAGTTGTGATGTTCGCGGGTTCAAGAAAGCAAGAATCGATAAGAAGGCTGCGTAGTACTTTATTGGGCGGCAGCTATAGAATGCTGTCTAGCTGCACTCACGCAGGTGCTCGCTTTTTGTAGAGCCCCTGCTGACGTCACTTGGCGCGTCACTTACCACGCCGGTAACAAAACAGCGGCGGCTCATATCAAGGCGCCCGCACCTGAAAGTAATATTACAGTCGCGGTTTATTACGTGCAGGGTAGTGGCACCTGTTGGATGACACTACCAACCCCACATCCCGTTGTTAAAGCTTTTAAAGATGCCCGAAATGTTGGCGCACCCGCATATGTTGCGTCCACGTTCGTCGGACTCGCATGTAGTACGAACACCGTCCGAAAAGTTGAAGCGCTACGCTAAATGTCGAATCACTACTTCGCACTTCGGGCAACACTGCCTGCTATTTTTTTTCAGAAATTGCGGGAACATACTGTACGTTACCTTGAATTTACATTAGCCACTTAGTCACCAACTGTTGCCACATACAATAGTAGCCTGTTCTTTTCTGAATGGACCCCAAACGACACATGCTTTGTGACGTCGCATTGCCCCTGTCCCCCACCATGAAGGCGAGCTGGCAACAGAAGCTCTTCTTCACTCGTTTCGTGACATAGACTGAGACTGAGCCTGTGACTGCATGAGCAGGGCATCGGGTTTAACCCATTCCCTGCCTCCTCTCTCTACTCCCTCTCCGGACTGTTGAGCGCCAACACAGAGGCAAACGCTGCAGTTTCTGCAGTGCTTTTGCGGGGAGAAGGCATTCTGACCACGCTTCTCCCAAGAGGTCGACCCCGCTCTTTTACATCGCCCATCTCTTCTCCCACACTTCTGCTGGGTGCTTTCAACCACCTTTTGACCCGGTGCACAAGACAACGACCGCAGCAGCAACAGCAGTGAAAAAGTCGAAGGAATAGGCAGATAGATAGAATAAACTTATATGTCCAACGGATCAGGTGATCTACCCACCCCCCGACACGCAGGTCAGGGGCAAGTGCCGCCGCCTCAGATACAGGCTGGGAGGTCTTGGGTCCCAGCAGCCTCTTCAGCCAGTTGGACGAGCCGGAGCTGGAGCTCAGAGTCCGAGCTGCGCAGCAGGGTCTCCCAGGTGTCTCTACTACCTATTTTGTGCGTTCCCCCGGGAGAGTACGGACATTCCCATATTATGTGCTCGAGGGTCCCTCTCGCCCCACAAAGATTACATCTATCGCTCCTGGCCTCGGGAAACATGTGGTTCGCCATAACAGGGTGCGGATATTTATAAGTTTGTAGTCGTCTCCACGCGACTGCTTGTCTGTTGTTTAATTTTGGGTCTAGCGGGGATACCAGTCTACGAGCCAATCTATAATGCTGCGTGATCTCTCCATATTTTAGCATGCGCTCTCCGCTCCCTCGGTCATCGAGGGGCCCCGTAGCGGCTCGGCGGTAGAGATCTCGAGCCAGCTCGTGGGCCACCTCTTTGCAGGGGACGGCTTCGTGCGCCGGAGTCCAAATTATTTGAATTGTTCTATCTAGCTTTCTCTGGCCTAGGATTCTGGCCGCTAAGGGCGAGATCCATCCCTTGCTAAAATTTTGTTTGGCAGTTTTGCTGTCACTGATCACAAATTTTGCGTCCGTTCCAGCGCAAGCTAATATGATCGCAATTTCCTCGGCACCTTCTATGTTGCGTCCGCGCAGAGTGACAGCGGCCACGGGAATACCCCGGCCGCTGACGGCCGTTGAAACCGTAAAACTGCCGCTACATCCCGCCATGTCTACGTAGGCCACCTCATGTTCCGAGATATTACCGAATCTAATTTTTAGTGCTTGGTTTATGCCTCGTTTATGCCTCCTGTCTTTGCTATGTTCCGGGTGCATGTTTTTGGTGGGGGGGGGGGGATAGTCAGATTTTTTTCTAACTTCCCAATCTACTTCCATCTTTTGGGTAGGGCCTCTGTCCGGATTTATTCCAACTTCCTATCCTCGTGGTGCTAAGTCTCTCAATTTGAGAGGTTCGCACCGCTTCCGCCTGTTCTACCCATGTGTTGTGCACTCCTAGAGCCATCAGTGTCTCTGTTGATGTACACATGGGCAGTCCCAGCGCTCGTTTTACGCATTTTCTCATTATAGAATAAATTTTTTCTCTTTCCACCACTTTCAAATCGAGATATGGCGTTACATAGCTCACCCGGCTGAATATGTACGCCTCTATTAGTTTAATTAAATTTTTCTCCTTTAGCCATCGGCCTTTGCTGTGTTGCTAAGCCGGGCGAGGCTCAAATAGACAAACACAACTTTTGCATTGTTTGCGTCGTTTATTCACGATATGATCTCGTCGCTATCGTCTCCCTGCAGCCTTCTCCCGACGCTTAGCTCGCCGAGGCCGCTTTGCGCGCTCGTACTCGCTTTGCGCTTTAAAGGGCCCCTGAAACGGTTCGGACAAATTTTGTAGACGCGTAGGGTACAGCTTAAGTAGAACATTCGACCCACAATTTAAGTGAAGCGTTACGTATTAACGGAGGTACAAGCGATTAGAAGTTACCCTCCTCCCCAGCCACGCTTTTCCTCCTCAACTCGTTCGCCGAGCGAGCGGGGCTAAGCTCCGCCTTCACTGGTCCCGCGTCACGATGCAGCGTCACATCGTCCACTTCCGGTTGTTTTGGAGCCCGCCCACGCGAAACCTCTCCGCTAGCCGCTTGGCTGTCGACCCCAAGCGAGAGCTATCGAGGCAGCGTGCGTTGCGAGCATTCTGTCGTAGCGCGGAACGTGTCTGGTATTCCGTTAACCACAGGCATGCTGGTCGTTTCGGCAAATGACTGGAGGCATAAACTCAAGCTGATGAAGGAACTTTGGCGTAGACGTACGTGAGCGGCCTGATCGGTCCAGACACTTGTTGGCGCAGCGCTTAACCAGCCAAACAAAGCGCTAATATTGCTCTAGCCAAGTTTAAAACATTTTAAACATTTATAAAAACAACGTGCTGATGATTACACTCCTGCGAAAAATACGCAGCAGCAGCAAAGAAGAATACGCTTGGATGCTGCTACTGTGTATGGTTGAGCTCTATGCCACCAGGTGGCTGCACCGTGCAGACCATTCACATTTGCCCTTCATCTCGGCTCATCCCGTTACGGCACAGTCAAGCGGCGAGACCCTGTCCCCTTGCGCTTATGTTTGCCCTAATACGGGACTCGCGAAACGCTATTGCGTTAGTAATCTTCCGGTGTAAAGTGACGGCCACAAACGCGCAAATCCTGGCGCCGATCGTATAGCGGCAGTCCGATGCGCAGCAGCTAGTTAGTCCGTACGCTGCCTTGCAGAGGGACACGATGTCGCAGCTTGACATATTGCCAGTCGCTACGTTTGCAGTCCACAAGGCAACAAAGTCGAATCATAGTGCTCGCGAAAAGACTGAGACCAACTCTGACCGCGGAGCTCTGGTCAAAATGGAGTACGTTGTAACACAAGTAGACGACACTTGCTGTGTGCCGGAAGTGCCCAAGTGTACTGAAAAATTGTTCTTGTGCATTCTCTTTATGCTACTTTCTTTTTATAAAAAGAAATTAACTAGCATTCTAACTATTACGAAGATCATTTGTTTACCATAAAGTTGGAAACATTATCGATCACGCGCCCTGGTCAGCCAATCGGATAGCTCGCCCCACTGACGTCATATGGGTGATTTCGGTCATATGGGTAGGGGCGGCCTAAAATTCCGCCGAGCAGTGCGCTGCGATCGGCAGCGATGTGCATTTTTAAAACCTTATAATAAATTACACGCTTTACGCAGAGCACTTCGATATGTCAATTAATGATCAGAAGGACCTACTCTAACGACTCAGTACGTTTGTAGAAAATCGTCAAAAGCGTTTCAGGGTCCCTTAAACTCATTAACTAGCCGAGCGACATCTGCAGGATGGTCCGACCAGCTTGCCCCTTTCGTCACTGGGACCACGCAAACAGCTGTGACACAGATGGACCAGCGTCCTCGCTTCCTCCTTCCTTCGCACAACGGCTGAACTGAAGCACTGCTATCCCGAGAAACTGGGAGGCGGCAGAGAGAGCGGCGCCGTCTGCCTTTTATGCGATCGGTGACTCACGTGGTCACAGCTGGCGAGGCGGCGGTCCATGCAGCGGCGGCTGCGGTCACTTCAAGGTCAAACTGTCACGCACGGCGCAACTCGCTCTTCTTGGCCCGTAAAGCATTCGCTTTAGAATATGTCCTATGTCAAAGTGGACTGCGCCAGCGTGCGTTTCCTGTGGCTGCCCGGCCAACTAAGAGGCTGACTCAGCACACGCAGGCGGTCGCATTGCGGCTGGCCTCCCGCCGCCGCCGCCGCCGCCGCTCGTCGGCTCGTGCGGCCGTCCTGCAACACGCTACTATTGCATCGCACGGTTTGCGCGTGGAGGACGACTCGTCGCCGCCGCAAAGACGACGTTGTCTTCAAAGGCGAGCATCCCCAATGCGACGAGGAGCGGGACACACTGTTATCATCTCTTCCTCAGGTACACACACAATAGCGCGTGATGCACGCAGGTGCTGACGACCCTTTCTGCAGTCTGGTGCTGGCGCAACAGCAGCCATCCTCTTTCCACCAGGCACAGCCAAATGCCAGGCCTGCGCCCATGAAAGTCTGATGACATTCTTAAAATTAAATTATGGGATCTTACGTGCCAAAACCGCTTTATGAATATGAGGCACACGGTAGCGGAGGACTTCGGAAATTTCGACCACCTGGGGTTCTTTAACGTGCACCTAAATCTAAGTACATGGGTGTTTTCGCATTTCGCCCCCATCGAAATGCGGCCGCCGTGGCCGGGATTCGATCCCGCGACCTCGTGCTCAGCAGCCTAACACCATAGCCACTGAGCAACCACGGCGGGTAAGATGACATTCTTGGACGGCGCCGGAATCACCCGGCCCCTCACGTCTTCTGTGGTGCCTCACCGTGTGACAGCAGGGGAGCTCCATCGGTCAAGCAGGGCCACAAGGTCTCCGGAGCTAGCTCTCGTTTTGCTTCATGCCTTCCAATCTCCTTTATTTATTTCACATCAACTAACCCTGCCAGCCATCGCCTACCCCTTACTTATTTTTACCATTCATTGACGGCAATATAGTCCACGTACCTGCAAGTTGGCCAGTTAGTGAGCGCCTAGCCAGAAACCTTAATCTCTCTTCTCAATATCTTAGTACTATACGGTGTTCTATATTCAATAATAAACAATATGTCATTTTAAGTAAAGCTTCCTGTTACGAGGTCGACTTACTTGCTTAAGAGTGAGGGAAAAAATTATTCACAGAAAGGCAAGAACCTTACTTGCGAAGGCAGCGGAAAAGGTTAGTGACAAATACTTACGTCAAAGTAAATATGCACTCCCTTCTGTCGTCTTGCATCTGCTATCGCATAGAGTAAGTTTAGATCTCTTATTGGTGGCTCCGGGTAGATGGCCATTTTCTCAAATATTTTTTTTTAAATAAACTTGCGGTACGAGAAGTCGACTAAGTCCTGCCACGATGTACGATTGCTAGCTGCTCAGGGACCTTTGTAGGAGATCAGAAGGCTTGCGTGACCGCAACGCTCAAAGCCAAATCCTAGGACTGCTATCGGGAACGAATACAAAAAAAATACGTTCGATGCTTTCCTGCGTCATCAATTTCTCACATTGTATTCATGTCTATGCTTGAGCTTGATGAACGTTCTTCGTCGTGTTAGGCCGACGTTTGCAGACATCTGAATTGAGTTTGCAATCGTCCCATTTGTTCAGGCCAAAAAGAGCTTTCCAAAAAGAGGCATGAAGGGTTGCACCTGGGAACCTTCCGATTGTTTATACGTTGGCCAGATGGTCGGAAACGAAAAATATTGCCACGTAGTAGTGACAACCTTTAGAAGCAACTAGACTAAGCTTATTTATTTATTTATTTATTTATTTATTTATTTATTTATTTATTTATTTATTTAGCTTATTTAGGAGAAGTTTACCTAGAAGTAACTTACTAAGCGTATCATATTTTATGAGTGCACACTCGCCCATAGTGAACAAATGTACGAGAACCTAAGTATCACGAAAAACCTACTTCCAATGTTCGCTCATAGTTGCGTAAATTTTATGCCCCGTTAATGCCCCATAGTTGACCACTATAAGACTGTTTGTATTCATTATATTTCTCTTATGCATACCATGTTTTCCATCTCTAAATAATCAATCTAAATTTTCTTTTACCAGATATAAGCACTCTTTCTTTTTTTTTCAAAAAGCTCGGCTGTTATGAATTGCAGAACGTGTGCTCAGTGAAAGAGCCTTTACGGTCGCCAATGTAGTTGGTCTCATTTAATTTAGACTCTATTCATTTACGATACTGCAAGCTTGTATGGGTTCTTGCAGGGTCGAATCACGCAGATACAACAGAATACAGTGAAACGTCGATCAGAATGCGAATGCAATTATGGGAAATTATGGATTGACGATACCTCCTCTGGTCGGGGATAATTGCGGTTCAGCTGTGCAGAAACGCCTATCGCCAACCAAATAAAATACTAAACGTTGATGACCTCTTCGTAAAAAATGTAGTCGTCATTCAATCCTCTCATTTTTTTCTTCGTCAATCCATCGTCATCATACAGTCGCCGTCATGCAGCCATGGCCACTCACCTGTCGTCTTTCAAGTGTCTTCATCACATCATCGTCATTCCTTCGTCTTCATGCGTGGATCGCACATATATGTGCGACACAAGTTTATCTTGATTCACGCGTTACTTCTGAAAATGTCAGACTAGGCCTTGTGCTTGCATATCGCTGTGAACGAAGAACAACGTTCTTCGATTATACGGATTCTCTCAGTGCCTGGGGACTGTAGCTTCCTTTTTTTTCAATTTAGAAATTTTCAACAGTTTTGTAAACGAATGTATGGCCTAAATGAGGACAATTACTGCTGCACGCACTATACTTTAGCTTCTTTATTTTGCAAGGAGCTTCAGCCGTTTGAGTTCAATTGTTACCAAGAAAAGGGATTTTTTCCTTCTCATGTATTTGTAAAGAGCCCCCGAGTTGAGGCTTTCTGCTATGTCGCCTGTCAAAGTTACTAGTTCTGCTGATGTAAACCTGGCTGCACTCAGCGCGAGAATTGGGTACGCAGTACACGAGCATTTCAAACCATTTCATGCAACCACTAACAAGTGCGCAAGCGCACACTTAAGACAGAACGCAGCGTTCCCCCAACTCTTCGAAAATAGGGCCACGATACCTATAGAGCGTGTTTCACGTAACTTCAACCAAGGATTTAAAGAAATTGGTTAGCCGAAGCTGAATGATACCAACGGCATATGGTTTTTCGTCACGTGGCGCTCCTGCGAGTATATATATTTTTCTATATTTCGCTTCAATGAAATATCATAAATTATGCAAACTCTTTAATATTCAATTTAGGACCAAGTGCGTTTCGTTGTGTCGTAGATAGGGTTCAGAAACGACCGATCCAAGTTTTTGTGGCAACGTACCTGCTGTGTGGCAATTTTCGTGGGCGTTTGCATAAAGCCCGTGAAATATTAAATAAAATCACGTGACTGCACTCGTGCGCTATCGCATTGCAGCGCTGTCAGCCGCGCATCGAGCCTGTCGCTCATCAGGAATGGCGGCCGTGGCTCTGCGTGTGCCTCCGCCAAGGATGCTGACTCACTTCGCCACGGTGCACGCGCACGGTTCTTTCGTGGTCGAGAGCGCTGCAGTGCGATAGCGCATGAGTGCAGTCCCGTGGTTTTATTTCATATTTCGCGGCTGTGGCAGGGAGTGGCTTCACGAAGGCGGGCACTACTTTGATTGGAGTGACCGACAGTGCTGCGTGCCACGTCTGCGGCGTGGAAGAGAACACCGAACACTGATTGTGCCAGAATCATCGATTTCAGTCGGAAAGAGAAACATCACCCTGCGACGACTGGACGATCGGCCGTTGTCTGTGCAGGTGCTACTTGAAGAACATCCCCATCGCTCGTGGGGCCACAAAGCTACGAAGGCACCTCTGTCGGTCTTGAGGGCGACTGGTCTATGTGAACGTCTCTGACTCGCTCAGGCCCTCCGTGTACGTGCGCGAGCTCAATGCGGATTTCCTTCCCCTCCCACTTCCCTCTTTCCCTAACATCCCGGCCCTCTCTATTCATTTTCAGCTCCCCATAATTCGCGGTCTTTCTTTAAACGCCGAAAAAGATCGTCGCGCAGCCTGCACGTTGCACCAAATTGGATCGATCGTTTCTGAATCCCCTCTACAACGCGAAGAAACGCACTTGATCCTCAAGTGGATTTTAGAAATTTCGCATAGTTTGTCTTACTTAAATAGTTAATTAGGTGGAATAAATAAATGCTCTTAAGAGCGCCGCATGACGGCAGACCGTATGTCGTTGCTTTCATTCAGCTCTGGCGAACCAGTTTTTTTTTTAATCCTTGGTTCAAGGCTACGTGAAACGCCCTCTATACAGAGGCGCTGTTTTTAGATTTCATGAAAGCTTTAAGCTAAAATACTTCTTAAGCGGCTCCTATTACAGCTTCCGTGCTTAAGTCCTGATCCACACCCTTATTACTGGATATGCACCTTCTTAACATAACCGCCAGCAATTTGTGTTAGCAAGCAACTCACTCTATCGTACTTACCCTGTTCCTACCAGGCCCTTGGCCCACTTATGTTTTCAATTTGAACATGCATAAATGATATCCAGGCCAGGATTTGCTTCTGCATACGTCCGTTCGCGAACGATATCGTTATCTACTGACCTAATATTAACACCTCCGATGTTATTACTTTTTAGCAAGAGTTATACGTAATAGAAAAATGGTGTATTACGTTGTGATTCGCTCTTACTACTAACAAAACATCTGTGGTCTCTCTTCATCGACATCTCTTCATCGAGTTCTGCCCTCCTTCCAAATACTTTATTAACAACTGGTTAATAACAGCATTTCCCCAGCCTATTCTATTCAACATGTAAGCACCACCTTACTGCATGATCTATGTTGGTCGGAGCACATAAACAAAATAAGTAATGAAGCTAACTGCGTTCTGGGTTACTTACGTCACTCTCTGAGACTCGCAGTTCCTTCTGGAAGACCACTAGCAGACTAAACAACACTATGACCCAAGCTAGAATACGCACCTTCGCACGCACCTATCGCACCAATACGCACCAATACGCACCTATCTAACCTGTCTTCCTCAATCGAGTGTATTCAAAACCTTGCAGTCAGATTTATTCATATTGATTACTCCCACTACAGTCGTGGAGCTAATCTCCACGTTTTAGATAGATATTAACTCCAAATAAAACTACGCGTAACAACGTACGCGTAAGCGTACGCGTCCCCGAGTGCTTACGCGGGTGATGAAGGGTGGCCAGCCACACAATTCGCGCACACGTGCACGCTTCACTGTGCGTAGCACATGGCGGACAGACCAGCGACGGCGGAAACGTTTGGGCTTGTGAAAAGTTCATACTTAATGTCATAATGGCCAGCATTTTGTATTTAATTTATCAATGCTAGCCATCGTTTTTAAGTTGAGAAATGCACGCTCTTCGGATCTACACATCGTTACGGTAAGTAAACCTACGTCGACGATCAACACCACCACTGGTCTATCCGCAAGCGCGATAGCGGCTGCTTGCCCACGACAGCCGTTGACATCTGTTGCGCGCGACTAGGCACGACATTGCTGTCGAGATTTTGCTTATCCGCTTGCTTCGCGAGCTTCAGCGTTCTCTGCCCGCAACGTACCACATGAGAATGAAGCTTTTGCTTTTTGCACAGAAGCTTTTGCTGCTGCTGTTCTTGAAAAGGAGGCGGAGGCGGAAGCGCAGAATGCCTCTGCAGTGATGTTGGTGGGTCCGGGCCGTCTTTGAGCGACGTAAAGAAGAACGTCTTTACTATGCGGCTGCGAGTAACTCCTTTCCTTTCGATGATCTACAGTGGTACAAGAAGGAGCCAATATTTTGACATGGGTGCTTGCCTCCGTCAGAATAGCAATTACTTTCCTTATGAGAGTTTTTAAGTGCGCTCATAGGATACATAAGTGAAAGGGTTAAAATAGTAATGCGGGGCACGCACACACATCGCCCGACCACCCCAATTTTCAGAACGGCACCGCGTCATCGGTAGAAGGTTCGTCCAGGTTGACAGCACCTGTCGAAACGATAGCGTGACGTGCGCGAACAGAGAGAACGGCAAGAGCGGGACGTATTTCGGAAAGCTCGAAAGCAAGAGCGAAGATCGGGCTTAGTGGCCGCCAGAGTCACGCAGATTGTATATTAGGTACTCAGTGACGATACCTCACGCCGTTTCAGCAGCCATCCGTCTAATCCGTATAGGCGTATGCAGTACAAGATATCATCACTAATTCTTACGGTTCAAAGGAGACGCACTCCATTCTACTCAACAGACAATCTATCAATACAAGGATTATTTTCCAGACCTTCATATATAGAACTGAGGTGTAATCAGTGCCGAAATAATAATTTGGAGCTCACTTCTTAAAGAGTAGACCATACAGTATATAGAGAGCTTGTGCTGCGCGCACTTTCGTTGCACAAAATTTGTAAAGATTACGTTTTGTAATGAATTTTCTGCTATTCGATATTTTATTCGATATCCACCTTTTCTTTTTCTTCATTTGATTTGATATTCGATTGTAAATCTACTATTCGGTATTTGTGCAGCCCAGAAAAAATTTAAGGAGTGCTAGTTAAATTTGCACCATTAGTATAGCACATGGATTCAAGAGCACTTTTTGAAACGTTATACGTATGGGTTGTCAAATATTAAATTTGTTGATGAGATATGACTCCCTATATTTTCTGTTTCTCGGAAGTGTGACTTCAGATTATGAAGTTTAACGCAATAAAATTAACACCTGGCAGGTTAAAATTCCGTGCGACTGTTTCGTGACCTACAAAATTTCTTGGCCGTACGATTTTATTTTTATCTAAGAATCACTGGGTTTCCTGTTTTGCCGACACACTGTTTCTACTGAAGCATAGAATTAATGCAGGGAGTAAAGTGAATCATGGCTAGTGGCTATGAGTGTGTGTCAGTGAAAAGCGTACAGCTCGTGATAACTGCGCGTCTATGTGGGTAGGGCACGGTCCTTCTATCAGGTATAAATTATGCACCATTTTTTACAGATGCAACGAATGCGTCTGCAGGGTGACCAAGGATTTTTCGAGAAGCTCTTTCACGTGACGCTGAAGCTCTTTGGCAAGCTCTTGAGTTTGTAGCAGAGGACTTCACATGGCAACACCGCATTCCAGAACCCTGCAGCCTGCAGAACTAGTTGCTATAGCACTGACGTTTGAAAAGGCTAGTTGCCCCGTAAAGAAATAATGTGCGATTGAAGGAATACAGAATGTGAGGCATAAACCCCATTTCTTTGTCATTTTGGGTATAAGTTATTTTGCTTTATTTATTCACATAATAGCTCCAGTCTCCTTTTGACAGCCAGAGCCGGGAGGGGCTCACGAAACACTGAAGCAAAACAAAAGAAAGAACGAGCCATCTGACAAGGCGCGTGAAAAAAAATACAATTACATAATCTGGTTCATAATATACAATAAAATAAAATCCATAAGAATGTAAAGAATGTGCTACAAAATGCTGATAGAAAACAAGAGAAATAGTAACGAACGAACTGACAATGCGCATGAAAAAATATTTTTAAAAAAATGTCCCTGAGACTGAAAGTTTGCACTTAGTGCATCACCAGTGTAGGAGTTAGGCCTAACTTAATCGAAAAACTTTGCCAACGAGTGGCACCACACAAAAGCTACATCAGCACTTTTTGACCTTGCGCAACTTATAAAACATGCACTGAAGAATGCTTGCGCATGTAGTATTAAACAAAGGTGGTAGCTAACCTACACAAATCTAATTTTGATCGTATGTCACCCAAAATGTGCCCCCATAAGCATGGAAATCATTGTCAAGAAAGTGCTGTCATCTTAATGATGGGCAAACAATTCAGAACTCGCTCCCAATCTTCTTTTTTAACTTGCATTCCAACTACTTGGCATCCCGGCAAGACATAGAAGACTTTGCCTTTGGCTTACCGTGAGGGGATCGAGACGGCTAGACTCTGCACTCAAGTGGTCTTTCAAGCCATCTGGGCAAGGAAGAAAGAAAGGTATGTGAAGGTAATGTCACACAACTATGCGGGACATTTCTGACGCACATGTTAAGGTACTGCTATGCATGTAAACCTGGCGCTTATTTCATCAGTTTTCATAAATTTCTACTTTATTTCCATAACATCAAAAAAGTTATAATCGTAACTCTTAATTACACATATTACTTGCCCAAATTATTAGCAGTAGGTTAATATGAACTTTGTCGAATGCGAATTGAATATCAAATAGTCAAATGCAGACTCATGTATTTCTAACGATAATATTTATTTTTGTATAATTAGGCACCACACTCGTACTGACTAGTCAAACAAACACGACTGCCAGAGTTACTTACGATCAATTTCAAAAACAATTCTCATTAAGAAAACTGTACACAGCATCTGAACGTCTTTATGGCTTGATTGGAAACAAGACTTCCAAGAAATAATGGCTCCTGTGTGACTAGGTTTGCATAAACGCTAAAGAAATGGTTGCCTAAAAAATATCAACAGTTGTAGAAAAAAGAAGTTGCTGAAGTACTTCTGTGCTGTAGACATATGTAATAGGGTCCGTTATAAAACATGACTTATACACGTGTAAAAGATAAAACTGATACTTGAATAGGCTGTAAAGAAAGACTAAATGACAGCAGATGAAAAATAGTAACGAAACTGTAAGACTTCGTTTTTGCGAAATATTTATTTAGTTTTCATATTTCAAAATACACTTACAAAATACTCTTCAAACACGAATGGTTGGTGTGCAATTTGTATCGAATTTGAAACTTCGAATATTCGTCAACCTTTACAAATTACTCATTATCTGAAGGCAGCCAGTCTGGACACTCCCCTGATAGCAATAACTTCATTGTGAATTATATGGCTCTATTTTAAAAAATGGCGTACCTAAAAAATGCGCATGATTTTGCACAATCAGAACTGCATTTCCACTGTTCCTTTCGATCACTTGTATTAAGAAATCACAGGAGCAGTACTTGTTGCTTGGGGTATTTCCAGATACGAAATAAGTCGGAGTGGGTGCAGATTGCTGATGGATTCGCCGCACAGTGGCAGTTCCCAAACTGTTTGGGAGCATTTTACAGAAAACACTTTGCCATAGATGCTTCTCGGAATTCCGGCAGCTTGCACTACAACTACAAAGTAAATTTGTGCATGTATAAGGTGTGCTAACATCACTGAAATAACATGCAAGTGTGGTTGGATTTCCAGTTGCTACCACATACTTGATGCCAAACTTATTTCTTTCTAGTTTTATTTATTGAAAAGTTGCATTTATCAAAAGGGTATTACACATATTATTTTGCTGTTTTACATATTTATATAAACAAATGCAGGCAATTTTGTGTTTGTGTACTCTACAGTTTGCTTTCACTGCCGACGATGGATGTCGCCAGAGCTCACAATATTGCAATACAACTGTTGCCCCTCAGTTATTCTTATCCCATGTAATGTTGGTGCATAAACCAATGTAGTGAAAACACCTAACTATACATATGCTCTTTCACTTTCCATATTAGCTGCCTGTCACCCTTCAATTACGATAGGTACACTTGTGCCTCCAGTGTAATTCTTAAACGCCAATTTTCAGGGCACTTTTTCAGTGGTACTGATGGCATTTGTGGACGGCAGCTACAACTACATCTTGATAGATAATGGAGTAGAAGGCCGTCATAGCGATTATGGTGTTTTCAAGAACTCCACATTTGGAAAAACCCTGCAACAAGAACGCCTCTATGTGCCTGCTTAACCAGGTCCATTTTGCTACCTTGTTAAGGCGTACCACCAAATTCCCATATAACCCGCCGACATAACCAAGACCACCATCACGACGCGCTTTGGTTTGTTTGCCTACGTGAGTATGCCTTTTGGATTCCGCACTTCGGGTCAAGCCTTCCAACTGTTCATCGCTGGAGTCACGCGAAGCCTTCCTAATGTGTTCGCGTACCTTCATGGTGTCCTCATCGCAAACACTGTGCTTGATTATCATAAGCACCATCCACGTGCTTTCTTCTAGCGCCTACAGCAGTACGGCCTGGTTATGAAGACCTCCAAGTGTGTTTTCGGCGCATCTGAGCCCGAGCTTTTGGGCCATCACATATCATACGAGGGTATACGCCCTCTCCCGTACCCCGTCAAGACCATCCAAGATTACCCGCAGCTTTCAACATTGCAACAGCTACGCCAGTTCCTGGGGCTTGTTAATCTTTGCAGGCGCGTTATACCGCACTGAGCAGAGCTGCTTCGTCCACTCATCGACCTCATTATATCAACCGCCGGCCCGTCCTCCGCCATTTCTTGGTCATCAGAAGCAAGGGCACCTTTACTTCTGCCAAGCAAGCAGTTTCGAACAACGTGCATCTTATACGTCGGCGCAGCAACGCTCCAACTCGGTTGATGGTGGATGCCGCCAGCGTAGCCGTCGGTGCCGTCTTACAGCATTGCATTAACTCCGAGTGGAGAGCATTGTCTTTTTACTCCCGGAAGCTACTTCCCGCTGAGACCCGCTACAGCGCCTTCGGCCGAGAACTACTAGCCATCCACAGTGCGATACAACACTTTTGGCATTTTCTGGAAGCATGTCAGTTTTACGTGCTGGCCAATCATAACCCACTGGCGTAAGTTGTCCGCACGAATTCATCGAAGTACGTCTCCTGCGAACTCCGTCATCTCGGTTACATTTGGGTATTTATAACAGATATCCTCCACGCGTGAAAAGTGCCGTGAACTCCGCCGCTGATGCCCTTTCTCGTTTAGCTGCGGTTGACTCTCCGTTTCCAACTGTCGACTCATCTGCATTCTCTTCCGCACAACAGAATGACAGAGAGCTCACCGCTTTTCGGGAGAACCCCGTTCTTTCCGACTACGGCTTGTGCCCCATTAATGCTCGCCTGACTCCTTGTGGTGCGATGTCCCAGCAGGTCTCCCACGCTCTTTTGTTCTGGCTTCACTAAATAGCCCCATTTTCCACTCTCTACACGACATATGTCACACAGGTATTCGAGATACTCAGCGCCTTCTCACCCAGCCCTATGTCTGACCCATAATTAACGATGATGTGCGTGCTTGGACGCGTACGGGTCGGCCCTGCCAGTCATAAAAGGCATCCCGTCAGGCCAAGATGGCTCTCCAAGCCTTCCTTTCACCCGGCCGTCGTTTCGGCCATGTTCATCTAGACATCGTGGGCCCTCTACCTGTGTGTCGAGGTTATGCTTATATACTCACCATGGTCGACTGTTTCACACGTACACGTTTTCACACGTTTCCCGTACCACTGCATGCCACCCGTGTGCCAATGACACAGTCGAAAACTTTCACCGACAACTGAAGGCAGCCCTGGCTACCCGCCTCAATTATGCCACCTGGGTTGACGCCTTGCCCCTTGTGCTCGATCCTGGGTTTACGGGCCGTCCTCCACGCAAACCTAAAGCCCTCAGCAGCAGAGCAGCTTGTGTATGGTAGTTATCTGCGTCTCCCCGGAGACTCCTTTACATCAACACAGCTACCAGCACAGCCACAAGCATTCCTACAATGCCTCCTGGACTGCAATAAAGACTCTCGCCTCCCCCCCCCCCATCCTGCCCGCCGCAATACAATTTTCTTGCACCCCCCACCTGGCCACTTCAATACACGTTTTAGTGCGCCGCGTCGCTGTCTGACCACCACTCACCCCGGCCTACGACGCGCCATTGCGCATCCTCCAGCACACTCTGAAAACCGCCACTCTGATACAGAACGGCTGTGAAAAGACAGTCATCTTAGACTGCCTTAAAGGGACACCAAAGGTTACCATTAAGTCCACGCGGACTGTTGAAATACCATCACAGAAACCTCGAAACGCTTGTTTGGTGCCAAGGAGAGACTTATTTTAAGAGAAAATGCGTTCTGAAGCGTCCGCGTACCTCTAGCGCAGTTCAAATCGCCCGCCCTCCGATCGAGGAGTACTGACATCATGGTCTCATAGTGACGTTGCACCCTCGGTGAGTAGAACGGCGTCCGCAGACGGCGCTACGGCTTTTCTGAGCAAAACGCAAACGCGCGGCCAGAAACAGAGCCAAGACAGAGCCGACAGCAGAGCGAAAGCGGGAGTATGGTGGCTAGCGGAAGGAGAAACGAATCACGTCCCACATTATGTCCCACGGCACACGGAGAGTCCGTTTTCGTTAAACTATAGGCTGCGGCGAGCTCGCAACGTGGTCGGCGTGGTCTGTGAGAAGTGACGAGCCTTTTCGCACTCGCAGCAGGGCATAAAAAAGTGCGAATCGACGCAAAACTCTGCCTAGAAACGTGCTTCGCCACAGCCGACCCAGATGTCGTTTCCCGCACCGCCACCAGGCGCCGCTACTATACCTCAAGCTCCAGCGCAAGACGCCCATAAGCTGGTACTTCATTCTATGGCGCAAACTTCGACGCTCGTCGCAATGGACCCTGACACCGACAGATTGGCTCGCGATGGTGGGCTCAACTTCAGCGATTTGAGCACCGACGAGCGCGACCTGCTGCTGAGGGCTCGCACTGCCGGCGTCGTTGCGTACGACGGCGGCGGCCTCGACACCGGCTCTCCGGAGCGGGAAAGCAACGAGGGCTTCCCACGACATCACATGGACGTGGCATTCTCGCTGCTTGTTCCAAATGAAAGTTTCGCGAGCCAGCAAAACCCTCACAGCACGACGCGATAACGAAAGTACTGAAACTCTAAAGCGTGCGCAGCGCAGAGTCGAGCGCGCAGAGTCGAGCGAAAACGAAACCTTTCGAACACCGATATTCTGAAGGGTAATGTCAAAATGTTATTTTTTCTTAGAATCGAATAGACGTAGACAAGCAGCATTTTTTCCCGTCTTATAATCGAATGAAATGATATTTTTAATACGAGTAGTTGAATATTAGTAACACATATTATGAGAAGTCCTTTCGTCATCGGGCTAGTACCGGAATGTCGCTGGGTGGTCTCAATTCGTGTCATGCATTTACCTCAATTTCTCGGTTACTAAAGCTCTGTTCGCGATTAAATTGACGCCTTAGACGTTCTAGAACATTGCTCTACCACTTTAACTTGAGTTTCTGGTAACCTTTAGTGTCCCTTTAAGCTGGCTTACGTGGACACCGCGATTGAAAGTCTCGCTTCGCCGCCTGACCTCGTGCTAGAGTGCCATAACCGCCCCTCAGTCCAGTTTCGACTTCCAGTCTAGGCGGGGGGCCCTGTAGTGCCCTCCCTTGCATGCCAACTAGAATTCGGATAGCGCGCGCCCCGCATGAGAAGAAAATAAAGACGGTGCCTGGTTTTCGCACGCGAAGCCACGCGTTTTTATTCCGGCGTCGATTCAGTTCAGCTGTCTTTGTCCTTCGCTCTTGAGGCATAAGCCTACATCCTCAATGATTTTCTTTATTTTATTTTCTCTTGCCTTTATTAAACAAAGGGCATACATTAAAAAACACTAATCTTTGAATTCTTTCACTGCTTGCATCACTTTAATTTTCATATCAAGATGCCATTGCTCACTGAACTCTCGTGTGTTTGAGCAGAGGGACAGCTAAACCTCGAGGTCGTCCTCTGGTTTTAATCGTTCGACTCCGCTTTAAATATTGCCTAATTCCTCTAATATGACCTGACCCTCACCTTTCTCTTTCCTCCCCCCTCGCTGCATGATTACGTCGCTTCAGAAGCAGGGCTTCCCAACGTTCTTAGCTCTACCTGCTGAAGATTGCCTGCAGAAGCGCGCGATGCTTGTGACTGTGGCCTGCTGTTGTGTGCCTCGGGAGCCCCTTGAACCTATAGCACCTCTTCAAGCACCGGTGACTCAAGAGGGTCCAAAATGCCCCGTGATTCCGCACTCATACAACGCCATACAGTGTCACTGCTTGCACTTGTGACTCATCAACCGACGGTGACGGAACTTGAAGCTTTACCCGATTAGAAAACTGGCACATCTTCGTAAAGGTGTCCGCAGCGCTTCCCTCCTCACTCGATGGAGGCACTGGTTGAAGATTACCGGACGTAATGCATGTGAGCGTAATACGGTTTGCACCGATTGTGAATGTGCAAATAATGTGCCGGTCTAAAGTAAAGAATATGTAATGGGTCATGCCCGCCCATAGTTGTTTCAATGTGTCATTTTATTACAGAGAAACGCCTAACTCTGAGGTTAGTAGGGATAAAACTGGCTTGCATACGCAATTAGAATGAACATTTTTTGCATGCAATGAAGTGTAGCTTTTGTATTCTCTTTATTTCATGGCTTCTGACTCCTTTAAGCCGTTTTTATGAAATCTTCCTGCCTAACGTCCAGCGATACCTTGTATTTAAAACAGTACATGAAATCCGGAATGTTTCAGTTTTGAAATAATTATTAAAGTTAAAAATTATACTGCACTCAGGCAATACAACCACTTACTAAATTTCACGTTGAAAGGCCTACGCTTGTGCTTTCTAAACATAGAGTAATAGTAACAGTACAGATAACTAGACCGACAAGCCAGCCATCACTGTTTATTTCAGTTCAAACCCACCCCCCACTTCATCGCCTTCGGAATCACCTTTCTGGCTTCTTCGTCGGCTAGCTTACATTTCCCCTCTTTTCTGCGTCACTCTTCCTGCGGTGATAACTAAGAATGTTCATTATGGCCGCAAACTCCACCTGTCCATTATTTATGCACCCCACAGTACTGAGTACACCTTGTTCCACCGATAACGTCACTACTTGAAAAGGTCCAAGAATTTTTGCTTCACTGGCCGGTAGTCCTTTTCGAACAAGCACAAGGTCGTGTACTCCAACATCTGGTGTATGGCTTTGGCGCCGCTTCTCAAAATGAAACTTCATGACTTTTCTATATCTCTATCGCTCCTCAGATGTTTTTCAACGGCAATTATCATTAGCCTGTCTGCAATTCCAAGCGCTTTGGCTGGGCTTACTTTGGAACCTCACCATAGGTAGCAAAGTACGGACTGCACCCAAGACTGCTTTCTGAGTCCTGTTATGATGAGCCACAGCCGATTCTGGGCAACATTTCCAGCCGCTGGTAAAATTTGAATACATCGACGTGAATTGTTTCAAATCGCGTATCACCCTCTCCACCATACCATTTCCCTGCGGGTGATAGGGCGCACAATGCCGTAGTGTGATGCCACGGTTCTCTACCCACTCTTGAATCTTCTTGCTAATGAATGCAGGCCTGATTTCACCTGATTTTCTAACACTAAATTTCAAACCTAAATTGTTGCCTTAATGTCCACAGATAATAAATAGCCAGACGTTGCAAATCACTTTGCTTATTAGCTAGCAACACAATGTCGTACGCATAAAATAAAGCTGGGAGTTGCTGCTCTGCTACTGTACCCGCCTGTTTGTATGATTGACAAAACCCGATATTACTTCCTTCTAGCCCCCTCTACATCCTCACCATCTACATCATAAACAGCAGCGGGGATAAAGGGCACCCCTGCTTCAGTCCCTTCTTGAAATGAACTTTATCCTCGCTTCTCATCCCTTCCCATTCAACGCAAACGGTATTTTCTTGCCTAATCTCTCTCAAAAGCTGCAGACAATCGTTACCTAAGCCTTACCCTTCCAGAATATCCCGCAAAATGTTGCGGTCTGCGTTGTCGTAGGCTCCGGTAATGTCTAAAACGGCCACATACAACGGTCTGCTTTTGATATTTCAATACACTGAGAAAGAACAAACAAGTTATCATCCAAACGCCTACCTATTCTGAAGTCATTCTGAAGCTCTCCCAAAATGCCTTTATTCTCTGCCCATGCTTGAAGCTTTAATTTCATTACCTGCATTGCTAGCCTGTATATTAGCGATGTAATGGTCAACGGTCTTTACGAGTGAAATCTGTCTTTCTCCCCCTTACCCTTATGAATCAAATTCATTCTACTTTCTCGCCAACTGCCTGGTATTCATCTATCTTTTAATGTTTTTTCCCACTGCTTTCACCAGGGCTTCCTTATCTTTTGGTCCTAGTTCATTTATCAGCCTAACGGGAACCTTGTCTACCCATGTGGCTATGCGCTTAGGAATTTTTTCTTCTGCTTTCTTCCAGTTTGAATTTGTCAGCACCAGCTCCTTTTCCACTTGGGTCTCTTTCATGCTCTTTTCTTCAAATACACTCTCGTCATTGCCTTGGAAAGATTCGGCTGTTACTTTTCGGATGTAATTTATTGTCGCTTCTCCTTCCACTCTGTTTTCATCTTCGTCTAGGATATGTTGTATTGTTGTTCACTTCCTGCCCAATAATGTTATGCGGTTCCAAAATATACTAGGGGCGGCCTTCTTTTTCTCACGTATTTCTGACAACCAACGTTCACTTTCACGTTTTAATTTTGCTTGCACCAGTATTTGGCCCATAAACTTTTTCTCTCGGTATATTTCCCATTTAATTGTTACTTCATCCTGCGGCAGCTGCGCCTTCTTTGCTTGCCTGTGCTCTCGAGATGCTTTCTGTCGTGCGGCGATCGCTTCTCGTATCTCCTTGTTCCACCAGCTTTTCGGTTTCTTTTTTCCTTTCCAACAACATGTTTCTCTTTCCGTATTTCTATCGTTATTACACTTAGAAACTCGCGATATTCCCACTCTTGGCCATTTGCCAAGTTGTTCGTCAACTCTAGTGACTATATTTGCTATTTGTTCAGCGTTCGAATTTGCACTGGCCATTTTAATCTTCTTGCTCTGTTTCCCAACTACATATCCCATTTTTAAAATAATGCGTTTATGGTCACTCCCTATGCTGCTGTGCCCTTCCTCGTCAACCATTTCTTTCAACTTATCATGAATTCCTTCTGTCATCAGACAGTAATCAATGGTTGAATGCCGGTTTCCCCCTGCCCACGTGATCTGCCCTTCACACTTAGGCCCTGTATTCACGATAACGAGGTTATGTTGCTCACAAAGGTCTAGCATGGAGTTTCCGTTGTGGTTGGTATAGCCATCTAAATCCTGTATGTGGGCATTCATGTCACCTAATAGGACAATTTCAGCACCATTCCCGAAACCCTTAATATCAGCGCTTATGCATTCCACTAACTCTTTATTCTTGTGTGTGCAAATTTTTCCGGTAAACCAATACGTAACGCCCGGCCAGGTTTCTTTCACACTCATTGTAGCTGATAACCAAAGATGCTCTTGACATTTTGAATTTACTGTTTTCCATTTGGCTCCCTGATGGATGAGTATTCCGACTCCCCCTCCCTTTCTTTCCGACTTAGTTCTGTTGCACCCTTCCCAAACATAATTCTCAATAACTGGCGGCTCTTCTGAGTCTCTAAGGTTCATTTCTGTAACCGCATACACCCTATTTCTTTTTCTATGTAACTTCTCCTCAATCTCTGCCCACTTTTCCTTTCTTCTGCCGCCCTGCATGTTTATGTAGCCTATTGCATGGCGAGCCCTTTTTCTGTTATCGACGGTGATGCTCTTCTGGTGTTCCCCTAGGGGACCTTCTTCATTACTATCTACTCTGACTTCCTGAGCGCCCGCGGGCCCCCTAAAGAAGCAACAGCGCGAGCACCAAGTCACCAGCCCACTTCTCGTGCCAGCCTGTAATTGAAGTGGACCCCGTCTCGTTTAAAAACACCACAACTTCTCACTTCTCTGTTTACTTCAACAGCCTCGAAGCCTTTCTCTCGGCTCATTTTCCATATTGCCTCATTAGCCGCCACTACGGCTTTTTGTACGTGACTGTCACGTGCAGGTACCTCCGGCACCGTGCACACCACGCACCTGAGGGGATAGCTCGCGCAAGTGGTCCACTCCCTTCGCCAAGCGCTGGGCTAGTCCTGGCCCTTTCCTCTTTAGGACGTCATTTAGCCCACCTGCTACTATGACCAGGTTGCGCACGTGGGCATTTTCCGCCAGCTTTTATTTTGTTTGCTCCATGACAGAGCCCAGTGTCCGCCCTGGAAATGTCTCTACCGCCACTCTTTTGTCGCCTTTGACCTTCTCCAGAATTGCTTTTGAGCACCGAGCCAGGTTTGAGTCGCCAGCGATAATCACTCTTTCACTCTCTCCTACCTCGCCCTGCTTCCCTTTGTCCTTTTTCCCGTGATTCGGACTCGACAAGGGGCATTCTCCCCTGGGCTCCTGCTTTTTCCGCGTGGCGGCCTCAAGGTAGGTGCCCCTCTTTCCAGTGAACCCTTCATCACCCTGCAAGCATTCCACGTATTTCGCTGACCCCCCCTCGCTTGTCGCGTCGGGGATCTGCGTTCTACTGGCACGCACATTCTCCTTCACAATGGCGGGCCTGTTCAGCTTTTCCTCGGCTGATTCAAGTCTCTTTTCAACTACCTTCCGTGCATCACGCTCCCTGTTTAGCTCATTTTTGAGCTTTTGCACCTGTTTGAGAAACTCTTCCTAGAAAGCCTCCATTTTCTGCAGCGTAGTATCGACATCACATTGTGTGCCAGTTGATTCGATGCCCTCTTCATTTTCATCCGTCTCCTCATCTGCCTTGAGGGACACCCCGCGCACTGATTGTTTTACCCGTCTTTCTTGCTATGTATTGCATGGCTTTTTGCAAATACTACAATACTATAATAATGCTACTAGTTATGCAAATACTATAACACTATATCAATTCAGAGCATGTGCCTTTTAGCGAAGACCGATACGCACAGGATTCAAATCCTCGAAATGTCGCAACGCTACTCTCACCGCTGTTTCCAAAACAATCAATGCCGCGGAGACCGAAGGTATGACACGCTCCTGCACGCGCTCAGCAACGCGGCCACGCTCTAACTTTCCTACCAAAACACGATGATAGTGAACTAGGGAAAGGAAGGACGCTTGGTTCTGCAACCCGTCAGGGAGCACGGCGAAGCGTCATCAGGGGAGAGGGAATGGGTAGTGAAAGAGGATAGAGAAAGAGGGAGGATGTGGCCTAATAGACTCCACTATACGCGACAGGTGGCAGTCCTCAGTAAAGTTGCCAGCGTTGTAGCGGGCGCTTATAGGGTGTCTATTCCCGTGGAACTTATAAACTCCAGCAGGCTTCGCAGCGCAGGGAGCTGTGGACACACTGGGAACAGCAGGTCAGTCTCTGTGGCCGCTGGAAGGCCGTGGCGTCTATAGGTGTTGATCACTGTGGAGCGTTCCTGCGCCAAGGATGGGCAAGCACAGAGAAGGTGCTCCAGAGTCTCGGGGTCCCCGCACCTCTTGCAGGCAGGCGACGTGGCGCTGCCCTTGGCGTACAGCCGGGCCGCAGTCCAGGTGCAGTCAGTCCGCAAGCGCAGGAGTGTGGAACGGTCTCTTCTGGAGAGGCCGTTCTCTGGAAGTGGCTTGGGGGCTTTGCCACTAGCCACTCGGGGGTCCGGGTGAATGCAGGTGAGCAGGCACCGTAGCCGATGTCTTGTGTAGTCCGAAGCCGCTACCGCTCTGGTGACAGGGACTACATCATGATGGGCAGCTTTGGCGTAGGTATCTGCCTCCTCGTTACCGGCTACCCCGACATGTGAGGGCAGCCAGTGGAAGGATATTGGGAGTCCGGCGGTGGCTAGAGCCGTTAACTTGGCAAGCAGCAGCACCACTGTAAGTCCTGCCCGCCGAGGGTTGACGAGGGCCTGGAGCGCTGGCTTGGAGTCGCACACCACCGCCACCGGCTGCTGGGGAAGGTGCTCAGCAAGGAGGTCGGCAGCCAGGTGCAGCCCCGCGAGCTCAGCTGCAGTAGAGCTTGCTGCAAACGGGAGCCTACACTGCCTGTGACCGGCGAGAGTTGGAACTGTGCATGCCGCTGCAGCCGACCCGCTGGGGAGGACTGAACCATCCGTGAACACCAGCAGGTGTCCTTCCAACTCCTCCTGGAGCTTGCAGGCTGCCGCCTGCTGCAGGGCTGCGGCTGGTGCTCTCCGCTTGGCTAACCCCCTGAGGGAGAGGTGCACATCCGGAGGTCCGTGATGGGGAGGAGGAAGAGCCACTGCCACAGGTAGTTGAGGAACTGTCTCCTCATAGAGGCGACACAGGTTGCCCATACGTGAAGCCGGCAGGCTCCGGAGCCGGTCTAGAAGAGCCTGGCCGTCTGGTGCGCGATGTAGCCTGTCAATATGCCCCAGTCCCCGTTGCAACATGAGCAATGACAGTGGCCATTCGCCGGCCTCAGCCAGTGTTGCGGCGATCTTGGAGTGCCTTGGAAGCCCCAGGACATTTCTGATGGCCGTCCTGTGCAGAACCTCTAGTTGTGCTTTCCTGGCATGCGTCAGGGAAACCAGCGGCAGGGCGTACAACAAGGACGATGTTGCTGCAGCCTTGTTCAGGCGCAGGGCCCACTTCGTGGAGCATCCTCGGCCTCGTTGAAGGAGTCGGCCCACGGCTGCATGAACACGGCGCACCTTGGCGCTGAGGGCTTTAGTTGCCGGGATCCACGTCAGCCGGTGGTCTATGGTGAGGCCAAGGTACGTCACTGTCTGCTTCCACGGAAGGGGGTTGGTGCCGATTCTCAACTGGTGGACGCTGAGGCGGGAGGCAGCCCTCGGGTGTATCAGTAGGGCCTCTGTCTTTGCAGGAGAGACGGTTAAGCCGATGCTCCCGAGGAATGTCGTCACTGCGTCCAGGGCCCCCTGCAGTGATCTCCGGACGGCCGGAAGGCACCGCCTTGGTCCCCGGACCCAGAGCGCCACATCATCAGCGTAGATGGAGCATCGCGTGTGGTGCCGGGTGTCTGCCGGTAGAGCGGCTGGCAGACCTGCCAGGGCTGCATTGAACAGAAACGGGCTATGCACAGATCCCTGCGGCACGCCGGTGGTGATGACTCGAGGGGTGCTGAGCGCCTGGCCCACTCGTACTCGGAACGTTCTTCCCGCAAGAAAAGCAGAGACAAAGCGCCTGAGGCTGCCAGTGATGCCGAGGTTATCTAAAGAGCCCTCGATGACTTCGTGGGGCAGGCTGTCAAAGGCGCTCTGCACGTCAAGCAGCACGAGAAGAGCCACGTCACCACTGTTCTTTGCATCCTCCAGGGTGGCCACGACATCGGCGATGGAGTCGGCAGTGCAGCGGTGGCGCCTGAAGCCGGTCTGCTGCTCCGGGAAGTAGTGCACCTGCGCGGCGATCCACTCCATGCGTGCCAGGACAATCCTCTCCATCACCTTACAGGCGGCAGAGGTGAGGGACACCGGCCTGTACGAGGAGGGTGCCGCCGCAGGTTTCCGTGGCTTAAGGACTGGTGCCACCACCGCGGTGAGCCAACTGTCTGGGAGAGCCCCAGTGCTCCAAATGGTGTTGAAGTTCTCCAGGAGACGGTCTTGCTCTGCATCTTGCAGGTTCCGAAGCATCTGGAACGTGATTCCATCCGCTCCTGGAGCGCTCCGTCGCTTGCTTTGCCCTAGGGCAGCCTTCAGCTCGTGCACCCGGATGGGCTCGCAGCAAAGAGCATTAATCTGCTCGAGCACCCATTCCGGATGGTGACAGGTGGGGGGAAGGTGCCGAGGCCCAGTTTCTGGCGGAGGCAGGACCCGCTGTACCAGGGGCCGGGCGGTAAACGGGTCGGCTAGTAACTCCGCCAGAGTAGATGCGGAGATGCCCAGGGAAATGGCTGCTGACAGCACCTGTCGTTGTACACGAGGTCCTATCAGCAAGGCCCTCAGCAGGCGCCAGGCACGAGCTCCATCCGGCGCCCTGATGATCGTGGCACAGATGCCCTGCCAGCTTTGGCGCCTGCGTTGCCGGGAGTGTCGTCTGCAGGCGGCGTCGATGCGACGATGTTCCGTCCAGTGCTCCGCCTGATTGGTTCGCAGTGCTCTACGTTCAGCCCTGCGCCTGGCAGCTCGTAGCTGGAGGTGCCGAATGTCTGGTGCTGGTTGGCCCTCCTGCGCAGTGGACCAGACTGTGGCTGCCCGGCCACTCTCCGCAACGAGCTGCAGGAAGTCCGCGGTACTGGTGTCCTGCTGGCACAGCTTACGGAAAGCACTCCAATCGACAGTGGCGTACACGCGCATCCTGGGTGTCTTGCCCCTGAACGGGGCCAGCACGATAGGGAAGTGGTCGGAGCCCCAGGTGTCCGGTTGCGGTGTCCAAGTGTATCGGCAGCCCTCAGTGGCCAGGCTCACGTCAATTGCCATGCTGATGGCACGGGATGTGCGCCGGATGAAAGTGGGAGCCCCGGTGTTTAGAACCTTCAGACCCAGCTGATTAACAACGTCCACAACTCTGCTACCTCGCCCGCAGCAGCGGCGACTGCCCCAGATGGTGTGGTGAGCATTGATGTCTCCGCAGAGAACGAACTCTCTGCCGAGACGACGGGCTAGCTGCAGGAGGCACGAGGGATCCCAGGGCCGGCACGGTCGGATATACACGCTGGCCACAGTGGTGTCAACGTCTCCAAGACGCACACGAACAGCACAGCATTCGAGTGGTCCTCCAGTCAGATCCGCCACATCGACCTCAGCTTGCAGTACACCCGCCCGCACGTACACCGCACAGCGGGGAGGTCCCTGTGGATGTTCTTTGTTGAGACATGGGGTCGCCGTACAGGGTTGCAGCGTGCACGAAGTGCGGCTGCTGTAGCCTACGTAGCCAGGTAGACGCAAATCATCTGCAGTCGCGTACACCTCCTGCAAAGCAAGTACGTCGTAGTCGCTCTGCAGGAGGTGCAAGGAGAGGTCGGCTTGTCGCCGCCGCAACGAGTGCGCGTTCCACTGAAGCACGCTCGGCCTGCGGCGGTGGTTCCCAGCTGGGGCGTTAGCCATGATGGCCCTGCTGAGGAGGCAGCCCACCTGCCTGGAGGCAGATTGAGCGTAACTTGTTGTCGGCTGGCAGTAGGTCAGCAACGGCCCGCAGTAGGAGCCTCAGGCTGGTGGCCTCCGACTGCTGCTCAGAAGTGTGACTGGACGGCACCATGTCAGTTGCGGCTGGGGGTGCGCCTGCTGCATTTGCCAGGGCCGTCTTGCGCCCCAACTTCTCGTGACCTCGCCGGGTTCCTTTCGACGAGGTGCTTTTGGCGGAGCCGGTGGCCACAGCTGCATAGCTGGGGCGCGCCGCCGTCTCCAGTGCATGGACTCCCGAAGCGATGGGAGAGGCTTGTGTCTTGGCGGAGGCACACATTGCTCGAGCTTCCCGATGAGGCATGTGGGTCGGCGCTGTAGCCTTTATCGTGGCTATGCGCCTCTCAGCCTGCCACAGCTTGCATGTAGGGGCGTCGGCAGCGTGTGCCCCTCCACAGTGGAAGCACTTTGGCTTGGCTGTGCACTGGTAATCCTCGCATGCTGACCGCCACAGCGCAGGCACCGCTCCGGCCATTTGCACGTCGCCGTCGCGTGGCCGTAGCGCCCACACCGCCGGCACTGCAAGGGCCGAGGCCGCGACGGCCGCACATCAAAAGGCAACCGGAACAGGAGGATGCGGGCCGGTGGGCTCGGGGCGGCAAAGCGCAGGGTCAGGGTGCGACCGCTCCGCTTGACCGCAGTCACCGGCACGACTGAGGTCACTGCCGCCAACAGTGCCTCGTCGGAGAAGTCACCATCGACGCCATGTACCGTGCCCGTGCTCTGGGAACGGTCTGCAGGAAGACGAGCGGTGACAGCGAGCCCGGCCAGCTCGGTCGTAGCAAGCAGGAACTGTAGCCGCGCGGGTGTTGCGGCGTCAGCCGCCACAATGTTCTTTTTCGTATTCACGCGCACCTCCTTGACTCCAGGTAACGCGGAGAGCGCTTGCGCGATGGCGAGGCGAGATGTTCGGTGAAACGAAGCTGCCGCGGATGCCGGCTTGAAGACGACCGTGCCAGCGACGCTGGGTGCAGACGCGCCAGACCCTTTGGTCCCAGCAGCAGCAGGAACTGTCGGTAGGCAGGAACCAGCGTCGGCAGCGGGCATTGGTGCCGCAGCGGGTCCCGGGAGGTAAAACGCACAGTAAAACCACTAATAGCTATTTGTCTTGCCACTTCCAAGCTACCATTTAAAGACTAAAGCACTCAACGTCCCACCCGGCTGCACGTGTGGGAGCACGTGGCACGAAAGGACTCTCTAGCCATGCTGCAAAACAAATGTACACGAAGCACACCCGCGCACCCGAAATACGAGAGACAAAAAGGAAGTAAAAAGAAAACCACCCAATTACTACTTAAAGGCAAAAAATCAGCAAATAAAAACAGAAGCAAGCTCAAAGCATGCAGAAAAACTTATGATTTCGTCGCCGCCACGGAGCCGCGAAAAGCACGTCCATTCGCAACAAAATACAAACCTCAGAAGGATGGATGGATGGATGTTATGAGCGTCCCCTTCGGAACGGGGCGGTGGGTTGCGCCACCAAGCTTTTGCTACTATACTGCCTAATATTCTACCTAGGGTAAACAATGAAAAAAGACACAAAAAAAACACTATGAACTACCACGCCCAAATTTTCTGATCCCCTATTGCGAACTGTGCTTTTGTACGTCTCCGTCTTTTGTCGTTTCCCTACTTTTCTTCCACCAATCCTCCACTCGCCTCTTACAAATGTCAATTGCGGACGTGCTTGCTTTACCACTGCTCCCTCTGAACCCAAGGGCTTCAAGGAGGCCTGTGGTGCCTAAATCGACCGCTGGGTAGACGTCTTCACATTCTATTAAAACATGCTCCGTAGTTTCCCTAGCTTTGCCACAGCGAGCACATGCTTCTTCTTCCTTCTTATATCTCGCTTTATAGGTGCGTGTTCTAAGGCATCCTGATCCTGATCGCGCTTCGAAAAGTAATGAGCTTCCCTTTGAGTTATCATAAATGGTTTCTTTCCCGAATTAGTTTTTTTCCTCTTAAGTAGTTACTCATGGCAGGTTTATTTTCCATTGCCGCCACTCATGAGATTAATTCAGCTTCTCTGACTTTGCGCTTGACCTTTGTTGTTGTGTTGTCCAACCTACAGGCCGCATACTTGCTGGTAAGCTTCCTAGTTGTTTTCCTCCACTGTGAATCAATGTTTTTCCTGTACAGATACCTGAACACTCTCCCAGGCCATATACTTTCTTCCATATTCCTAGTAAAAGAAGAAGTCCTTCCATTTTCCTAGTACTTTCTTCCATATTCACTAGTAAAAGAAGAAAACAAGAAGCGCGTCTGGCACCGAGGTTCGAACGAAGATGCGCGGACGTGAGCGCCATCTGGTGGTCCTTCAAGGTGGCTTCCTCTTCACTCTTTTTGGCACTCTGCTAGTTATCACAGTCTTCTGCTTTTCTCCTCACCCTTTCGCAACACTATTTCTTGCGCTTTCCGCCTCATGCTTACACTAGAGCCTCCTCTTCCACTTTCCTCGTCGCGTTGTCTTCGTTATCGTCCTCTTTCACTCCCCGCTGAGCAGCCTGTTCGCTCATTTACGCCAACGAGGCTCGCCGACGCTCAACGCAGGAACGGCCGCTGAAGGGCTGCGCTCTCAAAACCTCGTTTATTGATACTACTGCTGAGACATCAGCCTCAATCGGGACGCCGTGCTACGGATCGCTCAAGTGTATAACATATAGTACATGAACCTTATTTAAATGACGGCAAACTTATTTCACCTCAAATAGCGGGAGAGGAAGAAGAAGAAGAAGGCGGCGAGTCAAGAAGCGTTCTTCAGTTCCCGCATTTTCCCAGCTTTTCTTGTATTTAATCGTCGCGAGCCAATGTTTATTTGTGCACATCTTTTCCGTGAAGTTGTAAGGACCACGTGGATACCCTTTTTGCCACAGTGAGTGACTTTTCACCATTTTACGGACATTCCTGTGCATCCGTCGGCGGCGTCTGACGAGCACTTCGGAGACCACGCCTTGGCCTCCAGGGTGGCTCAGTGCCACTCGTCCGCTACCATCATGGAATACCAAGTACAGGGAGAAAATATTCTTCCGGAGGAAGTCACTCAAGAGCAGGGATGGCAAACCGCAGGTGCTAGAAGAGCTGGCGCCAAATCGCGGGAAGCTAACCCGAACGCCATGGCAACGCCTTTGGCTCCCCATAGCTACAAGTCTAGCGGCACAGCGCTGAAGACCAAGATCATTAGGGCGAGCCGAATGCCTATTCTTCCCAAAGAAGACACGAAGATCGTTATTAGACCAAGAGGTGGGCTGAATATTTCCAAAATTGGAGCGGCCACGGTGGCTGACGCAATACTTGCAGCCTCCGGCATCAGCCAGCACGAGCTCACACAAGACACTCTGTGCCCGAACTTACAGCAAAACATCATGGTGGCCAGCACTCCCAGACGGGAGAATGCCGATCGATATGCCCGCATCAAGCAAATCCGAATCACGGGCAAGATTCACGAAATCTGCGCGTACGAGACAGCCCCGCACTTCACGTGCAAGGGGGTCATACGTGGCATACCGTTGCAAGACGACCCAGCGACGGTGGATGGCAATATTGTTAACCCGAACAACCCTCTTGCACTAGCAGCCAAGAGAATTGCTCAGACTGGGACCATCATCATCGCCTTTGACGGGCAGCGGGTACCGAATTTTGTCAGGTACGGAACGCTCCTGATGAAATGTTCCCTATATCGAAAGCAAGTGGACGTATGCCACTCCTGCGGAAGACTCGGGCATCGCGCCGATGTATGTCCAACACCGAGCGACGTCATCTGTCGGGGATGCGGCCTGCCAAATCCCAATGAGCAGCATCAATGCACCCCAAAATGCAAGATCTGCGGTGGTCCGCACCTTACAGCCGGTAAAGAGTGCACGCGCAGATTCATGACGCCATACATTGTTCGCTGACGACGCTTCGAGCGTGCCAGGCAGCAAGAGCAGCTCCCCACGCCAGCACCAACAGCACCAACTGCACCATCCAGCACCAACCGTAGGGGCAGAAGACGCTTGCGCTCGAGAAGCCGCTCTACAAGCCGACGGGGCTCCAGAAGTCGCTCTACCTCGAGATCGCGACTTACATCGCCTTCTCCAGCGCGCTCCACAGCGCGCTCCAGCTCCAGAAGCTGCTCCAAGTCCCGTACTGGGAGCGACTCCTCCAACAGCTCACGTTCGAAGACCCCCAACGGCGGTAAAGGCAAGTCCTCTCTAACGTGGGCCGATAGGGCCCGTGGCAACCAAACGCAGGCGTCCAACTCCCAAGACTCGCACGACCTGCGTCTCACGAATGAGCTCGAAGAGCTTAGGCGTGCCAATGATAGTCTTAGAAAGGAAAACGCTCTGTTCAAGCAGGAAATCAGTCGGCTAGCCGCCGAGATGGCGGAAATACGAAGATTGGCGCTCACACAGCCAGCTTCTCAGCCTGCCGCACGCTCTTCGGCCATGGACACAGTGGAGGCCCCTCCCAAGACGGTTGCAGTGAAGCGGCGTGCCCTGGATGACTCAAGGAGACACGAGATGGTAGAACTCCTGTCTGACCTCAAGAACGCCATCTCCAACATACAGACAGGTCTCTCACACGTACAAGAAATGATCGCGCACCCTCAGCTGGGCCTGGTCGCCCTCAGCACTAGAATACTTAGGCTGGAGGGAACCAGCCACGGATCTTTGCCAAGCACATCTACAGCACAAGTCCCAACGTTGCCCAGCGTCATTGCCTCACCGACGGAGGGTGCCATTATGAATGCGGCACTTCCGCAATTCATTCAAAAGCCCAAACATAGATAACGTAACTAACGTCATAACAATGTGGCAGTGGAATTGCGCAGGGTTCGCCAGCAAACGGGCGACCCTGCGACAATACCTAAAAAGCGTAAAGGACAAACCCCAAGTAATCGCCTTGCAAGAAACGATCACATCATCACCTATCAAGCTCCCCGGTTTCCTTACGGTGGCTTCCACTGAAGGAGGAAGGGGCGTCGCTATCCTGGTCAGTAAAAAGTTCACGTGCCTTCAGCGAGACCTTGGTCCCGCGGACAATGGGATCGAGTACGTCATGGCCGAACTCCTTGTCGACCCCCCTACGCAGCGCTTAAGAAGAAACAGTATCTTCATACTGAATGTTTACAGCAGACCCAGCGTTTACAGAGCCAGGCCTAGTGGTATTCTCAAGAAGGCCGTGCATTTGGCTGGCTGTCAGCCTCTAATCGTCATGGGGGATTTTAATGCCCAGCATCAGGCGTGGGGCTATTGTACCAATACGAAGAAGGGTAGAGACATATGGGATGCGGCAGCGGAGGAATATCTTACGCTGATAACCGATAAAGACTTTCCAACCAGGAGAGGGAACTCGGTATGCCGAGATACGACTCCGGATCTTACCTTTGTCAAGAACCTGGAAAACGTCAAGTGGACCAACACAGCCATGGACCTCGGTAGCGATCATTGCATCATCGAAGCTGTGATCAAGACTGCCCGCAACAAAACGAGGACCTTTAGGTTCACTGACTGGGACTTGTTCCGAGCCAACCGCTCCGAGCGCGTCCTTAACGATGATATGGACCTAGACTCTTGGTGCGACGAGATAAAGAAGGATGCGGCTAGAGCCACCAAGGAGGTGACAACCGATCTGGAGGTGGATAGGATGGACAGTAGGCTGGCGCATCTTTTGGAAGCCAAGCAGGCACTGCTCGCGAGATGGAAGACTCAGCGCCATCACAGAAGACTACGCAAGAAAATCTCCGATATAAACAAGATGATAGAGGCTCATTGCAAGGTGCTATGCAAGCAGCAATGGGACGAGCTGTGCGACTCGGTGGAGGGCCAGCTCAAGAACGGTAAAAGCTGGGGTCTCCTTAAGCACCTACTGCACGATGGCGACACCAAGCCCAACCAGAAGAGAGCTTTGGCGAAAGCTGTCCATTTGGCCACCGACTCGACTCCAGATGAGGCGGTCATGGAGCAGCTCATAGACAAGTACCTGGCGGCCACGGACGATCCGGTGCCCCCCCAGTTTCCCGAGTACGAAGGGCGTGACGTACCATCTATGGACGAGGATTTCACCGTGGCTGAGGTCAAGCGAGTTCTCGCATCCCTCAACGGCAGATCTGCCCCTGGGTCCGACGGGATCACCAACAAAATGCTCAAGCATCTCGACGACGCCTCAATCGAGTTTCTTACGCGCAAGATGTATGATATCTGGTGCAGCGGCCTCATTCCCAAGAGCTGGAAAACAGCCTACACAGTACTCATACCGAAGCCAGGTAAAGCGCCGAGCATCGACAATCTAAGGCCCATCTCCCTGACGTCGTGAGCACGCCATCACTGACTGACTGTCCTCACTGACCATCTCACTGACCATCTCGAGTCTAACGAATGCTATACACACAACATGATTGGCTTTCGGTCGGGGCTTTCGAGTCAGGACGCCATGAGACTGATCAAGCACCAAATCATTGACTCTACCTCCGCCGACACTAAGGCAATTCTCGGCTTGGATCTGGAAAAGGCTTTTGACAACATATCGCACACCTTTATTCTCAAGAGCCTAACAGAGTGTAACGTCGGCAAACGGGCGTACAATTTCGTGCGATCTTTCCTTTTCTCAAGGTCCACTAGACTGAAGATTGACGAGTTTTTGACCCACGAAATCCAGCTTGGTCCAAAGGGAACACCTCAGGGGGCGGTGATCTCCCCGACGCTGTTCAACATCTCCCTGATCAACCTGTCGAGGGCCTTGAACAAAATCCCCAACATTAACCACACGATCTACGCGGATGACATCACCATCTGGTGCTCCAGTGGATGTGAAGGGCAGGTCGAGGGTGCTTTGCAAGAGGCCATCGATGTCACGGAGCGGTATCTAATCCCCACCGGGCTAAGGTGCTCGCCCGCTAAATCCGAGCTCTTGCTCTACAAGAAGAGGCCCAGAGGCGGTTCACACCGATCCTGGAAGTCAGCAGCAGAGAGCCACATTACATTATTCACCGGTAAGGGCTCCCCAGTACCGCGGGTAGACACTATCAGGGTCCTAGGAATGTTTATCGAGTCAAACGGGGCCAATGGAGCCGCCCTCAAACGCATTTGTTCCAAGACCGAAAGCGCCCTCGGCCTGATCCGAAGAATCGCCAATAGGTACTGCGGAATCAAGGAAGACAATCTGATCCGGATTATCCACGCCTTCGTGCTCTGCCACCTCGCTTATTCAGGGGCTATGCACAATTGGCTCGTATCGGAGCGCAACAAGATCAACGCCTTAATCAGAAGAGTCTTCAAGCTTGCCGTCGGCCTTCCCATGTGAACGCACACAAAAGACCTCAATTTGGGAATTCACGACACGTTCGAAGAAATCGTTGAAGCCCAAGAATTTTCCCAGTTTGTCAGACTCTCCGGTACCCCAGCGGGCCGAGCCATACTTGGCAAGCTGGGACGTAACCCCATGGTCGTCAGTCTCGACGCTGTGAAGCTGCCCAGCGACGTAAGGTCCAAAATTTACATACACCGGGTGCCACGAAATATGCATCCCACCTACAACGAAGGACGAAGGCGAGCCAGGGGAAAGCTCTGCTCGCCAGTGCCCGCTTGAACAAGGACCGAACATGCTTCGTAGACGCTGCTTCCTACGTTCAAGAAGAGGCCTTCTCCTCAGTGGTCATCGACTGTGATGCTAAAATCCTTAGCTGCGCTACCGTCTGCACTTCTAATTCCAGCGTTGCAGAGCAAGTTGCTATTGCTCTTGCATTGACGGACAGTGTACATGACACGATTTATTCGGATTCTAAGGCCGCTGTCAGGGCCTTTCAGATGGGAATGGTGGCTCCCCAGGCCCTACGTATCATCCAAAGTGCCAAAGACATGAAACATCACTCTTTGGCCTGGTTCCCTGCGCACCTTGGGACCATTGAGGGTGCCTTGATCAACCCCAACGAGGAGGCGCACTCGGTTGCACGAGGTTTGACTGACCGTGCGCTGGGCAACGCGTCCTCTCCTGGGCGACCCGAGCCTCTCCGCTCGTACAACGAAATCTGCAAATACAATTATCTGTCAAGAAGAGTCCTACCTTCGCCGCACTCCTCGCTGTGCAGGGCCCAGGCAGTCACTCTCAGACTACTGCAAACAAGCACTTACCCGAGCTCCGCAGCGCTACACACAATGTACCCCGACCGGTTCCCAAGCCCGGATTGCCCTCTGTGTGGTGACTATGCGGACTTCGAACATGTCCTGTGGGGCTGCGCCTCTGCCGGTCCTCCTTTCACTCAAGAGGAAATGAAGAAGCTGATTAGGGCCCAGGATCAGACCTCTCAAACCCTGGCAGTCCAGAGGGCTCGCGACAGGGCCGTCAGGTTCCACTTGATGGTCCCCGAATGGGCCTAGCCAGGTGGCGTGGCGTTTGCTTACGTCTCTAGTGGACAAAATAAAGTTGTTTCACTCACTCACTCACTCACCTCAAATAGCGGGTCTTTGCCGAGAAACCATGACAGATGTAATGGAATGCACTCTCTGTATGCTTGGGGAAAGTACTTTTTTCTTGAATTTTCTACTTTGAGACATTCAAGCGAAACGTACAGATAGGTCAGAGTCCCGCCACATTTCCCGCAGACAGGAGGATGACCACTGGCCAATAGATAAGGGTGTGTTCCATAAGTGTGACCTATTTGAAGTCGACAGAAGATTACCTCAGTTCGTCGTGTTTTTATATTAGTGGCTAAGTTCCTTATTATGACTTGATTAGGTGGAGCTTGTTGGAGGATTTCGCTTCTCACAAGCGTTGCTAATAGTACTTCAGTTTTTTTGCGTAGGAACGGTTTCAGATCTACGCCGGCAGAGACAGCGATGGACAAGTTGCTAGCTTTTCATCCTACAGATGTAGCCAGTTTGTCGGCAAACATGGCGCCTTCAGTGCCTCTATGGCCAGGAACTCCGCACATGGTGACATTTTGTCGAGAGGCACCGGGTTCTCAGAATTTGTACTTCGTTTCGTTTCCAATGCACAACCTTTTGACGGCAAATAGCACATTCACGGACAAGGACCTTTATGTGCTGATAGAGTGATTTAAACTATAAAGAGTCTACACTGTATATAAATTGTTTTTCACAATTTGTCGTGAAGAAATCGCTGTTCGGCCTACAATCGCAATGATTGCCTTCCTTCTTTGTCTTTTTTTTAGGGAACGTTCCTTTGATAAACATCTTGTGGTTGCATTGCATCGGATCTGTAGAGTCAGTCGGTCGCTGCTCATGTTCTCACCGAGTAGGCGCTTCTTCACTAGTAAAAGAAGAAAAAAAGAAGCGCGTCTGGCACCGAGGTTCGAACGAGGGTACTTCAGCATACCAGCTTGATCCTCTACCAATTTAACGAAATATGCAAGCACAAAAAGCTCTCGTTGCTCATGATGGCATCTTCCTCGGTTAAGCAAATGTTCGACGTACACTACTGGGTGGCGTCACGTGGCTACGAATCGGCCACAAATTGGGTGGTTTAATTATCTTGTTTCTTCGTTTTCAGGTCTCATATTGAAATGCCCCACTAGAAGACCAAGCCGCGCCCTTTGCCATGTTCCTGAAGATATAGCGCTGTCTCTGCAGCCGGGTAATCTGTAAGCAATGAACTAATCAAGTTGCAAACACAAAAGCAATGCGAGCTATAAGCAACGCAGCAACGCAGCGACGCAACTATATATTGAAAGTGAATACTGCTCCAGCCAAGGTTAAGAAGTTTCCGACGTTTCGCGACAGGCTCGGACCCTTCTTCGGGGAAGGGGGGAGGAGGAGGTTGATTGAACTGACCGAAGAAACAGTGTCCTTTAAATTCCTGTCTACAACAAAACAAAGAAGACAGAAATTTAAAGGACGCCGTTTCTCCGGCCACTTCAGTCACCCCCTGAAGAAGGGAACCAGCGGGCTCTGAAACGTCGGCAACTCATTAACTTTGGCTGGAGCAGTTATTGCTTCTAATGTTTCCGACCCAGCCAGACAGATTTCTGTCGAAGATGTTTACTGAAAACTGTATATGGTGCTGCCGCGAACGCAAGAAGCAGCGCACGAGGCGAAGTCCCTACATTCGGCTCGCGGGACACATTTGCACTCAGTTTTCAGGGGACACACATGAGCCGACCTGGGTTACATCCTTTGAGTTCCCACACTAGAGGCGGTAATGCAACGCGAACAGAGCAGCTACATTTCTCATTACCTGCGTGCACGGAGCTTATTTGTCAACTTTGTCGAAGAGCTTTGCTACCGAAGCTTCGACATTTCACATCCGACGCATTTTCTTGCGGACCAAAGAAATCTGCGGCACTGCATTACAATGAAAGGCAGCTTTACAGGCTTAACCCGAAAGTGAAGAGCAAATGGTAATTTTTTAAGGCACTAAGCTGAGGTTCAAAATGCCTTGCCAAAAAAAACGTGGTTTCTTTCCGAAGGAGGTAGATAATTATACAATTTAAGGAAGAAGGAAAATATCAAAGAGACAGAGAAAATGATAGACTGATACATATTTCTGGATTACTTAATTAGCTGAAACTGGCTAGATGACTATTTGTTGCGACCCGGTTTAGAAGGGACACCATCCTCATTATCATCGTGGTGAAATGATATTTGCGTGAAAAAAAAACATAATTTCCATGCCAGTTGCACAGCTACTGCAGTTGTCCTAATGAGCCGGCTTCATCGATTCCTTCTGTTCTGAGCACTCTCACAGCGAAAGCATTTTTCCGCCGACACCTAAGGGCACCGCAATGTTTATAAAAATACTGATTCGTTCTCGTGCAAGCTGCCTCAACTCAATGCAAGGAAGCAAACATGACAGTGGCGGTAACGGTGTCATGGCGACGACACTGCAACAACACGGACAGTAACGACGACGACGGATGCTGATGACAGTAGCCTGACGACTACTGTGTATCTTCTAAAACGATGTCAGGACGACTTATGTCGCAGTAAATGTTGCCTAACACATCTATAATTTATACAAAAAGAACAGTTCATAAATGGCGCAATATTTACATGCCCCGCTACGCCAACGAAAGATCTGACAGACTGCTGAAACCCTTTTGGCCTTCCTAATTGTTTTATAATACAAAAAAAACTAAAATCGAGCCTGAACGGCGTATACATTTCGCTAAAGCTAACTCTTACATTTTTTTTTTTTGAGGAATAAATGCTTTGCTGACAACAGTTGTTTGTAAATCGATACTAGGTGCTCGGCCGAGCACCGAATAACCTTCAATAAGCGCAAGCGAGCCATTGTTGCAGCCCACAGAATTTGTTTACGTGAATTATTGGAGAACATATGACACAAAAGCCTACAGAAAATCTGCAACACTATCGACATCAGAATTACAGGCTGTTTTGTGTGCGAGACTCGTGTTGAGACTTTAAAGCTACATTGTAGTCAATAAGTCAATAAGCTTGCTGTAATAACGGCATTACAAGGGCTAGGTCGCCTTTTTTCGCCGTTGGCATTAAAGCCTTGGCGTTCCTTGTTGTGTGTGCGTGTCTTTTTTCCTCAGTGTATCAATGAAGGTCAGTTGTGCGAGGACGCGTCCCAGCTTTCAGGCTCAGTGAGCGCTTCTCGCAGCTGCAACTTCCGGTTCCCTCAGGCTGACCTATTTAGAAATGAAAAACAAATGTGCGCAAAGTAAAAAAAGAAAGGCATCGCAGTTTACACTTCGTGTGGAAAAACACGCGAATAATATATATATATATATAAATATATATATATATATATATATATATATATATATATATATATATATATATATATATATATATATATATATATATATATATATATATATATATATATATATATATATATATATTCTTTCGACGCTGTGATCGCTTTCAACGCGATCACAATAACTCACACGCGCTTTCCCGCAGTGTACGTGGAACTCTGAAACGAGTGCACTTATTGAGGAATAGAAGTCACCATTGAGCGTGCGGCACCTTGGGCAGTTATTGATTTTCATGTCCATTTCGCAACTCCCCTCTATGTTGCCTTCCGTTCCGGCCGTACTGTTTCAATGACAACAATGACAACGTGTCGGGGTCAAAGGATTACTGACATCTCCATTTCGACATCTCATTTTTTTGCGGTAAATGAAGGTTACGAACGTCGAGACAGTACAAAAGCATATGCATATCCGACGTACATGTTAGGATCAATGTGAAGGGAAGCTTTTATCATCATCTTCAGCCTATTTTATGTCCCCTGCAAAACAAAGGCCTGTCCCTGCTATCTCCATTTACCCTTGTCCTAAAGAGTAGCTGTGCCCCTTCTCTGCGCCAACCGATTCCAACTAGCACGCGCGAATTTCCTAAGTTCATCGCACCACCGCAGTAGAGGACGGCTTCTGCAGTCCTCTACTGCGCTTCCCTTATCTTGGTATACATTCTGTAACCCTAATGGTCCAACGGTTATGTAACCTGCGCATTACATGACGTGCCCAGCGCCCGTTTTTTCTCTTATTGTCAATTAGAATATCGGCTATACCCGTTTTCTCTCTTATCGAAACCACTCTCTTTTTGTATCTCAAGGTTATGCCTAGCATTATTCGTTCCATCGCTCTTTGCGCTGTCGTTAACTTGTTCTCAAGCTTCTGTGTCAATCTCCAAGTCACTGCCCCATATGTCAGAACCGGTAAAATGTACTGATTATACACCTTCCTTCTCAATGATAATGGTAAGCTTCCAGTGCAGGAGCTGACAATGTTTGCCGTATGCGATCGAACCATTTTTATTCTTCTATGAATTTCCTTCTCATGATCAGGGTTCTCTGTGAATAAATGGACTAGGTAAACGTACTTTTTCGCAGACTCTAGGGGCTTCTAGAGGCTGACAAGTGATGAGCCCTTGTTCTCTTGCCCAGTTATACATCATTATCTTTGTCATCTGCATATTAATCTTCAATCCCACTTTTGCATTCTCTCTGTTAAGGTCCACAATCACTTGTTGTAACTCGTCTGCATTGCTGCTGAATAGAACAATGTCATCGGCAAACCGAAGATTGCTGAGGTATTCGCCGTCGATCCTTGCTCCAAAGCCTTCCCAGTTTAAAAGCTTGAATACTTCTTCCAAGCCCGCCGTGAATAGCATTGGAGAGATTATGTCTCCTTGCCTGACCCTCTTCTTCATATAGGTATCTTCCTACTTGCGGAGAATTAAGGTAGCTGAAGAATATCTGTAGAAATTTTTCAGGATATTTACGTAAGCGGTCTGTACTCCTTGATTAAGTAATGCCTCTACGACTGCTGGTGTCTCTACTAAATCAAATGCCTTTTCGTAGTATATGAAAGCCATATATAGAGGCCGATTGTACTCTGCGTGTTTCTCGAGTACCTGATTTATGACATGGATGTGATCATTTGTAGAGTATCCCTTCCTGAAACCTGCCTGTTCATTTGGTTGACTAAAGTCCAGTGTTGCTCCTATTCTATTGGAGATTATATTGGTGAATATTTAATATAATAGTGCGAATAAGTTAATGGGCCTATAATTTTTGAAATCAATAACGTCTCTTTTTTCTAGATTGGTATAATGATTGCATTCTTCCAGTTTAGTCAAAAATGCGTCAAATGAAAAGCTTTGCAGCTAACGGCGATGCGCATACTGTGAATCATATACAGCTTTTAATCACGTACGTTGTTTATCCACTACAAAAGTCACCACTTTATTGTGATACAAATGTTTATTTTTTTTACTATACCGGGGCTCACAACCTACGCCGAAACATAAACACCAATTCAGGGGCACGCGAAATGTGAGCAGGAGGAATCGCGCCTTTGGAAGCACGATGACAGCATGACGCTGGCGACGTGTACACAATATGATGACGATTATGTGAAGACGATGAAATGACGATTTCATGCTAACACTGAAGCAATGAAGATGGCATAACAACGATGGGCTAACAACGCTATATCGACTGCAACGGTGTGGTGACGACGAGCGTCCAAAAACTACGTGGTGGCAATTACACGAAAATGATGCAATGACAACTACAGCATAAAGATGATGGCATGATGACAATGGGATAACGACGCTGTATTGACAACGACTAGATGATGAAGACAGTGTTATGAAGACGGCGTGACAAGAACGCGATAACGACGCTGAAATAATGACGATGGCATCGATGATTCGGCAACCATGACAGAATGACCGTGTCGGCATGACGAGGTCTATATTGTTACGCAAAACGGAATTAAACGATAAAGGCTATTTACAATACATTCTTACAAAATAAATGCGGTGCCGGCCAGTTAAGATGATAGCTCGAGATGCAGGAGCAGTTCGTCTTCTTCGTCTAGACGCCCACACGCATTGTCCAAAAGAAACAAGCAGTATGCATGTAATATTATCCCTGGTGGCAGAAGCACCGTCCCAGTGCGTCTAAGTATCGGTGTTAACAGAAGGAATATAAATTTTCAGGCGTGCGATATGCACAACGTCAGCGGAATGCGGGGCACATGAGCCACTGGCATTGAGTGGGCCAATTTCATACGTCACTGGAGTTACGGCATGGAGCACTCGGTATAGGACTGTGTACCTACGCAGGAGTTTTTCTGACTGCCCAACGTGACCAGTCGAGGACCACAGCAGTACCAGAGATCCCGTTGAAAAGTTACCGTCTCTGTGTTGGCGATCGTACAAGCGCCGTTGGTTCTCTCGGGAGGTCAGGAAGCGAGCGCGGGCAATTTCGCATGCTCCATGGGGCTGCCCTGGTGATCCCGTCAAGTGCGTATTCGCTGGCCCCTGCTGCGGCGAATGGAAGGGATGTGTCCAGTGGTACTGTTGGTTCTTGGCCGAACAACAGAAAGAACGGGGAATAACCGGCCGTGTCATGGCAAAATGAAAACAAATATACGCAAATGTTACAGATGCACAGTAAGGTCCCAAACAGTATGGTCGGATGAAACATACTTTGCAAGCATGTCTTTCAGGGTTGGACTCGGACGCTCCGTGAGAACATTAGTTTGTCGATGGTAATATGTAGCCAGCTTGTGCATGGCTGAGCAGGACTACAGGATGTCGACGATGACTTTTGACAGGAATCGCTGGTCACGGTCAGTGAGGAGTTGTTGTGGAGCCCCATGATGTAAAAGCACGTCGTGTAAAAGAAAATTGGCTACATCTGTGGCGTACCTGGTTGTAAGCTCTCTGGTGATTGCGTAGCGCTTGGCGTTATCTGTGGCCACAGCGACGCAATATTGACAGACGTTGATAGCGGGAAAGGGCCAAGCAAGTCCAAGCCAACGCGAAAGCACGGCTTCAAGGGGACGTCGAGCGGTCGAAAGCACCCGGCAGCGAGCATCACGGTGTTTTGCGGGGCTGGCATTTCTCACACGCCGCAACGTATTTACGGACGGAGCTAGCAAAGCCTGGCCATAAGAACAGTCGGCCAACCCGGTCCTAAGTGCGGGAGATGCCGAAGTGACCGACGTTTTGTAAGTCGTGGAGTTCGTGAAAACAGCCGACCGCAGGTGCTTATAAAAGACGAGGAGTAGGGCAGGACCGCTGGGGCGAACGTTGCAGCGGCATAATGCGCCATCCCGAAGAACAAACAAGTGAAAGGACGAATCAGAAGGTGAAGATTCAAAGCGATCAATGATGGCGCGCACGGTGGCATCACGGCGGTGCTCGTCGGCGACGTGGAGTAGTTGACAAACGGCGAAAACGCAAGCGTCGGCATCCGTTTCAGGGACGGCGTGTTGTTCGTCCACTGGATAGTGTGGTAAACAGTCCGCGTCTTGATGTAATCGGCCCGACTTGTACACTACTAAATCGGAATATTCTTGTAGCCGCAGAGCCCAACGACCAAGCCGGCCCGTAGGATCCTTGAGTGACGAAAGCCAGCAGAGCGCATGATGGTCTGTGATTACAGAGAAGTGCGTGCCATACAAAAACGGACGGAATTTGGAAACCGCCCAGACAAGAACCAGGCATGCATGTTCTGTGATCAAATAGTTGCGCTCCGCTGCTGTGAGGAGGCGGCTAGCGTAGGTGATAACACGTTCTTGTCACCGCTGGCGTTGTGCTAAGACGACTCGAATTCCGTGACCAGTGGCATCGTTAAAGACCTATGTAGAACAAGACGGGTCAAAGCGGGCAAGTATAGGTGGCGTGGTGACAATGGTGGTGAGGTGGGAAAAAGCGGCAGCTCGAGCGAGACCCCGCGTAAACGGCACACCATCGTTCAGATCAGTAAGTGGTGAGGCAATCGTTCCGAGATTTTCCACGAACTGTCGGAAGCAGGAACATAGTCCTACAAAACTACTGGCGTCTTTGACAGACTCCGATAAAGGAAATTTGCTCCGTGTCTGGCGTCATACCGGAAGCGACAACGAGGTGGCCCAGCACAGTAATCTGCCGGTGACCGAAGTGACACTTCAATTAATTCAGTTGGTGCCCAGCCGTCCGGAATACTTGAATAGCCGATAAGCGTCCAAGGTGCATCTCAAAGGTAGGGTAAAATAAAAGAACGTCGTGTAGGTAAACCAAATTCAATTATGGGGTTTTATGTGCCGAAACCACGATCTGATTATGAGGCATGCTCTAGTGTGAGCCTCTGGAAATTTGGGCCTCCTGTGGTACTTTAACGTGCACCTAAATCTAAGTACACGGGTGTTTCCGCGTTTCGCCCCCCATCGAAATGCGGCCGCTGGTCGTCTAGGTCGCAAAGGTATGTTGACAATTTGAACACTTGAAGCAGATAGTCCATCATGCGTTGAAACGTTGCTGGGGCGTTGCATAGACCTAAGGGCATAACTTCCAATTTATATAGACTATCAGGGGCGACAAGCGCGGTTTTCTCTGGGTCCCTTTTATCGACAGAAATTCGCGAATGATCAGTCCGAAGGTCAATTGATGTAAAGTAGTTTGCATCGTGGAAACAATCAAGGGTGTCATCGATGCGAGACAAGAGGCAGATGCCCTTTCTGATAATTCTTTCTAGATGATAACCTGCGCGAAACTTCCAGGTGCCATGTTCCTTTTTAACAAGCACAACAACGGCTCAACGGCTCAACGAGAGTTTGACAATGCCTTTAGCTAGCGTCTTCTTCAGTTGATCTTGAATAACTTACGCTCTGATGCATAAACCCGATGTGGCCGGTGATGAATGGCACAAGCATCAGCAGAATTTGTGTGATGCTTAACAAGTGAAGTCTGGCGCAATTTTCAATTATTAAAGTCGAACATGTCGCAAAACAAAAAGGCGGCATAGAACTGCAGCTGCTTCAGCTAATAGGTCCGCAGCAATTATGGGACTAACTGTGGCGTCAACGCAAATTGCATCCTGTGGACATGCTGAAGAATCAGAGCAGACTTCTGAAAAAGTGGTGACATGATCACCTGGTATAGCACGAAGCATGACAACCGATATGTCTTGGGGCAGAACTTGATTTGCCAGGCCAGAGTTGACGATGGGGAGGTATGTCCGGTAGTCCCAACGTTTACAAGGAGTGGGGCACAGTGATATTGGGTATACAAAGCACATCAGGAACAGGTGTGACGCCATAATCAGTATCAGGTACAGGGAAAGACGATCGCAAACTGACGAAAGTGAAAGGTTCAGGCGGAAGAGGGACGAAGGCGGTCGAACTCACGTTGTTCAGGAGTTCAGCACGAAGTGCGGTTGTGGTCATGTGGAGAAACTGCAATGAATATTTCCTATCTGCTGCACGTATTTCCAAAAATGCATTTGCGCAACTGGGGGTCTTGCTTAAATCGCGATATTATGTTACCGTATTTACGCTAATACAACGGGAGATATATTTCAAGGTTTCTGGCCTCATAACGCGCCTGGCAGCTTCTTCGGCTTCATAACACAAAGTTAACGCAGATTTAATTTCTTTTTATTGTCGGCTGCTCTCCGTGCTGCGCCGTGCTCTGAATGCCCGCTGCCACTTCGCCTCAAGTGAGAGAGGCGAGCTGTGAGTTGCCAATGTGTATTTTGCATTGTTTTTCTTCGTCGAATTAATAACTCAATTATTGGTACCTTCAATAGGACGATAGGCGCTGTTGTGCAGGTGCGTTAAGCAAGTGCTCTTCAAAGTCACGTGTTGCATCGTCACGCAATCCTTGTAAGGCTTTGCCGTGTGAGATTATGTCACGGACATTTCTGAATTGATGCTTGTCCATTAACCTTGCTGGATGTTATGGGCTACGACGGCGTTCTCACCGACAGTGATAAATTGGTCAGCCCTCGTCCATTCATCTTATTTTGCGACGGCACTTCGCACTAACGATAGGTAAAGCCCTGCGGCCCTCTGATATTTAGAGTTCATTCCTGTTTTTATAGTAATTCCTGTTTACATATAAAGTTTTACGCATATATTTTTTCTTTGACGCTTTGTTTTGTCGATGGACAGCCAAGGGTGTACCTGGCCTGGTGGCCACTAAATGTGACGTAATATTGCGAGCAGCTTCGGCCAGAGCAATGGACGACGACACAGAGATAGCATGCTCAATTGTCATGGCGTGACTTTTGCGTTAAGGTGCAAAATCGACATATCCATGTATATGTCTTAATACTTAAGCACATCTCGATTTGCACCTGCTACGGCAGCCCATGAGTGCGGATAGCAAAGTCGCTAGGGAAGTAATTGGGGACCACCTTAACGAAATCGACAGGTCAAAACCAAAAGCCGTCCACGACGGGGTCTCTCGTAGACGCTGTGCGATGTTCGGACGTTTGTGTGCCAACTGCAGAAAGCCTGCCATGGAGTGCTTCTGACGGTTACCTTTGCTTGTTTAATCCGTAGCATCAAAAAGAAGAAAGGAAAAGAAAAGAACCGCATCAAAAGCCCAGAATCAGTCTTCGCAGCTCGTGACTATCTTAGGATGATAAGTCATTTCCAGACGACGAGCGGCTACGCTTTATCAAGAACACTAACGCCGGAGGGACGAGCTTTGTGGTGAAGTTCAGCACGCAGGGATAAGATTCATTTTTCTTTTCGATCACGTCAACACCACGTCCCCGCAGGAAATTTGAAAAGTTTAATGTCACTACGTCACGTGGTGGCACTCCCGCGAACTAAACCCTGATTCAGGACAAGATTCATTTGGGCTAGATGATGCATACTATAACTAGGAAGAAATAGCGCCACCTAAGACGATCACGAGAGGTAGAACGACGCGGGACAAGCGCTATCGATGTCCTGTGTCGTTCTCCCTCTTGTGATCATCTTAGTTGGCGCTTGTCCTGTGTCGTTCTCCCTCGCGTGATCGTCTTAGTTCGCGCTGTTCCTTCCTAATTCAAGTATGCACCATCTACACCACATGAATGTTGTCCTGAACCATGTTTCGAAAGCACAGGGCCCTTTTTTATGTGACAGCTTATCTTTATGGCGCTTGTCCTGTGTCCTTCTCCCTCTCGCGATCGTCTTAGTTGGCGCTTCTCCTGCGTCGTTCTCCCTCTCATGATCGTCTTAGTTGGCGCTGTTCCTTCCTAATTCAAGTATGCACCATCTACACCAAATGAATGTTGTCCTGAACCACGTTTCGAAAACACAGGGCCCTTTTTTATGTGACAGCTTATCTTTACGGCGCTTGTCCTGTGTCGTTCTCCCTCTCGAAATCGTCTTAGTTGGCGCTGTTCCTTCCTAATTCAAGTATGCACCCTCTAACCCAAATGAATGTTGTCCTGAACCATCTTTCGAAAACACAGGGCCCTTTTTTTATGTGACAGCTTATCTTTAGGGCGCTTTTCCTGCGTCGTTCTCCCTCTCGTGATCGTCTTAGTTGGCGCTGTTCCTTCCTAATTCAAGTATGCACCATCTACACTAAATGAATGTTGTCTTGAACCATCTTTCGAAAACACAGGACCCTTTTTAATGTGACCGCTTATCTTTGTGGCGCTTGTCCTGTGTCGTTCTCCCTCTCGTGATCGTCTTAGTTGGCGCTGTTCCTTCCTAATTCAAGTATGCATCATCTACACCAAATGAATGTTGTCCTGAACCATCTTTCGAAAACACAGGGCCCCTTTTTTATGTGACAACTTATCTTTATGGCGCTTGTCCTGTGTCGTTCTCCCTCTCGTGATCGTCTTAGTTGGCGCTGTTCCTTCCTAATTCAAGTATGCACCATCTACACTAAATGAATGTTGTCCTGAACCATCTTTCGAAAACACAGGGCCCTTTTTAATGTGACAGCTTATCTTTGTGGCGCTTGTCCTGTGTCGTTCTCCCTCTCGTGATCGTCTTAGTTGGCGCTTGTCCTGTGTCGTTCTCCCTCTCGTGATCGTCTTAGTTGGCGCTGTTCCTTCCTAATTCAAGTATGCATCATCTACACCAAATGAATGTTGTCCTGAACCATCTTTCGAAAACACAGGGCCCCTTTTTTATGTGACAACTTATCTTTATGGCGCTTGTCCTGTGTCGTTCTCCCTCTCGTGATCGTCTTAGTTGGCGCTGTTCCTTCCTAATTCAAGTATGCACCATCTACACTAAATGAATGTTGTCCTGAACCATCTTTCGAAAACACAGGGCCCTTTTTAATGTGACAGCTTATCTTTGTGGCGCTTGTCCTGTGTCGTTCTCCCTCTCGTGATCGTCTTAGTTGGCGCTTGTCCTGTGTCGTTCTCCCTCTCGTGATCGTCTTAGTTAGCGCTGTTCCTTCCTAATTCAAGTATGCACCATCTACACCAAATGAATGTTGTCCTGAACCATCTTTCGAAAACACAGAGCCCTTTTTTATGTAACAGCTTATCTTTATGGCGCTTGTCCTGTGTCGTTCTCCCTCTCGTGATCGTCTTAGTTGGCGCTGTTCCTTCCTAATTCAAGTATGCACCATCTACACCAGATGAATGTTGTCCTGAACCATGTTTCGAAAACACAGGGCCCTTTTTTATGTGACAGCTTATCTTTATGGCGCTTAATTGTCCTGTGTCCTTCTCCCTCTCGTGACCATCTTAGTCGGCGCTTCTCCTGTGTCGCTCTCCCTCTCGCGATCGTCTTAGTTGGCGCTGTTCCTTCCTAATTCAAGTATGCACCATCTACACCAGATGAATGTTGTCCTGAACCATGTTTCGAAAACACAGGGCCCTTTTTTATGTGACAGCTTATCTTTATGGCGCTTAATTGTCCTGTGTCCTTCTCCCTCTCGTGACCATCTTAGTTGGCGCTTCTCCTGTGCCGTTCTCCCTCGCGCGATCGTCTTAGTTGGCGCTGTTCCTTCCTAATTCAAGTACGCACCATCTAGCCCAAATGAATGTTGTCCTGAACCATGTTTCGAAAACACAGGGCCCTTTTTTATGTGACAGCTTATCTTTATGGCGCTTAATTGTCCTGTGTCCTTCTCCCTCTCGTGACCATCTTAGTCGGCGCTTCTCCTGTGTCGCTCTCCCTCTCGCGATCGTCTTAGTTGGCGCTGTTCCTTCCTAATTCAAGTATGCACCATCTACACCAGATGAATGTTGTCCTGAACCATGTTTCGAAAACACAGGGCCCTTTTTTATGTGACAACTTATCTTTATGGCGCTTAATTGTCCTGTGTCCTTCTCCCTCTCGTGACCATCTTAGTCGGCGCTTCTCCTGTGTCGCTCTCCCTCTCGCGATCGTCTTAGTTGGCGCTGTTCCTTCCTAATTCAAGTATGCACCATCTACACTAAATGAATGTTGTCCTGAACCATCTTTCGAAAACACAGGGCCCTTTTTAATGTGACAGCTTATCTTTGTGGCGCTTGTCCTGTGTCGTTCTCCCTCTCGTGATCGTCTTAGTTGGCGCTTGTCCTGTGTCGTTCTCCCTCTCGTGATCGTCTTAGTTAGCGCTGTTCCTTCCTAATTCAAGTATGCACCATCTACACCAAATGAATGTTGTCCTGAACCATCTTTCGAAAACACAGGGCCCTTTTTCATGTGACAGCTTATCTTTGTGGCGCTTGTCCTGTGTCGTTCTCCCTCTCGTGATCGTCTTAGTTGGCGCTTGTCCTGTGTCGTTCTCCCTCTCGTGATCGTCTTAGTTAGCGCTGTTCCTTCCTAATTCAAGTATGCACCATCTACACCAAATGAATGTTGTCCTGAACCATCTTTCGAAAACACAGGGCCCTTTTTTATGTGACAACTTATCTTTATGGCGCTTGTCCTGTGTCGTTCTCCCTCTCGTGATCGTCTTAGTTGGCGCTTGTCCTGTGTCGTTCTCCCTCTCGTGATCGTCTTAGTTAGCGCTGTTCCTTCCTAATTCAAGTATGCACCATCTACACCAAATGAATGTTGTCCTGAACCATCTTTCGAAAACACAGAGCCCTTTTTTATGTAACAGCTTATCTTTATGGCGCTTGTCCTGTGTCGTTCTCCCTCTCGTGATCGTCTTAGTTGGCGCTGTTCCTTCCTAATTCAAGTATGCACCCTCTACACCAAATGAATGTTGTCCTGAACCATCTTTCGAAAACACAGGGCCCTTTTTTTATGTGACAGCTTATCTTTATGGCGCTTGTCCTGTGTCGTTCTCCCTCTCGTGATCGTCTTAGTTGGCGCTGTTCCTTCCTAATTCAAGTATGCACCATCTACACCAGATGACTGTTGTCCTGAACCATGTTTCGAAAACACAGGGCCCTTTTTTATGTGACAACTTATCTTTATGGCGCTTAATTGTCCTGTGTCCTTCTCCCTCTCGTGACCATCTTAGTTGGCGCTTCTCCTGTGCCGTTCTCCCTCGCGCGATCGTCTTAGTTGGCGCTGTTCCTTCCTAATTCAAGTACGCACCATCTAGCCCAAATGAATGTTGTCCTGAACCATGTTTCGAAAACACAGGGCCCTTTTTTATGTGACAGCTTATCTTTATGGCGCTTAATTGTCCTGTGTCCTTCTCCCTCTCGTGACCATCTTAGTCGGCGCTTCTCCTGTGTCGTTCTCCCTCTCGTGACCATCTTAGTTGGCGCTTCTCCTGTGCCGTTCTCCCTCGCGCGATCGTCTTAGTTGGCGCTGTTCCTTCCTAATTCAAGTACGCACCATCTAGCCCAAATGAATGTTGTCCTGAACCATGTTTCGAAAACACAGGGCCATTTTTTATGTGACAGCTTATCTTTATGGCGCTTAATTGTCCTGTGTCCTTCTCCCTCTCGGGACCATCTTAGTCGGCGCTTCTCCTGTGTCGTTCTCCCTCTCGTGATCGTCTTAGTTGGCGCTTGTCCTGTGCCGTTCTCCCTCGCGTGATCGTCTTAGTTGGTGCTGTTCCTTCCTAATTCAAGTACGCACCATCTAGCCCAAATGAATGTTGTCCTGAACCATGTTTCGAAAACACAGGGCCATTTTTTATGTGACAGCTTATCGTTATGGCGTTGGTCTTGTGTCGTTCTCCCTGTCGTGATCATCTTAGTTTGAGCTGTTCCTTCCTAATTCAAGTAAACCCAGATGTCCGGAAAAGCTCGATACGTAAAAAATTATTGGGGTGAAAAGCGGACGCACATTTTCCGCAGTGACCAAGAACAATTGCAACATCGCGCTTTCCCAAGGGACACCTTATTACATTTTCAGACCCATTTGCTGTACAAAACACCATAGTTCAGCCGCATGAGATGTCTGTCTTCTTTTACTTCAGGCAGATTATAATGGAATCCACTGACGCCGTCATAAGCGGCTCTCTTGCACAAGTCCACAAATATAGAAATACCAACCGTCCAGTATACTGATTACAAAAAGTGTTTATCAAAAGTACTCATTTTAACCAGTGAGTTAAGGTATTTTGTGAGGCGCTACCTAGAAACTGCACCAATAAATGTTCACTGTATGCATATATGCCCAGCACAGTCCAGGAAATTGTTCAAATCCATACAATGTATTCTATTTAGCCCCCTATTAAGAGAACAAGGAAATAGTGAAATCTGAACTAATATACAAACAAGGTGGAAAGTCACAACAAGGCTGAGGTTTAATGACACCTAGAGTCGTCAAGCAAGGAATGTCGTTGGAACCAACAATTTGATCGTGGTACTTGTTAAAACTATGTCCCTGGCAAAGACAAGTCCCGATGTGAGACAATAACTCCAGTGGCCTTCCTTGTTCACCAAGGCTGATAACGTGAATGGACGGTCATGTAAGGGTGCTTTCTTTAGTTGCACCAAATTTTTTAAATGAGAAATATATAAATAACGGTAACATTAGGTATACCATTCGAGTGTACGGATTGGAAGCATCTAGCCACAGATCGATTTCCGTACTTACGCGCGTAATTAGCAAAGTTAGGGTAGTTACCTTTCTAATTATCGACAATAGGTGGCTATAACAAATAAGTACATTTGGGCCCGGCCTCGACATCACCTATCCCAACAATCTAAATTTGAGTAGCGGAGCTCAGGTAGGAGCTACGCGAACAATTAGTTCCCGTTGTCAGCCTCCTTGAACCCGAAAGTGGCAGCAAAAGAGCGTCTCTGTCGTCGATGTTGCCCCCCCCCCACCTTTCGTCACATCACCGGGGTCGTTGACGGTCCGGCTCCGCTACTTGCTTTATCTCCTTGCTGTCTGCGGCGTCGGCCTAGCGCTTCAATGCCGGCAGGCCTCCGAATTTACTTCGCCATTCCGTTAGTCGCATCGTTGGAGCTGTAGCGCCAACCCCGCTCTTTGGGCTTTTAGATATTGCAGGCACGGTGTCATATCAAAAGTCTGTAGCATCGATCATATGGTATTCCTTTCTTTTTTTTCCCCTTCACTCGGTGAGTTATGTTCCTATCTGTTTTAGTTTCCGCGTTTTTATTTACACAACTCGCACGGGCGCGTTTGAGAACTCTTTCTCGGATAAATCGAATTTTGACTAAATGCTGTTCTCATCCAAATGCCTGAAACAGCATTTCGTCGGTGGAAGTGGACACGTGGTGCCCAGCGGAATGGCTAAGTAAATTTGGCGGCCTGCCTGCATTAAAGCACTGGATCTTGGCTTGACCTTTGTCATCGCGGCCATGCGCCAACCCATCTTTGCAGGTGACTTTCTTTGGCACTATAGGCTCGTTGTTGACTAGCGGCTTGGGTTCCGAGACGAGCTTACTCGTCCAAGGCATTTCCTGTCGCACTCCACCGCTCCGCCTTCTCCGGGCTCACATGGCTGTTCCCGAGGCTTGGTCTGCCGTCCTTGCCGAGTTTCCGGACGTCTCCCGACCTCCCTCCTTTCACTCCCCCTTCGCTCACAGCGTGGCACATCGTCCCGAATGGCTCTCCCGTGTTCGTTCGGACTCGTCGCCTCGCGCCGGATCATCTAGCTCTAGCAAAAAAGAAGTTTGAACAGATGCTTGACCTTCTCTTCATTCGTCCCTGCTCCAGTCCTTGGGCCTCGGCACTCGATATGGTGCCTAAGAAGACCCATGACTGGTGCCCCTGAGACGATTACCATGCTCTCAATAAGGCCACTATCCCGGACCAGCACCTAATACTCCACATTAAGGATTTTACGTCGGCCCTGCACGGCTGCACCATTTGAAGCAAGGTTGACCTGGCGAAAGCATACCACAATATTCCTGTGGAACCCTCAGATATTCCAAAGACTGCCATTATAACACCCTTCGGCCTGTTCGAATATCTACGCATGTCTTTCGGTCTTCGTAATGTGGCGCAGGCTTTTCAGTGTTTCACTGACCAGGTATTACGTGGCTTGACGTGCTTTTTTGCCTACCTTGACGACCTCCGCGTCTACAACACCACCGCAGAAGCTCATAAACTCCATATACGCCAAGTGTTCGCAAGACTAAGCAAGTTTGGTACTCTCCTTAACGGTCCGAAGAGCGAGTTCGGCGTTTCGGAGTTGCATTCCCTCGGTCATCGCGTCAACGCACATAGCATTCGTCCACTCCCAACCGCCGTCACAGCCATCCGTGAGTTTGCTAAGCCATCCACCACCAGGCGACTAAGCGAATTTCTTGGCCTTAACAACAATTACCGCCCCTTCATTCCTCGCTGCGCGAATATGCTGCTGCTTTCTCCACTCCAAAGGCGAAGCCCCAACATCTGTCATGGTTGACGCATCGGACACTGCTGTCGGCGCAATCTTGCAGCATTTCGTTGCTGGTGCTTGCCAGCCCATTGCTTTCTTTTCTAAGAACCTTGCGCCCCCTGAGCGCCACTACAACACGTTTGGCTGAGAGCTTCCCGCCATCTATTTGGCTGTGAAGCACGTTCGACATTTTCTCGAGGGACGCTGCTTCCATGTCCTCACCGACAATAAACCACTGACTTCCACACTAGCGTCCAGCAGCATCTCCTACGCGCCCTCGAAATCAGACAGCTCGCCAACATTTCTGAATACACCAGCGACATTCGTCACGTCAGTACAAAATCCAGCGCCGTTGCCGACGCGCTTTCTCAAGCCACCATCCACGTAACGGACCATGGCCGACTGGTCATCGACTTCATGGCCATGGCTACCGCCCAGAGTGTCGACGCCGAGCTCCAGCGGCTTCGCACGAGTGGTACCTCTCTGGTGTTCCAAGATATCTTGCTACCACACTGCAACGTCTCCTTCGTGTGAGATAAGTCCACCGGACATTCTCGTCCTTTCTTACCTCTCCCATACCGCCGGGCCTTCTCTGATGCCCCCCATTCTTTGGCTCACCCTGACATTCGTGCAACGCAGTGACTTGGGACTTCGCGTCATCTGTAGTGCAATATCAACGTAGACGTTCGTCGTTGGTCAAGCGCGTGCCTCAACTGCAAACAGTCTAAAGTGCATCGCCACAGTGCGACTCTTCTTGGCACATTCCTGTCCCCAAACGCCCGCCTCAGTAATCTGCATGTCAATATTGTTCACCCCATCCTCACAGCGGGAACCATCGCTACCTGTTAACCTGCACTGACAGGTTCACTAGATCGCCTGAAACGGCGCCCCTCTTGGACATAGCGGCGGACTCGATAGCTCGAGCACTCGTAACACTCTTGATTAGCCGCTACTGTATCTCTTCAACCATTACGACCGACCGTGGTCGCTAATTCCACTCAATATTATTCGCCAATCTATCTCGTGTACTCAGCTTTCATTACATCAAGACTACTCTCTTACCACCCGATATCCAATGGTATCATAGAAAGTTTTCACCACCAACTGAAAGCTTCACTCATGGCGTCGACTTTCCCTTCATCATGGATCGAGCGCCTTCCTTTCGGTATGTTTGGCATCCGCACCACTCTTCTCTTCACAGTGACTCTTCCACCAGCTCCGCCGAGCTTACGTTTGGTACCGCTCCGGGAGTCCCTGGCGAATTCTTAGACGAATCGCCCACCCTACCTGCTGACGTTTCCAATCACGCCAACTGTCTACGCAGCACTATGCGTACTGTCGCCCCCCCCCCCTTCCAACAACGACATTGCTCCCGGCGTGTAAACAACCCTGGCCTTGAGAACTGCACGCACGTCTTACGCGGCACAACACTGTGCGTCCTCCCTGTCGACCCTTGTATGATGGCCCGTTCAAAGTACTCAAACGTGCACCTAAACACTTTCTATTGGTCATCAACGACCGGGAACATACGCTCTCCGTCGACCGTCTGAAGCTTGCCTGCTTATACTCCGACCCTTTTAGCTACTTGCGATGTCACATTGCCTCCCGACCAGGCCAGTTCTATTCGCCACGTGTGCTTCACCCCACCGCCACCCGTTCTTCGCCATTCGTCCAGGTCACGGCTTCCCCTAATGGTCCGGTCACGAATAACGACGAGGACACGCCCAGCACGCTCACGGTGCGCGAGCAGTGGTATCGATGGAAGCAGGCTTCCGCGTGATTGAGTGGGCTCGGCTAAACATATCATTTGTGGACACAAGGCACCAGCATGTTTCTGGTTTTCCTTATTCATTCATTCATTCACAAAACTTTATTAGTGTCCTGAAGCCCGGTCTTTTCAGACCGAGGCGGGCCGCGTCCACGTCGGCACCGCCAGGCCGAGCCTTATGGCGTCATCGTGGACCCTCTGGACAGCCCCTAGCTGATCTTGATATGAGGAGCTTGTTATCAACTTGTGCCAGTAAAGCCATTTTTCTTCGGGGTCGGCGAGAGTCGCGGGAAAGCCCGCCAGCATGTGTCTGATGTCAATGATGCCATCGCACACGTTACATTCTTTCCTAATTTCACTTTCTGGGTGAATTTTATGTATGAAATATGGAGTGGGGTACGTCCCGGTTTGCAGTAAACGTAGCGTCACTGCCTGAGCCCTGTTAAATTTTACGTGTGGCAGAGGGAATTGCCTACGCCCCAAGTAGTAATATTTCGTGATGTCGCTGTAAGTTAGTAACTGATCTTTATGCTCCCCGGAATGGTAGTGGGCGTCGGCTAGGTTCTGACCGGCACGGCAAGCAAGTCCTCGTGCCAGGTCGTTCGTCACCTCGTTGAGGTTGGGCCGAGTCTCGTCCACTTGTCCCATATGTGCAGGAAACCATCGGATTTCAGTTTTGATAGTTTCGACCTTGTCGATAATTTTAGCCGCAGTCCCAGCTACATAGCCTTTGTCAAAGCTCTGAATTGCTGCTTTGGAATCGCTGTAGATGAAAGACCGTTTACGGTTCCTGATGGCTAGAGCAATCGCGGCTTGCTCCGCCACCGTGGAATCCTTTGTGAAGATGGTGATGGCGTCCCGTACCTCGCCCCGGCTGTCGACCACCACGGCGGTGTAGGCCTCTTTGCCTTTGACCCAGGCAGCATCTACAAGGGCCGCCTGTTGTCCTAGCTGTTCAATTTCTTTCAACAAAGCTTTCGCTCTAGCTTTTCTCCTGCAAACATTGTGTTCCGGGTGCATATTTCTCGGGAGGGGGGTGGTTCTGATCGCGTCTCTAAGTTTAGCGCTCAATTCTGCCTCGGATTCCTTCGGGTTCATTGATCTATTTGGGTCTGTCCCTAACGCTTTGAGTATAAGCCTGCCCGCTCGCGTTTGCGCCAGTCTTTCCTGCTGCGCCATCTGTTGCGCTTCCGCCATCTCTTCTATCGTATTGTGCACGCCTAGGTTCATGAGCTTCACGTTCGAGGTGCTGATGGGTATACCCAGGGTAGCCTTCACTAACTTTCTGATCAGAGTGTTTAGCTTGTTCAGCTCGGCCTGCGACCATTTAAATAGACCTGCCACGTAGGTGAAGTGACATAGAGCGAAGGCGTGCACTAGCCTTAGACCGCTGTCCTCACCCAGGCCTCTGTGTCTGTTGCTGATTCTCCTTATTAATCTGATGACTTGGTCCGTCTTGTTTGAAATGTGCTGAATGGCATTCAGGTTGGTACCTCCCGCTGCTATGTGGAAGCTTAAAACTTTAATTTTTTCCACCTGCCTGATCGCGGATCCGTCGTGACAGCGTAACATAATCTTGGGTTCCTCCCCGGGGACGTAGCCCCTGCGTCTTCGACCCCTGCGTCGATGTTTTAGGACCAAAAGCTCCGATTTTGCCGCCGAACAGTTGAGTCCCATCTCGCCTAGCGTGCTTTCCACGGCGTGTATGCTCTCTTGCAGTCTGGTCTCCGTTTGGCCTACGTTACCGTTGGCGCTCCATATGGTTATATCATCGGCGTATATTGTAAAGTGTATACCTTCTATACTCTCCAGTTTCCTCGCGACTGTGGTCATTGCTAGATTAAATAGCATGGGCGAAAGTACGGCCCCTTGCGGGGTGCCCCTGTTTCCCAGGTTCATCACCCTCGATTTTAGTTCACCTAGCGTGAGGCTCGCTTGCCTACCGCCCAGAAACGCCTTGACTACACTGTATAGCCTCTCGCCCAACCCCAGCTCGGACAGGACCTCGAGGATGGCCTTGTGCTCTATGCGATCAAAAGCTTTTTCGACGTCTAGTCCCAGAATCGCTCTCGCGTGCACCGGGCTAACGTGTATGAGCTGGTATTTGATCAGGAGCATGGCGTCCTGAGTCGATAGTCCCGGGCGGAAACCGATCATGTTATACGGGAGTATGTCATTTTGCTCGACGTATCTAGTGAGTCTGTTAAGAATAACGTGTTCCATAGCTTTACCTATGGACGATGTAAGCGATATTGGACGTAGGTTATCCAGATGGAGTGGTTTGCCCGGTTTTGGTATGAGGATGGTGTTAGCTATCTTCCATTCCTCCGGATAGTCTCCCTTTCTCCACAACTCGGTGACATGATCCGTCAGGAAAGTGATCGACTCATCGTCTAGATTCATTAAGAGTTTATTGGTAATACCGTCGGGTCCAGCTGCCGATCTACTAGAGAGACCATGGAGGGCGGCCTGTACCTCACCCTTGGTGAAATCGCGGTCCGTTTCCTCGCACGGTCCTCCCATGTACTCCACGCGTTCGTCGCTATCGCCCGGTTGTTCGAGCGGGAGATATTTGTCCGCGAGCTGTCTCATGACTACCTCCTGAGTCGTGCACTGGCTGATTTGATGTACCAGTTTTGTAATTGCTGTTCTCTTGTTTGACTTAGTGTCGCTCTCGTTCTCGCTCTCGATGTTTGAGGATGTTCCAACTGCATCCATGTTTGATTCTGCCGTCTGCCAAGTGGCAAACTTCGTCCCACTGCTGTTTCACGAGCGTTCTCGAATGCTCCTCGATCTGTCTGTTTAGCAACGCTATCGTTTTCCTGAGCTTTCGGTTCAGTCTTTGCGTTTTCTATCTTTGCAGAATGGATTGTTTGACCTCGATCAGATGCGCGACCCTACTGTCTATGCTCTCTATGTTTTCTTCGGTCTTAATTTCTTTAGTGGCCTCCCTGAGGTCCTCTTCGAGCTGGTTGATCCAGGTCTGGAAGGACTGTCTGCACGCTTTTATCGGTTCCGATTCTAGTCTCTTCACTCTAACTTTCCTAAAAAGGTCCCAGTCCGTGCACCGAAAGGTTCTAGTCTCTTGTTTCGGCATACCTATACCTATGTGTATGATATAGTGGTCGCTGCCTAGATCGGTGCCCGAGTTTTCCCAACTAGCTTGTTTCGAGTTGTTGACAAAAGTTAGGTCGGGCGTAGAGTCCCTGCACGTGGACGTTCCACAGCGGGTGGGGAAAGTCGGATCTGTGATCAGGCACAGTCCCAGGTCCATGGCAAGGTTCCATAACCCCTCACCTTTCTTTATATTCCAAGCGTATCCCCACGCTTGGTAGGGGGCATTAAAGTCCCCTCCGATGATGAGCGGAGAGCTCTTTGCGACTGCGAGTGCCTTGTTGAAAAGTGCCCTAAAGCTTTGTTTCTTGTAGGTGAGACTGCTATAAATGTTCAGGCAGAAGATACTCTGCGCCCTGCCCTTGTGCCTTTTGAGTACGACTTCTACTAGGATATACTCGATTTTACTCAATCCGAGATGGATATCGTGTTCGATAAAGGGTAGCTTTTTGTCAACGAGGGTGGCCAATCCCCTTCCGGAATCTTTTTCTCTACATACCGATTTGTACCCGGTTAGCTTTACTTCGTCCGCTAAAGCTTCCTGCAGCATAATTACTTTTGGTTTGACCCCCATCGATTTAATTAATTGGCGCAGCGATGCCTTTTTGTTGTGGAATCCGCGACAATTCCACTGCCACACACTAAAACTGTGGGCGCTATCCATAATTATTGAATGGGTTAATTTTGCTGTTACCCGCGATCGATCTCTTTGGAGCGCCCCCCTGACGTTCCGGAGAGCGATTTTTACGCTTTCTGATTCTGACGGCAAGAATTCGTCGTCGTCGCATTTCGTTTCGAGTTTCTTGAATCGCTGTTCGGCCGTTAACCTCCATTTCCATAGTTTATCCACTTTAAAGTTAGTCCTTTCCGCCATTTCTCTAATTTCTTTGATTACCTCTTTCAGCTCGCTGAGGACTGAGAAAACCGAGTCAGTTTCAGGGCTCACTGCTCTTTTTTTTCGGGGCGGGGGAGTTATCTCCCTCGCTTGGTTTGTTGCTTTGACCTACTGGTCTGGCTACTGCTACGCTGGCAGGGCTCGGCTGTGCCTTCTTTTTCAGTTCTGCTACCTGTTTGGTCAGCTCTGCATTAGCTTTACGCAAAGAGTTTTACCTCCCTAATCAACTGTTCTATTCTGGCATCATTGCTTTCAGTCACCGCTGGCGTAGTGGCGCCACCAACGATTCTCACCATACCTTTGACTTTATCCGCCCAGGCGGTCCCAACTGTCGGCTTGGCACCGGGTGTTCCATCTTCTAAGAGCGCCTGAGCTCCTCCCGACTTGGAACGGCTTCTCTCTCCCTCTCGGCCGATCGCGACCGGGCGCATTCCCTTTGCACCTGCGATCCTCCCGACGGTTGTCCTTATAACACAGCTGTATAAACTTTCAGAGCGGATAGCTGGATGTGTCGGGTAGTGCCAAGTGTCCCGGGCGCCAGATGTCTTATCTTACATGTTCTCATATCTGTACATGTATGATTAGTTACAACCGCCTTCCAGCATTGAACTCTGTCGTACTGTATGAAAGCAGCAGTCATGAGCGGAGTAAAGGTTACTGCCCCAATGAAATAAAGCGTGGATTTTTTTCGGAAAGAGAAACTGGGAAAACAATAAAAAATATTATCCTGGTAAAACAACAGACGATCAAGCTAATGGAAGAAATCAGAAGCAAAGTATATGTAAAAAGACTTGCTATACTTTTTTTTCTATTTTCTTCACTACAAATGTTCAGCAGTGTATTCTAAGCTAACGTAGATTAACAACAAAATTTCATAATTTGGGGCACAGGGCCTCTTTAAGAAGTTTTTCGCAGAAAAACTTACATAGAGCTACGTTATCTGGTACTAAATAACAGTTGATACGTCGTGTCACAAGTGTGTGCGAAGCAGCTCTAAAGCGCGGACGGACGCAAGTTTTATGCAGAGACCCTACAAACTCTCGGAATAAATTATTTGTCGCAGTAAAAAAAAAGTGTGTGTGTTTTTTTTTTTTAACGGGGTATTGGAGTTTAACTTAAGGAGCGCAACCTTTCGTGCATATTATGTCTGCCTAAACGTTATATGTTACTGGATTAAGAATGGATGGGTGGATGGAAAACTTTATTTGGTGCTGCAAGTAGTGATAATCAACCACTAAGCGGGCCGCTCCCACGTCGGGACCGGAAGCGGCTACGTCGTGAGCCTGCTGGACAGCCTAGAATTGTTCATCCAGGTCCGGGCTGCGAAGTGCAGCCTCCCACCTGGACGCGTTGTCAATTCTTTCGCAAGACCAGATCATGTGTTCGAGCTTGGCTAAAGCACCACAATCCGGGCAATAACGCTCTGTATACATCTCAGGACAAACCATGTTGAGCTTCCGTGGGCAAGGATAAGTGCCAGTCTGCAGTAAGCGTAATTTAAGTGCCTGAGCCCTGTTTAGTTTAGGATGCGGCAAACCCTAAACCCTAAACCTAAACTCAAAACCCTAAGAAGGTAATACCTTGTGATCTCATTGTATGTGGAAGGGGAGTCTCTGTTCTCGGGGAGTACCGCCACTCTGTGGCTCGGGTAAGAGCGGAGGCTAAGATCTCGCGCGGCCTCATGAGCGGATTCATTGAGATTCGGAGGGGCTCCCTCAATTATCCCAAGGTGAGCAGGGAACCAACGTAAGTAGTGTTGAGAGATCTCATAGGTATGCATAATTTTAAAAGCAACCTTAGCCACCGAACCCTTCTCAAAGGCCCTAACGGCCGACTTTGTATCACTATATATAAAAGGCCTGCGCCTGTCAACCAGGGCGAGTGCAATACCCGCTTGCTCCGCGACCTTTAAGAAAACTAAGGAAGCGACCATTCCATTTGCAAGTTTCTGGCAAGAAAAGTTGCTCGTAAGACGACAGGCTTTTATTTCATTTGAACTAACGATTTTCCACCTCTCTTACAGTCCGCGCAAATAGCTTTTGCGTCATTAACTGTGATCAAAAATATGGCCGTTATTCTTACAAAAGGCACGAAAAACAAGATGAAGCATAGCACCACGTGTGAAATTCATGGTCATTACACATTTTGACACGCCTCGAGGTCACCGTTGAATCTCTGACGCTGCTGCATTATGAACAAAACAGATAGCTCATGTTTTGTGTTGTCATCACAGCTTTCACATCGATTTTTTTTTTCGTTCTTGCATATGCAAAGATTCTGCAGGGACGCCTCTCAGCATTTATATACATCAAGCGCTTTACGCGGCTGTAACTTCCGGCCTTTTCCAGTGGATCTGTTCAGCTAAGGGGAACGCAAAAAAAAAATGATGAACGGATGTTTTTGTCCTTCATACACACAAACACACGAGCAAAAGCATAATTCCTTTGTGTTATGAATAGAGCTATTCTGTGGCAATAGCTCTTATGTACGGCCCCAGAAAGCTTGGAAACACGAATCTGCTTATTGAGGAACAAAAAGGCCATAGATAAGCACGTGGCGCCCTCGGAAATCAAGGATCTTGTTGTTTTCATTGCAACTCTCCTGAATGGTGTCGTTTCGTACAGGCGTTATTGCTTCAACGACAGCAGTCTGAGCGTTGAATTCAAATATATAGACGTTCAATATATCTATATGCATGGCGAGCAATACTTCGATGTGTCGTGATATAGAAAGTCAGGGTCAAAACAGCCGTGATATCACGGCATGCGCGCCAATGCGAAATCCGAGCTCCATGTCGTTTTTTTATTACTGTTTGCCTTCTTTTCAGTAAGGTTTCAGAATATTGTAAGCAGAGTTGGAGTATAAATTGAGTAGATAGAGGCCGATGGCCCACCATTGACACCACCGTACATATATTGTTGCATATCCGGACGGGCTATCCGGCCTAACGACGACCTCATCTGTGATGCCCGCCATTCTGCTTCTCCTGGGGCTTCTCATACCTGCAGGCATCGTGGCATGCAAGAGTAAGGGGCCATTCTTCAAATTACGCGTGTTGCTTGAATTCTCTGACTACGGCCGTCTCGGACGTTTCTACGGCCCTCAATTGCAACGGGATTTCAATTTATCGCCGCCGAATTTTTTAATGTAATTGTGTGTTTTACATAATGAAGTCCGAAGTTTACAAATGTATACCTCTGCATAAAAAAAACAGATGTCGCCGTTCAGTAAATTACATCTATCAGAACACCCAAAGCGGACAAATATGATATGTTAATTTATACCTTACGTGAATTGGTTAGAATGCTTATTTATTTATTTATTTCACAATAACCATGAAGGCCCTCTAGGGAGGGTATTACATAGGGTAAATGTTACATCGGTGATGTGAACAGTGCGTAAATGTAAAGAGAATGGAAAAACAAAACTGGGACAAAGTTAATTACAGTGCATCAACGTACAAACACAAAAAATACTGATATTTATCAATACAGCAACTCTAAATGTTGTATAAACTATGACACTGCCGTGGAAGCTTTGGTTAACGGCGCATTAATAAAAAAAAGATATGTTTACAAATCAGAGAGTCAAACGCAATATATTAGGTATGCACGGTACTGCGCAGAGCGTCTGTAAATTTCAAGGCATTTATTTCGGTGACAATGTGCGATGGCACATTATTCCATTCTTTCGCGGTGTGAGGTATAAATGACTGACCAAATGCGACCGAATGAGACATTATGCATGGTGACAGTATTGCAAAAATTGCAATGACAGTATTGCAAAAATGTTACTCACATATTAGTGGTATACTTGAGAACCATGTATAATGCATCAAATGTATCCCTTTTACATGTGCTATTAGATGCAATTTACTGAATTGCGATAGCGTTATATTATGGACGAGTCCCCACGTTCTAGACTTAATAGGTTCGCTTGCTGAAAATTTGCAATGTCTGAAAATTTACATAAAAACATCAACCGCCTTAATAGAAAATCGGCATCCTCCAGTCACTAGATTTCAACTTGTTCTTTTAAATGCAACAAACCTCATCGAATTTGGTGCCATGGTCACCGAGAAAAATGATTTCCCCTTTCCCATATATTTATATAGGAGCCCCCGAGCTAAAGCTTCCCCTCCAGAGCCAGAGAAGTCCTCCTCTTTTTACCGGCAGAGTGGGTAGAGCAATATCACAGATGGAATATCATGGTCTTCTATTTCTTTTTTCAAGGTTCTAAACTCATTCCTCATTCTAAAGAAGGCTAAGTGCCTGAGTATGGTCTTTCAGAAGGTCTACTTACGAGGTCTGCCAAACGAGACACTGTTCAGTTACGTCACGTACTACATAAAGCACGCGTCCGCCACTACTCATCTTCCACGAAGCAGCCACATTACACAACCGCTTCCATCCTATAACATGAATTAACATTGCTACTACTCGCCTCTCCTTCGTCGTCTCATGCTGGTCTCAATTACGCTGTGGTGTTGCAACGGCAATTCTTATTTTCACGATGCTTCCGCGGTGTTTCTCGCAATTACACCAAGCACAGCGGCATACGATAACGACATAGCAGGTGATTAGTAGCAAATGCTTACGCATCATTTAGGTATCTCCCACAGGAGATTATGACTCTGGTGAAAAAGAACATTGTAGTTGTGTGGCTTACGATGATGACGATCACTTCAAAAAGCCACTTTGAAAAAGAGGCTACTAATTTGGCGGTATTGGGAAAACCAAGAAGTCATGTAAAATTATTACTACTTCTTCTACTCCTGTTACAACGCAGCCTGATGCGCCTGTATTTCCGCACAGCTGAACAAAGAGCTGCTATTTACCCCGATATTTCGCCTTCCTCCACTGAAAAAGAAGCAAACAAGCAAGAGGCCTGCCTCGGTATACAAGTTTTGACGTTATCTTATTCACCGCAGTTTTTGTTTATTTTTTATTTGAATGTGTGCATGCGCCGGCACTCAGCCCTTAGGGTTGGTCCTGGACCCGATAAATAATGGATGGATGAATTGATTATTATTACTAATGGTGGTAGTAGTAGCAGTAGTAGTAGTAGTAGTAGTAGTAGTAGTAGTAGTAGTAGTAGTAGTAGTAGTAGTAGTAGTAGTAGTAGTAATAGTAGTAGTAATATTATCCTTACCGACTGCGCTACTCCTTTTTCTTTTGTATTTACCTTGCGCATTGTTGTACGTACGCTCTTTTTTGAAAACTGTTCCTTATATTCATTGTTTTTTTAATGCGTTTAACGAGGCTTGACCTTTGATCTTTGAACATTCGAACCATGAGTGCGACAATAAATAGAGGCCGAATTCAAGAAGACTTTCGTTCGCAAGTGCTCTTTGCCACAGGCCAGTCGCCTTCTCTAATAATACGTCCAGCATCAGGATTGGCTCGAATTTTTTCTTAGAAAGAATTCCAGCTTCTAGCTTATGCGCTTTTTCTGAATATGGGCCCCGATCCTCCAGTGCCATCAATCACATGTTCTCCCAAAGGGCCGATAGAGTCATGTGGGGCATAGCACCCATACGCTTGCCCGTCACCCGCGTTGACGAAGTGAAACGTCACTGTAACTTTTTTTCTTTTTTTTTCTAATTTTCACTAATGCGTAAAGGAACATAAACTCCTTATGCGGTGTCTGAGAATGTAAAAGCAAAGGCAGAACATAATCAAAACTTCACTACTACTTCATTGCTGTGTGGCTCCCCCTGAAGCCTTAGTTGCGGCCTTGTGGGGCCTTTACATTTCACGCAAAGCATCACAACGCTTACGCACTACACGTAATTTTCACGGAAGCCCCATGGACATACGTTAGTTTTTTGTCAACCCTGCTTTGACGTCTAAAGGCATATGCTATGTTATCTATGAACAAATCAGTAAACAAGAATAGAATAAACACAACTTTTTTGGCACCTCCGGACAGTAATGCGGCCATCATGCATGGGCCAGCCCGAGTGGTCCAGTCATGAGGGGGCTGCATTAAGAGTTTGATTGTGCCTTAATTTGCAGCAGATTAATATCCAAAAACCTAGATTTGATGTATTTAGCTTAGCATCGGTATTATCTTTGAAGCACTACAGTCCAAAGAAAAGCGTGACACAGAAATAAACTTTATTCTGGTCCTTTGTTTTCGCCTTTTGCTTTGAACTAACATGGCTCCACTAATTAAAGAAAACTAAACTATATATCTCGTTTCTTTACAGGTGACTGCATTGATGGCAGCTTACCCAGTCTTATCCACTTCGAACAGGTATGTACCCAGTGTCTATGCTTCGTAACCTCAGAGCATCCACTGAAGTAGATTCCTTTTTTTTTTCTTAAAACAGTGTGACCAAGGTGCTTTGTATGTGTGTTGGTGTAGACCCACAAATGCAGTGGCAGACGTCCACAGATTAGTGTTTATAATTGATTATGTATTTATTGTATGTATTGTTTTATAGGACCTAATATCATATAACATGTGACCCAGCTAACATTAGCCAAACTGTTAAAAAAGACATGGTGCAAGGTAAATTATCAAGCCTACGGTGTACGGTGGCAAGAGGTCTGACAACCGGACACCGTAGGTTTTAATATCTTAAGTTGCATTGTGCTTTTATCTTTAACAGTTTGGCGAACGTTAGCTTGAAACCCTTATATCATGGATAAGGTCCTACACCGCGGTAGTTTGACTACTGTTGCTGTGACCAGTCCTTTGATGTACTTTGGCACTCTTGCAGAGAAATGTATTCATACTCAATACATCATTTTACCACACAACCTGCTATGCAAATGAGGACTAAATCACATCGAGCACCTACATAGTTCCTTACAAAGTTGGCTAGAATTATTTCGTTACTGATGCTAATCTCAGGACTCCTTCGTTACTGATGCTAATCTCAGGACTCCTGCTGTGTGAACTTTCGCTGAGTGCTTACTGCATTCACTTTCGCATTTTGCAGTATTCGCCTCAAAATTAATGTCTTAAAAGCTTCCCACTCAGTGTTAGATGTTAGTAATTGATTATAAAGAATTTACTGTTGGAAGCGGTACTCACAATCTAATGTCGAAAAGGATGGCTTCCGCAACGTGAGACCCATATATTCTATCAATTCTCTTAAACGCCTGGTACATTGAAGAGATGCTCAAAAGGCACCATATGTTCCTTACTTCTCCGTTTCTTTCGCGTCAACTATTCGCCGTCGCAAGCAGCAGCAGAAGTGGAAACCGCCTTTTCGACTAAACTGCTCTTTGCCCATATCGTCCCTCGCGCTTCTTGTTTCAATACCTAGTCTTCGTAATATTTGCTTCTACCTTATATAGTAATGAATGAATGAATGAAGCTGATCCGCGATGCATCGACAAAAGCGCAACTTCGTGTTACCCTACAAGAATAAACATGTGATTTTACAGGGTGCCTTAGTTAACGCTAGCCAAGCTCCTAACAAACCTGGTACAATGCACAATTTCCAGAGCAACGGTAATCGCCCATAAGTCCTCTTCCGGAATCAGAATATTCTGTGCACTCTTTAGTTGGGTATTTAGAAAATAATAATTAAGAATGTCTCTTTTTTAGGTAGTGCCTTTACTTTCAATGACAAAGTATTTATCATGCCGTGAAGCAGTCATTATCGTCATTACGTCATTTTTGGCCACTCTCAGCACCGCGCAACTATTTTTGCCGCGCTTTAGCTGTCACACAAAAAGTGCGAGAAGTGTCGTGCGGTAATAGCTTTCCTATCGACAACCACGATTATGAATTGAAAACAAAAGTGTTGCTTAATTTGGCACCTCTTTAGCACACAGGTATTATCCTTATGGCGGAAGATGACCAGGGATCTAAAATTGTGGGTACAATAATGATATACGCTAACAGTCACTTAACAGGTTGGCAAACATTATCTAGGACACCCGGTATGTAAACATGACAGGTGTCCCCTGTATTGTGGTTCAAGCCTGGGTAATATTTATTACTCCCTTACAGTGCCTCGGAACATCTCTACAGGTCTGCGATGGCACTCTGGTAAGCATTTAACGTCTATTTTGAACGTTCGTCCATTATATTTATTTATTTATTTATTTTATTTATTTTATTTATTTCAACATACTGTCAACCCTTTGAACAGGGTTATTACAGGAGTAGGGTACAGAAAGAAACAGTAATAATAGTAATTGTCAGGGTAGGCATGCTAAACAAGCACAAATAAGAATGAAAAATATACATACAAAAGTAAGTATGAAAACGAGCATTGACAAGCATGCTAATAGAAAAATGTGGCCTGTCAGCGTTGTTTCAACGTTGTGCGGACGTTATATGTCCGTATACTTCGTAAGTGATGTGTTGATGGGCTGGTGAGCATTTGACGAAATCATTTTATTTGTTTCACGACAGCTATTGACTCACTTTTCTTACTTTCATTGCTGAAATGTTAAATTACCGCACCCAAGCTATTCATGCGACGGAACGAATAAATGTGAGCTAGGTTAGATAAAAGATGCGACCTTGACTCAACTGCATAACAGTCAACCAGGAAATAACTCGCTAAAGCAAGTTGGCCGAGTTATAGTCATTTGCTTCCTTTTCTTTTGGGATCTATTATGTTAACCGTCGCTTCTACGTCGCAACCACGCCCCTCAAATTGAATTCTTTTTTCTAAGGCAGTCATTCTGGGAGAATGCTTGTTTGAATGCTTGGCGCAACCCGATATGTATACAAGCACAGCGCAGGCCATGCTGCAAATACTACAAGTCACAGCACAAGTCTGCATAATTTAGTATGCTGCTCTGTTGACGTCCAGCATCATCGTAACGAAGTTCTCGTCATCATTATGTTCCAGTCCTCTTTCGTTTTCATTTTCCTCTTCCCCATGTGCAGTGTGGCAGGCTAGAAATCACAAGCTCGGACCGACCACCCTCTGCCTTTATATAAATAAATCTTTCTCCTGCTATTATTGGGGTGTGGTATGAAGTGTAAAAGAACTAAGGTTGTCTAGCTACCAGCTACTCTTGATCACGTGGTTCGATTTTACTATCCCAGCACCTATTGGCTCGCGGCTAAACTTGCTGTCACCGCCGCTACTTCCCAGATATCTGTGGTTCAATTGGTGTGGCTTGTAAGAAATCTCATTATAGAGAGCAGCTCACAAACACGCTGTCCCTAATATTCCTGCAAAGTGGGCGAGTTTGGTACTGGTACTATGAGACATAGTCACAGCGCTGAAAAAGACAGGACGGAAGTTTGCACAAAACAAACAGGTCGAGCGCTGGTCCTGCGCGCTTGTGCTGCGCATTCGGCATGGCGCTTCTTCGTTCTTGGAGCCACAAATATTTTATACATCTCTAGGACGCCTGACAGAGTGGCTATGCGCAGAGAGTGCTTGAAAGAGTGAAACACCATTTACATGTTATTCAGTATTCAGAAGTTTCATTTTGCTGTACTACACAGACACGCATTTTAGAAACAAGTTATTTAAGTTATTTATTTGTAGTGATTAACGTACACAGCGTTCTTACTACTTCCAAACCTTCTATTTTATGTTCCGAAAATACGCTAGAATTACGCCACTACAGATTAATATGCCCAGGCCAACATCATTTGCAATAAAAATCAAACAAATGAATTCATAAACGTAAACTGATTACAGTAATTGCCTTTTTAGTTACAAACTTTACGGCACATGTTTACATTTGAATGTCGGAGGCAATGGTCTTCATAGAACTCTTCATACGTGTTTCAAGATTTCGAAATGACCACGTTTCAAAATGGCCACGCCACACTTCTACGACTGCGACGTAGAAGTGCGGCGCAAAACGATGTTGCCGTCGCACTTCTAGTTCTGCGAGGTTATTCCGATTGGTGGTTCTCGCAACTTGTGACTGCATGCACAGTCGCCTCACTAACAGGGGCGAGACAGGGCACTTTATCGAGTACTATGGCGAAACAACTTTTATGAGCCGCCCCACAACACCACAGTAAATTTCATCTCGAGCCGCGTTTCGCCGTACCACGTACGTATTCATGTAAATTGCAGGAATCATTATACGCTATTTTTCTCAGTCTATTTGTAAATTTGGAAAAGTGTAAACACTCAACTATACTTTCCTGACGATTTTCTTTCAATTTTCCAATATGAACCACGCGCCGTGAAGTTTGTACTTAGGAAGGCTATTTACATATGTATTGTATGAATACATGTGCAAAGGCCTTCCGAACACTCGGTTTCTTGCGAAGAGAATTAACCATCCTATTTGAAACTAACAGCATATAAAACTTTAGTAAGGCCAATGCTTGAGCATGGTGGCATAGTGTGGAACCCGCACCAGAAAGGTCTCTCACAGAGATTATAAAGTATTCAAAATAAAGCGTTGCGATATACCGTATGAACGCGTGTAAGGGCCGCACCCGTGTATGGGCCGCACCCCCAACTTCCCGAAGCAAATATTTAAAAAAAAAATATCCGTGTAAGGGCCGCACCCCGAACTTTCCACGACCCACGTGTGATTAGCCTTCAAAATGCGCGCGCACGGAAGCTTCCAGATGCCGCCCACGGATGGCGCCGATGTCGCGGGTCATCATCATCATCATCATATTTTCTTTCTGCCGCGAGCTTCCGCAATCCATATCGTCATCGGTATCATCAGCCCTGGCCACCATGCTGGCCACCCCGGCTTTGTTTTGCGACTGTCGAAGGCACGCGAGTTGTAGCAGCGTTGTTGGCGTGGGCGCACGCTGTTGTTGCGGCTCTCGTGTGTGCTCTGCTTTATTTTTCACGAATTGCCATCGAGCGTTGCCATTCTAGCACGATGGGCAAACATATCAATAGCTACACGGCAGGCTTTAAATTGAAGGTAGTGGAGTTTGCCCTCGACCATGGCAAGCGTGCGGCGGGTAGAAAATTTGACGTGGACGAGAAGTGCGTCCGAAGGTGGTGCAACCAGAAGGATGCGTTGAAGACCACCAGCTCCAAAAGGCGTGCTTTTCGAGGCAAGCCATGCAAATATCCTGAGCTCGAAGAAGAGCTGTTCCGCTACGCAATGGAAGTGCGGAACAATGGATATGCGCTGACGACGGACATGCTGCGCGTGAAGACGCAAGCTTTGGCGCGTGCGAGAAGCATACCCCGCGAGGAGTTCAAAGGTAGCGTCGGCTGGTTGCGGAGATTTTTAAAGAGGAAGGGCCTATCCTTTCGGCGAAGGACCACGCTGTGCCAGAGGCTGCCCCCCGACTACACCGACAAGGTGCTGAACTTTCAAAGGTACGTGATCGGGATGCGCCATGAGCACAACTACATGTTGTCGGAAATAGCAAACGCCGACCAGACCCCCGTGTGGTTCGACTGTCCTGAGAACTGCACAGTTGAGCTTAAAGGAAAGAAGAGCGTTTCTGTGCGGACAACTGGCGCGGAGCGCCAACGGTGCACAGTTATGCTGTGCGTCACTGCAGACGGGCGGAAGCTGCCCCCGTATGTGATTTTGAAAAGGAAGAGGATTCCGAATGAGGCTTTCCCCAAGGGAATTGTAGTTCGAGCCCAAGAAAAGGGCTGGATGGATGATGAGCTCGTCCTCGATTGGATCAAGAGCGTTTGGCAGAATCGCCCAGGCGCGATGTTGGCCAAACGATCGCTGCTCGTCTTGGATAGCTTCCGCGGTCATTTGACGGATAGAGTCAAAAAACAACTGGGCAGTATCCGCACAGACATGGCCGTTATTCCGGGCGGCCTCACCGGCGTGCTGCAACCACTGGACGTGAGCATTAACCGGCCTTTTAAGGTTGAGTTCCGGAGGCAATACTCGGAATGGATTGCAAACGGCGATCACGATGAGACTCCGACCGGGCGGCTCAAGAGGGCACCGCTCGCGACTGTGCTGGGCTGGATTTTGACCGCGTGGAATTCGGTGTCTACGGACATTGTATCCCGCAGCTTCAAAGTGACCGGGATTTCCAACGATTTGGACGGAACTGAAGACGACGACTTGTGGGGTGATGAGCCAGAAGAATGCAGCACCAGCTCGGAGTCTGAGGACTCCGCGAGTGATGATGACTGATTGTAAATAGTGATGATTGATGAGGATTATTGTAAATAAACGCGCATTCACTTATTGGTCTGTTTTTACTTGAAAAAAAAAATTTTTTTTCGTATGTCGCGTGTATGGGCCGCACCCCGAAAATAGGCCCTCGAATTTGTAAAAAAAAGTGCGGCCCTTACACGCGTTTATACGGTATATACTCTAAGTATTCTCGACACGAAAGCGTAAGTGCTTTTGGAAACCAAGCAGCACTGCCTACCCCCGTTTGTCGGCGTCGTGCGGCTGTCATGAAGTCTCTTTTTGTGCTATGTAACGAGAACATTAATATAAATAAGCGAGATTACGTACAGCCACCACATCGACACTCCAATAGAACCTGTCATAATAGGCAGTATCCCACACACTGCGACACATTTAGATAATCATATATCCCGTGAGCAATCGAAATCTGGAATGCGTTGACAAAGGAAATTGTAGAATCAGATTCCGTGGACGGCTTTGTCGCAAAATTGGAGCCATATTTTGGTTGCTCATGAAAGTATTTGAGCGCGTAGTTTACAGATCATGAATTGGTTGACTGCTTGGACACTAGTGCACGTGCGATTGTGTACTGCCTTATGATTTCATTTCATTTCATGTCATTTATTGTACCTTCAAGGGAGTGGAACTGAATACAGATCATGTGCAGATAACAGGGTATAATAATAACAAGAAAAAATAGAAAGTGCGGATTAACAAAAGTATTCTTCGATAGTAGTTCTAAAAGCAGATGTATCGGTTATGTTAACAATTGAGGCCGGCAGATGATTCCATTCATTGGTAGTTTTAGGAATAAATGAATAAAAAAATTGGTTCGTGCGACAGTGTGGAACGCTCAATTTATGCCGATGGTCAGTACGAGATGATATATATGCAGGTTCGGACAAAAACTCACTTTTTAATTCTGGATTGTAATAATAAATTTTGTGGAGCAGTGATAAGCGTGCTAACTTCCTACGGGATGAGAGGAGAGGGAGGTTTAAAGTAGCCTTCATAGATGTTACACTTGATGTCCGAGAATAGTTAGCAAGAACGAAACCCGCGCTGCAATTTTGTATAGATTCTATTGGATGTGTTAAGTAATCCAAGCCAGGGTCCCATACAGAAGAGGCATATTCAAGCTTAGGACGTATTAGTGTTTTGTATAGAAGTACCTTTAAGTTAGCGGGTGCCATAGAGAAATTGCGACGGAGGTAACCAAGCGTACGGTTAGCATTATTAGTGACGTGGTTTATGTGTTTGCCAGGAAAAATTAGATGTTATGTGGACGCCTAAGTATCTATAGGAATTGTCTTCTTCGAGTACAGAGTTCTTCAAGTGATAGTTGGATAGGTTAGACGAAGCAGTATTGCGGGAAATCCTCATTAGTTTGCACTTTTGGCTGTTAAGTCGCATTTTCCAAGTGTCGCACCAGTTAGTTACCTTGTCTAGATCAGATTGTAGTTTTAGAGTTTCAGAATTTGATGATATTACTCTGCAAATGACACAATCGTCTGCAAATAACCTTATGGAGGACGCTACACAGTTAGGCAAATCATTAATATAAATGAGAAAAAGCAAGAGTCTGAGAACGGAACCTTGCGGCACCCCGGCACTGACAGGACACCGTGAAGAGTCAAAATTGTTAGCTAAGACAAATTGTGTTTGATTGGATAAAAAGTGTTCAATCCATGAGATAATGTTACGGTCAATGTTAAGTGTATTTAATAAAACGTAACTATTGCAGTGTGTTGAATCGTGGTGTTTTATTGAGTCCGATAACTACACTAATGTTATACGACAAATATTGCAATTGTTTTGAGCACCTTTTGTTATTCCTTGATTTATGAGAAACACAGTGTCTTGTGTTGAATGTCAGTGTAGTTGTATGGCAGTTTTCCTTTCTTTTCTATATTTTTCTTCTGACTTTTCTTTTTCTTCCTGTTTTTCCCATGCTCATATGTATGTTTACAATCCGCTTCCTGTTTGAGCCTGTGCGAAGGCCTACAGCATTGTTAAGTACTAAATAGTATTGTAATTACTAAATTGATTCCTTTATTTTCTCTTAGAAATAATGTCCGCCTGTGCAGGTAGCTCATATGTAGCGACCGGGCACCAACAAGTTTCCGAGACTTTCTTTTAGGTGTTCAAATTAAAAAACACTGCATAAGGCGATGCACAAACAAAATTGTTAGCACCTAATGAAGAGAGAATTGGGCGATCGGTTGGAGAAGTCTGACGGTAAATAATATTCATCTGTGCCGAATAAAAATTATGCCCATATTCTTTAAAACAAGTGGTACTTTCGCTCCGTGTAGGCACGATACTCCCAGGAAAACGGCCAGAAAATACATTTTCTAAGCAAACTTCGAGAAAAAAATAAGGTTTTTTTTATTCTGCATCTATGTAGCGTGATAATCCAAAGCCGTTATAGATGTCAGTACCGAATAGTTTCGCAAGAAATTGGCCCCATCAGGTATTCTGGAGGAACTTCAACTGTTTCAGTGACTTGCAAGTACAATATTCTGGCGCGAACTAGTCACTATGTTATAGATTAACTTACTGTTTCCGTTATTCCTTCCACTTGGCAAACAGGAAGACGTCGCAGAAGCCGTCGTGACTGGGGTCGAGGTAAGTGCATCTTTGAATCGTCAGTCAGTTGCCCACAGCAAAGTTTAACGGACTTTTACCGTAAAGAGCAGTCCTTATGCTCCGTTCGATACATGACAGTCAACGCTGTGGAAGCTACGCAAGAAGTTGGGTCAAGAAAAGCGATGACTCCGCGCGTTCTGTCCACGCTTCGCTCGCGCCAGCACGCGCGCGAGGCTCCTTGCGACGATTTGCAAAAACCCGGAAAGAGCAACGAAAATGAAAATTCTCTCAAAGAAAGCATTAGCAGCGGTATACCTCAGTGTCTTTGTTTTTAAGGCCTAAAACTTGTTTCATTTAATACTGAGCTTATATAAAAAAGACAGTTTCACACATCTGCGGTCACAAAACCTGGAAATATATCCACATGCGAAGGAAGCCACTGAAAGAAACCTCTCTATAGCCTCCGCAGCGTTGTGTGGAGCGGAGTATAGGCATCGCAAGTAGCCCCTCTGTCGCTGCAAAAACCGCCGGGTTCAGCATCGTCGCGTCGTTGCGCTCCCCTTCATTCCCCCAGCTCTCTTCCTTGCCTGTTGCTGACGTCAGACGATAAGACCACACGTCAGACGATCACGCACGTGATCGCGCACCGGCATTCCGTACAGAGGTCTCAAGAAGTCGGTCGCAAGAGGTCGCAGAGGTCGGTACAAAGATCGCAAATTTTTTTAACCGTGATCTGCTCCGGACCATCAATTGCGCTTCCTTTCTCGAAGAAGCAGGGCGTACGTCGAGTGAGCTCCTGAACAACACCTTAAAATGTGTTGAACGCTGATTAAATCATGGATCCGGGACATCAAAGAGGGCTGACGTAACTTCAACGCATTTCGGCATTTCTCTCGCATTTATCGCTACATCGCCAGTGAAGATTTCCCCCCTCTAATATCCCTAAATTTAGCCTAGCAATAGTTCAGCTGCATTTCACTAATTTCCGCCATGAATTTGCATATATATATATATATATATATATATATATATATATATATATATATATATATATATATATATATATATATATATATATATATATATAATGAACGAGAAGAAAGGGGGTTAACCGAGTGTTATATTCAGTTTCGTTATTCATTTCAGTTCTTTATTCCCCAGGGGGCGCTTCTGTTCTTCATTATATATTTGGTTGTATATGCTAAATAAACGGCTTTTTACTTCGGGACGGCTGGAGTCTGGCTTCCACCTTCGATCAACACCACATTGGCGACGAGGATTTCGTGAACGTACCCCCAGCCCCGCTGCGCCGTCCCTATCCGCCCACCATGAGCTTCACCGGGATTGCTCCGCCACCGTTTTTCCTTCCGACGCCCGGCCGTCCCTCATTGCCATGGGAGCAGTGGGAGCAGATGTTCAACGTGTACTTGCTGGCATCCGGAGCCGCCGCATTCAAGCCGGAGCAACGCAAGGCTATTCTTTTGCATTGTTTGGGGGCGGAGGGCCAGCGTATTTATCAGACGCTACATGCAGGGACCAGCGCCGCAGCACCGGCCGCGCCAAGTGCCGCAGCACTCGCCGATGAGAAGCCTGTCGTGGCCCCTACTGACGAATACGACTCTGCACTCGCCGCATTACGGCACCAGTTTGCGACGTCGCGCAACGTTATCATCGAGCGTCATCGCTTTCACCGCCGCAGCCAACACACAGGCGAGTCCGTTCATGACTTTGTTGCCGCTCTACGGGAGCTAGCGTCACATTGTTCGTTTGCCTCGCAAGAGGATGCTCTGCGGGACCAATTCGTTGCCGGCGTAGCTTCCACTCACGTACGTGAGTGGTTACTGCTCGAGGGTTCCACACTTTCGTTCGAGAATTCTGTTCGAATTGCACTTCAGTTTGAGCAGGCGGCTGAAGAGCTAAAGGAGCTCTCTGCTTCGGTCGAAGCAATTTCATTGAGGCAGCGTCGAAAACCATCGTCGCATTCTTCGAAAAAAAAGAAATTCACAACCGGCAGTCACCATAGAGCAGAATTTAACGAGGAGCACGGGCGGCTCACGTGCGTCGCAGCCGAACCGCCCCCTCAGCGGAACCGAGAACAGAGTAGCCGCTCCGGCTCGCCACATTGTTTCCGATGTGGCTCGCGGAACCACATCGCGTCAGCGCCGCAGTGCCCAGCGCAAGGCAAGACTTGTTCGTTTTGCGGTCGCAAGGGCCACTTTCAAAGGGTATGCAACCGCAAGCTAACCCAAATGCAAGGTCGAGTCCGTGAACTTGAATTTCATGAAGATGTTTCGTCATGCAGCAGTGCTGAGGAAGTTTTGACTGTGCAAAGTTCCGCGCGTAGCGGAATTCATATTCAAGTGCAAGTCGCGAATGTCACTTTGACATTCCTTGTTGATTCAGGGTCATCTGTTTCAATCCTGTCGGAGCAAGAATTCAGTCGATATTTTCAGAGCGTTCCGCTCCTGCCTGCTCCGTATGTTAGTCTGTTTGACTACTCTCAACGGCCGATTCCAGTGCTAGGTTGTTTCCAAGCAGACGTTCGATTTAAAGGCCGCACAGCGTCGCTACGTTTTTATGTTGTTCACCGAGGCACTTCTCTGATCGGTCTTGACGGCATTAAAGCCTTGGATCTTCGCATTGAGGGTTCTGCTCTCAAGTGCTTATACACGTCCATTGCTCCGCAGCCGACTCTTGTTGACCCGCTATCCTGTTCTATTTCCACACCGTCAAGCGCGCAGCCCCATAACAAAGCTCTTCCGCCAGCTTTAGCACACGCGTTCACTTCACTTCTCAGTCCAGAGTTGGGTCTTGCTAAGGGGTTCACGTATCGCATCAAGACACGGCAAGGCGTGCAGCCTGTAACATCGAAGCTTCGCCGTCTGCCGTATTCTCTCCGGACACCAGTATCAAATGAGCTTCAGAGGTTGCTGAGCCTTGATATCATCGAGCAGATCGATGCTTCTGAATGGGTGTCCCCCATTGTTGTTGTTAACAAGAAAGATGGTAGCATTAGGATCTGTGTAGACCTTCGAGAGCCGAACAAAGCTATTGTTCCAGACAGTTTCCCATTGCCCCATACAGAGGAGCTGCTTCACGCTTTGGTAGGCGCCAGTGGCGTAGCCAGAAATTTTGTTCGGGGGGGCTACGCCACTGGTCCCATATATATATATATATATATATATATATATATATATATATATATATATATATATATATATATATATATATATATATATATATGGGGCAAGTGGCGTAGCCAAACATTTTGTTCGAGGAAGCTTTAGCTCGGGTGCTCCTATTTAAATACATGTAGAAGGGGAATTCGTTTTTGCCTGCAACCACTTCACCAAATTTGAGGAGGTTTGTTGCATATAAAAGAAAAAGTTAATTATAGTGACTACTGGTTTCGAATTTTTCATTTAGGTGGTCAATTATTAATTAAAAATTGGCCAAATCGAAAATATTCAGAAAACGAAACTATCAAGTTTAAAACTCCGTGACTCAACAATGAAAAATGATATCACCATTCTGTGAATCGCATCTAATAGTACATCTACAGCGGACAAAATGGATATGTTACACATGAATCTAAAAAAAATTTAGTGTTGTGGAAATACGGCTTGTGCAGAACCCTTGTACACCACGTAACCAATTCACGTAAGATACAAATTGACATAGGAAACTTGTCCGCTTTGACTGTTATAATAGATGCCGTTTACAGAACCACAATGTCTGTTCTTCATGCATAGCTATTAGTATGTAAACGTCGTGCTTCTATTTTTTCAAACTTTCGAATTTTTCGAAATATCTTAAACAAAATTCAGGCCCTAAATCGAAGTTGTGTTTCCAACAGAACTAGGATTTAGCTTTCTCACTGAAATGCAACGAATTTCAACAAAAGCGATTAGCAGGACTATCTAAGAAAAGCGTTTCTGCGTTTTACAAGTATTTGAATAGGCCGCATCGGATAGGGCCCGAGCTAAAGCTTCCTCTTAAACTATTTGTCAAGGGGTCAAATCCATGAATAATAACTGCATTGTCATTGTCAAACATGCTGCAAACGAATTCTTGAACGCTACGCACAGTCAAAACAATAAAATATCATTTTTTTCATAAAAGAATATACTCGTAGGTGCCAAAAATTTTGCCCAAAATTACTGATATCAATGCTTCCATATTTTTGTCTATTTAAGTAAAGAAAATATCACACGAACTTTAGAACTATGTCAGTTCGAAACCAGGAAAGCAGTGCATGCCACTGATATGAAAAATTAAAAGGCAATGAACTCAACAAGTTGAGGACAAATATGTTAACGAAACTTTGTCATTCAAGAACCGTGCTTGCATTCTTGTATATATTCAATGGCCAGTGAAAAATCTCAATGACGCTGTAATTTGTTTTAATGTATTACGCAGGAGCAGCTGTTACCGGTCGTGTATCTTGAGTAATTGCACCGAAATCATAGTCGCAACACAGGGCACGTATAAAAAGCAGGAATTCTGCAAGATATACGAGGGCAAGTCAAATGAATGTGAGCCAACAACGGGGTACTTTATTTAAAAGTAGTCTTCGTGAGAATTTAGACATCTGTCCCATTGACTAACGAGTCGCGTGATTCCCGTCTTATAAAACTCCTTGGGTTGCTGCTTCAAAAAGTCTGTATCTGGTTCCGTTGAGGTGTTTTTTCGGTTGCCCCAAACAAGTTGCAAGGTGACAGGTCTGAGCTGTATGGCGGATGCTGCAGGGTTTCCCCCTTGAACTTTGCCAGTTTTGTATTAACCACATAGGCGACGTGGGGACAGGCATTGTCGTGGAACAAGATGACCCCATTCGTCAATTTTCCACGTTGTTCGTTCTTGATTACGACACAGTGCCGTTCTGGCATTTCACAATATCGGAAACAATTGACAGCCTCTCAAGATTTAGCAAATTCTATCAGTAATGGACCCTGACGACCGAAAAAGTCAACAACACCTTTCCAGCGGAAATGATGGCCTTTGCGTTCTTTGGGCGTGGTAAATTCGAATGTTACCACTGTATGCTTTGCCTTCGTGTTTCAGGCTCGTAGTAGTGGCACCAAGGTTCGTCCCCGATCACAAACGCAAACAAGAAGTCTTCATCCTCATTGTGATACCCGATCAGATGGGTCAAGGCAGCGCGAAACTTCTCCGCCTTCTCGCGATGGATCAAAATCATGGGGATCCATTGCGCACCAAAGAGCCGATAACCGAGAAGCTCATGAATTATGGCGTGAACCAAACCATGACTGATGTTCAGACGGTCTGTCAGTTCATCGATGCTTATCCTCCGTTTTTGTTTCATCAGCTCATGAACCTTTGAAATTGTGTGGGGGGTGATTGCACAATGGTTTTGGCCCGGTCTTGGAATGCCTTTACAACGTCCTTTAAACCGTTTGCTCCAACACTTCGCAGTGGTCAATGAAATGCCGTGTTCAACGTGGCAGCCATACGGCGATTAATTTCTGTTTTGGAAACACCTTTAGCTGTCAAAAACTTCGCGACACCGAGCTGTTCAACTTTTGAAGTGTCCATTATGTGACGCAACCATATTCAACCCAGTGTATGAGAGCATTAAAGAACAGTTATCTTCACACATGCGTGTCACTTTTGTAAATGAGATATGCCGTTCTCCTACGCGCATGCCTCGCAGTATGAACCGTATGAACCCAACGATTATTGCGCGATTAGGGTAGGCGCACTTTCATTTGACTCGCCCTCGTACATTAGAAATGCAGATACAATGGGATATACAAATGCGAAAATACGGCTTGATAAAGGACAAAAAAGTGTCACTGGAAACAAAGTTCACTGCATGTATACACAAAACCTCGCAACAAGATATTTAAGTATACGTTTAAGTCTCTAATGAGTCTATGTATGTAAGAAAAAGTAACTGTATGTAATGCGTCAAACAAGGCAAATAAACATGTTGCACAATTATAGATTCACAGAATCCTAGATTCCGCCCCCATTCCATCCACTCCCCCCGATGTATTGCGCGCGAGGGAAGGCGGCGCGCTTGCTCCCCGCTTTTCTCCTTTGCGCACACAAGAGTGAGCCACCATCGTCGGCTCACCCATTCCACCTCCCCTCCTACGCTTTCACTCGCACATACAGCATGCAGCGCGTGGTCACGATTTTATCACCCTTGGACTTTATACGAAACATGAGGTTGACGGCGACGGCAGGAATGCGCATGGAGTGTCCATATAATTGCTTTCGCAATAATATAATAAACGTATCCGGAAACTGAAGCGTCCCGTCGCCCATTACTTTCCGCAAAAGAAGTACCAAAATCGAACTTTCACCATGTGACTATTCGCTGCGCCGCAACAATGTATTTTTTTTCTGTGGGGCGGAGGCACCGAAATGAAGAAAAGAACGCATAGGAAACTATGTTGGCCAGAATCGAATGCCTACATCGGGCACCTAATGGGGCTACGGAATTAATACCGAAGAAAACATGAGACGCTTGGCCCACTGAGAACCATACGCATACTGCTCAGTATCCTACACCGGCGAAACAAGACTTTCCGGAAAGGTTCCACTCAAGGGACGCGGTGCAATCCTTCGAGTCCCCACAGTGATGGCGGTGAGCGACCATTGTTTTTTTTTCTCGTCCGCAAGCCAGAAAGCTTCCAAAACTCTGTCAGGTGAAAATCCACTCGGCCAGAGCAAACCGAACGCCCACCGAAGTGCACCGCGCGGTGGTCGGGTCCATACGAGAAAAACATATGCGCTCTGGCTCGCTCTGGCAGCCCGCGGGTAGGGTAGCGAGAACAAAAAAAATTGAAGGGGCTCAATGTGTCCTGGGCGAATAAAAGTCAAGGAGGAAAGAGAAAAGAAGAAGGCAGGGAGGTTAACCAGAATAACGTCCGGTTGGCTACCCTACACCGGGGGAATGGAAAAGGGGAAAGCAAAGATCACAGGGAGAGAGAGGAGGGAAGGAAAGAAGGAAATTGCGGCAAGTTCGCTGACGCGTGTGGTTTTACAAAAATTGCCCTAATAGTCACAGGCGGTCGCACAAACCCGTCGTCCTTAAGAAACACAAAAGTGCCTTCACCGCTTTATGGGCCGACGGGCGATGGGGGCGGTGTTCCAGCAGCACCTGCACAGAAAGCGGCCGATTGTCCAGTTTTTGGAAAGCTTTGGCAAGTTATTGTCTCTCTAGGGCATATCTTGGACAGTGGCACAGCAGGTGGTCGATGTTTTCTTCGGTGCCACAGACCTCACATGCTGCACTGTCAGTCACTCCAATTAATGTAGAGTATGCCTTTGTGAAGGCCACTCCTAACCAAAGGCGACAGAGAAGCGTAGCTTCACGTCGAGGAAGTCCGGGTGGAGGTCGGAGCTGCAGGGAGGGGTTTAGTCGATATAGTCGTGTCAGTAGTAAGTTTTGCGAGTTCCACTCGGTCACTGTGAGGCTACGTGCCATGTGTCGAAGCTGCCTTGCAGCGTCAGTCCTTGAAAGCGGAATCGGAACGCTGTGCTCATCTAGATGAGCTGTGCGAGCAGCGTTATCGGCGGAATCATTGCCACTGATTCCACAGTGGCCAGGTACCCACTGAAAAACGACTTCGTGGCCTTTTTGTTGGACGTCATGGTGAAGTTTCACGACTTCGTATGTCAATTGGTCATGACATCCGTGTCGGAGAACTGACTGCGTGCACTGTAATGCCGGTTTTGAATCACAGAACACAGCCCATTTTCTGGGTCTTTCCGAATCAATGAATTCCAGTGCCTCGACGCAGGGCCTTTAGTTCTGCCGCCGTTGAGGTCGTGACATGCGATGTCTTGAACCGCAGTGTCATTCCTCGCGTTGGTATAACCACGGCACCACTAGAACTGCACGACGTAGTCGATCCGTCGGTATAGATGTGCACGTGGTTGCTGTACTTTTCATGCAGAAGAAGTAAGCTCAGCTGTTTTAGAGCAGGGGCCGGTAGATCTGTCTTCTTCTGTAGTCCTGGAATCATTATCTCAACTTGTGGACGGCTCAAACACCACGGAGGAAGCACTGGCGTGGCCGCAGGTGCATACCCTGAGGTAAACGACGCACGATGTGCACTGACAATACCGCTAAATGTCGAGCAGGGCCTTGCAGCAGTGAGGCTCGCCAAGTGGTGGGAAGGGGTCCTAGCATAATGCCTGAGATGCATACGCATTGTCTCAACGGCAATGTGCGTCGTGATCGGGTAATCCTGCGCTAGGGCAATGGTTTCAGCCGTTGATGCACTGCGTGGTAAGCCAAGACATATCTTAAGGGCTTGGGCTTGAATGCTCTGAATCGTACGCAGGTTAGTCTTGCAGGTGTTGGATATTGCAGGCAGGCTGTAGCGCAGGAATCCAATGAACAACGCCATGCACAACTGTAACATAGCGTGTATAGATGCTCCCCAACTTTTTCCTGCAAGGAACCTGAACAGTTGACAGATAGCAGTCAGCCGCTTTTTCACGTAATTGACGTGCGGAGTCCAAGACAGGTCTCTGTCAATTACGACTCCCAAGAACCTGTGACTTCTGCTGTATGGTATGAGTTGTCCATTAATAGATACGCCGTAACCAGACATTGGCTTCCTCGTGAATGCCACCATTGCGCACTTTCCGCATGAAAGTTCAAGTCCTTGTTGACGAAGGTAGCAAGAGGTCTTTGTGGCTGCCTTCTGAAGCCGAGCACGTAGCTGAAGTCGTGTCACACCTGATACCCAAATGCAGATGTCGTCCGCATAGATGGAAAGTCGTACGGTGCTTGGCAGGTTGTAAACTAATCCACTGAGGGTGAGATTGAAGAGAGTCGGGCTAAGCACTCCTCCTTGAGGGACTCCTCGGCTACCGTAATGCTCGGACGTCGGCCCATTTTCTGTGTGCATGTAGAATGATCTCCTCTGTAAATAGCTGCACACCCACATATACATCTTGCCACCCAGTCTGATGGCTTCTAACGTGCTAAGGATGGCTTCATGGGTGACATTATCATAAGCTCCTTTAACGTCTAGAAACAGAGCAGCAGATAGACGCTTACAGGCCTTTTGGTGTTGCACAAAGGTTATCAAGTCAACAACGCTGTCTGTTGACGAACGGCCCCGTCTAAATCCGGCCATAGCTTGTGGATAGATTTCATAGTACTCTAAGTACCATTCCAGACGTGTTAATACCATTCGTTCCATTGTTTTTCCGACACAGCTGGCAAGTGCGATCGGACGGTATGAGGAAATGTCCAAAGGCGACTTGCCAGCTTTGAGAAGTGGAATGAGGCGAGTTGACTTCCACTCTTGCGGAACCGTACCCGTCTGCCAGGAGTCGTTGTACAGGAGCAAGAGTGCCTTCCGAGCTTGGTCTCCTAGGTTACACAGGGCACGGTATGTAATGCCGTCAGGTCCTGGCGCTGAAGAACGCCTGCACAAAGCCAGCGCAGCTTCTAGTTCTTCCATAGAAAAAAGGAATTCCATGCGGGGATCGCGTGAGAACGGTGGGTGGTCGAGGGTTCCCGTACCCGTTCCATCGGAATTTGCCTCGCCAGCAATCTTTCTGCAGAAAGATTCAGCGACGTCAATATCTCTACACTGTAGATAAAGTGCCAAAGATTTAAACGGGTGGCGCTGACCAGAGGTTGTGCGAAGGCCACGAACAGTCCTCCATATAAGCGACAAAGGTTTTCGCGGATCCAGGGACTCGCAAAAGGATGCCCATTGTCGCGAAGCCAGCTTGTTCATGTGACGCTGTATTTTCTTTTGTGTTCGTCTAGCCAATCTCAAATCATGATTTGACTTCGTGCGTCTATATCTTCGCTCCGCACGACGGCGAATGGCTCGAAGTTTTGATAGTTCAATGTCGAAATCGGTGCCGGAAGAACTCCTCGAAAGCAGATGCGTGGTTGTTTGGATGGCATCCTTTATCACGCCCTGGAGGTTATAAGAGGTGCCGTCACGACAACAGTCTTCCATTATTATTTTGTATTTAGGCCAATCGGTGCACTGGATGGTCCTGGAAGACTGGGAACTAGTCAAACCTTCGATCTTCAAATAGGTTGGGATGTGGTCGCTACCCCGTGTTTCTAAATCGGAAAACCAGTGCACTCTTCTCGAAAGCGACCGTGACACGAAGGTTAGGTCCAAGCAGCTGCCATACGCTGATCCACGCAGATAAGTAGGGCTACCATCATTTGACAAGCAAAATTCCCGTTCAGAGGCAAAGGACACCAACGTTCTGCCCCTAGAGTTAACTTTGGAGCTTCCCCATAGGTAATGGTGGGCGTTAAAGTCACCAGTGAGCACCCACGGCTCTGGAGTAGATGTCAAAATTCCCCGTAGGCGCTCACAATCTAGACGGCTTGTTGGAGATAAATAGGCTCGAAGAATTGTAAACGTGAGCTTTTTCTTCTTCACTGTTAAGCAAACGTATTGATTTGCTTCGTCAGGAGGCACTGGGTGATGTACATAAGTCAAGTCACGGCGTATAAACACAACAACCTTGCTGCACTCTCCGTGGGTAGAGGACATAAAGCACTCATACCCGGACAGTCTGATGGGAGCTGACAGGTGGGGCTCGCAAATCACGATAATGGGGAACTGGTGCGTAAAAACAAACTGTCTAAAGTCGGACATGCGTCACTTAAGCCCTCTGGCGTTCCACTGCAAGACAGATGCATGCTTGACTTCCTCTTGAAACGACGGCATCGCTCGGGCCATGGTTTTACCCTAGAGCCGCAAGCACCGGACTCAAGGTGTCCAGCACCTGCAGTGCGCTCTGTGCCGACGGGGTTTTCATGCTGCTCAGTAGAATGCGCATGGCGTCCATAAGTGACTTCAGCATCACTATGACTTGGCGATCCTCAGTCGTCGTCTCATCCGCGGTTCGTGAGGTCATTGTGGGCGGCGCACTTTGGTGTGACTCCGAGGCAGGTTGTGCTCTTGGAAGTGTAGGCCACTCTTCAGGAGGTGAGCGTGCTGCCGCAGTCTTCGTTTTCGCAGTATCTGTTTTTGTGGAAGTCGGCGTTGATACGGTAACCGCTTTGCCGGAAGATGGCGTATATCTTTCAGTAGACGGAACTCTTCGTGCTGCTCTTCGGTGCCGATGTCGTCGTCGCCTGAGAGTAGCGGCAGCCTCTCTGTGTGTTGAATGGTCCCGTACCATACGTTTGAGTACTGCTCGCTCGTTCCTCACCCGCAGGCAATCATTGGATGAGGCCTCATGAGTACCATGGCAGTTAGGGCACTTTAACACAGTTGCGCGGCAGGCATCTGCTGAATGAGATTCGGCGCACCGTGGGCACACGAGGTTATTCCTACAGACACCTTTTACGTGTCCCATCTTGCATCATTTGTAGCATTGCAGGGGCTTCGGTATGTATGGGCGGACTGGGTGGCGGACGTGGCCAACTTTGACATGTGAGGGAAGGCTGTCTCCATCAAACCACAGCTTCAGGCAACGGGTGTTGCCAAGTCTTGTGATGTGCGTGATAAGAGTGCCTTCTGTAGTTGGCTTTATTTATATTGGTAAGTCGTCGGTTGGTATAGAAATATCGACATCATAAATGACACCGATAGTCCCATTGCAGCCAGTAGGTATCTTGGATCGCACCTGTACTTTGTCGATCTCCGTTACGTGCCGCAGGCTTTGCAGTGCACTACGGTGTAGAACATCGACTGCAAGGACATTCTTCCGTGCGTTTATTCTCACGTCCTTTATCTCATTTGGCGCGACTCCCTCAAGAAACGCAGAAAGGACTTGCCTGTTTAGGAGGCGCAGATTTGACACTGGGTCCACAGGCATGAAGAGCACAGTGTGCGGCCAGCGCTGTGATGTTTTCTTCACGGTAGAGACACTTGGCGACGATGACCTCCGCAGTAGTCTTCTTTTTGTGGTTCGGCTCATGACAAGCGTGAAATCGTCGTCCGACGAGTCGACGCTGTCCGAGTACAACTCGGTTGCCTCGCTGTCCGTGTCACTTGACGCATTTCCACGTTTCCTGGACGCGACCGCACGTGATGGCTTGACTCCAGGAAGGTCTTCGAGGGCTTCTTCGTCCATTGCCACAACACGGGAGCGGCAGCTCCCAAAGTTTGGAAAGAAACAAAGCGAGACAAAGGTACAAGCGTTCTATGATAGAAACACTTCGTCAAAAATAAAAGTCAAAGTAGAAAAAATAAATAAGAGCGTAGTTACTTTGGCTGGCCTTAGTGTCTTGACATGGATGTTCTGGCGTAGGTTAAAAAAAATGTTGATATTTTTTTAAGTGACATGACGGCACAAATGAACCACCCCAACGCATCGTCTCATTGGACCTCGCTGCGTGCTTTGTCAACTCGTCTGCTAGTGTGTTGATTTGGCTTGTCTCGTTGTATGTTCCGATGTAAGACTTTAGAAAAGTCAATGTACCTTTGGCGTCAAATGTTTATAACAACATTAAACCCACAAAGTTCCGCAGTTGAAAATTGAAAGCACAACTTTGGAAATGTCAATGCACGTTTCACATCAAGAGCTTATGAGATTTATACCGATAAAGTTTCGCAATTGATATCCATGCGCTCCATAGATTACGTGGCCTCAGTGAGATGCCGCGGCGAGCCCGCTCACAATCAAAGCGCCCTTGAAACTTTGTGTTCGGATGGGCCTGCTTGGCGTTATGTGACTGCCGGTGTATGGGCGTTGCCACGAAATACAGCCCGAGTTCGCAATCTTCGCGGTTAAATGTCTTTTCGAGCGTCAAAAAGACATTCTAGTCAAAATCCAGAGTGATTTCCGGCGCCGGGGGTCGCTTTGGTCGGCGGTGCATGGACAGCACGAAAAAATTTCGGGGGGGGGCTGAAGCCCCATAAGCACCCCCCCCCCTGGCTACGCCCCTGGTAGGCGCTACACACTTCTCCAAACTTGACTTGGCTTCTGCTTACCATCAGGTTCTCTTGCACCCTGACAGCAGGGATCTGACAGCTTTCATCACTCAGGATGGCCTTTTCCGTTTTAAAAGAGTTTGTTTTGGGTTGGTTTCTGCCCCAGCGGCATTTCAGAAGATGATGGCAAAAATCCTTGACCGCTGCCCCGGCGTGTTGTTCTGCATTGATGATGTCATCATTTTTGGCAAGACCGCAAAAGAACACCTTTCAAACTTGAAGACCGTGCTACAATAGATCAAGAACGCAGGTCTCAAACTGAACAACAAATGCCTTTTCGACGTTCCAGAACTTGCCTTTCTAGGGCACAAGGTCACTGCACGTGGTATCTCGCCACTTCCAGAGAAAGTAGACTCCATAGTTAACACACCAGTGCCAACTGATGTGGCCGCCCTTCGTTCGTTCCTGGGCCTCGTAGAATACTACTCCAAGTTTGTTCCACACTTGGCACAAGTGGTTGAGCCTATGAGAGTCTTACTTCGCAAAAATGAGCCATGCATCTGGTCTGGAGAAGCAGACGGCAGTTTCCGGAGGGTCAAGGAAATACTTTCGTCGAACACAGTCCTACAGATGTTCGACCCGTCATTGCCAGTAATTGTGTCGACCGACGCGTCCGACTGTGGGCTGGGAGCAGTCCTGCAGCAACAAAGTGGCCACGAGCTCCGCACAGTCGCTTTCGCATCTCGTACACTGTCGTCTGCAGAAAGAAAATATTCAGTCGGTGAACGAGAAGCTCTTGCGTGCATTTGGGCGTGTGAGCGATGGCACACGTACCTGTGGGGTCGCCATTTCACTATTCGAACAGACCACCAGGCACTGGTGTCCTTGCTGTCGTCACAAGGACATGGAAGACGCCCACTCCGAATCGCCCGATGCAATGCACGACTGCTTTGCTACAATTTCACTGTTGAATACCGCAAGGGTTCCACAAACACTGTAGCAGATGCACTTTCTCGGCTACCAGCACCTACCTCGGAGGCAGGGATTGCTAAGGAGGAAGAAATTGTGTCGTTCATTGAGCCAGCCTGCGTGACAAAGGAGGAATTCAGACAGGCCGCCCTCGACGACAGTTGCCTGGAAACTGTCAAGTCATTCGTGCTGAGTTCCTGGCCGCCAAAGAAGTTCATACCAGAAGAGGCGAAACCATTCTACGCCATTCGGGAAGAACTTTCTGTTGACGATGACCTGCTTCTGCGTGGAGAGCGCCTCGTTGTTCCGTCCTCCCTCACGGCTCCGATCATCGGCACCGCGCACGAGACACATCCGGGTATCATGCGCACGAAGGCGCGACTGCGTGAGCGGTTCTGGTGGCCACGAATGGATCAGCAAGTGGAAACGGCAGTAAAAAACTGCCATATCTGCCTGGAGGCAGATAAGTCCGCCAGAACATCACCAGCACCGTTGCAACCTGTTGAATGGCCTGAGCGACCGTGGCAAAAGCTTGGCCTAGACATTGTTGGTCCTTTGGAGTATGCAGCTTACAACAGCAGATTTGCTGTAACGCTTGTTGACTACCATTCTAAATGGCCAGAGGTGTATTTTTGCAGCGAAGTGTCCACGAGCACCGTGAAAGACTTTTTAAGAAGTGTTTTTGCCCGTGAAGGCTACCCGGAAGAGATCGTTTGTGACAATGGACCTCAGTTCACTTCGCGTGAGTTCACAACTTTCCTGCAACACAGAGGCATCGGTCTTTCACATTCTTCAGTATACTATCCCCAAGCCAATGGGCAAATAGAACGTTTCAATCGCACATTGAAAAACTTCATTCAAGTCTCACTTCTCGAAAGACGACCACTCCGGCAAGCTGTCACTGAATACCTTGCCATTTACCGCTGTACTCCGCACGCCACCACCGAGGTCGCCCCAGCAGTTCTGCTGCATGGTAGAATGCCCCGAACCAGGCTGGATATCGTGGGTTTCTCGGCATCAGCATTTGCGGAAGATCCAGCCAAGGAGTTGGCGCGACTTCGTCAAAGGGTTCGGCGTCAGCAGCAAGGCAGCAAGCACTACACGGACAAAAGGAGAGCCGCCAAGAAGCCGAAGATAGCCATAGGTGATTTTGTTCGCGTCAGAAAACCGTCCGTTCGGTTCAAGGGAGACTGCGCCTTTTCTTCACCACTTGAGGTGATCAAGAGGAGGGGACCAGCCTCTTTCCAACTTGGAGACGGCCGTACGTGGAATGCCTCCAAGCTTTCCAGGGTTCCAGAGAGGGGCACCTGGAGACCAAGCCCACCTGTCACGCCGCAGCCGCGGTCTCCTGATGCGCTGCAGGCCACCACGTCGCAGCTTCCTGATGCGCTGCAGCAGCGGTCTCCTGAGGCGCTACAGCCTGCCACGCCACAGCCGCTGTCTCCCGATGTGCTGCAGCCTGCCGTGCTACAGCCTCCTACTCCCAGGACGCAGGCACTGTCTCCTGGCATAGCGCAGCAGCAGTCAACGAGCCCGTCGCCAGTGCGACGTCCAACGCGGCCGACCCGAGAGCGCCGGCCACCGGCCTGGCTCCAAGACTATCAGACCAATTAGTTCGCGGTCTGACATTGTGTTGTAAATATGTGTTCTGTCATTGTGTACATAAGTTGTAAATATGTGTAAATAAGTACAATGTGCATGCTTTGGGGTTTTTCGTTACTAATACTTACTAACAACTAACCACTAAAAATAAGGGAGGGAATATGTTATATTCAGTTTCGTTATTCATTTCAGTTCTTTATTCCCCAGGGGGCGCTTCTGTTCTTCATTATAGATTTGGTTGTATATGTTAAATAAACGGCTTTTTACTTCGGGGCGGCTGGAGTATGGCTTCCATCTTCGATCAACACCACACCGAGGGCCCGATATATATATATATATATATGCCACCTAGCTGGAGCGACCCAAGGTAATATTGTTTACCGCCGCTTGGGATATCCTTAATTCGATAACCTAGTTGGATAATTCGTTTTCTATACTTATTCCACTTCTTCAATATTATAATTAGATGGAAAATGCCAATGAGAAAATTGTAGAGCAACATGAAAAGCTCACGATGTACCTCTCTGTTGTTCAATACATGCTACATAAAAGTGTTTTTTCGAGCGTGAAGCAAGCCCGCCAATACACGCAAAGTGGCTCGAGCGGCCGAGTGCTCGAGGCACTTTGCGTGCATTCGCAAGCTTCTTTCATGCTCGGAAAAACACTTTTATGCATCACGTATTGAGCAGCAGGAGGCGCAAGTTTTTCCGCGTTGAGTCAAACTAACCCGCAGGGACCACGCCTAGTCATGCCCTTCCGCCAATTCCTTTAAGTTTCAGCTTTGCAACCATACTTCCCCCGGAACCCAAATACTTCCGGTTTCCCGGAATCTGCCCAACACGCCGAGGATGACGAGGCCACCTTTGACGAAGATAGGTCCTCCTATCGAAACGTTGGCCAGCCTGTCTGAGGCACTTTATCCCTGTTTACAAACTTTATACCACAGTCGGCCGAGTAACTTGAGTAACTCAGGCGTACCGCTGATTGCCGTCGTTTATGGTCAGAACTAGGGCGGTATCTGATCGCCTTCAAACATCTGACTTTCGTTCTGGATAAAAGAAAACATTATTGGCAAATGCTTTCGCAGTAGTTCCTCTTGCGACGCGGCAAGAATTTCCCCTCTAGCGCCGCAATACGACTGCCCCAGTCTATCCTTCTTAACCATTACCTTGTATTCCAAAAACCAATAGAACCGAAACGACGCCTTCTACTATTCCATGCAACATTACTCCGGCGAGTCGCCTGCATTGCTCTAGCTTTTTTTTTCAAAAGTAGAAGCACCGGCCTTCTCGAGGCACACAATGAAGTGCACCAAGAAAGGACGGGCATGATGTTCAGTCCGAGCCGTCGAAACGGGTAGATGCACTACTCGTCTGGAACTGAGATCCAACTACGAGCTTTTTAACCGCAGCAACTATTACAGTAAATGCTATTGGAGCCGGAATTACAGCGTCTGCTGGCACCAGACTTGCCCTCCAATTGATCCTCGGTAAAGGATTTAGAGTGTACTCATTTCAATTACAGAGCCTGATTTTTTTCCCATTATGCGCTAAAAAGCTCGAGACAGTTCTGGCAATGCACGCGCAAATTGCCCATGTGCTCTCATTTCTCGATTAGCTCAATGTAAAGAAATGGCCGCCCGCGGGCCCCTAGTGTTCCTACACAGGGACACCACGGGCCCCGAACCACCCGCGCCATCTACCGGATGCGCAGCAGAAACTATTACGAGTGGCAGAGCCGCACTCTACATGGCGCCACCGCGCAGTTCAAACACCTCTAATATTCTTCCACCACAGTCAGCACTGTCTAAGCATCGCTTGTTCTTTTAACCCCACTAAGGCCAATAATGCCCCAGTCAATGCTTGATAATGGACCTTGGATGGCTGGATGAATCGAGGGATGCTAAGCGTCCCTTTCGAAAGAGGCGCTGGGTTGCGCCACCAAGCACTTCCCCTTATTTTGCCGAATATCCCACCTATCTTCATTAAAAAGAAAACCACAAGGAATTCCTTGCATCAAACTTTCTGAACCACTACTGGGAACATTTTTGTATGCCTCCGTCAGTTGTTGCATCCCTCCTTTTTTTTGCCACCAAACCTCCAACCACGTCTTACTAATCTCTATCGCGGATATGTTTACTTTCCTCCTGCTATCCATGTGGTGGTGGTGGTGATAAACTTTATTGAAAGGGGGAAGGGTAAAGAGGGACGTGGCTGAGCGTTAGGGCTCAAGTAAGGCCCTGGGCCTGCTTGGCCTTTTCCGCCCAGTCCACCAGTTCCAATTGTCGGTCGACGTCCCCGGAACTGAGCCAGGCTGTCCAGTCAGTCTCGCTGCTGACGGGGGGATGAGAGAACGGGAGCGAGGTGCATTCCCACATTATGTGTGTGAGTGTTCCTGTTTCTGAACAGAGCCTACATTTGTCGCTTTCCCTGCCCCCTGTGATTTTTTAATGTATTTTGGGTGTGGGTATGTATTTGTCTGAAGTCGCCGAAACGCGACCGCTTGCGTTTTGTCGAGTTGCTTGGCCGGTGGTGGGAGCGCGCGACGCCTCAAGCGATACCGATGGGCTGTTTCATAATAAGTCTCGCAGGGTTCCTCGTGTGCCTCCTCCTCATTCACGCCGTCCGCATCCGCGGACGAGGCTCGGCGCGCGAGATCTCGAGCCAAACTGTGAGCCGACGCGTTGCCGGGCACAGCCGCGTGAGCGGGGGTCCACACGAGGGTTTTCAAGCCGCTTAGGGGGCGTCGTATGAGGACATGGTACGCCTGTTTGCAAATTCTACCACGGACGAAATTGCCGATGGCCTGCTTGCTGTCGCTGATGACGGTATTGGCGTCCGCATGCATGGCCATGGCAATCGCGGTTTCCTCCGCTTCCACCACTCGGCCAGCCGTGATTGTTGTATGTTCTAGCAGTCCTCCGTTGTGATCAGCTACCACCGCAGTCATGAGGTCGCCGCGAGGGTGTCTGGCTGCGTCTGTGTAGACCACTCCATCTTGCGAGCCATAGCGTCGCCAAATGGCTTCACTACGGGCCTGCCGACGGCCCTGATGGAACTCGGGGTCCATGTTGCGGGGTAGAGGTGGGGCATAAATATGCCCCCTCACCTTTCGCGGAATCGTAACGTACTCAGCAATTTCGGGGATAGCCTCGAGACTGAGCTTCCGGAGGACTGTGCGGCCAGCCGGGGTTAGCGAGAGACAACGGACTTGGGCTGTGTGGTGAGCGTCCAAGAGCTCCTCGATCGTGTTATGCATGCCTAAGGCCTCGAGCCTTGCGGTGGCCGCGTGGTCCGGAAGGCCCAAAGCTGCCTTTGTGCTTCGTCGGATCATGGTGTTTAATTTGGCTAAATCTGTGACTGCGAGTTTGACATACGGTGTCGAGTACATGGTTCTGCTGGCTATGTATGCCTGCACAAGTCGAAGCAGATCGCCCTCGCCCATGCCGTGGTGCCGATTAGCCACCCGGCGAATGAGCTATCCATAATGCCCAGCGCTTCAAGAGAGCCAGCCGAGCCTAAACCGACAGCTGGGTCGATAGCTTCACCATATAAAATATGACCCATTGTTTCCCTAGATTTACTGCAGCAAGTACAAGCTTCTTATTCCTCGGTGCACCTCGCTTTAAAACTTCACGTTCAAAGGCGTCCTGATCTCGCTTCGAAAAGTAAAGAGCTTCCCTTTGAGTCATCACAAACTGTGTTTTTCCTTATTTCGTTTTCCCTCTTAAGTAGTTACTCATAGCAGGTTTATTTTCCATTGCCGCCGCCCTGGAGACTGTTTCAGCGTCTCCCACTTTGCGTTTGGCGTTATCTCTTGCCAGGTTGCTTACGATACCGGTCGCGTTTCTACCTGCTAAGCTTCCCAGTTCTTTTCCCTCATCATCATCATCATCAGCCTGGTTACGCCCACTGCAGGGCAAAGGCCTCTCCCATACTTCTCCAACAACCCTGGTCATGTACTAATTGTGGCCATACCGTCCCTGCAAACTTCTTAATCTCATCCGCCCACCTAACTCTCTGCCACCCCCTGCTACGCTTCCCTTCCTTTGGGATCCCGTTCGTAACCCTTAATGACCATCGGTTATCTTCCCTCCTCATTACATGTCCTGCCCATGCCCATTTCTTTTTCTTGATTTTAACTAAGATGTCATTAACTCGCGTTTGTTCCCTCACCCAATCTGCTCTTTTCTTATCCCTTAACGTTACACCTATCATTCTTCTTTCCATAGCTCGTTGCGTCGTCCTATATTTGAGTAGAACCCTTTTCGTAAGCCTCCAGGTTTCTGCCCCGTAGGTGAGTACTGGTAAGACACAGCTATTATATACTTTTCTCTTGAGGGATAATGGCAACCTGCTGTTCATGATCTGAGAATGCCTGCCAAACGCACCCCAGCCCATTCTTATTCTTCTGATTATTTCCGTCTCATGATCCGGATCCGCCGTCACTACCTGCCCTAAGTAGATGTATTCCCTTACGACTTCCAGTGCCTCGCTGCCTATTGTAAATTGCTGTTCTCTTCCGAGGCTGTTAAATTGGATTGTAAAACTTTATTTGTCCAACAGATGTAGGGAAGGCTTTAAGTCTTCCCACCTAGACGACGGCCAGGAGTCCTTGGACCCTAGCGGCGATTTCGGCCAGTTGGACGGTCTTCAGTTGAATCTCCGGATCGGAGCTGAGTAATAAGGTCTCCCACTGTTCTAAAGACATTATTCTTCCCTCAGAGGGAGCCTGTGGGCATTCCCACAGAATGTGATTAAGATTAGCCCTGGCTTTACATAGCTTACACTGGCTAGAGTACTGACCCGGGTAGTAGAGGCTGCACGACACCGGGCTTGGAAACGAGTTGGTTTGCAGGCGACGCCAAGTGGAGGCCTGGCTCTTGTTTAAGGATGCATCAGCCGGAGGATATTTAACCCGCCCTAGTCTGTAGTGTTGTGTAATCTCTCTGTAGCACACTAACCGGTCTCGCCCCGCGAAGCCTTCGGCTAGCCCACCAGCTCGGAATGTGAGTCCTCGAGCTAATTCGTGGGCCGCCTCATTCCCAGCGAGGGAGGCGTGGGCAGGTGCCCAGATTATTTCAATTTTCCTGCTATCTCTGCAGGTCTGCAGGATTCTGTTCGCCTCGGGAGAAATTCTGCCTCTGGCAAAGTTCATCACCGCAACCTTAGAGTCGCTGACTATAATTTTGGCTAAAGTACTTGCAATTGCAAGTGCTATGGCAGATTCTTCTCCAATTTGAGAGCAATCCGTTGGAACTGTGCCACTGGTTATCAATCTAGTTTCAGCGCTCGCTACAGCAAGGGCCATGCGGCCGTTGCCATGGTCTGCAGCATCAACGTAGAGCACGTCCTTCGAGTTTTTGAAACGCTTCTCAAGAGCCTCGGCCCGTTTCTGTCTGCGTTCCTTGTGATGGATTGGGTGCATGTTTTGAGGTAGTGGTGGGATTATTAGTCGGTTCCGCACGCTGCGCGGCAGGTCTACTTTGATGCCTTCCTGCCCCTCATAGTTTATGCCTAGCCTAGCTAGGATTTTCCTGCCCGTAGGGCTTCCCGCAAGTCTCTCATACTGCGAGATCCTCACTGCCTCAATAATCTCCTCAAGCGTGTTGTGGAGCCCTAGAGCTAAAAGCTTTTCATTTGCAGTGCGGATGGGAAGCCCCAGCGCCTGTTTTATACTTTTACGTATGATGCAATCAATCTCCTTCTTCTCGAATGACCTAAAACTGAGGAAGGGAGCAACATAAGCTATTCTACCTATCACAAAGGCGTGGACTAGCCTAACTAGATTCGCTTCTCTCATCCCGGACCATCTGTTGGCGATCCTGCGGATCAGCCTCATGGTCTGCAGTGCGCAGCCGTCTAGTCTCCTTATTGTTTCGCCATTAAAACCGTTGGCCTGAATAAAAAGTCCAAGAACTCTGATTTTGTCCACTTTTGGAATGGGGATCCCCCCAGCTGTGAGAGAGATTTGCGGTTCCTCCTTACTGGCCCTGCCTTTCGGCTGGTATAGAAGCAGTTCCGATTTTTGCGGTGAACATTTAAGTCCCCTAGGTCCGACATAACCTTCAACTGCCTGGATAGCCCTTTGGAGGGTTTCCTCTATTTGGGCATCGCTGCCCCTAGCTATCCACAAAGTAATGTCATCAGCGTATATGCTATGATTTAGTCCTTCAATAGCCTCCAGTCTTTCAGGGAGTTTGATCAAGGCCACATTGAAAAGAAACGGCGAGAGCACAGAGCCATGTGGGGTCCCTTTGCTGCCTAATTTAATGTCATCCGATTGGCATTCTCCAATCTGGATTTTTGCTTCTCGGTCTGACAAGAAGTCCCTAATGTAATTGTAGGTTCGCACGCCTACTCCCAAGTCCTGAAGGTTCTCAAGAATGGCTTTATGTGTGACGTTGTCAAAAGCCTTCGCTAGGTCAAGCCCTAGAATTGCCTTTGCGTCCCCCGTTTCCGCATCGATGATTTGGTGTTTTAGTTGCAGCATCACGTCCTGGGTGGAGAGCCTGGGCCTAAAGCCCACCATCGAATGCGGATAGAGGTCATTATCCTCCATGTAGTTATTGAGCCGCGTTTGAATAACGTGCTCCAAAAGCTTGCCTGCACAAGAGGTTAGAGAGATAGGTCTTAAATTCTCTATCTGGAGTTTCTTGCCTGGTTTTGGGATCATCACCACCTTAGCGGTTTTCCACTGATTTGGTAGTTTACCCTCTTCCCAGCACTTCTGCATAAAGTTAGTTAATGCAGTTATAGAGTTATCGTCTAGATTGCGTAGCATTTTAGTGCTAACGCCATCCGGGCCTGAAGCTGATTTGGTTTTGAGCTTGGCAATCTCCGCCCGGACCTCCGCCTCGCTGATGGGTTCGTCTAGGCTGGAGTTGCCTACGCCTTCATAGTTAGGTAGGGGTTCCTTGCTAGTGTCCCCTATGTATCTCTCCTGTATGTCCTTCATTAAATCTACCTCCGTACCTTCGTACAAGTGAAGAATTTTTTGAAGGTTCTGTCGCTGCGCTGTTTTGCAGCCCTGTGGATCCAGCAGGTAGCGGAGTAGATTCCATGTCCTAGCTAGGCCTATATTTCCGTCCATCCTATCGCAGGTGGACTCCCAGTTCTGCCTGGTTAGTTTGAGCGCGTAATCTTCTATATCTTTATTGAGCCTAGCGATCCGTCTCCTGAGATTGCGGTTCCACCTTTGCCTCCTGAGCCGTTTTTCCATGCTGAGCTTAGCCTCCCACATATGGAGGAGGTGGCTGTCCGCTATCTCCAGTGCAGAGTCTTCCGTTATCTCCTTGGTTGCGTTTTTAACGTCCTGGCCTAGTTTCTTAGCCCATTCATCAATATCCTTTATCTCACTCCCTGCCGTCTCCCTTCTTATTTCGCGAAAGGCATCCCATTCAACAATTAGCTGGTTTCTGCCTTTTCTCCTGGCAGGGCCTGCGCTCACCACTGTTTCGAGAATAAAGTGATCGCTACCTAGGTTTTCCTGGGTATTAACCCAGGTTGCATCTCCCACGTTTTTGACGAATGTGAGGTCGGGTGAGGTGTCTATGCTGACACTATTCCCCGTTCTAGTGGGGGTTTGGGGGTCGGTCATTAAGGTGAGCCCCTCTTGCTGTGCATCGAGCCACAGTTCCCTTCCCTTAACTCCTTCTTTTCTGTACCCCCAGGCAGCGTGTTGGGCGTTAAAGTCTCCCACCACTACTAAAGCTTGCCTGTTGGCAATACGCAGAGTTTTTTGGAGAAGAGTTCCAAATCGGGCCTTCCTTTGTTTTGGGCTGCTATAGATATTGAGAACAAAGAGGCTGCCTTCTTTCTTTTTTGCTGGAATGAGTTCAACAAGGACGTGGTCTACGTTGATAACCTCCGTGTCGTGCTTAACGACTGCCAAGTTTCTCCTGACCAGGGTGGTTACCCCAGATCTTCCATCATCTGTACTAAATGATATGTAGCCCGATAATTTTGCCATCCCCGCAGTTTCTTGTAAAGCGATTACGTCCGGATTGTCTTTGCCAAGAAGGAGCTGCTGTAGGACCGCCCTTTTGCGACGGTACCCGCGGCAATTCCACTGCCAAATCGTGTGTTTATTGTGACTGGCCATGATTGAATTGTGGATTATCACCCAGTGGTATTAGGGTCGCAGTCGTCTGAGAACCACCATGTACCTTCTGCTCTGTTTCCCTCTGCCAGTTATTAATGCTCACCAACGCAGCCCTGTGTTTCTGGCTTTCTTCCGATAGCGCCTGGATGGCTTGGATGACTGATGCGAACTTTGCCTCCCAACTCGCCTGGAAGTCGTCCATTTTCTTACACAGATCTGCCATTGTGGGTTCTTGTGGCGCGTTCGCGCCTGGTTTCCTTTTCAGAGGTGGGGAGCGGGTGTCATCTACCTGCATCGCCACAGTGCTTTCAACGGCTGGGTGGGTTCCAATCGTGTTAGCTGTTTTGACTGCGTTAGCTACTTTCTTCTCCCTTTTTAGCATAGCGTTTTCCTTTTCGAGGTCATCTACTCTCTTAATGAGTTTCTCTACCGTGATTCTCATCTTGGCGAGTTCCTCGGACTTGGTATTTTTTGGGGAGACCTTATCTACCCAGCTCACCTCCCTTTGCTTGTTGGCTTCATTCCTCGGCCTGGACGACGATCTTGCCCTGGAGCCGGAGTGGACCCCGGAGCCGGAACGATCCCTGGAGCTGGAGCAGCCCCTGGAGCTGGAACGGCCCGGGTGATCGAGGCGAGGGAAGGAGCCCGAGCGGCTCCGGAAGCCCTCCCGGCTTCTTGATCGGCTTTTTCGCCCAGACGAGGGTGTTTTCTTCGCCTCCTCTTCTTGGAGCTTCCGCTCCCACCGGCGTTTCCTGATGATGTATGGAGTTCGGTAGATCTCGCGACACTTCTTGTTGCCCAGTTCATGTCCCTTTCCACAAAGAGCACATTTAGGATCGCACACGTGTCCATCCGGTGGCTTCACCGTAGAGGCTGTTAAACATTACTTTAGTTTTCTGCAGATTAATTTTTCGACGAACTCTTCTGCTTTGCCTCTCCAGGTCAGTGAGCATGCATTGCAATTGGTCCGCTGAGTTACTAAGCAAGGCAATATCATCAGCGAGTCGCAAGTTACTAATGTATTCTCCATTAACTTTTATCCCCAATTCCTCCCAATCCAGGTCTCTGAATACCTCCTGTAAACACGCTGTGAATAGCATTGGAGAAATCGTATCTCCCTGCCTGACGCCTTTCTTTATTGGGATTTTGTTGCTTGCTTTATGGAAGACTACGGTGGCTGTGGAGCCGCTATAGATATCTTTCAGTATTTTTACATACGGCTCGGCTACACCCTGATTCCGTAATGCCTCCATGACTGCTAAGGTTTCGACAGAATCAAACGCTTTCTCGTAATCAATGAAAGCTATATAAAAGGGTTGGTAATATTCCGCACATTTCTCTATCACCTGATTGATAGTGTGAATATGATCTATTGTTGAGTAGCCTTTACGGAATCCTGCTTGGTCCTTTGCTTGACAGAAGTCTAAGGTGTTCCTGATTCTATTTGCGATTACCTTAGTAAATAGTTTGTAGGCAACAGACAGTAAGCTGATCGGTCTATAATTTTTCAAGTCTTTGGCGTCCCCTTTATGGATTAAGATTATGTTAGCGTTCTTCCAATATTCCGGTACGCTCGAGGTCATGAGGCATCGCGTATACAGGGTGGCCAGTTTCTCTAGAACAATCTGTCCACCATCCTTCAACAAATCTGCTGTTACCTGATCCTCCCCAGCTGCCTTCCCCCTTTGCATATCTCCCAAGGCTTTCTTTACTTCTTCCGGCGTTACCTTTGGGATTTCGAATTCCTCTAGACTATTTTCTCTTCCATTATCGTCGTGTGTGCCACTGGTACTGTATAAATCTCTATAGAACTCCTCAGCCACTTGAACTATCTCATCCATATTAGTAATGATATTGCCGGCTTTGTCTCTTAGCGCATACATATGATTCTTGCCAATTCCTAGTTTCTTCTTCGCTGTTTTTAGACTTCCTTCGTTCCTGAGAGCATGTTCAATTCTATCCATATTATACTTCCTTACGTCAGCTGTCTTACGCTTGTTGATTACATTCGAAAGTTCTGCCAGTTCTATTCTAGCTGTAGAGTAAGAGGCTTTCATACATTGGCGTATTCCCTCACTGTGAGTCAATGTATTTTTCTGTATAAGAACACTGTGGCAACCCATTAACTTTCTTTCACATCTCTAAGTCATTCTTCGAAATGAATTGCAGTATGAGCTTCCCTCACTTCAAAACTTCTCCAGCCCACATCACCCTGTGCAGCTCTATTTGTAGCCTTCCGTGAGCGTCCATTGCGAGCTGATGTGCACGCTGCCCTTGTCCTCGCATGAGCGAACATAAAGACGACTATTCCGTGGAGCCGCAACAGTTGTGTGCTTACCGTAGATTGGATTGGAAAAACTTTAATAAAAGTCCTGCAGGACGCACGTCAGCGCGCAGTGGGCGTCTCCCACGCAGGGACCGACAGGGAATACCTGGCGGCCGCTGCGCGAGCCTGCTGGACGGCCCATTGCTGGTCCTGTAGGAGCGGGCTTCTTAGGGTCTTCTCCCACTTGTCGGAGGTAGAGTCGGGCGGAGCGTTTCTGCACTCCCAGAGCACGTGTGCGAGTGTCGCCGTGACCCCGCACGAGGGGCACGCATCGTCTGGGTAGACGTCCGGGTAGATTATGTGTAAGGTGACCGGGTTTGGATAGGTATCCGTCTGTAATAAGCGTAGCGTTAGCGCCTGCGGCCTGTTTAGTTTGGGGTGCGGGGGCGGAAAGAGGCGTCGTCCCAAGTAAAAGTGTTTGGTTATTTCATTGTATGTTATTGGGGCATCCCTGTTCGCCTCCAACTCATCGAGACGTAGTTGCCCGGGGGTGACGGCGCGGTCGGTAAGCGCGCGCGCAGCGTCGTGGGCTGTCTCGTTGAGGTTGGGCGGGGCGCCCGGAATCCGACCCAGGTGGGCGGGAAACCAGATGACGGTGTGGTGTTTGAGGGTGCTTGGATCAGCGGAGCGGAGGATGCGTAATGCCTTGACAGAGACGACTCCTCTCTCGAACGCTTTGATGGCTGGTCTCGAGTCGCTAAATATTGTGGTTCGCTTATCGTCGAGCATTGCCAGGGCTATGGCCACTTGCTCCGCCACCTCGGGATCACGTGTGCGTACCGTGGCGGCGTTCAAAGTTCGTTGCGAAGACGAGACCGCTACCGCGGCGAAGGCTCGGTTGCATCGGTAGGCGGCGGCGTCCACGAAAGCGACGTCATCCGCTTTCTTGTTTACTCGTTTGAGGAACGCGGTGGCCCGGGCTTGGCGCCTGCCTCGATTGTGTTCCGGATGGACGTTTCGCGGAATGGGCGCGATCGTGATCAGGTCGCGGAGCTCGCGGGGAACCGGCGTAAGCTCCGGTGGATCCTGGGTGTTCAGTGGGAAGTACCCGAGCTCGCGCAAGATGTGACGGCCGGTCTTCGTCATCGTCAGTCGTATCTTCTGCGCTCTCTCCTGAGCCTCAGCGATCTCTTCGAGGGTATTGTGCACCCCGAGCTCGAGGAGTCGATACGTCGGCGTCGTGATCGGGAGCCCAAGGGCCCGCTTCACTACCTTTCGGATTAGTGTATTGAGCTTGTCACGCTCCGATTGTTTCCACTTATGCATTGCTGCGACGTAGGTGAAGTGACATAGGACGAACGCATGTACGAGACGCAGCAGATTGTCTTCTTTGAGGCCGTGGTGACGGTTGGCCACCCTGCGTACAAGTCGTATTGCGTTCTCCGTCTTTGTCGTCAGCTTGTGGACCGTTTGGATGTTGGATCCGCCTGCCTCGATAATCATTCCCAGTACTCGGATGGAGTCAACCCTGGGGATTGGGCGACCGTCTCTGGTGCGGACAGTGATGTTGCGCTCGGTGGGTGGTTTCCATCCGTTAGGCCTTTTGCCTCGTCGTTTTGGGCTGTACAACAACAACTCCGATTTGGCGGAGGAGCACTTGAGGCCCGTGTGGTCGAGGTAGGATTCGGCAGTTTCGACTGCCTCCTGCAGAGCGGATTCGATAAAGCCATCCGACCCCGCGGAGCACCAAATGGTGATGTCGTCCGCGTATACCGTATGGTTGAGGCCTTGTATCTTCGACAGGCGTTCGGAGAGCCCAATCATCACCAGGTTGAACAGCGTCGGTGAGAGGACGGAGCCCTGGGGGGTGCCACGCTGTCCGAGCTCGACTTCTTCCGACGTGAGGTCTCCGACATGGAGCACGGCCTTGCGACGGGCTAGGAAGGAGCGGACGAACTCGTAGAACCGGCGCCCGAGCCCTAAGGCCGTGATCGCCTTTAGTATTGCCGAGTGCTGGATGTTATCGAAAGCCTTCTCCAGGTCAAGGCCAAGTATGGCGCGGGTGCCCCAAGTAGCCCCGGCGTCTATGATTTGGTGTTTCAGGAGAAGCATCGTATCCTGAGTCGAGAGCCCGGGTCTGAAGCCGATCATGTGGTGTGTGTAACAGTCCTGGTCTTCGAGATACCGGCCGACTCTGTTGAGTACGACATGCTCGGCCACCTTACCCACGCACGACGTTAGCGAGATGGGGCGAAGGTTATCGACGCCAGGCGCCTTGCCCGGTTTCGGAATGAGGATCGTCTGGGCTAGTTTCCAGGCATCAGGTAACTCGCCCCGCCCCCACACGTCATTGATGGCGTCCGTGAGGTACTCGACCGAGGGGTCGTCTAAGTTCCGCAGGAGCTTGTTGGTTATGCCATCGGGGCCTGGGGCGGAACGGCCGTTTAGTTCATGGAGAGCCCGGCGTATCTCTTCGACGGAAAAATCGGCGTCTAGGAGACTGTTGTCGGTACCGGTGTAATCGGGATATAGGGTCGGCGGGCCTTTGGCTATCGGCAGGTACTTATGCACAAGCGTCTTGACGATGTCATCCGGCGAAGCGGTGCCTTTGGCCTGGTGAAGGATTTTGGTGAGCGAGTGGCGCTGGTTTGTGTGGGTGTTGGTGTCGTCGAGCAGGTGTTTGAGGAGGTTCCACGTCTTCCCGTTGCGGACTTGTCCGTCGACGGAGTTACACACCTCGTCCCATTGCTGTTTGGATAGGGTGCTGCAGTGTTCCATTATGGTCTGGTTCAGTTGTGCAATGCGTTTGCGGAGCCTGCGGTTGAGACGCTGGCTCTTCCATCGTGTCATTAGAGACTGTTTGGCTTCGAGCAAGTGGGCGAGGCGGCTGTCCATCTTCTCGGTTGGCATATTCGTGCTAAATGTTTTCGTGGCCTTAACGACGTCGGCCTTGAGCTGAGCCGTCCACGTCGCGAGGTTCGGGGCAGCGTCTGGAGGGAGTCGTGAGGCGCGAGTCTTGCGAAAGAAGTCCCAGTCGACCCACGTGTATGCCTTGGGCTTCCTGACGATGCTGGGTAAGTGCACGGCCAGTATGAGATGGTCGCTGCCAAGATCCTCCGCAAGATTGGACCAGCGGGCATCGGCTGTGTTCTTCACGAAGCAGAGATCTGGAGTGGTGTCTCTGTGCGTGGATGTGCCGATACGGGTAGGGAACGCCTTGTCTGTCACTAGGGTGAGATCGAGCTCGTTCGCATGCTGCCACAGCGCGGTGCCCTTGGGGGTGTCATATACGTAACCCCAGGTGCGATGCGCAGCGTTGAAGTCGCCAGCAATGACGAGCGGGTTTGAGCCAGCAAGACGTATGGCTCTCTGGAAGAGGCGTCGGAAACGGTGACTCGTTTGTCTGGGGCTGCTGTACACGTTGAGTATGTACACACTTTGTCGGGACGCGTCGCTTGGGAGAATCTCCGTCATGACGTTGTCAACCTCGGACGTGCCGAGGTCATGCGCGAGGCAGGTGAACTTTTTAGAGACCAACGTGGCAGTACCACGTCCTCCCGCGAGGCCTGGTAACCACTGGTAACCGGTAAACGTGGCGGTGTGTGTTAAAGTTTCTTGCAGAAGGATTACGTGGGGCTTGGCATCGTGGCTACGTAGGTATTGCTGCAGGGAGGCTTTCCGTGCAGTGAAACTCCTGCAGTTCCACTGCCAGATGCGGAACGCTTCATCTCGCCTGGCCATCTTGATGCTTGTGGGGATCGGCCCGGGCGCTTGACGGTTGGAAGGGGGCCGCGTGTGTGGGTGGATTGAGCGTGGGGTGTTGTGTCGAGACCGGCTTAGCAGCGTCAATGGCGGGGGCTACGACGTTTTCGAGATAGTGTTCGACTATCCCCAACCGATTACCGTGGGCCGTGAGGGTTGACTGTACGCGGGCCATATTCTCTCCGAGAAAGCGGAGGCTCTCTTTAATTGCCGACAGCGTACTTTTAATCTCCTCTAACTCGGGTTTCAGTTCAGGTATGGCGCGAGCTACGGCGCGTTTCTTGGGCGCGCTCTCGCCGTCCGCGCTATCAGCGCTAACAGGGTGTGGCGGTGGTGACGGGGCTACTGCCTTCGCAGCGTTTTCGGCGGCGGGCATAATGGCTGCGCGCGCGCTCCTGTCGTTCTGTAGTTCGGCAATCGCGGCCGTAAGTTTGAGGATTGTTTCTTTCATAGCGGCGTTTTCGCGTTTGAGTAACGCTATCTCGGATATGTTGGTGTCTGTAACGTGCTCTGGGAGTGAGCCCGACCCTACCTGTGATGTGATGTCGTTCCTTCTTCCCCGGACGACATCTGTCCAGGTGAGGGAACCTCGTTTCTTGTTGCTTGTTGGTGGTGCCGGTGAGCTTGGCAAACGTTGACAAGAGGGCTCGGAGCGGGATCCAGAACGGGACCCGGGCCCGGACTTGGAGCGAGAAATGGAGCGGTCCCGAGATGCGCCGCGCGGCGCACCGCGGGAGCGGGCCCGTGGTCGGCTCCGGGATGTCGATGCCCGCCTGGAGCGGCTCCGAGATCGGCCCCTGGATCTGGAGTGGGATCGGTCGTTGTCAGCGGCCCGGGAACTGCCAGGGAGTTGCGGGTAGGCGTCTTCGGTGGTAGCGATGGCGGACTTGGGCATTGCAGTGCAGTCGTCACCGTTCCTCGTCGAGCGTGCTCTCTCCCATCGCCGTCGACGGACCACGTATGGCATGTGGTAGCGTTCCTTGCAGGCTTTGTCGGCGGTGAGATGGGGGCCACCGCATAGCTTACATTTGGGTGCACAGTGGTGCTCCCGAGTGGGGTTTGGGGCACCACAGCCTCGGCAAACAACGTCCCCAGGGTTTGGGCACACGTCCGCACGGTGGCCGAGCCGACCACAGGCGTAACATATGTCGACCTGCCTGCGGTACAGCGTGCAGTGCATGAGGACCGAGCCATAGCGCACGAAATTGGGCACTCGATGGCCATCAAATGCCACGATTGCTGCGGTGGTAGTGCCTATGCGCTTGGCGGCCAATGCCAGTGGATTTCTGTCATTGACGATTTTCGAGTCAATGTCCGTCGGCCCATCCTCCACGGGGACCCCGCGGATGACTCCCTTACAAGTGGACTGTGGTGCCGCTTCGTAGGCGCTGATCTCGTGGGTGACGCCTTGGATGCAAATTTGCTTTACCCGCGCGTAGCTGTTAGCATTTTCTCTGAGCGGAGTGCTTGCCACTAAGATATTCTGTTTGTTGTTGGGGCAAAGCGTGTCCGAGTGTTGTGCCGGGCTGAGGCCAGCCGAGGCGGCAATGGCGTTGGCAACCACCGCAGGGCCAACCTTTGCTATGTTAAGTCCCCCACGAGGCCTTATAATAATACGGATGTCATCTTTTGGCAATGGCGGCATTCTGCTCGCGCGGATTATGGTGTTTTTAACGTTTTCACGGCCGCGGGTCTCAGTTCCTCCACGTTTCAGCACGCCATATGGCGGAGTATGGTTAACGCTCTCACGTTTGGCTGCGGCGCGGCGAGACGTGGCAGTCTGCCAGCCTTGATCCGGGGTGATGTCCGCCAAGGCAATGTCATCCCCAGCCACTTGGTATTCCATGTCTCAGCACAATGATTGTAGCCCATGCAGCGGCGGCGACGTCGTGGAAGAGAGAGCAACGCGCCAGAAGCGTCGCCGCGCTCGACACGTCGGATCAGAAGCTCCCCTCGTTAGGGCTAGCGAGGCGGCGGCCGGGTGACGATGGCAAAACCGCTGTAGATGGTAGAGATAAACACTCACAGTGTCCAGGAAAGTGTCCACAAGGTCCGTGCAACTTCACAAAGCCGTGTTACACAAATATTTTCTTGAAATCGTGAAAAATCGCCACGAAAACATTGGTAGAAACAAGAGCCGAATAGAATTCGTCCGCGCACTCCGGCGTCTACCGTAGAGACTAGTGCGAAAGGAACTGTACCACTCACCCTACCTGGTACGTGAAGAAACCGCCGCGCGCAGCTAGCTAGTAAACTGTAGCACAGCAGTATGATGATACCAACGTTGCTATGGTAACAGCACCCGTCAATTTCTCCTCAAAGAAACACATCATTGACAGCCCTGAGCCCATTGACAGCCCTGATTTCTCCTCAAAGAAACACATCGGACAGCCCTGAGTTGGTCCGCCAGCACTTCACTGTGCAGCATCCGCTGCCACCACTGTTCACCTCGAGAACCATCACCGGCCAACGCCAAGCAGCGCCACAGCATGTGTTGTAAATCGAGCAAACCCCCACACTTACTACAATAAACTGAGACCCCGCAGTCCGGATTAATTTTATTAATGATGACCGGGTTAGGGTACGTACGTGTCTGTAGAAGCCTTAATGTAACCGCCTGCGGCCTATTTAATTTAGGATGTGGCCCCCGCTCTTTCGGAACGCAGGATGTAGAGAAAGACTGGCTAAGGTAAATACTGCTCTCATCGTATCTGTACTTTTACTAGGCCTTCTTGAAAAAAGGAAGATACGTAAGGTCTTCTTCAGATATGTCGACGGCTGTTTCAGTGTTTTGCAATGACAAAACCTTGAGCTCTTCACGGCTCGTCTAAACAGTATGCAAGCAGCAATCAAGTTCATCGTAGAAGTGGAATCTGACGGCTAACTGCCGTTCTTAGACACAGTTGTGCAACGCGAAGAGCCAAACCTGTCATTCAAGGTGATTAGGAAGCACACTCACACTGGTCCCTACCTCAACTACACGTTGGTGCACCTTGGTTTACAAAAGAGGTCTGTCGTCGCCTCTCCTTCGTCGGGCTAAAAGTTTGTGCACAACAGCGGAAGACCGCATGGCTGACAATGCACGTGTGCGGCGGGAATTGACGGCTTGTGGATACCCTGAGTACTTCATTGACTCACTAGGGCATCAGCTGTCTCGCGCAGTCCCCACCCACCCTGGACCCTCCCCCCCCCCCCCCCCAAAACAAAAGGAAGAAGACCAGGCTTCGATACCGTACTTCCCCGGCATAAGCGAGACACTTGCACGCGTTCTGTCGTCACATGACGTGCAGGCTGCACACGATCCCTACCGGAAACATGGACACGAGCTCGTACATGTAAGAGTCTTTGGAGCAGGACAAGTTGCCAGGTGTGATATACGTAATTCTGTGCGCGGCCTGTCGCTATGCCTACGTCGGGGAAACCGACAACATCGAAACAAGACTTAAACGGCGCAAGAATAATGTCTAGAAGCAACACATTGCGTCTAATGCCCTGACCGACCACTGTGCAACCTCGTCACATACGATTAACTGGAAAAAATATCGAGTGAATGCCAAAGAACGAATTTATTTTTCGCGTCTTTATCTTGCGTCCCTAATCATCCAAACACGGCGCACGCTCTCAACCGCAACGAAGGCAATCTGCCGTCCTTGTATGACAAGTGCCTTATTCATGTTTTGAGCCGCACATAAAAAGGGCGCCAGCTCTGCCACTTGATTCATTGTGAACAAGGCTCCCGTTGGCGAGCCGAAGTGTAAATATTTCTTTAACCATTGTGGTCGGAGTCCGGACCTCTACCTTTTAAGTAAAAAACTATATTAAAGCACTATATTATATTCCCGGCACGCACCATATACGTTCGAAGACGTTTTGAGACTTCAAAGAAAGGTGATCGGTGACCTTGAAGAAGTACTGACATACATTATACTCAGTTTATCGTTCTTTCTTTTTTCTTTTGCGTTAAATTGTTCGCAGCTAGGCCTCTAAACGACATAAAGAATACTGGCACGTCTCAGAGCGTCCTAGACATCCTAATATAATAGCTTTTCGAGAGTCAGATTTTTCTTTTTTTTTCGCTTTCCAGAAAATTACTCTTTCGTGCCGTCATGACGCAGAGGGTGATCACGCGGGCACACAACAGCGCAACGTTTTCGCACTCGCCCCGGTTCACTCGGTCGCCCCCTATGTTGCTACTTGTTGTTAGGGCCGATATAGTCGCACAGCAGATGGCCGAATGAGCCAGAGCGAGTGTCAAAAGGTCGGAACGTCCTGCTCCCACGTGACCACCCTCTGCGTATTGACGTCAGAGCAGAGTAGAAGCAAAACTGAAACTATCTGTAGAACAGCTAATATAATCATTTATTTCAGCACTTTGAGGCTTACGAGTACTTTTCTATGATTTAGAGGTCTCTGACCTTCATTTAACGGAAGACATGAAGGCTAAAAAGTGGCTTGTCGGTATCCCTTCAAGTGAAATATGTATTCCTTGGCCTAAGTCACCGTCACACGGCTAGAGGCGTTGCCGATGCTGCGCTTCTTGCACGCACAAGTAAAAAAAGACCACATAACGGCGTAAAATAGCGCGTAACTTTTATGTTTAGTAGGCAAGCGAGAACGTTAGATCGCGTCGACACAGTATACACGGTCACTAGAAATGGCGAAATATTTTACGGGGCAAACTTATCAAGGCGTCCAAGCAACAGTTGCCGCTGCCCAGTACCGTGAGTGTTTCTTGGGGAGGTCTCACCCACCGCGTTGTTTTTTTCTTGTTTTCAATATAGTGTGTAGCTTCAAAGCTGGTGGAGATAAGCCCGATTGGCGCATTGGCTGCTTTGATTGACGTCGTAGGACTTGTGCTTGGCAGCTTCGGCTCTGGTAAGTTTCCATTTTGTCAAACACTATCGCTTTCTTTTCAGTTATTTTTGCAAATTCATGCTTTCCGATTTCTTATATGGCCTGTGCGATTACGAAGGTGCCCTAAGATTCTGTACTTGGGTCTCTTCTTTTTCTAATTTACATAAACCATTTACCTGATTGAATTATTTCCTCTGTAGGGCTTTTTGCAAATGACTATGTTGTATATCGCATGATTTTGTTATGATAATAACGCATCGCTACTACAGACTGACCATGACAATATTTCTTATTGGTGTAACACATAAAAAATGAAACTTAACCCGACGAAGTGAAAACTAATGAAAATTTCTCGCAACCTTTCCACTAACCTTGCAAGTATAACTTAAATGGTTCCCCTCTCGAAGAAGTGACTACTTACAGATAGTTAGGGGTCCACATTATATTCTAAGCTGTCTTGCTAACCGGACATTAATTACATTGTCAGTATTGCTAACCGCACGCTTGGGTACCCGCGCCGTAATTTTTCAATGGCCCCTTCTTCTCTTAAACTCCTTATTCATAAAACTTTTGTTCGTTCCAATATAGAATATGCATCAGCAGTGTGGAATCCATTTATTGGAAGTCTTATTAGTCACCTTGAAGCTTTACAAAATCGTAACGCACGCTTCATTTTTCCCAACTACTACCGTCTTTCCAGTGTTTCATCTATGAAAACAGCGTTACAGTTTCCATCCCTTTCCTTAGGCAGGAAAATAGCACGTATTCATTTCATAAGATTTACTACCATAACCCTCGTCTTAAGCAAGAATTATTTTTCCGCCCTTCATTCACATCATCTCGTATTGACCATCGTTATAAAGTGTTTGTTCCTCGTTGTCACACTAACCAACACTTTCTTTCATACCTCAAATTTGTAGTGATTGGAACCACTTTCCCACTTCCATTGTATCTATTAAGGACCCCGATCACTTTAAAAATGCGCTTGAATATGTTACCTAATATTTGCTTTGTGTTTTTATTTCTTATTTATTGTTACCACTCCCTTCTGTAACGCCTTATGGGCCCTGAAGGTATTCAAATAAACAAATAAATAAAAAAGGCGCCTCGCATTTTTATATGCATTAATATCCACTGATGTGACTATCCTAATGTTAACCAAGCACAACTTTCTTTAATAGCCACTTCAGTAGCTGCACTTATTGCGACAGCCCTGAGTCGCTTCAAGACTGTTTTCAAGGACGCCTTAAAGTGGATCGCCAGTTTCCTGTCTTTGTTCTCTTTAGAAGCTCATCCGACTCTGTGTTTAAGCGGCAATGACCAATCATGGCTGCTGTATCTGAGGTTTTGGGAGAATCAAGGAGCTTAGGCTTTTTGTCTTGTGGGGGTATAGTAGTTTCCAAGTGGGTTCTCGCTCGATGAAATTTAAGATATTTTAATCGAGAGTGTGAGGCTTGTTCTCACTGTCATGAATCGCGTGGTACCTTCATATGACAAGCATTGGTGTCATTATGTTCGGGGCCGCTGTAGCCAGCGTGACATTGTAGCCTCCTTCGGCCAAGTCCTGCAGCTTTGAAGCTGATTTCTCCAGAACCTGTGGCCTTGGCTCCCCCACTTTTTAAACATAGAGCTGGTAGGGAACGTATGGGGATTGGTCGTCTTCCCACGAGATAAAAAGCGGCAAGTACGCCCGCAGTACAGCTGAAAAGAAAGTATATGCGCCACTAACATGTTGCTCGCATAGCGGACTTCCAGGAGACGGAGGTTAGGATTAGAAACCTGTCCAGGAGCTTACCTCTCCAAGACAGAGATAAGCTTGCCTCTACAGGAGAGGCAAACTGGCCTGTCTCTGAGGGCAAAGGTCAGCTATGTGAGTTTCTCCATTTTACCAGAAGCCACCACGAGAATATACAGCACGTGACAGTGGTTGGTAAGGAAGTGAACGTTGCAGGAGCTCTGCTGACACAGTTCGACAGAGTCGTGAGTGTATACCCCAACGTCGTCCATGCGACAATTGGGTCTGCTCAGCAAAAAAGGAAAGCAATTGTGCGTTGCTGCTGTGCCCTCTCCATAAAGTAGATGGCGCGTGGAGCCATCAGGAGTGCATTTGAAGAGGACATACTCGTGCTTTGCCTTTACGTGACCACTCTAATGACTTGGGAATGAGCCAGAGGGCAGTGTTGTACTCCGTATCTAGCCAACTTCACCCCAATTATCCGCCCCATTATACGTAGCTACTTTGCGGCATCAGAGATTTAGCTCCCATGTTTGGTACTATTAGTACTAAGGTCACGGCCTGCCACATACAATCGGTGAACGACATTAAAGACGCCTGCACCTGTTTCTTATTAAGGTACCTTCGCACCTTTCTTATTAAGGTACCTTCGTCGAAAAACGACGTGAACCGTCACAAAGAAGTCATCAGGAGTATGGAGTTAAATTACTTCATACTCCTGAGAAGGACAGGTTGTAGTTTCCTGGCGTGTCAATCAGACTGACCAATTCCTTCCAAAAATATTTGACGGTCGGCTCGCACCAAAGCTTCACGTACACTTCAAAGTTCGACTACTGTAGGCCACACTCGGCTGTCTCAAATAGGGATGTCGGCACAAAAGCAACAACAATATTAGCGATACCAACGGAAAGTTTCTTTAAACAACGTGTGCCGTAATATATCTTCCATGAATGACTGTAGCGAAGGGACGGGTGAACTAATCTACTGGCGTAAAGTCTTTGGAAGGAATGTTTTACAAACAGGTCTCCTTTAAAATTATGTTTGCCAAGAGTACTTCTGCGATACAAGAACGTTGATAAATCGCTGTAGCTGAGCACGTCACCCACACATGTTGCCATTAGTTTAGCGGTTCAATGCAAGTGCCGGATATTACAACATCACTGGCGTCTTGCTCGGTTGACGGGTGGAGTATGTTTTAGATCTGTTTCAATCGCCAATTTGCTATTGTTTCGGCATTTACACAATGTGAAGGGTATGCTCTGGGCGTGCGTGATCGTGCTGCCGAGATCGGCAGTGGTGCAAAGAAATGTTAATTTTGTGTGATTTTACTCGGGGTTATTGAACTGCACCACCCTGAGTGACAGTTTATGATTCTCGCGCGTTGCTCGTTATCACTGTGATGTAAATGTCCTTTCGGGGATGTGCAGAACTCGACTCGGTCACTAACATACTTACGCCCCTGTGCGCCGTGATTGACGCCCGCGGATGCATCTCGCTACTCTCCGGAGACGATACTTGCACCACGCCCATCCCAATAGGTCTTCCAGGATATCTGGACATGGGAGGGGTAGGTCTGGTTTTATTCCACAGTTCAGTTTTAGCAAAATTTTCCCATTCCATAATCACTAGAGAAAGTGCCTCAAGATGATAAAAATTACTGCTGTACCAAAGACGGCTCTTCGCATGACAGTTTTAAACACCAGTGGCTTTATCAAAATATCCCTCCGCCCCAATAGGACACGCTTCAAAGATGTTATTTCTGTTAACCGACAATCTTATCATGACAACTTTACTGCAAGAGGGTCTGTCATTACATAAAGCGCTTGTGTGATGACTGAAAAGCCTTGCAAAAATGGTCTATGATGACGATAAAAATTGTCCTTCTGTGTACTTTTTTGCTTTGGTAAGATATTGGCTACTTTGGTGGCTGTAACGTGATCCTGCAGGCCTCTCTCAAAAAGACCTGAAGTGCATATTTGCCTAGGAGCTTTGTTACTTGGAGAAAAATAGTTTAATTGAGGAGACGCATTTCACAATCCTCGAAGGAAACTTCCAGCTTTTGTTAAACATCAAATTGTTCCTGCTAGGAAAATTGTGCATTCATTCAAAATCCATTTCTTTAGAACAAATTGATTATTCTAACCTACACAAATAGATGTGTCGAATACATCATGATTACAATTAGCAGCGTAAGCCGCAATTTCTAATAAAGTCCCAACTCTTGCAGCTCTAAAACCTAAATTAAATTATGCGGTTTTAAGTGCCAGAACCACGATCTGATTATGAGGCTCGCCGTAGTGGGAGACTCCGGAAATTCGGACCACTTGGGGTTTTTTAATGTACACCTAAATCTAAGCACACCGGTGTTTTAGCATTTCGCCCCCATCGATATTAGGCCGCCGTGGCCGGGATTCGATCCCGCCACCTCGCGCTTGCCGAATCAACACCACAACCACTAAGGAACAACGGTGGGTTAGATGTTGAAACCTTACAGTTTCTGTATGAGCACAGACATCCATTTCAATGCGGCCCTTGATAAGACGATTTATGTTTCTCTTAGACGTATGTTAAGCGTTACTGTACGCGAAATGAGTTTGTTGGTTTGTTAATCATTACTCTTCGGTCTTGATGGAAAGGCCCACCAAAATCTAAAGGAATGCGACTAGACTATATGTCTTACGTGCGCAACACGTTCTTGCGTAAAGCTTTGTTATGAATGAGCAATATTTCAAATATGTACTTAGAGTTTCTACACCTTGTGCCTGCGCTATCCCTATGCAAACTTTTTAAGCGTCGTTAGAGTATGTTTTATAATAATGGAAGACCAGCCTTTCTTTTAAGGTGGAGAACAAAACAAGCGCCCAGTTTTGTAGCAATAAAGATTTTCTTAACGTGCAACGAAATTTATACGAATTAATACATATCTCTAAGCCGTAAATTTTGGGCATGAGCAGCCAGTTCTCATAGGGGTTCTAGCTACAAAAGGCATTGAGGCCTAATGTTCTGAAAATACTCATAACGCAGGAATGACAACGAAAATTAGGCTAGTAGGTACACCCGGATAGCGTATCCTGCCATCAGGTGTGCAGCGGTAATTGGTTTTGTGCCAGAAAGTTTTGGTGTCAACAACTTGTGGAAGCCGGATTAACACATCTTTTGAGAATCTTCAAATTAGGCATAGAACCAGAAATTATTTGCGAATACTATAGAAATCAAATGGGTATAGCTAAAGGAAGCTTAAACGGTGCTTTTATTTCTAGCAAGCAGCACTTCTCGAAAGTACGTAATCCAAGTTTCTGAGACGTTCTTAAAACAATATACAACAAAAGTGTCGCTTCGTTCTTTGTGTAGAAAGTGCTTAATGACGTCACCTGCTGACAATGCACAAACTGGTTTTTTGCAGTGCCTTGACAACGCTGTGGATTTGTGTGAAGCCGGCGAGGTTGCTACGGTAAGCCATCCCGTCCCAATTCATATCGCGCCGCATACGGGTGCGTCAAATACATCCATAGAACGTGTAGATAAATCTCATGTCGCTTCAAAGAGCTCTGATATGCTCACGTTTTTCTGATCCTTGTTGTTCCAAGTTGCAAGTGCATCGGATTATTGCCGCCTGCACATTTAGCGCACAAGCAGCCACGGCTTCAGGCGTCCTCGGAAAGCAATGATCGACAGTGCCACTGTGGTACTGCTACTTCCAAACGCTGGTGTGATCACTTGCGAGAGCATCTTGAAGTGACTTCTGTGACAATAGTCCAGTGGGGTGCTATTTATTGGTACTAGCATTCAGCCATTACTTAAGCGAAAATCGAGGTGCTAAAATATAGTTTTGCTTACTGCTCAGATTGCCTCCGTGGAATACAAACATCATGTCTACTAGGAACTGGTTTGCGTGCAGATGACATCACCTTCATGTTGCACCTCAGCTCTGTGTAACTTCATAGGTGGACTGTGGTAATGTGTACGCTTACTCGCTATAGGAATGTCTAGGTCACTGTAAAATTACACACTGTACGAAGTATTCGACAAAAGGAAAGAAAAGTCAACTTTTTGCAGTTCTTGAATGGTTAACTCACAAATAGATGACGTCACATTAGGTCCTTATTACAATGTGCTGCACGGTATAGATAAGCAAAAGTCATTCTCTGGACCCAGAAAATTTGCGGAGAGTTCCGAAGGCATTGTTGACCAAGCTATTTAGAAAGCACGTCATTTTGGGCATGATCTTGAATTGTAGCGCCAAGTCACACAGACAGAGACTAGAAGCAGACAGATAGAGCGCTTGCTCTCAACTAAATCTTTATTGAAGCTATCAACATATATACAGGTGACTGCGTATACCAGAGCGTATGAGCATGACAACGTATCTTGATATGTTTAACTTCTGTCTTTAGACCTTCCCATGTTCATATGCTGTGGTATGTGCAATCATATATATATATATATATATATATATATATATATATATATATATATATATATATATATATATATATATATATATATATATATATATATATATATATATATATATATGTGTGTGTGTTGAGAGTTCAAACACAGATTTAGTTGAGAGTAAGCGCTCGTCTTGTCTACTTCCAGTCTTTGTGTTACTTCGCGCTACAATTCAAGATCATGTTACCGTACAAACTCGCCAAACTTTCTATCCTTTTGCTTTTGGGCATGTTGGGCAAAGAACGCCTTCCACCTGACAAAAAAAGATCTGTTTTCAACTCTCCTGTGTCAAATTTGCAAAAGCTCTTTGTGTCGATCTTGAAGTAAATTTAGGCGCTGAGCTGTCTTCCCTACGCGGTTGGAGTATATGGCGCCTCTCCCCTCCCATATATATATATATATATATATATATATATATATATATATATATATATATATATATATATATATATATATATATATATATATATATATATATATATATATACATATACATATATATATATATATATACATCCCTCACTAAACTTACAAAGATAAAAAAGTTCCGCTCAAGCGTTGCCCTACATACTATAAACTACCATGCATTTCTGCATAAGGCAATGATTTGGTTGCTGTCGCATAACTGTGTCGGACTTTCCTTAGTTTTTTACTCCTCACGAGAACTCCACGACCGCCTTTCTTCTGAAATAGACGGAATCGCAATTTCTCGCGTGGCTGAGGGCTCTCGTTACGATGCATACTCTGACTTGACAACCGGAATCGTGCTTTATTTAATGTTTATTTCTTCCGCCGCTTCGCTCGCTCAACGAGATTGCTCTTGGGCTTGCAATAATCGGGCCAAGGCCCTTGGCCAGAAGCTCTCAAATGCCGCCCAAATACGCGTAGTAAATTTTCTAATCTGTTCAAGAGTGCGAAAAAATATGTTTTCGGAGGAAATAAAAAATCCGTAGATCTACGTTGCGCATCCCACAAAAATAAAAGGAAACCTGTCTTACCTAGCAACGAACACGGAGTAGGTGTTTTCACTGCTGAAATGGCTCCCCAACTAATAGTTTTATTTTGATACTCCATATTTTGCCTCTTAATAATAACACGTTGCCTTCTAGAAACATTTGTCTTTTTCCTGTTAGTGAGCTTTTGACATTTATGTTATCAAGTACTTGCTCTGATGCAAATGCCATCACAACTGCCGAATGTCTACCCCCGGTTGCCTCCGCGGTCAGCAAGATAAATTCGTCAGTTTACAAAAGTGCACGTCTCAGCATTTTTTACTGACCCGCAAAGTTTAATTTGCTTGACGTCTGAGTGCCCTCACAGCTGGCTACGTTGCCTATCACAAATCAAAGATACGTTTATTGTTTATATAATGACGCGGAGGACAGCTTTCCTATGATTTGCCGATGTTTGGATAAGGCGAAAAAAAGATGTTAAGCGGTTCTCATTTGGATAACCACACACACTCCCAGGACAATCTTTCACGATGCTTAGGTTTAAAATTTCGCTCTTGTTTGCAACTGTAATCAATGCCCCGCTATCTACTAAAGCATTTACGTGCCGTCCATTTGCTTGCACAGAAATGTGCACAAGCTTGGCACGAACGGTAAGCAAGATGGTCACGTGAAATAAGAGAAGGTGATCCTTTCCAATGTCAACAGGGTCACGTTTTTACACAAAGTCTGTGACCTTTTTCAGTAGATGAAGTACTACCACCATTAGGAACACTCTCGGGATGCTGCGAAGTGCAGAAGTCTATCACATTTTTAAGCACGTGATCAGCCGTATGTGGTGTTCATAGTTAGACATCGTGCTTTTATAATTAGAGGTACGAGGAAGAGTTCAATAATGTTGCATCAGCAACAAGTAAGAGCCTTCTCTTCGCAAAAAAGAAGCATTCTACGAGAGGGCCGGAATTATATTTGAAGACTATACCACTGTCCCAGATCTGGAGCTTATTCTCGGAGAAAGGCATAACAAAAGACTGCCTCTCCTCTCAGCCCCTGGCCGGTGCGCTTTTCCTGTGATTCTCAAGTCATGCCGGGTTTTCGCTATGCGTCGTAGCTGCAAGCGCATGTTCACAACCTTCTCTAGGTGTCGTCACCAACTATTTTAGTCGCGCGCGTACGCGTAGAAACTCGGCCAGACTTGAGCGCTTGCAGATGACGCACCGTCGTAGACGTCCGGTTTTATCGTTTCTAACGACGTCCTCCGAGAATGCTGAAGGATATTCTTCGTCATGAGTTCTAGCATATGTTGCTGGTGCTCGCTGTTTCTCTGCTTGAGCTCCATTACATGATGTAAAGTGCTTTTCGCACTCTGAGATTTTCGGCCTTGTTCACTCATGCTGGCCGCCCACGGTCGCACTACACCACCAGTAGCTAAAGGTCGCCTTCGTGAGCGCTCTCAACAATGGGATCAGCTTGCGATGCTCGCGGGCGTGTCGCGATTCGCGACACGCCCTGTGATCACGCTCGAAAAAATGGTCGTCGGTAAAACGAAGTAGGTGAGGTGCACAACGCGGTATCGAGTCGTCGAATACGCCAAATTTGTAATACAACTGAAATAAGCTAGCATGCCGAGGTAGCCATCATTGTTTATTCTAGCTTACTCCTCTTCTCCGCCCTTCAACCTTACCTCTTCTTTTTCTACCTTACACTGCACAAGAAACTATCCACTGATATAATATGATAACTCGCGGAGGACGACGAATTCTACCCTGTGAGAGATATTCCGTACCGCCGCCTAATGAATCAGGTTGCCTGATTGCAGGCAAACAAACTAACAGCATTTTTGTGGAGTTCAAAGTGGCGTCAAAGCAAGAGCCAAATTTTACCATAGCTTGTGCAAACATTCCTCGGCAATGCATCTAAGGCTGCTAGCTCATGTGAAAGGGCATACCACTGTGGAGCTTCTTGGCGCTGTCAGCAATTTTGGTCTGCTGCGTATGTATGATATTTTTTTCTGTTTTCTTTAGGATGAAGCTCTTCTGAAGGTAGTGGATGCCTTGGTGGTAAGTACTTTGCTCTAACAAAGATCCTCTTGTGTCATTTGGTGCACTCGAGAAAACCTGGCCGACTTAGGCAGAGCCGTTCGGCGGTAACGGTCAACGCACGGTGTGCGGAGTCATGCGGAGTATTTGAAAACGAACTTTGTCAGGTATTTCGGTAAGCCCCGTTATATAGATAACTAGTAACTTAAACCGCGAAAACAAACGCTACCCACGCCGAAACACGAAAAAACTGCGCAATGACCATTCTATAATTTCAACTTCAATTTATTCAGACATGTTCCCAACGTGCCCACGAGATGTTACAAATTTACTGACAACCGATCAATCGGGCAAATACGTGTCCAACCTAATGGAGGCTGGTTTTCATTCGTAAGAAGCGCTTGTAGCGTTTGTTATGCGCTAAGAGAGCAGTGGCACTGCTATCACAATCCACGCTGACCTATCCCTCTATGTGCGCATGGATGAGGTGGGCACTATTCACATGCACTCAAGCACCAGACACTCGAGCATTCACTCGTGCACCAGACAGCGGGCTTCGGAAGGATGTGTCAACCTTTTCGCTTTAAAAGTAACAGCACCAGTCAAGTAAATGCACTTAGCCGCATCGAAGCCACGCTCTCATACAGATTAAGAACGGGATCGGCCTACACTTCTGCATGGATGTTCAAAGTCCGCGGTGCTGCTTCTCCAACTTCCGTCACCGTATATGACTCAATCAATTTCGGAAAGAAAACTAATGCAAAAGCAACTGAACCGATAGGTGAGGAACGTACCGCTACTTTATGGTCAACTAAAAATAATATATACAGGGCAGCTATACAGGAGAACATATTGACACGATTGAAGAATTTGTGGTTTAGCTTTAGAATGTCGCCGGACTAAAACTATTGGAATAGTTCAGTTATATATATCTTGGTTATCGCTAGAAACAATGATTAACTTTGCTTGAAGTTTCGTGCTCTCATAACTCTTATGTTTAACTTATTCCAACGATTTCAGCTGCAGAATTAAATTATTATTTCACTATATGCATGATAACATTGCAGGTACTGCTGCCGTTAGAAGCGTATCTTATATTGCGAGATTGTAAATACAATAGTGATTTCGGGGATAAAAACTTTCGTACGCAAAATAATATGGACTGAAATAGATGTCTTATGACTACATATTGTTTTAAACGATGGCACACGTTTTGTTTCGCAAATATCAGTAAAGGCACCATTTGCCGAGAAAGAATAATTTGCTGTATTTGTTGCATTTGCTGAGGCCCCGTACAAACGAGTTGCTACAACCAATCCGTGCAGCTGATACGGGATGACACAACCATGATATCTCCATCCGTCTTCTGCGTCGTGTGAAGCCGAAATGCATGGTTAACTGCGGCCGGGCGCAGTGTGTGTTGCCGAGTGAATGATCTAGTACTGAGCGTATACTACAAACATATGGGAAGAAGGACAAAAATTGTGGCATCGCAGGTTGTATGAACATTTTTGTACCTAACATGGTTTCTAACTGGTCCTTTGTTTGCAGGAAGCACTCTAGAACAACGCACATCAATGCGAGAAGAAAAGACGTTGTTTCGCCTGAAAGGCGAAGGTTCGATTGCGATAGTGAATTAGTGGACACCTATACGAAGCAGCAATGGTAGTTTTATCGGCCACTGAAACTTGTAAACATACGCATACTAACTAAATTACCAAGCATGGTGTCACGCGCGCCCAAGCAAGCGTGAACGCATCTCACTCGATGACCACGGAAACTCGCTGTCGCAATGCTGGAGTGAGGAAGTGCGGCTGCAGCAGCGAGCGAATAGACCTTCGTGCTGCGTCTCGCATCAACGCGAACTCGGTCGCGAAAATACAGCGCGAATCGCACTCTGTTATCCCCGTGGCAGATGGCTTTCGAGGTACAGCGGCCCGGGCAACCGCGCGCAGCCGCCCGGGTCGCCCAGAGTAGAACGCGCCCCCCTCCGTGCCCTTCCCACGGAGCCATGCGCGCGACGGAAGGCGGTGCACTTCCTTCCCGCTTTCCTCTCGTTCGTGCGCGTGATCGAGCCGCGATCGCCGACTTACCCTCGCACGCTTTGACTCCCACATACAGCATACGACGCCCGGTGAAGATTTTATCGCCCTTGGACTCAATGTGAAACCTCACGGCGATTCCGACGGCAGAAATACTCTTGAAATGTTCATATTGTACTGTAAAATAGGGAGCAGTGGGGCTGTGGCTAGGAAAGAGACAACGACGACGAGAAAGAACAACCTTGTTTCGGTGCTCGGTCGGCTACACTACCTCTCGCTGCTCCAACGTTCTAGTCGCAAACGCTTACTGCTCAAAGTGCTTCGCGACAATATCATTGGTATAGCAATAATAAGGAATGGTACTGGCGTAGTACTGACAAAATTTGCACGGATTTGTCGAAACTTGCCGTCGCATTTCAACAGCTTAAACATAAAATAACAGTAGCGTACTCTGAAAATGCAGCTTCATTCATCTACACATAGATCCCTATTTCTGGGCCATTTCAACCTGCACCAAAATTCTTTAAGTTGTGGCTTTCAACTTCTCAAACCTACGTACATAGTCGGCTATGAAGGACACCGTAGCTCGGGCTTTCTGGAATAAATTGTGTACCCTTGGTTCTTTAACTTGCACTTAATGGGCGGTACAGGAGCTCTCTGCATTCGGCCGCCATCAAAATGCACTCGCCGCGGCCAGGGTCGAACCCGCACTCTTGGGCTCAGTAGCGCAACACGTTAGCCACTGAGCCACCTCGACAGGTCAAAATACCTTCGACTGAGTGGTTATTTGTAGCTAAACACATCCTATGATGATTCCGTCTCATATTTGACATGCACTTTACAGCGAAATTGTTAGCCTCTCGGCGGTCGGCATTTTTCGTGTCCGCGTTCGTTAGCAATAAATGCGGGCCGATCTCGGTGGCAGTGCAGGCCAGGAGAAGTAGCTCCTACCGCCATAACGCTTAGGCTACAAACACTCAGCAAAGTTAAGCGATTGGTACATGCATTCTTTAATATTACGCATACAAATCATAGAACAATATTCGTTTAAATAAAGAACAAGCATTATATAAGCATCCGAACCGCATAATTGTTGATAAGGCGATCCTGATAACAATGCGAAGGCCGTAGCGTTCCCCGCATACGTTTTCCGGTAAAGATTATTGTGGCGCAAGCTGCCGCGACGACGCCAGCTTGCGACGTGGGGAGTGACATCTGTAGCCCTTAGTATATAAAGTAATCAGCCTATCAACTGACTGTATTTGCAGCACCGCTACGGGTACGAAATGCGTAGTTAGCACTCCCTAGGAGCAGCGTGAATACGAGGAGTGGCAACGGGAAAAAGAAACGTCAACACGACCGGGGGCGGCTTGCTGCCAAAATTACCGTTACTCATATTACTACCATTGCCTTAAAGCAATAAAGCATTGCATACCCCTCAGCAGTTATAGTAGTGGTTTTTTAACAGCTTCCCTGGGGATCTATTTTCGCAGACCCGGGATTGCGAGTCAATATTTGTTATGTTGCACACGCCTTAAAACGCACCAAGTTTGTTAGACATGTGGCCGGTATTCATAGAATACTCATTATGAGGTCTTAAGCGAAAGTAGAAGGAAAAGTAACTGTACAAACGAATGAAATAAAGAATGCAGAAGGACCACAGAAAAAATTAATGTACGCGAAAATTGCCCTGTTGGCAGCCTGTCACTCCGCTCGAGAGCAATACGCACACGATATCGATGAAAAATGGCAGAAAGTGCGTTTCCGCCGATCACGCACGAGAAGCGCTTACTATACATATATGTATATATATATACATATATATATATATATATATATATATATATATATATATATATATATATATATATATATATATATATATATATATATATATATATAGTTTCCCAGAAGCGGGGACAACATGTAATGACAAACGGTCACTGCACAGGTAATCATGCGAGCTTGAACGTACTTTTCAGTTTGTTTCTGATGTTTAGCGCCCAATTTCGTCGAAGTGAAGGGTTTTCGAAAGTCGGTAGGAAAGGGCCGAGAAGTGCGAATAATTCTTTATTTAGAACCGCAAACTTTTTTGTAATTATATATAGCTTTTCTGAGTTTATTTGCTTTGGGAGTTCAAATGTTAATTGCAAATGCAAGTAAGCAGTGATCGCTTATACCAGGTAGGTGCGTAATCCCCAAGATTGTATCGGTGCGGGATGTCAAAACGGTGTTTGCGGCTTTAGAAGACACACGTGTAATTCGTGTTACAGTTTTGACAACGAAAAAACGGAGCGCTAGCTTAGCAAGTCTTTAGCATGTGCCGAAAAGGGAGAGAATGAAGAAGGCTTACTTTTCCAGGTTATATTTGGAACAATAGTATAGCATAAAAATAGGATTGTAATTAAATGAAGGCAATCACATGTGAACAAGGTTACTGCTACCATGCACTTCGTGGGAAAATGTTGGTGCTGCTGAGGGTGAGCGATAGCACACGCTTATGATGAAAGTTTTTCGTGACTAAGGCCTCTAGATAGTCTCTAGACAGCCTCTAGATCGTCGCTCGTGCAGACTATACAAGACGGAATGTAATTTGAAATACTCAAAATGACGCCATATTTGCTCTACGCGCAGCGCGATCGCAGTGATAAACACGAAATTGTGCAGCACCATGGAAACTTGTCGCAGATTCCAAGTTTTTGATGCAGCAAATTCGTCTCGCTCAAAAATTCATAACATTATTTAAGCGACAATTCGGTAAAAGCGATCTCTGGCAAAACGTTAAGCAGCGCACGCGTGGCGTAACACTGAAAATGATGGGCAAATTCGTTATGGTTCAGACAAAATGTTACTAGTAAAAAAACAACACGAGCCAGCAAGGAAAGAACGATGGAACGCTCGCTATACTTTTGGATTTGTAGGGAGTGCTCTGCATCTTCTCTCTCAACAGCAACGTTGAGCCTCGACACGCATGGCTGCAATATGCGCTTCGTGCCACGGTGGTCACCCGTGGAGATTATTTTAAGAAAATATGAGCATGTTGAGAGTCGGGTCTTGCGCAGCACGCGTGACACCTACAATGCAAATAAAGTTCGACGTTCAAAATACCTGTGGTTCCGCCAAGAACGTCGCACGAAATATTGGTGCGCAGTAACAACCAACTTTCCGTCCCGCCGCAGTGCCTGCTGCGCGAGCTGCTGCACTCGGACGCCGGCGACGAGGTCATGAGGGCCTTGTCCTGCACAGTTCTCACTGTGGTGGAGAGTGCAGCGTCCAGCGGAGGCATAGGGATGCGACTCGCACTGGGTTCGATCACAACAGTCATCAGGACCACCGTCAAGTGTGAGTGGCCACTGCGCTAGCGCCGCCGATAAAGAGCAGCGCGCCGCGTGCGTATCGTTCGTTTCTTCGTGTTGTTATTGTCATTACCGCACTACGTTGTCTGCACTAACGGCACTGCTGCAGGTCCAAATAGACGCCTTACTCCACAACTGCTTCGCAAGTTTCATCCTTCGCAACACGTGCGCAACTTAAGCCAGCGCTGGACAAGTATAGCTATACCTGATTCCCCAACCAACGTGTTCATAAACAGGCTTTGAATTGAAGCCCCATGCACGACTCCATGTAGCAATGTATCTACGGATATATTTTATAAGCATCTGTGTTGAAACGAGGCATTCTGTTGTGCAATGCGCTTATTTGTGCCCTGTTGCTTCGTTCGTTGTTGGATCTCATCTCCCAGTCCCTTATAAAAATCATACGGTCCTTTACGTCACTGCATAGAAAGCGACTAAGACTGATCACCCATCCACCCTGTGTGAGAGGACATCTCTTGGAGCGTTACGTATCGTCAGTGCTATTGAGAATGGTGCCAAAAGGTTTAAGAGGGGAAGACGGCGTTTCTAGTGTTATTAGCGTCTTATAGAAAAGTATGTCGTAATGAGTATGAGAAATTTTGCTCTATCTTTGTTGCCAAATTGACGTCAGAAGTTTACGCTACATTTTTTTTTTAGAAAGCAGGCGAATAATATGCCGACGCTACGGCGATTTCGATTCGAATCGGAGGGCCCTCGCTACAGCGGGTGCTGTTACAATGGGCGTTCAATGGACAAGACTCTCTGGAACCAAACCAGATAGAGAAATCCTAGCCAAGCTAGGTCATGACACCACAGTAATGGAGAATCTATATCAAAGCGTTCCGACGGACACACGCAACACATACACGGTTCGCCCACTGCCGCAGAACATGAACTTCGCGCACCATCAACCCAGAAGGCTGGCACGCGGATCGTTTATCCTGCGAAATACTTGATAAGAACATCCTAGCCTGTTTCGTAGATGCGGCACAGTACCCGACCAGGAAGGCCTTCGTTGCCACCACGATCAATAAGCAAGGTCAAGTCACAAACGCTCTCGCAGTCAAGAGCCACAAGTCCGAGATAGCAGAACAGGTCGCCCTCGCACTCGCGCTCACAGACCCGACCACCACCCACGTCTACAGCGATTCACACTCGGCCGTCAAAGCCTCTCAGAAAGGAGCAGTTGCAAGACAAGCGCTACAAATAATCAATAGATCCGCACCGCTGCAGCATCACACCACCTGCTGCTTCCCGGCACATCTCGGAAAAATCGAGGACGCCCCTCGCAATCTCAATCAGATGGCTCACAGGAGCGCGCGAGACCTAACCCTCCGCGATGCCACCTATTCTGGTCGTGACCATCCCAGCGAGAATCGGGACCCTTCCTCCACATATAACGAGATAACAAAGCACTTTTATCTAGACCGTAGAATAAACAGCACACCTCAAAATAAGCTCACCAGGCCTCAAGCCCTCACGTTCAGAATGCTTCAAACAAACACGTACCCCACGCAGAACAGACTACATCATTACATGTCTGGCCTATACAAAACATCACATTGCGTAAATTGCCATAGCACACTAGACGTACACCACTTGCTCTAGTCGTGTTGTCGGACCCACGCAAACAAGGATCAAGACTCCGCCAGGCTACAAGAACCATTACGCAGTACGGACCATAGAGCAGCCCGCTCTATGGGACCTTGCGTCCCGTAGCTCGCAGGACTTTCAATAAAGTTATTCCATCCATCCATCCATACACAACGGACTTCTACACGGGGGTGCTCAATCTGTATATTTTGAGCGCACGCAAGTCGCAAGGGCCTGTATTTTATTTCATGCATGCTAAATGTCTAAGCAATGTTTCTTTTTTTTTGCATTTGGCAAGCTATATTTGTCGGTGACCATTCGTGTTTTCGACAACGCTTTCCGCATATCATATTGCGCCGTGCTGGTCTTGGTCTGCAAAAGCAGTGCTCTTCAAGGAAACGGGACTGTAACTTGATGCAGGGCTTCAACAGAACGCTTTCTTTCTTCCACATACCGTATAGATCCGCATAAGGGCCACATTCTTTTTTTTTTACATTTTCGACGAGGTGAAGCCATGTTTGATAATCCGATGATTAATATAAATTGCCGATATCAAAATTAAATTGTAGGCCTTGTCGTTCGTCGCTGCGAAGTAGGGAGGATCAGAAATGATTTTTTTTTTTGCCAAGTGTTCTTGATTGTGCAGATCAGTTTAAGTACACGATGGCATTATCGTACGCGATCGTAAGCCGCGTCTGTAGCCTTTATATTGCCTTCCGCGCCTTTGAGGCTTAGTCCGTGCCACTTGCAACATGGGCAGGTACCGGAGATGCCTTGTGCAAGATGTGGCCTCTGATAACGCGTGCGCGCACTCCGAATTTCAGAGACGCAAGCAGCATATGGTCAATCTTTGTTGATTGTTAGTGGTGTCTCATTTCTTTCTAAGAAGTAAAATCTGCAATGAAATTAAGGTGGAAGGTGAACACGCCACTTTTCTTTTCCAAATTGTTTCGACTAAAATAAGACTAGCAGTTGAAGCGAGCAGCATTAAATATGCTCCGTAACTGTGATCATTTCGAATATTACCTCGTTTTCGACGTCGTGTCATTTAACCTGATGGTGTTGGAAGAAGTGAATATTCAACACATCATCAAAGTAGGGAACAGCGCATTCTAATATACATATTCAACGTTTTCTTTGCAGGTTCATGAAGGAAACACACGGAGAGCATCAAATGTGTAGCCCACAGCTTTGATATCTATTATGTAGCCAGCATTACTAATATCAATGGTATAGTATAGAATAGCCTGATGACCACTCTGACTACCTCAGCTTTGTATACTACTACGGCATTCATGGTGCCGCTGCCACAGCGTAAATTTGGTTTCTGAAGAAAGCGTTTGGCATTAACAACCATAGATTGGTGGATGTGTTCTCAAGAGGAGTCAAGCACCAGGTGTATAAGATTCCGCAATAAAACTACTGTATCCCAGCAACCTCTTTGCTGACATTGTACTCATCGTATTGCAATGCGGTCAGCGGTATAGAGCTCTTTCCGTTTATGTCCCACCAGAAAGGCACGTGTGCAGATTTTCTATTAATTTTTTTCCTGTGCATACACTTCTTACGACCTACGTCGAGCTATGTGTTGAGCTGCAAAGGGACATCCGGCATGATCGTTTTCAGCAGTGATTCCCTACCATAGCCTCCGAAATCAGGCAGCACATAAGCCCACGCCCGCTGCCAATCTCTGAGGTCATGCTCTTCCAGAATCTAGAACAGTGGCGAAGCGTGAGAATTGACAGTAATCCATTCTAAGCAGCGCGCAAGAAGCAACGACGACTAGGAAGAGCCCGGGGCGATCGCTGTCTTTAAACTTTAAGCATATCCCGAATACATATCGGTAGAAAGGGAATATATTTACTTAGGACAGGTAGTGACAACGGATCCGGATCATGAGACTGAAATAATCAGAAGAATAAGAATGGGCTGGGGTGCGTTTGGTAGGCATTCTCAGATCATGAACAGCAGGTTGCCATTATCCCTCAAGAGAAAAGTGTATAATAGCTGTGTCTTACCAGTACTCACGTACGGGGCAGAAACCTGGAAGCTTACGAAAAGGGTTCTACTCAAATTGAGGACGACGCAACGAGCTATGGAAAGAATGATAGGTGTAACGTTAAGGGATAAGAAAAGAGCAGATTGGGTCAGGGAACAAACGCGAGTTAATGACATCTTAGTTGAAATCAAGAAAAAGAAATGGGCATGGGCAGGACATGTGATGAGGAGGGAAGTTAACCGATGGTCATTAAGGGTTACAGACTTAATTCGAAGGGAAGGGAAGCGTAGCAGGGGGCGGCAGAAAGTAAGGTGGGCGGATGAGATTAAGAAGTTTTAAGGGACAACATGGCCACAAATAGTACCTAGTCAAGCCGATTTCATGGATTTTTGTCTGTGCCCCTGCTATCTGTGCGTTGTATAAATACAAATAAAGTTCAAAGTTCAAAGTTCATGACCGGGGTAGTTGGAGAAGTATGGGAGAAGCCTTTGCCCTGCAGTGGGCGTAACCAGGCTGATGATGATGATGGTGAGGATGATGATGATGCTCCGATTAACCGGCAAATTTATGAGCGGCAGCCCTAGAACGAGTTTATAAAATACATTGAACTCGCACGAATAGCCAAAATTACGACTCACCAACACATGCTATTTCATCTAGGTATTCGCCGAGCAACACTTCATGCTGGATGATGCCACAAAGTGTTATTTGAAAGCACTGAATGTCCTCTTTCTAATGCAACACAAGGCACAGTGTGTCCGCGAACTCTGAACACCGCTGAGCATGGTCACGCGGGCCCTACATTGAAAGCGATCTGTGGTGCGCACAAAATTTATGCGCGCCGAGGGCTGATGGAACAAAGGCTGCTCTCAAGGGCGGCGATCCTCTTGGGGAAAGGGGTTTATTTCTGGCAACATTAAATTTCTGACCTTGTGCCAAGACTGAAATTTCTCCTGTCGTGAGCTTCCTCGATGAAAAATGAAAGAAGATACAAGCATTGTAATCCTACCGGCGGACGAGGGCAACTCAACCGTGGTTTTGAACATACAGGACTACTAGGAAAAGGTACCCGCCGACTTAATTGCCAAGACTATGAGAAACTAAAGGACCCCAACACGAGAACCCAATCTGTACTGAATAAGACGCTGGTTGAAATATTCTGCAGCCGCCCAAATTCTCGAGATCTCTACCTAAAATTAATGTGTAGGAATGAATCCGCCCCAGCTTATTACGGCTTACCAAAACTCCATAAACCCTGAATCCCTCTACGGCCAATCGTAGACTTTTTGTGAGCGCCGCTGTGATTACTATCCACTATACTTGCACAAGATTATATCACCACCCTCCGGAAGGACCGCATCCCACGTGCACGACTCCGAGTAGTTCATCAAACGCACTCCACAATTACGCATCGAAGATGATCGAAGTCTCTTTTGATGTGATCTCTCTGTTCACCAGAGTAACCATTAGGTTGGATATATGCGCAAGCAGGGATACCCTGGAACGAGACGATACACTGAACTAGAGAACCCCCTTGAGTGTAGACGAGATCTGCCGCCTTCTTGAGCTATGCCTGTCAAATACCGACTTCACCTTCCGAGGCAGCTACTGCAGGCAGGTGAAGGGAACTTCCATGGGGGCTTCAATTTCCGTTGCCATGGCTAACTTGACTATGGAGAATTGCGAGGAAAGAGCTCTGAGTACCTTTTCCCCGAAACCAAAAGCTTTCCTCTGGAACGTGGATAATTGCTTCTGCATCGTGAAGACAGGGCAGGTCGAAAACTTGCAGAACAAATTAAATTCCATGGACCCGGACATACAGTTCACATATGAGCGCGAACAGAACGGATATCTTCCATTCATAGATGTAAAACTTACAAGAACGGAAGGCATTCTAAAATTTTCAGTCTAGCGCAAACCAACCCAGAAGGGCCGCTACCTTCACTTCGAATCCAACCATCCGGTAAACCACAAGACATCTGTTGTAAATTCTTTATTCAAAAAAGCCAAAATTCATTGCTCATTGGAATCAGACAAAAAGAAACAAAGAACAGTTCTCAACGAAGTTAAAAGGAATGGCTACACAAATGGCTTTATTTGAAAAACCACCTCGCAACAAAAAGATGAAACAAACTACAAACCCCTATAACTACCAACCGTTGACTTCACCCCTATCCCATAAATGAATGTCCATTCCATGCGGCAAAGGTGCCAGCGAAGCTCGCAGCCGAATAGTGAAAACACAAGGCCTCAAAGTCGCGTACAAATCGATAAACACATTCAATAACCTACTCCCTAAATCAAAAGACCGACCAAAGAAATAATAATAATAAAGCTCCAGGCGTCGTCTACAAAATCAGCAGTGCCGAGAGTCCGGCGACGTACACTGGGGAAACTAAAAAAAATCTAAAAGAAACAATCAGACAATGCGAGAATGACATCTCAACATTCAACCGAATACGTAGCGCCGTCGCCGAGCATTGTGAAGACGCCGATCGCTAAATTGCTTTCCAAGGAACCCAAATCCTTCGAACGAGACGAACTCGCGAAAAAGGCTGCTACTGGAGTCATGGCACATTCAAAATACGGGAGGTAACATTTAACCGCGTCAAGGTCAACCTATCCTCTGCCTGTTTCCATGACGAAAAGAAGGAAAGGATGTCCAGCCATTTAGATCCCCATGATCAAAACGTCTTCGCCCCCCCACCCCTGCCTCCCTTTAACGGCACGGACGGATGGATGTTACGAACGTACCATTTCATACGGGGTGGTGGGTTGCGCCACCAAGCTCTTGTTATTTTATTGCCAAATGTCCTACCTATGTTCAAAATTTAAAAAAGAAAGAGAAAAAGAAAGCCACGATGAACTCCCACAACAAAGATTATGAACCCCTATTGTGAACTTTGTTTTTGTACGCCACCGTTGTTTGTCGTTTCCTTACTTTCTTCCACCAATCTTGCAATCGCATCTTACTGATCTCTATTGCGGACATGTGTACTTTCCCTCTGTTCTCGCTGAACCCAAGGTCTTCAAGGAGGCATGTGATTCCTAAATCGACAGCTGGGCAGATATCTTCACATTCTAATATAACATGCTCCATCGTTTCTGCATTTACCTCAGCAAGCACATGCTTCTTCTTCCTTGTTATATTTCCCTTCTTAAGTGCGTATTCCAAGGCATCCTGATCTCGCTTCCAAAAGTAATGAGCTTCCCTTTCAGTTATCATAAATTGTTTCCTTCCTGATTTTGTTTTTTCCACTTAAGTAGTTACCCATGGCAGGTTTCTTTTCCATTACCGCTACCCATGAGATTATTTCAGCCTCTCTGACTTTCCGCTTGACCTTCTTTGACCCTACAGGCCGCATATTTGCTGGTAAGCTTCCTAGTTCTTTTCCTCCACTGTGAATCAATCTTGTTCCTGTACAAATACCTGAACACTCTCGCAGCCCATTTACTTTATTGCATATTCCTCAGTCATTCTTCATAATTATTTTACTGTTAGCTTCATTCACTTCAAAACTTGCCCAGCCCATTCACCCAGCATAGCTTCATTTGTAGTCTTCCCGTGAGCGCCCAATGCGAGGCGACCCACTGACCTTTGGTTGCCATCGAGTCCTGATTGTACACCTGATTTCAAGGAAACAACCACATTTCCGAATGTAAATCCTGGAACCATTACACCTTTCCACATATCCGGAGCATCTCGTACATATTGTCACGTGGTGGTGACGTTGAAGCACACAGTAGCAACACTGTGAACGACAAAACTAAATTTTATTGGGCGAACCTGTGCCCACAAAACAGGCTACACTTATAGCACAACGATAGCGGCGAACACAGTCGGCGATCGTCGAAAATCTGATCAGCGGGTCAAGCGCGTCGGCTTTTATACAGCAATCATCGAATGTTCCAGATTAAACGTTGGGACCCGCATGCCTTCTAAAATGTTCTACACCATTCGTGTCAAGCGATGAAATCAGATAACACAACGTTCGGCGACAACAGACAGCGGATAGAAGCATCGATAACTTTCCAGAAACTTCGGATACATGCAGGCGCGTCCCGCGCTGTGCGATAACATTTGTTAGACGACAAAACTTGTCGCCCGATAAAGACAAGTACACGTGTCAATACCCCCTCTTAAAAAGCATCGACCCGATGCTGCAAACAAACGAAAGTAATAAGTAAGCACTCATAGCAAAGAAAAAAAACAAAATAAGGAAAGTTCGTTAGCGTCCGTAAAATGGTTTAAGACGCACCACGTGGACCACTTCAGGTCGTGCGCGACGTCGCTGTGAATGCGAAATGCTGTCTGGCTCGACAAGGTCATCCGACGTATTGGCGCTCTGGACTATGAGTCCAGAGCGCCAATACGTCGGATGACCTTGTAGGATGACCTTGTGTGTCCCTGCAAACTTCTTAATCTCATCCGCTCACCTAACTTTCTGCCGCCCTCTGCTACGCTTCCCTTCCCTTGGAATTCATTCTGTAACTCTTAATGACCATCGGTTATCTTCCCTCCTCATTACGTGTCCTGCCCATGCCCATTTCTTTTTCTTGATTTCAACTAAGATATCATTAACTCGCGTTTGTTCCCTCACCCAATCTGCTCTTTTCTTATCCCTTAACGTTACACCTATCATTCTTCTTTCCATAGCTCACTGCGTCGTCCTTAATTTAAGTAGAACCCTTTTCGTAAGCTTCCAGGTTTCTGCCCCGTAGGTGAGTACTGGTAAGACACAGCTATTATACACTTTTCTCTTGAGGGATAATGGCAACCTGCTGTTCATGATCTGAGAATGCCTGCAAACGCACCCCAGCCCATTCTTATTCTTCTGATTATTTCCGTCTCATGATCCGGATCCGCAGTCACTACCTGCCCTAAGTAGATGTATTCCCTTACGACTTCCAGTGCCTCGCTGCCTATTGTAAATTGCTGTTCTCTTCCGAGACTGTTAAACATTCCGTTTTCTGCAGATTAATTTTTAGACCCACTCTTCTGCTTTGCCTCTCCAGGTCAGTGAGCATGCATTGCAGTTGGTCACCTGAGTTACTAAGCAAGGCAATATCATCAGCGAATCGCAAGTTACTAAGGTATTCTCCATTAACTTTTATCCCCATTTCTTCCCAATCCAGGTCTCTGAATACCTCCTGTAAACACGCTGTGAATAGCATTGGAGAGATCGTATCCCCCTGCCTGACGCCTTTCTTTATTGGGATTTTGTTACTTTCTTTATGGAGGACTACGGTGGCTGTGGAGCCGCTATAGATATCTTTCAGTATTTTTACGTACGGCTCGTCTACACCCTGATTCCGTAATGCCTCCATGACTGCTGAGGTTTCGACAGAATCAAATGCTTTCTCATAATCAATGAAAGCTATATATAAGGGTTGCTTATATTCTGCACATTTCTCTCTCACCTGATTGATAGTGTGAATATGATCTATTGTTGAGTAGCCTTTACGGAATCCTGCCTGGTCCTTTGCTTGACAGAAGTCTAAGGTGTTCCTGATTCTATTTGCGATTACCTTAGTAAATAGTTTGTAGGCAACGGACAGTAAGCTGATCGGTCTATAATTTTTCAAGACTTTGGCGTCCCCTTTCTTATGGATTAGGATTATGTTAGCGTTTTTCCAAGATTCCGGTACGCTCGACGTTATGAGGCATTGCGTATACAGGGTGGCCAGTTTCTCTAGAACAATCTGCCCACCATCCTTCAACAGATCTGCTGTTACCTGATCCTCCCCAGCTGCCTTCCCTCTTTGCATATCTCCCAAGGCTTTCTTTACTTCTTCCGGCGTTACCTGTGGGATTTCGGATTCCTCTAGACTATTTTCTATTAGATTATCGTCGTGGGTGCCACTGGTACTGTATAGATCTCTATAGAACTCCTCAGCCACTTGAACTATCCCATCCATATTAGTAATGATATTGCCGGCTTTGTCTCTTAACGCATACATCTGATTCTTGCCAATTCCTAGTTTCTTCTTCACTGTTTTTAGGCTTCCTCCGTTCCTGAGAGCATGTTCAATTCTATCTATATTATACTTCCTTATGTCAGCTGTCTTACGCTTGTTGATTAACTTCGAAAGTTCTGCCAGTTCTATTCTAGCTGTAGGGTTAGAGGCTTTCATACATTGGCGTTTCTTGATCAGATCTTTCGTCTCCTGCGATAGTTTAGTCGTATCCTGCCTAACGGAGTTACCACCGACTTCCATTGCACATTCCTTAATGATGCCGACAAGATTGTCGTTCATTGTTTCAACACTAAGGTCCTCTTCCTGAGCTAAAGCCGAATACCTGTTCTGTAGCTTGATATGGAATTCCTCTATTTTCCCTCTTACCGCTAACTCATTGATCGGCTTCTTATGTATCAGTTTCTTCCGTTCCCTCCTCAAGTTAAGGCTAATTCGAGTTCTTATCATCCTGTGGTCACTGCAGCGCACCTTGCCGAGCACGTCCACATCTTGTATGATGCCAGGGTTAGCGCAGAGTATGAAGTCTATTTCATTTCTAGTCTCGCCGTTCGGGCTCCTCCACGTCCACTTTCGGCTATCCCGCTTGCGGAAGAAGGTATTCATTATCCTCATATTATTCTGTTCCGCAAACTCTACTAATAACTCTCCCCTGATATTCCTAGTACCTATGCCATATTCCCCCACTGCCTTGTCTCCAGCCTGCTTCTTGCCTACCTTGGCATTAAAGTCGCCCATTAGTATAGTGTATTTAGTTTTTCACTCTACCCATCGCCGATTCCACGTCTTCATAGAAGCTTTCGACTTGCTGGTCATCATGACTGGATGTAGGGGCGTAGACCTGTACAATCTTCATTTTGTACTTCTTATTAGGTTTCACAACAAGACCTGCCACCCTCTCGTTAATGCTATAGAATTCCTGTATGCTACCAGCTATTTTCTTATTAATCAGGAATCCGATGCCTAGTTCTCTTCTCTCCGCTAAGCCCCGGTAGCACAGGACGTGTCCGCTTTTTAGCACTGTATATGCTTCTTTTGGCCTCCTAACTTCACTGAGCCCTATTATATCCCATTTACTGCCCTCTAATTCTTCCAATAGCACTGCTAAACTCGCCTCACTAGATAACGTTCCAGCGTTAAACGTTGCCAGGTTCATATTCCAATGGCGTCTTCCTCTAGTCTAATTCAACTTCCTTCACTTCACCGTAACAATCTCTCATGTGATAAGTACTCTATTTTTTTCTAGAATGTTCATGCTCTATCTCGCTATGCATACTTTCCATTTTACGAAGAGCGTCGGAATTTCAACTTACTTGTGGCTGCATTGCTTCTCCTCCTCTTCAGCACTGGCAGAATGAAGTCCCCAAACATAGATGCCTCTCTGCTGAAGTTATCCTTGCGTCTGTACAAGCAAGTCCTTTGCCAAAACAACCAGATTGATAACATCGTCTGCTCACCCATAATCATCGCCGCCGCGATCTCCATCCTGCTCGCCAGTGCCCGCAACAAAACTGCCAAGGAACTGTACGGCTTGCTCCAGGTAAAGGTAAGCGTCGATAAGTTGCGCGATCATTCTTCCGTGCTTCTCCCCGACCTAAATACATACGCTCCCGAGGCCTCCTTCCACGTGGGAAGCCGGATGTACATCGAGCAGCAGCTTCCGGTGCAAGCCGGCTATATCTCCCTTCAGCAAAATTTCTTCGGGACGACTGTCAAGTCCGTCAACTTGAAGAACAGTCTCGAAGCGGCGCGGCAGGAAGCAAATGCGTGGGTTGCGCAAGAGACGGCCTCCAAGATTCGGGAACTCATCCCGCCTGAAATCATCGATGTCGATACAGCGTCGATCCTGTTGAACGCCGTCTACGTCCAGGGATTCTGGTAGTCTCCCTTCCAGTAGAGATACACCAGACCGCAAGAGTTTCACGTGGACTCCGGGAACAGCGTTCTGGCAGACATGCTTTACCAGCACTGTACCTACAGGGTGGGACACGCGGATGCTCTGAGGGCCAGGGCCGTGGAGATACCGTGCAGAGGTCTGAAGGTTTCCATGGTCATCGTCCGTCCAGACGACCCGGACGGACTCGCTCTTCTCCAGGAGAGACTGACACCGGCCAGACTCTGCGAGCTTCTGTCTAGCCTCAAAATGGTCATGAACGTGGAATTGAGCCTTCCCAAGTTTAAACTCGATACAGGCATACTGCTGAAGGACAGCCTCGTTGCCCTAGGCGCAAAGGAGGTGTTCGCTCCTGGCTACGCTGACCTGTCGGGTGTATTTGAGATTGGGCGGCCGGCGGTCGCTAATGTAGTTCACAAGACGTTCGTGGAGGTCGAGGAGGGAGGCATGGACACAGTTTGTTGGAGCGCCACGACGACTCCCATGTGGTGTGCAACGATGCCCCTTTACTCAACACGCTTTTTCGTCGACCATCCATTAATGTTCCTTATCAAGTGCAACGAACCGGACGTGATAATTTGTCTGGGTTTGGTGCGGAGACGGTGAGCACACGCAAGATGGGGATCCGCATTGCCAAATTTTCATTGAACATATATACCGCGAAATTTCTTACATGGTCCACTTCGAGGAAAGGCTTTATGTTGCACGCGATGAAGTGTATATCTAATTCAAGAATGTATTCACATACAGAATGACGTGCTAAGATGCAATAAATTGTGACGTAGAAGACAGCGTATGTGAAATTGTTGGCTGGCTGATAGGATAGGATAGGGATCATTTTAATAAAGTGCCGGCAAACGACGGCTTAACGCCTCGTGACGCTGGCCAAGCGTCGACCCGGGTTTATACCCTACTCTGCACTAGCGCAGTTGGGCCCGTTTGTAGTGGGTCATGGCTGACTTAACTGTCTAAAGGTAAACATTTGCCAGCATATATTAAATGTAGAAATAAAAAGGTCGCAGTTTCGCCCGGAATGGGAATCGTAGATTGTGACAGCAAATTATTACACAGCTACACGAAGTACTCGAAGCTAAACATTTCGACAGAATTACCTGTCTGGTTGGAAAAATTTATTATGACCTTGTGAGTGACTGTGAGGGCCGTCCAGTGGGCCGAGGATGCCGTCAGGACCCATGAACTCCTGGCCGCCACCTAGTCGGGGCATTTGGCCCTCCCAACCAACTCGCAGGACACGCAATAAAGTTATTTCCTCCTCCTTTGTGAGCGACTCCAACCAAATAAGTGAATTTTATTAGCCCGACATTTCGGAGCCCATTCGGTTCCTCCTTCAGGGGGCATTCTTCGAGGGTGGTGGTCTGCAGCCTTTAAAAGGTCCTGTGTAAAAAAAGAAGAGGAGAGCGCGGAAGGTGGGAAGACACTTGACAGACGGGAAGGTGTGAAAGGGTGGGATGGCTGCAGCGGTGCTCGTCGGCCGGAATTACCGATGCTGGGGGCGCTTGACCCACGAGAATGTGCAAGCGAAGATAAAAGGTGAAAGCGAACGTTGGTTGTCAGAAATACGTGAGAAAAAGAAGGCCGCACCTAGAATATTTTGAAACCATATAAGCTTATTGGACAAAGTCTGAAACCATACAACATATCCTAGACGGAGATGGAAACAAACTGGTAGGGGACGCGGCATTAAATTTCAAATTAAAAGATGAGATTGTAGTTGAGAAAAAAAGGGGCACGAAAGAGAACCAGATGGGAATGGAGCTGGCGCTGACAAATTTCAACTGGAAGAAAGCCGAAAAGAAAATTCCCAAGCGCAGAGCCACAGGGCTACACGACGTTCTCGTTAGGCTCATTAATGAACTAGGACCAATAAGCAAGGAAGCTCCATTGAAAGCAGTAGGAAAAAGTTTAAAAGTTAGATGAAAACCAGACAGTTGGTGAGAAAATAGAATCAATTTAATTTATAAAGCTATGGGGGAAAAAGATAGAATTCGCTCGTATAGACCGTGGACCATAACATCGATAATATGGAAGTTATCAATGCAGGCAATTAAAGCTGCAAGCGAGGGCAGATAATAATGGCATTTTGGGAAAACTTCAGACCAGTTTCAGATTAGGTAGGGCCCTTGATGATAACTTATTTGTCCTTACTCAATGTGCTGAAATATTGAGAGTAGAAAGGAGACCGTGCAACGTCTGGCAAATATCTCTGAACAGGAATGCGATAAGTTAGGTCAGAAATATGGCGTTAAAAAAATCAGGTGTTATGGTATTCAATAAAAACAGCGAACACGGGACCAAGAAATACCTCACGTAAAAGAATATAAATATCTTGGCGTATGGATAAACGAAGGCAATAGATACATGGACACATAGGGAAAAAAACAGTAACAGTAAAGGGGAAGAGAAATGCGGCCATAATAAAATCCAGAGTGCTATGGAGGTAAATATTGACACGTGTACTTGTCTTTATCGGGCGACAAGTTTTGTCGCCTAACAAATGTTATCGCACAGCGCGGGACGCGCCTGCATGTATCCGAAGTTTCTGGAAAGTTACCGATGCTTCTATCCGCTGTCTGTTGTCGCCGAACGTTGTGTTATCTGATTTCATCGCTTGACACGAATGGTGTAGAACATTTTAGAAGGCATGCGGGTCCCAATGTTTAATCATAGAGAAAGGAATACAACAAGAGCGGACTCTCCCTTAGAGCCCAGCGGCCGAATTGACTGCAGGGGCTCTATTCTGGACACGCATGGCGGCTGCACGGCCGCCATTATCCGCCATGTTTACTCTCTGATTGGCTGTCGAAAGGTCACGTGTTTTGAAATTTGTGCCGAGAAGCGGAAGTATTGCAAAATGCAATTTTGTGTTTTCATCAAGATGACGAAACGTGACGTGGAGCTGCAAATGTTATAGACTAATACATTTTTTTGGTCCTTGGCAGATATATTGTGATGTTAGCGCTTCAAAAAGAATGTGAGCGGTAGCGTGCAGAAGCTAGTGAAATGCATCTGCAATTGCGCGAATATGTGGTGGCGATTCAAGATATGCGCCATGCCAGCTTGCTGATTGGCTGAAGGAATATCTCATGAGGAGCGTCACAGGAAGGGCTCTTTCGTAAACGTCATTTTGACGATGCGTGACGTTGCGCAGGGCCGCCATTGCTGAGATTTTCCGCCATAATTTTTGCTGCGACGAGCCGCGCGAATTATGCTAATGGGCAGCCATATGCAATGGCAGCCGAGAGGAATGCGCATCGCCACATTTTTCCCGTCGTTTGGCGCCACGAAAATCTTTTGTTCATAACGCGTGCTCATAATATTTGCATCGCTCTCGGGTGGTGTTGGCATTTGTGTTTTGGGCCATCGTTTTTTAAAAGAACGCGTTTATACGAAATAATATTGGTTAAATATAGCAAACTTTCAGCAATGTTGTCCCCTTTTCACTGCTGCATTTGTATTGTAATCGAGATTAATGCCTTTTCGCACAATCAAAAGTTATGACAACGGCCTTTTTCTAACTTACAAAAAGAAATGTACGCAAGGCGGCGCCTTGAAGTTTCCTCCCGCGGTGCGAGTAACCAGCGAAATGAACAAGAGATGGCAGCGCCGGCGCTTGCGTCGCTCTAGTGGATATCTCTGGCGCGCGCAACGCTATCGGTGATATTCGGCCGTTTCTAAGCCAGCCGAGTCGGGCTGGGTCACTTACGTTTCACGAAATAGCGATAACGTGGCCTAGAACGTGCACGCATCACCACTGGTAGGTCGCGTATGTTGTCTCAAGAAAGAAAACAAGCGCGTTGGCGCCAACATGCGATGACTCATTCCATTTTCCAGGGACACGCATCCGAGCTACTGAAGCAGACGACGGCTTGTACGCAGCAGACGACGGAAGCGAGAAGCGTTTTCGACAGAATAATCATACGCTTTGAGATAGCTGCTTTATTTTTACTGCGGAGGAAAACTGTTTTGCTTTACCGATAACGCTACATTCAGTGCCTTCATTTCAGTTTCTTAGGCGAAACGTCAAGTTGGCGTCACGTTATGTAGGCAAAACCGGGACACCAGCGCCATTTTGTTTGCGTCGCGCCTACGTCACGCATCGAAGAAAATGGCGGAATGTCCAGAATAGCGCCCCAGTGCACCAAACCGTCGATGTTAAAACCTGAAGCACACTTCCGGTTTCGGTTTTGTGCGCGCGCGTTTTGAATTCTAGCTGGTGCGTGTCACGCCGGCTCCGTTCTTTTTTTTTTTGCTTTTGCAGGAAATATGTATTTACATGTTTATTTCTTATTAAATATTTATTTGCAAATTATTTTGTTAAGTAAAATTGATTGCGAACGATCTTCATAAGCCTCTATTGAATATGTGCCACGTGCAATTTCATAAAGACGCAAAACACCTTGTGAAACGTAGAAAAATAAACGTTTATTTTATTCTTTGTAAATGCTCGTCGCGGGCTTTTGTGAATTCATCCAGCGTTGTGGCACCAGGTAAGCAGCAGTAGTTTCCGCAGGAAGCTCCACCAGACGACGCGAGCTGAAAAAATTACAAGCGTTATTTTGGTATTAACATCTAAGAATAATGCCTGTAGAGGCGAAGCGTGCGAAAGTGGTGAGTGGGCGGCATTACAAACAAAAGCAGTTCGTATTTACACACACGGCGTAGGAAATAACCAACTCGTCCCAAGCAATACCGTACATACCAAAAACACATTCTAATTCCAAGCATTCCCCTCTTCCCAATACTTATTTCCTGCACTTTAATAGCACGAATGCGCGGGCAACGGCGCGTTTCGCGAACTTGGCTACAACCGACGCGGTAGTACGCTACGAGTACACAGAGGTGGCCACAACACAGCCTCTCAACCAGAGTATGCTGGACGCTCGCAGAATTCCTTCTACTCGCACTCAAGAGAACATGCGTGGGTGCCGTTCAGAAGACAGAATTTTCGAGTTACTAGTTCCTGGCGTTTGAACTCCTTGGCTTATCACTTGTACGTTCTGCAGGCGCAAGCAACGCACTCCCGTGTTATCACTCTTGACGATTGCTCGTCGCGTTTTTGACAAGCGTGGGTACCGAAAGAAGGCTTAAATTGTTGCGGGGACAAAAATTGCGACAAATTTGTCGCAGTGAGATTCAGTACGCGCCAAACTAACTCACCGCGGCCGAGCTGCTTTTCGCTGCGTCACAACAGGCGCGGCGAGCGGGCCTCACATAAAAGTATCGAAAATAATTTTCAACACTATCGGGCGTCAGAGAAAGAAAAGCGCCATGAACTTGTCAGTGCATTAAAGCGAGGAACCGCGCACCACGGCCGACCTGATTTTCGCTAACCGAGTCACAGTGCCAGGCGCGCCCACTGCGCTCGAAAGGTAGCCCAAAAAGTAATTAAATTAGTTTCAATAATGTTGGAAGTCCGAGAAAGCGCCAAAACTTGTCGCAGTAAAATTCCGTAAACGCGGAACTGCGTCACAGCACCCTGTGCGACTAGCGTGCCCAAAAACTACCGAAATTAGTTAAAACAATATTGGGGCTTATAGGAAGCGTCGCGAACATCTCCCAGTACGATTTAATTCAAATGAACTGCTCCACGACGGCCACGCTGTTTTTCGTTAACTGCGTCACAAGTCTAGCCTAGTGGCCGGGCAGTAAGCCTAATTGAATTGCTTGAAGTGCGTCGCACAGACTGTCGAACAATGTTTCTCACCTTGCCGTAGTCCAATAGTGCAGTGCTGCCATGTCGAAGTTCCGAATGAATGCAATAATTCGCCGGGAGGCCACCAAGCCAGGCTAAATCCCAAAATAGAAAAACAGGCAGACGGGTGCCCGAACAGTCCAACGCTCAGACGCGCGGCCGGTCCCTCCCGCTTCGGCGGTGTGTCTGCCGAATGACGCAAACATCTGGCTCATGTCTGGCTCGTCATTCGCCGGTTCGCCTGTCGCTAGGCAACGGAAGTGCGCCACAAAGTTTAATTTAATTTATACGCAGATATATTTAATTTTTCCGGGAAAGAATAAAAAAAAACAATTTCTGTTACTCTCATTTCACATTCTTCTTTTTTTCGATGCTCGCGACCCCAATTCGTCGATGTTAAAAGTATAGCGTGACGTATTTCCTGTTTCCAATTTTCGCCGAGTGTCCGCTCTTGTTCAATCCCTTTCTCTATGGTTTAATCTGGAACATTCGATGATTGCTGTATAAAAGCCGACGCGCTTGACCCGCTGATCAGATTTTCGACGATCGCCGACTGTGTTCGCCGCTATCGTTGTGCTATAAGTGTAGCCTGTTTTGTGGGCACAGGTTCGCCCAATAAAATTTAGTTTTGTCGTTCACAGTGTTGCTACTGTGTCCTTCAACGTCACCACCACGTGACATCTGCACTGTTGTTACTGCGTTGGCGTTTTGTAGGTGCTCTGCGACTGCATTTCCCATTTGTGAGGCGCCAGTGAGTGTTTACCTCAGACGGGCTGTCGCTACATTGAAGCAACTGCCAACACACTTGGAATACAACCTGGGTGCTCACAGCGATGAACAGGCGAGCCAAACCATACACGGTTTCGGCGGAACCGTCTCGGTCTGCAAGCGAGGAGCTTCCGCCACCCCTTCAGGCAGAACGTCACCTGGACGCACACCTTGCTCCAAGCTCAGCGGTGAGGGTGTACCTACGCATAAGACCAAGAGTTGGGGGCAGGGCGTTCACGGATCCTGCGTTCCATGCATCCGACGCAACAACTGTCGAGTCAACCACGGCCACTCTGATCCATCAACATCAAAAACGTTTTAGATTTACAAAGGTGTTTCCAGAATGCTGCAGTCAGATGCAGTTGTTCCAGGAGGTGGTGCGGGATCAACTTGACGCCTTTGTGCGTGGGGCCAATGTGCTCCTCTTTGCATATGGCCCTACCGCTGGGGGCAAAACCCACACGATGCAGGGTCCACCAAATGACCCAGGACTCGTGCCGCGCACCCTCGAACGCCTATTCAAGCTGATCGGATCTCGGGTGTGCAAGGGGGCACCAGTACGCCCGGACTGCTTTGACGATGTGGTGCCGCTCAGCGCCGAGCAGGAGGCCTCTGCGCTCTTGCGGAAAGGCAGATTGTTGGACATGAAGGCAGCCTGCAGCGCCATGGACTTCAGCCGTATTGCCTCAAGTAGCAGCCATGAGTCCCTACTTCACAGCTGTGACAGCAGCTATGATGAAGCACAAGTATCCCTGTGGCTCTCCTTCTATGAAATCTACAACGAGGGAATTTATGACCTGCTGCTCCCATCGGCTGAGGCAGCCGATGGGAGCAGGTGCGCTACTGGCCGCCTTTCTTTGTGGCTGCCTCAGCCGATGGGAGCAGCAGGTCATAAATTCCCTCGTTGTAGATTTCATAGAAGGAGAGCCACAGGGATACTTGTGCTTCATCATAGCTGCTGTCACAGCTGTGAAGTAGGGACTCATGGCTGCTACTTGAGGCAATACGGCTGAAGTCCATGGCGCTGCGGGCTGCCTTCATGTCCAACAATCTGCCTTTCCGCAAGAGCGCAGAGGCCTCCTGCTCGGCGCTGAGCGGCACCACATCGTCAAAGCAGTCCGGGCGTACTGGTGCCCCCTTGCACACCCGAGATCCGATCAGCTTGAATAGGCGTTCGAGGGTGCGCGGCACGAGTCCTGGGTCATTTGGTGGACCCTGCATCGTGTGGGTTTTGCCCCCAGCGGTAGGGCCATATGCAAAGAGGAGCACATTGGCCCCACGCACAAAGGCGTCAAGTTGATCCCGCACCACCTCCTGGAACAACTGCATCTGACTGCAGCATTCTGGAAACACCTTTGTAAATCTAAAACGTTTTTGATGTTGATGGATCAGAGTGGCCGTGGTTGACTCGACAGTTGCGTCGGATGCATGGAACGCAGGATCCGTGAACGCCCTGCCCCCAACTCTTGGTCTTATGCGTAGGTACACCCTCACCGCTGAGCTTGGAGCAAGGTGTGCGTCCAGGTGACGTTCTGCCTGAAGGGGTGGCGGAAGCTCCTCGCTTGCAGACCGAGACGGTTCCGCCGAAACCGTGTATGTTTTGGCTCGCCTGTTCATCGCTGTGAGCACCCAGGTTGTATTCCAAGTGTGTTGGCAGTTGCTTCAATGTAGCGACAGCCCGTCTGAGGTAAACACTCACTGGCGCCTCACAAATGGGAAATGCAGTCGCAGAGCACCTACAAAACGCCAACGCAGTAACAACAGTGCAGATGTCACGTGGTGGTGACGTTGAAGGACACAGTAGCAACACTGTGAACGACAAAACTAAATTTTATTGGGCGAACCTGTGCCCACAAAACAGGCTACACTTATTGCACAACGATAGCGGCGAACACAGTCGGCGATCGTCGAAAATCTGATCAGCGGGTCAAGCGCGTCGGCTTTTATACAGCAATCATCGAATGTTCCAGATTAAACCATAGAGAAAGGGACTGAACAAGAGCGGACACTCGGCGAAAATTGGAAACAGGAAATACGTCACGCTATACTTTTAACATCGACGAATTGGGGTCGCGAGCATCGAAAAAAAGAAGAATGTGAAATGAGAGTAACAGAAATTGTTTTTTTTTATTCTTTCCCGGAAAAATTAAATATATCTGCGTATAAATTAAATTAAACTTTGTGGCGCACTTCCGTTGCCTAGCGACAGGCGAACCGGCGAATGACGAGCCAGACATGAGCCAGATGCAAGGTCGATCCAAATAGGTCGCGAAGCTTCGGGCGAAAAGCGGTTCAGTACAGATTGTCACCGACATCAGCTGGGGGGTTATGGGAGCAGCGATTGAAGCGCGACTATGTTTGGAGGGAACAAACATTGGGAAAGAAAAACGCGTTTTTTAATTCAAACGAGACACATTTAGATTCATTCAACAAAAATAAAATTCCTAGTCAATTTTATATATTCGTGATGAGTTAAGAAAATACGTTTAATTTTATTATTATTAATAAATGCGTTTCTTTTCAGCGCCCATCGCTACAGGGGGCGTTGACGCCACTATCGCTCGCAGTGCAATGCACGTCTTGAAATGGACAGAAAGGCGCACTCGTATCACCTGTTGAAATACGCCCCCCCTCACAATTTGTGCTTTCTTGCTTGTCGAAGTTTGTCTGAATTTGGTGACGCGGGTAGCTTCACTGCTTCTTAATCTGTTCAGTCAAAAGTAGTGAGTTACGACCGCCAGATAATTGTGTAGTTGTTTTCATGCGACTGCGCTGGCCGACGGGCTTGGCATCCGACAATAGGATCAGCACTCTACACCTAAAGCTTTCGTCGGCCTCCAAAGAAAGTATGTTCCATATGTTCTGTGCAGGGTTGCGATTTCGACAATCATACGGCTGGCCTTTTTCCTGCATCGCTTTCCACGCTGAAAGCTCGAAACGCCCATCAAGTCGAATGGCGGGGCAGTTGAATATATAGCTCCAAAGGAAGACCAACATAACAAATTTCGCACCTTCGAAAACAAAATGACGTCACTTCTGCTTTTAACGGACATGGCGTCACGTTATTTTTTTTTCCGCCGGAAGTGTTCCCACCACATACAGATGGCGCTAAGCCCCATGAACCGGCGATGGACCGCCATGTTTTGAACGTATGGGCTCCTATGGAAGCTTCGCTACCAGGTACATTTACCTTGGACACACCGCCGAAGCGGGAGGGACCGGCCGCGCGTCTGAGCGTTGGACTGTTCGGGCACCCGTCTGCCTGTTTTTCTATTTTGGGATTTAGCCTGGCTTGGTGGCCTCCCGGCGAATTATTGCATTCATTCGGAACTTCGACATGGCAGCACTGCACTATTGGACTACGGCAAGGTGAGAAACATTGTTCGACAGTCTGTGCGACGCACTTCAAGCAATTCAATTAGGCTTACTGCCCGGCCACTGGGCTAGACTTGTGACGCAGTTAACGAAAAACAGCGTGGCCGTCGTGGAGCAGTTCATTTGAATTAAATCGTACTGGGAGATGTTCGCGACGCTTCCTATAAGCCCCAATATTGTTTTAACTAATTTCGGTAGTTTTTGGGCACGCTAGTCGCACAGGGTGCTGTGACGCAGTTCCGCGTTTACGGAATTTTACTGCGACAAGTTTTGGCGCTTTCTCGGACTTCCAACATTATTGAAACTAATTTAATTACTTTTTGGGCTACCTTTCGAGCGCAGTGGGCGCGCCTGGCACTGTGACTCGGTTAGCGAAAATCAGGTCGGCCGTGGTGCGCGGTTCCTCGCTTTAATGCACTGACAAGTTCATGGCGCTTTTCTTTCTCTGACGCCCGATAGTGTTGAAAATTATTTTCGATACTTTTATGTGAGGCCCGCTCGCCGCGCCTGTTGTGACGCAGCGAAAAGCAGCTCGGCCGCGGTGAGTTAGTTTGGCGCGTACTGAATCTTACTGCGACAAATTTGTCGCAATTTTTGTCCCCGCAACAATTTAAGCCTTCTTTCGGTACCCACGCTTGTCAAAAACGCGACGAGCAATCGTCAAGAGTGATAACACGGGAGTGCGTTGCTTGCGCCTGCAGAACGTACAAGTGATAAGCCAAGGAGTTCAAACGCCAGGAACTAGTAACTCGAAAATTCTGTCTTCTGAACGGCACCCACGCATGTTCTCTTGAGTGCGAGTAGAAGGAATTCTGCGAGCGTCCAGCATACTCTGGTTGAGAGCCTGTGTTGTGGCCACCTCTGTGTACTCGTAGCGTACTACCGCGTCGGTTGTAGCCAAGTTCGCGAAACGCGCCGTTGCCCGCGCATTCGTGCTATTAAAGTGCAGGAAATAAGTATTGGGAAGAGGGGAATGCTTGGAATTAGAATGTGTTTTTGGTATGTACGGTATTGCTTGGGACGAGTTGGTTATTTCCTACGCCGTGTGTGTAAATACGAACTGCTTTTGTTTGTAATGCCGCGCACTCACCACTTTCGCACGCTTCGCCTCTACAGGCATTATTCTTAGATGTCAATACCAAAATAACGCTTGTAATTTTTTCAGCTCGCGTCGTCTGGTGGAGCTTCCTGCGGAAACTACTGCTGCTTACCTGGTGCCACAACGCTGGATGAATTCACAAAAGCCCGCGACGAGCATTTACAAAGAATAAAATAAACGTTTATTTTTCTACGTTTCACAAGGTGTTTTGCGTCTTTATGAAATTGCACGTGGCACATATTCAATAGAGGCTTATGAAGATCGTTCGCAATCAATTTTACTTAACAAAATAATTTGCAAATAAATATTTAATAAGAAATAAACATGTAAATACATATTTCCTGCAAAAGCAAAAAAAAAAAGAACGGAGCCGGCGTGACACGCACCAGCTAGAATTCAAAACGCGCGCGCACAAAACCGAAACCGGAAGTGTGCTTCAGGTTTTAACATCGACGGTTTGGTGCACTGCAGTCAATTCGGCCGCTGGGCTCTAAGGGAGTGTCCGCTCTTGTTGTATTCCTTTCTCTATGATTAAACGTTGGGACCCGCATGCCTTCTAAAATGTTCTACACCATTCGTGTCAAGCGATGAAATCAGATAACACAACGTTCGGCGACAACAGACAGCGGATAGAAGCATCGATAACTTTCCAGAAACTTCGGATACATGCAGGCGCGTCCCGCGCTGTGCGATAACATTTGTTAGGCGACAAAACTTGTCGCCCGATAAAGACAAGTACACGTGTCAATATTGTACCTCCATAGCACTCTGGATTTTATTATGGCCGCATTTCTCTTCCCCTTTACTGTTACTGTTTTTTTCCCTATGTGTCCATGTATCTATTGCCTTCGTTTATCCATACGCCAAGATATTTATATTCTTTTACGTGAGGTATTTCTTGGTCCTGTGTTCGCTGTTTTTATTGAATACCATAACACCTGGTTTTTTTAACGCCATATTTCTGACCTAACTTATCGCATTCCTGTTCAGAGATATTTGCCAGACGTTGCACGGTCTCCTTTCTACTCTCAATATTTCAGCACATTGAGTAAGGACAAATAAGTTATCATCAAGGGCCCTACCTAATCTGAAACTGGTCTGAAGTTTTCCCAAAATGCCATTATTATCTGCCCTCGCTTGCAGCTTTATTTGCCTGCATTGATAACTTCCATATTATCGATGTTATGGTCCACGGTCTATACGAGCGAATTCTATCTTTTTCCCCCATAGCTTTATAAATTAAATTGATTCTATTTTCTCACCAACTGTCTGGTTTTCATCTAACTTTTAAACTTTTTCCTACTGCTTTCAACAGAGCTTCCTTGCTTATTGGTCCTAGTTCATTAATGAGCCTAACCAGAACGTCGTGTAGCCCTGTGGCTCTGCGCTTAGGAATTTTCTTTTCGGCTTTCTTCCAGTTGAAATTTGTCAGCGCCAGCTCCATTCCCATCTGGTTCTCTTTCGTGCCCCTTTTTTTCTCAACTACAATCTCATCTTTTAATCTGAAATTTAATGCCGCGTCCCCTACCAGTTTGTTTCCATCTCCGTCTAGGATATGTTGTATGGTTTCAGACTTTGTCCAATAAGCTTATATGGTTTCAAAATATTCTAGGTGCGGCCTTCTTTTTCTCACGTATTTCTGACAACCAACGTTCGCTTTCACCTTTTATCTTCGCTTGCACATTCTCGTGGGTCAAGCGCCCCCAGCATCGGTAATTCCGGCCGACGAGCACCGCTGCAGCCATCCCACCCTTTCACACCTTCCCGTCTGTCAAGTGTCTTCCCACCTTCCGCGCTCTCCTCTTCTTTTTTTACACAGGACCTTTTAAAGGCTGCAGACCACCACCCTCGAAGAATGCCCCCTGAAGGAGGAACCGAATGGGCTCCGAAATGTCGGGCTAATAAAATTCACTTATTTGGTTGGAGTCGCTCACAAAGGAGGAGGAAATAACTTTATTGCGTGTCCTGCGAGTTGGTTGGGAGGGCCAAATGCCCCGACTAGGTGGCGGCCAGGAGTTCATGGGTCCTGACGGCATCCTCGGCCCACTGGACGGCCCTCACAGTCACTCACAAGGTCATAACAAATTTTTCCAACCAGACAGGTAATTCTGTCGAAATGTTTAGCTTCGAGTACTTCGTGTAGCTGTGTAATAATTTGCTGTCACAATCTACGATTCCCATTCCGGGCGAAACTGCGACCTTTTTATTTCTACATTTAATATATGCTGGCAAATGTTTACCTTTAGACAGTTAAGTCAGCCATGACCCACTACAAACGGGCCCAACTGCGCTAGTGCAGAGTAGGGTATAAACCCGGGTCGACGCTTGGCCAGCGTCACGAGGCGTTAAGCCGTCGTTTGCCGGCACTTTATTAAAATGATCCCTATCCTATCCTATCAGCCAGCCAACAATTTCACATACGCTGTCTTCTACGTCACAATTTATTGCATCTTAGCACGTCATTCTGTATGTGAATACATTCTTGAATTAGATATACACTTCATCGCGTGCAACATAAAGCCTTTCCTCGAAGTGGACCATGTAAGAAATTTCGCGGTATATATGTTCAATGAAAATTTGGCAATGCGGATCCCCATCTTGCCTGTGCTCACCGTCTCCGCACCAAACCCAGACAAATTATCACGTCCGGTGGACGTATAGTGGACGTATGCCACGCCTGCGGAAGACTCGGGCATCGCGCCGATGTATGTCCAACACCGAGCGACGTCATCTGTCGGGGATGCGGCCTGCCAAATCCCAATGAGCAGCATCAATGCACCCCAAAATGCAAGATCTGCGGTGGACCGCACCTTACAGCCGGTAAAGAGTGTGCGCGCAGATTCAAGACGCCGTACATAGTTCGCCGACGACGCTTCGAGCGTGCCAGGCAGCAAGAGCAGCTCCCTACGCCAGCACCAACAGCACCAACTGCACCATCCAGCACCAACCGTAGGGGCAGAAGCCGCTTGCGCTCGAGAAGCCGCTCTACAAGCCGACGGGGCTCCAGAAGTCGCTCTACCTCGAGATCGCGACTTACATCACCTTCTTCAGCGCGCTCCATCTCCAGAAGCTGCTCCAAGTCCCGTACTGGGAGCGACTCCTCCAACAGCTCACGTTCGAAGACCCCCAACGGCGGTAAAGGCAAGTCCTCTCTAACGTGGGCCGATAGGGCCCGTGGCAACCAAACGCTGGCGTCCAACTCTCAAGACTCGCGCGACCTGCGTCTCACGAATGAGCTCGAAGAGCTTAGGCGTGCCAATGATAGTCTTAGAAAGGAAAACGCTCTGTTCAAGCAGGAAATCAGTCGGCTAGCCGCTGAGATGGCGGAAATACGAAGATTGGCGCTCACACAGTCTGCTTCTCAGCCTGCCGCACGCTCTTCGGCCATGGACACAGTGGAGGCCCCTCCCAAGACGGTTGCAGTGAAGCGGCGTGCCCTGGATGACTCAAGGGGAGACGAGATGGTAGAACTCCTGTCTGACCTCAAGAACGCCATCTCCAACATACAGACAGGTCTCTCTCACGTACAAGAAATGATCGCGCACCCTCAGCTGGGCCTGGTCGCCCTCAGCACTAGAATACTTAGGCTGGAGGGAACCAGCCACGGATCTTTGCCAAGCACATCTACAGCACAAGTCCCAAAGTTGCCCAGCGTCATTGCCTCACCGACGGAGGGTGCCATTATGAATGCGGCACTTTCGCAATTCATTCCCAAGCCCAAACATGGATAACGTAACTAACGTCATAACAATGTGGCAGTGGAATTGCGCAGGGTTCGCCAGCAAACGGGCGACCCTGCGACAATACCTAAAAAGCGTAAAGGACAAACCCCAAGTAATCGCCTTGCAAGAAACGATCACATCATCACCTATCAAGCTCCCCGGTTTCCTTACGGTGGCTTCCACTGAAGGAGGAAGGGGGGTCGCTATCCTGGTCAGCAAAAAGTTCACGTGCCTTCAGCGAGACCTTGGTCCCGCGGACAATGGGATTGAGTACGTCATGGCCGAACTCCTTGTCGACCCCCCTACGCAGCGCTTAAGAAGAAACAGTATCTTCATACTGAATGTTTACTGCAGACCCAGCGTTCACAGAGCCAGGCCTAGTGGTATTCTCAAGAAGGCCGTGCATTTGGCTGGCTGTCAGCCTCTAGTCGTCATGGGGGATTTTAATGCCCAGCATCAGGCGTGGGGCTATTGTACCAATACCAAGAAGGGCAGAGACATATGGGATGCGGCAGCGGAGGAAGATCTTACGCTGATAACCGATAAAGACTTTCCAACCAGGAGAGGGAACTCGGTATGCCGAGATACGACTCCGGATCTTACCTTTGTCAAGAATCTGGAAAACGTCAAGTGGACCAACACAGCCATGGACCTCGGTAGCGATCATTGCATCATTGAAGCTGTGATCAAGACTGCCCGCAACAAAACGAGGACCTTTAGGTTCACTGACTGGGACTTGTTCCGAGCCAATCGCTCCGAGCGCGTCCTTAACGATGATATGGACCTAGACTCTTGGTGCGACGAGATAAAGAAGGATGCGGCTAGAGCCACCAAGGAGGTGACAACTGATCTGGAGGTGGACAGGATGGACAGTAGGCTGGCGCATCTTTCGGAAGCCAAGCAGGCACTGCTCGCGAGATGGAAGACTCAGCGCCATAACAGAAGACTACGCAAGAAAATCTCCGATATAAACAAGATGATAGAGTCTCATTGCAAGGTGCTATGCAAGCAGCAATGGGACGAGCTGTGCGACTCGGTGGAGGGCCAGCTCAAGAACGGTAAAAGCTGGGGTCTCCTTAAGCACCTACTGCACGATGGCAACACCAAGTCCAACCAGAAGAGAGCTTTGGCGAAAGCTGTCCATTTGGCCACCGACTCGACTCCAGATGAGGCAGTCATGGAGCACCTCATAGACAAGTACCTGGCGGCCACGGAAGATCCGGTGCCCCCCCCCCCAGTTTCCCGAGTACGAAGGGCGTGACGTACCATCTATGGACGAGGATTTCACCGTGGCTGAGGTCAAGCGAGTTCTCGCATCCCTCAACGGCAGATCTGCCCCTGGGCCCGACGGGATCACCAACAAAATGCTCAAGCATCTCGACGACGCCTCAATCGAGTTTCTTACGCGCAAGATGAATGATATCTGGTGCAGCGGCCTCATTCCCAAGAGCTGGAAAGCAGCCTACACAGAACTCATACCGAAGCCAGGTAAGGCGCCGAGCATCGACAATCTAAGGCCCATCTCCCTGACATCGTGTGTTGGAAAGATGGCCGAACACGCCATGCTTAACCGCCTCACTGACCATCTCGAGTCTAACGAATGCTATACACACAACATGATTGGATTTCGGTGGGGGCTTTCGACTCAGGACGCCATGAGACTAATCAAGCACCAGATCATTGACTCTACCTCCGCCGACACTAAGGCAATTCTCGGCTTGGATCTGGAAAAGGCTTTTGACAACATATCGCACGCCTTTATTCTCAAGAGCCTGACAGAGTGTAACGTCGGCAAACGGGCGTACAATTTCGTGCGATCCTTCCTTTCCTCAAGGTCGACTAGACTCAAGATTGACGAGTTTTTGACCCACGAAATCCAGCTGGGGCCAAAGGGAACACCTCAGGGGGCGGTGATCTCCCCGACGCTGTTCAACATCTCCCTGATCAACCTGTCGAGGGCCTTGAACAAAATCCCCAACATTAACCACACGATCTACGCGGATGACATCACCATCTGGTGCTCCAGTGGATGTGAAGGGCAGGTCGAGGGTGCTTTGCAAGAGGCCATCGATGTGACGGAGCGGTATCTTATCCCCACCGGGCTAAGGTGCTCGCCCGCTAAATCCGAGCTCTTGCTCTACAAGAAGAGGCCCAGAGGCGGTTCACACCGGTCCTGGAAGCCAGCAACAGAGAGCCACATTACATTATTCACCGGCAAGGGCTCCCCAGTACCGCGGGTAGACACTATCAGGGTCCTAGGGATGTTTATCGAGTCGAACGGGGCCAATGGAGCCGCCCTCAAACGCATTTGTTCCAAGACCGAAAGCGCCCTCGGCCTGATCCGAAGAATCGCCAACAGGTACCGCGGAATCAAGGAAGACAATCTGATCCGGATTATCCACGCCTTCGTGCTATGCCACCTCGCTTATTCAGGGGCTATGCACAACTGGCTCGTATCGGAGCGCAACAAGATCAATGCCCTAATCAGAAGAGTCTTCAAGCTTGCCCTCGGCCTTCCCATCCGAACGCACACAAAAGACCTCCTCAATCTGGGAATTCACAACACGTTCGAAGAAATCGTTGAAGCCCAAGAATTTTCCCAGTTTGTCAGACTCTCCGGTACCCCAGCGGGCCGAGCCATACTTGGCAAGCTGGGACGTAACCCCATGGTCGTCAGTCTCGACGCTGTGAAGCTTCCCAGTGACGTCAGGTCCAAGATTTACATACACCGGATGCCACGAAATATGCATCCCACCTACAACGAAGGACGAAGACGAGCCAGGGGTAAAGCTCTGCTCGCCAGTGCCCGCTTGAACAAGGACCGCACATGCTTCGTAGACGCTGCTTCGTACGTTCAAGAAGAGGCCTTCTCCTCAGTGGTCATCGACTGTGACTCTAAAATCCTTAGCTGCGCTACCGTCCGCACTTCTAATTCCAGCGTTGCAGAGCAAGTTGCTATTGCTCTTGCATTGACGGACAGTGCACATGACACGATTTATTCGGATTCCAAGGCCGCTGTCAGGGCCTTTCAGATGGGAGTGGCTCCCCAGGCCCTACGTATCATCCGAAGTGCCAAAGACATGAAACATCACTCTTTGGCCTGGTTCCCTGCACACCTTGGAACAATTGAGGGTGCCTCGATCAACCCCAACGAGGAGGCGCACTCGGCTGCACGAGGTTTGACTGACCGTGCGCCGGGCAACGCGTCCTCTCCTGGGCGACCCGAGCCTCTCTGCTCGTACAACGAAATCTGCAAATACAATTATCTATCAAGAAGAGTCCTACCTTCGCCGCACTCCTCGCTGTGCAGGGCCCAGGCAGTCACTCTCAGACTTCTACAAACAAGCACTTACCCGAGCCCCGCGGCGCTGCACACAATGTACCCCGAACGGTTCCCAAGCCCGGACTGCCCTCTGTGTGGCGATTATGCGGACTTCGAACATGTCCTGTGGGGCTGCGCCTCTGCCGGTCCCCCTTTCACTCACGAGGAAATGATGAGGCTAATTAGGGCCCAGGATCCGACCTCTCAAATCCTGGCAGTCCAGAGGGCTCGCGACAGGGCCGTCAGGTTCCACCTGATGGTCCCCGAGTGGGCCTAGCCAGGTGGCGTGGAGTTTACTTGCGTCTATAGTGGACAAAATAAAGTTGTTTCACTCACTCACTCACTCACGTCCGGTTCGTTGCACTTGATAAGGAACATTAATGGATGGTCGACGAAAAAGAGTGTTGAGTAAAGGGGCATCGTTGCACACCACATGGGAGTCGTCGTGGCGCTCCAACAAACCGTGTCCATGCCTCCCTCCTCGACCTCCACGAACGTCTTGTGAACTACATTAGCGACCGCCGGCCGCCCAATCTCAAATACACCCGACAGGTCAGCGTAGCCAGGAGCGAACACCTCCTTTGCGCCTAGGGCAACGAGGCTGTCCTTCAGCAGTATGCCTGTATCGAGTTTAAACTTGGGAAGGCTCAATTCCACGTTCATGACCATTTTGAGGCTAGACAGAAGCTCGCAGAGTCTGGCCGGTGTCAGTCTCTCCTGGAGAAGAGCGAGTCCGTCCGGGTCGTCTGGACGGACGATGACCATGGAAACCTTCAGGCCTCTGCACGGTATCTCCACGGCCCTGGCCCTCAGAGCATCCGAGTGTCCCACCCTGTAGGTACAGTGCTGGTAAAGCATGTCTGCCAGAACGCTGTTCCCGGAGTCCACGTGAAACTCTTGCGGTCTGGTGTATCTCTACTGGAAGGGAGACTACCAGAATCCCTGGACGTAGACGGCGTTCAACAGGATCGACGCTGTATCGACATCGATGATTTCCGGCGGGATGAGTTCCCGAATCTTGGAGGCCGTCTCTTGCGCAACCCACGCATTTGCTTCCTGCCGCGCCGCTTCGAGACTGTTCTTCAAGTTGACGGACTTGACAGTCGTCCCGAAGAAATTTTGCTGAAGGGAGATATAGCCGGCTTGCACCGGAAGCTGCTGCTCGATGTACATCCGGCTTCCCACGTGGAAGGAGGCCTCGGGAGCGTATGTATTTAGGTCGGGGAGAAGCGCGGAAGAATGATCGCGCAACTTATCGACGCTTACCTTTACCTGGAGCAAGCCGTACAGTTCCTTGGCAGTTTTGTTGCGGGCACTGGCGAGCAGGATGGAGATCGCGGCGGCGATGATTATGGGTGAGCAGACGATGTTATCAATCTGGTTGTTTTGGCAAAGGACTTGCTTGTACAGACGCAAGGATAACTTCAGCAGAGAGGCATCTATGTTTGGGGACTTCATTCTGCCAGTGCTGAAGAGGAGGAGAAGCAATGCAGCCACAAGTAAGTTGAAATTCCGACGCTCTTCGTAAAATGGAAAGTATACATAGCGAGATAGAGCATGAACATTCTAGAAAAAAATAGAGTACTTATCACATGAGAGATTGTTACGGTGAAGTGAAGGAAGTTGAATTAGACTAGAGGAAGACGCCATTGGAATATGAACCTGGCAACGTTTAACGCTGGAACGTTATCTAGTGAGGCGAGTTTAGCAGTGCTATTGGAAGAATTAGAGGGCAGTAAATGGGATATAATAGGGCTCAGTGAAGTTAGGAGGCCAAAAGAAGCATATACAGTGCTAAAAAGCGGACACGTCCTGTGCTACCGGGGCTTAGCGGAGAGAAGAGAACTAGGCGTCGGATTCCTGATTAATAAGAAAATAGCTGGTAGCATACAGGAATTCTATAGCATTAACGAGAGGGCGGCAGGTCTTGTTGTGAAACCTAATAAGAAGTACAAAATGAAGATTGTACAGGTCTACGCCCCTACATCCAGTCATGATGACCAGCAAGTCGAAAGCTTCTATGAAGACGTGGAATCGGCGATGGGTAGAGTGAAAACTAAATACACTATACTAATGGGCGACTTTAATGCCAAGGTAGGCAAGAAGCAGGCTGGAGACAAGGCAGTGGGGGAATATGGCATAGGTACTAGGAATATCAGGGGAGAGTTATTAGTAGAGTTTGCGGAACAGAATAATATGAGGATAATGAATACCTTCTTCCGCAAGCGGGATAGCCGAAAGTGGACGTGGAGGAGCCCGAACGGCGAGACTAGAAATGAAATAGACTTCATACTCTGCGCTAACCCTGGCATCATACAAGATGTGGACGTGCTCGGCAAGGTGCGCTGCAGTGACCACAGGATGGTAAGAACTCGATCGCCTTAACTTGAGGAGGGAACGGAAGAAACTGATACATAAGAAGCCGATCAATGAGTTAGCGGTAAGAGGGAAAATAGAGGAATTCCAGATCAAGCTACAGAACAGGTATTCGGCTTTAGCTCAGGAAGAGGACCTTAGAGTTGAAGCAATGAACGACAATCTTGTCGGCATCATTAAGGAATGTGCAATGGAAGTCGGTGGTAACTCCGTTAGGCAGGATACGAGTAAACTATCGCAGGAGACGAAAGATCTGATCAAGAAACGCCAATGTATGAAAGCCTCTAACCCTACAGCTAGAATAGAACTGGCAGAACTTTCGAAGTTAATCAACAAGCGTAAGACAGCTGACATAAGGAAGTATAATATAGATAGAATTGAACTTGCTCTCAGGAACGGAGGAAGCCTAAAAACAGTGAAGAAGAAACTAGGAATTGGCAAGAATCAGATGTATGCGTTAAGAGACAAAGCCGGCAATATCATTACTAATATGGATGGGATAGTTCAGGTGGCTGAGGAGTTCTATAGAGATCTATACAGTACCAGTGGCACCCACGACGATAATCTAATAGAAAATAGTCTAGAGGAATTCGAAATCCCACAGGTAACGCCGGAAGAAGTAAAGAAAGCCTTGGGAGATATGCAAAGAGGGAAGGCAGCTGGGGAGGATCAGGTAACAGCAGATCTGTTGAAGGATGGTGGGCAGATTGTTCTAGAGAAACTGGCCACCCTGTATACGCAATGCCTCATAACGTCGAGCGTACCGGAATCTTGGAAAAACGCTAACATAATCCTAATCCATAAGAAAGGGGACGCCAAAGTCTTCAAAAATTATAGACCGATCAGCTTACTGTCCGTTGCCTACAGACTATTTACTAAGGTAATCGCAAATAGAATCAGGAACACCTTAGACTTCTGTCAAGCAAAGGACCAGGCAGGATTCCGTAAAGGCTACTCAACAATAGATCATATTCACACTATCAATCAGGTGATAGAGAAATGTGCAGAATATAACCAACCCTTATATATAGCTTTCATTGATTACGAGAAAGCATTTGATTCTGTCGAAACCTCAGCAGTCATGGAGGCATTACGGAATCAGGGTGTAGACGAGCCGTATGTAAAAATACTGAAAGATATCTATAGCGGCTCCACAGCCACCGTAGTCCTCCATAAAGAAAGTAACAGAATCCCAATAAAGAAAGGCATCAGGCAGGGGGATACGATCTCTCCAGTGCTATTCACAGCGTGTTTACAGGAGGTATTCAGAGACCTGGATTGGGAAGAAATGGGGATAAAAGTTAATGGAGAATACCTTAGTAACTTGCGATTCGCTGATGATATTGCCTTGCTTAGTAACTCAGGTGACCAACTGCAATGCATGCTCACTGACCTGGAGAGGCAAAGCAGAAGAGTGGGTCTAAAAATTAATCTGCAGAAAACGGAATGTTTAACAGTCTCGGAAGAGAACAGCAATTTACAATAGGCAGCGAGGCACTGGAAGTCGTAAGGGAATACATCTACTTAGGGCAGGTAGTGACTGCGGATCCGGATCATGAGACGGAAATAATCAGAAGAATAAGAATGGGCTGGGGTGCGTTTGGCAGGCATTCTCAGATCATGAACAGCAGGTTGCCATTATCCCTCAAGAGAAAAGTGTATAATAGCTGTGTCTTACCAGTACTCACCTACGGGGCAGAAACCTGGAAGCTTACGAAAAGGGTTCTACTTAAATTAAGGACGACGCAATGAGCTATGGAAAGAAGAATGATAGGTGTAACGTTAAGGGATAAGAAAAGAGCAGATTGGGTGAGGGAACAAACGCGAGTTAATGATATCTTAGTTGAAATCAAGAAAAAGAAATGGGCATGGGCAGGACACGTAATGAGGAGGGAAGATAACCGATGGTCATTAAGAGTTACAGAATGAATTCCAAGGGAAGGGAAGCGTAGCAGAGGGCGGCAGAAAGTTAGGTGGGCGGATGAGATTAAGAAGTTTGCAGGGACGGCATGGCCACAGTTAGTACATGACCGGGGTTGTTGGAGAAATATGGGAGAGACCTTTGCCCTGCAGTGGGCGTAACCAGGCTGATGATGATGATGATGATGATGATGATGATGATGATGATGAGAGGAAGACGAAGTCTGGCAGTTGCCTGAACGCCATATCCATCATTTGTAAATATACGTTATTTTATACTCGTGGGCCTGCTTTCTTCCCGCAACATTTTGGTGGAGGTGCCGGGGTACAACCACGGAACTTCGCAGCGGACGTCATCTACCTGCTGCAACAATGGCAAATCAACCGACACAAGCGACAATGCCTCGGCAGCCCATGCCAACGGTCATCCTCACTCACCCACGGGACCCGGGAACATTTCGTGGCACGGACAACGCCGACGTCGAGTTCTGGCTTACGATGTACGAGCGAGTATGCGACAACAACAGGTGGGATCCTACAATGATGCTTGCAAAGGTAATATTTTATCTGAGGGGAACTGCGAAGCAATGGTATGACACACATGAAGCTGACCTAACGAGCTGGGATGTCTGCAAAGAAAAAATGCGTGACCTGTTTGGCAGACCTGTCGGTCGTCAGCTGGCAGCAAAAAAAGAACTTGCGTGCCACGCTCAGACGTCCACAGAATCCTATGTCGTGTACATACAGGATGTGCTGGCCCTCTGTCGCAAGGCTGATGACAACATGACCGAGGCAGACAAGATTGGCCATATATTGAAAGGTATTGCAGACGATGCCTTCAATCTCTTGATCTGTAAGGATTGTGCCACTGTGGATGCAATTATTAAGGAGTGCCGGCGCTTCGAACAAGCGAAGGGCCGCCGCGTCACTCAAACTTTCGACCGCTTGCCCAATACCGCCCCGACATCTTCTTGCGAAGACCCTCCGCGGTTCGTTCAGCCCACAGGACCGGAAGAAATAACGCGCATCGTTCGCCGTGAGCTTGAGGCCATGGCCCCGGCTCCAGTTCGTTCAGACTGTCGGGAAAGCGTACCCGCTATCTCCCTTATACAAGTGGTCGTTCGGGAGGAAATAGCAAGTTTGGGCATTCCATCTCTCTGCTCGGTCCGCCATACAAACACCTACCAAATTTCTCCGACCACTCGCTCCCAGACGCAAAGCTTTCCACCACTCCGTCGCAACCCAGCTGAATGGCGCACAGCGGATGATAAACCCATCTGTTTTAATTGTTCCGGTATTGGACACATCGCCCGTCATTGCCGCAACCACTGGTCGTCTCCTCCTCGGTGGTCGTCTCCTAGTCACTACCGCCAAGTACCAGACAATCGTACTTTCTCGCCCTATACGCCGACTAGGAACATCAACGCCGACAGTGCTCCACCAAGATCTAGCCGCTCCCCGTCTCCGCAGGGTCGTAGGTCCCGTTCGCCTCTCGTTCACCGCTCTTCGTCCCCTTCTGCAACCGGTCGCTTCGCTTCGGGAAACTAGGCGGTGCAGCTCCCGGAGGTGAAGCTGCAACTCCGACCCGGCCCACAAATCCTCTGTTGACCATGCCTACATGTGGAAACCTACTGGACATTGAAGTTGATGGCGTTCCTGTTAGATCTCTCGTTAATACAGGAGCGCAGCTTTCAGTTATGAGCGCTGCTCTCCGCCGAAGGCTCAAAAAGGTTCTGACCCCCGCTGTACCGTGCACCGTGCGAGTCGCCGATGGGAGTACGTCACCTGTCCTTGGAATGTGCACAGCACGTGTGACCATTGGGGGCCATTATACCGTTGTTCTATTTATCGTCCTTGAACACTGTCCACACGACCTAATTCTCGGCCTCGACTTCCTTTCGAAACACTCTGCCCAAATTGACTGCTCCGCAGGTGTTGTACAGTTGGATCTGCCGCTTCCTGCCGACGCAACCACTTGTGCTCCACACCGCTTATGTTCTGCTGAATTTGCAAGGCTGTCTCCACAGGCGGCTACAAATGTCCTCCTGACGCCCTGTCCTCCCGCACCTGATGGCGAGTACGTCGTGTCGCCGCTTACTGACGTGGTTTCGTCGCGTAATATTGCCCTACCAAGCACCTTAATTCGGATCCGCGAAAACTGCGCTCGCGTGCCCATCCTCAATTTTGGGTTTTCGTCACATGTGTTGCCACACGGTATCGCCATAGCGCATATCACTCCTTTGGAAGAATTTCAGATTTCTTTTTTGACCTCTGAATCCTTCCTCAGTACGAACGGACCTTTGTCATCCACTCCTTCGTACTCGACGCCTGCGGACGATGTTTCTAAGATGATCGCCCCCGACCTTCCTTCCGAGCAAACAACAGCTCTTAGTCACCTCCTGTCATCTTATCGGGACATCTTTGATTTGGACGACCGTCCACTTGGCCAGACATTTATTGTCACGCATCGCATCAACACCGGTGACGCCAGCCCCATTCATAGGCGACCATATCGTGTCTCGGCAACAGAAAGGGCCATCATACAGAAAGAGGTAGACAGGATGATGGACAGGGACATCGTTGAACCTTCCAGTAGCCCGTGGGCATCACCGGTTGTCTTAGCAAAGAAAAAAGACAACTCGTGGTGCTTCTGCGTTGACTACCGTCACCTCAACCGGATAACAAAGAAGGGTGTTTATCCCCTGCCTCGCATTGATGACGCTCTTGACTGCCTTCACGGATCCCAATACTTTTCATCAATTGACCTCCGCTCCGGCTATTGGCAGATTCGCGTCGATGAGATGGACCGCGAGAAAACCGCCTTCGTCACACCGGACGGTCTGTACCAATTTAAAGTCATGCCCTTTGGATTATGCAATGCGCCAGCTACATTCGAGCGCATGATGGACTCTCTTTGGCGCGGCTTGAAGTGGTCTACATGCCTGTGTTACCTAGACGATGTGATTGTGTTTTCGCCGAACTTTGAGAGCCACCTGCGGCGCCTCACAACCATACTCTTCGTGTTTCGCAGGGCTGGCCTTCAGCTAAACTCCTCCAAGTGCCATTTCGGTCGCCGTGAAATCAACATGCTTGGTCATCTCGTAAACGCCGCCGGAATCCAACCTGATCCACAGAAAGTTCACACCGTGCGAAATTTTCCTGTACCTTGTTCAACGAACGATGTCCGTAGTTTTCTGGGCTTATGTTCTTATTTCCGGCGATTTGTGAAAACTTTTGCCAACATCGTTCACCCTCTCACTGACCTTCTTAAGAAAGACGTCTCTTTCTCTTGGGGACCACTGCAGGAGAAAGCCTTTGCTACCCTGATTGAGCGGCTTACAACTTCCCCAATTCTGTCACACTTCGACCCTTCTGCGCCCGCTGAAGCACGAACTGACGCGAGTGGTCATGGCATCGGCGCTGTCCTCGCTCAGCGTCAGCAGGGCCAAGACCATGTCATCGCTTACGCTCGCCACCTTCTTTCCACGCCCGAGTGAAATTACTCCATTACTGAGAGAAAATATCTCGCGCTCGTATGGGCGGTCGCGAAATTTCGGCCATACCTTTTCGGTCGGAGCTTCTGCGTTGTAACCGATCATCACGCCCTCTGCTGGCTCTTCTCTTTGAAGGACCCAACTGGACGACTTGCACGTTGGGCACTGCGCCTACAAGAATATACATTTTCCTTTATATATAAGTCAGGACGCCTGCATAAAGACGCTGACTGCCTGTCCCGGAATCCCCGGCCACGGCGGCCGCATTTCGATGGGGGCGAAATGCGAAAACACCCGTGTACTTAGATTTAGGTGCACGTTAAAGAACCCCAGGTGGTCAAAATTTCCGGAGTCCACCACTACGGCGTGCCTCATAATCAGAAAGCGGTTTTGGCACGTAAAACCCCATATATTATTATTATTATTATTATTGCCTGTCCCGGAATCCCATGGATCAACCGGACGATACCGATGCAGACTCGGACATCAGTGTTCTGTCCCTCTCCGGCTTCCTCCATATTGGCGACGAGCAGCGCAAGGATCTTGTTCTACGAACACTTATGGAACGCCTAAGCTACTCGCCCAATGACCCATCTCTTCGGATGTTCACCTTGCGCGATGAAACTTTATACCGTCGCAGCGTTCGTCCTGTCGGCCCGGAGCTCCTCCTAGTCGTCCCCAAGCACCTTCGACTCGCCGTGCTCCAGCAACTTCATGACGCTCCTACTGCTGGACATCTGGGCATCACTCGTACTTACGACCACCTGCGGCGCCGCTTCTTCTGGCCCGCCATTTATCGCTCTGTGCGCCGTTATGTCGCTTCTTGCGACCTGTGTCAGCGCCGGAAGAAGCGTGCTATGCCTCCCGCTGGTTTGCTTCAACCAATTGATATACCTACAGAGCCCTTCTTCCGTGTGGGCCTCGACCTCCTTGGTCCGTTTCCAATTTCCATCAAAGGAAACAAATGGATTGCTGTAGCAACCGATTATGCCACGAGATATGCCATCGCACGAGCGCTGCCAACCAGCTGCGCTACAGATGTCGCCGACTTCTTACTATGCGACGTCATCCTGCACCACGGCGCCCCTCGCCAGTTGCTGACGGATCGCGGCCGCTACTTTCTATCGAAGGTCGTTGATGATCTGCTGCGCTCCTGTTCTACAGAACATCAGATTGCTACGGCGTACCACCCTCAAACGAACGGCCTCGCCGAGCGACTCAACCGCACACTCACTGAAATGCTCGCCATGTACGTTTCCAACGATCACCGCGACTGGGACGTCGCTTTACCATAGGTCACTTTCGCATACAACTCGTCCCGTCACGACACTGCCGGATTTTCACCATTTTTCCTTTTGTATGGCCGCGACCCCACCTTGCCTTTTGACACGTTGCTACCTTCCGCAGTACAGTCACCCAGCACTGGTTACGCTCGCGATGCTATTGACTTAGCCGCCCAGGCCCGAGATGTCGCCCGTCATCGCCTCAAAGTCTCGCAAGCTTCTCAAAAGCGACGCTACGACCTTCGGCACCGAGACCACCATTTTTCGCCTGGTTCCCTTGTCCTTCTCTGGACGCCTTCACGTCGCGTCGGCTTGTCGGAAAAACTACTGTCCCGTTTTTCTGGTCCGTACCAGATCTTACGCCAACTGTCCGACGTGACCTACGAGATCGCCCCAGTCGGTCAGCCTTCAGTGCCTCCCAACGTAACCAGCGATGTTGTTCACGTCACCAGGCTCAAGCCCTATGTCCCCCCATTAAGTGAGGCTGTATAACTTGCACTGGGACGGAGCTACCCCGCCGGGAGGGTGATGTTACGGTGAAGTGAAGGAAGTTGAATTAGACTAGAGAAAGACGAAGTCTGGCAGTTTCCTGAACGCCATATCCATCATTTGTAAATATACGTTATTTTATACTCGTGGGCCTGCTTTCTTCCCGCAACAATATTGATGATTTGGGACGAACCTTATCGTTCTTTCTTTCTATCTCTCTTGTTAACTGTCTCATTAATACTGGACATTTCACGAGTTCCATGACAAAAGCAGCGACTGCAATGACCATATCTATCTATCTATCTATCTATCTATCTATCTATCTATCTATCTATCTATCTATCTATCTATCTATCTATCTATCTATCTATCTATCTATCTATCTATGTATCTATCTATCTATCTATCTATCTATCTATCTGTGTGTGTGTGAGTGTGCGTGTACGTGCGCGTATGCATGTGTGCGTGCGTATGTGTGTGCGCGTGCGTACGCGTGCGTGTGTGTAAATCAGCCCTCTACGATGCAAACACAGCACCCTTACCGCGAGAAGACGCTTGGCAAGCCAGAAAAACACAAGAACTAAAGATGGGTGGCAACGCCGCTTCGAAATGCTCAATGTTCACCCTGACGCCATGCATTTGACGCCGTCTGCTCAGGCCTGGTTAGATTTTCAACAGTAAAAATTGATATTTTATTCCAAAAGAGTGAAACACGGAACTTCACGTACTTTGACTGAAGCCATGCAATAAATACAAATGCTTTGCAATCATTGACGTCACTTTGACTAGCCTTGAGTATCAGCCCGAAATTCAAAAATGAAACTTTGAGCGCCATTTTTTCATCTAATAGTCAACCTATTACAGTTAAATCAACGAGAGTACAGTTCTTCAAGAATATTTTATTAGTCTAAACTCCATCAGCGTTCCCTTCAGTGTCCTTTAAAGATAGGAAAGGGGAGATGAGTAACTGGTCATTTCACGAGTTCCATGACAACAGCAGCGATTGCAATGACCATATCTATCTATCTATCTATCTATCTATCTATCTATCTATCTATCTATCTATCTATCTATCTATCTATCTATCTATCTATCTATCTATCTATCTATCTATCTATCTGTGTGTGTGTGTGTGCGTGTACGTGCGCGTATGCATGTGTGCGTGCGTATGTGTGTGCGCGTGCGTACGCGTGCGTGTGTGTAAATCAGCCCTCTACGATGCAAACACAGCACCCTTACCGCGAGAAGACGCTTGGCAAGCCAGAAAAACACAAGAACTAAAGATGGGTGGCAACGCCGCTTCGAAATGCTCAATGTTCACCCTGACGCCATGCATTTGACGCCGTCTGCACCGGCCTGGTTAGATTTTCAACAGTAAAAATCGACATTTTATTCCAAATGAGTGAAACACGGAACTTCACGTACTTTGACTGAAGCCATGCAATAAATACAAATGCTTTGCAATCATTGACGTCACTTTGACTAGCCTTGAGTATCAGCCCGAAATTCAAAAATGAAACTTTGAGCGCCATTTTTTCATCTAATAGTCAACCTATTACAGTTAAATCAACGAGAGTACAGTTCTTCAAGAATATTTTATTAGTCTAAACTCCATCAGCGTTCCCTTCAGTGTCCTTTAAAGATAGGAAAGGGGAGATGAGTAACTGGTCATTTCACGAGTTCCATGACAACAGCAGCGATTGCAATGACCATATCTATCTATCTATCTATCTATCTATCTATCTATCTATCTATCTATCTATCTATCTATCTATCTATCTATCTATCTATCTATCTATCTATCTATCTATCTATCTATCTATCTATCTATCTACCTTGCTTTACTAAATATCTTTTTGCTGCATCTGACAATAACTTGGACGTTGACTGTATTTTCTTGGACTATGCTAAGGCCTTTGATACCGTAACACACGATCTACTAAACCTTAAACTCGGTCAGCTTAACATTGATCCATTAGTATTAGCCTGGATTAAGGACTTCCTTTCCAATCGAACTCAGTACATAACTGCAAATAACGCTTCCTCTGCTTTTTCATCGGTTACATCAGGGGTCCCGCAGGGATCCGTCCTCGAGCCTCTGCTCTTTCTAATTTATATTAACGATCTCCCTGACTGCGTGAAATCGTCTTCAATTAACCTATTTGCTGATGAGTGCGTAATATATCACAAGATTAGTGGCCCCGCCGATTTCACTAAACTACAAGAAGACCTTAACAATTTATCTATATGGTGCAATGCGTGGAACATGAAACTAAACGTAAATAAATGTAAATATATGCGCATATCACGCCGCTCTAACAATACTGACACACGCATGTATTTTCTGAATAGCGCTCCCCTCAAGTTAATTTTTACAAGTATCTCGGCCTTTACATTACTCACGATCTATCATGGCACAAGCATGTTGAATTTATAACTTCTAACGCTATGCGCACGCTAGGCTATCTACGCAGAAACTTTTACGCCGTTCCTGCATATTTAAAGCTGACGCCCTACAAAACACTTGTTCGATCAAAATTAGAATATGCCTCGGCCATCTATGATCCCCCTCAAGTACCACTAACCCTATCCCTCGAAGCCATTCAGAACCACGCGTCCCGCTTTATTCTATCTAATTACTCTCGTCATGCTAGCGTAACACTCATGAAGCAAACCCTTAACATACCGGAACTTTCAGTACGTCGTGCATACAGACGCCTCTGCCTTTTCCACATTTACCACAACCCGGTATTAAAAGAAAAGCTTCTTACTCCTCCTTCCTACTTTTCATCCCGCAGCGATCACCTGCATAAAGTTTTCGTGCCATCTTGTCGCACGAACGCGTACTATTACTCTTTTTTACCTCGCACCTGCAATGACTGAAACCACCTCCCCGCATCGGTCGCTACTACTATAGACTCATCGAGGTTCAAGACTACTGTTTTCCATGCCATCTAACAAATATTTTATTCATTGATCTGCATTCTTTTTCTGTGTATATGTACCACTCCTTTCTGTAGTGCCTATATACGGGCCTTGAGAGTACTTAAAATAAATAAATAAATAAATAAACTGATATCATATAGCCCGCTTTTACCATAGAGCAGTCTTTGTCATTAAACTTAACTTTAGTCACAGGCAACCGCTATCAAAATACCTGACGCCACGGAGAGGCATGCTACCTAATACGGAAACTCAATTGTTGCCTAGCCCCTAAATTTCGGATTTGCACCATCTCTGGCGTTTCAAACCTCTGCTCACGCGAAGGCTGAACTTTGATAAAATGAACTTCTGTTACATAACAAACAAATTTAACATGCTAGTCTTCTTCAGTTTCGCTCCTGATCTTCTGGCACGAGCAATCTTCCCTTTAACCACGACCAACACCAGCGTCCTTCGGACGCCCGATTCTGACGTCCCGCCGCAGGGTGTGAGAACTGATCATTTTGACGCTGCACAAAGCCTGTCGTAAACCAATGGAAGGTCACCAAACGCACTAGTTTTGCAGCCAGGAAAGTGCAACTGACGCTTAAACTGGGCCTACGATGATAGAAATACTTTGCGATGGACCTATACTTGTTGACTGGGGGGTTCATTGGCATGGCAGCGCTAATTAAGTGACCTCATCGGAAAACAGAGACGACGTTACATTCCCCTTACCAACCAAATAGTTCTTATAAGAAACCTAGTATTCCCAGTGAAAACATTTCATCTGTACAACATCGGTATCACGTCCCAATGTCAGTGCACCGTTTCGGAGACAAATAGGAAATCGCCGAACGTACAGTTTTGAATGCCGTACCACGGATGTCCCATGGATGACGCACATGGACTAGTTTCGGATATCCTACCACGGATGTCCGTACGTATCCCACGTGGACCTTTGTCCGCACATACGCGAATATTTGTCACCCAATCGTGGGCTTTGTCTTTGAATTTCCACGTAACAGAATTCTGGTATAAAGTTTGTAAACAGGGATAAGGTGCCTCAGAAAGGCTGGCCAACGTCTCGATAGGAGGACTTATCTTCGTCAAAGGTGGCCTGTCATCCTCGGCGTGTTAGTTTTAAAGGGTTAGTGCAGTGACGTCACGTGCGGGAGTTGTCGCTGGCGGCTGGTTTTAAAGAGAGAGACTTCAGAGGAAACGAGCGCTGTCGTCCGACGTCTGTGAGCTTCGTTCGCAAGACGAGGGGACAAGAGCGGGAGAGTGGGAATGCGGCGAGAAAAGAAAAGAAAGAAAGGCAGAGAAAAAATGGAAAAAAAGAAAGGAAAAGGGGGGAAGCCAGGGCGACACCAACAGAAACGAAAGTGGCGGAGAGAGAAAGAACAAGAAAAAGAAGAACAAAATTTTAAGACGCTGGCATCAGAAGAGCCGGTCAGGCGATCAGTGGCTCTTCTAATGCCACAAAAACATGCCGCCAACGATACCCCTGAATGCTTCCTAACCTCTCGCATGCCCAACACGCTCCCAAGCCTCCGTCTTCCTTAAGATTTCATAATATATATATATATATATATATATATATATATATATATATATATATATATATATATATATATATATATATATATATATATATATATATATATATATATATATATAAATAAATAAATTTAGCTAGAGTTCTAAAATATGTCTATGCACTCTAAGATCACACGACCAAATGCATGTTGCTGACAATTATATGTAATAACTCATACTTTCTTCTGTATTCTACCTGATTGCATAATTATTCAACATTATTTATCAACTTCTGAAGCAACCGAGTTAGGCAAACATTTTCAATTCGAAAGTTGTAGAGCACTCTGCAAAACGTCCGATTATACAATTTCTAGTTTTCTATCTATCAGGTATTAGTGTTTTCCCCTATTTCAGATGCCCGCAAAATACACAAAAATACCATGTCACATGCCCGGTTGTGCGTCGCGATTGCAGCGCTCTCAAACGTTCAGCATACAAACGAACATGCAGCATTAGCAGGCTGTACTGCCGCTGCGTCTGCTTATCGCTATTATGAATCACCATGAGGGAATCGCATCCCCTGCGTAAATCACAAAGCCGACGCCTACATCACTGCCCTAGCGTCTTTTAAGCGACAGCACACCTTGCTAGATGCAATGTCCATCCGTCCGTCCGTCCGTCCGTCTTTCTATCTATCTATCTATCTATCTATCTATCTATCTATCTATCTATCTATCTATCTATCTATCTATCTATCTATCTATCTATCTATCTATCTATCTTGCTAGCCAGCCAGCTTCTTAGGCCAACACAGCTCTACTTCAAACTAGGGCGAATGGGATGTGATCGTAGTCGTGACGCCGCCATGGTTATTAACAGCGGAAATGTTAAGGGGATCGCAATGTCCGTTGAGCGTGGTTGTCAGCGCGCGTCTCTCACGCGAGGCGAAGGTTCGCTGCTGGGCCGACAGATAGCGCCACCGCCACACCGAGCATCCACGAGGGGGCGCGCTGCTCTGAGCGGGAGCATTAAGAGCATTAAACGACAGGTTAAAAATGCGGAAGGTAAAAATTGGATAAATTCAATGGAAAAGAAGCTTAGTGTAGAACTATATCGATACTGGAAGCAGCAGATCAGGAAGGAAGCGTTTTATGATAACTCAAGAGGCAGTGCCCTGCTCTTTTAAGCTAGATCAGGATGTCTTAGAACGCGGAGCTATAAAAAGAAATTTAACGAAGAAGAAGACACATGTACTGTGTGTGGTAAATATGTAGAAACAATGGAACACCTCATACTAAAATGTGATGCTATCAATCCCGATGTCGATGCGGCCACAGTCACCCTTCCTGAGGCCCTAGGGTTCCGAGATAATGATAGTCATGTAAATAAATGTGCGGTGGAAATTAGCAAAAGGCGATTGGAGGATTGGTGGCTCAAAAGCAGAGAGGTGACGTAAGGTTAAAAGGTTAGGAAGACGTATTTAAAGAAAATCGAGAAATTCAATAACACACAACACAGATAAAAATAAAAGGCAAAATAAAAATCTGAGCATGGTGGCAACTGCCATCGCCCCGTTTCAAAGGGGACGCTCCTACCTTCCATCCATCCATCCGAGAGTAGAGTGAGATTTTGTGGCGAATGGACGTGCTTTTTAGGGCTCCGTGGCAGCGACAAAATCATAACATTTTTGTGCATGCTTTGAGCTTGCTTCTGCTTTTGATTTACTGATTGTTTCAGCCTTTAAATTTTATTTGGGTAGTTCTGTTTTTTGCCTCTCTCTTTTTTCGTGCGCGCAGATGTGCTTTGTGTACATTTGGTTTTTCCAGGATAGTCAGCGAGTCTTTTCGCGCCACGTGATTCAACACATGCAACCGGGTGGGACGTTAAGTCTTTATAGCCTTAAATAGTAGCTTGCAAGTGGCAAGACTAATAGCTATTAGTGGTTTTACTGTGTGTGCTTTGGTATCTTGAAAATTGCTTTGGTAGGAAAGTGAGAGCGTGGCCACGTGGTTGAACACGAGCCAAAACGTGTCATACTTTAAGTCTGTGCGGCATTGATTGCTTTTAAAACATTGGTGAGAATTACGTTGCGACATTGTAAGGATTTAGATCCTGTGCGTATCGGTTTCCAGTGGAAGGCACGTGCACCGCATTATTATAGCATTATAATAATATAGTATTTGCATTAGAAGAAGCCGTGCAATACATAGCAAGAAAGCCGAGAAAGAGTGCAGTGTGCAAGGGGTCCCTCAAGGCAGATGAAAGGACGGATATAGAATGGAGAGGGAATCGAGTCAATCGGCACACACTGTGATGTCAATGCAAGGCTAAAGAAAATGAAGGCTTTCTAGGAAGAGCTTGTCAAACAGGTTGAAAAGCTGAAAAATGAGCTAAATAGGGAACGTGATGCAGGGAAGGTAGTGGAAGAAAGACTTCAAGCAGCCGAGGAAAAGCTGAACACGGCCGCCATTGTGAACGAGAATGGCCGGGACAATGGAACACAGTCCCCCAACGTGAAAGGAGAAGAGGGAATGTCAGCAAAGCACGTGGAATCCGTGCAATATGGGGAGGAAGTAGATGAAAAAAGCGGCAACTACCTTGAAGCCACCACACACAAAAAGCAGGAGCGCGGGGCACAGCGCCTCTTGTCGAGTCCGAATCATGCGTAAAAGGACAAAGGGAAGCAGGGAGGGACAGCAGAGAGGGAAATAGTGATTATCACCAGCGATTCAAACCTGGCTAGGTGCTCACAAGCAATTGTGGAGAGGGTGAAAGGCGATGTAAGAGTGGCGGTAGGGACATTTCCAGGGCGAACACTGGGTTCTGTCATGGAGCGAGCAACAGCTAAGCTCGCGGAAAATGCCCACGTGCGCAACCTTGTCATAGTAGCAGGTGGGCTAAATGACGTCCTAAACAGGAAAGGGACAGGACTAGCCCAGCGCTTGGCGGAGGGGGTGGACGACTTGCGCGAACTATCTCCTCGGGTGCAGATCACGGTGTGCACGGTGCCGGAGGTGCCTGTAGTGACAGTCACGTACAGAGCCGCGGTGACTACTAATGAGGCGATGTGGAAAATGACTAGAGAAAGAGCTTTCGAGGTTGTCGGGGTAAACAGGGAGGTGAGAAGGTGTGGTGGTTTTGAAAGGGACGGGATCCACTTTAATTACAAGCTTGCACGAGAAGAGGGCTGGCGACTTGCTCGTCGTGCTAGGGGGCCCACGGGCGCTCAGGAGGTCAGAGTAGGTAGTAATGAAGAAGGTCCCCTAGGGGAACCTCAGAAGAGCATCGCCCTCTATAACAGAAAAAGGAGGAAAGCAAGAAAGAGAGCTCGCCATGCAATAGGCTACATAAAAATGCAGGGCGGTAGAAGAAATCAAAAGTGGGCAGTGCTTGAAGAGCAGTTAGAGAACAAATAAGGGTGCATGCGGCTACAGAAATGCACCTTGGAGACTCGAAAGAGCTGCCAGTGATTGAGAATTATGTTTGGGAAGGATGCAACAAAACTAAGTCGGAAAGAAAGAGTGGGGGAGTCGGAATGCTCATCCATCAGGGAGCCAAAAGGAAAAGAGTAAGTTCAAAATGTCAAGATCATCTTTGGTTATTAGGTACAATGACTGGAAAGAAAACTTGGCTCGGCGTTACGTATTTGTGGACCGGAAAAAAATGCACAGAGAAGACTAAAGAGTTAGTGGAATACATAAGCGCTGATATTAAGGGTTTCGGGAATGGTGCTGAAATTGTCCTATTAGGTGACATGAATGCCCACGTACAGGATTTAAATGGCTATACTGACAACAACGGCAAGTCAATGCTAGACCTTTGTGAGCCCCATAACCTCGTTATCGTGAATACAGGGCCTAAGTGTGAAGGGCAGATCACGTAGGAAGTGGGAAATTGGCAATGACCATTCATTACTGTCTGATAAGAGAAGGAATTCATGATCTTAACATCCCGAGTGCGAATATTCGCAGATGACTGCATTATTTACCGCCCTATAACCAGCCCCGATGACCACCTCATTCTTCAAAACGACCTTCATCTTATATTCGATTGGTGTAACACTTGGTTAATGAATCTTAATTCGTCTAAATGCCAAGTAATGTCTTTCACCCGTAAACACCCACTCTCTTCTTTCCAATATAACGTAAATAATAAGTCAATTTCTGTAGCTACTTCCTACAAATACTTAGGCATTAATCTCGCACCAAGCCTTTCCTGGGCCCATCATATTACTACTATATGTGCTAAAGCTTCAATATCACTGGGGTGCTTACGCCGAAACCTACGTAATTCGCCCTCTAACATTCGTAAGCTAGCTTATCAGACGTTTGTTCGCCCCCAGCTCGAAGTTGCCTCCCCAATCTGGTCACCCCATCATAACAACCTAATCAGCTTATTAGAATCAATTCAAAATAGGGCCGACAGGTTTATCTCGCGTAACTACACCTACAATTCAAGCATCTCACAAATAAAACTTGATATTTCACTTCAGCCACTAAGTACTCGACGCGATTTTGCACTCATATCATTATTTCACAAGTACGTTCATGTGGATAGGAAATCTTCTTTACGGCTTGAAGTCACACCTTTTACATCTCGCAGATTACATAGTCACCTCAGCTTCACACGCATCTACGGGAACACACATTCATTCAACTGGTTGGCGCTTCCTCGTGTCATTCGATTGTGGAACGCTCTTCCTGATTTCATCGTATCCCAACCTAATCCCGATAAATTCCGCCAGCTCATCATTTCATATTCCACCGCGTAACTTCAATAAAGTGCACGATGCTTTTTTTCTTTTTTTTTCAGTTATGTGCTCTCTTGTTTATGAGCTCATTTCGCTTATTATTCTTGTATTCTTTAGTATTGTTTAGTATTTGTACTGGAGTGGCAACATTATTTTTCATTGTTTATTAAAGGAACTGTGTCGTTTGTCTTGTTCTAATATGTACATTCCAGACCTTGTTATGTTGTACAATGCTTTTAATACTTGTATAAAATATGCATACATTTTTTCACTGTCAATTAATAATGTATGTCTATTATGTTTTTTATATGTTCTATATACTCTGTTAATCTTACTGTAACGCCCCCCTTACCCAATGCCTCATACGAGGCCTCTAAGGACATTTTTAAATAAATAAATAAATAAATAAATAAGTTGAGAGAAGCGGTCATTGACGAGGAAGGGTATAGCAGCGTAGGGAGTCACCATGAACACATCATTCTGAACATGGGATATGTAGTTGGGAAAGAGAGCAAGGAATGAAAAATGGCCAGTTCAAATTTGAACGCTCAACAAATAACAAATATAGTCACTAGAGTCCAGGAAAAACTTTGCAAATGGCCAAGTAAAGAGTGGGAATATAGTGAGCTCCTAAGTGTAATAACGACAGAAATACGGAAAGAGAAACAACATGTTCGTTGCAAAGGAAAAAAGAAACCGAAAAGCTGGTGGAAGAGTATGATACGAGAAGTGACCGCCTAACGACAGAAAGCATCCCGAGAGCACAGGCAGGCAAAGAAGGCGCAGTTGCTGCAGGATGAAATAGCCAGTAAATGGGATATATACCGAGAGAAAAGTCTATGGTTCAAACACTGGTGCAAGAAAAGATAAAAGGTGAAAGTGAATGTTGGTTGTCAGAAATACGTGAGAAAAAGAAGGCTGCACCTAGAATATTATGGAACCACATAAAATGATTAGGCAGGAAGTTAACAATACAACAACATATTCTAGACGAAGAGGGAAACAGACTGGAAGGAGAAGCGGCAATAAATTACATCCGAAAAGCAACAGCCGAAACTTTCCAAGGCAATGACGAGGTTGTACTTGATGAAAAAAAGAGCATGAAAGAGACCCAAATGGAAAAGGAGCTGGTGCTGACAAATTTAAGCTGGAAGAAAGCGGAAGAGAAAATTCCTAAGCGCACATCCACAGGGCTAGACGAGGTTCCCGTTAGAGTAATTATTGAACTAGGACCAAAAAGTATAGAAGCTCTGGTGAACGCAGTGGAAAAAATTTTAAAAGATAGACGAATACCAGACAGTTGGCGACAAAGTAGAATAAATTTAATTTATAAAGGTAAGGGGTATAAACATAGAATTCACTCGTATAGACCGTTGACCATTACATCGGTAATACACAGGCTTAACAATGCAGGCAATTAAATTAAAGCTTCAAGCATGGGCAGATAATAATGGCATTTTGGGAGAGCTTCAGAATAGCTTCAGAATAGGTAGGCGTTTGGATGATAACTTGTTTGTTCTTACTCAGTGTATTGAAATATAAAAAGTAGAAAGCAGACCATTATATGTGGCCTTTTTAGACATTACAGGAGCCTATATGACAACGTAGACCGTAACATTTTGTGGTATATTCTGGAAGGGGAAGGCTTAGGTAACAATTGTCTATAGATTTTGAGAGAGATTTATCTAGAAAATACCGTTTGCGTTGAATGAGAAGGGATGAGGAGCGAGGAGAAATTTGATATCAACAAGGGACTGAAACAGGGGTGCCCTTTATCCCCACTGCCGTTTATGATGTACACGGTGAAAATGAAAAGGGTGCTAGAGGGAAGTAAAATCGGGTTTAATCTATCATACAAACAGTCGGGTACAGTAGTTGAGCAGCAGCTTTCAGGTTTGCTTTATGCAGACGACATTGTGTTGCTAGCTAACAAGCAAAATGATTTGCAACATCTGGCTAATATCTGTGGACAGGAAGGCAACAATTCAGGTTTGAAATTTAGTGTTAGAAAATCAAGTGTTATGGTATTCAATGAAAACAATGAAGAGACAGTGGCAATACAGGGCCAGGAAATATCTCGGGTAAAAGAATATAAATCCTTTGGTATATGAAGAAACGAAGACAATAGATATATGAAAACACAGGAAAAAACAACAACAGTAAAGGGGAAGAGAAATGCTGCCATAATGAAGCACAGAGTGCTATGGAGATACAATAGGTACGATGTACTCCAGGGTATGTGGAAAGGTGTAATGGTTCCAGGACTTACTTTTGGAAATGCATTTGTTTGCTTGAAAGCAGGAGTACAAGCAAGACTCGATGGGGACCAAAGGTCAGTGGGACGCTTCGCACTGGGCGCTCAAGGGAAGACTACAACTGAAGCAGTGCAGGGTGATATTGGCTGGACTAGTTTTGAAGTGGGGGAAGCTCACAGTAAAATTAATTATGAAGAATGACTGAGGAATATGGAAGAAAGCAAATGGGCTGGGAGAGTGTTCAGGTATCTGTACAAGAAAAATATTTATTGACAGTTGAGGAAAAGAAATAGGAAGCTTACCAGCAAGTATGTGGCCTGTAGGGTGAGCAACAAAGAACATTAAGCGGAAAGTCAGAGAGGCTGAAATAATCTCATGGGCGGCAGCAATGAAAAAAACACCTGCCACGAGTAACTACCTAAAGGGACACTAAAGATTAATATTAAGGCAACGTGGACTGTTGAAATACCATCCCAGAAACCTCGAAACGCTTATTTCGTGCGAAGAAGGGACTTATTTCTAGAGAAAATGTGTTCTGAAGCGTCCGCGTACATCTAGCGCAGTTCAAATCGCCCGCCCTCCGATCGAGGAGTGGTGACATGGTCTCAAAGTGACGTTGCGCCGTCGTTCAGTAGAACGGCGTCCGCAGAAGTACAGTGTGCTAGAATAGGGGCATTCTAGTACACTGTAGCAGAAGGCACTATACGGCTTTTCTGCGCAAGACGCAAACGCGCGGCCAGAAACAGAGCCAAGACAGAGCCGACAGCAGCGCGAAAGCGGAACTATGCATGGTGGCTGGCGGAAGGGAAAGCGCGCGACGATAAGCTGGTTCTTTATTTTATGACGCCAACTTTGACGCTCGTTGCAATGGACGACCCTGACAACGAAATATTGGCTCGCGATGATGGGCTCGACTTCAGCGATTTAAGCACTGATGAACGTGACCTGCTGCTGTGGGCTCGCGCTGCCGGCGTCATTGCGTACTACTACGACGGCAACTGCATGTCATGGCGGTGCATATTCGCACATTTGTAGCTTTTCCTTCGTGAAAACCAAATGCCGTACTCACAGTGGCGTAGCTAGGTCGTCTGGCACCCGGGGCCCATAGGTCTTCTGTCACCCCCCTCTCCGGGTGTAGCCGGCGGAAAGAGGGGTGTCTTCAGACGTATATGACACCCCCACCCCTCACTGGCCCCTTGCACCCGGGGCCCACGGCCCCCCGCCCCCCCCTGTTGCTACGCCACTGCGTACTCACCGCCCCGTCTTCGACCTGCAGTTGTTCTTGCGCTTCGGAGAATGCAGGCAAGACCGGTGGAATAGCGCTACGGGAAAGCATTGCTTTGAAAGTCACTCCACACGACTCCAGTGTGTCGGCATCGAACTCGTAATCCTCTGGACGAAAGTGCAGCGAGCACACTATGCGATTTTTTGGCTCTTTGCCAACGCGCTGTGGCAGAAGTACGGCACACAACCACTTCGAACGGAGAGGTTCACTCGTTGGCACACAGTGATAAGTCAAGTTGGATTCGCCGCTGCAACTGCCCTTGGCCAAGTTCCGCGGACCATTCGCGCATCCCACGAGATCACACGGACGTGACATTCTCGCTGCTTTGTTCCAAATGCAAGGTTCGCGCGCCAGAAGAACCAGCGCATCACGACGCTATAACGAAACAACTGAAATTCCCAAGCGCGCGCGGCACAAAAACGAAACATTTCGGCCACCCGAACTACTGAAGGGTAACGTCAAAATGTTTTTTCTTAGAATCGTATAGAAGTAGACAAGTAGCATTTTCTACCGTCTTAAAACCTAATGAAATGATCTTTTTAAGATGAGTAGTTGAGTAGTAGTGACATAAATTGTGATGAGGAGTGCCTTCGTCATCGGGCTAGTACCGGAATGTCGCTGGGGGGTCTCAAATCTTGTCATATATTTACCTCACTTTGTCGGTTGATAAAGCTCTGTTTGCGATTATATTGACGCCTTAGACGTTCTAGAGCATTGCTTTATCACTTTACCTTGACTTAATAGTAACCTTTAGTGGCCCTTTAAGAGGAAAAAAACGAAATCAGGAAAGAAACAATTTATGATAACTAAAAGGAAAGCACATTACTTTTCGAAGCGAGATCAGGATGCCTTAGAACACGCACCTATAAAGCGAGATATAAGAAGGAAGAGGAAGCATGTGATTGCTGCAGTAAAGGTAGGGAAACTATGGAGCATGTTTTATTATAACGTGAAGACATCTGCTGAGCGGTTCATTTAGGCACCACTGGCTTGAAGCCCTTGGATTCAGCGAGAGCGGAGGAAAAGTAAGCATGTCCGCGAAGAGATCAGTAAGAGGTGATTGCAAGATTGGTAGAAGTAGGGAAACGACAAAAAACGGAGATGTACAAAAGCAAAGTTCACTATAGGGGGTCAGGAAATTTCGTTGTGGGAGTTCGGTGTTTTTTTTTTTTTTACCTTGGTAGGACAATAAGCCGTATAGTAGCAAGAGCTTGGTGGCGCAACCCACTGCCCCATTCCAAAGGGGACGCTTATAACATCCATCCAGCCACAGCGTGCACCAGGTGGTGGGAGAGGAGGGGAGTGGAAAGGAATATGCCCCTGCAATGAGGTTTGCCTGTACATGTATTAATTTCTTAGTATTAATAATCGTTCTCAAATTGACATGATTTTACTTGACTTATCTAAAGCTTTTGATTGCGTGAGTCACACTAAACTAATTGCAAAAGTGGAGCATGCCATCGGGAAAGGAGAAGTTTCTGCTTGGATAACAGCTTTTCTAACACACCGCTCACAATTTGTTATGTTTGACCACATGCCATCTGATGTCGTTCCTGTCACATCTGGAGTACCACAAGGCTCGGTACTCGGGCCGCTATTATTTCTAATCTTTATTAACGATATAACCGATAATATAGGGTGCAAAATCAAACTCTTCGCGGATGACTGCGTGATATATAAGGAAATTAACAGCCATAACGACCATCTCGATCTTTCTGATTCCCTTAACAAGCTAGCCGAGTGGTGTTCCCAGTGGCAAATGTCTATTAACGTCAATAAATCAGTGGCAATGACAATAACAAGAAAAAAGCAACCCTCTCATTTCACCTATGTCGTTAATGGCACGCCTCTTTCCATGGTTGAGCAACAGAAATATTTAGGAATAACGCTGACATCAAACCTCAATTGGGAAACACACATAACTAATATTACAACTACTGCACTACGAAAGCTATTTTATCTAAAAAGACGCCTAAAGATCGCTCCAACGAACATTAAGCTTCTGGCCTACAAAACATTTGTGAGACCTATTTTAGAATACGCTAACACAGTTTGGTTTCCTTACACAGCAACTAACATAGCTAAATTTGAAGCTGTACAAAGAAAAGCCGCAAGGTTCATTCATAGTAAATATCGTTCTACTGACTCACCTTCACGTCTCTTAGCTTCCTCAGGCCTCAACACATTATCGACGAGAGCGAAACAAGGTCGATTAAAATTTCTGTTTCAAATGCTGCACCATCAGTATAAAATTGATATCACCCGGTACATTTCATATTCGCAATCTAGAATAACACGGCATCAACACGAACATACGCTAACTGAATATTCCTTTTCTAATGACGCATTCAGGTACTCATTCTTTCCTCGAGTAATCAGAGAATGGAATGAACTTAACTCATCATTAACAGCGACAAATTCTTTATCCCTGTTCGTTTCACAACTGGAGCTCATCACAAGAGATTATTAATGATTTCTCATGTTTGTTCCCTGTTCTCTTTATGCTAAACTAACAGTGCTTAGAAAAAAAATGTATACACTTCTTTGTTTCCAATACTTCACGTTTTTTGCTTTGACTATGATATGCCCCGGTTGTTGTTCATTTTTGTTCTGCTTTGTTTAGTGTTCTGTTGTATAGCTTATCTACCTTATCCTTTGTATTTTGTTGAATATTGTTGCTTTTTCATTCTTTGTGTAACTCGCAATGTATTTATGTCTGGAAAAGAAAGTGTTCATGCCCGTCTGCTAGGCTCTCGGCTGAGAGCGGCAGTATTGTAAAATAAATAATAAATAAATAAATAAATAAATGTCGCGCCACCTAGCAGCGGCGGTTAGCATCCGCGGGTAGGCCCTCACCGTCATTTCACCATTGTCCGTCGTGCGTTCAGGCCCGCCTGAAAGCCTGCTTTTCCAATTTTCCAGTGAATTCACCGCGGCCTCTTGGCAGCTCCTTCGTGAGAAGTGTGAACAAAAAGAACAAGCACAGATACTGCTGCGCTAAGGATTGTCACAACCGCGAAGGGGATGTCTGTATCAACTTGCACCGCTTCCCTTCAAAACCAGGGGAAGCAACCGGCGGCTGAAGTGGATCGTCGTGGTTCGTGTTGGTCTTGCGAATTTCTGTTAAACGAACTAAGACGTAAATGGCAAGAACAACACAAATAAATAAAAAGAACCAGCAGCGACATCCGAAAAAACACACAAGTAAGCGTCAACTGCATGAGAACGCGTGAACTCATTCCCGCTCTTGTAAATCAGTTTAGATAGTTGTTAGGTAGCGGGCACGTCCTGTGCTACAGGGGCTTAGCGGAGAGAAGAGAACTAGGAGTCGGATTCCTGATAATTAAGAATATAGCTGGTAACATACAGGAATTCTATAGCATTAACGAGAGGGTGGCAGGCAGTGGCGTAGCAACATGGGGGACCGGGGGGCCCCGGGTGCAAGGGGCCAGTGAGGGGGGGGGGGGTGTCATATACGTCTGAAGACACCCCTCTCTCCGCCGGCTACACCCAGGGAGGGGGGTGACAGAAGACCTATGGGCCCCAGGTGCCAGACGACCTAGCTACGCCACTGGTGGCAGGTCTTGTTGTGAAGCTTAATAAGAGGTGCAAAATGAAGATTGTACAAGTCTACGCCCCTACATCCAGTCATGATGACCAGGAAGTCGAAAGCTTCTATGAAGACGTGGAATCGGCGATGGGTAGAGTCAAAACAAAACAGACTATACTAATGGGTGACTTTAATGCCAAGGTAGGCAAGAAGCACGCTGGAGACAAGGCAGTGGGGAGTATGGCATAGGCGCTAGGAATAGCAGGGGAGAGTTATTAGTAGAGTTTGCGGAACAGAATAATATGAGGATAATGAATACCCTCTTCCGCAAGCGGGATGGCCGAAAGTGGACGTGGAGGAGCCCGAACGGCGAGACTAGAAATGAAATAGACTTCATACTCTGCGCTAACCCTGGCATCATACAAGATGTGGACGTACTCGGCAAAGTGCGCTGCAGTGACCACAGGATGGTAAGAACTCGAATTAGCCTAGACCTGAGGAGGGAACGGAAGAAACTAGTACATAAGAAGACGATCAATGAGTTAGCAGTAAGAGGGAAAATAGAAGAATTAGATCAAGCTACAGAACAGGTATTCAGCTTTCACTCAGGAAGAGGACCTTAGTGTTGAAACAATGAACGACAATCTTGTGGGCATCATTAAGGAGTATGCAATGGAAGTCGGTGGTAACTCCATTAGGCAGGATACCAACAAACTATCGCAGGAGACGAAAGATCTGATCAAGAAACGCCAATGTATGAAAGCCTCTAACCCTACAGCTAGAATAGAACTAGCAGAACTCTCGAAGTTAATCAAAAAGCGTAAGACAGCTGACATAAGGAAGTATAATATGGATAGAATTGAACATGCTCTCAGGAACGGAGGAAGCCTAAAAACAGTGAAGTAGAAACTAGGAATCGGCAAGAATCAGATGTATACGTTAAGAGACAAAGCCGGCAATATCATTACTAATATGGATGAGATAGTTCAAGTGGCTGAGGAGTTCTATAGAGATTTATACAGTACCAGTGGCACCCACGACGATAATGGAAGGGAAAATAGTCTAGAGGAATTCGAAATCCCGACGGTAACGCCGGAAGAAGTAAAGAAAGCCTTGGGAGATATGCAAAGGGGGAAGGCAGCTGGGGAGGATCAGGTAACAGCAGATTTGTTGAAGGATGGTGGACAGATTCTTCTAGAGAAACTGGCCACCCTGTATACGCAATGCCTCATGACCTCGAGCGTGCCGGAATCTTAGAAGAACGCTAACATAATCGTAATTCATAAGAAAGGAGACGCCAAAGACTTGAAAAATTATAGACCGATCAGCTTACTGTCCGTTGCCTACAAACTATTTACTAAGGTAATCGCAAATAGAATCAGGAGCACCTTAGACTTCTGTCAAGCAAAGGACCAGGCAGTATTCCGTAAAGGCTACTCAACAATAGATCATATTCACACTATCAATCAGGTGATAGAGAAATCTGCGGAATATAACCAACCCTTATATATAGTAGCTTTCATTGATTACGAGAAAGCGTTTGATTCTGTCGAAACCTCAGCAGTCATGGAGGCATTACGGAATCAGGGTGTAGACGAGCCGTATGTAAAAATACTGAAAGATATCTATAGCGGCTCCACAGCCACCGTAGTCCTCCATAAAGCAAGCAACAAAATCCCAATAAAGAAAGGCGTCAGGCAGGGAGATACGATCTCTCCAATGCTATTCACAGCATGTTTACAGGCGGTATTCAGAGACCTGATTGGGAAGAATTGGGGATAAAAGTTAATGGAGAGTACCCTAGTAACTCAGGGGACCAATTGCAATGCATGCTCACTGACCTGGAGAGGCAAAGCAGAAGAGTGGGTCTAAAAATTAATCTGCAGAAAACTAAAGTAATGTTTAACAGTCTCGGAAGATAACAGCAATTTAGAATAGGCAGCGAGGCACTGGAAGTCGTAAGGGAATATACCTACTTGGGGCAGGTAGTGACGGCGGATCCGGATCATGAGACGGAAATAATCAGGAGAATAAGAATGGGCTGGGGTGCGTTTGGCAGGCATTCTGAGATCATGAACAGCAGGTTACCATTATCCCTCAAGAGAAAAGTATATAATAGCTGTGTCTTACCAGTACTCACCTACGGGGCAGAAACCTGGAGGCTTACGAAAAGAGTTCTACTCAAATTGAGGACGACGCAACGAGCTATGGAAAGAAGAATGATAGGTCTAACGTTAAGGGATAACAAAAGAGCAGATTGGGTCAGGGAACAAACGCGAGTTAATGACATCTTAGTTGAAATCAAGAAAAAGAAATGGGCATGGGCAGGACATGTAATGAGGAGGGAAGATAACCGATGGTCATTACGGGTTACGGACTGGATCCCAAGGGAAGGGAAGCGTAGCAGGGGGCGGCAGAAAGTTAGGTGGGCGGATGAGATTAAGAAGTTTGCAGGGACGGCGAGGCCACAATTAGTACATGACCGGGGTTGTTGGAGAAATATGGGAGGCCTTTGCCCTGCAGTGGGCGTAACCAGGCTGATGATGATGATGAGTTGTTTAGCTCGTCTTGCTCTAAAACAAACGCGCTGTTGTTACGTGTCATATCTAGCTTCGTAGGCACTTCGGGCTGGATCCTTGTACGCACTTTGTTTCTTCCTGCGCCAAGATCACGACGCGAATGCTGGAACTGAGCTTATTCCTGCCGATATTTTCTCGCACTTAGAACAACAAAACTAAGGTTGGAGTACACTGCAGCACACGTTGAGTATTCGAAAATTAGCATTTCGCTCGCGCACGATAGCGCATATTTGTTCAGTCTTCACGTTATTTAGTCTCAGCTTATTGATCTCTATGATGCTTCAGCGGTAATTCCCCATCACATTCGAGCCCGAACGACAATACCAGAATATGCTCGAGGCACTTTGTCAACGGAGAAAAAAGCACTTACCTGCCAATTTGCCAAAACCTCTACAATTGTGAGGTGCAAGGCACGCTCCAAGTAATGAAGCGACAGTGGAAAGACGTCCACGGCTGTATTTGCTCACTTAAATGGCATAAAATAATGATTTGTTAACTCACTTTGAGTTCGACGTCGTAAGCATGCTTGCTTTGTTGTAACAAATACTTCGCGACCTGTGGTGGTTGCTTAGTGGCTATGGTGTTGGGCTGCTAACCACTAGGTCGCGGGATTAAATCCTGGCCACGGCGGCCGAATTACCCAGAGGCCCGTGTAATTAGATTTATGTCCACGTTAAAGAACCCCAGTTGGTCCAAATTATTCCGGAGCCCCGCACCACAGCGTGCCTCCTAACCAGATCGTAGGTTTCACACCTAAAACACCACAATTTAATTTAAGCGCCTCGCTGTGATGTCCGTGCTGTTTACTTATTTGACACGATATACATGGTTGTATTCGTAAATTTGACGTCCTTTCGTTAGCGTCGGTGATCCAAAATGAGCCTCGATGTTTTCGATTGCCTTGAAACCGCAATTTAGAACGTCCGCCAGGTTTCAAACGAGCGCCGCAAAAGCATGCCTCCGTAGCAGTGGCCGCCTCGGTATTTCGCGCTACTGACACGGTGGCGCTGACGGCTGAGCCGATCGCTGTGCCGCCTGACCATTGCAGGGTGCCCCCTATACGCCCATCAGCCAGACTACAGTGCACGGAGGAAGGAAACTAAGGAGAGGCCCTGACGTCACTCTTTGTAAAGCTAAAGGAAGTCGGAAGTTGGCGTTGCTCATGGCGTTGCTCCGCCTATCGGGCCAGCTCTCCTCTCTTGCTTACTTCTGTCGCGAAACCACGCCGCGCTGCGCGAAACCGGGCTGCTCGGACGCGCGCGCTCCGCAACAATGCTGAACAATCGCGATGTCCCATTGCATTACCGTTGCCAAAATCATGTTGAAAGAAGTTCATAATGAATTTCGCAAATTGGGCCGTTAGGTCGAATCGGCTGCCGAATCGGCTTTTCTGAAAATAAACGTGTCTTACACGGCCAGCCAACTGAACTGTTCTCATCAACCGCAGGTACCGGCCGCAGCCCAGTTCTTGCGTGTTCTTAAAAAAGGTCACGTTATCGCTGCCTTCTACTTTTCTCTGCTTGGGCTTCCTCGGGCTCTCACTCGCTCTTGCGAGCTAGACGCGTCTGGCGATACGAAAAAGATGTACGCATTCTCACTGCACTGCAAGAACGCACTGGAGACACGTACGACCATTTGTACGACACACCGACCCATTTGCGACCCACTTCGAGTTTATGAGCACAAACACATTCTCGCTTGAGGAATCGCCGTGCTTTATTGAACAAACTTCGGGTGGCTGCGCATCACTACGGCAGCGCGCCGGCGAGGAGGCGGAATGTCATTTCCGACTCCGCGTTTAGACTCACTGACTGCGGCCTGAGGTGCTTTCTTACCAAGGTAAGTGCAGATTCACGGAACCAAAGTTTTGCGATAGCCGGCGCACGGTGCAGAACAGTACGCGCGTAGAACCGGCCTACATGCGACCATGGAACAGCTGTTTGATGTGTTCGCAGGCGGACGTTCTGTGCAGCCTTGCCGACTCTTGCAGCGCATCCGCTAGCCTCCACTTCCCTGTGCTTCTCACGCGCTCAGATAAGATGATAGATGCTCAGATAAGATGATAAGATAGACAGACATGTGGTAGGGAGGATTCGTTCCTTAAGTCAAAGCAGCCGCTTGTTCCCCACTTTCCAGGATGAAGCGTCGGCTAGCCGGCGCACGGTGCCGAGGGCAGCAAAATGCACATATTCTGCGTATAACGCTCTATCAGCACGTGTATTGAGATACACCTGTGCAGGTGTGCATGAACCTCGAACGCGCTCTGCTTGAAGGACTTCGTGCTATCGCGAGTACTGCGAGGAACAAGCAACAGTTAAGCAACATGTGTTTTAATATGCACAAAAGCAAGTTCTTACTGAGCACGGACTATGCATTCATAACGTACGTTCTACGTGCCGCAAATGCATCATATGCGCTGTCAAAAGCAGGAATCACTGACCTGCACGACGTTCATTGTACCGATTGTGAAACGCATCGGTTTCGGCCTTCGATGGCACGTTAGCGAGAGCAAAATTTCCCACGGATATTCCTTCGTCCGTTGCTATTGCTGCGGCGCGGTACATTGCGTACAGCGTTGCATCCGCGTTCATTTCACGAACTTCAGTTCCTGCTGTCCCACCTGGCCACACCAACATCCGGTAGAGCACGGTCCAAATAACGCAGCGCAACAAAACACGGATACCAACGCAAACCTGCCCGCACGGCGCCTTTGCCACGGCACGAAACCTACGGAGCAACACGTGTGAGCGCAAAGAACCAGAACAAAGCCGCCATTGTGGCCCGAAAGGCGTGACCGCTACGGCAAAGAAATAAAAAATCAGCAAAAAAGAGAACCTACAACGCCATTTCCTCCACACTTCAAGCACGTGGAGGGGGTAGGGCTAAAGCCCCTTAAACTTCGTAAAGTAGTGCCACGCTTTGAAGAATGGCGCCTCCTCCTCGCGAGCGCTGGCCGAGGCCGACGCCGCATCGCTATTGGCCTGATAGCATCACGTGGGCCCTCGCGCCGTGTATCAGCGCCATTTTTGTTCGAGAAGCGTCTACGGAGTGGCGAGGAGCGCATGTTGGCGCCGTTGCTATGCTCGAGCTCGGTAGGCGGCGCCACGGTCGAGGAGGGCGCGGGAAAGAGAGCAGTAACGAGGAGGAGAGAAGGCGAAGGAGGAGAGTGTCACTACTTTACGAAGTTTAAGGGGTTTTAGGTAGGGCCACTCCTCAGTTTCCTTCCTCCATGGCGCATTCGGCTTGCTCCGCCGGCCGCCATTTTTGTTATGGTGTCCCGCACTACATAAAGCGGCAGCCGCCTATTTGTTGACCTGTTGTCATCCCGCAGGAAACGCGGGATGAACATTTTTGTTCTTTTCGGGGAAAATTTAACTCGCGTAATGATCGCACCCCTGAATTTGCGCCAATTTTTTCTTATGAAAAAGTGTTATCATTATGCGAGAAAATACGGTAATTTCATTGCACAATTTCTATATACTTTTTAAGCAAAGGTAGTTGGCCATTAGGAAATACAGAATTTCGCAAAGCTGGTTGTTTTAGGTCTCGAAGTGTTCTACAGCTTCACGTTGCCCATTAGGGGGGGGGGGGTAAACAATGTTAAGAATTGGCAAAGAGGCCGGCCAGAGATGCATACGCCTGACAAGCTACCTTGTACTCGAGTAACTGGAAAGAGAAGCATGCCATTTGAGGAAGGAGGCCAAACACATAACAGGCAGGTCTGCTCAAGCAATGAAGACCAATGCTGTTTAAGTGAAAGTCAGGACATGGCTTCAAAACTAGATTTAAAGTCCTACCAAAGGTCTGAAAATCTTACAACAATGGCTGGTTGTTCTGAGAAGCAAGAACAGCAGCCTGGATCACCTAATTGCACGCATGCTGAGAATCAAACATACAGCATACAAGCCACAGTTTCAGGAGCATGGCACAGCTACCCATGTGAGCTACCTGCTCCAGACAACATACACCAAGAAAGCCCACATGTATCCAAAGCATTTTATTTGTATGCCCCGAAAATGTGTTACAGATTGTATTTTAGTTTATAAGTTCACACTAAGACATTCTGCACCGATCACAAAATCAAATGAGGCAGTCGCATTCCAGAAGATATAAGATAAATACAAGGCCTTCAACAGTTGCACACACCATATGGCAAGCACTGAAATCTTGTACAGAAATAGCCTGGTGCATATGTCCCTAGAAAGTTCAAAAACAAGATCCAGCAAATCCTCTCGTCGAATATTTGACGGAATGGTCTTTCAATGCTTGTGGACATGTGGCCTCAATAACTACTGTCTCTAAATGTCGACTCGGGTGATTACAGATGAATAGTTATCTTTACGATAACCTAAATTTACAGCAGCACCATAAATTGGAAACTGTATCAATGGCACAGTTAATTTTAGCTAAAATTCCGTGAATTTCCTATTTCATTAATGACTTAAAGGGACACTAAAGTGAAACAATAAATCAGGTTAGACTAATGAAGCACGGTTTGAGAACCCTGCAGGCAGTCATTTAAAAAGATAGTTTGATTATTTGATGAAAGAATGAAGGTCCAAGTATCAGTATTTGAATTTCGCACCGAAACCTTAGCGCTGGTACGTCAGCGTGACGTCAAGGATTCCAAAGTATATTCTCGCATTTGGGTTGCGTTGGCTGAATAAAGGTACCCGAAACTTGCCATGTTTAATATTTGGTTCCTTTAGAACACAATGTAGTCAATCTATACCGCTATATATAATTATTAGGCCCTAGAAGCCATCAAAATCCAAGACGTCACAGCCCCCAGGTGCGGAAACATAAGTAGGTGTCGCCACCCGTATTTCGTTCTTGTGCTTTTTCTGGCTCACCAAACGTCTTATCGTTGTAAGAGTGGTGTTTTTGTTCTTGTAGAACGGTAATTTACTCATGCAGAAGAAATCATTCTTTACTTTAGTGTCTCTTTAAGAGCACATGTTCCACCTCAGGATTATGAGGGCTCTCAGTTGTCGTGGCATCTGCATTTTGTGCAAATATGAAGAATAGCACCAGTTTCAAGATGGCACTTCCAAACTTGTAGTGAAATGCACTACCATTTCTGGTGGTCATATTCTCACAAACCCTCCTTGAGCAATGTTGACAAAATGAGTGGAACACCAAGCTATTTGGTCACAGATTTCTGGAACTAATTTTGAAAACTCCACTAAACAACCTATTAAACAATTTCTGGTGTATACCACTGCTATAAATATAGGCCAGCAAAAAAATACTTCTTCCCCTATTAAATGGAAACAATGATCACTGAAATTCCCTGTATGGGAACTGCCTTTATTTATTTTTACATGCTACAGCCCACATGATCTATAGCCAGAGTGAGCAAAAGACAGACAAAATGCTAATAGCAAAGTCACGAGCATAAACATACATCACAACATGCAAACGGCAAACACAGATACCAATTAAACAGTGTAGAACACAAAAGATATTCAGTAATAAGGACTATACAAAGCTGGAAGGCACAGCACAAAAGTCGTGACAAAGTGTAACATGGCACCCTCTAAAACCATTAAGCATCTCCAATTGATTGTAATAACTGAGATAAAAAATAATGAGCAATTTTTACTGGGTATATAACATGCACCAAATGTTACTGGCCTGCATAACATAACTTCATGGCACCCAAATCACAGTCCAGTGCAGAGTGATGCGAGAGTAGGTACAAACAGCAGGTACAAAATACTATGTACTGTCACACACAGAGGCACTCAAAGTACCCAGTAGGCAGCAACATAAAAATGCAGGTGCACAGCGTCTTGACTGCAACAGCACTGATCAGCCGAAGGCACTGTGAGCATGCAATTGCTACACAAATTGGAGTGCTGAACACTCTCCCACTTTCAATACCAATGGAAATGGGTTTAACCATTGTATCAATCATCACTTACAGCGCATACATAGACAAGGGACAAAAAAGGACGACGAGTACAAGTGCTGACTTCCAACTGATTTTTATTTTGAGAAACGTTTTCGTGTCTCAGTATATATATGTTTGTTTCTCAAAATAAAAATCGGTAGGAAGTCAGCGCTTGTCTTCGTCATCCTTTTTTGTCCCTCGTCTATGTATGCGCTGTAAGTGATGATTGATACCATGGAATAACAACTAGGCCATACCAAAACTTTGCTTTACCATTGTGATTAAGCCTGCGGGTTATTACTTTTATGTAGAATAAACGAGCATTGAGCCTGTTTGGGCTTATTTTCAATTTTTACTAGCGAATTTTTGCACCAATACGACAATCGGCAATTACTTGGTCAACTGTGCCATCGGTGGTTGAATTGCCTCAAAAAAGAAATATCAGGTCTGACTGGTAGAGAAGAAATATGGTACAAGTACATCAGTGCTACCGTCAGTAAAAGCTTGGCATGGCACGACAGTCAGAACAAGGAAAAACAAGGAAACAACAAAAAGTTACTAATGAAATACCTAGGACTAAACTATCTCAAACAAGAAAAAAAAAACAATCTTGAGACTTTTTCAGACTTTTCCTGCAGTAAAACATTCAAAACATTAAGATACTTATGTCTTATACTGCAATGGTGTCATTTTTTATTATTGTATTCTGTATGCAATTATAAAAAAAAAGAAATTTGGCATCTGTCTTCTAATATCTAGCAATGTTTCCTCCAAACAAACTTTGGGAAAATATAAGTGTACTAGTGTGAACAGATATATAACCCGCCATGGTGGCCGAGTGGTTATGGAGCTGCGCTGCTAAGCAAGACGTTGCGGGATCAAATCCCGGCAGCGGCAGCCCCATTTCGATGAGTGCGAAATGCAAAAACGCCTGCGTCTTGTTCATTGCGGGCACATAAAAGAAGCACTGGTGGTCAGAATTAATCCTGAATGAGTCCAGCAATATGGCGTGGCTCAATCAAATCGTGGTTTTAGCACGTCATACCCTAGGATTCAGTTCAGTTCTGATCAGATATATGTGCCCCTTTAGACTTAAAAAATTATGCTACTGTATAATACTTAGAATATGTGCACAGTATGAGCATATTTTTCAAATGAAGGTGAAACAAATGGTTTCTTACAATAGTGTGTTACCTTTATGAGGTCTGTGTATATGTGATGATGTGATTTACTTAAAAATTGTAAACAACTCAGGAAGAGGGCATGTTCTACATAGGCATCTGATGGCCCTTTCTTCCAGATTCTTCCTAGGAAGGAAAAAGTGGAGAAGAAAAGGCAGGGGGGTTAACGAGTTTAGCTCAACTGGTTTGCTACCCTACACATGGGAGCAGGATGGGGGGGGGATGAAAGATAGGGAAGGGAGAGAGAGAGAGCACATAGCACAGCACACACATCATTGGTTAGAGTCCATCACTCTTGTGTGGTATGTGACATCACTGTTACAACCGCTTGTCCAATCCTGTCTCTTTCAAAAACCGAAATAGTCCGTTAGTCGCCTTCAGCTGTGATGTCTTGTCTTCTTCCTAGCTTTTAATATTTGTGAATCGGAAGACAGCAAAATAATATGCAAGCTAGATCATTAGGCAAAAGTAATTAAAGTACTGATATTTCTTCCTCACATTTTTGTCTTGAATGAAGGCCTCAGAACTCAAAAACTATAAAAACAATACTAGCAAGTTACAGCGCAACCTGAATAATTTAATAGCTTTTCTACAGCTGGTATCTGATTTATTTCACAGTAGGTTACTATGATGTCATGTTATGATGTGCAGAAGGTGGTCATATGAAAGCAGGACACCGTGACATTCTGACATTCGCTTGGTCATCTGCTAAGCTACTAAATCGTACCTCACAAACGAGTAGCGGCATAAGATGCAACTTGGCGAGCTGCAGTTCACGCCAAATGAAACAACATAATGTGAGCTCTATGGCGAGTTAATTGTCTCTTTGCCGTTAGCCCACGGTCAGACCCAGTCCTCATAGTTGTCACCTCTTCAGGTTGGTACACACTACCCAAAAATGTAATGTGTCACATTCTCACGCAAGGTGATGGACATCTGAAGTTACCTCCCTTGAGCATTTGAGACTCAACCTAAGAAAAAACACACTTCACCTAATGCATTGTGGCCTGGGCTTTTCTGAAATTCTTATCATTGTTAACTACAGATAAACCATGATTAAATCTGAAAATGGCAATTGTATCTGGAATAGCAACATGAGAGCAATAACATTTTTTAAAACGACTGCGAAGGAGTCAAATGACATAGTGTGATGCAGAGGTGCAATGTGTTTGGATATGTTCAAGAACAGAGAGCCACAGTTACTGTGTCTCAGCTACAAGTGAGTAAAATACTATATATTTTAGAAAGTAGCACTTTAACTAAGCAAAGTATAAACCTATTGGCATATTATCTTGCCATCAGCGAAGTGACCGAACTTGTTTATTGTTTGCCATGGAGATGGCAAGCAAAGATCTGTTCATGCGCCGGAAGTTATATGCATTACAGGTAGGAGTGTGCAAATATCAAAATTTTCAAATATGAATACCTAGCTTCGAGTATCAAATAATGATATGCACATGCATTTATTAGCAAGTTGGGTTAACTCGTTATGTTTGAACAATGCAATTGCATTGTCAATATTAAAAACTAGACTTGCAAGCCGTTATACTAAAGCATTGTGCATTCGGATCAAGTTATCTTGGAAAATTTAGTAATTCCCACTAGATGTCCTCGCCAGCCTGTGCCTTATTAAGCTGCATCAAATGCCTGTAAACTGGGAGGCATTTCGCCCTGTGCAAGAGATCACTCATCGCACTTATTGCCAAGAAACAAGCTCAGAACTGGGGGCAGCACTACAAAAAGGAAAAAAAAGAAACGCGCCTTCGCTGTCCGCCAACCCGTGCTCCTTGCTACTGAGAAAATGGCTTTCTTACAACATGTAGTCATTTAGTGGCTCAGCGTGCTTTACAGGCGAAATTTCACAACAAAATCAATAAATTCAGCACGAAATCACTCCAATATTCTTAGATTAGATAGAAACAAATGCTAAAAACCATGTTTGCTCCCGCACGGCCAACAATACATTCGATTTGATTGGAATATTCGTAGTGAATCGAATATTAGAGCATTTTCGTATATTTTTTTAATCGAGTACAAATATTCAAAATATAATATTCAATAATATTCTAACTTTTCGAATAATCGTGCAACCCTAAATACAGGTTAGTGGGTTCCTACAGTAATGTACACCCATAAGGGTGTGATACAGAAGTTCTCGGAACAGGCCTCGACCCAAGCTAACCTTTGGCCAAGTCTGACCATGCACAGTTGCATTCTGCCATTGTCGACGGGGCTTCTCTACCTGTAGAGCTGTCATCTTGTACGGTTACCTATGCCTGTAAAAGATCTGGTCTTATCAATTTCTTCCTTCTTTCTTTTTTGCCACCAATACTCTAAACGTTCGCAGTTTTAATTCCCATGGTGCTTGTGGAAGGTGAACGTTACCGATGGGTCTCATTTTCACTAGGATGTGCAGAGTTGTCACCGCATTGTTGCGGCGGCAGATGCATGCCTCATCCTGCTGTGAATATCCCCACCGGTATGTTTTTGCCCTTCAGCAACCAGCTTCAACTTCAGATATCAAGGCACTGCCGTTTGTGTAACCGTACAGATTTTTCTTTATATTTCCTTTCTTGCCATTGTAAATCTCCATGGTCTTTTGTTTCCATCCTTTGCATTCTATTATCTCTATCTGTTCCTTTCACTTCCTTTTAAATGACTCATGGCGAATCATTTACACTTTCAATTACCCTGTACTTGGCTGCCAATTTTCTTGACCTCTTCCTTTATTTCACATCCACGTGACCTAAGTAAAGATATGTTTGCACTTTGGCCAGCCATTTCTTTTCATCCATGTTTCCGAGTCTTTCTTGAAATCTATTCTTGCTCTGTGCTTCTCTTGCTTTGAAAGAACTCCAAACCATGGTTTTACCCTGTGCTTACAATGTCAGTCAGTCCACCGATATTTGGTTAACTTCCAAAGCCAGTAAAATATCCGATTTAAAGGGCCCCTCACCAGGTCTGGCCATTTTGAGCTGACAAGCACGGAGCATACAATGCATGCGAACGATTGTGCTTGCAAAGATTACATCGCTACGCACCGCATTTCAATCCGAACGGCATCTTTTCTTCTCCTCGCGGCCGCCACGTTCCAAGTCAGGCGTTGACATACTCGTGTCCCTGCGCCTACGTACTCGTGTCCAGTGTGATGTCGCTCATGGTGACAAGTTACTTCGAGAATTATTCAAGGCAACATCTGCTGTGTGATTTGTTGCTTGAATTGACAAGCTGAAGTTCAGAGAAATAATAGAACACACAAACGGAGTGTCTGTGCTTTTTTGTTTTACTTCGCACCAAAGCAAGAGAGATTTACTTCTGCTTCGTCTGCTTGTTCCCACGGACGTGCAGTCACATATGCAGGTGCCGAAACTATGCCATTTTCTACCGAGTTCCAGTGTGTGATCATGCTCTGCGATGCGCTTGTTCTGCCTCAGTATTCGTGTAGCACTGAATTATACCGCTGGTCATGTGTCCTTGTGCACAGCACGCAAAAATTGTGCATTGTGTGGAACGAGTCATAACAACACCTTGCGCGCAATGCAATCCACAAAAGTGCGCAGCGCCGAAAAAAAAAGAGAAGAAAAAAATTGGAGGCAGGGCCCGTGATGTATCTGTCACGCGATCATCGAGGTCTGGTATGGGAGAGGAGCGCAGGGATGGAATGTCACTTGAGGAGGCTAGACGGTGCGAGTGAAGAGAGTGTCTTCCTATGCAGTCGAGCTTGCCTCCTGAAATCATGGGTTCGTGGCACTGAAATATTTCTACCTCGGCTATTAATGAGCTGATTTGACAAATCTTCGCGGCAGAACGCTCCCTAGAGGACACGTAGCAATTTCCAGTGTATAATGAAAATTTACTATGGGGCGTGGTGAGGGGCCCTTTAAAGCACAGAATGGCATTTGCGAACGTGAGCACAAAGGCCACCGGTGACGACCTGGCGATCAATGCAAGAGCTAGATGTTGAGCGATTTGGCAGCATGAGAGCACCCTTAATTTTGCACCAGCAATATACCTTATTTCATCTGGTGCGCTACTGTTCAATGCAAACTTTGCTTCACCTCTCCTCCTTGCCTTTCTATGCATCCTTTCCTCTCTCTCTCTCGCTTCACCTCGAGTACATTCATTGAACAGTGACCCCTAGTTTCTTTTTAATTTCTAAATTCATCTACATCAATGACTATATCCACAAAAATGATTTGTCAGCTGAAGAAGACACAGAAGTAAACTCGCACTGGAGCAAAAAGCACAAAAGTGTTGAAGCATGAAATTTCTTGCTTCTGACTTCGAATTGTGACCAGCCTTGTGAGAATTAGGCATGGTATGAACTATCACAATGGAATGTGTGATTGGTACACAACTGGGTAGAAAAAGCTCTCAAGACCCAAAATCGAGCACCCGTGTGACTGAACAGCACCAATGCGCAAAATGCATCTAGTTTCTCTTGCATTCGCATTGCATTTCAGTGTGGTGGTACAATCACAGGTACACTTGACCATCGGAACAAAAGTTGTGCTTAGAGTGCACACCTCGACAGACAAGAACAAGTCATTGCAAGTGAACTGGGAAGAAAAGCGAAACCAAGGGGCTCGATTAGTCCTTAGTCACAACCATGTTAGGCGAGTAGCCCATAGCCTTATACAAACTTAGTCATTCCACTGATACATGTCCATTAGCAAACCTCCTAAAAAGGAATCCCCCGCACACATTACATGAGAGGCTCAAGTGTTGCAAAAGGCTTAAGGGAGACAGCTGCACAAATTTATGATGCGAACCATGACGGCCCAGACAGGTGTGACCTGCCGAAATGCATAACACAGTGTAAACCTTCAAATGTTCCAAGGACGACCAGTCTATATACAAGAGTGACCTTAGACCCGTTCAAAACTTTAGCCAGTTGGTAGCACCCACCTGACTGTAGCCAATTCCTGCTACAATGAATTTCCCAGACCACAGCAACAATGAAAAACTGCTGTTTGAAAACCTGCTGCCAAGAGCACGGCGAAAAGAGCCAGAGAGAAGGGTTGTATAGCGATAGGTTAAGCATGAGAGCATGTGAATAGGCTTCATTTTTATATTATTTGGACGTAACTCCTTTTCTTCCTACTTGCTTTTGACAGCAGCCCTTCGCACTCTGGGGGTTACTTCTTCGTGATAGTGCTACTGTGAGCAAAAAGATGCTATATGATGAATGCATCAAACATCAGCGGGATAAATGTGCACACGTCCCGTATATCTAGGCGCACGTCTTAACATAAAGCCGGCACACCATTCCTCATCATGAAAGTTTTTACAATTTAGTCGCCTTCATTTCTGATCATTAGTATTATGAAATCAATAAAATGTTATTTATGTTAGAACTTACCTAGTACAGCAGTCATTTATTTGTAATTACTTTGCTGAAGTATTCGCTACTGAAACTTCACTGTGTCCAAAATGCTGCTACCAGTTCTAGGTTATCAGCATCTGGAGGCATCAAATCTTGCACGTCACCTTTGCTTGAAGGCACAGTCGCCATGGCTCTAGGATGGACAGTTCGCCTAGTTGTTATTTCGTTGCCGGTAAACAAGTAAAGTGCTGGGACGATGAGACACGAAGAAAGAGGGCACATACAGAAAGCTTGCATGTGCCCTCTTTCTTCGTGCCTGGTCATCCCATTACTCTACCAAGTTTCTCAGTGATGCCATGGCACTTTTCATGGCATTATCAACTTTGATTTATTGATTGATTTAGGTGGGATCACGAAGCACAGTGAGGGCACTGAGAAATGCTGTAATGAAGGGCTTTGGTTCTGAACAACTGGAGTTCTCTAATGTGCACCTAAACCTGGGTGGACCAGCATCTTTGTGCGTTCTGCTCCCATGACAGTCAGTCGGTGGTGGCTGGGACTCAAACGTTATAAGTACTGTATTCAGAAGCACTGCATTTGGCAGGATTGTGCGAATGCATTGCCGTATTGAATCTTTGTCGATGCGTAAAAAATGTGTAAGCCGTGTCATGCCTGGCACACGGACTGAACTCTCAGCCTCCAACTCCCCTAGTGAGGTACGAATATTTCGGTGTTTGGACGTGAAGGCTTGAATCGCAAGCCTTCTCGTTCTTTATTTAAAGACTTTAGTTTGCAGTATCTTTGTACAATAAATAATAAAAGATCTGTTTGTTTCGTGGAGTCCCAGCGCAGTTCCAGGACAAAATATAATTCTTGATGTCGTAAATTTTGCTGGAGTGCAATCCATTGTAGTTGGATTAGACTGCAATGAGACTTTCAGCAGCATTTTCGCTTTTATGTAGCTTTCAGAATGACATTACGTCATAAAGGTGGCCATTCACTAATGTTGTCCAACCTGTTTACATGCAGGATGGCAATAAAACAGGAAAATATAGCCGGTGGGTGGTGCACCTATCTACGAGTCTCTCTCTCATAATATCCACCTGAGAAGCTCTGAATATTGAGTTCACCCTAAAAGTGCGTGCCCAGCAAATGATTACTGTAAATGCAATTTCATTCTGAGCACCAACATTTTCCTTTTGTGACTCGCTTGCTATAGGGCAAGCATGAACAATGAACAACAGCACATAAAGGTGTACTAAAAAGGAATGTATATTCAGGTCACACTAACACAGCTAGGTTACACTTTCAAAATGCCATATGCTTCAGTACTCTTTATGCCAGAAAAAAAGGTATGCACGAAAGCTGGAAATTTACTTACAGGGTGCGAATCTGTACAACGTCACATGATGTTTGCAACAACTCGTCCACGAATAAAAAAACTAAACTACACTGCATAAAAACTAAAAGCAAACCCAACCCTGCAATCAAGTGGTCATATCCCACAGTCAAAATATGCGAGATCACACAGGAAGATGACGACTTCACAGGCGCCCCACGAAGAAACAGAGGGCAATCTGCCTCCGGCTCCAAATATTTCCACTTGCTTCATGTGCTGAATGAACACTAAGGGCATTCGAGAACAGCTGCTGCCCGTCAACCTAGCACAATGCTTACCATCTGCCATTGGTATGCTGACACTGGTGCAGATAGTTCAATGTGACCGCCAAACAGCGTTGCAACAAACAGTCAGTTCAGGAACTTAGATGTCATTAGAGAGTTTTAGCCTACCACATCCATTTCACCACCAGCACTGCAGGTAGCTCTCTACGCACTAACTTAAGCTTTATGCATCTGGCGTGGCAGTGTAACGGTAGAGTGTACGCAAAATGCTAAAACTATCATTTCAATACATGCACAAAAAAGGACAATCCACTGTGATGCATATGATATGTCCCTGAGACGCAGAACCAAACAGCCCTCACTACTCATAAAGAGACACCGCAGATAAATGTTAAGTCAAGCTACATGGCTAGGTTATGCCTTAGTAATGGCAAATCAGTCAGCCTCATTGTGTATGCTGGCCAAGCAATGCCAAAAGAAAGTAAGGAAGACAGGTGCCGATGCTGCATTGAAATTACCGTGCGAGGTTCGCATGACATTACTGTGTTTGCAAGTGCATGTTCAGGGTTAATCATTTGTCAAAAAGACATGTTACAGTTGGCTCCAATCTAAGCCAACACTCAGCTTGGCAACCAGTACAGCATAAAAATGGCCTTAGTTGCACAAAAATGTTATATGAAGCCTGCAACAATACACCGAGATCACTAGCACTGCAGTTTAGGTGCAAAATGCAATAACGTGAAGATTGGCCTTTACTTTTTCTATTAAAAGCAAACTTTGCTTTTCCCGACCAAAGAAATTCGAATAAGGTAAGGTATGGAAAGAATACCTTTGCAGTCTAAATTGGCCTAGCATTTGTTGTTAGTGTCCCTTTATTCGAGTTGTTTGGTGACTGACTGTTTGATGCACAATATTGTCTCATTCTGTTTTCTCACTTCTTGACTGAAAAAACATAAAAGGTTGCATGCCCAACCTTGCTCTCTATACCTTACTGCATTTCTTGGGGCTTGAAAGACTAAAAAACAAAATACGGGAAAAAAATGATTTGTCAGCACAACTTTCAAAGTATCAATCCAATAAATATCTGTGTAAAGTTCAGGACACTTTGCATATCAGTGTGTATCATGTCTTATTGCACTTATACCATTCAAATGCAAATGCACACCTTTGCAATATTTTAAAAGTATCGGATGAATGCGTATCAATGATCCAGTCAGCACCGTATGCCGCATTTGTGGATGCTGCTGACAAAGTGATTATGAAAATGCATATGGGACTGCTACAGGACGAGAAAACTTGTGACATGCGCACTGATACTATTAGCTAAATGTATATTTCTTATCACATATTTAGTGATTTGTACCATAATGAACAATGCTTGTGAAAAAATGTACAGACAGGCATTGCAAGTGACCTTTCTACGTTTAGCTACAACTTTACTGCCATAGTTTGCCATGTAATACTGACAAACTTGCCAACTGACACTCGTGCAGTGTTTTTCAGTATTACAGCACTCAGTAATCAGCAATCAGTAATAAGCCACAAGTGAAATGCAATTATTCATGCACAGAACATTCCTGAACTTTCCATACGCGCTATGTTCAGATGTGCTGAAGCACACATGCTTTACGTAATGGTGCAAAAGCCACACATGCTCCATCAAACCATTTGCAGGGCCATTTCACAGCACAACTATACATGTTACATGGCACTTCTGAATGCCGGCTGCTAAAATCATCGCATTTCACTCATGTTGATATTACACATAGGCCAACTTCCACGAGTCAATACTGCACACTCTGCTTACATGAAGGCTGACGAAGCAGGCGTGGCAGCCTAAAGCTCGTCACGTGACTGGGGTGAAATGCCAGCATGATCAGCGTAACGCATAACGAGCCGATAAAAATTGACAAGGCGCTCGTAGTTTGGGCGCGAGATACGCTCGTTGTCGCCATGGAAACGACTAGAGGCCTCTTGTGGTGTGAGGAGTGCTGGTGAGAACCGGTACACGTTTCGGGTAAGGTCCAGGTAGTGCCGTGTGTCCGTGTTTCCTATTGACAAGGCTGCACGGAAGAAAACCAGGCACATGTGAAGTTGCCCATTTCCTAGGTTTAAATCTAGCTGAAGATAGCTGAAGCAACTGAGGGCACAAAATCATGGAAATTATAAATGGGCAAGCAGAATGTGTCTGTGTGCAAAAGAGTGCAGATGCAAGTCACCCACATTATGTATACGGTGGCACAAAAAGACCACTCGCACATCAAAGTGTCTTACTTGCTATCAGCAAAAGCCAGCCTTACTGAGTAGTGGGGAACATAGTGACCATAACGAGCACTACAGTTTAATGTGATAACTACATCAGGGGTGTCAAAGTACTACACATGGAACATCAAAACACTGGGAAGATTAACGAGCAAGGAAACAATCGAGGTGTAAATACAGACAGCAGCATTTATTAACCTTTGAGAAAAAGAGTGGGCATGCGAGCAGCACTCGTTGCACTACGCCTCATGCGCAACTTTTCTTCACTCCACAGATTTTCCTGATGCTGGCCCTTGTTTCACCTTCTGCGCCCATCCAAACTTGCCCTACCATGGGCGAATGTGTCGATGCTGTCCAAGATCAAGAGCCCGTCACCGGCACGTGTGGCCTCCGTAATCTTCCATCCTTCCTGGATGTACCGCTAGATGGACACCGCATCGTTTAGGGGACGTCGTCACTGGCTGATTTACCGCCCTTTCCCAGCCCCTTCAAAAGCAGCTTGCTGATGAACTACTCCTTCAGTGGGCATGCGAGCAGCACTCGTTGCACTATGCCTCATGCGCAACTTTTCTTCGCTCCGCAGGTGCGTAACAATTTGACCCTGTATGCTAAACGGAGTGATAATTGCTCACTTTTGCTGCTCCCATGCCCACTTGTCTTATATGCTACTATGTGTGATTGTCTCGACGTGGCGCTGATGTTGTTGCAATGCGGAGATGTCGAGGAAAACCCGGGGCCTCCAAGGGTGCAGAGGTCGGCTCAAGATGACTCTGCCTCGAGTAGTCTTCCCGAATCCCAGTCTGATCAAATGGGTACAGTGCTATTAATGCTAAAAGACATAAAGAAGTCGACAGTCGAGCTTACTAAAGGTCAGTCCGAGTTGAAATCAGATATGAAGGATGTGAAAGCCAGCCAAAACGCAATCGAAGGCAAGCTAACTGATATTTTCCGCCGTCTTGAATCGCTTGAGAATAAATCTGACGCCCTAGACACATTTTGCAAAGATATCGCCATACTTCAAGAGAGCGCTGAATGGTCAAAAAAGCAGCAGGACACCATAGTCTCGCGCTTAGACGACTTGGAAGACAGATCAAGGCGGAATACCTTGGTTTTTCACGGCATACCCGATTCCCATGAGTCATGGCTGCAAACTGAACAAAAAACCGCGCATGTCCTGTCGTCAGCTAAGGGAAATGCCTTGCCACCAAACTCTGTTGAGCGGGCGCATCGAATCGGGACTTTTTCAAACACAAAATGTCGTCCGGTTATATTGAAACTAACAAACTTCAAAATTAAGGAGAGCATACTTTCGTCGCGCAGCCAGCTTAAAAATAGTAACATTTCAGCAACTGAGGACTTCTCGCCTGCGACAAGGCTCGCTCGGAAAAAGCTTCTCGAATTTGGTAAAAAGCAGCCTAATTCCCCCTCATTCAAACTACGTTTTAACAAGCTTTTCATTGATAATCAATGTTTTATGTATGATTCAACAATTGACAGCGTTAAGCAAGTTAAAGGTAGTGTTCTAGATCACGCAAGTGCACCTGACAATCTGCGTCACCATCCTGCTACATAAGCAATGCACAAAGGGCAATGGCGTATCTTTAACACCACAAGTCTCCATGCTTGTTGCAAATGCTAGAAGTGTGTTTCGCAAACGCGTGGAACTAGAATCGCTCATCAATAGGTGTAATGCTGGTATCATTGCATTAACAGAAACGTGGCTACAACCCCATGTGCAAGATTGTGAAATCTTGGACTTGTCTCGATTTCATATCTTTCGTTGCGATCGCACTAATCGCAAAGCGGAGGCGTACTACTCGCTATTTCAAAATCTCTGCAAGGTCATCAAGTCCACTTATACAGTCGAACCTCGATATATCGAACAGCGCGGTGATCGCAAAATAGTTCGATATAGCCAGAATTCGATATATAAAATCACGTAGAAAACGCGTCAAAAACTAGCACAAATCAATCAATGAACCAATCGTGGCGCAATAGATACTCGCATGAAGCTTCAAAGTATTTATTTCGTTCGCTGAAAGTACTGAAGCAGCGTAGCCTGCTTCATATTGGCAACCGCGTGCTTGACCACGGCGTCCTCAACATAGTCCAAACGGTCCGCAAGAGACGGTCCAGTGCCTTCTATTGCGCCGCAGTAGCGGCGTACAACGGCCAAAGCAGCTACAGCCTCAGTTGCAGTCGGGAGTGGGGCAACATCAGCGCTTGCTGGATCAGCCTCGGCAGCGTCTTCGTTTGGCCGCTCAGCAGTCACTTCTGCCGCATCTCCACGTCTGTTGACTCCGCCACTGTTCCGGTGCTGTCGTCACCGCCAACGAAGTCCTCAATGCACATTCTGTGTGGCTCAGCACCGACAAAGCGCTCCTACTGGCTCCACGGCCGCCTCGATCACGCGCGCACGGCGGGGGCGCGGGCGCGCGTGATTGAGGCGGCCGGGCTGGCTTACGGCCGGGAGCGAGTAGAGAAGCGCGCGAAGCGCGCGCTCCCCTGGAGACCGGCTGTGGCTGGCTCCAAGCCACCGCGTGTGTACGCCGCTACGTTCAAATGGCGCCCTCGGCGCAACCGATGTGGGAGCTGTCGTACGCAAGTCTGGAACGCCCATCGCGCCGCCGCTATCTTCGAGAGTGTTGCGGGAAAGCTCGCCTCCTGTCGACGGAGCGCACTTGGTCTGGGGCGGCGGAGTTCGATATATCCATTTCACGTCCGGCCCCGTTCGAAATAAAAAATTAAAAATGCATGCGATTTTCCGCGTGATATAGAAAGTGTTCGATATACGCAATAATTCGATATATCCGTGTTCGATATATCGAGGTTTGACTGTACTGTAACCTGGAAGTTGTGTGCACGTGCGTCGATATCGGTTACCGTAAAATTACGATTGTTGTCTGCTACCGCGCTCCATCCTACCCATCCACTTTCACTACTGAGCTTCACGATGTGCTTAACACCCTTACTTTGCGGCATCCTTCGAACCCCATCATATTATTGGGGGATTTCAATTTCCCCAACATATGTTGGACTACTGAACCTCCGCACAGTTATCCATTTTCTTCGCAAAGTAACGACTTTCTTGATCTCTGCTCTTTGTTTTCCCTAACACAATTAGTATTAGGACCAACGAGAATTTCGGAAAGTGCTGCTAACCTCCTTGACTTAATATTATGCTCTCATCCTGACATCGTTACCAATGTTTCATGCTTACCGGGCTTAAGCGATCACCTGGGTCTTTCTTTCAACATATTATCTCCTGTGATAAAACCAATTGTTGAAAAAAAAATAATTTACCATTATGATAGGGCAAACTTTGACAATATTAATATTCATCTAGCTAATTTTCTTGATCCTTTCCTAAGCCAATTTGATGATCGCACGGTTGATGAGAACTGGACCGTTTTCAAAAATAAGATACATGAGCTCACCGACAAGTTTATTCCATCAAGCGTAATATCCTGCAATGTTAAGAAACCCTGGTTCAATTCCAAGTTAAAAAGGCTTTCAAACCGAAAAAAGCGACTGTATCGAATAGCCAATAAAAGTTCACTGGCATCGAAATGGGACGCTTATAAGGAGGCAAACAGTACTTACACAGAAGCTATTACACTTGCCAAAAAGACATTCCAAGTACACACTTTGCCCACAATGCTTGCGAATGACCCTAAAAAGTTTTTGCGTGTTATTAACCCTTCCAAAGATAATTCAATCACGTTGATTGATTCTAATGGTTCACCGGTACCCGAAGATGTATGTCCCCATATCCTTAACTCTGTGTTCTGTAACAACTTTAGCGTATGTGGTAACCCTGTGCTTCGAACTCTCGAGTCTTGCAATTACCCACCTATGAACTTTATTATCATTGAACCTCTTGGGGTCAAAAATGTAATTAAAGGTCTCAAGTTGTCATCAAGTCCTGGTGCTGATTTGGTTAACGCGAAATTCCTGAAAAATACTGTTGTTTATTCATCTGCTCTGCTTTCGAAAATTTTTCAGCAATCCTTAGATACCCATCGGCTACCTGCAGATCGGAAGGTCGGGAAGGTGGTCCCACTTCATAAGTCCGGTAGCAAACATTCGCCACTCAACTACCGCCCCATTTCTCTCACAAGCATTCCTTGCAAGGTTCTTGAACATATTCTGTACTCACATTTAGCAAAGCACTTACACAATAATTCATTTTTTACAAAAGCACAACACGGTTTCCGAAAAAACTTGTCATGTGAAACCCAACTTCTTTCTTTTACTCACAGCCTTCATCTTATTCTCCACAAAGGTTCTTTCACAGACTGTGTTTTCTTTGATTTCACGTAGATTCCACGTAAACAAGAAAATGTGCAAAACGCATGTGGTTGAGAACAGTATATAAGCTGCCCGCCACGGCAGCTTCACTGCAATACTCGCCCGCCCGTCTCGCATGAAAACGACGGCGCGCACTGGGTTTCTCATTTCGGTACCAGCAAATCTTCTCCGGGGTCGTTGCACGTGGCATTCACAGCTATCACCACCAATCCTACTACAGTCGCTACCAATCCATTGGTAGCATATTGCACGCTTTTGGTGAGCGATAATCAAAACGCGCCGCCATTCCCACCTGCAGGTGCTGCAACGTAGCCATCACATTTCGTTTCGCCGACATCCAGCGTTGCCTGCCAGCTCGATTTCATTTCAGTTTCCCATCGCTCTCATAGAACACCACGCATTAGGAAAACCACAATACGCCTCTCGCGCTGCCGGAGCACCACCTGCATGACATGCATCGGTGTCTTGTGCCGCAACGATCTGCACGATGGTTTGCATTATGTAGTTGTCAAGAATAGTCGAGTCTGTCATTTTTTTTTACTTTGGATCGTACGTTTTCCCGGTTAGTACGTTTCTGTCGTCATTTTTACCAGAACGTATGAATGAGGTTCTACTGTACTGGGTAATTCAATATACCGAAGCTTGCCTACAACGACCCTAAACAAGCTTTTGCAGTGTGTTGTTACATACAGAGTGGTTAGCTTTAGTAGGGAAAAGAAGCAAGGAAGAAATCCATGTATTGCAAACAAAATAATGTGCACAGTAAACAACATGTTTTTTCCGCAAGTTAAAACACACATAAAAGGAAGACACATAAAGACAACACAGGCAGCACTTCTAACTGGTTAAACTTGGGCTGTGACCCATGAATATATATACACATACACGCATGTGCAGGCTGTTCACAAACCTATGTTAACCCAGCGGTCAAACAATCTTGTTTCCGATTTGTAGAGCACGATAGATGTATTGCTAATGCAATTTCAGCCTTCCTTTTTTATATATTAAGCTTCCATTAGCTCACGTGCTGTTTGATTTCTATATAAGGCTGTGGCAAGAAGCATGGCACGACCGCCCGGCCCGGCCCGGCCGACCGGCCGACCGACCGACCGACCGACCGACCCGACCGACTCAGTGGTGATTATTACTATCTAGGTTCACATTAACATCAGCATTTTATCTTGTGACTCAAGAAATGTGTATTGGAGCAACACTTCTGAGTCCAATGCACAATTGTAGGAGGCTGTCAATGATAGCAATGGTCTAAAAAATAGCAGCACCCACCAGGAACAGGAATTGCCTCGGGGAAGATCTTCCGCAAGCTGCAGGCGATGGCACGGAAGCCCAGCTCTTGCTCACTGTGCGGTGACACGGGGTGTGCCTCCATGGCATAGAGAACCTCTAGGGAGACATTGGGCAGTCCACCCAGCAGCTGCCGGTCAAGCTCTACAACCTGCATTCACACACATGATCAGCAGTGCCACGTTAGTCATGCCGTCGCTTGATTTACCAAATTTCTGCCGTGGAATCAACGACGTTACGCAGGCTCCAAACGGACACATATACAAACCTACATAAATTGCACATATACTACCCAACAGCATACAAGGACATATGCTCGTGGTGTGGGAGCACACCAACACTCTACCACATCACATAGGAGTGCACAGCTCACACTGAAGAACAAGAAGATAATAATACGTGAGTGAAGTGGGAGGCATTGCTATCCAGCGCCGCCCTCGGGGATCAGCTTAGGCTGGTCTGGAGGGCAGAAAGGATGGCGAGGTCTAGCGGTGCCTTGGAATAGGGGCCTGACCACACGGCGTTACCCTGTTTTAGGGATTATGGAGTCCTTTCTACCAATAAAGTTTTGTTCTTCTTCTTCTACCAAATTTCTTGTCTGTTCAGCAACAAATTTGTCAATTCGTAATTTACAGCTTTTTAGTGAGCTGAAAGAACAATTGCAGACATTTTAGCAATTTTGCTGTCAGTAATATTGCTTCAAAAATTGCCTTATAGGACTAACTTTATCATTTAAAAGTTACACCTAATTGGTCGAAATTGGCTGTACGCCACGTGGGCTCTGTCACCGTGATGAAGCAACCATTGCCTTTACATGCGTAGTCTTCACATTGTGCTTGTGCTTCACAGCACAGTGGCATTCACAGGCTTCACATTGTGCTCACAAAATGCATGCCTTTTTTTTCCAATTCGTTACAAAACCGAATTGCATGTTGTCCACTTTCACTAAATGCATTTGATTAGTGGATGTTCACAAGCATAGACGTGAACTAATTTACCTAGACTTGTTACAGTAAATTGTATGGCGAAATTTAGAACTCGGCAGCTCCAGGCCAATCTCAACCTGCTTCCATTTCTCACGGATGTTGGGCAAATCAATAACTGCCGAGTGGTTGAACTGAAGTGTTAGGCCGCTCATCGTCGAACAGGCAGAATGGACGGCGTAGGGCTGCATGATTGTTTTGTATATACTTTTGCAGTGCCGCGAGTTTGCTGCGCCCATGCGAGTTTGCCGCGAGTTTGCTGCGCCCATGCGTTTTGTGAATGGGGAAGCGTCCACCCCCCAGCGCCTCGGGCGGCAACCGTTTCTGTTTTTGAGGGGTCGGACGGCCCGCGTGGTGTCGGGTGACGAGCCGAGGCGCGCGCCGCCGCGGGGGGCGCGGTGCAGAGGCGGAAAACGGATTCAGAGAACATGCTTTTACGCGGGCTTTGTTGACATTCCGCCGATGGTCATAATAGGGCCACGCGGACAAACCTCGAGTGGGACGGTTGTATACGCGACGTTGTGGCGCCGGCTCTTGAGTCCCCTGCTAATTAGAGACGCAGCTGCTAGCAATGTTGACCACGTCTGGCGCGTACGGAGCGGGGGGGTTCACGCCCCTACGCATTCGGACGGCAGCCACGTGCATCTTGTTTTGAGCGCTGGGGAGAGCCTGCTTGGTGTCGTGTTACAACATGCAGTGCGCGCCGTAGAGAGGGGCGCGGTGCGCATGCGGAGGCCGCGTTCGGAGAATGTCGTTTTAAGAGCACCCGAGTCCGGATGCCGCCAGCGGTAATTATTTTTCTACCAGGAAAAACCTTGAGGGGGACTACGGTACGCGGTGTTGGGACACCAGCGCCCGAGCCCCCTTGCTGACTAGAAACGCCGCTGAGGTGCGAGATGGCCTCAATAAATCGTGCATGCCTGGCGTGTTTGCCGAGGCCGTCACTGACCACGTGGAAATAGGAGGGGGAGAAGATGTGGGAAGAGGGAAAACAGGGTGGTTTTCCAATAGATTCACTTATGAGAGTAAGCCCATCCCTTTGGGTTGTGGCTTAAGAAACTGTCAACTCTCATTGGCAATTGCTTCCGTGGGATGGGCTAACGACCCTACTGCCCTTTTTCTTTGTCTCTTTCCCCTATAACAATCGAGACGAGGCGCTTGTTCCTCAGTCTAGGCTGTAATCACTAAACCTGATAGAACAGTAAGACTCCGTACGATGCAACGCTAGTCTGGGCCGTAACCACTTAGTGGTAGAACAGTGAGACTCGGTTGGTCGTATGTAATGACAGTTGTCCTAGGCTCTAACTTAAGAAAAGTAGAAGAGTAAGGCGCTGTTTACTTGTGTGTTTTGTATCAGTGTTCTTTTGCTAACTCTGTATTTGACTGTGTGAATATTTCCGTTGCAATATATCTTCAAGTTTTGTTACCTCCAACCTGCCTCCTGCTTCATCAACGCCGATAAACACCTTGAAGAGACTTTGGTCGACTTCAAGGAGAAAAGAACAATCAAAACTTAACTTGAAGTATTTGACTTGTATAATGTTCAGCTAATTGTCATCGCCTTGTTAACATGCAACCAAGTGCGTGTCGCAGAATTAAGCGAGCACTGTGAACTAAAAGAATTTAACAGGTAATGTGAACCAAGTGCCTTTTCCTGCTAGGAAAATGTAATGTCATTTGAATTTTCTCTTTCTAACCTTATATTCTGAAGGTAAATGCAGAATTTAAGCTCTCATCATCTGTAGGAAATGCCCACTATACGTACATCCTGCTGGTAAATTCACTGTTTACATCTGCAGGAACTGCACACAAACAGTAAATGTTCTGGTAGAAATATTACACCATGTTAGCCTATCAATAACTGCCGACTGTTAGCCTGCTCTCTTACGTGTTCGACTGTTCTCTTACGTGTCTTCTGGTGTGCCACAGGGCAGTGTCCTCGGTCCACTACTTTTCCTTATATATATTAACGACTTACCGAATAACATTTCTTCTCATGTGCGGATCTTTGCTGACGATTGTATAGTTTAGCGAGAAATTGCTAGTACTGATGACCACGTAAAAATTCAAAATGATCTTGACCTTATTAGCAGTTGGTGTAGGACCTGGTTAATGTCGCTTAATCCAGATAAATGTAAAGTAATGTCTTTCACTCGCAAACATTTCCTTTCCGACTTCTCATACTATATTAATAACAATCCTGTGTCTGTAGTTACTTCTTACAAATACCTAGGCGTAACCCTGACAACAAAACTTTCCTGGTCTACACATATAAACAATATCTGCGGAAATGCCTCCCGATCCTTGGGATATTTACGCCGGAACCTCCGTAAGACACCGACAAATATCCGCAAATTAGCCTACGTTACATTTGTTCGCCCTAAACTTGAATTTGCTTCTTCAATATGGTCCCCTCATTACATATATTTAACCACTATGCTAGAATCAGTTCAGAATAGAGCCACTCGATTTATTTCACAAAATTACAACTGGCACGAAAGTATAACGTAAATTCCTTCTTTGACCTTCTTCTTCTCGTCGTGATGTATCACTTATATTGCTGTTTCACAAGTACGTTCACGGACCGAGGCCATCATCAATAGCTCTGCAAGTTTCTCCATTCACCTCACGAAGATTGCATAATCATCTTTCTTTCACGTGCATCTATGGCAAAACAGACGCTTTTAACTCATCTGCACTTCCACGTGTCATCCGCTTGTGGAACGACCTTCCCGATATCCTGGTAGCTGAAGCTAACAAAGAAAAATTCCGTCACGACATAAACATTCATTTCTTACTTTAAAAAAAAAATAACTTCTTGTCTGTGTTGCTTCTTGTATGCTTTTTTTTTTCTTTTTATCTTAGAATTTTTTACTTTGTGTAAACTTGACCCTTCGTTGTGTTATTATTAACAAAGCATTGTATAATTGTGTAATTTTGTATAATTGCTTGCGCTTTATACTGTGTCAATTTTTCCCCCTTACCCAATGCCCATTCTTCGGGCCTGTAAGGTATCTTGAATTAATAAATAAATAAATAATACACTTGCGTTAATTCGCTTCTGGTTAATTAGATTTTTTTGTTTATTTGATCTCGACTGAACATCCCAGCTGGCATAGAAATCATTATTTTGATTAAAATTGGCCTTTGCCGGATAGTATCTTGAACTTGGCTGGAAAGTGCGCACTTAATTGCGACCCTCCTAGTTGCAGCGTCTGTTTTTGGAAGATCTTAAGGGACAGTGATTATGCTGAATGCACACTACCCCTGCTGAAAACCCCATTTTTGGTCTGTCATAAGAACATTTTCAAGTGAAAATCGTGGCTCACAATAAATGATTACAGTGTCTACGTGACTCTAACATGGGACTTTTTTCCAATAATATTAGTTTAAAAATTAACCTGCTCAGTGAATTGCATGAATATGAAACAGAAACCAAATTCAAGACGTTCGAAACAGTCTACTGTCAGAGCCAGAGCCAGCATCATCGCCATCGCCATCAAAAGATGGTGACCAATGGCGACAGACTTTGGTCCTTGCATCTCGCATACCATGCTTGCATAACATGACGATGATGCGCTGCTTTCAGTCCTTGATTGAGAAAGTCCATTAAAAATTGTTTTATATGCTAAGCTAGCGGGAACAACATGTTTTTGGCATTCCAGAGAATTGCTTGCGTAACAGGACGAGCCAGCGAAGTGGTTCGTAAGATGTGGGCCACCATCTAGTTAGCGATTGTTGCGTGTTGTTTGATAAATGCAGAATATTAAATGTACAATGAACCATTCAGAGGACATGTTGCGAGTTGTAGATGGCATTAAAGTGCTGTCTGAGAGTTGTGACAAACAACAATAGGTACAGATAAATCTATTCGGTGAAGGTAAGCTTTGCTATTTCAACCTTCTTTTGCTGCCTGAATCAGAGGCATGAGACATTTTTCTGGCTAAGAAATTGGGTACTTGTCAGATTTCCATGTTTGTTCTGTGCTCTGAGCCGATATAACACTAGTGCCCATTTGATTTCTGTGAGTGTTAGAATCCAGCAAATGCAGTTAAACCTTAATACAACAAACTTCAGTATAATGAAAGTGTCGATATAACTAAGTATTTAACTTTTTATAACTTATTGATCATAGAACACCATGTTTTTTATCCTCAATATAACAGTGTGTTTATGCACAATTTCAATATGATGAAATTTCACAGTTGCCGTAAAGGAATACCGAGGCTACAGCATATTGTCATGTTTTAGTGACATTTGTAGTCAGTCGTAGCAGCAGTGGGACATCCAAGTCCTTGCAACATAAAAGGTGACACATACAGATGTGGGCAGAACACAGAAAGTGCAGATAAATAAACATTTAAAACAAAACATTGCCTACCGTGCACCGCTGGGATTCAAAAGGGTAATACTGCAGCAATGTGCACTTGGGAGCTGGACACACTGCCTACTACACTGCCGTGTGACTGATACTTCATCTAAGGTTCGTGCCACACATAAACTCTGAATGGTGGCATGTGCACATCCATCTTTGAGGCAACAATCGGCCATGCTATTGCAAACAAGAATGACATGTAAATCGTGACGACTTTGTTTCTAAAAAAAAAAAAAATGTAATGTGCTGATGTTAAATCCTTTGTTGTGACAGTCATGAAAACAGCATCAACTGTTCAGCAAACAAAATTCTGAAAGCATGGATGGTGTCACTGATGTCACGACTATGCCCTGAATTCATCTACAATGTAGCTCTTATGATTCACAGCAGCCTAGTGCAAGATATAGTGTCGGTACTGCAAATGTAGAGAAAAATAGTTAATCCTTGGCGCTAATCTCGTAAGTATGACAAAAGAACAGCATCACTTCACTCAGAACATCTATTGTGGCTGAAGTTATGATCACCGAGGCATGTGAATAAATTCTGGATGGGGCCTATGAGATGATTCACCAAGGCTGAAAAGAGAGAAGCCTTTAATGTAGCGACTCGAGAAAGTCTGTCGCCTTTCATGCACACCACAGGCATGCTTACTTTACTTTCAATTACAACATTATTCTTCCCACTGAATCTTCCCTGGTTCTAAACAACTGTTTGATTTTTTCCCATTCTTCTATAAAGTTGAATGTTATTGTTTCAAGAACTAGCAAGCAAGCAGGCAAGCAAGAAATGCTGTCACATTGTAGTGAGAGCATTCCACGTGCCTTCCGGAAACTACTACCCAATTCGTGTCACACATACAATCTGATTACACAAGGTTCGGCGAGAACGTACACAACAGATAGAATCAACGCTATCATGCAGCCATGCTTTGCACTGAGTGATAACTTCAAGTTGGTAGTGGGTGAAATGTAGTCCCAGGAAATAGGATAAATAAGTACACGTCTTAATATGACAGTCTCCACTTTGACAGAATGCTGAAATCTCAGTAAATGAGTTCACAGTCGACAGAATCGCTGGTCTTTTTTTCCTATGCAATGACTAACATTAAAAGTTTTCTAACGTCAAAACCGTTCCATATAAAAAATACATAATTTAACAGAGTTCAGGAAAATCAGGTCATACCATACTGTCTTTTTTGGTTGACTTCCATAATAACACTTTTATGCTAGATTAAAGCAAGGCTTATTGTACCCACAGAACAGTGTTTATATGCATTATTAACATCCAATCATTCCTTCTTCTATGTTTTCTGATGAAAATGTAGGATAACAGTGTTTGTTATTATGTGAGTAGTTCTATCATGGGATGGAGACCTGCTTGCCTTCCTGAATTTGCATCAACGTCTGCAGCAACGCAATGCAAGTAATGCCACCGTGGTTAATGCACAAATGAATATGTAAAAAAATAAATCAATTGAAACCACAATACATGGGTGCCTTTGCATGCTGCGAAGTGAAACCTAATTATACTGAGACAGCAATGCCCGCTTTCACAACACTAGAGCACAGCATCCACTCACCTCAGCCACCGACTGTGAAGGGTGCACCCGGTGGTTGATGTAGGCATGGGCCTCCGCTGGAACCACGTTGTCCTGCGGCAGCACAGTGGGGAGGGGGGGGGGGTGAAGGTTAAAACCTGCTTGTCACGCCTTTGTCACAAATAACTTGCCCAGCATTCTAGCAAATGTTCTGCTTCACTGCGGGGATTGCATGCAGACTGTTTATTTATGTGTGTGCTGTTCATGAGACACGTGCAATATGTTTCTTTTTTTTTTGCAAACGTGTACGTATGCACGTAAGTGACTGCCAGTATATGTTGTACCTTTATTTCCTTTGTATCATCTATGAATCCTTCCCCCCTCCCCCTTGCATTGACTTTTGGCACTGTGGTTAATATTAGATGCATTTCACTAACAGTAAACTCATAATAGCTGGGTGGGAAGTTTACTGATAACCTTGGAAAGAAGAGAACGTACTATATGCATTTATTGCTGGTACAATCACATGGGGCTAGAACTTGGAGAATAACAAATAAACTTTAGAACAACGAAGAACCACTCAACTAACAATGAAACAGCAAACAATATGTGCAACATTAGGAGGCAAGAATATAACAGTCTGGATAAGAGGTTAGAAGTGTATGGCTGATATATACTTGTGGAAATTGAGAGGAAGAAGTGAAGTTAATGATTAATTTAATTAGGGTGTGTTACGTGCCAAAACCACTTTCTGATTATGAGGCATGCTGTAGTGGAGGACTCCGGAAATTTTGACCACCTGGGGTTCTTTAACGTGCACCTAAATCTAAGTACAAGGGTGTTTTCGCATTTCGCCTCCATCGAAATGCGGCCGCCGTGGCCGGGATTCGATCCCGCGAACTCGTGCTCAGCAGCCCAACACCATAGCCACTGAGCAACCACGGCGGGTAAGAACAGGAGTTAGTAAACAGGCAATGACACTATAGAGAAGGGGACATAAGAGTAAAAAATAAAGCAAAACAAAAGAAACTAAAGACTGCAAGAAGCAACTACACACTTGTAACAATGGTACAGAAGACTTGGATATCGTTGGAATGTATGAATGTTTCAGCAGGTGTGTTTATCAGTCCGAAAAGCAAACTTTCAATACCCCTGAGAAATCGTTTTGAATGCATTCTGTTGAGAAAAACGATTATACCACAAACATGTACAAGGCAAGCTCAAGGGGGCTCCACAATTTTTACTCAATTTGCTGGCACACCCAAGGATCATCTTAGGCACAGATTTTCGCCAACTTCTTGAATTTACTGCACCTCAATAGCACCAATGGTTGCTTCTTACTGTATTCTGCTGGAATCAGCTGATGCCACAGAATCCTTTATTCATAAGCCTAATCACAGCACACAGCTTCTCACATTTATGTTACACACTGCTATGAACATGAACAAACAGCTCATGTGCATGACAAGCTGTCCAACTGAGATCCTTGCAGCTTTGTTGTTTGCTTGCAACACACACTAAAAAGCTCAAATCCACATTCTTTTAAATTATTACGCAAAATGTGCATTTAGGCAAATATGTACGAAGATCATGTTTCTTCCTGGTATACAAAAAATTGAATATGACTGGCCATTCTACCTGCTCCACTAAAAGAAAGATCAACAAATCTCGAAGCCTCAAAAATGCAATTTTCAAATTCAGAAGTGAGAAAAAAAGGGCCATTTGAGGAAATTGCCAGACAACGAAATTGCCATAAAAAAAAACTTTGCTACCCAAGGAAATAGACATCAAAAGAAGCAGCCATCCAAAGAATCAATTGCCATACATGTTACTGAGAGGGATGCTACAAAAGTGTACATTCTGGTCAATCAATTGTTTATTTTTCTATCTCTAGAAAGAAAAAGAGCAGCCACATAGAACCTGCTGCACTGAGCAGCTTGATGAAGCAGCCAGTCTCCCCCATCCCCTTCTCTCGATTTCACAGCAATGGGCAGGAAAATACAGCTGGTACATACTACTTTGAATAGGCATTCAAGCATATAATATGCATGGACAAGTTATCCTTACATGAAAAAAAGTCAGAAACAACATTACGGCGAAAAAAAAAAGAGCACATTCCAATGACAGGATTGCCTTTATGTTTCTCTATGTGCTGCCAGAGCTTATGCAAAAGCTGAAAACACAAGAACAAAAAAGAAAAAAAATCCAAGGTGCCAATCATTCAGGAACGCATACAACGTAAACTTTGTTGAAGATTGCAGAAGCCAAGAAGAGTCCATTGATTTTTTGAAAAATAGGCCACTCAGGCCAATGATTGAACTATGCAGTCTAGAGAAAAATACATCCTGGTATGGACACTGAAGTCAGAACTGCCATCTGTCTGGGACAGTGTGCTCTGCCATTTTAGCTAACCAGGAGGCCAGCAAATGAAGAACAAGGACATTAAAATGTTGTTTCAAACTTGTGTTTAAATATTGTGTAGACATCCCAGTGAGAAATGAATAGCCCAATATGGACAACTATGTTGATTTCAAGTAAGCTCCAAGGCAATGACAAGACATGCAATTTACAGGTATTAACCTTATTTCTTGATGTATTCTTACAAGATTTTGACAATCATTCCATTCAATGTAACTGGGCCTTGTTCTTAGTTGAAGTAAATGCATTAATTATTAATTATATACCAATTCGTATTATTACTTTAAACACTCAAGCCCGTTGGCATCAGGCACCTAGCTAACCAAAAGAAACATCTTTTTTCCACTTCACTAAGAACTGGCCTGCTGAATCAAGATAGGCTACTTACAAAACCACTTTTGACACTTTGTAACTGCGCTCATATTTACTAAGAATTAGCTGATCTAGCATTCTTCTATCAAAACTAACAAGCAATGCTAAATATTTTGCAGAATCATCAACCAATCATCTCGTGATCAGATCATTTTGGATTACCCTTTGGGTACTCTATCTTCCTTGCAACTACTGCGGTGCTGTTTTAAACCAAACATTTTTGAAAAACTTTTACAACGCACATAGAAGTGTTTTGCCCAACCCATGTGCAAATTCCTTCAATTACTGCTGAAATATCTGATGTGTTAAAACTAATTAATTCTCTGAATATTAATTCTTCCCCTGGGTATGACTCAGATGTTAACACCAAATTTTGAAAATGTACTAGTGCTGGTAGTTCTACACCCTCAAAGCTTCTTCAGCAATCTCTAGATACATCCACACTGTCTAACCAATGGACAATTGGAAGGTGGTTCCACCTACTAATTATTGTCCCATTTCCATGACTATAGTACCTGCTGTAAACTACTGGAGCATATAATTTTTTTATGGGGTTTTTATAAATTATGGGGTTTTACGTGCCAAAACCACTTTCTGATTATGAGGCACGCCGTAGTGGAGGACTCCAGAAATTTCGACCACCTGGGGTTCTTTAACGTGTACCTAAATCTAAGCACACGGGTGTTTTCGCATTTCGCCCCCATCGAAATGAGGCCGCCATAACCGGGATCGTAAACGTCTTGTATCGTAAACGTATCGTATGATAAATGTAACGTATCATAAACATAACGTGTCGTAAACCACTGGAGCACATAATTTTTTTTTATCTTAGCCTAATTCATTCTTCACCCCAGCACAACATGCCTTTTGAAAAACTTTTTCATGAGAAAAACGACTACCTCACTTCACTAATAAGTTACATCGAAATGCACACCAATTTTAGCACTGACTGTACTTTTCTTGGATTTCTCTTGAGGCATTTGACAAGGTTTGTCAGAAACCTTTGTTGTTCAAACTGAGGAAACTAAATCTTTATCCTAAGCTCCTCACCAGCATTGATTGTTTCCTAACAAATTGCACTCAGTTTGTTGTAGCTAGTGAATACAGTTCTCTATTCGGTGATGTTTACTCTGGCATACACCAGGGTTTGGTTCTGGGCCTTTTTCTATTTCTCATTTATATTAACGACCTCCTGCCTACAGTGTCCTCTAACATACATTTATTCGCTGAGAACTGTGACATATTTCGAGAAATAACTAATGAAGCCAAGCTTAACCAACTACTGTATTCACTCGCATAATTATCGCACTTCTTTGTCAAAACAATTGATGCGAATTCAGGGGTGCGATCACTACACGGGTTAAATTTCCTGCGAAAAGAAAAAAACATTTTTTTAATCCCACGTTTGCTACAGGAAGACAACAGGCCAACAAATAGGCGGCTTCCACTGTATTTAGTGCGGGACACCAAAACAAAATTGGCGGCCGGCGAGCCGAACCAACGCCAGGCATTGGCCGAACGCGATTTGTTTTTTCTTCTCGCGAGTACATTACATGCATTGAAACAGTTTCTTCTGTATCAGTAATGAATTATATCGTTAATATCGGCAAGTTTGCAGCAATAACCTAGTTATGTCCACTTTGAGGGGACACAAACAGATGGGCGTGCTCAGCTGCCGGTGACATAGAAACACATGACCGGCATGCTGCGGAAACTGCGGCATCTGTCTTCACTACTATCCTAACACAGCACATTTCCACTAACGGTGGGTGAATATCTTAGCTGTGTTACAAGCGTCGGCGTATGAATAGGGCACACTTCTAATGTATCAGTGTAAATGTGGCTACTATTGTTGCCGCTCGCTATTTGTTGTGGGCCCACGAGTGCAGACGAGAAGAATCGAAAGGCACCTTTTTTTGTTGTTGACCATGACCATTATAAAGCCTACACGTAATAAAGGCAAGTTTAGTTGTACCTGTTTTTGTCATGGAAGTGCGGAAAGTGATGAAAGTAATGAAATGAAGCATCTACTTAAGAATGTTTGGTGTGTGCAGACTGCTTGGTTTGTCTTGAAGAGTCAATCGCGTAGCATTCGACAGATGGTAAGCGCGATCATTATTAGCTAGATGTGGCACACAACATAATGCTGCGGCAAGTCCGGGGTGCGATCACTACACGGGAAATAAAAAAAGATCGAATTTTGACGACAAATTTCAGGGGTGCGATCATTACACGAGTGCGATCATTATGCGAGTAAATATGGTACAACTTGATCTTAACTCAATAGCTAAATGATGTAACTCGCGGTTAATAGCACTGAATATTAACTAGCGTAATGTACCACATGTGTCCCCGGTGGTTCATTACCAATATGTTTGCTGCCTAAACAATGTTCCTTTAGAAACAGTCAACTCTTACAGATATCTGGGTGTCCATACAACCGCAAGCTTGTCGAGGTCAGTTCACACCAAGTACACTATTAGCAACGTTAACCGCATGTTACGGTATCTGCGCTGTAACTTTTCTAGAGCTACATCTACTCTAATATACCTTGTAAAACTTTAATACAGTCAGGATCGCTTATAACGAAGCTGAGCGTTACGCGGCCTCTGCTCCTTATACCCTTAAGTTCGTAGTAAGTGGACGACAGCTTAAAAAGAAAAAAAAATGTGGTTAGTCAAAACACAAAATTTATTTTCTTGCTAGCAAGTTTGTGATGCTCATATGTTTCTGTAGTGCAGATCCGATGAAGGTGGACTCCAGTTAATTTAAAGCAGAAGCGTGCTCTTCACCAAGGCCCTTGGCATAGACAAGCTGCCTGAGGCCCTCTATTAAGCCCATTGCTGCAGGCTTGTGGGTGCTGGCTCCGAAGTTTCATTGTCAACCGATTCTTTCCCATCGCTCTCCACCCACACTGTGCAAGCGAGGCCCTCATCTGTGCATGGTTCCACAATATCAGAGTCTTCATCAGCCGAAATAAGGACATCCCAACCAGTGTCACAGCCCCCCATATCGGAGTCAACGACGCGCTGCCACAAATCGCCGCTGGATCGATCATCTTCCGAAGCATCAGGCTTGGCATCAGGCACTGTGTGGATGAAGCTGGCCCTGCAGAAGCAGGTCCGCACGCAAGCGGCTGTCACCTCTGTTTAAGCAAACCGGCAGGTCAGCAGCTGGGCGGTCAACAGCGATGAGAAAGCGCTCCACAGTATGGCACCTATACGATGCCTTAAATGCGTGTATTATACCCAAATCAAGCAGCTGCATTTTCGAAGTGGTATTGGGCAGCAGGAAAAATAGAGTAACTGCTGTCAGAGAAGTTCACATGTTGTGCGCTGAGCAGTTGTTGAGCACAAGCAGCATGAGTCTTCCTTACCTGTGTATGTCGCGTTCAAACTCGCCCAGCCACCCTGCGAATAAATTGCACGTCATCTACGCCTTAGTATTGTGCCTGTAGCACACAAATACACAGCTCCGAAAGAAACGCACCTTCTTTTATTTTCCAATTATAAAGGGCACGTGTCGGTCACTGCCATCCATATTAGTGCACAGAAGTACTGTAACATGCAGTTTACTGTGCTTGACGACAGCACGAGTCGCCTTTCATGGCGCGAGTCTTGTCCGGCAGCATCTGATAGAATAACGTAGGTTCGTCTGTGTTATACGCGTCCTGCTCCGTGTAGCTTGCAGTAATGGCTTGGTTTCTTACAAGCCAAGTGGCAATGTCTTGATCACTTACCGAAGCCGCCTCGCCGACACTCGATTTAAGAACAATCCCATGTCCACTTTGAATAGATGTAGCCAGCTGTTGCCTGGGCAGAAGCCAGGAATATCTAGCAGGAACGCAAAGTTTTTGGCTTTGCCCAGCATCATTGGTCCACTTATCGTAATGTTGCAAGGTGGTGTGTTGGCAAACCACTTAAGTAGCGTGTCCTCTACGTCCGCACAGGTGGCCTTCCGTAGGCGCTTTCTGTTCATCGAGTCGGCGGCAGAGCGGGCGATCCTTTCCCTGTTTTTAGAATCGTCCAGATGGTAGACTTAGACACGTTGTACTTTTTCACCAACTCGCAGTTTTTAGCTCGAGACACTTCCTACAACATTGCTTGCTTTGTTGCCATGTTCTGCGCTTTTCGTTTCGTGACCGCTGCAGACAGTCATTCCCGCCCGCCATCCTGAATTACAACTATGGCTTGACTAGAACGAAGCGAAGAAGCATGGAGACTAGTGTGGAGAGGCCTGCTTCTCGGTAAAGGCCATAAAACAAAACTTTTGAACTTAAGCCGTGCGCTGTAGCGCACGCGCCATGACAGCAAGGGAGTTGCAAGGAGAGGAGAGGAGAGGAGAGTAAAGCCCTTTAAACTTCGTAAAGTAGTGACACTCCCCTCCTCTGCCTTCACTCCTCCTAGTTTCTCCTCTCTTTCACGCTCCCTCCTCCACCGTGGCACCGCATACACTGCTCGAGCTTAGCAACGGCATCAACATGCGCTCCTCGCCACTCTGCTGATGCTTCTTGAGCAAAAGTGGCACTGATGCACGGCGCGAGGGCCCACATGATGCTATTTAGCCAATAGCAACGCGGCGTCAGCCTCGGCCAGAGCACGCGAGGAGGAGGCAGCATTCTTCAAAGCGTGGCAGTACTTTACGAAGCTTAAGGGGCTTTAGCGAGGTCGGGTGGGAGGGAGATCTTGCAAGCCACACGCCGACACTCGTGGGCAGCGTGTGATGGCAGGGAGGGGGTATAGGGGCACGAAATGGATAGTTCACCTCGGAGCAGGCTTGGGAAAACAGACCGCGCGTGCTAGAGGGTCAGAGGTCGTCGTTACTTTGTTTCGCGCAGGCGGGTTTATGCCGTCCGTTCGCTGTCACCGATCGGCAGGGCTCAAAGACGTTCGTTATACGTGCGATTTTATGCCATTGAAATAGGGTATGTTTTGACAGTCGCATGGCTCTCGTTCATTTTAAGTGAGAGTTCATCTTAAGTGGGGCCATTATATGTGGGCTCGACTGTACAGCCTAAATTAGAATATGTTATGTCCATGTGGGATCCTGGAGATAACCTAATTACTTTGTTGGAACTTGTCCAAAATAACGGTGCTTCTTCTAATTATAGCAGAACTGCAAGCATTACACCAATTAATTGTAATTTTGGCCTTTCTTTGCTGTCTTTTGCCTTAAGGTTGCACTTTCACAGTTTTTATCATCATCTTACATTGCATGCACAGTTATTTACAAGACTACATTATGTATCCCATTGTACTTACCACTGTCATAAAGTTGGGACTGATCTGTCTTACAAAGCATTTTTCAGTTATTTTTTCCTTGTATGTGTATAGATTGTAACCACCTTCCTGCTGATGTTGTGGCCATTAATGACAACACTCTTCTTTTGTGAAACTTTAGCCGACCTTTTATAACTAGGAACTTTTGAATTTTTTTTAATGACATCTAATATTGTCCAGCAGAAAACTTTTGTCATTGCATTTGTTATTTACTATGTACCGTGTATTGTACCACTCCTCTTTATGATGCCTCTGGCACTGACGGTAGGAGAAATAAATAAGTAAATAAGATTCGGCCCAATGAGATTCACACTGTGCTTCTGCATAATTTCCGGCAAATTGAAGGCGTAACTTTTTTCTTTAACCATTTTCTGTGACAATGTTCCGACTAAGTGAAATATAAACAAAGTTGCACACTTGCTTGAATAACCGAAAATAGTTGAAAAGTGTCTTGCTATTAAGTTTGCTGCTCAATAATGGTAGTAACTCTTATTACGATACTGTAAGGAATGATAATGTAAAACATCATATTTTCCTAATTTTGATATTTACACAGCATGAAATACAAACACAGGAAATTTAGAAGAGACTGCAGATAGCTAATAGCCCCTGAAGCCAGAAGGGTGTTAATGTGTTGACAACAAAAGAACAATATCAATTCATTATTCCATGGATGTTCATTATCCTCAGTATTGGTAGTCGTGCCCGTGACCCAACATCATGTTGCAACTCTTGCATGGAGCATACCTTCACGCCACCAGCAATTCGAGTGACCGTGGTAGTGGTGCGGATCATGGGGTCCATCTGCTGGCTCCGTGACATGAACCTGCACATTTCGAGACATATTTTTCATTGCCATCATCATCGCCATCCTTATCTTACGTCTCATATGAAAATGTGCATGGCAGCCAGAGAAGCAATGTGGCTTTTATGATTGAAAAAACCTGCTGGACATTGGTCGGGGTAGCCACTTGGCTAGTTTTTCATTGGCACAGCTCGTTCTTCCTTTGCGATGCCGGCCGCTAGTTCAACCCATATACCAGCAAGCCACTTACACATTTTCCTGTTTTCCCCTAAATCAAAACATGTTATGCAAGAGTTCTGTAGGCTGAATTCTTGCTAGAAAATTCATTTCCAGTTCCTTAAACTGTTCACTGTCACGAAATGGTCGTAGTATCCAAAGTTGCGAGACTGATATGTGCATCCCTTCACTTTTATTAAAAGAAAAAACCTTTAACCAGGTGCAACTTGTGCTTCTCTCCCGAACACATCTTCTCTGGGGCCAAGCCACACTGCTGGCTGTTCTAGTGCCAACTTGCACGACCACTTTGTGTGAAATCCCAAATAATCACACATTCATGTGCGATTATTAGCCACACCTTCATGTGAAATTTGTGCTGCTGTCGTGAAGTCGTGAAGTCGAAATTCGCGTATACCGGCACCCCGATCTTGCAGTGAAATTTAAAAAATATATACATACATATATATATTGTCATGCGCTAAGGCAAGAGTAAGCAGCGGTATCAGCAGCCAGACACCAAAATGTCAGACACAAAATGGACGGTTGTCCAGCTGGCGCGTGATCTTTGACTTCATCGTCTTCATCGCCGTTTTAGCTGGGCACGCAACGCTGGCTCAAAACACTAGGCGACATTATTCCCCCTCCCAAAGGAGCATCGACTCGATGCTCAAACACAAAATGTTTGCGGAAAGCACACAAATTAGGTAAGACGAAAAAAAAGAAGAAGGAACCGCGCTAGCACACATACGGAAATGCACATGGAGAAATGTGTTCTGTGTTTGGGTACAAAAAAAAAACGCTTTGCAGTTCCTTGGAGGACGATGTGACGACAGCAAAAAAAAAAAAAAAAGTTGTTTCACTAGTACACTTCACATCTCCGTGTGTGTAAAATACGGCTTGATGGGGACGACATGCACAGTCTTTGCGCATGGTAAACGGCTCTTGGGCGATGGCAGGTCTCCGTCTGGAATCACTTCATAGTTCACGTCGCTTACATGCCTTAGTACTGTGTATGGTCCAAAGTATTTGCTCAAACCCAGATTTGGTCACCAGGCTCATAGGTAACTTGTCGATGGTGAAGATTGTACCTTATTGCATCTGTACACTGCTGCTGTCTTATGTGCACACGGGCCAGTTGACGTGCTTCCTCGGCACGCTGAATGTACTCCTTGACGTCAGGAGCTAACTGGTCTAGTTGGTTGGTATCTTCATACGGAATCACGGCGTCTAGCATAGTTTGGACATCTCAGCCATAAACGAGGCAGAATGGCGTGAAGCGTGTAGTTTCCTGCGTGGCAGTGTTGTATGCAAACGTTACGTACGGGAGGATTTTGTCCCATATGTGCTGCACATCCACGTAGATAGAGATCATGTCTGCCAATGTTTTGTTTAATCTTTCTGTCAAGCCGTTAGTCTGAGGGTGGTATGCAGTCGCCTTTCGATGACTCGTGTAACTCACCTTGAAGACGTCGTCCAGAAGCTCAGTCAGTGATGATGAATGACGGTGCGCCATGCCGAAGCACAATGTGATGCATAAAAAACTGGGCAACTTCAGATGCTGTCCCGCGTGGTAGTGCCTCCATCTCAGCGTAATGCGTCAAGTAATCAGTTGCGACGATGATCCACTTATTGCAGGAGAGGAAGACAAGGGAAATGGTCCAAGAAGATCCATTCCAACTTGATCAAACGGCATACGCGGAGGGTGGATGGGTTGTAGAAGACCTGCAGGCTTGAAGGGTGGTGACTTGCGGCGCTGGCATTCACGGCATCCTTTCATGTAGCATTTGACGCAAGCAGTTAGTCTAGGCCAGTAGTACAGTTGCCGTACCCTGTCCAGAGTCCTTGAGTAGCCCAAGTGACCAGATGTCGGCTCGTCATGGCAGGCTAATAGGATGTCGTCGCGAAGGGCTTGAGGTACTACTAGAAGATGTGGTTTGTCGCCGGCACCTGTGTTTCTTTTGTATGAGATGCCCCCTCGTAGGCAAAATGACAACAACCGTCGCGAAATAGGGAGAGGAATGGACGCGATGCCACCTTCTAAGTGATCGATGATGGGTCTTAACTCAGCGTCCGATCGCTGTTTAGTGAGCAGATTCGGCCCACTGAGGGCTCTCAGAAAGGCGCTGTCGTCTTCCTCGTCAGGATTCTGAGATTCAACGGGTGCTCGTGATAGCGTGTCAGCATCTTCATGTTTTCTGCCTGACTTGTATATGATGGTGATGTTAAATTCCTGGAGAGACTCCAACGTGCCAATCGTCCAGAAGGGTCTCGGAGGTTGGTCAACCAGCACAAAGCATGATGGTCAGTCACAACTTTAAATGGCCGCTCGTAGAGATACGACCTAAACTTTGTGGTAGCCCAAATAACCGCGAGGCACTCCTTCTCTGTGGTGGAATAATTGGATTCAGCGCGTGAAAGCGTACGGCTCGTGTAGGCGATAACTCGTTCAGTCCCGTCTTGCCGTTGCACTAGGATAGCTCCGAGACTGATATTGCTGGCGTCAGTGCGTACTTCTGTGTCAGCATCCTCATCAAAATGACCGAGTACGGGAGGAGAAGACAATCGATGTTGTAGCTCCGCAAAGGCGGTCTGTTCTTCATCAGTCCAGAGGAATCACGTGTCATCACACATAAGGCGAAATAGCGGCTCGGCAATCTTCGACAAATTTTCAATGAAGCGTCGATAATATGCACACAAGCCCAAAAATCATCGGAAACATTTCTTGTCGGTTGGAGCGGGAAAAGCTGCTACGGCAGCAGTCTTCTCAGGATCGGGCTGAACACCTACCGCGCTTACGACGTGATCAAGGAACTTCAGTTCCTCATAACTGAAATGGCATTTCTCTGACTTGAGTGTAAGGTCAGCCGATCGAATGGCTTCGAGTACATTCCGAAGGCGCCGAAGGTGCTTGTCAAAAGTTTCCGAAAAGACGACATCATCGAGATAGACGAGGCAGCTTTTCCATTTGATGTCAGCGAGAACTGTATCCATAATTTGCTGGAATGTGGCTGGAGCGGAACAGAGGCCAAAAGGGAGTACTCTAAATTCGTAAAGGCCACCCGGAGTCACGAATGCAGTTTTCTCGCAGTCATGCTCATCTACTTCAATTTGCCAGTAGCCACTTTTCAGATCGATAGAGGAGAAGTACTTCGCACGCCTCAGCCTGTTCAGAGAATGGTTGACTGTGTCCGTAGGTGAGGCAGTGTTCACTTGGCATTCGCATGATGGTGTCCGCTGCCGAAGAGTCTGTTCCATGGTGATGGCCTCGGAAAGAAATTCTGACACAGTCTTGGGAGCACTGGTCATGACCGTTGAACAGCTGCTCTTTCACTCCGCGCATCAGGTACCGCAACTTCTTCCGACACGCTGGGGTCGGCTCGTCGAAAGAGATGTGTCATGTCCTCAACATACATTGCAACACCCTCGTTCGGCATTTGTATACGGGATTGGAGATCACACTCAGCTCACTCTCGACGATCAGGGCTCACTTACGTCTCAAGAATCTGGCGTTTGAATTCTGCATGGTTCACATACCAAACATGAGCGCCATTGTTAAGGCTGAAATATACGTTTTTGAGTTTGTCTGCATCATCCCACTTGCTGAATGCGGCAACATGTTCATAGTGCGCCAGCCAATCTTCGACATCCTCATGTATGGCGCCGTGGAAGGGATTCGGCGTTTGCGGATTGAGTAGCATACAATAAATCGGCGTTGTGCCTTCCATACCGGTTGGGGTGGTCGGAGCTGCCATTTTCTCTGGGAGGAGTCCAAACTCAGGGGCTTGTCCATGTATCCTTCTGCTGGCGCAGTGTACACGCGTAACCACCAGTACGGGGCTGGAGCTCCTGCTGCTCGGAGGGGTTTGGTGCATAGATTAGATTACCCAGCACCGTCACCAGTTTGTCATGCGCTAAGGCAAGAGTAAGCAGCAGTATCTGCAGCCAGACACAAAAATGTCAGACACAAAAGGCACGGTTCTCCAGCTGGTGCGTGATCTTTGACTTCGTCGTCTTCATCGCCGTTTTTGCTAGGCACACAACGCTAGCTCAAAACACCAGGTGGCAATATATACCATTTGTACGTTTGCAGTGGGGAATGGGTTAAATTCACATGTCAACGAAAAGCATTAAGCCAAACTTGCACAACACAGCACAAACTGCAGGTGTCACGCAGTCAAGGTCACGCAGTCAAGGTCACACACTTCACAGCATCACAACGACGCAGGATGAGCAAACACGAAACGCTCCCACACCCTCAAAGACAACAAACTTTTATGTGGACTACAGCACAACAGTGAGCAAGAGCCTGTAAACAAATTTCCTGCACAGCTGAAGTTGTAAGAAATGTTTATGATGTCGCCGCTTCCAGTTTCTTATTAGGAGGAGTGCCTCCTATTAGGAGCGGCGCCTTGCTTTTTTTTTTAGCACAGCCATTATAAAGCCATGAAATAACAAAGCAAAAGCAAGTTTTGTTGCAGATTTCTTTTTTATTGAAGTGCAGAAAGTAATGAAGGGAATTAAATGGCACACCTGCTTAAGAATCTATTTGGTGCATGCAGTCCACTTGGTAAGTCTTGAAGAGTCGTTTGCGTAGCATTTGACAGATGGCAAGTACGATCATCATCAGCTAGACTTAGCACACGACATATAGCTGCAGCAAGTTCTGGGTGTGATCATCACATGGAAAAAACAAAAATGTCTAATTTTGACGACAAAACTCAGGGGTACGATCATTATGCGAGTGTGAGCATTATGCAAGTAAACATGGTATTCACTCACCCCTAGGTACTAGAAATCTTGCTGGTGGGAGGAATGCGTAATGTGATGGCATCTCATTTTATACCGTCACACAGGTAATGAGTGCATATGTCTTATTTCGAAAGTAGAAATGCCGGCTATTCACGCACAGCACAGAGCACCAAGGAACCGAACCCCTTGACAGCCTTTTGCCCCAAAATGTTAGTTCCCTGTGACGCGTACCAAGGGACGGGAGCCAATCAAGTGCTCACCAGCTGATGGCAGGTCCAAGAAGCCACATGTTGGCCAGTGCAAGTCGGAAGTGGAACGGCACCTGCAAGGATGAATCATCTCATGAACGACCACTTCATGCCTGGGCAGCACAGTGAGGGGCTGTGTTGCGCAGGCGCCGAGGAAGAACACCAAATCAGTTTATGATTGCAGGTCAATAACAACGTATTATAGACAAGGGACTACAGCAGAAACGAGACAGGCAGGGTGCGATGACCAACTGATTTATTGCCATAGGACATGTATACTTATAGGCACATGTTGCACAGGCTGAAACAAACAAAAGACAATACATTACTACTTAACACTTCCACAGAAAAACAATTTCTTTGTCAAGTAAGGAAACGGAGGTGGTGCTGACACATTGCTCTGCTACCAAACCAATCAGACCTGCTTCAATTATCTCTCTAGTGAGCTGATGTTCTGCTCTACCTCTAATGCTGCATCTGTCATACAATGGAGCACAAGCTCAACACATACACTCTAAGAAAAGTTTACACCCTTTGGAGTACCCCTTCTGCCACGTACCGATAATTGTCATCTGCCTTGATGCATTTCCTTTCTTTAACGCTGCAAGCCTGGTACTTTCCAGTAACGAGCAGCATACGCGTTATCAGCATGACAGCATTCCTGACAGGAAAGTAGCGGGCACGGAGTTTTCAAGAAAGGAAACGCATCAAGGCAGATGACAATTATTGTTGTGTGGCAGAAGGGGCACAGCAAAAGGTGTAAACTTTTCTTAGAGTGTAACCTGCCATACAAACTTTTTCATATTTGTATCCCAGAAAGGAGTTCGATAATTAAAACATACACTGCAAGCTCTGTTTCCTCATGGATAAGCATGAGCAGCTCATACTACTACAGTAAAACCTCGTTAAACCGTACCCGCTTAAACAGTAGTTTCGTTTTAAAAGTAGTAAAGTTAGATCCCCGACTCAGCAGCCATTGAACATAATGTATTTTGTATCCACATAAACCGTACCAGCTTATTGCGTACGCATCGGTTAGAACGTAGCGTTTTCACTTTTCGTCCCGCAAACACTGCGGTGCGTCGTCTCCATCAGGCGGCCGAGCAGAACAACAAGCCTCAGAGATCAGAACGGCCTTCAAGCGCCCTGTGCGTTTGCGCATGAAGCCACATCGACATCAACATCATTTCACCGCCGAGCCACAGAGCGTTGTGGCATTGTGCAATAAAGGACTCGCGTCATGCCGAAGCTCGGATAAAAAAAGACGCCGGGTGCTCAGCATAGAAGAAAAATTTGACATCGCCTGCACTATTGAATGTGACACGAAGAAGTCGGCGCAGGCATGCGACAGGGATCTGCTGTTGACTACAGTGTGTTGAATTTGGAATGCGAAGGAGTTGCTTGGCAGTGCTGCTGCGACGGTGAAGAGATGTCGGCTACAACGTTCGAGTTATCACCATCGTTGACCCTGTTGTTGCCGAAGTGTCGACTAGCGACAGTGATGAGGATGACACGGAAAGCGACAGCATGGGCGATTCAGGCCTGACAGTGGCAGAAGCTGCTCGTTACATCAGCCTCATAAATGCAACCGTCGCAACGAGAACAGGGCGCGATAACGTAACTATTCCAAACGAAAAGCATTCCAAACTCTGGCACCCGGCAATGAAAAAGGCGCCTTGGGACTTCTGCAGCACTACTGCACGCTTGCACGGAGAATACGTAACGCCAACAAGGAATCTGCCATGTGAGTGTTTGCCGAGAAGAGGGGGCTGGCTGAAAAGCTGGCACGCAGCTTCAGTAAGTTTGAGGCTGCAGTCATCGTGCTAGGCGCCGTGGCATGAAACGCAATGTGGCATGTGGCAATAACTTTTGTCGCACAAATTGAACTAATACTGCATGTTTTTTCCCCCTTTCATCGCACACTTTCTGAGTTCCGTTTTGGACAGGTAAGTGGGCGATCTCATGCTAATTCGGTTAAACAGTACAACTGTTTAGTATGCACTTCTTCCGAGCTCCAGCCAACTACGGTTTAACGAGGTTTCATTGGTAAAACCTCGTTAAATCGTACCCGCTTAAACAGTAGTTTCGCTTTAAAAGTAGTAAAGTCAAAACCCCAACTCAGCAGCCATTGAACATAATGTGTTTTGTATCCGCATAAACTGTACCAGCTTATTGCGTACGTATCGGTTAGCACGTAGTGTTTCCACTTTTCGTCGCGCAAGCACAGCCAATGCCTTCTTTACTAGATGCCCGCTGCATTGCTCGCTTTCCCATTGTAGCGGCAATTCCCTTAGTTCAGCATAAATTCTGTGAGGCGACGCTCGTTGCCTTTTCAACTTCCGGTGGATGTGGCAGCGGCGGCTGAATGCTTCCGCCAGCGCGTTATATGCGCGGGAGTCTGCTAGCGAGCGTTCTAGCGGGCCTCCGAGACGGTGACAGATGCCATGGTAATCTCAGAGGTTGCAGCACGTGATCTAAGTTGGAAGTCATTCGCCATAGACAATACTGGCACCGAGAGCGGTGCTGCTGCACTGGCGTTGAGAGTGCCGCATGTGGGGCGAAATTCAACTAGCGGGTGGTACGCCTCTCCCATCTCTCATTCGCACCGCCCTGATTGCCTCTTGCACTGCGCGTGTTTGGGCACGTTTCGTACCGTGCACGCTGTGTGCCTACGTGTGTGTGCGTGGACATTTTATTCGAAGGATGATGTACAGTCTGTTTCACACTTAGGGGAAAACTCAGAGCGCATTGCATCGCGATGCGGCGAGCGCTTGAGTCAGGCAGCAGCAGCAGCTCGCGCAGGCGCAGGTGCTCGAGAGGCGAGATCTTGAATGGCGTCGTCTGCTACAGCGATGCACGTTCGCCACATTGTCAGAAAGTGTTCTGCTGTCAGTTGCAGTGTGCTGATCCCATCGTTACTGCATGAAATGAGCCGGTATCCTTTACTAAGCATTGTGCGACACCCCCTGATACGCCTTGAAGGTAAGTTCATCGCTGAAAGGTGCAGGGCAGTCACAGCCAACGTACTGATTCCATACATTCTTGACGGCCCGTTCCTGAGAGGCGACTATATATTCTAACACAATAGGCCGCCGATCCACACTGCTCGTGTTGTGCAAGAGCTGCTGGATGAGCGCGCCGTCACTCTCTTGGAGTGGCCGCCTCAATCCCAGGGCGCCAACATCATTTAAGATGTCCGGGGCTCATTGAATGTATTGCTGGCGCACAATCCCCTCTATTAGTCGCCCGAGGATAGGCTTCGATCCACCATTGTCAGCAATTGAGACATGCTGCGAATGAACACATCTCTGATCAAGTCACTCTACACTTCACTGCCTTCCCGGATGAGCGCTGTCATTGCTGCCGCTGGGGACATGACGAGATACTAACTGAAGTTCGGAGCGTGACATATCCAATTCACCGCCCGCGGGCAGGGTCTGTCTGGTGTAGTGTTTGACTGTCGAGAAAAATCACTTACAGCTCATTGTCTTAACCTAAAACATTCCTTCAATCGTATCCGTTTGTTTCATCGTGTTCGACCCCCATAGTTATCATTGCTGAGTGCTTTGTTTTCCTTTCGAGTCAAATAAAGACTGAGCACGTTGCGCGCACATCTTGGTGCACCTTGTCGCTGCTTATTACGGTAGCACACACAGTGAAGAAATATACGTGCACGCACTCAGTACCCCGGCCTTTCGAAAGAACAAATGAAGCATGCTGTCAAAAGAAGTTTGTGGAACTCCATTATCGCCAATGAAGGCTCAGAGTTTGGCGTCGCACAACGTTTATTAAAGAATATCAGCTCAGTTCCCACAGTACTGATAAAATCGATGCACTGCGCCTGACAGTAGCACGCTTCCCGACAATGCGGCCAGCACGCACCGCCGTAGCAGACGACGCAGATCATGACTCCGCCCCTCAAGCATCTGCACCTGCTCGAGCTGCTGCCGCCGCACGACTCCATTGCTTGCCGCATCGCGATGCAATACGTTCAGAGTTTTCCCCTAAGTGTGAAACAGGCTGTACACACTTCTATTTAAGAAGATTGGTACGCTTGATGATTATTTTTATGGCTGCAATGCGGCAAAAGGGCAGCGTCTGCTTAGCCATGTAAGTGACGCTGAGCAGGTAATTGGAAACGACACCATATGTGTCGCCGGAAAAATCGTCGCCACATACGATGCGGCACATACTAGCTAAAGTCATTTTTGCAGTTTCTCACGAAATGTTTGCTACAAATTCATGTTGTCTCTGATGATGCATACTCTAACTTAGCCCTCGCTAATGATTTGTAAGCAAGTAGTTTTACATGTCTTGGAGCATTACATAAATGACATTTTTAAGAAGGCCAATGTTCTGTTAGCTGATGACGTGAGTTAAGCAATGTGCGTGTTCCAAGACATATTGTTAGATAAGCTAACTCCAAGGTATATATAAGTGGTTACTGATTTAACAACAACGAACTTCCATTGACGCTGTACGGAAATAAACAATATATATCGTTGCATAGCACAAGTACGACATGCGCACACAACTTTAACTGGTATGTTTCCTACAATATAGAATAGAGGCAGTAATGTATATAGCTTGGCCATTTTTCGAAAGTTGGATGTTGAAAGTATTAGTAATCATTTCTGCTTCAGCAATGCCGGTGCGACCAAGACGCGGGCATGTATCGTCCAGTAACTCGATCGATCGGTGCAGTAGTGATGCAGGAATGAACTCCGGTTATGTTCAATGCATCGTGCACACATTCAATTTCTCGGCACACGTAAACTTCGGCCACTGCTAGCGCATACAACAGAAGTGGTTTCTATTCTTGGGCAGTGCACACACAAACGAAACATGAGAAAGAAGACAGGGCAAGCGCCAGTCGAACAACTGAAAGTTTTCATATGAACAAAAGGATTATATACCAAGTCATTATTAAATTCATGTGGGTTACATATAAAAACCGTCATACACTCAGGAGTGATCAACAAACAAGCTCGCTTCGTTTGCCAGTTGTTTGCACTGCAGTAATCTATGTCTGTTGTCCGATTTTTTCGTACCATTTTCTTGTGAATCAGCAGAATTTCACTGGTGGCATCAATCCTGTCGTGCTTACATTGCTGTCATGACAGTTCACAACACAATCATAATTTCTGGCCATCCGAAGAGGTGCCGTCACAAACAAGAGACGTTTCGCGCGCAGCACGAACTGAACGCGGGCGCGACCGTGGAGGGAAGTGGCGGCGGAAACCTACACCCGTTGGAGGGGAAATCGTTCCACCAGGGGAGAAACGAGCGCTGGCATCTAGGATGAAACTTGGCGAGCGAACGTCCATGAGAGGCGCTGGTTGCCTTTTCGCAGAGACAAGAAAAGGGAGATGGAATGGAACCGAGTTTACTGGACAACGCGGCAGGCATCTAGTAAAGGAGGCATTGGCACAGCGGTACGTCGTCTCCATCGGCCGGCCCAGCAGAACAACTAGTCTCAGCGATCGGAACAATGGCCTCCAAGTGCCCTGTGCATTTGCACGTGAAGCCACATCAACATCAACATCATTTCGGCGGCGTGCCAGAGAGCGTTTTGGCGTCGCGCAAGTGAGTACTCGCGTCATGCTTCTTCATTCTATGGCGTCATGCCGAAGCTCGGATAAAAAAGACGCCGGATGCTCAGCATAGAAGAAAACTTGGACATCGTTCGTGCTATCGAACGTGACACAATGACGTCGGCGCTGGCACACGACAGGGATCTGCTGTTGACTACGGTGTGTGGCATTTGGAATGCGAAGAAGAGTCTCGGCAGCGTTGCTGCAGCCGCAAAGAGATGTCGGTTGCGAGGTTTGACTTTTCACCATCGTTGCCTCTGTTGTTGCCGAAGTGTCTGCTAGCAACAGTGATGAAGACAACAAGGAAAGCGACAGCACGGGCGATTCAGGCCCGACAGTGGCAGAAGCTGCACGTTACGTCAGCCTCGTGAATGCAATCGTTGGGACGAGAATAGCACCCCGCATTGAAAAAGACGCCCCACAACTTCTGCAGCGCTACCGTGGGCATGCACAAAGAATACGTAACACCAACGAGGAATCTGCCATGCAAGTATTTGTTAAAAAGAGGGGGCTGGCTGAAAAGCTGCCTCGCAGCTTCAGCAAATTTGAGATAGCTGTCGCTGCTAGGCCGCCGTGGCCTTAAACGAAAATAACACTTTTCACGCGAAGTGAATAAATACTGCACATTTTTTTCCCCCTTTCATCGCACCTTCTCTAAGTTCCGTTTCTGACTGGTAAGTGGTCGATCTCATGCTATTTTGGTTAAACAGTACTACCGTTTAGCACGTACTTTTTCCGAGCTGCGGCCAACTACGGTTTAACGAGGTTTCACTGTATGTCCTAGTAAGCTCTTAAAGGTCTTCTAAGCTCTTTATGGTATACTGCGCAAATCCTGAATATTTTCATAGGTTATTTTGGTTTTTAAATGCATACATGTGTGCATAAATTCTAAAAAAAGAAACGAACATTGTTTGAAAGAGAGTGATGTGTTTCATTCTTCGCTTCTATAGTTAATGCTGCTTTAGCACCAATTGCCTGCGACAGATTTCTCATTTGAGCTTGCCAAAGTGTTAAGTCTTGGCCAGAACCCACCTCTGGAGCCAGGGCAGTGAGCATCTCGGCCACCACTGAGCGGCTCAGCTGGGCAGGCTGGCACTGGCCATGGAAACTGCATGGGACAGGGCGTTTCACTTAATTGAACCAAAACCAATGCAAGTAGGACTAGTTGACAATCATCCTCATCTCTGACTTGCAGGACAAATGCCTTTTCTGAGACTCTGGCAATCAGAATGGCATTGATTGGGTGCCAAGTGCAGGAGTTTGAATGCTACGCTGACTGGTACATTTTGTAAACACCTGCAATTTACCAGTGCAGCATGGACAACATTATGGTATGTGAATGAGCTTCATTTGATGGGAGCAACATTAAAGGTATAGCAATATTATACTCGCTGATATGGAAGCTTTAAAGCTCGCATTATTTCCATGGTTTCAGCCCTGGAAAGGGGAGTGGGGAGGAATAGCACACGTTTCTTAATATTTGCCCTGAGGACGCACCTCTTGTGCGATACATGCACATGTTATTACAGCGATTTAATGTTAGACAGAACACATAAGCAGCAGCAAGCTTGGAACAGTGCAAACTGATAAAAAAGATACCAGTGTAACGAAGAAGAGTAGCCGCCTGCGCCACAGCACCATCGCTACCGGCATGAGCTCGTGGTTGCTGTCTTTCGCCGAACGCTTGTGACAGCTACCCCGTTCGCGCCCGTTGCTAATAAATCTCTTAGCAAGTGGTGGAGGTGCTGGGTTTCGACCACCCTGGAACTTCGGAGTCGCACTCTACCCCCCATCATGCCCGACGACGCACGCACTCCTCCAGCTCCTCCAACGGCGCCGGCCACCTTGGTTTGTGCCGGTGCCTTGCGTCAGCGAGATCCCCCTATCTTCTCCGGCACAGATGACAAAGACGTTGAAGATTGGATCTCGTCTTATGAGCGAGTGAGTGCCCATAACCAGTGGGACGACGTTACCAAGTTGAGAAACGTCGCCTTTTATCTTACGGACGTTGCGAAACTATGGTTTCTCAACCATGAAGCCGACCTCACTTCGTGGTTGGTCTTCAAGACCAACTTTACCCAAGTTTTTGGTCGGCCTGCAGTGAGAAAGCTTCGTGCAGAACAACGTTTGCGCACACGTTCCCAAGAGACCGGAGAAAACTTCACGAGCTACATTGAGGACATTGTCGACCTTTGCAAACGGGTGAATGCGTCAATGTCAGAGGAGGAGAAGATCAAACATATAATGAAGGGTATTCAGGACGACGCATTTCAAATGTTATTATCGAAGAGTCCTCACTCTGTCGCTGAAGTCATCGAATTGTGCCAGAGTTACGACGAGTTGCGCAGGCAACGGCTTCACACCCGACGTCCCACCCCGCCCACCGACTCTCTATCCAGCCTTGGGGTCGACGACTACAACCATGCTACTCTCTTCATCAAAATCCAGGAATTCGTTCGCGCAGAGGTCGCCCGCCAGCTATCGTTGATATCTTCTGTCCAGGAACCACCCCCTGCTTTGCATCCTACGATCCGCGACTTCATTCAAGAACAAGTCTCTCAAGCCGTTCCTCCAGCCGTTGAGCAGCCACCAGTCACGGCTCCTCTCACTTACGCTGAAGCAGTTTCCCGATCTCGTCCACAAGCGCCCCTGCCGCCCTCTATGCATCGACCACCGACATTTTTGCCGCCATCTATGCCGCTTCACGACCGCCGGCATTTTCCTCCTATGCCGCTGCCCGACCGACAGCCTTTTCCGAATGCTCAACCGCGGCTCGGACCTTACCACCACCAGTGGCGCACCTTCGATGACCGCCCAATATGTTTTGCTTGCGGTGGTGCTGGTCACGTGGCGCGCCATTGTCGTCGTGGCGTGCCTCCTCTCCAGAACATCCGGCGGGCGCCACCTTTCCCCGCTCCGTTTTCCTCGTCGCCTTCCAGCCTTCCTACTTCTTCCTTTTCCCCTGACCGCCCAACCGCCTCTACTCGCCGCTCACCATCTCCCCGCCGTCGCTCGCTTTCTCCGATGCGGCGTCGTCCCGTGTCCACCGAGCAGGAAAACTGATGGCCGCAGTTCCCGAGGCACGAACTGCGTCCACGTCGCAATGCCCAAGTCCTCGTCCCTCTCCAGCCAACGTCATCGAAGTCTCTGTCGAAGGAATCGCCGTCCTGGCGCTTGTAGATACAGGAGCCGCCGTATCCGTAATTTCCGCCGAACTCTGCCGCACACTACGAAAGGTTTTGACGCCTCTCTCCGACTTCTCCCTTCGAACCGCGAACGCTCAAAATATAACGCCTCTCGCTGCCTGTACTGCTCGCGTCTTCATTCAAGGTCTACTGTATACCGTCGAATTCGTCGTGCTGCCCACTTGTTCCCATGACATCATATTAGGCTGGGACTTCCTTGCAAATAATAACGCCGTTATTGACTGTTGTCACGCCGAACTCGAACTTTCTGCACTTCCAGACGTCGAGCCTATCGACAACGACCCTTCCAGTGTTAAACTGTTTGTTTCCGAAGACAATTCCGTCCCTCCACGCTCTTCCCTGCTTGTGCCTGTGTCGTGCGCCGCTATTTCTGATGCCACTGTATTCTTTACGCCCTCTGAGCTGTTCATTCGCCGCCGATGTTCTCCGCTGCCCTTTGCTCTCCTTACTCTTTGCAATGGCGTCACGAAAATGGTCGTCGACAATCCCACAGCCTGCCCTTTAGCTTTATCTCATGGTGAATGCCTAGGCCTTGTTCAACCAGTCGACACCTTTTGCATCTTTGACACTCCTGCCGTTTCTACTTCTGCGGGCCTTGGCGCACTTACTTGTGACTCTGCGGTTGATCAGTCACTCCTCGATGCTTTCCACTGCTCCATCGACGATGGCACGTCATCTTCAGAACGAAGCCAGCTTATTGCTCTCCTGCAGAGGTTCCGCGCTTCTTTCGACAGCCATGCTTCCGGTTTGGGCCGCACATCGACCGTTTTTCACCAAATAGATACCGGCAGTCACGCACCTTTACGGCAGCGCCCTTACCGAGTTTCCGCCTCTGAGCGCCGTGTCATTGACCACCAGGTTGCTGACATGCTCAAGCGTGGCGTTGTGCAGCCTTCCAACAGTCCCTGGGCATCACCGGTCGTCCTCGTTAAGAAAAAGGATGGCTCTATTCGATTCTGCGTCGACTACCGACGTCTGAACAAGATAACGCGCAAGGACGTTTACCCGTTACCGCGCATCGACGACGCCCTCGACTGTTTGCAGGGAGCTGAATTCTTTTCTTCGCTGGATTTACGTTCCGGATACTGGCAAGTCCCCTTGGCACCATCTGATCGACCTAAAACAGCATTTGTGACACCTGACGGATTGTACGAATTCATCGTAATGCCTTTCGGCCTGTGCAATGCTCCCGCCACTTTTGAGAGAATGATGGATAATATTTTACGCGGCCTCAAATGGAACACATGTTTATGCTACCTGGATGACGTAGTTGTCTTTTCCGCTGATTTCCAAACCCATCTCAGCCGTCTCGAGCAAGTTCTCAAATGCCTTACTGTCGCGGGACTTCAACTTAACTTAAAAAAATGTCGTTTTGGTGCCCGAAAGCTCCCTATTCTTGGCCATGTTGTATCACGAGACGGCGTCCTTCCGGATCCAGCCAAGCTCCGCGCTGTCACCGACTTTCCGCAACCAAAGAAGTTAAAAGAGCTTCAAAGTTTTCTTGGTTTATGCTCATACTTCCGACGTTTCATTCGAAATTTCGCTTCCATAAGTGCACCCCTGACAGCCCTTCTAAGTGGCGACAAGGAACTTTCCACTTGGTCGCCCGCCTGTGATGACGCCTTCACGAAATTACGCCGCCTGCTAACCTCGCCACCTATCCTCCGCCACTTCGATCCTGCAGCGCCCACAGAGGTCCACACCGATGCCAGCGGCATCGGACTTGGCGCCGTACTCGCACAACGAAAAGCGGGCTTTGATGAATATGTCGTTGCCTACGCGAGCCGAACTCTGACAAAGGCCGAGGCTAATTACTCTGTTACAGAGAAAGAGTGTTTAGCCATTATTTGGGCCCTTGGAAAATTCCGTCCTTATTTGTATGGTCACCCTTTCGATGTCATCACTGACCATCACGCCCTTTGTTGGCTGTCTACCCTTAAGGACCCATCTGGCCGACTTGCTCGCTGGGCCCTTAAGCTACAGGAGTACGACATCCGCGTCCTCTACCGTTCCGGCCGCAAACACACGGACGCTGACGCCCTTTCTCGCTCACCGGTCTCCGCTGACTGCGCTTGCCTATCCGCCCTTGAGCCCACAGTTCCATCTCATGCACTGCGCAACATGCCGTCGGAGCAGCGCAAGGATCCCTGGATCAGTGCTCTCATCAGCATCCTTTCTGATCCATCCACCTCATCACCATCGCGCGCTCTTCGCCGCCAGGCTACCCACTTCTGCATTCGCGACGGCCTTCTTTATCGTCGTAATTACCTCTCTGACGGTCGCAAGTGGCTTCTCGTGATACCCCGCCATCTCCGTGACCTTATCTGCGACGCTTTCCACGCAGACCCTCAGTGCGCACATGCCGGCCTCTTCAAGACCTATGCTCGACTACGCATCCGATTTTATTGGCGAGGCATGTATAACTACGTCAGAAAGTTCATTCGCTCCTGCGCTCCGTGCCAACGCCGAAAATTACCTCCCGGACAAGTCTACCCGTCACAACCCCTTCCCTGCCCTCGTCGGCCTTTTGATCGTGTTGGCATAGACATCTACGGACCGCTACCCTCCACACCAGCAGGCAACCGCTGGATTATTGTTGCAGTGGATCACTTAACCCGCTATGCTGAAACAGCTGCTCTGCCGACTGCCACCGCCCGCGACGTTGCATCGTTCCTATTACGACATTTCGTTCTTCGCCACGGTGCCCCTCGCGAACTTCTGAGCGACAGAGGCCGCGCCTTTCTTTCCGATGCTTTGAAGGCACTACTCGACGAATGCCGAATCGTTCACCGCACCAGTACAGCGTACCATCCGCAAACTAACGGCATGACCGAGCGCTTCAACCGTACTCTTGGCGATATGCTCTCCATGTACGTCGCCTCTGATCATTCAAACTGGGACCAAGTTCTCCCTTTCGTGACGTATGCGTACAATACTGCGACCCAGGCAACTACTGGTTTTTCCCCTTACTTTCTCCTATACGGACGAGAACCTTCTACTACTCTCGATACTATTCTGTCATATACACCTGACGCGTCCGAAAGTACTCCGCTATCTGAAGCTGCTCGTCATGCTGAGGAATGCCGCCAGCTTGCCCGCTCTTTTTCCACCGAGGACCAGTGGCAGCAGCAATCCCGTCAACCTGCCGGCCGTTCTGCACCAACTTTTTTGCCTGGCTCTCTCGTATGGCTTCGGGTACCCGCTACTACACCCGGCCTCTCCTCAAAACTTGTCGCAAAGTACCTAGGACCCTACCGCGTTCTCGAGCAAACGTCCTCCGTCAATTACATCGTAGAGCCCCTCACGCCATCGACGGACCTACGCCATCGCGGCCGCGAACTTGTCCACGTCTCTCGCCTTAAGCCGTACTACGACCCAATAGTAGTCTCTTCGCCTTGAGCCGCCAGGATGGCGCCTTTTTCTGTGGAGGGCGATTGTAACGAAGAAGAGTAGCCGCCTGCGCCACAGCACCATCGCTACCGGCATGAGCTCGTGGTTGCTGTCTTTCGCCGAACGCTTGTGACAGCTACCCCGTTCGCGCCCGTTGCTAATAAATCTCTTAGCACCAGTTTTAGATTGCAGTGGCTTTCTTCAGCAATTTCCTTGTTGGTAGTTTCGCCTGCTTCAAGAAATTATCTGGTTCAGCCTCCTCTAAGCAGGTGCCCCGCAGGTGTCTCTTTAGAATAGCAAGACTTGTAAGTGTATGACTGGAGACCAACAAACAAAACTTCTTCATGAGCAAACTTTAACTGTTCTGATATGGTGGAACTTTGTACTACAAAGCAGTACTACAGCCAAGAACATTAAGAACTAGGGCACTAGGACACGCATGCTGTACTTCATGTGTGTCTAGTGTGGAAGTTTTTCACATCTATGTCCGTAGTATTGCTTCACAGCACAGTGTTCAACATATGTACATAACAGCATTCGAAACTGAACCTGTAGACAACTGACGAGCTTGTATAAGGGAGAAACAACTGCTTTCAGTAAGTATCAGGCACACCATGACAATGACAGCAATGAAACAGGTAAACAGCAGGCCACCAGATACAGGTACGGTGCTCTGTTAGTTGAACCGAAGAAGTCTGATGCTATAGCATTGCCCTTTGCTATAAAAGATTAACTTGGTGGAACTGGCCAAATAATAATTATAGGCTGCCTAAAAGCAAACTACTCTGATTTATTGAAAAGAAATCACTCAACACAAGTTATCTGTGCAGTGTGCTCGGTCCAAGACTGGTGCCTGTACTTAGCAATCACAGCTTTCATGCAACAAAACAGACAGCGTTTAGCATAGCGTATAGCAGGAAATGCAAAGAGTTAACATTGTGTGCTCCACACTGCGCACGTGCGCTATTTTGGGGATTTAGCGTTCAATGCTAACGCACATAAGGGGAACTTTACGTATTGCAACACGGCATCACATCAAGCCACCTGCTTCGGATCTATTGAGCCACTGGCCTGCCCTATTCGGCTCATTCGTTCCCCACTAGTGCTCATATTTGCTTTAGATTTGCGTGATGGTGCTCCAACAGGGGTGTACTGGTGACACGTGAGCATTGTTTTCGACATACAATCTCAATTAGTGGCACAGTAGGCTTAACAAGAGTTTGCTCACGTTTGCTGTAGGCACGTTGAGATGGTGCCAAAGCCTGCATTTCGTTCACTCGCTCAGTTAAAAAAATATGGCCACAAGTCAACCCAGTGTGTGTCGCGTTTTCTGCGGCAAAGCAAAGTAGAGTGTGGCCTGTGCTGTGGACACGATGCGTGTGCACTTTACGAATGAAAACAAGAGGAACTTCCTGAAGGAGGTGTTTGCCTTGAATTAATTCGGACAGGCGTTGAGATGGGCACCATATACGTTTGCGTTAGCGTTGCGCGCTCACACTAATGCAAGCATTTTACGCTGTACTAAAGCTGTCTAATACAATTCCAAACGGTTCAGACTTGCATCAGTATCTCTTCCTCAAAACTAAGGTAATCATAAATTTTATAGGAGGATGCTTGCTGCGCAGCATGAGGTAGACCAATAACGGTAAACTATTATATTTCCAAGGCCTCCATCCAAGCTGAAATCATTCCCAAAATAGTACTGGTTTGGTGTTCCATATGGGTAAGGCCCAACATATGGGTAAGGCCCAACATATGGGTAAGGCCCAACATATGGGTAAGGCCCAACAGCCCAGCCTGATGTCCTCACCCAGAGAGTGCCTTGGACAGCGTAACGATCGCATTGTTCACAGGTGGCGCTGCCGAGTGACCGCTGGTACCACGTGCCGACACCCTAGCCATGATGGAGCCTTTCTCCGTCACTGCCACCCTGTGTCGAGAGAAGCATGGGGCTGTGTGGTAGGCGAATATTTATTTATATTGTTTTTATTTAGACATACATTGTCTGAAAAGACTGGGCTAAGGCAGATGCCTAACAAAGGCTCCCCCGACCCGTACGTTGCCAAGAAGAGAAAAGCAACAAGCACACAAAGATGCAACACGGAAACATCAAGAAAATTAAGAAATCAATGCAAATGGCAAATACAAAACATACAAGAAGCCAAAATTGTTCAGCAACAAGAACACAAAGAAGCAACACGGAAACATCAAGAAAATTAAGAAATCAATGCAAATGGCAAATACAAAACATACAAGAAGCCAAAATTGTTCAGCCATATATACTTCACAAGACGAGCAACAGCATGTACCATATTTATTCGAATATAAGACGAGGTTTTTCTCCAGGCTCCTTATCCTTGAAGTTACCCCATGCCTCATCCCAAATTTTGCCTTTAAATCTGGCTTCACGGCAGCATGAGCTACAATGCCATGGAGCCACACCGACAGGCTAAACTTGCATATAACCTGCACACCACGAGTTGAAGCCCCCTTCCCTCCTATTTCACAGTCACCATTTTGTGCTTTGGCTGTGTTAGTAGTTCAGTATTTCAGGCAGTCCCCACTGAGCTTGAATAGCCATTCAGCTACTTTCTTTCACCTTATATTAAAGTGCATGCATCAGTTCTTTAAAGGTACACTAAAGGCAAATACCAAGTTAACGTGGACTGTTTAAATACTATTCCAGAAACATCGCAACGCTTGTTTCGTGCCAAGAAAAGACATAGTTTATGAAAAAATTACATTCGAAGGTTCCGAACACCATTTCCAAAATTCGAATCTCGCGCCACCCACCTGGGGGAGTGGTGACGCTGCATACGCCATCACCGCCCTTTGCTGCCATTGGTGAATAAAACGGCTCTCGGAAGACGGCGGCACCGAGCCAAGACAGAGAGGCGGATTCGCCGCTGCAGCTGCTTTTTGGTCAAGTGGCGTCGACTGTTCGGGCATTCCGCAACATTACATGAAAGTTGAATTCTCTGCTACTTGCAGTTTTTGTGTGTTTCGCGAGCCAATAAAACCAGCGCAGCTCTATGTGATAAGGAAACTGCTGAAACGTGAAAGCGTGGGTGGTGCAGAGTCGAGCGAAAACGAAACTTTTCAACCACTTGCGTCATTGTAAAGGGTAACTTCAATTAGTTTTTTTCTAAAAATGAATTAGAACTGGATAAGTAGCATTTTATTTCTCCTTCTAGTACAATACAATGACGTTTTTTGCAATGAGTAGTTAAGTACTAGTGACAGAATTTAACTGAGGAGTGCTTTCATCATCGGACAAGTGCTTGAATGTCCCAGGAGAGTCTCCAATCATGTCCTGCAATTTACCTCAGTTTCTCAATTATTAAGGCCCAATTCGCAATAATATTGATGCCTTAGAGATTCTCAAGCACTAATCTATCATGTTACCTTAACTTAATATTTGCCTTCAGTGTCCCTTTAACTGTCCCCCAACTGCACCCTAGCCTTATAATCGTGACTGCGTTATAGTTCATTAAAGGGCGACATGGGTCTTAAAAACCCAAAAAATCATGAAAAAAATCGAGATTTCGTCTCGAAAACGAGACGGCATTCACGATCTTCAATTTGGATCTGCAAAACCACCTTTTGAGGTTTGCAAAGTGCACAGCGTGTGATAGTGGCAACGTTGAGTTCAAGAAAGTTGGGCGAGAACATGGCCTCGCTGTGAAACTTACGCTCTCATGTTCCAACTGCAGAGACATCGCGGCCGCATGGAGCTCGCCGCACGTAAGCGGCGATCAGACGGTGCACCCGTTCGTTGTAAATATTTTGCCAGTGCGTGCTATGCAGTGCATTGCGATCCTGCAGACAGCACTTAATGATATTTTTTCAGTGATGAACATTTCCAACCGCGGTCTCGACAACAAGATGTGACAGAACTACGCGAAAAATCAATTGACCCCTGCAGCAGTTCGTGCGGCCGAAGAAGTGATGACCGAAAGTGCACACTCGGTTCAGCAACTCTACAGTGTGCTGAACTTGGGGAACGATAACAACATCGCCGTATCTTTTGATGGTTCGTGGATGACACGTGGACACTCATCCCACATAGGGGTAGGTGCAGTTGTTGAACTTTTCTCGGGGCTCGTGCTGGACTATGTTGTTTTAAGCAATTTTTGTTCTGGCTGCGAGCGGGGACCAAAGAAGGATGACCCAATGTACACAGCTTAGAGGGCTAGCCATTTATGCCAATAGAACACAGATAATAAGGCTGGAGAAATGGAGGTGCAAGCTGGCCTTCTACTTTGTGACTTTTCGAGAGGTCCCTCAAGAAAAATGGCCTTCACTGCACAACAGTGTTATCTGATGGCGACAGCCGCACTTTTCTTGCTTTGCAAGAGGCTGATGTCTACAGTTACATTAAAATTGAAAAATAAGATTGTGTTAACCACATGAAAAAGCGTATGGGCACAGCCCTGCGCTACTTGATCACGAAACACAAAGGGACAGAGAACCTTGGTGGCAGAGGAGGGCTCACGGGTGACCTTACAACAAAGTTGAGCTCTTACTAAAGCACTTAAATCGCACAAAGGAGATGTAGAGACAACTCGCAAGGCTGTGATGGCGACATATTACCACATTACTAGTAAAGATAAAGTCACTAATCAGAGTCTGTGCCCAACAGGCCCATATTCTTGGTGCTGGCAGAATGCAGCAGCAGCCCGAGGCGAGCCTACTCCCAAAAACCGGTATAACTTGCAACCTCATGTGTGCAAAGCATTGCTTCCAATTCATGAGTGCCTCTCAGAAAAGAAGCTTCTTGAGCGGTGCCAGAGAGGTAAAACTCGGAACAATAATGAGAGTTTACATTCCATAATCTGTTCACTTGCACCAAAGCAACGCCATGCACCACTATTCACTGTAGAAGCTGCTGTGGCCGAGGCAGTGATGCCACAGGAACATTCAAGAAGGAACATTCAAGCATATAAATCACATCCGGATGCGATTTATATGCTTGAATGTTCCTTCTGTAAGAAACAATATATCAGTGAAACGGGACAATCAATGAACGCCAGATTAAATGGACATCGCGCGGCACAGCTAAAAAGCTTCCCAAAGCCATCGCCGAGCATTTCAACCAACCAGGTCATAGCTTTGATGAACTCTTACAGTCAGATTTCCGTTCTGAACGAGAAAGAAAATACAGAGAATCATACCTTATCCATAAGTTCAAGACATTGCAACCAATAGGCATAAACGTTTCAAAGGGAGCTTTAGAATCTATTCACTATGCTAAATTTCAAGCTATAGGCAACAACACTTAGTTTTGTTTCTTGGCGTATCCCTTTCTTTTTTCCTTTCCTTTCCTACTTTTTTTTTTCAGCCGGCGTGTCAGACGCCGTTGACACACCGGCTAACACACGTGCATCGACACGTGGTTGACAGACGGGGGGGGGGGGGGGGTCCTGGCCTTGGCCTTGTGCACAGCATTCCTTTGTTCTCAATTCGACACGCTAGCACACCTTCCCTCGTTGCCGCTCCCACCCGCCTTACACCCTCTCCCCTTTAGAAGAACCCCACCTATATATACTGTGGCGAGGAAAGCATACGTCGCCTTGAAAAGACAAGTCCACTTGTCAAAACCGTGGCTCCTGCTTTCACCTTGTTATCGTTTTGCTCATCGTCTTGAACTTCCATCTCCCGTCTTATGGTAGAAGCATGGCATATCTATAATGGTGGAAGTGCGTGCTTGAGTCAGCCTTCGATTACTTTATGTAAGGAAGAGATTAGGTGCCTTAACAGTTAGCTCTCACGTAGACCGGCACAATGTACTCGACTGACACGTGGTGATACCATTCCAGAGCTTGCGCAGATGAGTTTTGTGTCTCCTTCTTTTTTTTTCGCCTCAGTGCTCCCTTCAGTTGATAGTCAGCGTTCGTGTTGTCCCCTTCTCTACTTTTGTGTTCTGTCTGCATGCTTCACCTCTTCTTTTGCATAATCCGGAAACCCTGCTAGTTTTTAGACCAACTTCACTACTTCTTCAGCTTCAAAAGAAAAAAGCACTTAATGCTATTTGATGGACAGTTTATCTACAAAAAAATATTTTATAGATCCTTGTATATGAACTGAGCTGTTATCAGTGCTGGCATACCAATTTGGTGTTCCCTTCAAAATAGAGCATACTATACATCTCGATTTATAGGTAGCTAATTTATTGATAGTGTAATGAGAAAGAAGAGCACAAGAACAAGGCCAGCCAGATCGTCTCTTCCATGCCTGCTGTGCAACCAGTGGGCCAGCCGGATTGCCATTGCCTAGCACAAGTGTGAGCCGTTCGGGCAACCAGCTGTTCCTGCTCTGCGTCACCTGCCTTCCCGGTTACGAACAGACGTTACCATCGGAACTGTTCAGTACACCCATTATAATTGGTGGAAGGTGCGGGGTATTCAAGAACATCTACACCCTGGAACTCTGATCTCGGACTCTGCCTCCCATCATACCTGACTCTCCCCAGACGGCGTCGCCGCCACCCCCCGTTGCCTGCTCTGGCGCTGTCTCGCAACGCCATCCAGCAGTTTTCAGCGGTACGCATGAACAGGACGTCAATGACTGGTTGTTTACCTATGAATGGGGGAGCTTGCACAATCAATGGGATGATACCGCCAAGTTAAATGCCGTAATATTCTACCTTGTGGGAGTGGCTCACCTGTGGTTTAAAAATCACGAAGCCGACTTTCAGTCCTGGTCCACGTTCAAGACCAGTTTCGCTGCAGTTTTCGGTCGCCCTGCCGTCCACAAGTTGCGCGTCGAGCAGCGGTTACGAGAGCGAGCGCAACAACCTAGTGAAACATTCACCTGTTATATCGAAGAGGTTCTCGACCTATGCAAACGTGTGGATGCTTCTATGTCCAAAAATGATAAATTGAAGCACATTTTGAAAGGCATCGGCGATGACATTTTCCAAATGTTGATCGCCAAGAGTCCGCACACCGTAGCAGAGCTCATAAACTTGTGCCAAAGCTACGACGAGTTGAGGAGGCAGCGCGAGTTGACCAGGCGTCCTTCAGTGGCTGACAAGGCCCCCTCTTCCATGACAGCCTTCTCCGATCGCTCCCCCTTCCTCACACGAATCCAAGCTTTCGTGCGGGAGGAAGTTGCACGTCAGCTTTTTCTGCCACCCTTTGCTGAGCTACCCCTACAGCCGCCGCTGCCACAACAGCCTTCTACACAGCTCGCTCCTACGCTCCGGCGGGTTATTGAAGATCAAGTTGCTGAGGCTCTACCAATGCAGCATCCGCAGTACCCTGTCGCTGCGCCACTTACTTACGCATCCGTCACTGCGCAGCCTCCTCGTCAACCACTCGTTGCGCTACATCCTCGGCCGCTACGACCCGTTCATCATCCCACTTATTGACCTGCGGCTGCCTTTAATAATCCTTGGCGCACGCAAGACAACAGGCCCATATGTTATGCCTGCGGTATTCCCGGCCATGTTGCACGACTCTGCCACCACCGCATGCTGCACTCTGATGAGTTTGTGCAGTCGCCTCCCTACGCCGACGTGCAGCCTTTCCACGACACTTATTTTAGTCGGCAGTGGAACAGGCCACCAGCCGAGCGCCCGGTCCTTACACATCGTTCACCTTCGCCATGTCGCCGCTCGTTGTCCCCCATGCATCTGCGCCCTTCACCCATGCAAGAGGAAAACTAAGCGCCGTAGTTCAGGAGGCAGGAACTGCATCGCCATCAATCTGTACAAGTCCTCTATTGTCGCTTTCAAACGTCGTCGACCTTACTGTTGACGGCGTCCCTACCGTTGTGCTAATTGATTGTGTATGTCCTAAACGAACGCCTCTCTCACGCTTTATGAAAAATTACGACGCCACTTTCTGGGTTTTCTCTTCGCACAGCAAGCACCCAGCCAGTTCAACCTTCAGCAGCATGCACAGCTAGAGTTGTTATTCAGGGCGTTCTCTATATTGTGGAGTTTGTGGTTCTGCAGTCCTGTTCTCATGATGTGATACTTTGCTGGGGTTATCTCTCGCGAAATAATGCCGTCATCGCCTCTGTGTGACGTGCCCCTCGTTGACGCGAATTCTCTTCCCGCTAAGCTAGTTCTTCGAGAAGACATCGCCATACCGCCGTACTCGTCTGCCATTGTTCCCATCTTCTGTGGCGCTGTCTCTGAAGGCGCTGTCCTCTTCACTCCTTCGGAACTCTTCATGACCCGCAAAGACGTTCACCCCCCTCCCCCCCCCCCCTTTCACCACGCTTGACATTTCAGCCGGTTTCAGTGCCATCGTTGTCTGCAATCCGCTTCCTACAGCCCTGATAGCTCTTTGTGGCGAAGCACTTGGCCATATTCAGCCTCTTGATGACATGTTTATAACCAATGTGCCGGATGCTTCGTATGCAGAGCTCACTGACTGTGCACTTTCCCTTTCTTCTCCGCCATCACCTGACTTATTCACACCTTTCATTGCCGATGACCTCACTTCCGAGCAGCGCTCCCAGCTTCTTCACCTGCTTGCCCAGTTCCGCTTATCTTTTGATGTCGCTCAGCCTACTCTGGGACGCATGTCAACCAACAGCCAACACATCGACACTGGCTCCAACGCGCCGTTGTGGCAGCGCTTGTACCGCGTATCCGCCAAGGAGCGTCAGGTGATCAGAGAGCACGTGGATGACATGCTTCAGCGCAGCGTCATTCGACCTTCCAATAGCCCGTGAGCATCACTGGTGGTTCTTGTCACAAAAAAAAAGATGGTTCCACTTGGTTCTGCGTCGATTATCACTGTCTTAATAAGATAACGTGAAAAGACTCTATCCTCTACCGCGTATTGACAACGCTCTGGGCAGCTTGCAAGGTGCTAAATTCTTCTCTTCATTGGATTTACGCTCGGGCTACTGGCAGGTCCCAATGTCAGCAGTTGATTGCCCTAAAACTGCATTCATTACTCCTGATTGTTTATATGAATTTAATGGGATGCCATTTGGCCTATGCAATGTGCCTGCTCCGTTTGAATGAATGATGTACAATATCTTACGCGGCCTAAAATGGAGCACGTGTTTGTGCTACTTCGACAACATCGCTGTGTTCACCCCTGATTTCAGCACGCATCTTCTTCGCCTTAGGCAAGTGTTGACGTCCTTGACCAACGCAGGCCTGCAACTGAACCTGAAAAAGTGCCAGTTCGCCGCGCTCAAGCTCATGATTCTAGGTCACGTCGTATCACAAGACGGTATTTGCCCCGACCCATCAAAACTTCGCGCTGTGGCAGAATTTCCGAAACCTAAGACACTCAAAGAACTCCGCGCCTTCATCGGCCTCTGTTCTTACTTCCGATACTTTGTTCACAATTTTGCCTCAATAATATCACCTCTAACACAACTCTTAAGTGGCGCCAACGACCTATCCTCCTGGTCTCCAGCATGCGACGCCACGTTCGTGACCTTACGCCACCTCCTGACGTCTCCGCGTATACTGCGACACTACGACCCCACCGCCCCAACTGAAGTGCATACCGATGCCAGTGGTATTGGCCTTGGTGCAGACCTTGCGCAGCGCAAGTCTGGCTACTACGAGTACGTCGTTGCTTACGCCAGTTGTGCGCTGACCAAAGCAGAACGTAATTACAGCGTCACAGAAAAAGAATGCCTGGCCATCGTTTCGGCACTTGGGAAGTTTCGCCCTTATTTATAGGCAGGCCTTTCAATGTGGTTACTGACCATCATGCCCTTTGTTGGCAATCCTCTTTAAAAGACCCGTCTGGACGCCTTGCCCGCTGGGCTCTGCGCATTCAAGAACACGACATGCACGTCATATACCACTCAGGTCACAAGCACACTGACGCTGATGCTCTGTCCCGCTCTCCGCTGCCAGCCGACATGGCCTCTCTCTCCACCATTAAGGCGGTATCCTCGGTCGACATCGACACCTTCGTATCAGAACAGTGCAAGGATCCCTGGGTGGCCTCTCTATTGGATCTCCTTTCTGGCTCGCCTCCCGCTCCCAGCGTCGCCAGGCTGTCCATTTCGATATCCGGGAAAACCTCTTGTACCGACGCAACTACCAGCTTGATGGTCGCAAGTGGCTCCTGGTTATCCCTAGGACTATGCGTTCCGACATGTGCGCGTCTTTCCATACTGACCCACAATGTGCACACGCAGGCATTTTGAAGACGTATGTGCGCCTGCGGCAATGTTACTACTGGCAAGGAATGTTTACTTTTGTCCAAAAGTTTGTCCGCTCGTGTCCGCAATGCCAACGCCACAAATTTCCGCCTCATCCGGCCCACGGTTTATTACAGCCGCTTCCGTGCCCTGCTCGTGCCTTTGACCGTGTGGGAATAGACCTGTACGGGCCGCTACCGCTAACACCCACTGGAAAACAATGGATTATTGTTGCAGTTGAGCACCTTACATGCTATGCTGAAACTACTGCGCTACCTGCAGCGACCGCTAGTGACGTTGCATCCTTTCTGCTCCATCGTTTCATTCTTCGTTATGGCCCACCTCGGGAGCTGCCGAGTGATAGAGGTCGTGTGTTTCTGTCGCAGGTGGCTGAAGCTCTGCTTGCTCAATGCCACATAGTTCACCGGACCACCACGGCGTACCATCCTCAAACTAACGAGCTTACAGAGCATTTCAATCGCACCCTTGGTGATATGCTCACCATGTACGTTTCATCAGAGCATACAAACTGGGACATCATCCTCCCATTTGTCACGTACGCATATAATACGGCTACCCAAAGTACCACAGGATTTTCTCCATGCTTTCTCCTCTACAGTCGCGATCTTTCCCATACTATCGATACGGTTTTGCCTTATACACCAGACATGTCAGAGTGTGCACCCATTTCAGCCGTCGCCCGATACGCCGAGGAATGCCGTCAATTAGCCCGAAAGTTCACCTCTGCCGACCAACAATGACAAAAAGCCAATCGTGATGGTGACGCTACGAATCAGAACTTCGCTCCCGGCACACTTGTCCTGTTGTCCGTGCATACTACCATGCCTGGACTTTCGACAAAACTTCTCTCACAGTATGATGGATCATACCACATCGTCGAACGCACCTCTACGGTCAGCTATGTCATAGAGCCGCTTACATCAACATCCGACAAGCGCCGCCGTGGACGGGATGTTGTTCACGTTCACCGCCTGAAACAATTCTATGACCCGCTCGTCTCTACATAGTAAGTTGCCAGGATGGCTCCGCTTTTCCACCGGGAGTAATTGTAATGAGAAAGAAGAGCACAAGAACAAGGCCAGCCAGATCGTCTCTTCCATGCCTGCTGTTCAACCAGTGGGCCAGCCGGATCGCCAGTGCTTAGCACGAGTGTGAGTTGTTCGGGCAACCAGCTGTTCCTGCTCTGCGTCACCTGCCTTCCCGGTTACGAACAGACGTTACCATCGGAACTGTTCAGTACAACCCTTACAATAGCTATAAATAAAAAAGAAGAGAGCATACTATACATCTAGATTTATAGGTAGCTAATTTATTGATAGCTAGCAAGATCCCTGTTAAGTAATGTGATTAGCCTCCTGAGCATTTGCAGCACTGCGTTTTTTTGCACAAAGTTTGCACACATAATGTTGGTGTTAAATTTTCGTATATTCGATTCGATATTTCACTTTTCTTTGTTGATTAGATTCGAGATCTACTATTCGAAATTCACACACTCCTAGGCAATGCTGTGTCCGCAGAGATGAAATTTGTTGTAAATTTGCTGCAATATTATGTTTGATTGCACACTTTTGATGGTGTAAGATTTTGGAAAACTATTTCAAATATATTCATATTTACAAATAGTGATTGTTTGATATGAAGACCGATTCGAATAGGACACTATTTGATTCATTATTCGAAGGTTTCAAATATTCGCACAACCCTTATAAGTAATCCTTATAAACAAATTTGTACAGTATGACAATGCAAAAAGGCGTTCATCTGATTGCAGAAGTCAGATTGAGGTTGACTATGGTAAAACAAAGCAGAGTCCTGACACAATTATATTTAATAATGACAACTTGCCCCAGCTGAAGAGCCTCGCATGCTTCAACGGGGATCCACGAGCAAAATTCTAGCTTTTACAGCAATCCCAGCCTGTTCTTGGCACTAACTTATAGTGCCGTAACCTATTCCTACATAAACAGTACTTTCCCAAGCTACTAGCTGCATGTCACAAGTAGCACAACTGGCCCACACATTGAGCACTGACAGGTGTCCAAAGCGACGAAGCATGGATTCTGCAGCTGCCTTGCAAGCTCGGCACCAAGTACAATGTATCACGAAAGTATGGAGACCCCCGATCTCGTCACTGTAGCCTGCCGATGTGTGTATCGTAGCCGAGGACACCAGCTACTGCCACTGACGAGAATAAGGCCCAATCTGTTCACCAAGTGTTCAGCAAGTGTAACGTATAAGCGAAGCTGGTAGTGCGCTCCAGTGACTACACTCCATTTCATACATGAGGTGCAACGCTGTGGAAGCTATGCAAGAAGTTTGGTCACCAACATTTATCACTCCACATGTTCTTTCTATGCTTAGCTGCACACCTGCAATGTTTGCTCATGCGAGCATGCATATTAGGCTGCCGCTATTGGGCTGCAAATAATGAATATGAAAAAAAAAAACGCCGAAAAGCGAAAGCAGTCACATGAGCACATTGTTTGCTTGTTTCTCAGGATTTAATCTTTCTTTTTTTGTTCATAACTGAGCCTATTATAAAGATTGTTTTCAAAAAAATTGGCTAAAGAACACCCAACTATTTCTAAGCATGAACGCAGCCACCGCAAAAGGTATCTCTAGCTTCCACAACATTGAACCTAACGTACAAAACAGACTGTAGACCAATCGCATTGACACTTCTGCACCTAACTGTATGGGTTCCCATGCATTCTGCTGACAGTGCCAGTAGTTGTTTGGAATGGTAAAGATAGCAGCAGGAGCCGAATTATTTGGCTCTTTCCTAGTAAGATTAAAGAGACTAAATAGTAAAAATGAGTTGACCTGTATACATATATACAATATGGTTACATTAAATTTGTACAATAACATCTGTACAATAGCAAAAAAAAAAGTCGCTATATGTACTACTATGCCAAGGAGGCTTGACGAGCCAGAAAAGATGCAAAAAACAAAGAATTGCCTTCATGTATGCGCTTGAGCTCACCATAAAGAAAAATTTATTTCTGCGGTTTTAGGTGCCAAAAGAGCTTGCCATAACATTTAGAATTTGATGGCACCTGCTTATGTGTAGTTAATTTTTTATCCCTAAAAATGAACTACGTTGCACTCTAACAAAGCCAAAGGGTAAATTTAGTAGAGTTTCATAAAATCTTTGTGTGCCACAAATGCTCAAATGAGAAAATTCTTGATATCCATGATGTCACACTGATGCAACAGCGCTGGGTAAAGAAAGCTGAAGTCTCACCTTAACTTTCTCTATTTTAATCAGCTTCTCACTGTGAAATTAAAGAAGATACAGCCTCAAAAGAATACTTTACCAGTGTACACTGATAAAAGGTCTTGTAAGCCGTGACGTAACACAAGGGTATAATGAGCACAATAATTGCATAATGTTCACTGGGAAGTACCCACTGATGAAAAAAAGCCTTCTGTGAACATTACAAACATTATCACAAACACGATAACCCTAGGAGGAGAGAGGACAAGACGCCTGTGCCTTCATTGTATCATGCTGTCTGTGCTAAGGGTTATGATGAATGCCCTTCAACTTGCCCAGCCATGCAATCGATAGCACTCATTTCCCAGCAAGAATTACCAGAATTAGCTCGTGCGGCTCCTTTTGGTATCCAACATCGAATTCGCATGCTTGAATCCTCCAATATTGTCAAGAAAGATCTGGCAGCAGAGCATTTCAAATGAGGCTCCCAAGGAAGTGTCCATTTATGACAGCACCATTCAACATGTAACAAGAACAAAATTATGTAACTTGTATCGTTATTTTCTTTGGCTACAACCTAAATACACAGCTGCAATCCACTGCTCTCCAACTCAAAGACAATTACATTTTATATACCAGCAAATTATTATTGCACATTTTTGTGGTGTAATGGCACAGACAGTCTTTAACGCAGTATCGTGTTCATGTAAAGTTGGACAGCATGGCTTCTGGGTGGCTAGATCCTGCAACGCAGGCGACCGCTGTTGACACAGCAATTGCAAACTGCCCACACTGTTATCTGTACTCTTATCCCCTATCTGGCTAGTCTTCACACCTCGAGACCGAGCTACCACGCACAAGGGCCAACAAAAAGCACCGAGCTTGCCCACTGCATGCTTCGAGCCCTCACCGATATATGCCAGTGGTTGTCAGCTGACAGCACAAACCGCACTGTCAGCCATGCGCAAATGTATTACTGTTAACAGATCTCACTCTGTACTCTGTGTTCGCTCAATGAATCTTCTTTCAATACTAACCCAATAATTTGAACTATTTTGCCAGTGATGCGAGATATGTTTTCACAAGTTTCTACTGTATGCTGGTTTGCCTATATACATTCCAAGCAGCATGAATACACATTCAGTTATGTAGGTAAGAAAGCCAGTCTAAAGGTACGTCCTCACTTGCGGAAATAAGCACAAGCAAGGTGGTGCTTGAAAACGGTCGCCGCCTTCTGAAGTCCACACCACTGCACGTTCGTGGTCGCGGAGAGCGGCAGGCAGGCGAGAGTTCTCGCTCTCTCTCAAGATGCCTCAGGAGTCCGCGAGAATTCCTGCACGTTTCAGTTGTTCTTCCCCGGCAGCTGGGACATGTTGCGCGCAGGTTGGGCTCGCCCGTGAGAGCATTCACCTCACCGCCCTCGTGACGTCTTTGGCGCCTGTGGTTGGCTCGCTCGCGTTTGAGGAAACGCAACGCAGGAAATAATGGGTTCAGGACCCTTTCTTGCGTGACAGCGAATTCTTGCCAGGAAAGCACCTTTCGTGGCATGCATTTTTAAGGGCGCTGCCTTGCGTGCACTTATTTCTGAAAGTGAGGCCGTACCTTTAGACTCTGGAAAACAACCAGTCATACATGAAGAGCGGTATATGTAGCTTGAACTGTAGTACTACCTCATAATGTCATGCCCAGGAGGCTTAAAGCACTTGTGTAAACATGCATACTTGTGAGAGCTAAGCTCATATAGTTTACCCCCACAGTTGCGTTTATGGAGACTAGCTAACCCCTGCCAGCTAAACCCACATGCGTGCACATCCACCTGACAATGCTGTTGATATTTGTGGTCTTAAGTCTTGTATGAGTCATTGGCGAGCCTATCATGGTCATGAGCATGGACTCACAATGCGACTGGCCTTTGAAGTCCGGGGAGCAATCTCTCCAGGATCATCATACCCTCGTCCAGAATGAATTCCACCTGCTTAACGCCCTTGGCCCGCAGCGCACGGCCAATGGCAGCTGCACCGTCCCGACCTTCAACCTCTTCGTCGTGGCCAAAAGCCAAGAACAGACCACGACGGGGCAGGTCCCCCTGCTCCAGACGGAACTCAAGTGCCTCCATGATGCCCTGGGTATAACGGAGTCACATGTTGGAAAAAGCAACAGCACAATAGTTATTTATCTTGAGCTGCCCACGATTAGTATGTGCTTGCACCTTACGTACTGAAGTAAGATAAAAGGAACCTTTGGCTCTTTCAGTAGACCGGCACACAGTGAAAAAGACGAGAACTGATGAGCCAAAGACGAAGTGCTCTTCTTCAAACATGCCAATGCGGAATAAGAACATGCTTGGCCCTTTTAGTTTTCATTGTGCACTGTTCTACTGAAAATATGCATTACTAACAAGCATAATCAATTATTGCGTGGAGAACGCTCATTTGTAAACATGTCAGATATAAAAAAGAAAGCACAAGACACTTTAACTGTTGAAAAGCACCTCTAAGAAAGTCCTAATTGAATGAAATTGCATCTCTTGGACAGGGAACCATATCACACAACTTAATAATAATATTCCAGATGGTCCTTTGATACAGGGCTGCATTCCATGCATTCTTATTTTAACGTTTCCAGCCAGCTTAATGTTTCTGGGTGCACTTTCAATTTGAAGTAAATATAAAAGGTGGAGGCTTGGGATTTTGTGACCTCTCCCCCACTTTTCTATAACAAGTCACTAGTGCACGTAAGACATTATGAAGATTTGCCAGCCTGCGAACTTAAAAATTTTTTAAATCCTGCTGACATGACACCAAAAGGGGGTGGGGAGATAGCAAACACTTCTTTCATGGCTTGCCCAGAAAAGATGCCTTTACACACACACACACACACGCACACGCACACACGCACGCACACACGCACGCACACACTTCATTAAATATTATTTCACTTTAGACGCAGCAGAAAAGTATCAACAAACTCGGCACAGCAATTAGTGACGAACAAAGACTGCTTTTATATCACAGCAACTTCTTCAGGAACTTGCCTGTGCAAACATTCTTGAATAATGTACCCTTCTTTCATCCTTTCACCATCAGAAAACTTTCGAAAGAGGGTTGGGAAACCGAAGAGAGAAGCCTTTTCGTAAGCAGAAAGCATCTTTTGTAAAACTTAAAGCAATATTCATAAAAGTCTAAAAATAAACCGAAATTTGTAAAACATCACAGAAAATTCACTCATCAGAGCTGAAGTATAGATTGTATATGGTAGCCAGGGTGTGTTGCTCACCATGAGAATGTCCTTGGCATCGATGGCACCCCTGCCCCAGATTTCCCCGTCCAGCACCTGTCCCACAAATGGCGGGTGGTGCCATTTAGTTGCATCAGCTGGAACCACATCCATGTGCGCACACAGCATGTAAGGCACGAGCTTGGGGTCCGAACCTTGGACCTCATAAAGCAGGCTATAGTTGGCCACCACATGACGTTTGACCAAATGGGATGAATGGACCTGCGGGAAGGCTGCGACAAACCAGATGACAGCATGTGAGCGACAGTGATGGCAGCTCATTTTGTTCAAGCGATTAGTTGCTATCAGTAAGCACTGCTAAACATTACGATTAACTGCGGAAATTGGCCTCTTAAGAAACTTCAGCAGAGGCAGGGTATCCACTATGTTGGCATTATTAAATTACCTAATTTTTTGAGGTTTCTGTTAAAGTTTTTATAAAAATTCACCGACAGTCTAATTACACTGGTAGTTCAGGCACAAGGGGAAAAATAAAAGTGGTTTATAGCTCAGCCAAGTTGCTATGCCAACCCACAATTTTAAACTATTACTAGCCGTAAGCTGTAAATCAGGTAGGATGCACTATCCCATTTAACTGAATCTCGTGTTTCATGATATTCCAGCTGCCTGGCCAGGCTCACATTCAGAAAGCCAGCAAAATACACCATTTAGTATATGTACTAGTGTATGGGTTCAGATAAAAACTTTGTTTCCTTCTGGCATACCACCAGCTTTACTATAATTACTGTAGGTATGAATTTCTCCAGCTCTTGGCAACTGAAGTTATAATGCCCCAAATTTTCCAGAACTAACAAATTCCCTGAAAATTCATTCCAGGCAAAACTCTTCTTCTAAGTCTCTGTTTTCACGGCTCTTAACAGCATTAATGATACATGACTGGCTTACGCTGCGTGTAACTGTGTGGCATACATATTTATTTCATGTAATTTCAATTGAGATGCTTGGGAGAAGGAATTTGTGGCATTGCATCAGAAGACCAGATCCACCTGCAATAGTATGCACATCTGCATTTTATTAACCACTGAACCTTGTCCAGTTAAGGAGGGCTATGGAAATACACAGAGGGCACCAGGAGTACGACCACACTGTCAGTATTAACAGTGGCAGCTGATATTACTGTGGACCAGGAAGCACGGAAAATAGAAATAAAGCAAAAGAAGGGAATGGTTATTCATCAACCTTAACAAATTTTATTGAAAAGAGCCTTTGATTACGATGCACCCACCAACCTCAATATGAGTCAATGTCTTCAATTTTGGAGGCCTTCACTGATCCGTACACTGCTAATGTATCGATACTTCACAACATAAATTAAACAGCTCTGAACTAGGCCTATTGATTTTTGCCCTATACAAGATTTTGAACACCATGTCTACCTGTGCTGCCTACTTTATTTTTTGTCTGCTGCATGCAATCCAACTGTGTCCCATGCTTGCACGGTATAATTACCAGGTCTCATTGTGTTGAACATGAATATGAGAAACTTATGATATGGAATATGGTCTTCTTCAAATCAGGAATCCCTGAAAGCACAGACGTATGTTTCCACCACATGCACAGGTTTCAAGGTACTATCAACTATAACTGTTTGTTGCTTATCTGCTTCAGAAGCGCTGTAAAGAAATCAAGCCTAGCTTATTTGTTCATCTAGGCATGCAAACAAAACAAGCAAATGTAGGCTCACACACCTTTCTCAAGGAACTGGACGAAGTCCACTAACGCCTCCCGATTGTACTCGTGTGGGCCTGTGCTGACAGTGGGGAACTGCAGGGCTGCTGCCAGCCTCTCGGACAGACGGCGCCCATTGTCTTTAATGGCTAGCTCCTGGAATATATAAGAACAATTACTACTTCCTTCATCCACATTTTTTTCCCCACGAGGCAGTGAAAACACAGACAAGAATGATAGGAAAGAAGCAAGAATGCCACGCACACGTGCACGGGTATGCAAGCCACCATCCGCTTTAACACAGGCACCTAAGTTCCCTTCGAACTGCAGGAACCAAATCTCATCGCAGCTGTGGCGTTCCAGGTGACGACTGCGCACCTGCACCCTGCCCCGTTAATCCTGCACCTCTGCTTCCAACGCTACCATGAGGTACGCCAGTGCTCACACGGATAGCTCGCACAGAAGTGACCTTTACAGAGAACACAAATGGAGAAGGAGCATCCAAGAGTGATGCCCATCTAGCCAAAGTTGTACCAATGACATAATGTCAGATCTTTGACACCTGTCACTGACACGTTGAACCAGCAGTACTAGTGCCAGCCCAATGATTTGCTGCTCGGTGATGGGGTGCATCCGCCTACATTACTGCAACATTGTAACACAAAGCAAGATTTACTGAGGTTGTGCAAAAACGAGGATAGATGTGGCGATTTCCCTCATAAAGAAATGGAGAAGAGTGCTGCGCATGTTTGTCTTGGCAATGCTCCCACGTGGCACCACTCTGACCCCTCTCACCATGTTTGTATCCCCTTAAAAACGATGTGCAGTGCTGCAGTATCATGCACCTCTCCTGTCAACACACCACTTACCTGGTGATGTGAGCCCTTCTTGCTACATTACCATCATTGTTATAAATTAAAGCAGTTTGCCATTCACATGCAAGCCCTGTAGTTGAGGAGCACATGTTTGTGTGTGCGACTTGTTTCTGGCGCTTCTGTCCGGTTGCGGAAGGAAAGAAACCACGGACGTTCAGGTTCAGGTAAACTGAACACCCTGCTTACCTAATGTGCCAGCATTCCACTTCAGCGTTCAGTGTACCGTCACAGCCGACCACTCTGCCGATGGCACTACCATACTTGACATAATGGTCTGTGTGCCAAGTTCCGTGAGCAATAACAAAAGGGTAGTTCTTCCTCCTTCGTAGTGCTTGTAGCCAATGATTAACTCGTGCATGTGGTTTGACACAGGCGTTCAATAGTTTTTTTATGAAAAAAATGGGGAATGAGTGACTGTGCTATCAATAGACATTTCGTTGTCCCGGTTATGATTACTCACCAGCAGATTTACAAAGCATCATCCTACCACCTTGACTTATGACTGTCTTACGCATTGTACTCCTCTCTGGGTACGCATCTCCTCATCATTCTTCCCTCTACAAACACCGCCCTTGTCCTTGTGACATCGCTGCGTTGATGTCTCACAGTTTGCCTTCGCATGAACTGCTGCTTGCATTTCAGCACACTGTGAACGACGCAGTCCAAAAACCAAACCACCACACGAGATTAAAGTTGTAACATGTGCAGTGCATAAACAAATGTTTGATGAGATTCCATGTTGCATAGGAGGACAATAAAGAGTTTTGTATGCATCGTATTTAGCTGTATAGCACTTATAAGTGCCTGCTGTGCAAGAGCTTGACTTCACGAATTTGAAGAAATCTGTTGGATCCGCATAAATTATTTTTCTTCGGGTCTTGGTTTTCGCCAGTTCATTCACTATTGCTGCTCTGCTTCATTGGTGGCCAGCACTTTTCGTTCTGTGGTTAGCGTTGTTCTAGTTTGAACATTTACCACAGCTTTTCTTTTTTTTTCTTTTATGCTTTCGCCATACTGCCTATGAAAATTTTTGTACTCTCCTACTCTGGCTGTTAGAAACCCTTTGGGCATCAGAATGCATGGGAAAAGGTAGACAACTATACGACCTCCGCACCCATCGAGCACTCTGTGGCTTAGGCACAGTGTCTCTTTTGTTCTTTGTTGTTGCAGTCATAATAGCAGCGCTTGTCCTGTGGTGCATGTTATTTCTTTTTTTTCTGTCCTCATTTCAATCATGCTATTACAGCTTTTACTAAACATTGACCCCATAAGATGCAGCAGTAAAAAGGCAGGAGTCTTCACGATATGGTGCAGATCAACCTGTCCACGGCATGTTTGTTACCATATATATAATAAAGAAAAGATGGTGGATGTGTTGACTGAATGCGTACTCATGCTACAAAGAACTCCAGTTTGTTAGAAATACATCACATAAAGTTTAATAGCTTATAAGCAGCTAATTGTGTGTTGCATTCTGTTTAGCTTTCAATGTTGAACAAAACAAACAATAACGTCCAGTGATTAACATACAGAGAGTGCAGCATATAAAAGCACCTATTTGCAATACAAACACACACTAACAGAAATTATTTATTCAGAAAGATTTTACAGGCCTGCTAGGAGGCATAGGCAGCAAAATTTCCATTTTGCAGCAAATGTAGGTAAGCGAGATGGGCCTGTAATTGTCACAGAAGTCTCTACTTCTATTTTTGTATATCAGTACAACTTTTGCTATCTTCCAGTCGGAGGGAAGCATACCAGACAGTAAGGCCTGCCTGAATATATGAAACAGGATGAAGCTTGAAACAGAAGCAGTATTTTCTAATACAACGGTTGTCTTAATTAATCTCAATTTCTGAATATTATGCATTAGCCCTTTTATCCCTTTTTATATGCTCCCCAAAAAGTGAAGTGCACAGGTCCCACCTTTTCTACCAAGCCTAGAGGATATGAGTGAAGCCATCTTTTGACACCTACTTAAAGATCACCTTCAATGTGAGAACTACCCTTGGTTCCATATCTTGTTCTGTGTCACGCAATGTCCCCTGTTTTCATCGTTTTTCATATCATAGCAACAGTACCGTTGCCCCATTTTACAGTCCAGATGCAGCACACTCTGGCTTCTTTATGTACCTCACGGTAAAAAGGGACATGGCTTTGACATGGAACCAGGTGTGGTTCACACATTGGAGGCGATATTTCGGTAGGTGTCAAAAGATGGCTTCACTCGTGTTAGCTATAGGCCTGGTAGAAACAGTGGGATGCATGCCTCTAGGTTTCTGGGGAACACATAAAAAAGGATAAAAGTGCCGACAAATCATTTTCAGAAATTAACATTTTAGTGCACCAGTCTCAGCCTTTATTGAACAACCGTCGTATCTCAGAATTTATTCTATCCATGTCACAACAAGACGTTTAGGGTTGTTTACTAGCGACACAATGGCCTTGACCATGATGCTTATTGGTGCCATGTAATGGTAGTCGAAAGCAGGTACAAAGGGTGCATTTGAGCTATTCCCACCTGTAACACGGGCATGAAAAAGGAATTGAAAACTGTTGGACACTCTCTCAGAAAGAGCGACTGCATTATCATCGTGCAACAGAATATGGTTACCCTCTTGACTATATTGTTTTCCAAAACTATGTTTGATTGTTGAGTAACTCTGGAAGGTCATCAAAGTACTTATCCTTTGCTGTGCACAGTGCAGTGCAGTATGATTTAATGCAGGCTTTGTATTCAATCCGCAATGAAGGTGTTGTATATGGTGAAGAAGGTGTTAAACGTCAATTAATGAGGACACTTTTTCCTTGAACATCAACCAAATTTCTTCAAGTGATCGGCCGTAACATGACAGTAGCATTTCATTCTCCCAAAATGTTCTTAGTTCAGTGGTGATGACCATGTAATTGCCTTTATTATAATTGCAAATTAGTTTTGGCAACAAATTAGAAACAGGAGAAGGTATATTTATGGTGAGTTAAAGCAAGTTATGATCACTAAAACCATTTTATGTGATCTACTGTTACAGCATTGTAAGTTATAAGGTCTAGTATGTTACAGCCAAGAGTTGGCTGCGATACAATTTGGGGACGTTGTAATCAACCTCAATCAATTAATGAATTCAGTCGACAAGTTGCATGGCAACAAAAGTTTGTCCTAGTCAATTAATAGAAAGTTCAAGTCACCAAACAGATAGGTAATGTCAGTGGGGAAGAGCTCAGATGCCTTGTGTATGCTAATGTGCAACTGATCATTGAAATAGCTGTTCAAATCTGGTGGGTGGTAACAGCAGCAGATCAGCATCTCAATATAAAATACCGTGCAGGCAACCTAGACAGCTTCAATGTTGGAACTGGTATTGATGAGGAATGACGCAAGACTTTCTTTTATGCCTAACAAGACACTGCCTCCTCTTTTGCAAGTGCGAGCACACCTATATGTATTGTAGGTACTACTTGTTAAGGCAATAATTTCATTGTCAGATTCTACGGGATACTGCCAAGTCTCAGTGAAAGCTATAGCATCAGAGTCAGCATCATCGAGATAGCTTGAAATGAAATCGCCCTTCGACATGAGGCTACGTGTGTTAGCAAATGACACTAATAAAGAAGGAGCGCTGCGAACTGGCTTTACTGTTAGATGATAAAACTAGAACAAGTGCCTTGACGTAGCTATCTGTTTAACTCGACGACCGTGTTAGAAATGCCGCCATAGACGTATGTTACAGAGCCGATTTGTAGTTCGTAAACCGAAAGCTTAAAGGATTTATTCTGTGTTTTTTCAATTACATTCTTTCTGACCAGCTGAGTTTCCAGCGAAAAATATATGAGACTGAGAACGCTGTCCCCTTAAGCTTCGATTCACAAGACAAAATGCACTGTTTATCTTTGAAGAGAGTTAGCTCGGCGATGAAAGGGTTTCATTCTCTGGCAACAAATCTACCCCGTCAGTGCATGCGCTCAGACTGTTGACCTATTAGTGTAACACCCAGCTTTTTTGAGCAAAATTTGGTTATATGCTATTCGGATGCTGCCCTAGGGCTCAGTTGCACATTAGCATAGGCAAGGCATCTGAGCTATTCGGATGCTCTCCTAGGGATCATCGTCTAGGCTGAAAAAAGTATACAAAGATTAGAACGCTTAAATCTGTTTTCCGTGTCATTACATTTGGATGTAATGGCCGTCATTTGGTTTGACACAATGGAGAGAGCATCAGCATTTGTCCTGGTCTCCACATTGTCCGGTGACGCTATAGAATTTTCTAATGTCCCCACTCTAGCGTTTAGTTGCTTAATTTAATCATAAGCAGCAGCCTGCCTTTAAAAACTATTTTTGAACTCTGTTAACACAGTGGCAAGGTCCATTGCAAGCTTCTGCTTGGTGTTCATGCTCCTGTACAAAAACATTCAAATGATCCATATATAGTCGGTGAAAGCGAGGATTCAGCTTAGCTATAGCTCTGACTGCTTTTAAAAAAAGCGAGAATAAATAACAAAAATGGTCAGCGCGCTTTATGCCATTTATTCATTATAATCCCATCGCATCTCTTCAGCAATGTAAAACTTACACGGTATTTTTATTTTAAATTCTTGTTCCTCTCATAATAAATGTTCCTTAATCAGCACTTGCTTAGAAACCGAAGTACCAGCTAATCTTTCGCAGAAAAACGTTTCGGAAACAAAAATGCACACGTTCATGCAGGGGCTCGGCGATGCACTATGGCTTTTGTAGAACATGTATTGAAAGCAGATCAAGTTGAAGTTAATTTTGAAACGATGATATCAGCTCGAAAATTAGGACAGACGTTGAATCACAAATGTGACCTTCACGATCGTAGTTTCGTTGCAAAGCACGAACCTACAGGATGCGCGAGCACTCATTCACCCACCCTCCCAATGGAAGGCGCGATGCTTGAATCAAACATAGAGCGCAAAACACTTAATTATCGCCGCGTTATCAGGTTGGACCTTGAATATATCGAGGAGAGTCACACAATGTACAGCCACTAATTGTGGACGTAGGCAAAAAATGCACACGAATAGCGTTTTCGCGCACTGAGAATGATCCGGCTCTGTTATCTTAAGTGAAAGTCGTAGGCACAAGAATAAGTCATACCTGTTCGCCGTCCGGCCAAGCGCAGGGCACGTCTGGAGCCTTGATAAGTATCGCACGTACCACGACAGCAATTAAAAGGCTCAGTGTAGTAGCCGCGACCAGCGTCAACATAACGAAAAGCACACGCTTGTCGCAAAATGTCCTCATGCGCAGTGCGAGGCCGAACGTTGTTGTAGCACCAGCCATGGCGTTGCGACGAGATGCTTCCCCAAGTTGACGGGAAATGTCTGACAGCTCAAGTATCTCGTACGGCTTGGCCGGTGCTTCCGATACACGCCTCAGAAAGACACTGACAAAGCGCGTGAACCGAGACTGATAGCAGACGAACAAGTGAAACTTTATGAACAGCTGACTGCGGCGCAAGGCCGGTGCCCGATCGTCGAGGGCAAGAAGTCACGCGGTCACGCTCACATCGCGAAGCCTCCAAGATACCAATCTCGTAGATCAACACAACCTCCGAGATAGCGAAAGCAAACAAAGCTCGCCTGCTAACCGCCAGAGGACGCCACTGCACAAAGCTAGTCGACTCCATTGAGCTCCAGCTGCCCAGTTTCTCCAGTCGCATCAGGTCCACTGCTCAGGCAGTCGTCGATGGGCACCGGGCGAAGCGCGAATTCCCGACTTGCGTGTAAACAATTCAAACTTACCGCGGGAACGAGAAACCCGCACATTCCAGCTAGCATTACAAATTGAGATAAAATTCTGGAAGGTAGCAAAAACGAGGCGCGCAGCGTTATCAGCAATCGTTGTTGCTTTGCCGAAAGCATGCGCCGTTTTTCAATCGCGTACTGACTGGTGCCAAATTCGGCTGAGACCCGACAAATCAGTGACTTGAATGTCGTTGATACATGATGGCCGACACGTTAAAATGTTATGTAAGTAAGCTGACGAAAATGTGGACGGTTAAAGATGCTTGGAATCGTTTGTTTTACAGCTAAGCAATAACCTAATGTTTGTTTGCGAACTGCAGAGGCGCTGCTGTCGGTACCGATGGACTCCTGGTAGGCAGGTTGTTTGAGCTACAGTGGCTACAAGGGGGAAGTGTGAGGAGCGCGCCCGGGCAGGCGAAGCGCTTTGGAAGGAAAGGGGCAGATGGCGCTGCAGCGCGCATACACGTCAGATTCTTCGGCTGCAGCGTTGGTAAACGCGTGTTTTATACGCGGCGGACGCAGTTTTTCTTTCGTCATGTTTCCATGGCTCTCACTATATTACAGAAATCGGTTCTGCTGGACACTTGGTTGTACAAGAGAGCCGGAAATATTACTGAGTTAATTCCAAATTGAGCAGAATGTCAAGAGAAAGCAGACTTACCGTTTCCATGTTGGATCGCCCAACAGCGTAGATTATTTCGCGACGGGTTGATTTCTGCTGTACTCGGACAAAGCACCACATGTTCAAATGCGCAAAATTTCTGAATAAAGCTTTATTTTGCTAAGCTGCTCTGGTAGCGGCAAAATAAAATGATTTCCTGGTACTTGGGAGTGAAACCTCTTCCAAACAGTCCTTAGGTAACCCGCCTCAGTTTCAAGTGCTTCTTTTTTTCCCGCGATGATTCCCTCTCTTTGTTAAGGGATTTCATGTAGAAATGAAGGCGTGTTAGCAGGAAAAACTTGGTGATGTGGTTGGTAATACTCAGCCCATGAAGTTCACAGCCAATCAAGACATTGTTCTTCCTGAGACAGCATGTCAGCTGATCAAGGCTGTCATAGTGCAGTTGGTTGTTGCTAAACCACATAGAAAAGGTGAGTTCTAACGCCTCTACAAACGAGAAAAGTTCGTGGGATGGGTAGAGCAGACCACCTTTGTCACAAAATTTGGTAAATGTCGAGAGTTCTTTGTTAGCATTCTCCGGATTCACGAGAAGCTGATCAAAACAGTCTTTGCAGTGAGTTTTCAGGATGGTCTTTCGTGCAACATACCCTGCAATGTAAAACACCAGGCGGCTGTCGCTCGTTTTTTCATTGTACACATGGTCAGAGAGAAGCTCAGATTTCTGGAGCCTTTGTGAAGCATCTTCTATCTGTCCTCTGTCAAGAAGTTCATCCACTTCACCGCCTGCTTCCTTCTCACCCAGCAAAAACTGCAGGGTGCCTCCTTCACAGTTTCCGCTGCTCGGCGCTTTCACTAAGTTATAAAAACTTAGGCAATTAACAGTGATGAGGAACTGGGTTGCGTTGGGGTGGTCATTACAGCCGGAAAACTGACGTATGACGCCAAACAGTTTTTCCAGGCTATCCTGACAAAGGCGGCTTGTCAGCAAGTACTTGTACCCAAGCTTGTCATGGACATACTTTAACAGATCTAATGTTGCATGGAGGGTAACCCTCAGTCCTTCAGCTGTGCTTGCTGACAAAAAACCTACTCTGGAAGGTGCCAAGGATCTTTCCCATTTGTTAAGGTACTCGATGAAATCTTTGATGTTTTTCTCTTGAATGGACCCAAGTCTTAGAGCTTCGGATGGAATACGTGCTGTCATCGCCTCTATTAGCTTGGCCATTGTGCTGACAAATGCCTCAGTTGCTGCTGGGTCACCCCAATTCCTTTGAATTTCATTCTTGTAAAAGAAAAGGCCACGAACGACTTCTGAGCTGAAAAGTTGGAATGCTAAGTTCACCCTCATTTTCTCAAAATTATTGGGCTTCACGTGGCATGCACTAATTTTTGGCATGACCTTGAGGGTGACTGCACATTTATCTTCCTCGTGTGCCACCCTGATGTGCTCAATGTAGGCAGCACCATCCGGAGTTTTGTAGAAGCACTTCAGGAAACCGTTCCTTACGCATTTTATCAAGTGGGGAAAATCTGACATAAAAAAAAGACGTCTTTCTTTATCAACAGGATGAGCAACCGACGACTTCACACAGCTCGAGGAACCAGATATTCCAAATATGCGCCACATAGAGCGGTTCCATGAAGCGCCATCAGCTGTCACAAAATCAACCTTCAGGCCAGCTTTTTCGGCAAGAATCACAGCTTCTAGGACGATTTTCGACAACAGAGCTGCCTTCACATTGCCCCTTGAGGCAAAAACACCAAGTATTTGATGCCAAGAACCGCTTAGAGGTTGAAACATGACCACTAGACCGTGATCACAAGGCACATGTTTCTCACTTTCGGGGGTGAATTTTCCTAAGTCCACAAGTCCCTCAATCTTTCCCCCTCCAACTACACTGAAACACTCCGACAGTTTCATCTCATCTATTATCAGGCCACCGTGGCACCTGAATTCATCCATGGTCTTCGTTTTCTTGCCAATCCCTGCAAGCACAAGGGAGTTGAAGCCAAACCCGCTCTTATACTTCCGCATATATGTCTTCAAGCAGGTTCTGTTCGGGAGTGTTAGTATTCCCTCTCTTCTGACGTGCTCGTAGAGTCTTGGACTCTTCATGCGCATTATAATGCACTCGAGTAGCCAATCTGGGTTGTATTTCATCCCTCTCAGTGATTTGCGACGAGCTGCCTGAAAACACTGCAGTACCGCGAGCCTTTGCTTAGGTGGAAGAGCTTTTAATCTGTCTTCCAGGACGCTCTCTTCCAGTTCTACACTCTGCCTCTCAAGATCCTTGATGGTTTGTGTGTAGACTGACAACTTGGCCTTGAGTCGCCGAACAGTTTGCGTTTGAAGTTTTTTCTTCCTTGAGAGTCTGGGAGCTGAATTCTGGCTACGACGCTTTTTTGATCGCTGGTTCAAAAGAGCTTTTCTTAGATGCTTGCACATCACACATGGCCTACTGTCATGCGCTACACCACGACACTTTATGCTTGAAATGATTGCGTCAAAAAAGTGAAATTTCTTGCTTCCCAACGCAAACGGAAATTCATCGACTGTGCCGGCTCCAACACAGACTTCCATGCTGTCGACCTCTTTCAAAAGAGATGTAGGATCGGTGGATGACAGCCCCGACTGGCGCACTCCCTTTAAAAAAACATCTTGTTTCACACAGTTCGCTTCTTGTGAAAACACAACCAGCTTGCTTGCATATAGGACCCGTTTATCCTTCCCTGGTTTGCACACACTGTAAGCCACAGTCAACGGCGAAGGGTTCAACGTGTGCATGCCCCACGAACACGACGGTAAAGTGAGGTCCTGAAACGAAGCTGTGCAGTACGGAACCTCCTCGAAGCCCACACTCACAGAAACGGCACTGTCTTCTGCACATTTCTTCTTGGCTGGAGCTGTGGGTTCAGGCTTTGCGGGCCGCTTCCTGTCAGGCGGCAGTTGCTTCGACAAATACTTTGGTAGGTTTGGGAAAAGCGTGGGCACAGCTCCAGGAAGCAACAGAGGCCTGCTTCTTTCGATTCGGACGAGCTCTCCATTCACTGTGTGCTCAAAGTACCTTGAAATGTACCTTGTGTCGAAATGAAGCTCGCACACCGCAGAGTTCTTCTCGAGTTGTTTGTCAGCACGCGGTATAGCCCGCTGCCACTGCGCCAACGCCAGTTCATTCTTGGGTACACCAAACAGCGACAGTTTCATCTTGCACGATTTGTAGCCAGTAGTGCACCCAGGCACAAAACAGTGGCTCTGTTTTCTGGGCATCACCACACATACAGCGCACAAGAAATAACTCACACAACTGCCGGCAAAGCCGAGAGAAACACGTGCAGCACAGCTCACGCCAGCGTATGCCACCGCGCCTTGCCCATCGACTGACGTGCAAACGTCGTCGAGCGCCGCCTGTCGGATCCTCCTCAAAGGCCTCAGTGGACCGCATACGGCGAGCGGCGCGCTGCTCACACTTCCCCCTTGTAGCCACTGTATTTGAGCAGACGCCAAATTTGTATAGACCAGAACACGCTAGTCTCGCACCCAGACTAACCGAACGCATACTCTCGCACCCGGGTTGCCCGGTTGACCGGCGTACTGGGCTGCCAAAGTGTGTTCGCCGGCGACCAGTAGACATGGCAAGCGCCAGCTCTAGGGCTCCAAAGTGCGGAAATGTGCCCGTTCACACGGATCCAAAGTAGAAGAAGTCATCTGGGCATCATTGCGTCGTGTTTGGATGCCAAAACAACCAGTGGAAAAGGAGCAGGTTGCTTAGCGCTGTTTGCGAAGAGCACAACACACGTAGGGAATGGTGCCGGTGCGGTGTTTTCAGCCTGCGCCGATTTCCATCCGCAACGAAGAATGCCAAGCTGCGCCACCGGTGGATAGCTGCAGTGAATAGGAAGAACTACCAACCCAGTGAAAATGCACGAGTGAGTATTCGATCTGTGTATATTTTGGTGCCACGTTCAACTTTGCGCCCTACAAACGTAATACGCAGGTTTGCTCCGAGCACTTTCTGGGCAACAAGCCTACAGAGCAGAATCCCGCGCCGGTGCTTCGCCCTGGCTATAACAAAAAAGCAAGCCTTTTCGTGTTTTCATTCAGGCAGAGCTCCCGACGGTTAAGCGGAACAGTTGAGTTTGCGGTTAGCGATACTTGCAGCTGGTGCACGGAATGACCATTAAGCGTGAACGACAAGTTGTAGGCCTTGCTGGTGAGCGTTATTGCTAATGAAAGTAAACCGAAGTCTGCTCGTCACGTAGCATGCGTCCACACCCAAGTAACCACGGATATCCGGGCGACGTCCGACGGACGTCCTTTCTGGATATTCGGGATGTCCGTGGGATATCCATGAATGTCCGACGTACGTCCGAGGGACGTCCCTGGGAAATCCAAAGGTAATCGCTTTGGCATCCGTAGTACGTCCGACGCGGACATCCAGCATGGACATTCAGGATATATATATATATATATATATATATATATATATATATATATATATATATATATATGTGTGTGTGTGTGTGTGTGTGTGTGTGTGTGTGTGTGTGTGTGTCTTCCCGGGGATATTCCAGATATACACATGCCTTGAAGCGACAATAGTGGCCGGGACACATTCAAGCACCGGACCATTATATATATTACATTGGTCTAATGCTTGAATAATAAATAAAATAAATAAATAAGTAATGCTTGAATGCATTTTTGTTTTAAATAAACGAGAAATGAACTTACACCAACTTCCACATGCAATTAAACGTTTATTGTCACCTTATACATATACATAAAAAGACCAATAAGCAGATATATGCGTACTGTTCAAAGAACAAATAAATACACGGATAAAGAAGAAAACTTGCAATTTCAATAGCACAACACAAGGTAGAGAACAGCAGAAAAAAATACTTATTGCCCACCCTGCTTTGACATTTGAGTTTGCAGCATGGAATAAAAAGAAAGAGCAAAAATACATCAATTAGCATTATTAAGCAGCGAAAGCAACAGAAATGACAAGAAGGAATTAATCTTGACTACATCACTTCACTAGCACTCTGCGACACGGGCACAAAAAATGACATTAACTGGCTAATGCCTTAAACTTTAATGTCATTCGCGGGGTGCCACACGGACATGCTTAATGGTATTGCAGCTTAAATGTTATTCGCGACGTAGTGCGTTCTCGTAAGTCAACTTGCCGTCAAATGCGTACTCTCGTTCCTAATGTCTCCACATTCTGACGTGGCTAAACGAACTATTAGTGAAGAACAATCAATATATTCTTCACTTTCTTTAAACAATAGCTCTTTCTCGTGGCGTAGTGCGTTCTTACAATTATTAAAAATCACTTGGCCATCGAATGCGTACTCTCGTTTACAATGTCCCCGCCGTGGCCGTAGTGACCATATTCTCACGATATTAAACAAACTTGTAGATAAAAACAACTAATATATTCTTCAATTTTTTAAAAGGAGCTTTTTATTTTCGTAGAGATCAGCAGGCGATCTTGCCGCTACTGACGGCTACAGCTCTGATCATGAGCGCATTAGCGAGGAGAAGCTGTTTGCCAGGAGAATCAAAGGGCGCCGATGAAGAGTCCGCGGTAGCTAAAGCAAATGTAGACTCCGGGGTCCTGCTTACCAGAAAACCCGCATTGACTTGTGCGTACACCTCTCCTTAGGGATCCTGTTCCGTTCTCACAGCGAAGTGAACCATCCGAAGCGTCATGTAGAGTATATCCATCAGGGAAGCAAGGCACATTGTCCTTAGTGCGCGTAGTCTCACACCGTCCTGAACTTCCGATGTCGCCTCGGTGCAGCGACCAGCATCACAAGGCGTACAAATGTTTGCAGGGACAGCCCGACCGCACATGTTAATGCATGCGTGCAGGGTATACGCGCCACTGCACAGTTCTAGACTTGCGAATTATCGAGCTGTTGACTGCTGGCTGCCGGTGTGAGATCCGAAGTCCTCGAATATCGTCTTTGTTTCCAGCGACGCTCGTTTTCGCGCGTGCGGCTTCTCCCGCAGTCTAGGCATCCTGGCACCTGTGAAGAAAACACATTTCAATACCCAAACCAATTAAAAAAGAAATCGATGTAGCTGTCATACCTTGGTAGCTGAGTAGGAGACTTCAGCAGGCACGGAAGGTGACAAACGCTGCTCCGCTGCCCTTAAAACGATCGCAGAATGAAAAAAGGCGTGGCGACGATGGCTAGAGCTTGGATTGGATTGGATGAGTATAGCGTTCTGCTTTGCCAAGGTTCTAACACTTCCACGTGCATCTACGCAAACATAAATAGGTTTTTAAAATATTCTATTATTACACAGTGAAATATTTACTTATTCTGGGAATATTCGGTATCTGATTTTCGAGTTTTTAGTTTCTGCTAAGCTGTCGGCGCCAGAAAAACATAGCCTTTGAGATTACTGTCAATGCATGGCGGCTCTGACGCATTATTGCTTTCGTAATCGCTTTCAACGCACGCAGCCACCAAAAGCGTAGCCTTTGAGATTTGTTTTTGTAATAATGATATTATTGTATGCACAATTGAACACTGCAGACAACTTCCTGTTTTAAGAAACCAGCCAAAAACAGGCGCACACAGGAAACATACGAGAAAACAGAAAAGAGGCTGGAAGAGGCCTGTCTTGTGTATGTTTCCTGTGTCCGTCTTTTTTTTTTGCTGGTTTTTTCTTAATACAATGCACCAACTAGCCCAACAACGTGTTTTACTTCCTGTTTCAATGATAAACCTGAACCTACATAGCCTAAGTCCAAGTTACATGTTCGGAGGTCAGGACCAAAACTCTATGATCAGGAACTTTTCATAATGAGGGGTAACTTCAGGGCTTGGCTCTAGGTCGAAAAAGTGGCTTCAAATGGGCGCTTTTATATTCTGCTAGTCATCCACAAGCATTTTTTTAAAGCAAACTACAAATTGTTTGTATGACCCACCGATAGAAAAAAAAATCGTATTTTAATACTGCGATGTTAAAGTGGGCAGAATTTATATCAAGTTGGAAATATATTTATTTTGCTTTGAAAAAAGAATGAACTGTGTCCGATAGAGAACAAAAATAAACAAATATAATATGAAAAACTAAAATTTCCGGCAATATATTTATGCTAGTTTATATATAACTCACTAGTGTATATCCTGGGCATGCCTATTTATGGACAGCCAGCGGACGTTCAAAATGGGATGTCCCATGGACATCCCGGTGGGATGTCCTTCGGATATCCAAACAGGATATGGACTTCTCCTGTACGTCCCACGGACGTCCATGTTGGATATCCGGATGGATGGACGTTGGGACTTATGGTGGACGTCCCACGGATATCCGTGGTTACTTGGGCAAAAACGTAAACAACGACTACTCGTCGCCGAAGGCGTTCTTGCAGCGCACCTACCTTTACGAGCTGGTGTTGCAGGTGTCATTCGTAACGAATTCATTTGAGCCTCCTGAGCTCTAAACTGCGTGCGGGCTGTTATGCGGGGCAAAGCGCAAAATATTTCCGTTCATATGGCGAGGAAAATAAGGTGCTTAATTATTCTTGTATTTTGTAACAAAATTTTGATCGTTGTCACTAGTTTTTTTTTTTTACTGTTTTCTTTTCTAAGGGAGCGCCAACAATCCGATGGCCTCGCACAAGCGAAACAGGTCTGGTACCAGGTAGCTGCAGTTGGTGGGGCTAATTTCTTGAAATGCAGGTGCGGTTGTTGTTTTGTAGCAAAGGGGTCCTGATGATGCAGCTTTACGTAGGGATGGTAATTTTACGTGCCCTGTCATGGTTTGTGCAACTGTACAACACCTGCATCTGTCATGCTTGCCCTGATATACGGGCTTTGACTGCACATGTAGTTGAACATTATAACTACTGTAGTACCTCATTTTCCAATGACTGCAGGTTTAGCATCATATGCTGCTTGTTCGAGTGCTGTAGGCTTTTGTTCTGAATGTTGTACTCTTAAGTGGTTGCACGATACAATTGGCCTGGTGTATTTTCTATTTCATTTTGAGAGGACTTTATATCTTCGCAAAAGTGATGGCATGGGAAAGAACTACAGCCCTTCTTACTATAACATCTATTTTGTTTTCAGTGTGCAGGTGGTGAAGGGCAGGCGTCTGCTAACCAGGCAGTCAAACGACCTCGCCAGTTGGTTGCCAAGCGCGGCCAACCCAGTAGAGACCATTACAAACAACACCAAACTGAAAGTGCAGATGACAGTGTTCTGCGTGCTTTAATAATATATGGCACCAACACAGTGCTGTAAATTCCTTCACAGGTTACGTGCCAAAAAGCTCACAGGTGTTCTAGCATATAGCGCGCGGTTTGTACAAACGTAATAGCGTACCTACCCGATGTATTCGCTTCTGCAGTCTGCACAACACTCAGTGTGTCCATTGTGGACTTGCACGAGGTCTTGAAGTTTGATTGAATCCAGACAGCGAAAATGACAGGTTAGAAAAAACGTGAAACACGCCTTCCGCCCAGCCAAAAAGCCCAAGTTTCGCTTTCGCGCCGGGTCGCATCTCCCGGCGTGGCAGCCCAGACCTGCTACTTCGCGGCGCTTGGGATAGATGGCGCGACCGGCGCTCATCAATATGGCGGCGCCCTTTGAATTCACGGTGTTCTGGTGTATAGACAAAGGTGCACCCTTTGGGGTGTATATCCGTCACACAAAAATAATTGTCGTCTGCCTTGCTTGCCTTTCCTTTCTTGAAAACGCCGCGCCCGCTACTTTCCTGTCGGAAATCCTATGTCATGCTGATAACGCGCACGCCGTTCGTGACTTGGAAGCACGACTTACTGAACTCCAGACCTGCACAGGTCTCCCTGCTCCAGCACGCCTGATCTAGTTCACCCCTTTTGCCGCTAGGGACAGAACATACGAGCAGAGTGGCGCTATTCATAACCTGTTCGCTGTCGTCTGCTTCTGCGATCTGTTCCAACGCTCGCGCCGCTATTTCGGCAGCCACGAAGCGTTTACGTTGTTTGTAAATGCACCAAATTCAAGAAATTAGAAATAAACAACGTTTGCGAAAGAGTGCTCCGCATTTCAATGACGACATAGTGTAGGAGCAGCGCAAGAAAGGAAAACAACGAACACAGCAGGCAGACGGTGACATTGTCGACCTTTCGTTGCCGTCGTAGAAGAGAGAAAAATCTGATTACAAGAAGATTCATACAATAAAATGTGGTGCTATGGAGTAATAATCAAATAGAATAATAAAGTACTTCATATATTTAATATGTACGAGGAAATTTGAAAGAATGGCGCAGACGATATGTTAGACTGGCAATGCGCAGACTGCGAGAATCTGCAGACGCCGCAGAAGGCATGTAGCTTCAGACCTAACTGCCTGCAGCTTTCTTGAGTTAATTACAGATATCATGACGTAACGATCACATTATGGTACACTGCTGTGTGCAGTTATGTAAGTCAGAACAAAGCAAGGGATCTGGCATCAGTTTTCACGAGTTTCCTGCCACGGACGTACGCACAATATGGATCGAGGAAGTCGGAAGGATAGGTGAGTTCTTTCCTTTTTCTTTTTTGCCGTACTGTTTCATATGCAAAGAAATTGAAGGCTTGCAACAGGTGACCCGATGCTTTAAAACGCTACTTGCTTTGCGTGACGCAAACTTATGTCGCTATACGGAAGATTAAAAATGGCTGTGGCTTAGCTAAGGTTAAGCCCAGGATGCGAAGCATACTAGCCTTTATTTTAGTTGTTGAACCACTGTTTAGCCTGGTGAACTGCTGTTGCTTGGCTACATTTGGTTCGGCTAGACGAAGAAACAACTCATGCGTTACTCTGCTTCGCCTTCAAGAGTGGAACGTGACAGCGTTCCCGTCGACCCGCCAAGGGGTGTAAGACAATGGGCTACGGCGCAGCGACTACGCACCCCGCATTGGACGCGGTGAGCGTCGAGCAACGCAGCGTTCGGCGCGGCAACGAAATGTGCGCCTGCGTCTGAGCAAGCGACGCACGCCTGAGCCTTAGAAACAGCTCGTTTCTAAGGCAACACCGCATTCACTAGAGGCGCTTTTGTACCGCTTTGAAGCATCGTACTCGTGGCTCAGTGGTAGCATTCCTTTCTCTATGGTGGTAGCGTCTCCGTCTCACACTCCGGAGACCCTGGTTCGATTCCCACCCAGCCCATCTTGCAAGAGTTGAGCCAAAGCCACCTAGAAAATCAGTCTCTGTAGCACGCCGCAACCTTCGCTTCTCATTCCAACGAGCAGCTCTGTCTCCAGGAGGCATCTCACCTCGTGAGTGTCTAGCAGAGGCAAGCGCAGCTGCTTATACACCGCCGCGACGCCGCGAGCGACGGCGCGAGTTGGAGCCCCATTTCTCCTTTGTCGTGACGTCACGGTGTCACGTGGTATTGAAGGCGACACCGCCGCGCCTGAGGAGCTAGGTTGAGCTCTCGTAATATGCTTCGCATAAAACTCTTTCTACATTGCTAAAGTGGATTTTCCGAACGGCACGGCGGCTACATAAAGGCTGTGGAGAGGATACGTGTAATTGAAGATATATATGCAATTTGCTTATTAATAAGCGGGAAGGTACTAAAATAAATATTATTTCGCCCTTTAACGTGGCGGCAGTTTCCCCTTCTAAATTAACGCGGAAAAGCGAGCTTTATAAATCGGAGAAGGAAACTCACATTTGCGAACTCTGTGAACATGTGCGACTGAAGGATTGGTTTTTTTTTTTGTTACTGCGCGTGAAATAATAAAAAAGAGTGCTTATGACCATATGTTACAAAGCCACAAACTATATTCGCCAACTTTTTCCAAGCCCAGGCAGTCCAGTTTAGGAACCGAGTGACCGTTCAAAGGTGTGCAGCCTGCACTTTACGCCTGGCGACTACAAACCAGGCTTGAAGAGGAAAATCTTAAAACCTGGAGCAGTGCCATCCGTGTTTCCCCCTCCTCCTTCTCGTCATGCTCCAGCCTTGCGGAAAAAGCGCTGTGCGCTAAAGCGGGCGCAGGTGCAAACCGTGCAGACTGCAATCCACGAAGACAAAAGGTCAGTGAGAAGTATTAGTTTTACAAAGATCAAATTTATTATTGCTTGCATTACTCATTTCTTCATTTGGGTCGAACATATGCATATAAATCAAATATTTTTTTATTATTATTCGCAGGAGAAAGTCTAGCGCACCGCCGAGGTAGCATCAGTGGCGTCTGTATCAGAAACGTCCCAAGATTTGCTGCATACACATACTCTACCAGATCAGCTGAATTCACCTTCCTCGCCACACGGTGCCGATGTCGAAAACATTGCTTCTCCAGCACACATGGAACACAGTCCCCCCAAAACAATGGGGCGCTCGATGACATGTCAAACGAAGATAACACGCAAGAAGATGCGTTCACTAGCAAGTGCTACCAAGACGTTGCGCAGGAAATGTCAGAAATCGGAAAGAAAAAATGATAATTTGAAGTCTCAGCTTGCGCAGTTGAAAAAGAATTTTCCAAGGCCAATGCACTCCCCGAAGCTACTGGCGCGATCACGCTACAGGTATACATCAACGTCTGGGGTCGTATATACTGCAAAATTCTTAAAATCACGCGCTATTTATTTACGCTAATTTTGTGATTGAAAAATGCCGCGAAATCTAAGGGCAGACGAAAATTTTGGCAAGAAATAAGAACGCCATGTTGGAAACTAAAAATTATATTGCCGACTATATCTGCTGGCTGCAGGCGCGCCGAAGTATTAGTCCAATGAGAACTTACGCATGAAGAGCATGTGTTATCGAATTTAAGTCACACGTACAAGTCTGAACAGAGCGGACTGTTTCTGAGAGGCAGAAATGGTTAAAAAGAAACGACAAGGAATTCTCGCGGTCCACTGTGCCGTATGTAGCAAACCTGAAGTTTCGCTTACTTTATAAGTGCGAAGGTTTAGTAGCCGTGAACATGTCCCAGGTCCCCAGTTCATGAACAGATGGGGGCGCGAAATGAGGTTTTACAGTAAATGACTTTATTTGTTCTTGTACATTTTACACGCTTTTGACCACTACTTCATTTATTTTCAGGAAAAGCTGGACGAGAACGATCAGAAAGCTATATTTTTATAGGAGCAGCTGCAATGCCTGAATGAAAAAAACCGCCACTGGACAGAAGCCACAATCCGACAGGCAATACTGTGGCATGCAAAGTCACCATGCGGCTATGAAATGTTGCGGCGGCCAGGATGCCTCACTCTTCGAAGCCGTACGACACTCAAGCGCTACGCAGGGTGCTGCAACGGCGAAGTTGTGTCTTCACTAATGATACAAAGATTGCACCGGGAAAGCGCACGCCTGTCCGAACGAGTATGTCCCTTCCAGATGGAAATATAACTTATTACATTATACAAGACAATAATTAACGAAGAAAGTGCCTAACGTGAGTGCTTGGCTGACCATAAGCCATTATTGTTATCACCCCTGAACGAAACGCGAACAGGAAAGGAAAGAAAGTCCTAGCTAGCTAAGCCACGTTATCTCAAAGTCAAACGCACGTGTAGTCGAGACGTGGCTGGGCGATGAGGGCGTTCTGGCACCAGTGCACTGAAGCTGTATGAACCACCTCAGTGTCATAAACGGATAACGGCTAATGAGGTACTTTCTGATGGTCACGTTTCAATTCCTAATGACTGTACGTTGCATAATTTCAGTTTGCGACAACGTGCTTATTTGCACTCATCGAACTAAAGATAGTGGGTGCGTAACCGCTGTCCATTTGATATATTGTTTAGCCCGCCCGGACTTCTTTCTTTCTTTCTTTCTTTCTTTCTTTCTTTCTTTCTTTCTTTCTTTCTTTCTTTCTTTCTTTCTTTCTTTCTTTCTTTCTTTATTTATTTATTTATTTATTTCGGTATTTGCGCAATCACGTTCCTTGGACGAATGATCTGATGCAATGAAATGCGATTTCCTTTTTTAGGAAAAGATGGGTTCCTTAGTCGTGGATGAAATGTCGCTAAAGCAGGCTGCGACATACGAAAGAAAGGCAGACAGGATTCATGGACTAATTGAAATGGGAGGTCTGGAGAAGGAACTCGGAATTGAAAATGAACTGGCCACACACCTTCTCGCTTTTGTGTTCGTCGGGCTGTCGACGTACTACACGTAAGATGTTCATTACATTTACTAGCACAATTCCAAAGGCTTCCATTGCGTTGGAAAGGTCACCATGATATAAGACATAACATTTCAACTTCTTTGAACAATATACGTTTCGGAAAGACCTGAACACTTAGCGTGCAATAGTGATTTCACGAAATAACCTGCGCCTTTATATTTTTCAGCCTCCCGGTCGGATACTACTTCACGCAGTCTATAAAAGGGGATCAATTGCACCGACTAGCACTCCAAGTCATGAGGTCCATTGAAGAAGCAGGCTTCCAAGTTCTCCGGCTTGTAGCCGACAACCACGCATCTAACTGCAAGATGTTTGCCATATTTGGAAGTGGTCAAATTATTCCAGTCGTGCCGTAAGTTGTCCGGTGTACTTGCTTGGACTTCACGTGTCAGTACCACGTATGTCTGGGATATTTGTAAATATAAGTCAACGCACACTCACGCTCAGTTTGTATTATAGAAAACTTATTCATACTAGCCGTAGTTCATTTGTATAGAGCCCACATGTGTCATATGTTGTACGAGCGCAAGTATATAATTAAGAAATTAATGCTTTTGTCAATACTGCCTTTCGGAATACGCGCAGCGCTGATCGCATGACTTTAGAAATAAACCAAGATCTACGCGCCTGAGTTTCAGGCTGCGTGTACATTCGTATTAGTGAACTGAAAAATTTAACAGCTAGACTGTGGGAGCCTGACAACCATTGAATATTTGTAGAACCATCACGTCATGAAAAAAATTTCTCCTTAAATACTGCTAACTGAAGTACACGCATCATCGGCAAGGCTTTCAGATTCGTTTCTTAGAAGCAACATTACATACAAAATGATTATATATATATATATATATATATATATATATATATATATATATATATATATATATATATATATATATGTGCGTGTGTGTGTGTGTGTGTGTGCGTGTGTGTGTGTGTGTGTGTGTTGAGTACGTATTGCCAAGCCTGTTTTCGTTTCTTTTTTTAATTGCAGACACCCTTTGGACACCAATCGGAAGTTCTTCCTCGCTTTCGACCACTGCCATATCCTCAAAAACCTCAGCAACAGTTGATATCCACCAATAGAGTGCTGTGCAACGGCGGACAGTACTACAGCCCGAAATATTTAAGAATGCTACTGGACATAATAGAAAGACAACCTTCATTCAAGCTTGTGCGGAACCTGACACGGAAACATGTGTACCCGACAAACTTCGAGAAAATGAGCGTGAAGAGGGCCCTAGACGTGTTCTCCCCTCAGGCATGTATAACTAAACCTGAAAGATATTTAGTGACTCATGAAAATGCCATCTCTCTTAATTAATTTCATGAATTCAATGCGTACTTTCGTGGCAAATTAACCTATTGACAATATATTATATGACCTTTAGGCCGAACTTTTCTTTTTTTTCAGGAAAAAAAATCTTGCAGAATTATTTCGAATCGACGAATGCCCGCAAGTCCTTGATTTACCCTCCGTATAAGGCGTCTATGTGGACGTCGGCGTATATTTTTAAATGCAAGAAGAAATGCGTTCATGCTAGCTTGGAAATTAGTTGTCATTGTTGCGGTATACCTTTAGCGCAATACAGATTTCGACTGCGCCTGAAACAAGCCTGTCATTTGCTGTCAAAATTGATAGCGCTAGTGTCCAAAGAGAGAAGGTGCGGCACGTGCCGGCTTATATTTCTTTCAACATTGATATATACATAAAGCTGCTGGAATTCTAGGGCAGAATATTTCGACGGGACATTTATAGTACTTGTTTAGTAGGCTAAGTATTCACTCTCGGTATATCCGCAGGTACCGTAGCTATAATGTAGCAATTAAGCATACTTAAAGAGAAGAAATATGAAACTTCATGTACATTCCCTGTGTATAGGTTGATCGGGATCTCAAATAAGCATCGAGTACATTTGTGCGCTTTAGTAATTTGTGTTGATCACCAAACCAACTTTACATAGATCACATCTACGACAAAAATGTCGGTATAACAGTAGTACACCTGAGCACACTTTCGTAGATAACTGTCAATTGCATGCGATGCGCCATTCTTAACTTGGAGTAACTTGACTTCCTCGTATTGCTTCTATCATAAAGCTGTCCTAGCTGTGCGCTGGCCGGTCGCGCTGGCTCATTTCAAGTGGCCACACCGTGACAAAACGCCTCGTCAAATTGATGACCAACGGATGACGTTTAGTTCTTTGTCAGTATTTCTGAGCGGCTTCACTGTGGAGAGCAATTGTGAGGCCACATCAGCGGGTTTTTTTTCCTTGGCCGTCTTTTCTGAGCACAAACAATATATTTGATTGTCGATATCTTGCCCCAGATAACTTACATTCATTTTACTCATATGTTCTAAACACCGATTCTGCCGTAAATTCCGTCGTTAAAATTATTTCATAATTGATGTAGGTTTAGTTGATCAGGAGGGCATAGCACATGATTGAAGCTCCTTCAGGTTGTTCATAAAAACGTACGTTGGTTTTAACGTCATAAACAGTTGCGATTTTTTTAACAGAGAGAGAGAGAGAGAGAGATGCGGGGGGGATGGGGCATTTAGTATAACGACAGGTATTTTCGCCGGTGTGTGTACGATTCCGCTGACATGCTACCCTGTATAAGGAAGGGAAAGGGGATTAACGATTGCAGAGGAGATGAAAAAAAAAACGAATAACATTTGTGCCTGTTAGTTTGCCGCCCTGTACATCTATATTCCATTGCATTGAGAGGCTGTCAACTTATTGTCGCGTTTAAGTAGGCGCTTTGCGACTTCGATCAGAATATCGGGAGATCGAGCGAAGAGTACCATCCATAATTCGCACGATGCTCCTCGTCAGCGACACTTCCAGAAGAACTAAGTGCAAAGGTGGGGAAAGTGCATGGTTGAGGGGACTAGGGAAAATATCCTGGCCAATACTCGGCCGCGCGATATTCATGGATTTCCGAACTTTGATGATTACTCTTCCTCCCACTGCCTCTAAATTCTTGAACGAAGAAGAAACCCTCCATATACATACTCTTTGATTTTAGCAAAAAGATGATTTTAAAGCCAAGCTTTATATGAGGGCTCTCCCGGACGTTCCCGTATGTGGCTAGTGGGTGGTGCTGCTTGCTTGCCGAATAGATTATACCTAAAGGAAATGAATTATGCCTCGCAGCACAGCAGCCCGCGATGCACGAACCATTAGGCTACAATATCGCACGTATACTTCCGTACGTATACGCGTAGTGCTCTTCGATATGACCGCTGTGTGCGTCGCGTTGTGCAGCACGTGTCCGCGAGAGCACATGCATGCACTCGTGCCAGTTTCCTTCATGCAAGTAAGGAGGAACGAAACGGAAAAATTGATAGCATTTGATTAACCCCTTCAAATAGATTTCAAGCTATGCGGCGTGTCTGTATACCTTGGAATCTGTTTTTCTTTTGGAATCCTCTGTAGCAGTTGCTACGAATGGGTGGATGTCTGAGTTTTCCTTGATTAATTCTCTCCACTTTGCGGGTTTCCGCAGAACTATTACGTCATAACTTTTCCACTCCCTTTATTCTTTCTAGGTTACAGCTCCGCTGCGGTACCTTCAGCAATATGGCAGAAGATTTGCGATAACAGGATTCGAAGACAGTCTGCCAACAATCCAGTACATGGAGACGGTATTCAAATGGTTCACTATACACAACATCAGAAGTACCACCTTTCACATTGTAAGTCGGGACCCAAACAGGATGCCGTTCAGCTCTCCAGATGATGACAGGTATCAGTATATACCTCCACAATCCTTTTAACTAAATCCTATTGTTTTTTTACAATACTATGTCATTTCAGGTTGCTGTGGCTGGAAAAAGAATTTTTGCCCTTCTTCGCATCGTGGAAGGCCGCAGCACCCCACAAGAGGGCATTCATATCTCTCGAAACACACGAAGCTTTGCAGGTCACCACAATGTCCACAGTCGATCCGGTGCACACAATTCCTTCTCCGTTCCGGTTTCCTTTATGTATGGACTTCAACATTCTCCAGTGACCCTGTCGAGGCAGTTTTTTCCACCATTCGGCAACTAAATGGGTCGAACGACCTGACAGATGCCCGTGCAGCACTTTCATCTCTGCGAGCAGTTCTGGTGATGCGCATCTTTCACTCATCACCAAGCGGCAGCACAGCGAAGGCAATGGGTCCTCTTGGATCCCACCCACCCTTTCAACCTCGTGGCCCACAGAGGAAACGAATTCAACAGCACTACAAGAGTCAAGAGCCGTTCAAGAGCCATCAGCCGAGGCTTCATCAGCGATGCCTGCTCTGACAATGGGACAAGGGATGCGGCCATATTTGGCGGCTCTACTGATTTGCTGTGGTGGGTTTTTCGTCGTAAATTATTTGCAATATAATCAGTTCAATTGGCCGCACTTGTGCATGGTGCGAAGCTACTTGCCCTGTAGTGTGTGAATGGAGAAGAGCGTGTCAATTATTGCACGCTCATATGTAAATGACGAGTACCAACAGACACAGTGACCTATGTACCCAGAAATAAAAAAGGAGGCCTTCGCCAGCCGCGACTACGGTTCCCTAATGACTAACGCCATATTCTAGCGCGATGGCACAGTCACAAGAAATACCCACTGACACACCTCACAGGCGCTACTGCGCCTTTGACGCGTGCCTATGTGTCTGCGTTATGATTGTGCCTTCGCGCTAGATAATGTCGTTAAGCAAACACCAACTAGCCCAACAATGAGTCCTTCCCGATGACCTCCTATTCTGTTCCATCAAGATCTACATCTTGCGATGCGGTCGATGTATACTGATTATAGCGATATGCCCTTGAAATATTCGGTCGTGGGAGCCCTACAATAACTCCCTTAAGAAACAATTACACAAGCTTAAATTCACGAGCAACAATGCTGCGCGCGACATATATACCATGTATACCAGCTAATGCAATACCTGTTAATATAGAACAAGAGACGACGCAAAAAACGCGGTGCAAGATACAGTTATAAAATCCATGGTGTGTTCGTTCGGCGTTACATATCGCACGACCGAACACCGTGGGTCGTCAGATATATATGTGTGTATATGTGTGTGTGTGTGTGTGTGTGTGTGTGTGTGTGTGTGTGTGTGTGTGTGTGTGTGTGTGTGTGTGTGTGTGTGTGTGTGTGTGTGTGTGTGTGTGTGTGTGTGTGTGTGTGTGTGTGTGTGTGTGTGTGTGTGTGTGTGTGTGTGTGCAAATTTTTATTTGAAGCCAGCTGATATGTATACCTAATCAGGAAGCATAATACGTACTTATTTAATTTATGTCATATCTGTATATGACGTAGTCCTTCAAGTATTTTTATTGTGTTTGTTTTTTTTTTTTTCTTCCCTTAGCCCCCGCCCCGCCAGCCAGGCATCAGGGCGAGCACGCTTGGCCTCATTGCAGGTTTTCTCGTCAGAGCAGCTGAGGAAAGCATCAACTGCAGCCAATGACAGTGACAAGAACTTTATTGGATTGTCCTGAGGAACTTGATTGGGGGGAACCGAAGGCTCCCCGATCAAGTTGGTGGCTCCGCCCACGACGGGACAGGGAGATGGTGACTCTCCGCGACGTCGCGGGCCCTCTGGACGGCCTGTAGTTGGCTTGGCAAATCCGAGCTCCTCAGCAAGGCGTCCCACTTGGACTTGTTACGAAAGTCGGAGCCCGCGTTGTACGGGCACAGCCAGAGCATGTGGTCGAAGGAGCAGCACGCGTGACCGCATTTGGAGCACGATTGAGGAAAGTTTGGGTCTATCCAACTAAGCGCTCTCGGAGTGAGGTACGATCTCGTCTGTAAAAGCCTGAAAGTAACAGCCTGAGCCCTGTTCAGTTTCGGAGTGGGGGGAGGTAATTTTCTCCTGCTGTGTCTGTAATGTGACGTAATTTCGTGAAAGGTTGTAAGTTTATCTTTGAAGGGGCAATCCTGCGGGAGAACCGGACCGCTAGCTCTGGCGCGGTTCGTGAATTCACGCGCCAGGCAGTTGGCCCGCTCGTTAGGGTTGCAACCCGCTCGGTTAGTTGCATCGTCCATGTGGGCCGGGAACCATGCTATGGTGATATGACCTGCAGTTTCTTCTCGCGTATTAATACGAAACCATCTGTTAACGATGTCGGCTGCGTGTTTACAAACTAGAGCGGACGAGAAAGCCCTTACCGCCGTGCGCGAGTCGGAGAAAATGGACGCCGGGCCTTTTGCGGCTTGAAGAGCCAAGGCTATCGCGGTTTCCTCCGCCTCGTTCGCGTGTTTGGCGTAGATTGATGCGGCGCTGATAAGTGTTCCGCGCGCGTCAACGACCGTGATTGCAAACTTGTCTTCGCTGCCATATTTGGCGGCGTCTACGAAGAATGCATCCGCCCAGTAAGGATCTATTCGTTGAAGGATGGCTCTAGCGCGCGCTCTTCTGCGACCTTCGTTATATATTGGGTTGGATGTTCCTCGGCACGGGCTCAACCTTTATACCTTCACGGGCTAACTTAGACAGGGGGTGTCGGTTGAGCGGTGCCTGTATAGGGAGTTGACCAGCTTCGTCAAGAATTTTGATTCCCGGCTTAGTTGACGAAAGCCTGGAGATCTGTGCAATAAACTGTGCTTCAATTAATTCGTCTGTGGTATTGTGGATTCCGAGTTCAAGTAATTTTAATGTGCTAGCGGATTGTGGAATACCGAGTAATCTTTTGACGCCGGACCTGATGAGTGTGTCGAGTTTGTTCTTTTCAATTTTGCTCCACTTGAGGTACGGTGCCGTGTAAGTAATGTGACTGATGAAGAAAGCTTGGAAGACCCTGAGTAGGTTGTCCTCCTTGAGTCCCCCCCTTTTGCTTGCGATTCTAGTTATGAGTCTTAGTATATTTTTCGCCTGCGCGCTCAGCTTGTTTAGAGCTTCTGCATTGCAGCCTTTGGCGTTGATTAGAAGTCCTAAAATTTTGATGGAGTTCACCCTCGGAATGGGGTGCCCTTCTCGTGTTGTAATTTCGACTGGCAGCGTTTCCAGAGGCTCGAGGTTCCTAACGCCCTGCCTCGACTGTCTGTAGAGGAGGAGTTCGGATTTGGTCGGTGACAGCTTGAGACCCGTGCATGTAAGAAATTCTTCCGTTACATCTATGGCCGCCTGGAGAGATTGCTCTAGATCGGCCAAAGATCCCCCCGGGGACCAGATTGTGATATCGTCTGCATAGATTGCGTGGCCTATTTTTGGGAGTGCGGCCAGCCTTTCAGAGAGTTTATGCATGGCGATATTAAATAGTAGCGGGGATAGGACCGAGCCCTGAGGGGTTCCGCAGTTGCCCAGTTCGTACGGACCGCCCGAGATCGTGCCCAGTCGAAGGAACGCTTTCCTTTCCGATAGGAACGAGAGAGTGAAATTAAAGAATTTCCGCCCTAGGTTGAGATGGGAAATTTCGTTCAAGATGTGTTCATGAGCCACCTTGTCAAAGGCCTTAGCGAGGTCGAGTGCAATGATACCTCGTACGTCCCGCGTCTCGTTATCGAATATAGATCTTTTCAGGAGGAGCATTGCGTCCTGTGTGGGGAGTCCCTTTCTAAAACCTATTAGATTATGCCTAAATAGTTCGTGGTTTTCGACGTGTTCGACGATTCGATTGTGTACTGCATGTTCTGCCACTTTGCAAATGCACGATGTTAGAGAGATGGGACGCAGGTTATTTATGTGCGGAGGCTTCCCCGGTTTGGGGATGAGCACCACTTTGGCGGTGCGCCATTCCGACGGGACCTGCCCCGAGCTCCACACCTCGTTTATCTCTGCCGTTAGGATTTCGATGGCCTTGTCGTCCAGGTTCCGGAGGAGCTTGTTGGTGACCCCGTCGGGACCCGGGGCCGATCTTCCATTTAGGTTGAAGAGTACGTCTCTGATTTCTGGAACCGTAAAAGGTTCGTCTAATTCTGGCCTGTCTAGCCCCGTGTAAGCCGCTCTCGCGCTTATGCCTTGCGAGTCTCCTTCCTTGACGGGTAGGTAAGTTCGCGCCAGGTCGTCGACAATAACTGCAGCCAATGCATGGAAAAAATCAAGGCTCCCCGCTCGTCTAGCCCCGCTACTGACGTTATATTCAATTTAGACCGGGGAGGGCTTTCTTATCCAACACTTGCATTTCTTTCATTTGTCTGCACTTTGGAAAGGGCAGCAGAAGCGTCTGCACCGTTTGCCATATCTAAGAAGAAGCCGATGGCACTTTTCGTGCAAACAACACTCACAGCAGCAACGGAGAATCCGGTTTTCAGACATGAAGGTGCTACGAGAGAGCACCAGGAAGCCACCACGCGGCTTGTGCTGCAGAAGTTCAGCCGTCCTTTCTTTGCGAATTACGCTGTCGACAAGACCGCCAAAGAAGGAAAAACCAGAAGAATTGCGGAAAAGCCGAAATGTCGAAAAATTTTGAAAGTCTAGACATGTGTTCGTTGTGCCAGAGTTAAGGCGTCTGTGCATTTGTAAATAAACTTGATTGAATTTTCGCGCAAGGTAAATATGCTCTTCAGCAGTGACGCCAGCTGGAAACAACGTACACCAGCAACACGTAAATAAATCCCTATGTTTTTTTCGAAATCACAAAGTATAGGCATGTGAAACATATGTTAGAATGATAAAACGCCTTGATGACGACCAGCAACGACGCTAAACCTTTAGTTAAATTTTCACGTGATAGCATAAGTACTTATGTACAATTGCATTGATGAATACGTGCATTAACACCTATATAAGAGAAACTGAACTATTGCGTTGTGTGAGAGAGAGCTCGCCTACAATAACCCAAAACGTATAATTGCAGATAGCGCATGTATACTTCATATCCAGACAGCAATTATAACAGTCTGTTTAGGCGATCGATCGATGATGGAAAACGCCGTTTCTCACATCCTGCGTACATAATTATGTCGAACCTCGATCACGAAGCCAAAAGCCCTCAGCAGTTATGTCAGTGACATTATCGGTACGTTTGTTATGATGCGCTAATATTTGGAGGTTACATGTAGCTGGCAGTGCGTACCAGGCGATCATTTTCGCGTGATATGATGTGCGGGTAATAGCAACAAGTTTTACGAGCGAAGCAGTCGGTAATCCACAACGACGGCGACTACGGTGCATGTGTTTGTTCCTGTTTACGCACTGTAGTCGCTTCTTTAGTGAGAATTGCTACTTCGCTTATGATCGGGATCGCGGTCGAGATATTGCCTGTCAGAAAGAAGGAGCAATAGAGGCATTGGTTCTAAGTGACGCATCATACACCATCTTAAATAGCTTAGAATCAGTTCAATAAAAAGCTTCGCGATGCATATTTGACTCGCCGAGCACGTAAGCAATTGATCGCTTGATCAGTTAAATTTTTTTTGTCTTGTGTGGAGCGGCGCAAAATTTCCGCATAATCGGCAAACCTAGATCATGCAAGCATTCGTGTATGGTTGTACACGTCATTGTATGGTGTAGTCATTGCAGCGCTATAGCACTACAATGACTACACTTAAACGGTTTTGACGTACTAGCTGTTGCCTTCTCAAGGAATTGTCGCATACGCTAGCAGTCCGCCACAGCAGAGGCGCACGCGCACGTTCGAACGCCGCACAGCCGCCCGCCGCGTAGCAGACGGATGGATGGATATTATGAGCGTCCCCTTTGGAATGGGGCGGTGGGTTGCGCCACCAAGCTCTTGCTACTATGCTGCCTAATATACTACCTAGGTTAAACAATGAAAAAAGGAAAAAAATACTCTGAACTACCACACCCAAATTTTTTTATCCCCTATTGCGAAATGTACTTTTGTACGTCTCCTTCTTTTGTCGTTTCCCTACTTCCACCAATCCTCCAGTCGCCTCTTACTAATGTCTATTGCGGACATGTTTGCTTTACCACTGCTCCCTCTGAACCCAAGGGCTTCAAGGAGGCCAGTGGTGCCTAAATCGACCGCTGGGTAGACGTCTTCACATTCTAATAAAACATGCTCCGTAGTTTCCCTAGCTTTACCGCAGCAAGCACATGCTTCTTCTTCCTTCTTATATCTCGCTTTACAGGTGCGTGTTCTAAGGCATCCCGATCTCGCTTCGAATAGTAATGAGCTTCCCTTTGAGTTATCATAAATGGTTTCTTTCCTGATTTCGTTTTTTCCTTTTAAGTAGTTACTCATGGCAGGTTTCTTTTCCATTGCCGCCACCCATGAGATTAATTCAGCCTCTCTGACTTTCCGCTGGACCTTCTTTGTTGCTGTGTTGTCCACCCTACAGGCCGCATACTTGCTGGTAAGTTTCCTAGTTCTTTTCGTCCACTGTGAATCAATGTTTTTCCTGTACAGATACCTGAACACTATCCCAGCCCATTTACTTTCTTCCATATTCCTCAGCCGTTCTTCATACTCAATTTTACTGCAAGCTTCCCTCACTTCAAAACTAGTCCAGCCCATATCCTCTTGCACAGCTTCATTTGTAGTATTCCCGTGAGCGCCCAATGCGAGGTGACCCACTGACCTTTGGTTCCCGTCGAGTCCTGATTGTACCCCCGATTTATAGCAAACAACCGCATTTCCAAAAGTAAGTCCTGGAACCATTACACCTTTCCACATACCTCGGAGGACCTCGTACCTATTGTATCCCCATAGCGCTCTGTGCTTCATTATGGCTGCATTTCTCTTGCCCTTTACTGTTACGGTTTTTTTCTGTGTTTTCATATATCCATTGCCTTCGTTTATCCATATACCAAGGTATTTATATTCTGTTACCCGAGGTATTTCTTGGCCCTGTATCTCCACTGTCTGTTCACTGTTCTCATTGAATACCATAACACCTGATTTTCTAACAGTAAATTTCAAACCTAAATTGTTGCCTTCCTGTTTACAGATATTAGCCAGACGTTGCAAATCACTTTGCTTATTAGCTAGCAACACAATGTCGTCCGCATAAAATAAACCTGGGAGTTGCTGCTCTATTACTCTACCCGCCTGTTTGTATGAGAGATTAAACCCGATATTACTTCCTTCTAGCGCCCTCTCCATCCTCACCATGTACATCATAAACAGCATCGGGGATAAAGGGCACCCCTGCCTCAGTTCCTTGCTGATACGAACTTTCTCCTCGCTCCTCATCCCTTCCCATTCAACGCAAACGGTATTTTCCAGGTAAATATCTCTCAAAAGCTGTAGACAATCGTTACCTAAGCCTTCCTCTTCCAGAATATCCCACAAAATGTTACGGTCTACGTTGTCGTAGGCTCCTGTAATGTCTACAAAGGCCACATACAACGGTCTGCTTTCTGCTTTTGATATTTCAATACACTGAGTAAGAACAAACAAGTTATCATCCAAACGCCTACCTATTCTGAAGCCATTCTGAAGCTTTCCCAAAATGCCATTATTCTCTGCCCATGCTTGAAGCTTTAATTAGATTGCCTGCATTGCTAGCCTGTATATTACCGATGTAATGGTCAACGGTCTATACGAGTGAATTCTGTCTTTCTCCCCCTTACCTTTACAAATTAAATTCATTCTACTTTGTCGCCAACTGTCTGGTATTCATCTATCTTTTAAAGTTTTTTCCAGTGCTTTCACTAGAGCTTCCTTACTTTTTGGTCCTAGTTCATTTATCAGCCTAACGGGAGCCTCGTCTAGCCCTGTGGCTGTGGGCTTAGGAATTTTCTCTTCCGCTTTCTTACAGTTTAAATTTGTCAGCACCAGCCCCTTTTCCACTTGAGTCTCTTTCATGCTCTTTTTTTCATCAAGTACAACCTCGTCATTGCCTTGAAATATTCGGCTGTTGCTTTTCGGATGTAATTTATTGCCGCTTCTCCTTCCAGTCTGTTTTCATCTTCGTCTAGGACATGTTGTTGTATTGTTGTTGACTTCCTGCGTAATAATTTTATGTGGTTCCAAAATATTCTAGGTGCGGCCTTCTTTTTCTCACGTATTTCTGACAACCAACGTTCACTTTCACCTTTTAATTTTGCTTGCACCAGTATTTGAACCATAGGCTTTTTCTCCCGGTATATTTCCCATTTACTGGTTACTTCATCCTGTGGCAACTGCGCCTTCTTTGCCTGCCTGTGGTCTCGAGATGCTTTCTGTCGTTCGGCGATCGCTTCTCGTATCTCCTTGTTCCACCAGCTTTTCGATTTCTTGTTTCCTTTCCAACGAACATGTTTCTCTTTCCGTATTTCTGTCTTTATTACACTTATAAGCTCACCATATTCCCACTCTTTACTTGGCCATTTGCCAAGTTCTTCCTCAACTCTACTGACTATATTTGCTATTTGTTCAGCGTTCAAATTTGGAATGGCCGTTTAACACTCCTTGCTCTCTTTCTGAACTACACAGACAGTAATCAATGGTCGATTGCCGGTTTCCCACTTCCCACGGGATCTGTCCGTCACACTTAGGCCCTCTATTCACGATCACGAGGTTATGTTGCTCACAAAGGTCCAGCATTGACTTCCCGTTATTGTCGGTATAGCCATCTAAATCCTGTATGTGGGCATTCATGTCGAATGGTTATGACGAACAGGTTATAGTCATGACGAACAGGTTATAAAAGCGCCACCTACGGCCACCGGTTGAACGAAAATGGGCGCAAGCTGCTCCCATAGAAGCCCGATGTCTGTGTAGGTCTGAAGTTCCAGTAGGTCGTGCTTGGAAGCACCGGACTCGGAGCGTTAAAGAAGGGAAATGCGGACAAGACACATGACGTTTATTGTTGTGTGGCAAAATACAAAAGACAGTGTGTGATTTTGTTTTAGAGTGCATGGTTAGGAAACAGTTTTCATTCCATTCTTCGATTAGCACTAGATACTAATAGACCTCTCCCTCTTTGCAAACAGCCTGACGTCACTGCCAGTGCCCTTACCATATGCCGCATCTCTCTGCATAGGAGCGCTGCTTGTATCTAAATCGCTACGATCACAATTCCTGCATATTGATATATCCTGAAGTGACGCCTTCTACGAATTGTGCTTTGAAAATAACCGTCCACGATAAACTGGCAAAACAACGTAGCATTGTTGCCAAGTGCACGGTGCTACTGTAACGGTGCCTTCAAAGGCACCCTGAAACGATATTGTAGAAGCGTACTGAGTCGTTAGGGTAGGCCCTTCTGATCATTAAGTGGCGCATTTTAAGTGATCCGCGTAAAGCGTGTAATTTGTTATGTAGTTTTAAAAATCTGCCTTACTACTGATTGCATTTGAGAGAGATAGTTAAATTGTATAATGACTCTAGGAAGCGGACTTTTTGCTTTATAGCCTGACATTTTTAAGAGAAATTGACGAGAATTGGTGTTTTGATAAAATTGAAGCAGCACGTTTACAAATCTGCACTAAAAGCACGTATCGCATTTTTGTAAACTGCATCTGTTGGAGCACATAAAACAGACAAATGAGACATGTTATAATGTTTACTAAGATCTTGCAAAAGTTCCGCTCGCAAACCGGTATATTTTATGTAGGTCTGTATAATACAGTAATTTTGTCCACTTTGCATGCATTATTAGGGGAATTTTACAGAACTTTGACCTGAATTTTGAATTTTGTGTTAGTGCTGAAAACTTTATCTTTGTTCTTCTTTTTCGAGATTTGTAATTATCAACAATTTTGTGGAACATGTGGTGGCCTGAATAAAACTCGCTAGGTTTTAATTTTTTCTATATAAGTGCAACTGACCTTATTAAATCTTTGCAGTGGTTGCCAAGAAACACAGTTTCTTTTTTCTGGCAAATGTATTTAGATAAGAGCTCCCGAACTAAAGCTTCCTTTTAAAGGCCACCCACAGTGCAATTGTACCATATTGTTTTTAAATTGGCTAAGTTGGTTATAAATAAGTAGTATATAATATTGTCGGTATAGTATACCGAATGCTATATACTGGGATAAATATTTACAAAATATATTTGCAAATAAAATGTGTGCCACGGGGAGATTGCAGTTAAGACTGCTACGAGTGCAAGTTTAACAATGAAGCCGGTCTCACTTCATCGTCTTCTACGTCAACTGTTTATTTACCTCTTGGCAAAGCTGCAGGGCTGGTGATTGTGTAGTTTTCTTATTAGCAGCCTTTAAATAGATCCTGAGCAGATGACACATGCTCCGGGGGATCAGTGGATATGACTCAAATCTTAACACATTGCCTCTGAGATCTTGAGTGTACAGCAGGCACTGCCTAATCTTAGAGGTCATGCCGTGAAGCTGCAGCAATCTAGGTTATGTGCTATTTCCAGCAAGCAGGCATGGTTCCATTTCTTTAATGTTATGCATTCTTTGCAAACATCAGGTCTTTTGAGTGTATCTATCTAGCCGCCTACATTGTGGTGCTGTCATGGTCATTTCCTTAACTGGATATATATGAGAATAAGAATGGGCTTGCATGATATGGGCATACATAACATTAATGACATGTCATGACACCAATGACATGACATGTTTGTTATGGCACAGCCGCTCGATGCAAAGCAAGGTGCGGCCAGCTTCGTCGCGCCGCGGACAATAGGCGGGCGCGTCTAGGCCGAGTTTACAGTTGCGACCGCTTTTCTTGGTGAGGGCGCCACTGCTCGGGGATGCTTTCGCAACTTTGCGCCGGGGCTAAGCGGGCATTGGTTCTCGCGTCAGAACGTGTTTGCCTCGTGCTCTGTGCACGAATCGTGCCTTTTCGCGTGCGTGTGTGTGATAAAGTTGGTTCGCGTCAGAACGTGTTTGACTCGTGCGATATGCTTTAATCTCGCGCTTTTTTGCGTGCGTGTGTGTGAGCAAGTCGGTTCGCGTCAGAACATGTTTGCCTCGTGCGATATGCATTAATCTCGTGCTTTTTCGCGTGCGTGTGTGTGAGCAAGTTTGTCTGTGCTTGCTGTGCTATGTTAAGGCTCTTCGGTGTGCGAGTGTGCCGTAGCCAGCCTCGCTCATGTGGCGCGATGCCGCGCAACTGTTGTGTGCCACTCTGCGACACAAATGCCAAAAAGGACCCGACTGTGAAATATCACGAGTTCCCGTGCCATTTGGAGCGTCGAGAAGCGTGGCTAAAGATATCTTTCGCCAAGGAGTGTCGGGAAAAGGAAGCAAGTGGGAACCTAGCGATAGGTCTCAGGTACGTTCCCTGCACTTTACAGAAAGTGGCTATAAAACGAACACGAAACTTAGGCTCCTGCTTCCGAATGCGGTACCGACCGTGTTTTGCAAATATCCACAGTACCTGCAAAAAGAGAATGTGCAGCCCAAAAAACGCCATCAAAGAAACTTTACTTATCACACAGTAGTTGAGGCAAGCGATAATTGCGGCAGCTCAGGAGAAAGCCCCAACACCGAAAGTGCCTTGCAGTTTCTCAGCGACGAGGTGGAAGCTCTTGTTCCAGAGACTGCCTTAGAATCATGCTCTGAACATAGTTTTTCTGTTGACCAGGCCTGCCAAACTACATTAGATATTGTGGACGTCCTAGAACAGTCAAAGCAAGCAGTCAGGAGATTGATTTTTCGGATTGTAAAACTTTATTTGTCCAACAGATGACGGCCAGGAGTCCTTGGACCCTAGCGGCGGTTTCGGCCAGTCGGACGGTCTTCAGTTGAATCTCCGGATCGGAGCTGAGCAATAAGGTCTCCCATTGTTCTAAAGACTTTATTCTTCCCTCAGAGGGAGCCTGTGGGCATTCCCGCAGAATGTGATTAAGATTAGCCCTGGCTTTACATAGCTTACCGTGGCTCGAGTACTGACCCGGGTAGTGGAGGCTGCACGACACCAGGCTTGGAAACGAGTTGGTTTGCAGGCGACGCCAAGTGGAGGCCTGGCTCTTGTTTAAGGATATATCAACCGGAGGATATTTAACCCGCCCTAGTCTGTAGTGTTGTGTGATCTCTCTGTAACACACTAAGCGGTCCCGTCCCGTGAAGCCTTCGACTAGCCCACCAGCTCGGAATGTAAGTCCTCGAGCTAATTCGTGGGCCGCCTCGTTCCCAGCGAGGGAGGTGTGCGCAGGTGCCCAGATTATTTCAATTTTCCTGCTATCTCTGCAGGTCTGCAGGATTCTGTTCGCCTCGGGAGAAATTCTGCCTCTGGCAAAGTTCATCACCGCAACCTTAGAGTCGCTGACTATAATTTTGGCTGAAGTACATGCAATTGCAAGTGCTATGGCAGATTCTTCTCCAATCTGAGAGCAATCCGGTGGAACTGTGCCACTGGCTATCAATCTAGTTTCAGCGCTCGCTACAGCTAGGGCCATGCGGCCGTTGCCGTAGTCTGCAGCATCAACGTAGAGCACGTCCTTCGAGTTTTTGAAACGCTTCTCAAGAGCCTCGGCCCGTTTCTCTCTGCGTTCCTTGTGATGGATTGGGTGCATGTTTTGAGGTAGTGGTGGGATTATTAGTCGGTTCCGCACGCTTCGCGGCAGGTCGACTTTGATGCCTTCCTGCCCCTCATAGTTTATGCCTAGCCTAGCTAGGATTTTCCTGCCCGTAGGCCTTCCCGCAAGTCTCTCATACTGCGAGATCCTCACTGCTTTAATAATCTCCTCAAGAGTGTGGAGCCCTAGAGCTAAAAGCTTTTCATTTGCAGTGCGGATGGGAAGCCCCAGCGCCTGTTTTATACTTTTACGTATGATGCCCTCAATCTTCTTCTTCTCGAATGACCTAAAACTGAGGAAGGGAGCAACATAAGCTATTCTACCTATAACAAAGGCCTGGACTAGCTTAACTAGATTCGCTTCTCTCATCCCGGACCGCCTGTTGGCAATCCTGCGGATCAGCCTCATGGTCTGCAGTGCGCAGCCGTCTAGTTTTCTTATTGTTTGCTGTTGGCCTGAATCAAAAGTCCCAGAACTCTGATTTTGTCCACTTTTGGAATGGGGATCCCCCCAGCTGTGAGGGATATTTGCGGTTCCTCCTTACTGGCCCTGCTTTTCGGCTGGTATAGAAGCAGTTCCGATTTTTGCGGTGAACATTTTAGTCCCCTAGGTCCGACGTAACCTTCAACTGCCTGGATAGCCCTTTGGAGGGTCTCCTCTATTTGGGCATCGCTGCCCCTAGCTATCCACAACGTGATGTCATCAGCGTACATGCTGTGGTTTAGTCCTTCAATAGCCTCCAGTCTTTCAGGGAGTTTGATCATGGCCACATTGAAAAGAAAGGGCGAGAGCACGGAGCCCTGTGGGGTCCTTTTGCTGCCTAATTTAATGTCATCCGATTGGCTTCTCCAATCTGGATTTTTGTTTCTCTGTCTGACAAGCAGTCGCTAATGTAATTGTAGGTTTGTTCGCCTACTGCCAAGTTCTGAAGGTTCTCAAGGATTGCTTTATGTGTGACGTTATCAAAGGCCTTCGCTAGGTCAAGCCCTAGGCTTGCCTTTGCGTCCCCCGTTTCCGCATCGATGATTTGGTGTTTTAGTTACAGCATCACGTCCTGGGTGGAGAACGTGGGCCTAAAGCCCACCATCGAATGCGGATAGAGGTCATTATCCTCCATGTAGTTATTGAGCCGCGTTTGAATAACGTGCTCCAAAAGCTTGCCTGCACAAGAGGTTAGAGAGATAGGTCTTAAGTTCTCTATCTGGAGTTTCTTGCCTGGTTTTGGGATCATCACCACTTTAGCGGTTTTCCACTGATTTGGTAGTTTACCCTCTTCCCAGCACTTCTGCATAAAGTTAGTTAATGCAGTTATAGAGTTATCGTCTAGATTGCGAAGCATTGTATTGCTAACCCCATCTGGGCCTGAGCTGATTTGGTTTTGAGCTTGGCAATCTCCGCCCGGACCTCCGCCTCACTGATGGGTTCGTGTAGGCTGGAGTTGCCTACGCCTTCATAGTTAGGTAGAGGTTCCTTGCTAGTGTCCCCTATGTATCTCTCCTGTATGTCCTTCATTAGATATACATCCGTATCTTCGTACAAGTGAAGAATTTTTTGAAGGTTCTGCCGCTGCGCTGTTTTGCAGCCCTGTGGATCCAGCAGGTAGCGGAGTAGATTCCATGTCCTAGCTAGGCCTATATTTCCGTCCATCCTATCGCAGGTGGACTCCCAGTTCTGCCTGGTTAGTTTGAGCGCGTAATCTTTTATATTTTTATTGAGCCTAGCGATCCGTATCTTGAGATTGCGGTTCCACCTTTGCCTCCTGAGCCGTTTTTCCATGCTGAGCTTAGCTTCCCGCATATGTACGAGGTGGCTGTCCGCTATCTCCAGTGCAGAGTCCTCCGTTATCTCCTTGGTTGCGTTCTTAACGTCCTGATCCAGTTTCTTAGTCCATTCATCAATATCCCTTATCTCACTCACTGCCGTCTCGCTTCTTATTTCGCGATAGGCATCCCATTAAACAATTAGCTGGTTTCTGCCTTTTCTCCTGGCAGGGCCTGCGCTCACCACTGTTTCGAGAATAAAGTGATCGCTATACCTAGGTTTTCCTGGGTATTCACCCAGGTTGCATCTCCCACGTTTTTGACGAATGTGAGGTGGGGTGAGGATTCTACGCTGACACTATTCCCCGTTCTAGTGCGGGTTTGGGGGTCGGTCATTAAGGTGAGCCCCTCTTACTGTGCATCCAGCCAGAGTTCCCTTCCCTTAACTCCTTCTTTTCTGTACCCCCAAGCAGCGTGTTGGGCGTTAAAGTCTCCCACCACTACCAAAGCTTGCCTGTTGGCAATACGCAGAGTCTTTTGGAGAAGAGGTCCAAATCTGGCCTTTCTTTGTTTCGGGCTGCTATCGATATTGAGAACAAAGAGGCTGCCTTCTTTCTTTTTTGCTGGAATGAGTTCAACAAGGACGTGGTCTACGTTGATAACCTCCGTGTCGTGCTTAACGACTGCCAAGTTTCTCCTGACCAGGGTGGTTACCCCGGATCTTCCATCATCTGTACTAAATGATATGCAGCCCGATAATTTTGCCATCCCCGCAGTTTCTTGTAAAGCGATTACGTCCGGATTGTCTTTGCCAAGAAGGAGCTGCTGTAGGACCGCCCTTTTGCGACGGTACCCGCGGCAATTCCACTGCCAAAAAGTGTGTTTATTGTGACTGGCCACGATTGAATTGTGGATGATCACCCAGTGGTATTAGGGTCGCAGCCGTCTGAGAACCACCATGTACCTTCTGCTCTGTTTCCCTCTGCCGGTTATTGATGCTCACCAACTCGGTCCTGTGTTTCTGGCTTTCTTCCGATAGCGCCTGGATGGCTTGGGTGACTGCTGCGAACTTTGCCTCCCAGCTCGCCCGGAAGTCGTTCATTTTCTTGCACAGGTCTGCCATTGTGTGCTCTTGTGGCGCATTCGCGCCTGGTTTCCTTTTCAGAGGTGGGGAGCGGCTGTCATCTACTTGCATCGCCACATTGCTTTCAACGGTTGGGTGGGTTCTAATCGTGTTTGCTGTTTTGACTGCGTTAGCTACTTTCTTCTCCCTGTTTAGCATAGCGTTTTCCTTTTCGAGGTCCTCTACTCTTTTAGTGAGTTTATCGTGATTCTCATCTTGGCTAGTTCCTCGGACTCAGTATTTTTTTGGGAGACCTTATCTACCTAGCTCACCTCCCTTTGCTTGTTGGCTTCATTCCTCGGCCTTGACGACGATCTTGCCCTGGAGCCAGAGTGGCCCCCGGAGCCGAAGCGATCCCTGGAGCTGGAGCAGCCCCTGGAGCTGGAACACCGGGAGATCGAGGCGAGGGAAGGAGTCGGAGCGGCTCCGGAAGCCCTCCCGGCTCCTTGAGCGGCTTTTCCGCCCAGACGGGAGTGTTTTCTTCGCCTCCTCTTCTTGGAGCTTCCGCTCCCACTGGCGTTTCCTGACGATGTACGGAGTTCGGTAGATCTCGCGACACTTCTTGTTGCCCAGTTCATGTACCTTTCCACAAAGAGCACATTTGTGATCGCACACGTGTCCACCCGGTGGCTTCACCGTGCCGCAGCCGCGGCACTTGACGTCGTCCGGGTCCGGACACACATCAGAGCGGTGCCGAAGATGTCCGCATGCGTTGCACACTTCAAACTTCTTTTTGTAGAGGAAGCACTTGAGGAGCCCGCCTCTATAATAAATCCAAAACGGCACATTCTCATTGACGAAGAGTATCAGAACTGAGGTCGATGTCTTCCCCATTCTTCTGACCCCTCTGATTTTGGGGTTCTTTGAACAATCCAGGTTGTCCAGAATCTGTGCTTCCGTGTGTTCCACCGGGATCCCATGAATAACTCCTTTGCCACTACACTCGGGGGCTGAAAAGTAGGCGTTTACTTCGTAGTTTGCCTGATCAACCTGAAGCATTTTTATCTTCAGGTACCGATGCATTCTTTCTTCACTCATGGTGCCCACCAAAACGGTGTTTTGCTTGGTGTTAAGTTAAATAATGTCTTCCTTAGCCTCCTTCAAATTCTCGCCCGCAGCGGCTCGAACAATTTCATATATCTTCACGTCTCCACCCAAAGATAGAGCTTTCAATCCTCCGCTCGGTCGGATTATCACCTTAAGCAGGCCAGTAGGTAGGCGTGGTTGCTGTGACGCCACGGAGCGCAGCGCCAATTTCCTCCCCGCCATCTTGATTGATTTGGTGCTTACGTGGCCGCCATCTTGTCTGCTTCCTCGATCCGAGCCGACACCTTGGCTTCCTCCTTCGCGGCCGCCATCTTGGCTGCCGCGCTGCTGGTTTGTGTTGATCGTGGACCAACCGACCTTTTCGGAAAATTCTTCAGGAGAAATATCCTCCCCTTGAACAACAACCTGCATTTTCGCCGAAAATATCCAGCCGTGCTAAGCCCCAGGGGTCGGCGGCGAGGCGCACCGACGCTTGGCCGGCGGGAAGTGGTCGCAGTCGACGCTAGGTCGAACGCAGCCGCCGGGACGACGGGTCAAAGTAGAAAAATAGCCGAAAATTGGGTCCACTTGCCGCAATTTCGGTATCCAGGTGATCCTGGTGACTTCCGCTGATGATTCCAATCGAAGTTGGCTTGAGCACAAGCATACATCCGCCAGGAACATCGGAAAACCTGGGAGCGCACGCAAGGCACGTCCGCACGCCTCCTCGTCTTCCTCGTCCTCTCTCAGGAGATTGAAAAAAAAAAAGTTGCCCGTCAAGGAGAAGACTTGAAAAAATTGCAGTCCGAACGGTACGAAATGAAAAACCGCCTCTTAGTTTATGAAAACAACAACGAAATTCAGTCCTTTGTTCAGGTATTATAAAGAGCGGAAAAAAGGAGACAAAGCTGCTTTTTTTATCAGCAACCAAGTGGCCACTTCAGGGGGAAAAAAACCTGCCTACAATGAAAGAATCCTGCGGGAATGTGTTTTATGGAAAGCGTGCTCAGATAAAGGGTATGAGCATGTTCGAAGCAGATGCCTTTTGAAGCTTCGTTAAAAGGGACGCACTCCTTAGATAACCTCTAGCATCACAAAATATGCTTCGTTTTCATGAGAAATAATCTACTGATGATCATTTGCAATGATAAGCGTTTTTATTTCATCTAAGTTAGTTTGAATTACTCGGGAAACTCGTACAAGTTCTACCTATGTAAAATTTTTACTTTGCGTACGTGTTCACGAGATGTGAATAAAAGTACTGATAAATTGCTTCAAGCAGAACCTCTCGATGGAAGTGCACCACCCGGTCGTGCATCGTACGGGCAACCGTCACGGATAGCGTTCAGGCGTATTCTAGAACAGATTTCCACCGCTGTTACAATCTGTTGGCGTTTGTGGCGTAATCAGCACTTCCAATGACGACTTAAAAGATTTTGTCTGCAGTTTCTAAATATAAAACGCATTATTTACGCCTTGACTGGAGTGGAGATCGCGCGTGCCGACGCAGCTGTGAAGGCGCTCTCTATCAGCAGCCATCCCCGAGCGGTGGCGCCGCAGCGGGCGCACGGAGAACTAGGCCCGAGACGCCGTTCAGGCGCGACGCAGCGGGCAGCACCTTGAACTTCTGGATCGAGCGGCCGTGGTTATGGCATGTGTGTCATGACGTAAATGATAGAAATTATGATGAATCTAAGTATCGATCGATCCCGCTAATAGAGAGTTTTAGCAGAGCGTTTACGGTCCGCTCCGCTCAGACCGGCCTATCACAACAATTGGCACGCAGCCGCTCATCAAAACGCTACCGGGAACACTGACGCGCGTGCGCACAGCACACTTAGCGGCAGCGGAACGTGGGGCGCTGACCACGTTCCGCTAGGAACCTGATGTAGCGGTGCGTCAGGGGGCGTGTAGTTGCTTTCGTAATCGTTTTACGGCCAAGCTGAGAGCACGTCAGTGGCGTCTCTGGGAGACGCGCTTGTTAGATAAGCGAAATCAATGCATTCTATGCAGCCACCGGCGCGCGTGAAACGTGTGCGGAGCGGAGCGCAAGCAAATGCTCTGCTAAAACTGTCTAATGATATCATTTGCGGGATCGATTGCGAGCGTTGTTCACTTGTTTCTGCGTGTAGCAGTTAAGAGAATGCGTTTGAGGCAGAAAACAAGAAAAAAAAAAGAAAAAGAAAGTTACTCAAACGTAATTGCAGCTTTTTACGGCTTGCCAAACCTGCATAAGCCCGGAATCACTTTAAGGCCAATCGTAGACTTTTTGTGCTTGCCGCTGCGATTACTATCCACATACTTGCACCAGATTATATGACCACTCACCGGAAGGACCGCAAGCCACGTGCGCGACTCCAAGAAGTTCATCGAACCCACTTCAAAAGTACGTATCGAAGATGATCGAAGTCTGTTTTGATGTGATCTCTCTGTTCACCAGAGTACCCATTAGGTTGTATATATCCCCAACTAGGGATGCCCAGGAACGAGACGATACACTGAACGAGAGAGCCCCCTTGAGCGTAGACGAGATCTGCCGCCTTCTTGAACTGTGCCTGTCAAATACCGACCTCACCTTCCGAGGCAGCTACTACAGGCAGGTGAAGGGAACTTCCATGAGGGCTTCAGTTTCCGTTGCCATGGCTAACTTGACTATGCAGAATATCGAGGAAAGAGCTCTGAGTACCTTTTCCCCGAAACCAAAAGCTTTCCTCAGGCACGTGGATGATTCCTTCTGCATCGTGAAGACAGGGCAAGTCGAAAACCTGCAGAACCACTTAATTTCCATACACCCGGATATACAGTTCACATATAAGCGCGAACAGAAAGGATCTCTCCCATAGCTAGATGTACAAGTTACACGAACAGAAGGCATTCTACAAGTTTCAGTCTAGCGCAAACCAACCCACAAGGGCCGCTACCTTCACTTCGAATCCGACCATCCGGTAAACCACAATACAACTGTTACAAATTCTTCATTCAAAAGAGCCGAAACTCATTGCTCATTGGAATCAGACCAGAAAAAGAAAGGAGAACGGTTCTCAACGAACTCAAAAGGAATGGCTACACAAAGGATATTATTCGAAAAATCACCTCACAACAAAAAGAAGAAACAAACTACAAACACCCCACAACTACAACCGTTGACTTACCCCTAACCCAGAAACAAGTGTCCATTCCATGCGCCAAAGGTGCAAGCAAAGCTCTCAGCCGAATCTTAAGGCCTCCAAGTCGCACACAAATCGATAAACACATTCAGTATCCTCCTCCCTAAACCGAAAGACCGTCCACCAAAAGAAAAAGCTTAAGGCATGCTCTACAAAATCAGCTGTGCCGACAGTCCGATGACGTACATCGTCGAAACTAAAGAAAAATCTAAAAAAAAGAATCAGACAACACGAGAATAACGTCACAACATGGATGCATGGAAGTTATGAGCGTCCCTTTTTGAACGGGGCGGTGGGTTGCGCCACCAAGCTCTTGCTATTATACTGCCTAATGGCTTACCTAGGTTAAACAATAAAAAAAACCCTATGAACTCCGACAACCAAATTTTCTTGTCCCTTATTGCGAACTATGCTTTTGAACGTCTCCATTTTTTGTCGTTTCCCTACTTTTCTTCCCCCAATCCTCCAATAGCCTCTCACTCGATGGATTGATGGATAGATGGATGGATGAATGGATGGATGGTTGGATCGATGGATGGATGTTATGAGCGTCCCCTTTGGAACGGGGCCGTGGGTTGCGCCACCAAGCTCTTGCTATTATACCTCCTAATGTCATACCTACGTTAAACAACAAAAAAAATAAAAAAAACACTATGAACTCCCACAACCAAATTTTTTGATCCCCTATTTCAAACTGTGCTTTTGTACGTCTCCGTTTTTTGTCGTTTCCCTACTTTTATTCCACCAGTCCTCCAATCGCCTCTTACTAATCCCTATTGAGGACATGTCTACTTTTACACTGCTCTCGCTGAACCCAAGGGCTTCAAGGAGGCCAGTGGTGCATAAATCGACCGCTCGGTAGACGTCTTCACATTCTAATAAAACATGCTCCATCGTTTCCCTAGCTTTACCTAAGCAGGTACATGGTTCTTCTTCCTTCTTATATCTCGCTTTAGAGGACTGTTCTAAGGCATCCCTATCTCGCTTCGAAAAGTAATGAGCTTCCCTTTGAGTTACCATAAATTGTTTCTTTCCTGATTTCGTTTTTTCCTCTTACGTATAGTTACTCATGGCAGGTTTTCTTTCCATTGCCGCCACCCATGAGATTATTTCGGCCTCACTGGCTTTCCGCTTGACGTTCTTTGTTGCTGTGTTGCCCACCCTACAGGCCGCATACTTGCTGGTAAGCTTCCTAGTCCTTTTCCTCCACTATGAATCAGTGTTATTCCTGTACAAATACCAGAACACTCTCCCAGCCCATTTACTTTCTTCCATATTCAACAGTCGTTCTTCATAATTAACTTTACAGTTAGCTTCCCTCACTGACCTTTGGTTGCCATCGAGTCCTGATTGTACGCCTGATTTGAAGGAAACAACCGCATTTCCGAATGTAAGTCCTGTAACCATTACACCTTTCCACATACTCCGGATCACCTCGTTCATATTGTATCACCATAATACTCCATGTTTTATTATGGCCGCATTTCTCTTCCCTTTTAGTGTTGCTGTTTTTTTCCTATGTCTCCATGTATCAATGCCTTCGTTTATCCATACGCCAAGATATTTATAACCCGCCGTGTTTGCTCAGTGGCTATGGTGTTGGGCTGCTGAGCACAAGGTCGCGGGATCGAATACTGGCCACGGCGGCCGCATTTCGATCGGGGCGAAATGCGAAAACACCCGTGTGCTTAGATTTAGGTGCACGTTAAAGAACCCCAGGTGGTCGAAATTCCCGGAGTCCTCCACTACGGCGTGCCTCATAATCAGAAAGTGGTTTTGGCACGTAAAACCCCATAATTTATTTTAATTAAGATATTTATATTCTTTTACGTGAGGTATTTCTTGGTCCTGTGTTGTCACCGTCTATTCGCTGTTTTCATTAAATACCATAACACCTGATTTTTTAACGCCAAATTTCAGACCTAACTTATCGGCTTCCTGACGAGAGATATTTGCCACACGTTGCACCGTCTCCTTTCTACTCTCGATATTTCAGTACACTGAGTATAAGGACAAACAAGTTATAATCGAGAGCCCTACCTAATCTGAAGCCAGTCTGAAGTTTTCCCAAAATGCCATTATTCTCTGCCCTTGCTTGCAGCTTTAATTGCCTGCATTGCTAACTTGTATAATAACGATGTTATGGTCCACGGTCTATATGAGTGAATTCTATCTTTTTTCCCATAGCGTTATAAATTAAATCGATTCAGTTTTCCCACCAACTGTCTGGTTTTCGTCTAAATTTTAAACTTTATCTAATGCTTTCAACAGAGCTTCCTTACTTTTTGGTCCTAGTTCGTTATTCAGCCTAACGGGAACCTTGCCATGTGTCTGTGCGCTTCGGAATTTTCTCTTCGACTTTCTTCCAGTTGAAATTTGTCAGCGCCAGCTCAATTTCCATCTGGTTCTCTTTCATGCCCCTTTCTTTCTCAACTACAATCTCATCTTTTATTTTAAATTTTAATGCCGTGTCCCCTACCAATTTGTTTCCATCTCCGTCTAGGATATGTTGTATTGTTTCAGACTTTGTCCAATAAGCTTATATGGTTTCAAAATATTCTAGGTGCGGCCTTCTTTTTCTCACGTATTTCTGACAACCAACGTTCGCTTTCACCTTTTATCTTCGCTTGCACATTCTCGTGGGTCAAGCGCCCCCAGCATCGGTCATTCCGGCCGACGAGCACCGCTGCAGCCATCCCACCCTTTCACACCTTCCCGTCTGTCAAGTGTCTTCCCACCTTCCGCGCTCTCCTCTTCTTTTTTTACACAGGACCTTTTAAAGGCTGCAGACCACCACCCTCGAAGAATGCCCCCTGAAGGAGGAACCGAATGGGCTCCGAAATGTCGGGCTAATAAAATTCACTTATTTGGTTGGAGTCGCTCACAAAGGAGGAGGAAATAACTTTATTGCGTGTCCTGCGAGTTGGTTGGGAGGGCCAAATGCCCCGACTAGGTGGCGGCCAGGAGTTCATGGGTCCTGACGGCATCCTCGGCCCACTGGACGGCCCTCACAGTCACTCACAAGGTCATAACAAATTTTTCCAACCAGACAGGTAATTCTGTCGAAATGTTTAGCTTCGAGTACTTCGTGTAGCTGTGTAATAATTTGCTGTCACAATCTACGATTCCCATTCCGGGCGAAACTGCGACCTTTTTATTTCTACATTTAATATATGCTGGCAAATGTTTACCTTTAGACAGTTAAGTCAGCCATGACCCACTACAAACGGGCCCAACTGCGCTAGTGCAGAGTAGGGTATAACCCCGGGTCGACGCTTGGCCAGCGTCACGAGGCGTTAAGCCGTCGTTTGCCAGCACTTTATTAAAATAATCCCTATCCTATCCTATCAGCCAGCAAACAATTTCACATACGCTGTCTTCTACGTCACAATTTATTGCATCTTAGCACGTCATTCTGTATGTGAATGCATTCTTGAATTAGATATACACTTCATCGCGTGCAGCATAAAGCCTTTCCTCGAAGTGGACCATGTAAGAAATTTCGCGGTATATATGTTCAATGAAAATTTGGCAATGCGGATCCCCATCTTGCCTGTGCTCACGGTCTCCGCACCGAACCCAGACAAATTATCACGTCCGGTTCGTTGCTCTTGATAAGGAACATGAATGGATGGTCGACGACAAAGCGCGTTGAGTAAAGGGGCATCGTTGCACACCACATGGGAGTCGTCATGGCGCTCCAACACGCCGCGCCCATGCCTCCCTCGTCGACCTCCACGAACGTCTTGTGAACTACATTAGCCACCGCCGGCCGCCCAATCTCGAATACACCCGACAGGTCAGCGTAGCCGGGAGCGAACACCTCCTTTGCGCCTAGGGCAACGAGGCTGTCCTTCAGCAGTATGCTTGTATCGAGTTTAAACTTGGGAAGGCTCAATTCCACGTTCATGACCATTTTGAGGCTAGACAGAAGCTCGCAGAGTCTGGCCGGTGTCAGTCTCTCCTGGAGAAGAGCGAGTCCGTCCGGGTCGTCTGGAAGGACGATGACCATGGAAACCTTCAGACCTCTGCACGGTATCTCCACGGCCCTGGCCCTCAGAGCATCCGAGTGTCCCACCCTGTAGGTACAGTGCTGGTAAAGCATGTCTACCAGAACGCTGTTCCCGGAGTCCACGTGAAACTCTTGCGGTCTGGTGTATCTCCATTGGAAGGGAGACTGCCAGAATCCCTGGACGTAGACGGCGTTCAACAGGATCGACGCTGTATCGGCGTCGACAATTCCCGGCGGGATGAGTTCCCGAATCTTGGAGGCCGTCTCCTGCGCAACCCACGCGTTCGCTTCCTGCCGCGCCGCTTCGTGGCTGTTCCTGAAGTCGACGGACTTGACCGTCGTCCCGAAGAAATTTTGCAGAAGGGATATGTAGGCGGCTTGCACCGGGAGCTGCTGCTCGCTGTACATCCGGCTTGCCACGTGGAAGGAGGCCTCGGGAGCGTATGTATTTAGGTCGGCGAGAAGCGCGGAAAAATGATCGCGCAACTTATCGACACTCCCCTTTACCTGGAGCAAGCCGTACAGTTCCTTGGCAGTTTTGTTGCGGGCACCGGCGAGCAGGATGGAGATCGCGGCGGCGATGATTATGGGTGAGCAGACGACGTTATCAATGTGGTTGTTTTGATGACAAAGGACTTGCTTGTACAGACGCAAGGAGAACTTCAGCAGAGAGTCAGCTATATTTTGGGACTTCATTCTGCCAGTGCTGAAGAGGAGGAGAATCAATGCAGCCACAAGTAAGTTTAAATTCCGACGTTCTTCGTAAAATGCAAAGTATACATAGCGAGATAGAACATGAACATTCTACGAAAAAAATGGAGTACTTTTCACTTGAGATAATGATGATTTGGGACGAACCTTATCGTTCTTTCTATCTCTCTTGTTAACGGATTCATTATTAATGGAGATTTCACGAGTTCCATGACAACAGCAGCAGCAGCAATGGCCATATCTATCTATCTATCTATCTATCTATCTATCTATCTATCTATCTATCTATCTATCTATCTATCTATCTATCTATCTATCTATCTATCTATCTATCTATCTATCTATCTGTCTGTCTGTCTGTCTGTCTGTGTGTGCGTGTGTACGTGCGTGCGTGCGTGCGCGTGCGCGCGCACTGGCTGTTTCACGAAATGTGCCGGAAATTTCTTAAAGGAACACTAAAAAGAAAAAGAATTTGAGTTGTGTAAGTAAATCAGCCCTCTACGATACAAACACAGCAGCCTTACCGCGAGAAGACACTTGCAAAGCCAGGAAAAACAAGAACTAAAGATGGGTGGCAACGCCGCTTCAATATGCCCAATGTTCACCGTGACGCCATGCATTTGACGCTGTCTGCTCCGGCCTGGCTAGATTTTCAACAGTAAAAATCGACATTTTATTCCAAAACAGTGAAAAACGGAACTTATAAAGCTTCACGTACTTTGAGTGAAAACATGCCATAAAGGACAAATGCTTTGCAATCCTTGACGTCACTTTGACTAGCTTTGAGTATCAGCCCGAAATTCAAAAATGAAACTGAGCGCCATTTTCTTATCTAATAATCAACCTATTACCGTTAAATCAACCATAGTACGTACATTTCCTCAAGAATACTTTGTTAGTCTAAAATCCATCAACGTTTACCTTCAGTGTCCTGTAAAGATTGGAAAGGGTAGATGAGTAACTGATATGCTATAGCCCGCTTTTACCATAGAGCAGTCTATGTTATTAAAGTGTAACTTTAGTCACAGGCAAACGCTATCAAAATACCTGACGTCACGGAGAGGCATGCTACCTAATACGGAAACTCATTTGTAGCGTCGCCCCTAAATGTCGGATTTGCGTCATCCCTGGCTTTCCAATTCCTCTGCTCACGTGAAGGCTGAACTTTGTTATGTAACAGAAGTTCATTTCGTCAAACAAATTTAACATGCTATTCTTCTTCAGTTTCCCTCCTAATCTTCTGGCACGAGCAATCTTCCCTTTAACCACGACCAACACCAGCGTCCTTCGGACGCCCGATTCTGACGTCCCGCCGCAGGGTGGGAGAATTCATCATTTAGACGCTGCACAAAGCCTGTCGTAAACCAAAGGAAGGTAACCAAACGCACTAGTTTTGCAGCCGGGAAAGTGCAACTGAGGCCTAAACTGGGCCTACGATGACAGAAATACTTTGCGATGGACCTATACTTGTTGACTTAGGCGGTTCATTAAATGGCAGCGCTAATTAAGTGACCTCATCGAAAAACAGAGACGACGTTACATTCCCTTTAAAAAACCAAATAGTTCTTATAAGAAACCTAATATTCCCAGTGAAAACACTTCATCCGTACAACATCCGAATCACGTCCCAAAGTCCGTGCACCGTTTTGGAGACAAATAGGACATCGCCGAACGTCCAGTTTTGAATACCCCGCCACGGATGTCCCAGGGATGTCGCACATGGACCAGTTTCGGATATCCTACCACGGATGCCCCTACGTTATCCCATGTGGACCTTTGTCGGTACATGTGAATATTTGTCGCCCAATTGTAGGCTTTGTCTTTGAATTTCCACGTAACAGAATTGTGTTTTCTCGAATGTTGGAATTATAATCTGAAGCTATCATGTCTGGAGCTCTTGTGTACCTCGTACTTTACGAGTTTTCTGACGCAATTAACTTTGAAAACTTCCGTTAGTTCAACAAGCCACTTGCGTTTGTTGGAAGGAGGAGTATTATGCACTTCCGCCCGCGTGAATGCGCGCGTCAAATCTGCATACAATGCATCTGTTCTTGATGCGTCGGCGGTCTGCCCGTTGCGTGTGCTGCGAATATAACAGACATTACAGTAAACACCGTGCAAAAGGTCCTGACTATATGTGTGTAAAACGTACGCATAGTGTCCCCATGATGTTGTCCCTCGCGGACATGCAAGGGATGTCCGCAGGACACAGAAAATGCGGCCACGCGATGGGATGAGAGAGGCCCCCAAGGCGTATTCAACCCAACCTTGTGATACATATATTCTGGAAGTGGATGTCCTTAGGATATTCATAATACGTCAATGTTGCCCCTGGGTTGGTTTTACAAGGAGTATGCGATATTATAAAACTACTAACCTTGAATTTGGTCGCGTCGTCGTCCCTGATCAGCCCACCTTCACTTTCTTCTTTCTCATCCTTTCATGGCCTGACTCATACCCATTAGTATATATGGCAGACTGGCAGGTAATCGGGTGCACAAGGCAGAGTGACCATATACAGTAATGAAAACCCACTTGCAAAATTTTATCATTGCTGAAAAATAAATGGCGCAATAAAGTCGAGTAACGCAGCGTTTTGTGCGTGTTGCTATGACCTGATGAGACTTATAGCACACGAAAAGACAAGGACATTGAAAGACGTGGTACACACAGGCGCTGATTTACAACAGTGTTTATTTCGAGTATTTGAGTGCTGATAGCAGCAGGGATTAGTTAACTCGCCAAATTATCGAAGCCGAAATGGTAGAGAGGTTAGGGGTAACTGCGTTTCAAAACTATCAGTCTCCCTCTCGTTTAAAGACATTGCTATCTGCGTAAAAATAGGTGAGCTTTGAAAGTTGCGGACTTGTTAACCATTCCTGATGTTGCCTATTTATGTGGTTCTCTTACTCGAAATAAACGCTGTTGTAAGTCAGCGCCTGTGTGTACCACGTCTTTCTGCGTCGTCGTCTTTTCGTGCGCTGTAAGCCTCAGCAATAAAAGCGAAATTGCGCGCTTCGGGTACGACGAAGTGAAGGGTATATATAGCACGAATCGAAAAGCATAAAACAATAAACAAGTGAATTCTGCAGAAACCATCGACGATGACTGTCAATGTAAGGGAACAGCTGAACGACTGAACAAAGCTATTCACTTTGTTGAAGAAATGGCGCGCTTCAAGGCGTGTATTTGTTCTAGCGAGGATATTTAGGTCGCTAGCGTTTGTTCGTGCACTGCGCATTTCCGCAAAGAGACCGATGCCTTAACCTGCACATTTGCACCGATAACATAGGCGGCAATGCGCATAAGCCGATTTGTCGTGTCCGTTGTCTCCAGAGGCGGGGGAGAGGAGGGGGAGCTTTGGCGTGAAATGCGCGACTGCCGTCATCGTATGCCGCCGCCGGAGCCCTCAGCTGCCACAGCGGAAGGGGCGGTGGGAGAAGAGGGTCGTATTTCCCGAGCGCTCCACCACAGTATCTACACCTTCAGACAATCAAGATATTTCAATACAGCGCGTGCTCCTCAAGGTGCCCAGTCCAGATGCGCCTCAGGCATTTATCTCTTGTGCGTTGTTTCAGACGTCGGCTAATGCATTCAAATTCAAAACAATAATAGCTGGTCTTGCACGACGAGCTCCTTACGCGACAGGACGCTCCTATTGCATTGGCGCTTTTGAGTCGTGAGTGAAATTTCCGCCATCAATCCGAAGACGGACGAAAAACCGAGGAAGCTGTTCGCTCTAAAACTTATCAATGCGATTGGCTTTGATCGTTTAAAAATGAATAACAGCGCCAACATTGCGATGACGCATGCTGTTCAGAAATTAAGCGTTGTCTGACTATGCTATATCTGCCTACGTCGGATTTTAAACAAATGAATTTTGGGGTTGCGCGTGCCAAAATCACGACATGATTAAGAGGCAAGCCGTAGTGAGGGTCTCCGGATTTCTTTAAACACCTGGGGCTTTTTAACGTCCCCAGTGCACGGCACACGGGCGTTTTCGTGTTTCGCCTTCAACGAAATGCGGTCGGGATTTGACCTCGCACCCTCTGGCTCCGCTGCGCAACGCCAAAGCCGCTACTCCGCGGTGTCGGATGTCGGCAGTGAATTTTATTGCGATTGCCGTTTTCCTGACGACGAAAGCGCGTTCAAGCCATAGCCCTGGCACCGACTCCTTCACTGTCATTGTAATTTATTTATGGTGTTTTACGTGCCAAAACCACCATCTGATTATGAGGCACACCGTAGCGGGAGACTCCGGAAATGTGGACCACCTGGGGTTCTTTAACGTGCACGTAAATCTAAGTACACGGGTCTTTTCGCATTTCGCCCCCATAGAAATGCGGCAGCCGTGGCCGGGATCCGATCCCGCGACCACTGTCATACAATCTCCACATCGACGGCGCATGCGCCTCTCGCGATGTGTAGTGTTAAGCGTGGTGCGAATTTGACTGCGTCCTCGCACGTGCGCACTTGCGGCGAATGGGCCGTCGGACACTTCGTGCGCGCGATTTTGCGACGTTCGCAGTGCTGAACTTCTCTGCGAAAACGCACATGCGGCAACGACGAGGAACCAATCACAACGTGGACCGTGGACACGTCACTGTGGCCTTCTGTGCTTAATGTATGTTTTGATAAAGTAATGCCCTCAAGCACAAATAACCTTTACGAAAACATTTTCTAAGTTGCTTTACTTTGTTATTACCGAAGCCAACTAACGCCAGGACCCATTGGACCACGAATATCCTCTGCAGATCTCGATTAGATCCGATCGTCCAAGTCCCGGTCAGGACGTTCAGTGGATAACATGTGGACATTAATTTCAGGATGTCCTATTTAAGACATCCTTCAGACATCCACACGATTGAACTTCTGAGATCTAAACAAAATCCCAAAACTTTACTCCTATGGATGTCCGAAGGATGTTTTCAACGGTATGTCCCATACCGGCCATATGTGGGACCAACACACACTGTCCAACACGTGCCACGCGATTATATCGCGGAATATTAAGTCCACAGCTGCCTTCAGCGCATGCTCTTCCGAAAAGACATGTCAGCCAGCAATGTGAAGTTGCTGCACTCAGAATCAACCTTCCAATGCAGACGGTAAATGAAGAAGTTGAAATGAACCTTCGAAACTGCACAAGCATATTGGCAGGAAACGTCACAAAGCGACAGGCAGAACGCCCGAACAGCTGCGCATTACCACCTACTGCAAGGCGTAACCGAATCAATCGTGTCCTACCAGGTGAACCAGCGCTGGATAGGCGGCGCGTCGAAAAGAGTGCGTTGCACGCCGCCCTGGCGACGAAACGCGGCATATTCCATCCACACAACCAGACGACACACACACATACGCAGCCGTATTACAGTTCGTAAGTTTCCGTTCTCGCGCCGCTTCAAGTGGAGTTTTTGTAAAGAACCTAGCGCCATCAACTGAAGAAATGACGAGAGAAGCTTTTTAAGTTTTATATATTTTTCACAGTGCGTCGCGGCGAGCACGTGTGTTTCTTTAACGGTTGCGTCGTGTATCGATGCCATGCTTGGGCGGCTGCCTGCCTCGCAAATCTAGCAGTTATGGCTCCGGTCGTGCTGCGCTATGGTTTCGTAAGTATTAGTTGGCCTAAAGATATTTTATATTTCTCTGGCAGGACATAAAAAATTCTGATGTTACTTCTCCACAGCAGTCAATGGAGAAGAAAGCTTTATCGCATCAGCTGACTCACGCAAGCAAAGGTTTGAGTGCTCCGTTGCTTGATCCGTAACAATCCTGGCTACATTTAGCACTAATTAATTTGCCGGATGCATCTGAGCGCCGAGTCCTCATCCGCATGCGCATTTTTATAAACACATAGGTGGCTTAGTCGCGCGTGCGGCGGCACTATGCGCATACAACTCGTATTACAAGGCAGCTTGCCTCCCACATAATTCTTGGCAATGAATGGATATTTTTTACCTTTCGTATCGTTCACTTGGTGCCGTGGCGTTGGAAGGGGTTTGGCGGTGGCATTGCGAAGGAAAAATGGTACATATGCCGGATGGTGCATGCTATTGCTCATTTTGTTTCCGACGAAATACCGACTGCAGATTCTACTGTTTGGTACTGTCTGCCATGGCTGACCGTCTTCACTATCGAATAAACCAAGGATACACGCGAAATTTGATTTAGAAACTAGCCCGACACCGCTTGACAGGGCGACAAGACGGGAGCTTACTCCGCTCGCCTGACTGCTTGGATCCAACGCCGCCTCCGTTCTTGTTCGCAGGGTTTAGATGGAAAGACGCAGAAGGATACATCCTCCCTCATCCCGACTTAGTTGTGGCACTTGTATACGCAACAGTGTCGTCGGCGCCCTTTTGTTTTCCTTCGACTTTAAGGGCGCGCAACGCAATTTTCGTCCGCGGGGGAGGCTGCGTTGCGCACGTTCTGACCGCCAGGGTGGCGCTGCAGGCGCCGTGAAAACTCCAGCGCTGGTTCCCCATGAAACTGTACCTTTGGCAGTGGTTCGAAAATAAGCAGCGGCAGCGCATGGAACTTACCTAGGTGGACGCGAGATGACGCTACTAAAGCAGGAAGCGGAAATGCGCATTCTTTTCTTTAGAGCATTATCCAATATGGCCGCTTTTCGCCCGTCGTGTACGCTTGTATCCGCTCGTACGCGCCGTATTCGCCCCGCCGGCTATGGGGCATGCCTCGATACCTCGGATGCCGCGCAGCCGGTGCGTTCTAATTGCCAGGAGACCAAAGAGCCTCTACTGACGCGCATACAAACAAGCCACAAGTGAGTGAACTGAACGTGCGACTTTATTGGCAGAAGACAAGCAGCTGTGTACATTCTCGTGCAATGGTAGAAATAAAATGTGTATGTCGAGATACGCTGGAATCTTTGACGCGAGCTCGTAAACGGCTCGCCGTTGTCGTCGCACATGGCGGTCTAGTAACGAGCGACAACCAGCGGCGCAAGCGGATTGGACAGAGTGTCCCGCCTGTTTGTAGCGGCAGTGGCCGTTAAAGATGAGCAACTTGCATTGCGAAGCAATCGGGTGAACCAGGCATCTGCTGCCGCAGCCAACACAGCGACATGGACTACTCGGCATTTTAGCCTTAACTCCTTTCCAACCTGCACGTTACTTTTTTTTCGCGGGCCGCTAATGTGTGGCTCGCACTTGGTGTCCCACATTGTATCAATATGGACAAGTCGCTTTCGTGGGCATCACCTTCATCAGCCACTTTTGCGGGCCTTTGCACCCAACTTCACACACGTCGAACCATGTGAGGACGTATGCCGGTCTCCGTTCGTGCTTAATCGCGGCCGAGAAAGGCAACATGCACAATTTGCCCATGGCTGCAGCAGGAAAGGCTGAACGGGGAGCACGAATCACGGTGTGTAAATTGAGAGTCCATGTCGCTGTGCAGATTGCAGGAGCAAATGCTTACTTCGAGTGACTGCTTTCCAATGCAACTGACCAGGCCGCCACACCCGATAAGTATAACACGGCGACCGTAACCAAGTGAGATAACAGCAAAAATAAACGGCAACCATTCACCACATAGTGTTCAGACAATGCATTATACATTGGCTACGAACCATGACAACAGTGAGCATTCACATGCACGGGTCTCTTAGGATTCATTCAGCCGCCTACTTACAGGCATAATGCTTGCTTTCGTCGCATGTGGTGGTCTGGTAACGAGCGACAACCAGCAGCCGAAACAGATTGGACAGTGTGTCCCACCTGTTTGCAGGGACAGTCGCCATTAATGATGAGCAACTTGCATTGAGAAACAATCGGGTGATGCAGGCATCTGCTGCTGCAGCCTACACAGCGACATGGACTACCTGGCATTTTAGCGTTGGCTCCTTTCCATTCTGCACATTTCTTTTCTTTCAGGGGCCGCTAATGCGTGGCTCACACTTGGTGTCCCACATTGTCTCAATATGGACAAGTCGCTTTCGCGGGCATCACCTTCATCAGCCACTTTTGCGAGCCTTTCCACCCAACTTCATACACGTCGGACCATGTAAGCACATGTGCTAGTCTCCGTTCGTGCTTAATCGCAGCCGGGAAAGGCCACAGGCACAATTTGTCCATGGCTGCAGCAGGAAAGGCTGAACAGGGAGCACGAATCACGGTGTGTAAATTGGGAGCCACTGTCGCTGTGTGGGCTGGAGGAGCAAATGTTTACTTCAACAGACTGCTTCCCAATGCAACTGACCTGGCTGCCATATTCGAAAAACATAACACGGCGACCGTAACCAAGTAAGATGACAGTGAAATTAAGCAGCAATTTAAAAAATTAAATTATGGGGTTTAACGTGCTGAAACCACTTTCTGATTATGAGGCACGCCGTAGTGGAGGACTCCAGAAATTTTGACCACCTGGGGTTCTTTAACGTGCACCTAAATCTAAGTACACGGGTGTTTTCGCATTTCACCCCCATCAAAATGCGGCCGGGATTCGATCCTGCGACCTCGTGCTCGGCAGCCCAACACAATAGCCACTGAGCAACCACGGCGGGTGAAGCAGCAATCAATCAATGCATGAGGTTCAGAGAATACATTATACATTGGCTACAAACCATATGGCAACAGTGAGAATTCACATACACGGGTCTCTTAGGATACATTCAGCCGCCTACTTACAGGCATAATGCTTGCCTTCGTCGCATGTGGTGGTCTGGTAACGAGCAACAGCCAGCAGTACAAACAGATTGGACAGAGCATTGCACCTGTTTTAACCGACAGTTGCCGTTGAAGATGAGCAACTTCCATTGCGAAGCAATCAGGTGACGCAGGCATCTGCTGCTGCAACCAACACAGCGAAATGGACTATCCGGCATTTTAGTGTTAACTCCTTTCCAACCTGCACGTTTCTTTTCTGTCGAGGGCCGCTAATGTGTGGCTCACATTTGGTGTCCCACTTTGTCTCAATATGGACAAGTCGCTTGCGTGAGCATCACCTTCGGCAGCCATTTTTGCGGGCCTTTCCACCTATGTGGCTATCAACTTCAAACACGTCGGACCATGTAAGCACATATGCTGGTCTCTGTTCTGAGCAAATCACGGCCGAGGCAGGCCACAAGTACAATTTGCCTATGGCTGTGGCAGGAAAGAACGAACGGGAGCACCAGTTACGGTGCGTGTATACTGGGAGTCTATGTCGCTGTGCGGACTGCAGGAGCAAATGCTTACCTCGAGAGACTGTTACCAATGCAACTGACCAGGCCCCCACATCCTAGCAATGTAACACGGCGACCACAACCAAGTGGGGCAGCAAAACCAGATTCTGCAATCAATCATTCAGTGTAGCTTGCGCAAAGACCCAGGCTATCGAGGAAGAAGAGCAATCATTGAGACTAGGAATATGGAAAATGAGAAAGCTTGCATTCAAGAGAGAAGCCACTCTGCTCTGCAAGCATTGAAGGCCAAAAACATCAAGAAAAGTAAACTGGTGCATAGAATATGGTGCGTAGGTTAATGCAAGACACATGTCGATGTTGCATCAGCTATTTCAGGAGAGGCATTGTGCATGACAACATACACTAAAAGGTACTGCTACAGATATGTTATGGTACTAGACAGTGACTGGTATTAAGTATCAGCGAAGAATCGGTTGACCTCTATGTTTGGATGAGGATGAACGATCTCTAACGAGAATGGCCAATGAAGAAGCTTGCATTTATAGGAGAAAAATTACACTTGGCACAAATGGAATTGACATGGCCAGGAAGCTGATTAAGGGCAAACTGACGGAAATATTTTGGCCAGCGTCGTCCGTGCTTGATAAGAAGTTGCAGGTGCATCTAAAGACGAAGAATTTCTATAAAGTCCTTTTTGAGTTACCTGGATGACTCAGCCAATTTGTCCATGCTGGTGGAATGGTACCTGAAGCTCTTTTCAGTCTTGACACAGTGATCTGCAGACTTGATATTTCATGCAAATTCTTCTGCATGCTCTTCTTTGTTCAGCCCTTTTCTGTTGGTTTCAGCCCCTTTCTGTTGGTGTGGATAGGAGCTCCTGTGATGACCAAGATATGCTTGGCATGGACTCTGTTGGGGCAGAACGGTGACAGATGAGATACAGCACAGATTAGCCAAACTCTTGTGTGTTTTCTTTTATGTTCGAACCAATTATACTGAACCATAACTATGAACAGACATTCATACCTGCTGCAAACAGCAAGCCAATACAGCATATATGAAACATATTTATTTCTGAACCATGTGTTGTTTACCTTGTAGTAGTAGCCAACGTCCACACAATGACCTTGTTGTAGCAGGCAGCAGCTTCTGTTTAGTGCGTGGAGTGTGTTGCTTTATACTGGTGCCGTCCTCATTGCTGCATGTCTGGAGCATTTCAGAAATTTTGACTGAATCAGAAATCGAAAAAGCAAAATGTTGCATTATGAAATGCAAAAAGGTGTGACATATATTGTAATGGTTTGCGACTACAGAAGACATGCAAATGTACCCTGTCTGTTTTAGGGTGCTTAAGCCGCACGTTAAATAAGTACTGCTATTGTCCGCAAATTTATGTCTGCCTAACTATACAACGCATGTAAACAGCTTAAGTATTATTAAGATCAGAAATGAGAACATTTGTGCGTTTATTTATACACTGGAAGAGATCACACTGCTGGCTCCACAAGCAAATGCATGAAAGTCATGAAGCTATTAGAACTGATGCATTATTTTTCTCCACGGACGTGATGCACCGCTTCACTACTGCAAAAATAAATGCCCTACGGTAAACCAAACTGAACAGCAAGAACAGCTGGAACCAACAAATACGAAATATGAGTGAATTATCAGGCTTGCAACTGTTTAATACATTAAATTGTGTACATTCACATCATTTTACCAAAGAATTATTCGGTTTTGTGGACGAAAGAAGCTGCCGGCGGACTCGAAAAAAAGTTTTATGTGTATATTGTTAAGGCTACCCAGTCACCTATGGCCACGGCTACAATAAGATGAAAAATGAAACGCGCGTTCTGATATCGCTCTTTCTTTCCCGATTGTGTGTGTATAACGACAGCCTCGCAAGTAACGGTTTATTTAGGAAACGGCAACGGAGGATCTCAACATCCATATGTTGTGCAGGATCTAGTTCGTTAACTTGTATCCGCCTGTAAGTTAATGAGACGAATATTATATAACGATTCAAGCAGCGGTGTTAAACGACTCACCGTTATTGCCGTTGTCAGCCGCACCAGAATCAAGCTCCCGTTTCGATACAGACGTGTTCCGAATGGCTCACGACCGATACCCAACTTTCGGGATTACATGTCCGCTTGCAAACACGTCACTTCACCCCAGGTTAAATAACGCGAGACATCGAAGCGCAATAAACTAGTTTTAGCAAAAAAGAAGGAACCAGTCTGAGTGCACGAACGAATGAATCCGTGCCGCCATGCACTCGAAAATACCGGTAAAAATTTAAAATCCAGGCCAGCGGTCACGAGAAAAATCGATGATGCTGATCGCTATTCGCGTTTATAGTGACAAACAAACAAGCTTACTTACAAAGAGTACGATATCTAATTGGCAATGATAATTTCGCCCTCTTTTTTATGTAATAAAAAAGCTTCGGTAATTCTAAGAAAAAGTTTGTAAGATAAAATTGCACTTTTTACAGCGCCTCTAGCGGAAAATGTTAAAACTAACGTAAACATTTTGAAGTGATTTTACTATGGTGGTTTTGTTAGCAGCAGCGCGCGGTCGATTTTTTCGCCCTCTGTGGCCATTTGTTGAACTTGAGAGGAGAGTGCGGGGCCTGATGAAACTCTATATGAACGGCTGACTGCGGCGCAAGGCCGGTGCCCGATCGTCGAGAGCAAGAGGTCACGCGGTCACGCTCATATTGCGAAGCCTCCAAGATACCAATCTCGTAGATCAACACGGCCTCCGAGATAGCAAAAGCAAACAAAGCTCGCCTGCTAACCGACAGACGACGCCACTGCACAAGGCTAGTCGACTCCATTAGCTCCAGCTGTCCAGCTTCTCCAGTCACATCAGGTCCAGCAACACAGGCAAATTCGCAAATGGCTTCGAGCGTCGTCTGTCGCATCATATTTGTAACCGGCAACAAAGACAAGCTGCGAGAAGTAGTGACGATATTGGGCAAGATACCTGGTTTCGAAGTAAGTGGACTTTCCCGCCGGCAGATGCACGTGCCGGCACTGCTCAGTCGTCGATGGGCAGCATCGGGCGAAGCGCAAATTCTCGATTTACGTGCAAACAATTCTAACTTGCCGTGGAAACGAGAAACCCGCACAATCCAGCTAGCATTACAAATTGAGATAAAACTATGGAAGGTAGCAAAAACGAGTCGCGCAGCGTTATCAGCAATCGTTGTTTTGCCTAAAGCACGCGCCGTTTTTTCAATTGCGTACTGAGTGGTGCCAAATATCGGCAGAGACCCGACAAGTCAGTCACTTGAATGTCGTTGATATATGATGGCCGACACGTTAAGGTGTTGTCTAAGTAAGCTGACGAAAATGTGTACTTTACCGTCCACATTTTCGTGGACGGTTAAGTCCACGAAAATGGAATCGTTTGGAATCAAGGAATCGTTTGTTTTCCAGCTAAGCAATAACCTAATGTTTGTTTGCGAACGGCAGAGGCGCTGCTGTCGGTACCGATGGACTCCTGGCAGGCAAGTTGTTTGAGCAGACGCCACACTTCTACTTTATTAAAAAAGTTTACACTCTTTGGGGCTTAGCTTGTCCCACAACAATACACTCTAAAAATGTTTGCACTCTTTGGGGTGTATATCTGCCACACAACGATAATCGTCATCTGCCTTGATGCGTTTCCTTTCTTGAAAACGCCGCGCCCGCTACTTTCCTGTTGGGAATGCTATGTCATGCTAACGCCGATGCCGTTCGTTACTGGAAAGTACCGGGCTCGCAGCGTTAAAGAAAGGAAATGCATCAAGGCATCATTGTTCAATCATGCAATCATTGTTACCGTCATTGTCTTGCTGCTGTCATCACTCCCATGCACTTGCGCTAATTCTGGTTCGCTGTACACGCGTCACACACAACTACTGGATTTATGTAAACACATTGGTCAACCTCGCAACACTTTGCGGAACCCTAAACACTGCTGCATAGCCAGCTGCCTGCAATATGCTTCACAGAATGTCGAATCCCACAGTGCGTGGGATATATACAATTTTTTTTTCACTTATTTATTTATTTATTCAAAATACTCACAGGCTCCAAATAGGAGTATTGTGTGAGGGGGGCATGTACAGAAAATGAAGGATACAAAAAAAAAACAGTTCATGCATCATTATACAATGGGTAACAGTTTCACAGGACACAAAGAACTAATGAGAAGTATAAAGTTACAAATATAAGGCCAGAAAAATATTGCACAGTATATGCAATCTATGAAGGAACATTGAAATGGCGGCTAAAAGGGTGACTATCGAAGTACAAGGCAGTGAATAAAACAGGAAAACCAGAGCAGTACTTGGTCTTTGAAGACTGCAGAGTCATGTAATGCAACGATGCGATCAGGAAGATCATTCCAGTAGCTTATGGCACGTGGAAGCGCTGATGAATTAAAAGCCGTGGTTGGGCCAAGTATGCGCCTAAGCTGTGGCTATTACAAAGACGACGGGATGTACAATGTGGTTCGGTAAGGGGAAGGGTAGTAGGATGCTGACTATGAATTATTTTGTGGAAGAGACAGAGCAAAGCTACCTTCGTTCGCAGCTCTAGTGTTGGGAGTGATAGCGAGAACTTCAGGTTGGTAACGCTAGTCTGTCAGTCATATATCCTAGTTATAAAACGTACCGCGCGGTTCTGAATTCGTTCAATTGTTTGTATTAGATAGGCCTGATGCGGTGACCATATGGGTGAAGCGAATTCAAGTTGAGGATGAACAAAAGTCTGATAGGCTAGTTTTCGAGTGGTTAAAGGGGCATCTCGAAGATTACGCTTCAGATAGCCAAGAGGATGCGATGCTTTGACGGTCATTTTATTAATGTGAGTCTTCCAGCAAAGATTGACAGTGAGATATACGTCAAGGTACGTACGAAGTCGCATGCGCACAAGGGTTAGAATTTAGTGAGTATGGGAAGGCTGAAGACGTCTTTTAAAAGTCACAGTTCTGCATTTGTCAGGATTCAGCGTCATTTGCCACGATGTGCACCAGTTAGTGATTTGATCTAAGTCGTTCTGAAGTTCAAGGTGTTCAGAGGGTGAGCTACTTTTCCGGTATATTATGCAGTCGTCTGCGAAAAGTCTAATGGTTGAAGTAATGTTAGACGGCAGGTCATTGAAGTAGATTAAAAACAGTAGTGGACCCAAGACGCTGCCCTGGGGAACACCGGAGGAGACGTCAGTTAAATCGGATTCATATTTGTCGACGACGGTGAACTGCTTACGAAATGACAGGAAATTGCACAACCATGAGATCGTTGAAGAATGTAAGTGCAGCAACGATAGTTTAGCTATTAAGTGGGAGTGTGGAACACGATCAAATGCCTTGGAGTAGTCCAGAAAAATGCAGTTGGTCTGGAAACCTTCATCCATGTTAGAAAAAAGTTCACTGGTGAATTCTATTAACTGCGTGCCACACGAATATCCCTTCCTGAATCCATGCTGTTTTGGGAAAAAGAAGTTATTGCGTTCAAGGTAATGCGCAATGCCTGATGCGACAATGTGCTCAAGAAGTTTGCATGCGATACAGGTTAGAGATATCGGGCGATAGTTACTGACATGATTTGTATCACCAGCTTTAAAAATGGGAATAAATTTAGCGATTTTTCAATCATCAGGTATTTCCCCGGTAGACAATGATTTCTCGAATATGTTAGAGAGGATAACACTGGAATGATTTACTGTGTTCTTAAGTATTTTAGAATTAATGCCGTCAATGCCACAGCAAGTTGATAACTTGAGGTTACTAATTAAAGATGCAATACCAGTAGCAGTTACGTTTATAGGTTCCATGTACTGATAGAGGACATCGGTTAGCTGTGGGATACTGGAATGGTCTTCATGGGTAAAGACAGATTTAAAGAAAGTGTTAAAAACAAATGGGCACTCTTGTTTACTTATGGGTGCCCCGATGTCGTCTTGAAGTAATATATTAGCATCCTTGTTTTTCGGTGATATGGTCTTCCAGAATTTTGACGGGTTATTCTTGATAAGAGATTGAAGATCACATGAATAGAACATGGGTTTAGCTTTGCGTACAGCTTGACAGTATTTTTGATCAGCTGCTTTGTGGTTAAGCCGTGATTGTGGGGTTCTTAATTGTTTAGCTTTCCTAAATAAACGTTTCTCTTTGTTCTTCAGCGTGCGCAAAGACCTGTAAAACCAAGGCTTTGATATATTAACCCAGAAGGAAATTCACGCTATGTAAGAGTGAACAAGGTCAGTTAATTTTTCTGTAAATAAAGTCCAGTTTTCGTTGACCGGTCTGCCAGAAAAAGTAGGAATATATGTGCGGCAAAAGTTTTCTAAACCGAGGTTGATGGCATTGTAGTCTCCTTTTTTATAATCTAAGATTTGTTTGGGCCATGTGGTACGCTGATAAAAAGATGCAGTAATTGTAAATTCGAGAAGCAGATGGTCACTAAATCCTTCACAAAAAGACGCTGGGCTGATAAACTCAGGAGCAGTCGTAAGGATCAAATCCAAGATGTTATCACCGCGGGTAGGTTGATTTATTATCTGGACAAATGAAAGAACTACTTTTCATGCTCAAAAACATACATTTTTGCCAAGTTTTCTGTGACCACGTATTTCAAGCGTTAGGTTTTGCATGGAGGCTGTCCTATATCTGAAACTAGGTTTTTTAAACAGGGACTGAAGCTTTGTTGCAGTTTGCCTTTAATGCAAGCATTTATAGACACGTCGGTCAACTAAAAGGGCAATGCTGGATATTCTATTGGCCTGTAGAGAAACTGGGCTTTAATGAAACAGCCACATGTGTGAAAGTGACAGTGGCAATAAAAGTAAATTCTTAGCAAGTTTCTAATTGGCTACCACGTCGTGCAGTTGGATAACCGTGCAGTGGAGCTGGTGGAGCCCCAGGGTGAAAGCGACGCCGTCTGTCGGACCAAATGTGAGGCTGCTGCACGCCTAGTGGGTGGCCCGGTGCTGGTGGAGGATACATCACTGTGCTTCAATGCCCTGGGTGGCCTACCCGGACCCTACGTCAAGTGGTTCCTCGACAAGATCGGCTCCGAGGGACTCCATCGCATGCTGGCGGTTAGTGGCGGCGTCAGCCTATATGTTGTCACGTCTGTGTGTTTCATTCACATATAATAACAGTTGCTAAAGATAATGAGAAGCTGATAGCCACTGTGGCCATTGAAGTGGTAGTCCACATCTTCTAAAAATAACATTATCATAGTAGGTGGACTACATAAATTGTCATAAAAGGAAAAAAAAATAGTCATCCACGTCGCACTAGCGCAACGCCACAAACAAAACATATAAAGAAAGCTTTGCACTTGACCCTTTATTGACGAGTGCTGGCAACATACCAAGAAAATGTTATTTTCTTGCTGGGTTTTGGTATTGAGTAGGAAGTTTTTTGCTAAATGTTGTCGGCCAACACTGAATGGCAGGCAGCAACTATAATTTGTCGGCTTAGAGCAGGACTATAGGACGAAAAATAAGTTTACCATGCTACTCGCTTCCTTCTGAATGCACAGTCGGAAGAGACAGACCAATGCTAGATATCCTGCTGCAGTGGTATTAGACACGTGATATGAAGTGCACCTATAGTTCACATACGAGCTGTCTGTACCAATTCTGAATGGAGCCCACGTCCAGGTTTTTGCCTGACATTTCCACCCAACTGCTGCAAAAGTTTCCGCGAACCCGCCATAGTTGCTTAGTGGCTACGATGTTGGGCTTAGCCACTGGATGTCTGAGTTGTGCAGGATGGCCAGCCTCTCAGTATCAAGGGGTCATGGGTTGGCAAACATCGAGGGTGCACACTTTTGCAGGTACCACACCCAACCCTGAGCTTATTGCTTGACAGCAAATGCGATGAGTGATGACTGGTACAGGGTCAAATGCCTCCGAGTGCAGAAAATTGATGCGGGATAATACGGCACAGGTTGGTGAGAACAGACAACTAGCAGAAATAATTCAGTTTTACAAAGCTAAGATGAGCCAAAGAAGATAAAGGTACACTGCCACATGCGGACTATGTCAAGAATTTAAACATTTTCTTTGATTAAAGCCACTGACAGCTAACTTACGCATTGGTATCCTGCCCGTGCGATCTCGGTAGCTTCTACATTTTCCTGGTTAAGCTATTGGAAGCATCACTTACAGCGCGCACATAGACAGGGACCAACAGAATGACGAAGACAAGCACTGACTTTCAACTTATCTTTATTTTGAATAACACGCATATTTGCCAAGACACCAAGACAAAAGTGCCCCTCCCCCCCTCCCCAAGCACAAAACTAGCATGAGTATACATTCAAAATTCAAAGCTACCATGACCACCTCCTTAAGATGAATGAGCGTGTATGTGCGACTTCAGAAAAGCAAGTTCTTCATCTGTTAATGCAATTGACAGCTTACTAACCGAATCACCTTTAGCGATTGCTGCTGCTTCAATGATAAGTCTAGTGTTTTCATTAGGATGCCTACCTAAAATACTGGTTTTTTCAGACAGCAGAATACAGCTGCATTGTGTGCAATGGACATCTAGAAACCCTTCCCGCCCTTTGCGCACTTCATTGCTATGCTTTTGAAATCTAGAAATAAAGTGCCAGACATAGCCAATCATTCTTGCCATAGCCTACCGTAACATTTTCAACACGTTGAGCGAGCTTTAAGTTGTTGGTAGTTTAAGAAACCAGTTAGTACCAATTAAGTTTTGTCTCAGATGACACCTAACCATTTTTTTGTTTGTGCAATTGTACTCTCCATGGCCCGAAATATATGAGCAACATCCTGACTGAAGGCATGGCTAGTTGGTTTGGTTCTCTAATGCAAAAAATAGCAAAGAAAAAATTATGATCAAGAAAACTGTTTCTCACATTGTCAGTTCCAGTGTTAAACACTGAAAAAACTGTTTTCTAACTGTTGCACATATTTTTTTTTGCTGCTTATCGTAAAGGTAAGACAGTTCTTATTTTCCCTTACGTGAAACTACGTCTGGGCGTTACAGGGTTAACGTTGCAGCAAACACATTTATTAAGAATATTTCCAAACAGTAAGCTAATTCAGCTAAAGACCTACAAACCCAGGAGAGAAAGCCAGTGTCTGTTTTCACAACACTGTGCAGGGCTTTGAGGACAAACATGCGGAGGCGGTGTGCACGCTGGGCTTCAGCCCGGGTCCCGAGAAGCCGGTGCACTTGTTCCACGGCCGCACGCAGGGCACCATAGTGGCACCCCGAGGCAGCAACAACTTTGGCTGGGACACGTGCTTCCAGCCCAAGGGGCACAGCCGCACCTACGCCGAGATGAGCACGGCTGAGAAGAACGCCATCTCGCACCGGCACAGGGCGGTGGAGGCGCTGCGCCAGTTCCTGCTCTCGCCGGACGCCGCCCGCGAGTGCGGTGGCAGCTTTTGACATTTTCTAGTAGGCGCAGTAGGATGCATGTACATAAATGGCAGGTGCGAGTAATTTGCCATAACTTTTGAATGTGATACAAGGACGCGCCCCTGTGTTTTGTTATGTCTTCTTTAATGGACTATTAGAACATTGAGCTTTTGTTAAACAAGGGTTGACTAGGTTTTTAAGCACTGGCTTACAAGAATGGTTGTGGCTACATGGCAACAATAGAGAGACAGGAGAGCCAAGAAGCCTTAGAGCGAGAAGCCGCTTGCTACTACGTCTGCTCAAGTTCACAGAGGAGCAGGAGGGTTGTGGAGTATTTAGAAGGAGCCCTTGGCCAGTGTGCAACCTTGCACAGGATGGTGGCACCATTTTTCTGTTCTTCTTGTAACAGCTTGTGCTCTCTCATTCACTGATGTGGGTTAAATTTTTTTAACTGCCTCTGCCACAATTGTGCCTTTTATAATGTGATTAGACAAATTGGTGGCGATAATTTTGAAATTGCAACTATTTTGTTGTGATGTATGTGTGACGCATTAGACATACACTATACAGAAGGAAGTCCGTTAGTCGGTGATTGAAATGCGGTGTTTTGGGCTTAATAGGATCACAGATTAGGAGCAAAACAGTACTGATATAGTGCAAAACTGACAGTTCCACTACCTATTGCAGTATTCATGTTGCCTACTAGCAGTGCTTTATGCTTTAACATTTGATTATTTAAGTGCGGAAGTTTTGAAGCCATGCCCAGTTCACAAAATTCCGTAGACTTGCAGTACTTTAGAAATATACTCCCCTGAAATGCACTGTGAAATACATTGTTGCTTTGTTAGGTATTTTGCGAAAGGCCTCCAAATATACACATATTTGGAAAAAGGTGTATGATGGCAGATGCAGGGGATGAATATATATAGCAAACAGTTACAGTCAGCTTGTCTTAATCCGATCCCAATGGGAAAGATGCAATAGAATTAGCGAATGGGTTGAATTAAACAAGAGACAAGAAAAGCACTGAAACTCGCCACTGATTTGTCAACACACCCTCCGATGCAATGCACACCCATTTTTTTACGAGTTCACAAGTTAACCTACAAATGACATTACTAGCTCTAGGGCTTTATCCGGTGTACACCATGAACCATTTAGTAGCTGCCTTTGATTGATGGCTCTCAAATTTATCAAAAAAAAACCTAGGTTACACTGGGGCAACACTTCAAAAAGCATAACGTTGCTGACAAAGTCTTCTTGCAGTATCGGCCCTCTACACAACCACCCACGTTACACCCTCTCTCTTTTAGAAGAACCCCACCTATATATACTGTGGTGAGGAATGCATATGTTGCCTTAAAGAAGACAAGTTCACTTGTCGAAACGTTGGCTCCAGCTTTCACCTTGTTCTCGTTTTGCACACCATTAGTTCCTATAGAAAGTACAAATTTAATTTAAACCTGATCTTTTTAATAAGAAAATCTTAGTACACCTCTGATTCTTGCAATAAGAAAAAGATGATACCAGGAAGCTTTACCTTCACGTAGTCAAAATTTGTTTACGTATGCTCATTGTCATCATTCTTGGTCCGCACTTTGTCACCACAATGTGTGTTCCGTACAGTCCATAGCCGTTTGATATCCTGCATTGATGAAACGACTCTGCAAGAATTGCGAATGGGATGGTGGGCCATTCCTAGAACAACCACTTTGCTAATTCTTCATGTGGCACATGTACTTTCTGTAACGGCAAAAAATGCTTGAAGTGACTTGCTTGTTGTCGCTATATAGCTTAGCATTAAAATAACTAGAGATGTGTAAGTACCGGATCGTAGATTTCAAATTTAATATCGGATCAAGAAAAAAAAGCCGAATATTGAATTATGAAGAAGTCCCCTTTCAGCCACATGCTCTGGGACCTCCTTCTGTATACTTATTTAAGCATGTATATCCACTTATCAGATAAATAAACTGAAATATTAGAAAATTTATCACCAAGTTTAGTGCTTACAAATTTTGGCCAAGAAATTTGGTGCTGCACATAATTAAAGAATCTACTAGCATTGTATAACAAGAATGTAGCAAGCTATCAGTAACCTAAGTACATAGAAATCAAGATTTTCATGGCATTACCTTGCGAGTTTGCGAGTTTAGAATAAAATGGAACCAAAGGTTCAGAGTTCCCCCCAAGAAGCTCATTAGAAGAGTGCTCCAAAATTATTGAAAACTCTGACTCAGGGTCGACTTCCATTATGCATAGGTTGGTCTTGATTGTCATGGTTGTGTGCCTCTTCTGTGTCTCCACGAAGCCAGGGCTTTGTCCGGACTACACCGTGAACCATGCAGTAGCCACCTTTGACTGATGGCTCGCAAATTTATAAAGAAATCCCTGTTTTACACTGGGTCGACACTTCAAAAACATAATGTTGCTGGCAAAGTCTTCTTGCAGTGTCGGCCATCTCATGCTGGTGGCGGCAGTGCGTGCCTGACTTAGTGCAGTCGTTTAACATGTCACAAGTCTGGTTGGACACGAGACCTACAAGGCGCTGACGCCAACCATTGGCCGACTCTTCATGACAGTGTATCGCTGCGACCATTTTATGCCAGGCAGGCAACGACGCAACAAACACGTGCAAGTTGTCAAAGTTGGCGACGGAACCAACAGCATTAACGCACTGGCCATTACACGACTGGTCCCCCACGTGATTGGCCGCCAAACTGACAATGCGATAGCCGCAGTGCCTTCACTTGTATGTTTCAGTTTATTGAGCATCCTTTGTCACACCATGGTATGTTAAAATACAATGATCCAATATTCATATACAACGATAGTGGTTAAAAAAACAACAAATAAAATCAAACAGTGAAAAAAATGCAAGGACAGGAATTGAAAGCTGCTGGAATAGCAGCTTGACGGAATTCCTGACCCTGATATTTTAGAGCAGTTTGTCAGCAAATAGTAAAATAAAATACATGTACATAAAAAATCTATCAAATATTAAAGGAAAACGCATACATATATAAAGAGACATAAAAAAACTTCGCTGTAATGATTGAGTGCATTCAGCAGTGCTACATGGCATTTATAAATAAATATTCTTTCCACTCTTTCCTTGTCATTGTATTGGTAATACCCTTGCTGTCTATTAAATTAAAAAAATTTGGCGTAATGTACTGCAGACATTTTAAGCCGTAGCCTGTTTGTTAAAAGATGTATACCATGTGCCTCTTTGCCTCATGTTATTGCCTCGTGCTACAGGTGATTTGCTTAGTTCGCACAGTGTGAGAAAGTAATTGTTTCTCATTTTTGGACCATGCTTCTATTTAACGAAAAGGCTATAATTGTACAGCCGTTCTATTTTAAGCATGTTAAATGTTTTGAATAAGTTAGATGCATGAGCATCATGTGGGACAACTACAGTATGCCGGATTGCCTTTTTTTGTAGTATGAGCAATTTTAATTTGTTCTTTTGCATGGTGCTTCCCCGTAAGTCATATGTGATCGAAAAAGGGCATTATAAATAAGTAGGTTGATTTTGGATGTGACTACAGCTTGAAATCTTGAAAGTACACAATTGTAATAAATTGTGCTCAATATGAGTGGAAATATGTTTTTGAAGCTGAAACGTGCAAACTTCAGCCCTGTAAGGCTGTGCACGTTAAGTTTGAACTGCTGTTGACCTTTTCCAGCATAGGTTAGGCCTAGTGGAGCTGTCAAGCTGGCTACTGGTGGACCTGCACTGAATAGCAAAGCAATTAGGCAGAACGCAACTGCTTTTACAGTTCGTTTATGACCTTAGGGATTGGAAACAATTACTCTTCACACTTTGCGTGCACCATAGCCATCGATAGCATAGCGGTGACATAGCGCTGTAACGTAACTGTACGTCACCATTCTCGAAGGCTACCAGTCCCATTTGCTACGTAGATGGGTGGATCTGTACTTGTTATGCTGACATGTTTCTTAATTCATAGTAAAATATTTTTGCGCGCACAATTGACAAGGACACAGTGAAGGGGGACACACGCACACAAAAATATTTTACTATGAATTCGTACCAACTCGCCCAACTATCAGTTCTGCTGCATGTTTCTTAATTCCAGAGATGTGCTATTTGCCTCTACGTCAAACTGGAAACAAGGGATGGTGCATTTGGTACAGCAACAGAAGGAACTTCCTCACTCAGTTACCAATGGTGTCAACGATGGCATCCGTGTTCTTGTGAGAGAACCGGAATTTTCGCCTGCCACTGCAAAGTGCTTCCACTTTAAAATCTATTTCTGGTTCTCTCCTTTTCTTAGATGTCCTTGTGAAAAGAGCGACCAAACCTGCCCTTTTTCGTGTTCACAAATCCAACACACACACGGGACGATATCTTCGCTTTAATTTGAATCACCTTACCTGCCACAAGTTTTCTTTGTTCTGAAGCCTTCTCTAGAGAGCTGAAAGAATTTGCTTGTCTCAGCACTTCCAGGAGGAAAAAAAGAACACAGTAATGAATCTGTGACCTTGGGATGAACGATTATACAGTGATTTATTCAAGCCACCCACTGCCAACGGAATGAGAATGAAAGACGGTGGCTGCTGCACCACCCAGGCAACGGCATCGTGTCTCGGTGCCATACGTTCGAGGCGTCACTGAGATATCAGCACATGTGCCACGAGGGGCAGGGGTTGACATCGCTCACAAGCCACTCTCTACAGTCGGTAGCCTCGTCCAAGAAGCCACGTTCCTGTCGAAAATACGCAGGGCATTGTGTACAAGATCACCTGCACTGAATGCCCCGCATCATATATTGGTGAGACCAAAAGCTTCCCGGGAAGAATTCAACACAAGAATGACCTTCACCACGTAAACAGAGAACGAAGCTCTGTGGCAGAACACTGTGAGCCTTTTGATCACCAAATTGGCCCTAATGGCACTGTCATCTTAGAGAGAGAAAACAACCACTGGCGGCGGCTTCTTGTGGAATCCTGGCACATCCAGAAGACACCAGGTAACATCAATCGTTTGTCAGGAACACTTCCCACCGTTTACTCTCAAGGTCTACCAAAAGTGTCTGCGCTCCTGCTAAAGCGCCAAAAATTTACCTAAGCACTGCTACACTTTACACCATCCCACCCCTGAAGGAGCCAGTCGGGCTTTGAAACTTCTGGTTTTTAAAATAAATATTGGTTGGAGTTTTCCTTCTCTTTAATTCATTTGTCCCCAACCAGGCAGATATCTTCTAAACGTTTGCTTTCTATTCAGTGTTTTGAGGCAAAACATGAATGGTGCATTTCAGTCAATATAGTAGTACCCATGTCTCAGGTGGTGCAGGAGTGGTGAATTAGCAGATCATTGTTTAAAGCTACAGCTCATGTGTGCTTGCATATTTCTTCAAACGAATCTTGAATGTTTAGCACAGTGCTTGTCTTATCTGTTTCTTCGTGCTGTATCTTCAGTGTGTGCTTTTCCCCCCCTTTAGCGAGGTTGCTGACCCTGTTCCCACTCAGATCGAAACTTCTTTCAAACTCAGCGGGAGCATAAAACTGAGTGCAAAGAATTCATGCCCGAGAACGAATGAGTGAGTATGAAGAGCCTCTATTCTCTGCAGCCCTTTAGGAAGCATGGTTCATGGCATGTCCCACTCCGGCGGCACACGCTCCAAATTTCAGTCATTGTTTGTGGACGCACTGTACTTTCTGCGCTCATTAGATGGGTGTGAATTATACTGCATTAGAAAGCTCACTTTCTGGACTTTACAATGACACCTAGTATTATCGCCCAGCCTGAAGCTTTACGTGACGGCAAACAAAGCAGTGTGAGTAAAGAACTGCATTTTTGTGGTACTAGCCTCCGTTGTACTGCATTCCCAGCAAAACTTTTCAACATGACAAAATGAAGTTTGCTGTGCCTTTAGATGAAACATTATACAAGGTTTCTATGAGAAGATATTGCATGTAAAGCAATTAGAAATTTATATAGGCCCTAATAAAAATAGTCAAAACAATAAAAGTTTATGAATGAATATCTTTTTCTTTTCAATGCAGAACAACAGTATTGTATTTTTAGGCTACAGTGCACTTACTATATATATGAAATTGTTCTGTGTTCTGATGATCAGTTCATGAGTTAATATTCTTTCAAATTGGCAATTTATGGCTAGGTCATGCATCACCAAAGAGGCGAAACTATTCAAGCTGAAACTGAAATTTTTTATAATCAAGCAGCAAGCCCTTTTCTGCAATTCTATGAGAAGAAATTGTCATATAGTTCAGGAACCTCCAAGGTAGCAGTGAGCTTAGCCCATTTTTCTGCTGGCCAGGTTCTTGCTAACTGACATTCATTTTCATGTACACGTTAATTCACAACCAGTGTTGCACATTAGTAGAGCCATACAGTGTCTTGTAATTACAAGCACTCACGAGTTTTAGTAAGCAGTGCTTGAAACAAAAGATTTCCAATGAATATAAATCGCACAGGCATTTTTTGCTTGTGGTGCCATCTGCACAAAAAAATGTCAAGCTGCTTCACGTCAATTCCAACCCTCTAACCCCTCCACGCGCTAGGAGAAAAGTGTGGAGGAAATGACGTAGTAAGTTCTCATTTTTTTGCTGCTTTTTTTTTTTGCTGTATGGCCACGCCTTTCGGGCCACAATGGCGGCATTGTTATGGTTTTGTGTGCTCACATGTGTTGCTCTGTAGGTTTCGTGCCGTGGCAAAGGCGCTGTGTGGGCGGGTTTGCGTTAGTCACCGTGTCTTGTTGCGCTGTGTTACGTGGACCGTGCTCTGCCGGATGTTGCTGTGGCCATGTGGGACAGGAGGAACTAAAGCTCGTGAAATTAACGCTCATATGTAATGCTGTACGCAATGTACCGCGCCACGGCAATGACAACGGACAATGGAATATCCGCGGGAAATATTACCCCCACTTCAGCGGAATCATGCTAATGTGCCATCGCAGGCCGAAACCGATGCGTTTCAGAATCTGTACAGTAAACGCCTTGCAGGGCAGTGATTCCTGCTATTGACAGCGCATGTTGCATTTGCGGCACATAGAATGTGCGTTATTCAAGAATGCTTAATCCTAGTTTCAGAAGTTCGTGTTCAGTAATGACTTGCTTTTGTGCATATTAAAACACATGTTGCTCAACTGTTCCTTGTTTCCCGCATTACTCGCGACTGCACCGACTCTTTCAGGCAGAGTACGTTCGAGGGTCATGCACACCTACACAGGTGTACCACAATTAATACACGTGCCAGGCACGTACCCAGGGGGGGGCCCGGGGGGGCCCGGGCCCCCCCCGAAATTATATGGCATAGCCCCCCCCCCCCGCCCACGCCACCACTACTCACACATTCCTAAAGCGTCGTCAGATCAATGTTGAGACTTGGCAGTTGCTCATCGGTCAGCATTATGCTTCCTTTTTCACCCCTTTTAGATGGCGGTAGTTAGTGGCATCTCTTGTAATGTGAAGGACAGTTTTCTCATAGATTCCGCACCCGCGCGATCAACTCGAGATGCGTTCAGTTGTCACCATCTATTCAACCATCCCGCGCATAGCTGTTGCTTTTGTTAGTTCAACCTTCTTTGTTTAGGCTGGTCCTTGGACCAGGAGAGGGATGCGGCTGTTACTCAGCTGGTCCGTACTCTCATGGTACGAGTTGCGGCCGGAGAAAACGCCAACTGCGTTTAACTTATCCCTTTGCTTCATTATTTCCTTGAGTTACGGCTCGCTGCGACGCTGGAAGATGCCCGGAACCATATACACTTGTATGGGTTAGATAAGGTGGGAAATAAAATAATGTGAAAGAGCGTCCATCATGAAACCCTGCAATAATCCTTAAACCCATAAGTAAGATGACTGTCGCCCGTTACCTCGTCTGTTTTTCCCTAATTGTATAGCACCTTTCGTGCAAAATTGGCAACTGGAAACAAAAGGGAGAGAGCCAAGGCAACAACCAAACTGCAAGCAAAAGCGAATAATAAATAAGTTAACCGTTGTTTATGAGAATATTTATGGATCAACATCTTTTTATTTAAAAAGGAAGTAGAGAAAACGCCGCCGGAAGTGGAGAACAACTACTTGTTTTGAACCGCCTCACGTAGCCACTTCTCTGCTGTGCTTATGTGGGTGTTTATCTAACCTTTCGCGGTGAGCGCAGTACGTCTAGAATCGCAGAGTCCTGCGCTCTACGCGGTTGTATGGGACTGGCGGCCGCACAGCGTTACGCAATTCGCGGAGCTGTCAAAACTGATCAACAAGGCGAAAATAACTGATATTCGAAACTATAACATGAGAAAGACTGAAGAAGGCGTAAAAAATGAACGCAACCTGAAATCAGTAAAAAAGAAACCTGGCATAGGACAAACCATGATGTATGCACTAAGAGATAAGAAGGATAATATCATCAGCAATCTCGAAGATATAGTAAAAGCAGCGGAAAAATTCTAAGCTGACCTGATTACAGTACCCAGAGGAGTCACGATAGCTCACTTAGAAACAGTAATGAACAGGACACAGAAACTCTCCTATAACTAGCGATGAGGTCAGAAGGGCCCTGCAAGACATGAAACGATGAAGAGCGGGAGGAAAAGGTGGAATAACAGTTGATTTAATCAAAGATGGAGGAGACATAATGCTTGGAAAACTGGCGGCTCTTTATATCAAATGTCTATCGACTGCAAGGGTCCCAGAAAACTGGAAGAATGCAGATATTATACTAATCCACAAAAAAAGGAGACGTTAAAGAATTGAAAAATTATGGGACCATTAGCTTGCTCCCAGTATTATATAAAATATTTACCAAAATAATATCCAATAGAATAAGGGCAACACTGGATTTTGTCAACCAAGGGAACAGGCTGGCTTCAGGAAGAGATACTTCACACTGGATCACATCCATGTCATCAATCAGGTTAAATCTGCAGAGTACAATAAGCCTCGCTATGTGGCTTATATAGATTACGAAAAGGCACTTGATTCAGTAGAGATACCAGCAATCGTAGATGCACTACGTAATCAAGGAGTACAGAACGCTTACGTAAAAAGCTTGGAAAATATTGCTACATGCGTGTGGTATTTGTTTGAACGAGGCGCGTGGGTGCCATCACTCCAGAAAAGAGGAGGAAGAACGAACTGGGCTCGGGCTGTGAATCTAACCGGTCAGCGCTAAAAGCGTTGTTGTAAATATAACCTATAAATAGTTTTTCGTCTTACTGAATCGTCTTTCGCGTAAGAATATCTACAGAGGTTCTACAGCTACCTTAATTCTACACAAGAAAATCAGGGAGATACCTATAGAGAAAGGGGTCAGACAGGGAGACACAATTTATCCAAAGTTATTCACTGCGTGCTTAGAAGAATTCAAGCTATTAAACTGGGAAGGCTTAGGAGTAAAGATCGACGGCAAATATCTCAGCAACCTTCGGTTTGCCGATGACATTGTTCTATTCAACAACAATGAAGACGAGTTACAACAAATGATTGGAGACCTTAACAGAGAGAGTGTAAGAGTGGGGTTGAATATTAATATGCAGAAGATGAAGATAATGATAAATAGCCGGGCAAAGGAACAAGAGATCAGGATCGCCAGTCGGCCACTAGAGACTGTGAAGAAGTATGTTTACCTAGGTCAATTAATCACAGGGAACCCTGATCATAGGAAGGAAATTCACAGAAGAATAAAAATAGGTTGGATCGCATACGGCAGACATTGCCAGCTCCTGACTGCAAGCTTACCATTATTATTGAAAAGTAAGGTGTGCAATCAGTGCATTTTGCCAGTGCTGACATATGGGGCAGAGACTTGAGAGCAAGTTAAGGACCGCGCAAAGAGCGATCGAACGAAGATTGCTAGGCATAACGTTAAGAGAGAAAGAGAGTGGTTTGGATCAGAGAGCGAACGGGTATAGATGATATTCTAATTGACATCAAGAGGAAAAAATGTAGCTGGGCAGGTCATGCAATGCGCCGGTTAGATAACCGTTGGACCATTAGGGTTACAGAATGGGTACCAAGAGAAGGGAAACGCAATCGAGGACGACAAAACACTAGGTGGAGCGATGAAATTAGGAAATTCGCGGGCGCTAGTTGGAATCGGTTGGCGCAGGACAGGTGTAATTGGAGAGCGCAGGGAGAGGCGTTCGTCCTGCAGTGGACATAAAACAGGCTGATGATGATGATGATGGTGGTGGTGGTGGTGATTATGATGATGATGATGGAGGGGGTGGGCCCCCCCCGAAAAAACATCCTGGGTACGTGCCTGACACGTGCTGATAGAGATTTACTCAGAATATGTGCATTTTGCTGCCCTTGACATCGACATTTTCACAAGCTGCACGCCTGCTTTATACCAACATGTAGCGTTTCATGACCTAGATTGGCACGTTGATGTGTACAGAGCCGTTAAAACGCTGCATTCATGTAACGGCGCACCATACAGAGAAGCACACGGCTCTACTAATTTTTTAAAACTAAATAAAACCAGTACTGTACAAAACTATTTGGAAGGCATTCATGACACGTACAAGTGCATGTGAAATTTCAAAGTGCATAAAGAGCAAGAAATGCACAATCCATGCGAGCCAGTTTGCATAATGAGTTTATTAAGCAAGTTCTCCAAATTGCATCTTTGTCTAATATGATTTGAGCATAGAGAAAAAACATTACTTTAATTCGGTCACCTTTTCTATAGGCACTTGTGACTGGCAACTGTAAAAGTTTGCGCATCCTGTGTCTTAAGTCCAGAAAAGGTTTGTTCATATTCAAGCCTTTCATGGGAGGGGTTAAAGATTATCATTTAAATACGACATAGCAAATGCAAACCACTGAATCAGCAAGTTGGATGTAAGGAGTTCTGCACCATATAAATGGGACTAATCTAATAAGGAATATATGCATAAGATACTGCTGTGCATAGGTATGAATCAAAGAGAAAGGCATGGCAATTGTATTCATATAATCACTTAAATAGAACATTTAAACCATGCAGTAAAAATGTTGTGCATTAAAACAACTTAGATTGGCAACACAATCTGTTCTCTTCATCCATTTTTATTTTCCTTTCTTATTCTTGTACATCAATTAAGAAGGGTTGATTTCTCCTATGCTTCAATTTCTTTTGGTTTCCTGCCGTTTTAACTAGCAGACATTGAGCCCCTGGATAAAAAATGTTTTAATATGTTGCTGTCACGTGACAAAATCACCTCAAATTATGTGACCGTGTTACAATGCCTAATGGAACTAATGTGTGTTTTGTTTCTTTCTTATAATGTGGTGGAGAAAGTAAACATTCAAAGAAGCAACTCGCACCACAAGGTAAGTGCGTATGAAATTGTATACGTCCCATACAACAACAGCATATTCTAGCAATAGCTTGATATATTATTTTTTGCAGACTTGCGGAAGCTCTTCTTAAGTGCGCCAGTTTCTTCCTTGCTTTCTTCCATTATGGTTTTTCAAGTGTGAATTATTCTTCCTAAGGCTATCAGAAATATCTCGCAGGCACTTATAGCTAGGTACTATGGATAGGAAATGATGACTGATGCAATGAGTAAAAGGTTCTTCTGGGTATTGGTCATTCAGAGTTCTTTATTTTTAGCATGGGATAAAGATGTGTTTAATGAAGCCCATTTTAAGGCAAAATGATTTCCTGGTACAGGATTGAAACATAGCAAACAGCCATATATCCATGGCCATGTTATGGACAGTGTTAACAAATAGCAAATCGAAAAGAGAGGCATGCGCAGAACACGTCAGAATACTCAAATGTATAGTAGCGCAAGAATTTGTGGCAACACAAATTAAACACGCATTGTTGTTTACAAAAACAGTATGCTTCATCAAAACGCTCAAGTTCAAACAAGACCAAAACGATCAAACACGCCCCCCCCCCCCTCCCCCATCTCTCAGTATTAGTTTCAACTTCAGTAGCTATTCAATTATTTCATTTTTGATACTCTCAGTGCTTTCACATTGCATAGGGGAACATCTTTAGACACTTGCGAACAAGAACAATAGATGGAAATGTGATATAGGCACAATCTTGCAATCAACAACAACATTTCAACATGTATGTGTGGAGAACAATAAACGCAAAGCAAATGAAGCACTAAACACCACCGATGCATACGCATTGGAACATCAGCAAACTCAAAACTTGATGAAAAGATAAGCAGGAAAAGGAGAAAAAAAAAACATATTGAAGATTTCAGTACACATTCAACACAAGAACATATTTGGCATTACCTTGATTGGAAAAATGGAAATGACATCATTACTTTCCTTAGTAAATGAAATGTTGCAACAAAATTTTATTGCCCTTTAAATTGAGTCAGTTTTGTGAACATTTGGTGCACTTGACTGCTGTGGAAACTCAGAGTTGTCTTTTTTCCGACATGATGGAGGCGTACATTCAAGTACCATTCTGCTACACTTCTTAAATGATAGACAATGATTCTCCAGTGGTGAATTATTTTATCAAACATGTGCAAGTGTAGCTCTGCAAACAGCTCTCTTTGCTGCAGTGATTCAGGCACTTGTTGTACTAAGTGCTGCAATAGTGTTTTTGATGACAATTTTTTCATATGCACAGCCCATCGAAGAAGAAATTCTGATTTTTGGCAAATAGAAATGACACTCTTTGATGGGTAGTGAAGCCTTCCTCCGCTCTTTCTTTGTATAAATGCAGTATCTGCTGTTCCAGGTGTACCAAACAATGCCGCTGTATACTGCTCACACATCAGCTTCTGGCCCAGCTTGTGTGCCACGTAGCCAGCGATGTAGGCCATGACACGACTCCCAAAATCACTGACCTTTTCTAGTGATGCAGAGTAATCATGTTCACTGGCTATTTGTCTCTGCTCAACCACCGACTCCTCAGTCAAAAGCTGCTTTCTCAGTGTGCTTGCATTCAGCACGTCAGTTGGTGAACGTCTTATGGCGGAACTGCATGACAATATTGTAATAGTGTCCAGGACTTGACAATTTCCCGAGACATCAGAAAGTTCATTTTGGACTATCACTTTCCTGAATGCTGCCTGAAACTGCTGTGATGTGGGGTTGTTGTGACTGCCATGTGCTCTAATTAAACCAAAAAGTAATTCCAAATGGTCCTGGCAAATCTTGTGCACTGGAATGTACTGTAGTACTTTCCTTTCAACAACAAGGAAATTATACATGGCTATCACTCTCTTTATGCATATAATAAATCCCAAGAACCCAGTTTTCCGTGCAGTTTCTATCCAGTTTCTTCTATTTACAGGCTCCTTCAAAACGTAAAAGGTACTGTACTGCAGTATTAAACATATCTTTTACATTATTGATATTTTCTTCGCATAGTGGTTTCTTCCACTCTCTTTGATTCATACTGCGGGAAAATTCAACACATCAAAGAGGTTGTTGACAATGACTAAAAATTCCTCGGTTGGTTCTGTATTACCAAACCCTTCCATGTGCATGATCCTGCATTCAGCAAGTGCCGTCACCTCGGACAGGCTCATCACTTGGGCTGCCAGAAGAACCTTCATCGGTTGCCTTTGCCACTCAATATGAGCCTTTCACAACTTGTTTGCCAAACGGACACCCTCTTGCAAATTGTGCAGCTTCTCCACATATGCCCAGGATACAACCCTTCCATCTTGGTTGATAAAGTATTTGTGATAAGCAAGAGCATTCCTCACCAACTTCAACATATGGCAGGGATCTAAAAAGGCTGCAACTGGTTCTTTGGTTGCTGGGTGCTGGAAGGTTGTTTGCAGCTTGTCAATATCTGTAAAATTGCAGCCAAGCTCTTGAAGCATTCCTATGTTTGCTGGTGCACCATCACAAGTTATTGACACAACCATAGCCGCTGCCTCATATGCAGACAGCAAGCTTTGCTGATCTAGGTTTGCTCGCTGTTCACCTACAAGTCCATCTACAAGAAAGTAACCCGGAGGAACGTTCCAGCGCCCATTAACACAGACAACCATTATAACAAAGGCAGCTTTTGCCTGTGGCAAGCAGTCACCTTCGACTCCTGTGCCTTGTTGTAGATGGTGTCTTTCCACACTGTTAAATTCGCATTCGAAGATGCAAACGGGAACTCTTCCAAAAGTCCGGCCCCTGCCCAAACACAGATGGCGTCAACATCCTTCAGCAAAGAAGCTGGATCCTCGAGGTTTCCAGGGCGATCGGAAACCCTCGCACAAACACTTCGCACTTCACCGCAGTGTCGATGACTGTGAAAAGCACCAGCTTTTGTGCATGCAGAACACTCATGTTTTTGGGCACAGCTTATAAGCACACTCTATAACCTACCTTTAACGGTTCTTCGCTGAGAATGTGCTTTCCCCACCGGCTGGACGGAAGACGGACATTCTTATAGTCATGTGCGTCTTCATCGTCGGAAGGCACAGGTAGTAGGGACGTATTCTGAAACGTTCGCCGCGGCGAACTTTTCGCACTGGCCAGGCCTCCGCCGTTGCGGCGCGCGCTGAATGGCTGCTTTGACAAAACCGGAAATTCAGGTGGCGCAAATGAATTTCCGGTTTTGTCAAAGCAGCCATTCAGCGCGCGCCGCAACGGCGGAGGCGTGGCCAGTGCGAAAAGTTCGCCGCGGCGAACGTTTCAGAATACGTCCCTAGATCAAGGTGATCAACATCGTTTTTCGAAGGTGGTTGCAGCGGCCCATCCTTTTGACGCCTTTTTGATGGCACTGGTGAATGCAAGCTTGACCTCTCTTTAGGCTCTCTTCGGAACTGCCTTGAAGAGGTACTTTTGTACATTTGGAAATATCGTCGCTACGGCGCCCGGCAGAAGTGGCCTGCTTCGGTCCAAGAGCACTATTTGGCCGTCAATTGAGTGTTCAAAGTGTCGTGAGATGAACTGCTGATCGAAATGCAGCTCACATACGGCTGCGTTGCATTCAAGCAGCTTGTCTGCTCTCGGTATGTTCCTTTGCCACTTCTGAAACACGGCGTCTTCCTTCGGGACTTCGAACAATGAAAACTTGTTCTTGCATGACTTTTGTAACCAGTCCTGCATCCGCGCACAAAACAATGGCTTTTACGGCGGCTCATTGTGCGTCATTCACACAAACTTCGACGAAAATCTAAGCAAGCAGACTGAAAAAACTCCGAAAACAGGTGTAGGAAACTCGCAGTCAGCCGCTACAAAGGCGCTCAACTCGACGACGGCGTGGATGGATGGATGGATGGATATTATGAGGGTCCCCTTTAGAACGAGGCGGTGGGTTGCGCCAACAAGCTCTTGCTACTATTAGCCCCGAGAACGAACACGAGCGGCGCTGCGAGCGCCGCTCGCGTGACGTCAGGGCACGGACTCGCGCCTGTCGTCTGCTACAGTTCGTGCGTTGTACGGGCGCTTTCTGCGGTGTTTTCGTTTGTTCGCCCTCGTTCTCTCTGCTTGTATACTTATGGTGGTCGTCTCAAATATATTTTTATGACGTCTTCCTTTGCGAACATTTATTCAAAGAGCTAATTTCTTAGACAACAATGCAGCTCTCGAAGGCAACGCTACAGTGCCAGCCGAAGCGACGCAGACCAGCCCATTGCTGGTTTTTCATACGCGGATAGACAATCGCAAAAGCATAGCCTATAGGAATCCAGTTATGATACCATACCTGCCGCGGTGCAACAAGTATGTCACAAAGCTGGCTATATATGACTTCTACAGCAGTTACGTTGATTTTATTCCGCTAAAACAGGTTTGCTCACGACGAGTAGTTCATGGTATAATATCGAATTTTTGCATTTCCTCACAGAAACGCTCGGCAGTAGCACGGTGACTTAACTAATACTGGAGCTTAGATTCTACACGCCTCACTTGCTTCTTTAACTGCTTGTCAACATTAGGCGGTTCTTCACGTGTTTATTTTTTTTAAGCGGCGGAAATTTGAAGTAAAGTTAATGAAGTCTTACAGCTACTTACAGAGTACAAATAGGAATGTACCAATATATATTCCCTTTTCCGTGCTACACGTTCAACTCACCTCTTTAGAGCGCGTTTGTTAATGATTAATAATGCATGTTATGTTCCTCTTTTTTTGTCTATGTTACCAAGTGTATATCATTTATTTATTTCAATGCCGCAGTGTGTTTTGCATTGTTATCGTGGAACTATTTCACTGTGCTTTCATATATTGTATAACTGCAATGTTTTATGGCCACTATATAAATGTAATTTGTATGGCGCTTGATATGTTACCCCATGCAGCCATATTGTACCTAAGAGGGTGAGATTACCTCAAGCCGCGTCTGTGCGGCTTTTTTTCCCTCATCCACCTCCATTTACCACTCCTCTGTACATGTGTGTGTGTAAATGGAAATTAATAAATCAAATCAAATCAAACTCACTTGAGAAATTTACTGGTGCTTGTTGCTTGAGGAATATACATGACGAATCTGTTTGGCGAACTGACACAGGCTGCTCGGCCCAATTTTTTTAATGAAGTATGCCTGCTGGACCGCATAGCTGCAGCCAGAAAGCAATCGAAGCGTCAATGACTAGTAGTATGGGACATATTGAAGATATCGAAATTCCCCCTGTGGAGGGTCAGAAATCAAGTGAAAGTATATGCAAGGCTTGTGGTGCTTTCTTTATGAATGTTTGCGATTGGATTGGAGCAAACTTAAATTAGCCTGCAAGGTTCTCTTTTAAGTACCAACGAAGCGAATAGTTATCCGTTTGTATAATTAAATAACGCTGGATAGAGACATGGTGATACAAAAGGTGCTTGAATTTTCCTTTTGTAGGCAATCTAAGCTGCGTAGTAGTAGCTCGAAAATACTTTAGCCATTCCAGTTGGCGCTGTAAAAAAATGCTTTATGGTTTTAATTCGAAGTTGAAGTGAACTGATGGGTTTCGCGAACATAGCGTGCCTCGCCATACGGACAGTCGATTGCTACCGTTACGTGATCAGGGGTGTGCCATATTGTCGATAAAGGCTACTGAGGGCCACTATGATGCATTTCATCACTTTCAATTGAGTGGCTGTTGATCTAAACAACGAAACTTTTCTCTCAGGTGATTGATACTATGGTGTTTGTGAATTAACTATGTAAATACTCTACATGACACGCCGTCGTGTTAGCAGCCATGAGCAATTCGTTTTTTGGAGGCCTGTTTCAGAGGGGGGATGAAAGTAGCAGCAAACATTTTCATAAGAAATGCGCGCCTAACTATTTTTTTACGCATTAATGAATGGCCATATTTGAATAGAACAACGCACCAGAGTAATAGGAATCATGATGACAGCTTCGCTGGCCAGTGTCTTTCTAACATCGGATAACATGTTGACGCCAAGTACCAAATTTTTCTTCCACGTAAAATGCAATACCTCTCATAGCTAAATACTAAAGGAATGTTAAGTGTTTAGCGAAGCATCATATACAACTTCGCGCGTTGAATTTGCAGATATTCTTTTTTTAGTCAAAATTTACCGATAGACACGGCGCATATATGCATTGCAAAAAACTTGTAGACCCCTTTAACGCTACTTAGCTTACGATATCCAAGTCGCAAGGTTTCTCGACTCACACGCTTTTGAAGAAGAAACTGTGGTTAAGGTATTGCAGCTGAAAGAAGCCGACTTATTCTTCAATACGTACGGCTCGGGCCACCCATACCCCAAGCATACACGAAGGGAACGAGCGCGCGCGGCAGCCGAGCGAGCCGGAGCGAGCGGCGTCCTGGCCGTGACGTCACTCGCGAGAGGGCGCCATTCCTCTTTCTCGGGGCTAATACTGCCTAATATCCTACCTCGGTTAAACAATGAAAAAAGAAAAAAAAAACACTCTGAACTAGCACGCCCAAATTTTCTGATCCCCTTTTGCGAACTGTGCTTTTGTATGTCTCCGTCTTTTGTCGTTTCCCTACTTCCACCAATCCTCCAGTCGCCTCTTACTAATGTCTATTGCGGACAAACTCTATGATTGCGGACATGTTTGCTTTACCATTGCTCCCTCTGAACCCAAGGGCTTCAAGGAGGCCAGTCGTGCCTAAATCGGCCGCTGGGTAGACGTTTTCACATTCTAATAAAACATGCTCCGTAGTTTCCCTAGCTTTACTTCAGCAAGCACATGCTTCTTCTTCCTTCTTATATCTCGCTTTATAGGTGCGTGTTCTAAAGCATCCCGATCTCGCTACGAAAAGTAATGAGCTTCCCTTTGAGTTATCATAAATGGTTTCTTTCCTGATTTCGTTTTTTCCTCTTAAGTAGTTACTCATGGCAGGTTTCTTTTCCATTGCCGCCACCCATGAGATTAATTCAGCCTCTCTGAGTTTCCGCTTGACCTTCTTTGTTGCTGTGTTGTCCACCCTACAGGCCGCATACTTGCTGGTAAGCTTCCTAGTTCTTTTCCTCCACTGCCAATCAATGTTTTTTCTGTACAGATACCTGAACACTCTCCCAGCCCATTTACTTTCTTCCATATTCCTCAGCCGTTCTTCATACTCAATTTTACTGCGAGCTTCCCTCACTTTAACGTGTAGACAGGATCAAGCGCGATCTGGTGGTGTCATCGCTAGGCAGCGTCAGCGACTCCCATAGGGCCGCTCGGGGATAATCATACTTCCCTTATTCTAGCCACTGTACTAATACCATAGCCACTGAGCAACCACGGCGGGTTGCCTCCTACCTCTGACGTACCCGTCGAAATCAGTCGTCCTGCTCGCTCGCCGTCACCTCAGCGCCGCGCGGTCCCCGTCGCTCCAGCCACGCTGCTATTCGTCCCCGACCAATTATGCACCCTCCCGGACGGAAAACCAGACCATGCAGCTCCTGGAGGTAGTGCTGCATTATCTTCATCGTGTCGAAATCCCCCATTGACGCCCCCAACGAACCAGAATTTACGTGGTGTTCACGTCGACGGTGTCCCTTTGACGGAGTTAATAGATACTGGAGCCCAGGTGCCCATAATGATTTATAACCTCCGTCGTCGATTGATGAAGGTTCTCACGCCTCCTACTATTACGCGTGGTCCACGGCAGCACAGCTGACGTCACTGGAATGTGTACTTTCCGCATAAGCATCGCCGACCGCCACGTTCCTGTTCATTTTACATTGCTGACCAATTGTCCCCATGACATAATCAGAGCCAGATTAAGAAAAATGAGGGCCCTGGGCTAATGCGCATGCAGGCCCCCTTTCCCTATACTGACCCTCCCTCCCCTTCTGTCGCCTGCTACGCTACTGGAAACATGCCATGTTTCATTTTAATGCCACGAAATTAAAAAGAACGAAGTGCGATCAACAAGATTAATATTATTGTTATTATTGTATACGGAAAACAATAAAACTTGCTTGAAACGCGTGCTCTTGTATACACCAGTACATATGTTCACTTTGTGATTAATCTGCATTCTGTTTTCAGCAAAAGCTAGGCTTTAAGGAAAAGTTTAGTGCACTCAAGACGAAGAACGTAGAAAAGACAACACAACTCAGATGTGGATCCTTCTGAAGGGAGGCTTTGTTTTCAACACTTAGTCTAATCCCGTGAGGAGACGCATGGTTGTATTCAAAACATTCTTTATTAAAATTCAAGCATCATACTGCAGTAATCGTTATACACGTTACTCTATAAATATGCAATATATATATACAATACTTAAGGCAATACAAACACCATAAAAGTGCACTAGAATACAGATGAAAAGTACCAACTGCAGTGTAATTACAAAACATTATTCGAAAACATTGTCGTTAAAGGTAAGACAAGCACGGATGACACCAAATAAACGTGGCACTATCAAAAACAATAAAAATACGTTCTTTATAAGCACGTTAAACATCTCAAGAAGAACAAACAAGAGACGAACAACGAAGATTTGCATATCTTGAATTACACTGCTCAGCATATCATTGGCAACGTGGAGGTTGGGAGGCGACAGAACGAACTTGGAACTATTCATGTATAGCGCAAACATTCCTCTTTTAAAATGGCATCTTTCGCGCCTTCACTTTGGCGAAATCAGATATAGTGTGTTCGAAGGATAGATTGCGGAGGAGGTCACTTTCACTGGACATGATAGCAAGCGAGTTCACTTTGTCGTCAAGGAGGCTCGAACGAATGCGATTATTATCAGTGACAACTTGGAATACGATCGTTCGGTCTCACAGATTGCCGCGGGTATGCTTAAGTACATTCGCAAAACAATAGAAAGGTTCGGAAACACATCAATAAGCTTTCTTTCGTGCAGCAACTTCATTATTCCCAGGGGAGTCGTGTCCTGGCACACAGAGTTGTGCAGAAAGTTCACAAACTGAACGATTTCAGCGGGAAATGCTGGCTCCAAATCATTTTTGCAGGTTTTCACCAACTACTCAGCCTGTTGTGCCAGAGAGGCCTCGCTCCCAACTTCTGTCCGCAATTTTAAGAGTCCGAACGTTTCGTAGAGCTCAGTGTAGGCAGCCTTTCGCACTCGCAAAGCAGAGCCTAGACTGTCAAGTACAACGTTGTAAGTCTCTGCGATAATTTTTATTCTACCTTGTAGCGCACTATCGCTTTTTCCGTCCGGGTGCTTACTCAAAATGATGCATTTGCCCTCATCCTGATAACGTTGATTCGAACTTATCGTGCGTGCTCTCTCTTCGAAGGTATAAAAGAGAGGTCGCAAAGAATTAACAAAATCGTCTAGAGAGCTCAGCACGTCTACAGCAGTTTAAATGTCTAGGCCTGGTTTCTGAAGTGCTACACTCATTTTGTCAAAGTGCTCCAACATTTCACTCCAGAAAATCGCTATGAATGCTGTCTCTAGTTTTGTGATTTTCTAGAGGAGAGAGTGTGCTTCGTTCCTAGTGTCACCGTTTTCTTCCTCGTTCTTTGATATAGCTTCAAGGCAACACAAGACCGCATTGAAAATTTTCAGAATGGCCTTACATGATTCAGCGTGTCTTGACCATCTGGTTTCAGAGAGACTTTTCGAAACAAGCTGCTGGCCGGTTCCGCCCATGCTGTCCAAAAAACACCTCCATCGCTTAGGTGAGGCTGCAAAGAACACATACAGTCTCTGACTTATAGAGAAAAATTTGACTGCCTCAAGGCAACTGTCAACGCTACAAGCGCCAACTAAGTTCAGTGAATGACCAGCACAAGGGACGTAGAATGCCAATTCGTTCAGGTGTTTGATTTGAGCTTGCGGTCCCTTATATTTTCCTGACTTATTACTCCCATTATCATAAGCTTGGCCCCTACAATCATCAACTGAGTTGCCATTGGTCGTCAAGAGGGACATCACGGTATCGAAAAGATACAAGCCGGTATGCGATTCAATTGGAACAAATCCAAGAAAGCTTTCGTATACTGTCCCATTTAAATAGCATCGTAAAACAACTGACAGCTGATCAACTTGAGTAAGGTATGGAGTCGAATCAGCAATTAAAGAGAAGTATTTTGCACGTTTCACTTCGTCAACGAGACGTTCCTTGACAGCCTTTGCCATGTGCTTGATAAATTCATAAGAAATGGTTTTTGACAGATACGATGGGTGAACTTCTCATTTGTTCCGGTAGCGTTTGATGTGCTCCTCTAGAGATGGATCAAACTTGGCAGTGGGCTCAAGCACTCCCATTTAATTGCCATTTCTCGGTGAACCAAAAATCTCCCCACTGCCCCTAAACGCTAGGTTGCGCTCAGCTAGAAGCTTAACTACAACGACTATGCGCTTCAACATTTCTGTCCAGTAAGCGGTCTCAGTGACAAGATGCTTAACCAGCTCCTTGTCGATTGTGTCGCTCGAGCTAGAGCGGGCGAGCCATGCTGCCACGTACTTCTGGTGCTCGACGCTATCTTCATGTGACAAACCTTGTCTTCTGCTCTTTTCCAATCAGAATAGCCATGCGTTGTGAAAGCACTTCGGTTGCTTGAAATCGAAAATAGTTTGCATATGAAACAGTAAACGGAACCTTTGGACTCCGAGTACATTAACAAGTGTCGCTCGTACGCTTCCCCATTTACAGCCTTTCGCACGAAAAGATGAGGTGACTATAGCGTTATTGAGTTTTGTATTGCCTTTCGGAAGGCGGAAAATTTTCTGTCCGATTTTGAAAATGCAATGGCTCTTTCTCAAGGCATACACTCCGAAAGCTGTCAGTAATAACGTCCGGCCACTTAGCGGGGTCACTTCGGAGAATTTCGCAATGAACCTCTTGCTGCGGGGATGTCTGTACTTCTCTGTTGCCGCAACGGGAAGCCGCCTCATTCGTCCTTTCGAGGCACACTTTGTGTGTGGGAACATGATTATTGGAAGTCAAACTAGCAGGAAACAAGTGAGTTGGTTCTTGGAGTGTTGTTTCCTGGCACTCATCAGTAGAAGGAGGCTCATCGGGGAGGTTTGGCACCTGTTGATCAGCAGTAGTAGAAATCGGGCGTGGCGGACCTGACACCTGGAGCTCTGTGACAGGGGCCCGCCCGAGTAGCATAGACGTTGCTGACTCAGGAACAGGACAGGGCTCAGTTAGCGTCGGTTGCTCACAAATATGGACAACCGAGGTTGGCACCGTTTTCACAAGATCCTGACAACTAAGATGAGTCAAACCTTGCTTCTTGCCAGGAAACCGTGGTGATGTCAGTTGGCAAGTCCTCCACAGAAGCACAGTCGGTACTATTGGGAGTTTGACACGGACTCTGGGTAGAGCGATCATACTATTCCGCGTAGTTTCTTTCACGCTCTTCTCCTTCTAACTTCGCCTTTCGTTGAGACGCACCACTTTGATGCTTCCGACTGAGCGTTTTACCTGAATGGATGCTAATTGTTCACTGGGCACTTCTTCAGTCCGACGCGACCGCAAGTGTCCAGCGGTGGCCGTCCCGATGACTGGCGCACGCTGCCTGGATGGTCCGTGGCTGGCCGAGAGTGGTGCGAGCCCAGAGAACTCCTCAGCGGGAGGGCTTATGCAAGCTTAACCGGCGGCTCGGGGCTGAACCGCAGCCCGCGATCAGCTTTCTTTCATAGACGCGCCCAGCATCTGTCTGTTACTATCGCTGAAGCAGGCGTTCACATATGCATAGAGTTCCTTATACAAATTCTGTCCTTCTGCGTACAAACTCACTCCTTCTCCCGTTCCGGTCTCGTCTTCGTATTGGCTAGGAGCAATCGTCTCTTTTGGGAGGTTCTCGATTTTTTTGCGCCCCGTCGACGCCGAGTGCGAGAACGAAGGGGAGAGGGTGACACCTAGCGCGGGCGAAGTTGCGCGCCCTGTGTCGCCTCCGAGTCATCTTTTTCTACTTCTTTCGGGAAAGTTCGGCGGCCAGTCTGACCTACTGTTTCCGTCGAGCGCGCGCGAGGGTGCGCAGCCACAAGGCAGGAATGGGACCTGGAGACAGGCCTTTGTGTCCAGCTCTCCAACTTGCCCCTTCACTCTCCCACAACCCTAGCCCGAACAGTGAATATTCCATGCCCCACGGCATGCGGACAAAAGCACGTGTGACGTCTCCTTCTCTTTCCTGCCTAGACTCTGCCATCAGACTCATTATCTTCTGCTATCGGACTCACCCTCCCCCGTCCAAATTACCAACACGGTAAAGAAAAGTCGAGTGGGAGGCAGTATTGGGTACTGCAGCACATCCTTTCTATGAGAAGGACAGCGGCAGAAGTGTTTGAGAGGTGGAGGGTGGCGTGGTGGTGACGAGGGGCAAGGGAGAATTAAGTCCTCATCCCACATTACATGTTTTAGGTGTTTCCCCCTTGCCCCTCCTCTTCAGATAGCACTGGACAGGCGGACTGATAGGAAACCACGAAAATTCTTCCTACCAAACGCAGCTCGCTTCGTAAGAAAGTGGGCCCCGCCGGGGTGGCGGGGGATTCGTGTTTTTGCAGCTCGACAAGCTCTCCCCAAATGATCAGGCTAAACGCACGATGTTGCATTAGACGGCGGGCCCGTCTGCTTGTTCTGGTTTTCTCGCTTCATACGGCTTTCTTACTCGACTTTCTTACGGCGCATTCAGCTTTGATCGACTGTTCTGCCAGTACCCTTTGCCTCGACTTTCCTCTACTCGCGAATATTCATGCCGAACTGCCGAACTTTAGTACGACCGCCTTCATCCGCCTGCCGCCTAAAGCCTTGAACTAGGGTGTTTGCTTGGGCTAGTTGGTAATTCATGGTCAAAAATAACGTACAGCGCAAAGGACAAGGACAGCGATACACGACATACACAGCGCTGTGTATGTCGATTTGCTATAATCTTTTCCTCTGCCCGATGGTGATTACGTCGCTACAACTGTTCCTGTTCTCCTTTTAATGCGCAATATCACTGTGCCCCAGTCCGTCATCACCGTCGCCGGTAACCGGACATGCCTCCCCGTCGTCAATTTTGGCCTCACAAATGAAGTCCCACCCAAAGGCATATCGGTTGCAACGCTCCGTGTTATCAGAGATGACCATGTCACGAGGTTTTCCGTAGACGTATGCTCAGGTTCTTCACCATGTCCACAGGATGCTATTTGCCTGACGCAATTTTTCGTCCCATGATTGGTGCGGACCTATTGCCTGAACAAGCAGCAGCTCTGTGCCGCCTTTTGGTTTCCTACCACCACATCTTCGACCTCAGCAATCGCCAATCGGGCCAGACTTCAATTGTTAAGCATCACATCACAGAAATACTGCTGATGCCAGTCCTATTAATCACCGGTCATATCAAGTTTCTGTCTGCTTCAGAGTGTAAAGTTATTCAAGATGATGTGAACAAGATGCTTACCAAAGGCATTGATGAACATTCGTCGAGCCCTTGGGCGGTTCCCGTGGTGCTTGTTAAACAGAAAGATGGCACATGGTGTTTCTGCGTAGATTATCGTCATATAAACCGCATTACCAAGAATGACGTCAACCCCTTGCCTCGCATTGACGACGCCCTCGATTGTCTCCACGGTGCCAACTACTTTTCATCAATAGACCTGTGGTCTGGTTATTGGCAGATTTCTGTAGATTAAAAAATCCAAGAGAAGACCGCGTTTGTCACTCCTGATGTTCTATGTCAATTCAAAGTTATGACATTCGGTCTATGCAACGCCCCAGCCACGTTCGAACGTATGATGGACTCTGCTTAAAGGGTTCAAATGGTCAACATACCTCTGCTACCTAGACGACGTTTTGGTATTTGCGCCTTTATTTGAGACACACCTTGAACGCTTATCAGCTGTTCTTAAAGTCTTCCGCGAGGCTGGTCTCCAACTAAATTCCTCGAAGTGTCGCTTCGGTCGTCGGCAGATTACAGTACGGGACCACCTCATCGACGCTTCCGGCATTCAACCAGACCCGGAGAAAATTCGTGCTGTCACGTGTTTTTCTGTACTTCAGTCTGTCAAAAACGTCCGAAGTTTTGTAGCTCTCGGTTCCTACTTACGACGTTTCGTTAAAGACTTCGCAGTGATTGCTCGACTTCTTAATGCTCTTCTGAAGAAAGACGAGGCGTTTATGTGGAACCCCGCTCAAGCTGCCGCGTTTCCCACCTCACCAACATTCTCACCACGCCACCTATACTGGCCCACTTTGACCCGTCCTCTCCTGCAGGGGTGCGTACCGATACCAGTGGTCACGGTATCGGAGCCTTCTTAGCCCAGGGCCAACAGGGTCAAGATCGCGTTATCGCATACGCTAGCCGCCTCCACAAAGCAGCGGACCGAAACTATTCGATTACAGATCGTGAATGCCTGGCTCTTGTCTGTGCGGTTTCCAAATTCCACCCGTACTTGTATACCATGCACTTCTCAGTAATCACGGACCACCACACGCTCTGCTGGCTTTCCTCACTCAAGGATCCTACCGGCTGGCTTGGTGGCTGGGCTCCGCGGTTGCAAGAATATTCCTATGCAGTAATGTACAAGTCGGGCCGATTACATCAAGACGCAGACTGTTCATCATGCTATCCAGTGGACGAACCACCCGCCGACCCTGATCCCGATACCTAAGCTTGCGTTTTCTCCGTTTCTCAGCTGCTACACGTTGCCGACGAGCAATATGTCGTGATGCCACTTTGCGCACCATCATTGATGGCTTGGAATCTTCGCCTTCTGATTCGTCCCTTCACTTGTTTGTTCTCCGGGATGGTGTAGTATATCGCCACAATGTAGGCCCCGACGGTACTGCCCTACTGCTCGTCATTCCTAAGCACCTCCAGTCAGCTGTTCTTCAATAACTTCCCGATTTACCAACGGCGGGTCACCTTGGTGTCTCCCGCACCTACGACTAGATTCGCCGACGTTTCTTTCGGCCAGGCCTTGCCCTTTCCGTCCGGAAATACGTTGCGGCGTGTGAGAAATGGCAGCGGCGAAAAACGCCATCGACACTCCCTGCCGGGTGCTTTCAACCGCTCGACATTTCTTCGGAGCCATTATTTAGCGTTGTGTTGGACTTGCTTGGCCTTTCCCTCTATTCACGTCTGGCAACAAGAGGGCTGCTGTGGCGACAGACTACGCCACGCGTTACACCTTCACCAGAGCGCTTCCAACAAGTTGCGCCACAGATGTCCCCGATTTTCTTTGAAAAAAATTAAATTATGGGGTTTTACGTGCCAAAACCACTTTCTGATGATGAGGCCCGCCGTAGTGGAGGACTCCGGAAATTTCGACCACATGGGGTTCCTTAACGTGCTCCTAAATCTAAGTACATGGGTGTTTTCGCATTTCGCCCCCACCGAAATGCGGCCGCCGTGGCCGGTATTCGATCCCGCGACCTCGTGCTGCCGATTGTCTTTTACGCGACATGATTCTGCAGCATGGTGCTCCACACCAACTGCTCTCAGATCGTGGTCGGACATTTCTTTCTCAAGTCATCGCCGACATCCTGCAGTCCTGCTCCACCAAGCCTAATCTGACTACGTGCTATCGTCCACAGACTTATGGTCTCATTGAGCGTCAGAATCGCACCCTAAAAGACATGCTTGCGAAGTATGTCTTGTCCGGCGAAATTGATTGGGACCTTGCCCTACATTATGTGACTTTTGCACATAATTTGCGTCATGACACTGCCGGTTATTTCCCATTCTTTCATTTGTTCAGCTGAGAACCCACACTGCCACTGGACACATCCCTTCCATCCACCGCAGCAGAGACCAGCGAGAGAGAGAGAATAAACATTTTTATTAGGTAAATGTAGCTAGGGAGAGGCGTCCTCATTCCAGGATGCCTTGAGCTCGGGCCGCGTCCTGGGCCCTCGCAATCAGCCGTTGCTGATCCTCGAGGTCGGAGCTGGCCAAGGCTCTCTCCCAAAGCTCGTTAGTGGGGTAAGGGTTCGGATGATTTAATGGTGCCGCTCTGCAACCCCCTACTATGTGCCTGAGGGACCCGGGCTCTGCGCAGAAGCGGCATTGCGGAGAGAATTTTGTAGGGTCTATGAGGTGATTTCTGGTTGGGTGGGGGAATGTATTGACCTGTAGAGCTCGGAGGAATCGCTCCTGCTCTCTAGGTAGTGACTTGTGTGGGGGTGCATATGTTCTGCGGGTTAGCTTGTAGTGTTGTGTGATGTCTTGGTAAGAGACTAGAGGGTGCATGCGTTCGGGTTCAGATTCCTCGGCGTCGGCTCGGTGGGTCAGATCTCGAGCCACGTGGTTGGCGACCTCGTTGCCAGGAATGCCTTGATGAGCTGGCGCCCAGATGATCATGACTGATCTCGTTGGCGGCTTTTGCTTGATGATCCGGAGTGTAGTGGCATGAATTCTGCCGCTAGCAAAGTTGCGGCACGCCTGTTGGGAGTCGGTCACTATGACTTCAACCTCTGTTTGGGAGAGAGCGAGGGCTATGGCCGCTTCCTCGGCTTGGAGGGGATTGTGTCGTGTGAGCGAAATGCTGCTCCGATGTTCTGTGTTGACGACTACGGTGGCTGTTGTGGCTGCGCGTCTGGAGTAAGAAGCCGCGTCAGTGTAGGCTGTAGAGGATAAAGTTCCGTATCGCTTGTGTATGGCCAGGGCGCGGGCCTCCCTTCGCTCTGCGTGGTGCACTGGGTGCATATTGCGAGGTAGAGGACGTACGGTGATGTTTCTCCGGATGGCATGGGGTAAGCTCACAGTCTGAGGCGGCGGATGGCTCAGAGGGGCAGAGAGCCCCAGGCGTAAGAGAATAGATCTCCCTGCTTCCGTAATCGCCAGCCTTGTTCGCTGACTGGATAAATGTGCCTCGATCAGCTCCTCGGCCGTGTTGTGCACACCTAGTCGTAGTAGGCGTTCAGTGGACGTACTGATTGGCAGGCCCATCGCCTGCTTATATGCCTTTCTGATCATTGTGTTGATTTTCTTGAGTTCCGTCTCGTTGAGTAGTGCGTACGGAATAGCGTAAGTTATTCGAGACACGACGAAGGCTTGGACAAGCCGAAGCGTGTCCGCCTCCCCCATGCCTCTTGTCTTGGTTGTTATTCGCCGGATCATGTGCGTAACTTGGGCTGTTGTATTCTTAAGCTTTTGAATTAATATTGTATTGGTGCGATCCGACTGGAAAACCATTCCCAATATCTTTACGCTCTGAGACGGAACGATGGTGTGTCCCTCCAGTCGTATGTTGATAGTGGGCGAGTCGCTTCTGTGCTTCTTTCGCGGTGAGACCAGGAGTAGCTCCGACTTTTGGGGGGCGCAGCTGAGCCCGCATGACTTAGCATAGTCGCTCACCACGTCTGCAGCTTCCTGCAAGCGGCTCTCCATTTCCCCGATGGACCCTGTGGACGACCAGGTGGTAATGTCGTCGGCATATAGGCCATGCCGGATCCCTGGGATGTTATCGAGGAGCGGCGGTAGGCCTATTAGGGCGATATTGAAAAGGAGAGGGGATAACACTGCGCCCTGTGGTGTGCCGCGCCCGCCCAGTAGGAAGGGGTTTGTGGCTTTGTCCCCGACCTTTAGGATGGCTTTTCTATCGGAGAGGAAATCTCTGATATAGGAGTACGTCCTGGCCCCACAGCCCAGCGCGTTTAGCCTCTGTAAGATTGCTGTGTGCTTGACGTTATCGAACGCCCCTTTAAGATCTAAGGCGAGGATAGCCGTGGGGGAGTTGCGTGTCGCTGGTACAATCACCTCCTCTTTCAGCTGAAGTAGGATGTCTTGAGTTGAGAGGTGTGGACGGAATCCTATCATCGTTGTTGGAAGTTTCCCCGAGTCTTCCAGGAATGGTTGTAACCGATTGAGAACGATGTGCTCTAGGAGCTTTCCTACACACGAAGTGAGGGAGATCGGTCGTAGGTTCTCAATGGCTTGTGGCTTGCCTGGCTTCGGTATCAGACGAACCTCGGCTATTTTCCAGTCCTCGGGAAGGTTTCCTTTCCTCCATACTTCATTAAGATGAGCGGTAAGCTCTAGTAGCGAGGGGCTGTCAAGATTTACGAGTGCCTTATTGGTAATTTGGTCCATTCCCGGGGCTGTGTGGCGTCTCAAGCCCATTATCGCCGCTGTTACCTCATGTAGATGAATGTCCTCATCTAGGAGCTCGTTAGGGGTGCCGGTGTAGGGTGGCAGAGGCTCCGATGGCTGTGTGGGAAAGTACTGGGCTTTGAGAGCCAAAAGGAGGTCCGCCTCATTTCCAGGAAATTGGTGAATTACTCGGGCCATATTGTGGTGGGATTCCGTTTTGCTGCTGGCCGGGTTGATTAAATACCTCAATAACTTCCACGTCTTGGAAGTACTCAGTCTTCCTCTCAAGCTGTCGCAGAGGGATAGCCAATTCTCTCGGCATAGCGTGGAAGCGTATTCCGCAGCCTCTTGTGTGAGTAGTGCTATTCGCCTCCTGAGCTTGCGATTTAATCTTTGCCTTTTCCAACGCTTCAGCAGGCTACGCCGGGCTTCCCACATGTGGAGCAAGCGGGCGTCGATGCTTGGAGTGGCGGTGGATGTTTCAAGCATTTTGGTGTGTGCCTTCACATCCTTCTGAAGCTGAGTGATCCAGTCCTTAATTGTCTGAAGCCGTTGGCTCTGTTCGTTCGCAGCTCTTTCTTCTCTGATCTCCCGCAGCTTGGTCCAATCCGTGAGGCGAGCTGTGCCTATCCTGGCTTTGTATTCGAGCCCATGGAGAGTGGTGGCTAGCAGCGCGTGGTCGCTGCCTAGGTACTCCTCCAGATTGGTCCAGCAAGCTTGGGGGATATTTCTGGTGAGGGTTAAGTCGGGGTTCGTGTCCCTTTGAACGCTTGTGCCGAGCCTCGTGCTATTCGTTGGATCGTTGACGAGTGTGAGATCCATGTCCTCAATAACTTTGTGAAGCATGTTTCCCCTGGGGTTGGTGTACGTATAACCCCAGAGGGGGTGGGCTGCATTAAAGTCGCCCACAATTAGAAGCGGATGATTGCGTGCTGCGTGTGTGGCTTGCTCCAAAACCAGTTTGAGGACCGATGGCGCGCTTTTCGGCCGACAGTAGACGTTTAGAACAAACATGGGACTCTTCTTCTTTGTTGCCTGTGGGATAATTTCGAGCAGAATGGCAAGCGGGTCGGATTGCTGGAGATTGTGTTGAACGGCCACTAGCTTCTTACTGACCAGAGTGTGAAGGCTGCTGCCTGTATCGGTGCCATAAGTGACTTATCCGGGTAGGCGGACGTGTGTGTTCGTTTCTTGCAGTGCGATGATTTCGGGTGGTCTTGTTGATGTAGCGATGTATTGTATCAGTGATCCATACTTGTTCTTGTAGCCCCGGCAATTCCACTGCCACACCGTGGTTTCGCCTGGGGAGCCCCCGCGCTTACTGCATATATGTTGAGGCGGAGCCATCTTGGTTATCAAAGGGTGGTGATGCGTGCACAAGATGGGGTTCTGGGGAGCCCAGAGAATCTGGCAATTCTGGTAGGGTCTGATGAGCTGTTTTCTTGGGGCGCCGGCTCTGACGAGCTTCCAGTGCTAGTATGCGTTCCTCTAGCCTCATGATGCGTTCCGCCAACTGAGTATTAGAGTGCTGTTGTTGAGTTGCGTATTGTTGTTGTTGTGCCGCTGACTGTTGTATAGCTGCGAGTTGTTGCTGCATGGTAGCTTGTAGGGATGTCTGAAGGCTCTGAATAGCTTTTGCTACTACCTCTTCTACCTTCTGGAGAGTGGCATATTGGACGGGTATGACTCCCTGCGGTGCTGTGGGCTGCGCGGTTGATCGTTGCGGTGTCGGGTTTGAAGTGACTGTGTGAGCTGGCTGATCTTCCCGTTTCCGCTTCTCCGGGGGTGGGGTTGAAGTGTTTTGTGTAGTGGTAGTGCTATTTCTTCCAAGCAATTCATCTTTAAGTGCTACGAATTCTGCGTGTACGCTAGTAATTTCTGATTTGAGTTTTGCGTTTTCTTCAGTGAGACGCCTAATCTGGGCATGTGCCTGTGCCAGCTCTGTGTCAACAGGGGGGGGACGAGCTTTGGGAGAAACAACCTGTGCCCAGCTCACCTGCTGCGTGACCTGCGCTGCTCCCTTGCTTCCCCTCCTGCCGCTTGCGGAACGACCACGGCTCGAGGTCCTGCCATGGGATGGCGTCCGTCGTCGCGATGAGGTCCTACGCCTGGAACCGGAACGCGGCCTGGAACTGCTCCTCCCCTGGACAGCTCCGCGTCGTTTCGGGGACCGCGACTTGCGGGATGCGGAGTGCTCGCCACGCGGCCTCGGAGACGAGGAGCCTGCTCTCGGGGTCTGCTGAGGTTTCCGGCGGTTGACGGGCGGCAGGAACCTGTTGGGGCAGGCTTTCGCTGCTGTCGGGTGATTTCCACCGCACAGTGAGCACCGAGGGTGGCACTCGTGCTGCTCCGTTGCTAGCGAAGTGCCGCACTCTCTGCACTTGGGTGTGGCGGGGGGCCGCGGGCAGACGTCCTCTCTGTGGCCTGTCTCGTTGCAGGTTCGGCAATGTGGCACGGTTCTCTTGTAGAGGTAGCACCGCAGAAGAAGGCCGGAAAATTCGATGTAATATGGCACTGTTTTTCCCAAGAATGTGATCACCATGGTGGTTGTGTTTCCCAGTCTTCTACATGTTAGCGCTTCGTATCCGGGAGATTCAATGCGTTTTAGTAACATTTCGGGCGTGGTGTCGTGATCGATGTTGTATATTACCCCTTTGCAAGAGTTATCGGGGGAAATTCCGTATGATGCAATATCATATGTTGTTGCATCAATTGTAATTTTTTGCATCTTGCTTAGTGCCGAGGCCGTAGCTTCTGAGGCAGTGCTCAGAACAAGGATGTTTTGGTCTTCGTCGATGCGTATTTTGAATCCAGTGGAGCCGATTTGTAGCTTTGTCTCATTTGTGATGGCGTCCACTAACTTCCCTGGGCTCACCTTGTTGAGCTGAAGGCCGTTCCGTGGACGAACCGCCAACTTGTAATCATCGGCAGGAAGGGGGGGTTGTCGGGGCTTGCGCATCGCCGGTCGGCTGTGGCGGAGAACGGGCTTCGGTGGCGTTCGGGAAAGTTGGGGCGTGGTCGAGCGTGTCTGCAGCCGACGGCGACGGGCACGACTGGTAACATTGATCCAAGGCTCACTGTCTTCTTCGTTCTCCCCGGCGGCCGGAAGAAGTCCTTGGGATTCGCGAATTTCCATGTCCTCGTCCTCCGGGGCCCCGGTAGACGATTGGTGGGCTTTGTCGGCGTCGGCATTGAGCAGCGCGTTCGCCATCTGCAGCGGTGCGGCGGCCGAAGCCTTTGCTAGGCCTCGCCACTAGCGAAGTAGGTTTAGCGGGGCGGCCCCGCTTCGAAACTTGATGTGGCCGTAAAATGCAAAATATAGCACTTACACCCTCAAGTTTGGTGTTGACGTGCTCTGGCTGACTTCAGGCACACGATGATTACGTAAAATCTGGATGCGGAGGTGATTTCGCCGAAAATGTAGCTTCTGTGCGGAGCAGATGTGGAGCCCATCCGACCCGTCGCCACACTTCGTCGTCTTCCCGACCAGCGAGTATGCACTTTACACCACCACCAGGGCAGCCCAAGCACGCGAAATTGTCCGCGCTCGCCTTCTGACCTCTCAAGAGAAGCAACGGCGCTTGTAAGATTGCCAACACAGAGACGTCCACTCTTCGCCTGTTTCTCTGGTACTCTTATGGTCCCCGACTCGTCACGTTGGCCTAACAGAAAAACTCCCTTCTCGGTACGCAGGCCCATATTGAGTACTGTGGGCAGTGACTCCAGTTACCTACGAAATCGCCCCAGACAGTACCAGTGCCTCATCTGCCCCAAATTCCTCTGACGTGCGTTTCGCACGCCTCAAGCCATATTACTCTCCTGTTATCACCAATATTTAGGTGCCCCGGGACGGTGCTTCTACCGCCGGGGGTAATGCATGATACAAGCGTATTGCGTGTTTATTGTGGCCGATGCACGCGGACGCCCCAATGAAGTCGACGAAAGCTCTCTGGCTCTCGAGCTGTCAGCTGAACTGGCCAGCACTGCAGTTACCCCTTGTAAATATACTTTGTAAATAGTCTCCAGTTTCAATCCTTCGTTCGCGTAACAATATTTTATTTAGGAGCTCTAATGGTTGTTCTGAGACTTACATTGCTTCGAATCTATGCTGTGCGCTGTCTGCGGTATCATCGTACTTTGTTATATCACTCGTTGGCGAAGGTCGCCCACGAACCTGACGATGACGCAGTGATGACGAATAAATGACGTCGATGGAACGACTAAGACGATGTCACGACAATGAAATGAGGACTACGACATGACAATTTTAAGTGATGATGATGCTTCAATGACGGCAATGTTTTCCCGCCGGCTTCAGGGCATTGGAATGACGAGTGTATGACGAACCAAGCTGTTAAGAACGGCCAGCTGCAGTGCAAGTTTTGCCAAGCAGTTGGGACTGTGGAGGCAACATTCCGGGAGCGTCGCCGCACACCTCTAGCCACGGCGTGATTAAGTCGACTGTGTGTGAACAACAATACGTGCGTACTCGACTCTCCGTCGCTGGAGCCGAATTTGACGAAGTCGCCATTGTAACTAAACGGGCTCGGCGGACCAACTATTGTTACTGAGCCGCAGGAACACCTACTGACACACCTTCCCACGCGCCGACCAAGATGCCAGACAATGGGCGGCCGGCGGGCGCGCTGCAGTTCGGGGAATAAATGCCCCGGGTCATCTCCCCTACGGTACTTCGTCTCCCCTACGGTGCTTCGTCTCCCCTACGGTGCTTGGACGGCCGTTTCCGTCACCTGGGTATCGGGGGAGGACCCAGTGTTTAAAAACCGCTGTTGTGTCGCTGCTCAGGACACACTCTCTCAAGCAGTCATGTTAGACTGATGTACTTTCTCAAACAGTCACGTTAGAGTGATATAAATACTGTAAATAAACCCATATTCCTCGTTCTCGATGAGAAGCAGTCCTTCCCTTCATCAACGTCCTCAGCGTGGATAACTTGGACGACGGCAGGGGCCAGCTACCTTCTAATTCATGGTCGACTCCAATCTTGACAACGGGTCACGAGCGATGGGATTGAACCCCCAATCATAACAAGGCTTAACGAGCACGACGTGACAACCGGATGACGAAGTTCGAATGACAGTGATGGCACGGCCACCTTGTTACGATGACGGTGATATGATAACAGCAGTAAGGCAGGCAGTAATTGCCTAACGACCCCGGGCCCTATAACGTAAAACTATTCCAATGTGTTTTTATTCTACTCTTGATCATGACGTCCAATTGCCGCAGGGTTGTCTGAACAGACCAATCAAACGCTCTCCTCGGTTATAGGAGGTCACTTTTGCTTGCTTTAAAAGCGAATAACATTGCATACAGTAAGCGGCTTGTCTTATCTAATTTGCTGATAAGTGGCGAGTAGCACGCTCAGGTGGTGAGGGATTCGATGGGGCCGAGCCAGTGCACTGAATTTCGATAACCAGAAGAAGACGGTGGTGCCGGCGCCTGCGAGTGGTCCACTTTCCCTTACTTGGCTTGAGAGGGCTAGTCGAAAATCGCGGCGGCGTGCAACGGAAGGCTAAGAATGCCGCTAAAAAGGATCCTCAGCAAAGAAGAGTTGGCATATCGAGGCCGCAAACGTGCCGAAAGTGCTCGAAAACGCTACACGGCCACGCAAAAAGTTCTGTTGTACCTAAATGAACCCAGGCTCTCCGGCAGGTGCGAGTAGCCAGTGCCTGAACTATCGGCGGCACCCATCTTTTATACCTTTCGGAACGGGGCACCCTACGGCTATTCAGAAGAAAATTAAGTTTTGTTCGGCATATTAATGCATCTTTAACGCGTTCACGTCACCTTGAGGCAGTGAGTTTTCACGGATTTGTGTCATCGCGTGACAGACAGGTGAAGTGAGCCCAGCACGGAAACTTTTGACAAATAGCCGAGGCCTAATGGCGAAAAGGCGTCAAAGCAGAAATAACTATTTTTCCTTTGTTTGGCCCAGTCATGCATAGTCAGTGTGTACGCGTCATATCAAATGAGCAGCTATCGCAGTTTTCGTGACGTCGCGTGACAGACAGGCGAAGGGGGAGTGGTTCAAAAAAGTTTTGACCAATCGCGGAGAGCTGATAGCAGAATTGGAATAGAAAAGTTTGGAATAGCTTTACGTTATAGCGCCCCCCATTGGCTTGACAACGGCGGCATCATGACGATTGATTGAGGACGACAATACCACGATAAAATAACGAAGAAGCAAAGGCGTCCAATGCAACAAAACTCCGCGGAGAAATAAAAGATATCGCGCTAAATTGTTTTAATATATGAGCAAAGCACTCGTTCCCGCCCCTTCCACTCCTGCCGATCACTCCCCTATAGGAGCAACTTAAACGTGCCCCGACGCGTCCAGTAGCCAGTTCGTTACTGTTTGTGCTGGTACGCATGTTCGTCTTCGTTGGTTTTTCACGTTGGCAAACACTACCTTGTCATTACGCATGCCTGATCCAACGTAGTGTTCTGTGTTTGGATGCCTCAAAAACCTAGAGACTAATGATGTTAGTGCCACATGGTATTTTGGTGCAGTTCTTAAGGAGGCCAAAATGCGTCTTGGAACACCAAAATTGTCTTTCCATGCTGGTTTAGAAAAGCAATTGCAAAGCGTATGTAGCTTTTGCAGTGGAGAGGTTATTTAGAAACAATGAGTAGTCGTTCCTATGCAACATTATAACAAACACCGAAAATTACAGCATCCTTTTGTCTCAGTTCTCCCTGTGTACAGCGAAATAGTTATGGTGTTCGAAGGTTCGCTTAGAAACACCTAAGCCGCTTAAGATATACGAAAAACTTGGGTGGTATACGTGGAGACTTCTGAGGTGTTTAAACACATTTGTCGAATATTGCTGCTCTGAACAAGTCCTTTAGATGCAGCAGTCTGGGAACAAAATGTATGTTGCACATCAGTTAGCAATAGCGGAACTCCTTATATTTCAAGGTATTGGCAATTTTCAGTTCAATTTCATGTGATCGCAATGCCGAGACCTACTAAAAATTACACAGCTGGTAGAGTATTAAAGTTACTGGTAACATTAATTGATATGCTATGAAAAAATCGGCTTGAGTAAATGTTCAATGCGGAGTGACAAACAGGTTTTAGGAATTGTAGAGTGCACATATACTTAAGAGAAGATTGCTTTTCAGATTCCGTTATGTATGGTATATGTTCATAATGAAATATGATGATGACCATAGAGGAAAACTTTATTTCGCTTGAAACTTCCCAAGCATATCTGTTACCAGTTATTTCTTTCGTCGACGCACATTTGACACACGCAAAATTCGCCATCAGAGAAGGGAGTCACGACAAAAAAAAAAAAAAGACCCCAGTGTAACGCTGTTGCGTAGGCGAAGCAGGCAGTCAGCATTGCTTTTAGCAGCCGAGAGCAGGGGCACAGCTGCCACCTGCGCTGCCTCGGTCTTATGCTTGTGTGCTACACAACATTTGCGTCATGTGATGGGATTTTCATTGTGTTGACCGTCGCGTTTGATTGCACACTTAGCCTACAGAAGGCCATCTTATTGCGACAGGAATTATATGGACACTCCAGGCGCATTTCCCGCGTGCCCGTGAGGTTCGGTATAAAGTAGAAGGGCGATAAAATCGTCGCCACGCGCTGTGTGCTGTACGTGGGAGTGAAAGCTTGCGGTGGTGAGCTCGTGTTCGCGCCTCAATCTCGCTTACGCAAGGGCCGGAAACGCGAAGGAAGCGCGCCGTCTTGGTCGGAATGGGCGGCGTGTGCTCTGGCAGCGACTGCCTATTTCGCCACCGGGCGCAAGGGGAACTGGCACTCGCAGCTCAATCTCGCGCATGCGCGAGAGGGAGCACAGCGGCGAGGCAGCGCGGGAACAAGGGGGTGTGGCTTCGACTACAGCCGCCCGCGGTCGCAGCGCCCCGTAGCGTGATAGAGATCTGCAGATGGCTCATACCTTTGTACTCGCTATGTGGTAGTCGCTCTCGCTGTGAGCGTTAGACGTTACGAAGGTCACTTCGCTCGCTGCTGCTGTCGCGCTTGTTCACAACAGTGTATTGACAGCGAATTTCCGCGCTCGAGGGTGATGTGTTCATGTTTTGTGGTGCGCGCTGACACCACGCTTGTTAATTCAGTAGGTCAGCGAATGTTTCCAAGTTTATATCGCCGATAAAACTACCATCCTGACTTTGTGTAGCTGTCTGCTAATTTGCTAATGTAGTCGGTGCTTCGCGCTTTCGGCGAAACTGCGACTTCTTCATTAGGCATACAGTCGCCGACAGATCTTTGGACTAGCAGGAGACCACGAAAAGGTGCAAATGATCGGGCATTCTAAAGAAAACCACCTCCAATCAACTTCTCTCAAGGTCGTTGGTCAACGAAGCTGTACATATGTCGCGCTTAATTTAGGGCAACTTGTACTACTACGAACAATGCGTCATTATCACACTGCTTTTCAAAATGATATGAGAGAAGCACACGTTCGAATGCAGTTTTAAGAACCTTTATTTGTTACACTGAAATGACCGCTATAACTGTATCGTGGTCGCAATGATACACAGCAATATTTTCCGTTCGTATTTGAGAAATATTTTTGGCCAAAGTTAAATAGATGGATGACTCGTGTACGGTAGTTGGTTGACTTGGATCGTTGAAGTGACCGAAGTCAAACTTTAGCACGAAGTGGGTGAACCACTGTTTCTGGTTTTGAGAGATGTCTACGTTAAGGTCTCCGACAACGATCACAGGCGAGGGAATGACGGGAAGATACCTTGATCAACCTGTAAGTGCGCGCGTCTCGCCATCAATAACGGCGTTTGATGGCTTTTTTATTCGTGCGCTTTGTACTGATACGAAAGCTCTGCTGTGTGTTCGCTTCATGCCTCTGTCTTGCGGGGGCATGAGCCATTGCCGCCGGCCTTACACTGTCGCCGGGTTTGACTCACCTGGGTTTTCTGTCGAAGTGACGAGCGCGAAAATATCTAGGATCCTCGCCATAGACATCTTCGCCTTAAAAAAAAATAAGTCCCACTTTCGCCCGAGAGGCAAAATATCAGTTGCGATAGCAAATGAGTATACAGCTATATGCAGTAGGAATAGTAGTATTATCGGCGGTATAAACTTGGAAACCATATCGCTTACTAAGTTAACAAGCATGGTGTTAGCGCGCACAGGGAAGCATAAACGTATCATAGTCGTTGACCACGGACACTTGCTGCCACTACGCTGGTGTGAGGAAGCGCGGCAGCAGCATCGAGCGAGGTGAGCTTCGTGCCGTCTGTCGCTTCAACGCAAACTGAGCAGCGAGAAAACAGCACGCGCAGAAGTATGAGGCATCAGCGCACCTAGATTCTGCAGATCGCCTTCACGATAGGGCTCGCGCTGCCACGCAATGCGCAGTTGTCGCCGCAGTACAACTCTGTCCCCTACCCTCGCCTCTCCCCGGGGCCTTGCGCGCGACCAAAGACGGTGCGCTTCCTCCTCGCTTTCCTCTCTTAGGCGCGCGACGTTGAGCCGCGATCGTGGGCTCCTTTCGATTGCGTGCTTTGACTGGCATATAAAGCATACAGCGCGAGGCGACGGTGTTATGGCCCTTGGACTTTATACGGAACGTCACTGCGACGCCGACGGCGCTGACGATGAGGATGGTCAAAATGTGCATGGAATGCCCCTTTAATTGCCATTGAAATAAAAGACATTCGGCAAGTTCAATTTCGTGGCCGTTTAGAAGGGTACGTCAAGCTTGTTCACTGAATTTTGCCCCTTTACGGCTTTCACTAATAAGTACGTATAAGTACTTGCTAGAGCCCGATGGTTGATACAGTAGACGGGTGCTGGGGCGGGGGGGGGGGGGGGGGGCGAGAGGTTGTTATCGCCTGTTGTGCGGAATTGACAAATGAAGATATGTGCGTACGACTTCGCAGTGCACAGAACTGTGCCAGACTGTCATAACAGGAGCGCAGCATTCCAGGTAGGTTGGTAATATATTACTCAAATAATATCACATGACTCGTAACTATTTTGCATGAATGCGCAGTTCGTTTTCATGTAAGCGCATCCGCAGTCTACACTGCTTCACATGTATAAAACCGATTCAGCGGTACAATAAACTTAGTTGAAAGTTTGCGCTTGGTGTATCTTCCCCTCTTACGTCCGTGTCGTTTTTTCTTGCGCAATATTACTTGAGTGCCATAATATACTTGAGTGCCATAATAGACTACGTTGCGCGAAATGAGTGCGAAAGTTGCCGCCTATCACGTGCTTTCGCCGCTCCGTTTGGTAAGCGCACAAATTAATAGTTCGACGTACTTACCAGCAGATCGCCCGTGGATCTTTGTTCCTTCTGTCACCGCTAACACTAGCGCGTTCTCCCGGGTCCGATTGCCGTAAAGGTCAACTGCTCCAAACTTGCCCACCAGGAGATTTCCACTGTGGCTGACCACACGCCACTACGTCGATGATGTTCCGTCACGGCGGTATGAAACATCTACGCCTAACCAGCGTCAGTTCATTGTGAACTGTCGACGAAAGTACGGCTTTATTAGTGGCAGTCATGCGGCATTCTTAAAGCTGTCAAATATTAGTGCCAACGATATGTGGTTCATACGACCACTTGATAGACGGAAAATTTGTGCATGGTTGCCGCTCTCCGATCCCATGTGTGCTAATTCATACCTTAGCTAATTATCGGGGGGGGAGGCACCGTATGTCATGAAAAATAGCGGTTACGGTCATGCATCATAATACGGAGAACTCGATTGTACCATGGCGAAATCCGGAAAATCAGTCGGCGACTGTGTCTGTAAACCGAGCAGCGCAACATGAATTAAACTGGAGTGTCCTTTGATATGAATGCCCGACATTTTTTCAGTCGCAAGATTTAAAAAGAAAATACATTTTAAGAGATACGAGAAAGGCTTTGTGTCAAACGCGCAATAACAACGTCTAGCCTAGCGCAAGGCCACAACAAAGTCACGATGACCAAGCGAGAAAACAAGCTCGGCCTGATAGGCGGGGCGAATTATTAACCCATATGCGATGAGAAGAATGAGCTGTAAAAAAGAACCGTAAGAAAACCCGATATATACGAAAGCAACTGAAACACGACGCCTGACTTTATTAACAAAACGGAGCAGGACAACATGTATTCAAAGCATAAAAAGCATGAAATTTGTAATTCGGAGTGAACGACGAAAAAAAAAAGAAGTAATGGATTGGTTCATTTCCAGAGGAAAGAATGCTGGCCGTTCATCCACCGCAATAAAAAATTAAATAATGTAGTTTTACGTGCCAAAACCACTTTTTGATTATGAGGCACGCCGAAGTGGGGCACTCCGGAAATTTCGACCACCTGGGGTTCTTTAACGTACGTCTAAATCTAAGCACGCGGGTGTGTTCGCATTTCGCCCCCATCGAAATGCAGCAGCCGTGGCGGGGAGATCAATCCCGTGAACTCGTACTTAGCAGCCTACCACCATAGCCACTAAGGAATCACGGCGCGTACGCGCCAATACCAGTTGGTCCATTCGGCATCGGTCCAGTTTCGCTGCGAAATCCACTCGTTAAATTCTGCGTCGGACCAGTTTCCCTGGAACCTCGGCCCTAACAACTCCCGGGCGGACATTATTCGCCGGCAGGTGCCACCACCATCCGCTATGTGGGGCTGGCGGAGTACGCATGTACATTCGGCCGGACATCTGGTGCCCAACATGGTGCTGCACTCACCGCCGCACTCGGCAGTCCCGTATGGCATGCAGAAGCCCAAAGCATCGAAGCCGTCATAGATGCAGGTACACCCGCTTTCACAGTAGGTCTTCAAGAGGGGGCCGCAGCCACCGCCGCATTTGGGTTGCTCCAACATGGGCCAGCAGAGACCCGCGTTGGTTTTGTAGCCGAAGAATCTGAGGCATCTACACCCGGCCTCGCATTCGGTCCCGCTCTCACCCCCGCATACACTTCCACACTTGGCCGAGCCGCGTCCCCGTCTGTATTCCCGGATTTCCAAGGCCAGCACGCCGCACGACCCCGCCAGCAGCAGGACTATCAGGAGACGGCGCCCCGAGGACACGGAGTGAGAAGCCACGGTGTACGGAGACGGAACCCACAAGCTGGTACCAGTCCGGTTAAGCCCTCCTATCAAAACCTGCAGGTGGAAGCGTACAGTGAATTGAGCCACTGAATAAACTAAAGCAGAGACCGGTTGCATGTGTCGCTTCACAGTGAAATGTACTGTGCATTGCTCTCTTTTTTTTTGAATATACATAATTTTGAAAAATGGCCTGTTGCGGAGAGCGGAATTCTTAGTCTTTGAGCTGGTTTACTCGTACAGGCTCATATTACTTTCAGAGAAATGAAAATGAAAAATTGAGTAACTCGGAAAAAGCAGTCAATTTCCTTATTATTTACTTTATGGCACATATTGCAATCCACGAATTGTAGACAACGAGTTCGCAAGGCATAGGGCGACCTTTCAGTGAGACACCAGTTTCAACCAGTTTACAGATCTTCTGAAATTTGCCAAGATAAACATAGATGTTTCAAATACCTTTGTGTTTCAGTGCATAAAAAGGCATTATGTTGAAATATGTGGGCCGAATAACAGAGCATTTTAACGGCAATCTGTCGCCGCTTCTTTCTAACATTGGACTCCTGGGTCTCCCAGGGCAGCTGGGGAGCATACCCAACCTACGTCATGCACTATACGCAGACGATAAGACCTTATGGAAGGGCACGGACTCGCTCGGAGGCCTGCAAGACACCTTGCAACTGGCAGCGGACACGGTAAACAAATATGCAAAGGAGAGCGGGCTTGTCTGCTCGCCTCAAGAGCCAAAGATTCTTTGGTCCAACGGCGTCGCACCAAGAAGGATGAAGATAACATACATATCATCCTAGATGGACCGGTTATAAAGCCCTGCAGGACCCTCAGAATCCTTGGACTACTCATACAAGCTGATGCCGGGGCCGCATTAAGAAAAATGGGGGCCCTAAGCTTATGCGCATGTAGGCCCCCTTTCATTTATACTGACCCCCCCTTCCCCCTGTCACCTGCTACGCTACTGGAAATATGCCGTTTCAATATAATTCCACCAAAATAAAAAGAACGAAGTGCGATCAACGGGATTGTTATTATTGTTATTATTATAAGGAAAGCAACAAAACTTCCTTGAAACGCGTGCTGTTGTAAACACTAACACATATGTTCACTTCGTGCTTAATCTGCATTCTCTTTTCAGCAAAAGTTAGGCTTTATGGAAACGTTTAGTGCACTCAAGACGAACAAGAACGTAGAAAAGACAACACAGCTCAGATGTCGATCCTTCTGAACCTAGGCTTTGTTTGCATCACTAAGTTTAATCCCCTGAGGAGACGCATTTTTGTATCAACAACATCCTTTATTAAAATTCAAGCATCAGACTGCAGTAATCGTTATACACGTTTCTCTATAAATATGCAATACATATGTACAATACTTAAGGCAATACAAACACCATAAAAATGCACTAGAATACAGATGAAAATTACCAACTGTAATTACAAAACACAATTTGAAAATATTTTCGTTAATGGTAACCCAAGAAAGGACGACACCAAATAAACGTGGCACTATCAAAAACAACAAAAATACAGTTCTTTATAAGCACGCTAAATATCACAAGAAGAACAAACAAGAGACGAACAACGAAAATTTGCATGTCTTGAATTACACTGCTCAGCATTTCACTGGCAACGTGGAGGCTGGGAGGCATCACAATGAACTTATTGGAACTATTCATGTATAGCGCAAACAGTCCTCTTTTAAAATGGCATCTTTCGCACCTTCACTTTGGCGAAATCAGATATAGTCTTTTCGAAGGATAGATCACGGAGGAGGTCACTTTGAATGGACATGATAGCAAGCGAGTTCACCATGTCGTCAAGGAGGCTCGAACGAAGGCGAATTTTTATCAGCCACAACTTGGAAAACAATCATTCCGTCTCACAGTTTGCCACGGCTATGCTTAAGTACATTCGCAAAGCAATAGAAAGGTTCGGAAACACATCAATAGGCTTTCTTTTGTGCAGCAACTTCATTATTCCCAGGGGAGTCGTGTCCTGGCACACAGAGTTGTGCAGAAAGTTCGCAAACTGAACGACTCAGCGGAAAACGCTGGCTCCAAATAATTTTTGTAGGTTTTCACCAACTTCTCAGCCTGTTGTGCCAGAGAGACCTCGTCCCAACTAACTTATGTCAGCAATTTTAAGAATACGAACCTATCGCAGGGTTCAGTGTATGCAGCCTTTCGCACTCTCAAAGCAGAGCCTAGACTGTCAAGTACAGCACTGTAGGTATCTACGATAAACTTTTTTCTACCTTGTAGCCCACAATCGCTTTTTCCGTCGGAGTGCTTGCTCAAAACGATACGTTTGCCCTCACCCTGACAACATTGCTTGGTACTTAGCGGGCGTGCTCTCTTTTCGAAGGTATCAAAGAGAGGTCGCAAAGAATTAACAAAGCCTTCTAGAGAGCTCAGCAGGTCTACAGCAGTTGAAGTGTCTAGGCCTGGTTTCTGAAGTGCTACGCTCGTTTTGTGAGAGCTCTCCAAGATTTCATTCCATAAAATCGCCACGAATGCAGTCTCTAGTTGTTTCATTTTCTTGAAGAGACATTGCGCTTAGTTCCTAGTGCTACTGTTTTCTTCCTCGTTCTTTGATATAGCTTCAAGGCAACACAATACTGCATTGAATTTTTTCAGAATGGCCTTATATGATTGAGCGTGTCTTGACCACCTGGTCTCAGAGAGACTTTTCAAAACAAGCTGCTGGCCAGTTCCGCCCATGCTGTCTAAAAGATACCTCCATCAATTTGGTGAGGCAGCAAAGAACACATACAGTCTCTGAATTACAGTGAAGAATTTGACTGCCTCAAGGCAACTGTCAACGCTACACGCGCCAACCAAGGGAATGACCAGCACAAGGGACGTAGAATGCCAATTCGTTCAGGTGTTTGATTTGAGCTTGCGGTCTCTTATATTTTCCTGACATATTACTCCCATTATCATAAGCTTGGCCCCTACAATCATAAATTGAGATGCCATTGGTCGTCAAGAGGGACATCACGGTACCGAAAAGATAAAAGCCGGTATGTGATTCAATTGGAACAAATCCAAGAAAGCGTTCGTACACTTTCCCATTTAAATAGTATCGTAAAACAACTGACAGCTGATCAACTTGAGTAAGGTCTGGAGTCAAATCAGCAATTAAAGAGAAGTATTTTGCACGTTTCACTTCGTCAACGAGACGTTCCTTGACAGCCTTTGCCATGTGCTTGATAAATTCATCAGAAATGGTTTTTGACAGATACGATGGGTGAACTTTTCATTTGTTCCGGTAGCGTTTGATGTGCTCCTCTAGATATGGATCAAACTTGGCAGTGGGCTCAAGCACTCCCATATAATTGCCATTTCTCGGTGAACCAAAAATCTCCCCACTGCCCCTAAACGCTAGGTTGCGCTCAGCTGGAAGCTTAACTACAACGACTATGCGCTTCAACATTTCTGTCCAGTAAGCGGTCTCAGTGACAAGATGCTTAACCAGCTCCTTGTCGATTGTGCCGCTCGAGTTAGAGAGGGATAGCCATGCTGCCACGTACTTCCGGTGGTCGACGCTATTTTCATGTGAGAAACCTTGTCTTCTGCTCTTTTCTAATCAGAAAAGCGGTGCGTAGTGAAAGCACTTGGGTTGCTTGAAATCGAAAATAGTTTGCACATGAAACAGTAAACGGAACCTTCGGACTCCGAGTATATTAACAAGTGTCGCTCGTACGCCTCCCCATTTATAGTCTTTTGCACGAAAAGATGAGGTGACATATAGCGATTCTGAGTTTTGTTTTGCCTTTCGGAAGACGGAAAATTTTCTGCCCGATTTCGAAAATACAATAGGCCTTTTTCAAGGCATACACTCCGAAAGCTGTCAGTAATACCGTCCGGTCACTTAGCAGGGTCACTTCGGAGAATCTCGCAACGTACCTCTTGCTGCGGGGGTGTATGTACTTTGTTGCCGCAACGATTAGCCGTCTGATTCGTCCTCTGGAGGCACACTTTGTGGGTGGGAACATGATTATTTGAAGCGAAACTGTGCTGTTTTCTGGCGCTCGTCAGTAGAAGGAGGCTCATCGGGGAGTTTTGGCACCGGTTGATCAGCAGTAGTATAAATCGGGCGTGGCGGACCGGACATCTGGAGCTCTGGGGCAGGGGCCCGGCCGAGTAGCATAACCGTTGCTGACTCAGGAAAAGGACAGGGATCGGAAAGCGTCGGTTGCTGGGAAATATGGACGACCGAGGTTGGCACCGTTTTCACAGGATCCAGACAACCAAGATGAGTCAAACCTTGCTTCTTGCCAGGAAACCAAGGTGATGTCAGTTGGCAAGTCCTCCACAGAAGCACAGTCGGTACTATTGGGAGTTGGACACGGACTCTGGGTAGAGCGATCATACTGTTCCGCGGAAGCTGCATTCAGTAGGTGCTTTGCCATCTTTGGTAGCTTCTTTTCACGCTCTTCTCTTTCTAACTTCGTCTTTCATTTAGACGCACAACTTTGATGCTTCCGGCTGAGCATTTTCGCATGAATGGATGCTAATTGTTCACCGGGCACTTCGTCAGTCCGACGCGACCGCAGTGTGTCCAACGGTGGTCGCCCCGATGACTGGCGCACGCTGCCTGGATGGTGCGTGGTTGGCCGGGAATGGTGCGTCCCCCGGGAGCTCCTTAACAGGCGGGCTTATGCAAGCTTAACCGGCAGCTCGGGGCTGAATCGCAGCCTGCGATCAACTTCCTTTCATAGACGTAGAAATTCCCTCCTTCTCCGTACAAATTCTCTCCTCCCGTTCCGGTCTCGTCTTCCTATTGGCTAGGAGCAATCGTCTGTTTGGGGAGGTTCTCAATTTTCTTTTGCCCCGTTGAAGCCGAGAGCGAGAACGAAGGGGAGAGGGTGACTCCTAGCGCAGGCGAAGTTACGCGCCCTCCGTCGCCTCTGAGTCATCTTTTTCGGCATCTTTCTGGAAAGTTTGGCGGCCAGTCTCACCTTTTTTCGTCGAGCGTGCGCGAGGGTGCGCAGCCACTAGGCAGGAATGTGACGTGGAATCAGGCCTTTGGGTCCAGCTCTCCAACTTGCCCCTTCACTCTTCCACAACCCTAGCCTGAACAGTGAACATTCCATGCCCTACGGCACGTGGACAGAAGCACGAGTGACGTCTTCTTTCATTTCCTGCCTATATTCTGCCATTAGACATCATCATCTGCTATCGGACTCATCCTCACTCGCCCAAATTACCATCACCGTAAAGTCGAATGTCATGCACTGTTGGCTACTGCAGCACATCCTTTTTATGAGAAGGACAACGGCTGAACTATTTGAGAGGTGGAGGGTGGCATGAGTGTGACGAAGGGCAAGGGAGATTTAGGTCCTCATCCCACATCACATGTTTTAGGTGTTTCTTCCTTGCTCCTCCTTTCCAGTCAGCACTGGACAGACGGACTGACAGGAAACCACGAAAACTCGCCGAAGCAAACGCACCGCGCTTCGTGAGAAAGAGGGCCCCGCCGAGGTGGCGGGGGATTCCTGTTTTTACAGCTTGACAAGCTCTCCCCAAATGATAAGGCTAAACGCATGCTGTTACATTAGGCGGGGGCCCCGTCTGCTCGTTCTGGTTTGCTCGCTTTGTACATGTCGCTCGTAGTTCCGTTGCCCATGGTTCCATATACTAAGCAGGTTAAAATAAATGGGCCCCCTTCTCCTACTGTCCGAGGTGAGGCCCTGGGCTGCAGCCCCCTTAGCCCACCCCCTAATCCAGCGCTGGTTGATTCACTATGCGACCTGATGCTCCAACGCCTCGACAGGACGACGCAGCATGTCTTAAAAATAATTCATAGCATAACAAACAGACACCGATGCATGAAAGGCAATGACACCATCCACCTCATTCGAGCCTCTAGCCTCTCTAGAGTGACGTCGGCAGCGCCGTACGTGGTACCAGCAAAAATCGACAAACTAAGCACAGTCATTCGAAAATCCACAAAGCAAAAAATAAGCCCTTGGTCTCCCTATGAGAAAGTCCGCAGACAGCCTTCTCCGTGTGGGTCTCTATAACGCGATTGAAGAAATAATGCAGGGCCACTTCTCCAGACCGGAACAGGACAGCAATTTCATAAACAAGTCAAGTGGAACTCCCCTGCAGATGCTAAATCCCGGACAAATTCCAGAAGATTGGCGACATCCCTCACCAAATGATATGCTCCCTGCCTATCACCAAGGGCAGCTCGAAGGAAGAGCTAAGGCGGCGGGCAGGACTTGCGGGCCTCTCCAGGAGGTAGTTTACACAGATGCAGGCGCATACTGTGGCAGAAGAGCTATAGCAGTCGGGGTGACGACAAAGACGGATCTCCTCGTCAGCGCCACCATACCAGATGGAACAACACAGAAAGCAGAGGAATTAGCACTAGCATTAGCCCTCACACAGACTACGGCAACAGTCATTATAACTGGTTTCCATGAAGTGCGCAGGAGCTTTACGTCGGGCTGGGTGGCACTCTGCCCTCCATAGATCCCAAGGCGAGGGAAAACGTTCGACCAGTCATCGTAGCCGAGCCAACTTTTAGCGGGAGGACTTACACACACGCTTCTGCACATGTTTCACGGTCCCCACCGAGGCGAGACGGTCTTCGCAGATCTCGGGGCTTACGTCTGGAAAGGTGCGTGGTACGGAGCCGCCAAATGCGTTCCTTAGGGGACTCCCCCGCTCACGGCAGACCAGATCGGCAGTGGCGTGTTCAGAAACAAAGCCTGGTTCGTCGGTCTCATATCGGCAATCCCGCGACGAAGAGTCGCGGACGCGGCGTATTGTCCTCCGCACACAGTACACTTAGTGGCGCCGTTTGGCGAGAGGATGGCGGCGGCTTTCCTGAAAATGTAGACACCGCTGTCACACCTGGCTGGCAAAACTTTGCATGTTAGCACCTCAGCAAGCCGTTCTTAACAGCGCCTTCATGGCCCGGAAAATGTCGACTGTCCAGCACTGACAACCGCTGGGCAGGAAGAGAGCGGCTGGTGGCCAGGGGGTGATGCCTTGGCTCGCAGCGACCACTTGTGTAATGATGCCACCGCCCAAAAAAATCCAAGGACAGGCAACTGCAAACCGAACGCCACAACATGGCTCTGCGCCGAGATGACGTACCTGGATCCCACTTTAGACCCGCTATATAGGCTTCCAAAAGAGAAAAATATAAGTGCAGAAACAAAAAATGCTGCATTACGCTGTGCCAATTTTTGAACTAATATCGTGCTGACAAATTGAACAATCATGGAGGGAACCCTGCTAAATGAGAGGGGATCTTCTTGGTTTAACAAAATTAACAAAACAACCCTAAAATTTAGGCGGACCCTTAAACGCAGAGTTCAAATTAGCCTTCTCAAACCATCCGCATTGCTATGCAACTTTCCCTTCTTATATCTAACAAAGAAGTTGTACTCTTCGAGAGTGAGGCTCCATCGGAGCAAGCGGCCATTTTTGTGGGACATTTGATTGAGCCACGTCAGAGGACAGTGGTCGGTCTCGAAGATGAACTTCGCTCCATACAAGTAACACGACAACTTCTGGGAGCCAAAACTAAACAAGCGCATTCCGTCTCTGAAGCGCTGTAGGCTTCCTCTCTTACATTTAGTTTACGGCTGGCATAGAGGATAGGATGCTCCTCGTTATCGTCGCCGACCTGACTAAGTACCACGCCCTACCTCTGCCGCTTGCGTCGCATTGAACTATGAATTCCTTTTTGTAGTCTGGCGCACGAAGCGCAGGACCAGAAACCAATAGCGTTTTCAAACTTTGGAAAGCGTTCTCTTTGTCTTTATCCCAGTGTACGTTACTCGGTACTCCCTGTCGGAGGGTGTCCGGTAAAGGATTAGCCATTTGCGAGTAATTCGGAATGTACCGTTGATAGTACCCCGCAAGTCCCAAAAATGAACGAAGGTCTGTTTTCATGCGCGGCTAAGAAAATTGTCCAATCGTAGCTATCTTCAGCTCGGCCGGCCGTCTCGTGCCCTGGCCAACAACATGGCCCAGATAAGCAACCTGCGAACAACCATATCTACACTTTTCCGCTTTCATCGTTAAGCCGGCTTCCCTCAACCGTGAGAACACCTGTTTGAGGTGTTGTTCCCAGCTGTCCGAAAAAATTGCTACATCATCAAGATATGGGAAGGCGAACTCCTGCAAGTCATTTAGGACAATATCCATTAATTTAGAGAAGCTAAACGGCGCGTTCTTCAGGCCGAAGCTGAGTGTGAGAGGGCGAGAAGTGCGTACAGGTGAAATGAATGCGGCATAGCGGCTGGTACTTTTTGAAAGAACTTGCCAGTACCCCCGAACTGGATCCATAGTTGAAATATAGTTAGCAGCGCCAGCTTTTTCAATTCGTTCCTCAATGTTGGGCATCGTGTACAGCTGATCCCTAGTGATGGCATTTAACTTCCTGTAGTCAACACACGGATGAGGGTCCTTGTTAGGGGTTTCTATCAGTATTAGCGGTGACGTGTAGTCACTCTCAGCGGGCTCAATAACTCCCAACTCTAGCATGCGCTGTATCTCTGCCTCCATAATCTCTCTCTGTCTTGGAGACACCCTGTTACTGGTTCGGTTGATGTCAGCTCTATTTCATGCGTTATTAGTTCGGTTCTACCTGGCCGATCGCTGAACCTGTCGATATAATACCCTAACCCCTCTTTTAGCTCATCTAGCTGCTCGGGTCATAGAGCGTGCGAGATTACCGAGTGTTCTACTTCTTCTTCTAGGCCGATTTCGAAGTTGGAGGTCGCCCTATACTCCTTAAACTTGGTACTAGTGCCATCGTGCTCTTTGATGGCATAGTTAACGACTCCGCTGCGCTCTACATACGGCTGCAGCAAGTTGCAGTGATATATCCTCACCTCCTTCCTGCGACAGGGCATTTTCAGAGCATAGTTAGTATCTGAAAGTTTGTGCAACACTTTAACGGGCCCGTCCCAGTGAACTTCAAGCTTGTTCTTTTTCGAAGGCTTGAGGATCATTACCTGGTCTCCGGCGTTAAACGTACGAAGCCTCGCATTCTTGTCTAAACAGAATTTGGCGTTCTTTTGAGCTACTCCCATGTTCTTTTCGACTAGTTCTTGTGTTACGCTTAGCCGTTCCAGCAGATTTAGCACGCATTCCACCACTGTTGGACTCTCTCCTCTTTCCTCCCACATCTCTCTTAATATTCTTAGTGGAGAACGAGTGTCCTCCCATACACTAGTTCCGCTGGCGAGAACCCTGCCGCTTCATGTGGAACCATTCGCAAAGCAAACAAAGTTGCCGGCAGACAGTTCTCCCAGTCTTCCTTGTGCTCGTAACAGAGCGCACGCAAAACTCGCATAAGTACTGAATGCCACATCTCTACACTGTTTGACTGAGTGTGATAGACGGAACTGTGTATCAACTTTACCCCGCACTTTTTCAAGAATGTGAAAGTCAGTGCGCTCGTGAATACTGACCCTTGATCTGCCTGAATTTCGGCTGGAAACCCAACTCCTGCAAATACTGTAAAAAGCGCGTCTATTGCTTCCATGGAGCTGCGCTCATTCAGAGGGATTGCTTCTGGAAACTTTGTAGCCGGACACAGCATGGTTAACAAGTACCTGTAACCCGATTCTGTTTTTGTTAGAGGGCCTACCGTGTCTATCGCAAGTCGTCTGAAAGGTTCTGTTATTAAGGACACTACCTTTAGCGGAGCTGTCCATATGTCTCCTGGTTTACCCGAGTGCTGGCAGGCGTCGCATGATCTTACAAAGTTTTCTGCGTCTTTGAAACAGCCAGGCCAGTAGTATTCCATAAGCAATCTTTCCTTTGACTTGTTTATGCCTAGGTGACCGGACCCCTCATTTCCATGACAGAGACTCAAAAGGTCCTCCCTGTACTTAGTGGGTAAGACTAACTGATCTAGAATCCTACCCTTTCGATCTCTGTAGTGCCGATAGAACAATCCTCCTCTCTCTTGTATCGTCACGTTGCGCCTAGCAATGCCTTCTTTAGCTGTGTGGTGTAATTTAGCTAAGCTGTCATCATTCTTTTGCTCAGCTGCCAGTGACTCTCTGTCCACACGTAAGAGCTGATCAAAGTTTTTTGAGGCCGGTGATAGTAACGACCGTGTCTCACTTGCGAGTGCATCAGTGCGCTCTTCCTGCAGGGGTGAACTTTGACACCCTAGTGATACGCTCTCGTTGAGCTGGTCAGCTGGTAGCCTTTCCTCAACAGTTTTTTTTGTCCCTCGGGCCTAGCTCGGATTCCCGTATTGAAGTTATCTTTTTTCCTGCTTCCGCTGGAGCAGCTTGTGCATTTTCAGGCGAAAGCGACGCGATTTTTCGAGCTTGGCCTCCGGTCAATGCCTCCCAGTTTAAGCCTTTGTCACGCAGTCACAGATTCGAAAAGAATGTAAGGGTACTGCAGTGAGAAAAATTTGGAAACTGCAGCCTCGGTCACTAGCTCCCCGAATGGTCCACTGATTTTGACTTTGGCCATGGGCAGACACACGCTGTGTTCTTCTACAACTTGTTTGATTCATGCTACTTCTCCAGTGAAGGCATCAACCATCACGTAAGACGGATGGCCAATGTCTATCGTGGCGGCACTGTCTCTTAGCACCCGATATGGTTTGCCATTAACTTGCAGGTTGTGAAGATAGGGGCTTAAAAGTTCCATACTCTCGTCCTTTTCATCTACGTAGGAAAAAACTACGCTAGGCTTTCCGCAGTTCACAGAGATATGTCCCACTCTGTGGCACTTATAGCGGCGGATCGGTCTAAAAGATTGGAATTTTCTTTTTTGCTCTTTATGTACGGTTTCCCCGTTAGGTTTCTCCTCGCTCTTTTCTGCGGGCTTTTCCTCCACGTCAACAGGCTCCGGTCGTCTAGTCTGCGAACCCCTTTTGAACGGAAATGGCTTCCGCGGTCCATTTCGACTGTCCCAATTACCGTCCTCGGCGTTCAGCTTTCTGCGCGTTGCGTATTCTTCGGCTAATTCCGCCGCCCTTTCCATAATGTTTGCATTTCCTCTGTCTTCCACCCACACCTTTACTTACAGCTTGGGGGATGCTTTTGTAAAACTGCTCTAGACACATGTATTCAATGATAGTGTCTCTGCTCTCGTACGCTTCCGCACTTTTCAACCACTCGACTAGGTTTGCCTTTGAGCTATATGCAAACTCCGGATACCTCTCGCTATATTTCTTGCCTGTGCTTCTAAACCTTTGCCGAAAAGCTTCGGCTGAAAGGCGGTATTTCTTCAGGAGGCTAGCCTTAATTTTCGCATAATCGTATGCATCCTGTGCACTGAGTCTGGCAATTACTTCGGCTGCCTCACATGGCAACATAGACAGCAACCGCTGTGGCCATGTACTCGGACCGAAGTTAATCTTCTCGCAAGTCCTTTCATAATTGCTTAGGAACAAGGCTATGTCGGTTCCGACCTCAAATGGCTGTAATAGCCTGTCCATGCAGTATGATTCTACCTCACTTGATCGTCCCAGAGCCCCTTCACTTCCGTGAGACAACTCCAAATATTTGCTTTCAAGGTCAAGTTGCATTTTTGTTAACTCGCGATCTTTATCGCATTCCTCTTTTTCTCGGTCCAGTTCTTCTCTGTCCCGTTCTTCTCTCTCTCCGTCCCGTTTCTCTCTTTTTTTCGGAAGTTCCAATCGCATTTCAATTTCTTCCTCACTGGCCTGTTCGGAAATTAGCTCCAATAATTCCGATTTTAGATTTTCCTTGCGTATATCTAGGCCCAGTTCCTCACCAACAATTAACAATTCGTCTCAGCAGTGTCCCTAACTCCGCGATTGCTGCACAATTGCCTTGGCCCTGCTCGCTAAACCTACCTAGGAAAACACAACCTAGCTAACGATCAACAATCTAGCTTGCCTACTGTTCTAAACAGAACAACTACAAAATGAAGCCTAGAGAGTCAAAGCAAGAACCAAGCACTCACCGCAGACACAGCACCACGTCGAAAAGTCCGTCTCACCGCTGTCAGCCAGTTGTAAGGGTTGGGAGGTCAATCCCACCGCTCGTAACCAGTTGTCAAGATTGGAGTCGGACATGAATTAGATGGTAGCTGGCCCATGCCGTCGTCCAACTTATCCACGCTGAGAGCGTTGTTGAAGGGAAGGACTGCTTCTCATCGAGATTTAGGAATATGGGTTTATATCCAGTATCTATATAAAGACATTGCAGTTCATCAGTCTAGCATGACTGCGAGAGAAAGTACACTAAGCAGCCGCACAACAGCTGTTATAAACACTCTGTCCTCCCTAGATCCCAAGGTGAGGGAAAACGTTCGACCAGCCATCGTAGCCAAGCCGCCTTTTAGCGGGAGGGCTTACACACACACACCTCCGCACAGGTTTCACGGTCACTACCGAGGCGAGACCGTCTTCGCAGAACTCGGGGCTTACGTCTGGAAAGGTGCGTGGTACGGAGCCGCCAAATGAGTTCCTTAGGGGACTCCCCCGCTCAGGGCAGACCAGATCGACGGTGGCGTGTTCAGAAACAAAGCCTGGTTCGTCGAACTCCCCTCGGCAATCCCGCGACGAAGAGTCGCGGACGTGGCGTATTGTCCTCCGTACTCAGTAGACTTTGTGGCGCCGTTTGGCGAGAGGCAGGCGGCGGCTTTCCAGAAAATGTAGACGCCGCTGTCGCACCTGGCTGGCAAAACTTTGCATGTTGGCACCTCCGCAGGCCAGTTTTAACAGCCTTGACCTGCCTTAAGGAGAATAATTCCGCCCCAACTTGCTCGAATCCAGACGTTTGTTCATATATATCTTCGTCACCTAACTTCTTTTCTCAAAGTGTTCCCCTAGACCCTTCGATGTTTCCTTCGCTCATCGTTGAAGTCACATGCAATGCCAGATTACTTACTTTCGCCATAAAAGGGGCCTACGTTCCACCGTCGGTCGCACCCCCAGTTGAACTTTTATAGTCTTCTCGCCACCATGCTCTGCTCCTTTGCCGCCTCCTGAGATTTGAGTCCTGGAGGCAAATCCGTTTGCTGAAAGACTGCCTGCTTGTAGCCTGTGACAAGTAGCCCTTCCCCTCCCCCCTCGCGTGGACAATCCCTCGCCAGGTTTCGTGAAGAACTTCAGACGGTGACACAGGCGTCGGAATTCTTTTCGAAAAAAAAAAAACTCTTCCAGAACTACTGAAGAACTGAGCTTCTGAAAAGCGTAATAGTAGAGCGAAGAAAATAAGTGATACCGACGTGCCCAAGTTTGTAGAAGACGTCCTTAGCTTGAGTCCCAAGCTCTGTATTGCCCTGAGGCCATTCAATACTGTGCTTCTCGCATTGGGGCGACCACAGCCAGAAAAGCCACCCCACCTGAATCGGATCGCATTATCTGGGGCAGCGTTGATGGTCCCCCACAAATGTTGATGAGGGTCAAATAGCGTGCCGTTTTTGAGGTGGTGACAGTACTAAAAGAAAGAAAGCTAAACATATTCAATTGGACAAAGAGGGAGGCTTTGTCATGCTCACGTTTGATGTCTACTGCAAAAAAGCGGATTACGCTATCAACGAAACCTTTGTTCCAGCCAAAAGGTTTCTCTCGAGCAAGACGAAGAAGAAAGTGCTCGAGCTTTGCGAGGCTGCGGGCTCATCAGAGCTCGCCTACTCTGCGAAATGTACTAAATTTCTGCGCCTCACCGCCTCTTCACTGTAAAAACCCGCAAGGACTCCCTCCCGTTTCGAGTGTTGGTGACGGAGAGAGGAACTTGGCAGCAGTGTGTGGGGACTTTCCTTTAACAAGGCCTCTCGCTGCTGAACGTCAACAACCCGTTTGTCGTGAAAGGGCCAGGTGAGGTATCTGAATTCCTCGAGGCCTCTTGTCAACCTTCCATATACGAATTTTCCGTAGGCATCAAGGAGCTCTATTATTCCTTGCCGCACGCTGCGCCCGCGGAAGTAGTTCAGGCTGGAATTGACGACTATGGGGCTATTCGTTTCTACAACACTGTCATCTCCCGAATTAACAAATTTATTGACGTATTAGCCTTATATGTAGCGTCCACAGTTGTTAATCACAACGGGAAGTTCTTCGTGCAAAAGGCCGGCATATACATTGGGTCACCTCTCGCAGCAGTGTGAATTCACGTTCTGCTAGCCGAGTTTGACAGAAACCTTGAAAACAGCGGGCTCCCCTTTGTGGTCAAAATCTTCCGCTTCGTCGCCGATTACCTCGTCATCTTCAATGGGACTGCAGGAGATGCCACACACAAAATAGAATTGTTTTTACAATTCTGCTTAGCGTTACCTGGTCTAACTCTCACCTGGGAAATCCCTGGTAATGATCACATCCGCTTTCTTGATATGGATTTGCATTTCGCCCAAAGCATGCCATCTGGATGTACACCCCGAGGTCGAAAAAACGCCTTCTTTCATTTGACTCCACCCACTCCAAGTATCTGAAACGTGCGGTTGCACTCATCGCTATGGAAAAGGCACTTACACGGTCAAGCCCACCTAGAATGGCACAGAGCCTTGCTTCGCAAGTCAAGCAATTTGAAGAAGCAAGTTTCCGTAATTTTTAATAGACCTTGCGCAATACCTGCTGCATCAACTACAAAGAAACAGTGTTGCACTACCAAAATATAACGACAGGAAAAAAAAAACACTGTCATCCCGTATGTGCACCTAGGATCAGATAGAATCAAGAAGGCTGGGGGACGCACCGTAGTTAGGGTTATATTTTCGGCCCCCAATTAACTCGGTAGGTTGTGCAAGCGCGTGAATGTGAGTGGTGAATGACCCAAATCCTGCAGCATGAATCACGTCGGAGGCTATCTGACATGCAAGCGTGGTGTCATTTGCAAAAATACTTCTGTTTTGTGGACGTGTTTACATAGGCCAGACAGGCCGGATGTATGAATGACCGCCTGCGCGAGCACGACATCAAATGAAATCATACATTGGGCAGCAGTATGGCATTGCACTGCGCCACAGGTACACATGACTGTTCCCTGCTTTTAGACGAGACTGTCATAATCGAAAGATATAGACATAGTTCGCCCGAGAATTTCTCGAAGCATCATGCGTCGAATGGCTTAGTCCCTAATTGCGTAAGCGCCCTTTCCTTGTTGCTGTCGAAAAAAGAACTTTGTTATTCACAACACTAAGAGTTGGAGAGCACCACACTTTGTTATCAATCGTCCTTGCTCCCCTCCCCTCTTTTTTCCCCTTTCCTGACCGACTAGCCTTTGGTGCCCGGAGTGTGCAGCTGTTTCAGTGTCCTATACTATTTTGTTCGCACCTAGATTATAGCGCTTCTTAGCTTTTTATTCTCATCATTTTATTCTTTGATGACCCCTTGGCTAACATCTTTTACCCATTCATGTTTTCATAGTGTAATCACAGCGTTCTGCAGGCACGTGTAGGCATGAACGTGCGTGATGGGGCATCATCTCACATAGTTAGCTATTCAGTGAATTATCATTTGTTGTGGCGCATGCGCCATGACTTGAATGGTGAATGTATATGTACCGGGATTCTTGCAAATAAAATCAGTTTGAAGTAGCGCCTTGTCTCTTCTTTCCCCCGTTCGTGTCTTTGTGCGCTTCAGCTACCTTAAGGTAAATTTTAAAAAAACTGTTTTGAAATAATATGTTCAGGCAGCTTTGGGCAACTATTAGCAATCGAGACAGGGCGATAATTTGATAAATGGTCCAGACCGCCGTTTTTGAGTACAGGAATCACTTTAGCTTGCTTCCACACCTTGGGGAAAGAACCGCTATGAAGCGAAGAGCGAAAAATTAATGTGAGGTATTTTGAATTCCTTTCGGCGTACCGGCACAGAAACTAACTTGGAATGCCAAGAGGCCCGGGCCATTTTTTAGGTTCAAGTTTAGCAAGAGGTTGAGTTCACCTTGTTCGGTAATTTCCACGTCTGAATAGGGGGGCTATCACATATAACAGAGTGTCATAATATTTTGTGAACATACATGCAAAATATGCGTTCAAACTCTCAGCGGCTGCATATTTCTTAGACAGTGCCATTCAGCGATCATTCAACGATGGGTTGATATATACACGAAATTTGTCAGGTGCCTCTCTTACAAGTCTCGGGATTGTAATGCCGAATAACTCTTGTTTAGATTCTTTCAGGAGTTTGAGTTCTTTACCGAGACGTCAAATGGAGGATCGAAGTTGAGTTCTACAATTAATCTTAAAGTTCCTAGTTTTCCGTTTTAGTTGTCTTTTCTCAGGTATAATGTGTCTCTACTTATCCGAGGATTTCTACTACTAGTTCTCTTAATACGCTTACATATCTACTGTTGTATACAAGAGGTGACTAAATTAAAGAAAGCACTCCCAGAGACAGTCTGGGCACTCGTTAAGCTGACAAAGTTCAGAAAATGTCTCAAAAGAGTCTTCGAAAAATGTTAGTGCCCAACGTCAATAGCGCAAGCATAGTTTAAAACGACATTCATGAGAGGAAGGCGCGTGGTGAGGGGGGAAAGGTGTAAAGACGACACTACTAGCTTATGGTCAGAGATACCACACTGGCTTCAGTCAAATAGAAAAGGCATCATGTGACTCTACATAAAACTAAGGTAGTGGATAAATGAAGGACGTACACTGATTCTTGTATCGTCGCCCAACACCTGGCTTAAACTAAAGCACAAATCATGTCCTAGGACTTGTTCATAACTTAGAATTTCTGTTTTTCCAGGAGAGCAATCATTTCAGCTTATTCCAGATAGGTTGAAGTCCCTTACGAGTATAATATCACCATATCGCGTATTGTAATCCAGAAAGTGTCGCAGACCTAAAAGAACTTAAACTGGTGAATTTGGTGGTGTATAAAGCCACCAATGCGGACGGCGTGGTTATCTAAAATTGTCTTGGGGCAAGCCTCAGTGTCAACAGGAGCAAGGATTATAGCAAAATTGATATTATTGCGAATCATTACCGCAACCCCACAACATTTACTATCCCGATCTTTCCTAAACATTACATAAGAATTTGGTGTATCTTCGCTGTATATAATATATTTATGAAGCCATGTCTCGGAAATCACTGTACTGTCTAGTTCATGTTCTAGAATAATTGCTTCGATATCTTCGACCTTATTTAGCATGTGCTTTGCATTCACATTCAATATATTTAAGTTTTTGCTTTCCAAAGTTCACTCAGAATCATTCTATGGGAGTGCAGTACACTCGTATCGCTTATTCGTGTGTCGATGCTCTGCATAAAGAACGTTGTTGACTCTAATTTTATCGTGTAAATGCCTAACTTTGGCTCCCCTTATCCTTTTCTTCTGCGGAGAAGCCCATAGACTATTACGTATTTATACGATTATGCAGGCGAGTCGAGCGCCAAGCGGTAAGTTTTAACGTTTGTTATCCGCTAAAAAGCTGTAGAGAAAGATAAATACGCACATGTGCCAATACTGCGCCTAATGTGACGACCTTTTGTCTGGTTTCAGGTGCGTTACTTCTTTTGCGTCCATTACGCGGTGGCAACAAGCCCGACAGTGCAACTTCGCGTCAAAACTACGTAGGGCCTAAAACTGTCTGAACGCACCTGTTCAGAAACAAGCAGCGGCACATCGTTCCGTGGTGGCGTCATTTGGATAGAGGATGCACTGGGAAGCTCTTGTACGCACGGCTGCGAAAACGTTCTGTGAAAATTTCGCATTTTTATATCATTTTCAAAACAATATATTGCCCTCAGTAGGCCGCAAAAGATGAAGCAAAATAAAGTGGGAGAGTGAACATGCTGTAAACCCAGCTGTGATATGAATATGAAAAAAAAAATACAGCGGCGTCTCCTTTGCAACTATGAACAAGTGGTCACTTAACGAGTTGCCGTAAAGGGTTTATTGTTACACGCACGATCATAAAGCGTTGCGTGGGCACATAGTCGCATCTTTTGGCATTTGAAACCTAATATTGGGATACAAACTGCCGCGTAGAACGAAATCGCGTCAGACGTTTTCAGACTTGTTATAGAAGAAAATGCGTGATCGAAGCCGTCAATGTAATGAACAGTCTCTTTGAGTGGATGCTGCCTCCTTTATTCATTTGTGGTTACGTTAATATATCGAAACTTCATGCGCCTGTTGCGTTTATCAATGGCGCGTACTAGGTGGTCGTGAGTGCAGCGCATAAAGCAAATTAGGAACGAACGCTTCGCAAACATCTCCCGCAATGCACAAACATCTCAATACTGCGACCGCACGTCGAAAGCCACTCTTTCCACATTGAAACAAAAGAACTAAATTAGGGGGTTTTAACTTCCCAAAACCACGATCTGATTATGAGGCACGTCGTAGTAGTGCACTTTGAAATAAATTGGAGCTCCTCGCGTTCTTTGACGTGCACCTAAATCTAAGTACACGGGTGCCTTCGTATTAGGTTCCTATTGACATGCGGCCGCCTTGGCCGACATTTGTTCCCGCAACCTCGTGCTTAGCAGCCCAACACTATATAGCCGCTATGCAACTACGGTCTCTTTCCCTGTCAGTCTAACGAAACGAGAGCCGCGGACGCCAAGGCATTGTCTGCGCATTCTAGGCTGGGCTACTACGTAAAGTGAGCCAACATGCTTTGGCATTGCGCGCAGTTTTTATCGCTTATAAGAGCCGAGGCATGATTAAGTTACTTTATGCAGCGTCATGTAGTGAACCCTATGTAAAAAAAAATGGCATGAATATAGTACATGCAGGGCGATTGGAAGAATTAGCGAGCATTAAATAGGATGTAATAGAGCTCAGTGAGGTTATAGGAGGACGAAAGAAGCATATACAGTGCTGGAAAGCGGGCACGTCCTATGCTACCGGGGCTTAGTGTAGAGACGAGAACCAGGAGTCGGATTCCTGATGAATAAGGATATAGCTGGTAACATACAGGACTTCTATAGCATTAACGAGAGGGTGCAAGCTCTTGTTGTGAAACTTAATAGGAGGTACAAAGTGAAGGTCATACAGGTCTACGCCCCTACATCCAGTCATGATGACCAGCTAGTCGAAAGCTTCTTTGAAGACGTGGAATCGGCGATGGGTAAAGTCAAAACAAAATACACTATACTGATGGGCAACTTCAAGGCCAGGGTAGGCAAGAAGCAGGCTGGAGACTTGTCAGTGGGGGAATATGGCATATGTTCAAGGAATAGCAGGGGAGAGTTATTAGTAGAGTTTGCACAACGGAATAAGAAGCGGATAATAAATACCTTCTTCCGCAAGCGGGATAGCCAAAAGTGGACGTGGAGGAGCCCGAATGGCGAGACTAGAAATGAAATAAACTTCACATGCGCTAACCCTGGCATCATACAAGATGTGGACGTGCTCGGCAAGGTGCGCTGCAGTGACCACAGGATGGTAAGAACTCGAATTAGCCTAGACTTGAGGAGGGAACGGACGAAACTGGTACGTAAGAGGCCGATCAATGAGTTAGTGGTAAGAGGGAAAATAGAGGAATTCCGTATCAACCTACGGAACAGATATTAGGCTTTAACTCAGGAAGAGGACCTTAGTGTTGAAGCATTGAACGAAGTCTTATGGGCATCAATAAGGAGTGTACAATAAAAGTAGGTGGTAGCTTCGATAGACAGGAAACCAGTAAACTATTGCAGGAGACGAAAGATCTCATTAAGAAACGCCAATGTATCAAAGTCTCTAACCCTATAGCTAGAATAGAACTGGCTGGACCTTCGAAGTTAATCAACAAGCGTAAAACAGCTGACATAAGGAAGCATAATATTGATAGAATTGAACATGCTCTCATGAAAGGAGGAAGCCTAAAAGCAGTGAAGAAGAAACTAGGAATAGGCAATAATCACATGTATGCGTTATGAGACAAAGCCGGCAATATCATTACTAATATGGATGAGATAGTTCAAGTGGCTGAGGAGTTCTAGAGAGATATATGCAGTACCGGTGGCACCCACGACGATATTGGAAGAGAGGATAGTCTAGAGGAATTCGACATCCCGCAAGTAACGCCGGAAGAAGTAAAGAAAAGCTATGCAAAGCGGGAAGGCAGCTGGGGAGGATCAGGTAATGGCAGATTTGTTGAAGGATGGTGGACAGATTGTTCTAGAAAAACTGGCCACCCTGTATACGCAATGCCTCATGACTTCGAGCGTACCAGAATCTTGGAAGAACGCCAACATAATCCTAATCCATAAGAAAGGGGACACAATGACTTGTAAAATTATAGACCGATCAGCTTACTGTTCGTTGCCTACAAAGTATTTACTAAGGTAATCACAAATATAATCAGGAACACCTTAGATTTCTGTTAACCAAAGGACCAGGCAGGATTTCGTAAAGGCTACTCAATAATAGACCACAGTCACACTATCAATGAGGTGATAGAGAAACGTGCGGAATATAACCAACCCTTATATTTAGCGCTCATTGATTACGAGAAAGTGTTTGATTCAGTCGAAATCTTAGCAGTCATGTAGGCATAACGAAATTAGGGTGTAGACTAGCCATATTTAAAAATTCTGAAAGATATCTATAGCGGCTCCGCAGCCACCGTAGTCCTCCATAAGGAAATCGACAAAATCGCAATAAAGAAAGGCGTCAGGCAGGAAGATATCTTTCCAATGCTATACACAGCGCATTTGCAGGAGGTATTCAGAGGCCTGGATTGGGAAGAATTGGGGATAAGAGTTAATGGAGAATACCGTAATAACTTGCAATTTGCTGTTGATAGTGCCTTGTTTAGTAACTCAGGGGACCAATTGCAATACATGCTCACTGACCTGGAGAGTCAAAGCAGTAGATTGGGTCTAAAAATTATTCTGCAGAAAACTTATGTAATGTTTAACAGTCCAGTAAGAGAACAACAGTTTCCGATAGGTAGCGAGGCACTGGAAGTGGTAAGGGAATACATCTACTTAGGGCAGGTAGTGACCGCGGATCCGGATCATCAGACTGAAATAATCAGAAGAAGAAGGGTGGGCTGGCGTGCGTTTGACAGTCATTCTCAGATCATGAGCAGCAGGTTGCCATTATCCCTCAAGAGAAAAGTGTATAACAGCTGTGTCTTACCACTGCTCACGTACGGAGCAGAAACCTGGAGGCTTACGAAAAGGCTTCTGCTTAAATTGAGGGCGACGCAACGAACTATGGAAAAAAGAACGATGGGTGTGGCGTTAAGGGATAAGAAAAGAGCAGATTGGGTGAGGGAACAAACTCGAGTTAATGCCATCTTATTTGAAATCAAGAAAAAGGAATGGGCATGGGCAGTACAAGTAATGAGGAGGAAAGATAAGCGATAGTCATCAAGGTTTACGGCCTGGATTTTAAAGGAAGGGAACCGCAGCATGGGGCGGCTGAAAGTTAGGTGGGCGGATGACATTAAGAAGTTTTCAGGGACAACATGACCACAATTAGCACATGACTGGGGTAGTTGGAGAAGTATGGGAGAGGCCTTTGCACTGCAGTGGGCGTAACCAAGCTGATGATGACGGTGATAGTACACGCTAAACGGAGTTTGTGTTTAATGTATTTTCTCGGCGTTAATAAATCTTTCGGCTACGAACACACACGTGGAAACCCAGACATCAAGGGAGAAGGTGGCACCGGAAAGCGTGGCACGACACGAGTGTCATTGTGCGCTGCCTTTTAGTGGCAAATATGTCTCACGCCAAGTTTCAAGTTTAGGCACCCACCGTGATATCCCTGGGAGTATGGCGTTGAGCTCACGCACAGAAATTAAGAATATTTCCTTGCGGCCACGAAACTCTGCAAACGGTTAAGAATGCAATCACTTGCCAGGCAAATTCAAGACAAAAGAAATCCTTCATTACATATGTTTTTTTTTTTCTGCGAAGACGGATAAGGATGGCTGCCCCCTTCGTGTGATTATTTTAGAGAAGGAATCATGGGAGAAATGTTTGGCTCTTTATCTGGAAGATAAGTTGGCTATGGTAAAACTTGAAGACACATTCCTAGGTAACAATTCCACGCAGGTTGTTGAATATATGCGGCACCATAACAATGGAAATGTGTCGACCTTTTCGGTCGATATAAAAGACATTTTTTGTTATTTGCCGCAAGATACACTACTGTTTCGTGTTGGACATGCAATTGACAGGTTAGGTGCGGTTTCCTTACAAACAACTACGGACCTGTTAAAGGTTCTCTGAAATTGCTGGAGGTACCTGAGATCCATTTTTGACACTTCGGACAAAGATATTCTCCGCCAAAATCTCGCAGTTTGCACTGAGTAATGCATTACTTCTGTTCTTTTCGACCTGTTCTTAGCTATACATGACAGGAAGACCATCAAATGTCTCGAAGGAAGAAGTCTAATCCAATTTTTTTTTGTAGACGACTTTCTAATCATCACTGACCGCGCCAAAGAAGATTTTCATCAGCCAGCTGAAAACGTGCTTGACATTTACAAGTGAAACTTAACGCCTTAAATTTTTTCGCATTAACTGCCTGAGCAGAATTCCATTAGGTTTTTAGAGCTGCGACTAAACTTTTAATTGATCATATATGTTGAGGTTATGAACAAAGAGCCAGAAAAACTTTATTACCCGCTGTATCTGCTCACTCCAAGCTCGTGGAACCTAGCGCTGTTATGTACCGCTTTACTAACGCCCTAACAAAATATATTCAAGATATATTTATATATTCAAGATAGACTCCAAGACAGCCTCGCACTTCAAATTAGATGGCTGACTGACGCGGGATACCCGGGAACTCTTGTGGTCTCTGAGGCTGAGGCCCTGGCTCAAAAAATTCAAACAGTGCAGCAACCTGAGAAGCAAGATGTGGCACGCTCGTTTGCGCGCTAGAAAATAGGCATTATTTCGCATAACGACCAAGCTTCCTGCAACTTGATAAAGATTCGAAACCGCGTAGGGGTCGACGTTCTGTTTTCGGCTCCATTAAAACTTTCAATCCTGTGCAAGAAAACAAACCCGTGCAATAGCAAAGAGAAAAAAAAACATGCTAGATTCAACACCAAAAAACGTTTTGTCTCTTGCGACGAGGGTGTCGTTTATCGTGTGCCGTTGTCTTGCGGACGCAAATACGTTGAACATACTGGCAGGTGCATAAGCACCAGACTAAAAGAGCGCAACAAGAATATAAGTGACTTTATGGAGGGCCACTTTAGCTTACAGTGCGGTAATTGTTATAAGTATACGGGTCATCATATCAAGCCATGCGTGCCTGAGTTCGAAAAAAGCGGGTTTGTTTCTCGACAAAAGGATCAGTGCATCGAGATATTATTGAGGCGGTCAAGCTTGGTCGTGCAGGAGAGTGGTGTGTAAGCATGCCATCACTTACATTGACCAAAAAAGAGCTAAGGTTCTTAGAGGGTTGATGATTAGGGGCTTGGGGATATCAGCTTGTGCCACTCATGCTGATTGTTGTTCTTATCTTTTCTCCTCTGTTCTTCCTTTCCTGCTGGCACTTCGTATATATACATATGCATCGCATCGACAGTAGAATAAACAGTTTGAAGTAAGCGCTCTTTTCACTCAGTCTCTATCGTCGTCCCTTCCTTATGTTTCGCGCTGTTACATAAGTCGCGTATTTTCTCCAGGCTTTATATTGTTTTCTAAGTGCATTTCTACAATCTTCATTCCAACATGACACACGCCTTCTCCTCGGAATGTCATTAGTTTGGTGGGACACATTGTAAAGCAGCAATAATTATGAAAGCAGTAAAGTACGCAACCGCATCATCTTCACTAAAATCCTTCGGAGCGTTTCGGGGCAGATGGGTCATCTGCTTAAACTTTTCCCTGTCTGCAGATGCTACTTTTCATTGAGGGGCACATGGTGGAGGATCGCTTGTCTTTGTAATTGTGAGACGGATAGGTAAGTGATCACTGACATAGGAATCCTTGATTACATTCCAATCTAAATGGAATACTTACGTCGGAGAGGGTATGCTTAGGTCCATGGAGCTACGTGCGTTGTTTTCGAGGCTGTGAAATGTTGGCTCTTTCTTGTTTAACAGGCATGCGCCCGAAGAGAAAATATGTATTTGAATTAATCGGCCTCTTGCATCGCACCGGATACATTATCAAATAGTACTGTGTGCGTTAAAGTCGCTAACCGGTACCTTAGGTTGAGACCGTTCATCTAATAATTCCTGGAGTTCAGTTTTACAAAGTCGGTAATTATATAGTATGTGTAGAGAAGCGACTGTAAGTAATTTGCCAAACATCAGGGTCCGAACTGCCACTTGTTCAAGGGGCGTTCGGAGTTCTGAAACTCGACATGCTGATTTCTTATCGACTGTGATTGCTACGCCGTCCTATGCAGCATTGGCATCAGCGTGGTCTTGCGAAGAATAGCGTATTTTGGTAGAAAGTCTGTGTATGTTTTAAGCGTGATTCCTGGACACACACCATTTTTGGCTTCGGTTTAATTAGAGCTGGTTAACTTCATCAAGATTGCGGAGCAGACCTCTGATGTTCTGTTGAAGCATTTGTACATCCATATCAAAGATGCGTAGGCTGTGTGTGTGAGAGGGAAATAACTATTAGCTTAACTAACAGGCCTCTTTACTGCGGGGTTTGTCTTTTTTTGCCATGCTCAAGAGAGTTGCGCCGTTCCTTCGGCATCTGTGACGCCGATGCACTAGACATCACCTCCACCGAGGCGCTGGATGCCCGCTCGCGGTCTGCACTCGCTGGTGTTTCGGACCCTTCTACGCGAGGAGAGGCCCCAGAGGCCACATGCTCAGACGCCTGCAGGTACTTCTCCGTTGGTGGCGGAGCGGCGTTAGCAACGTCCGCCTGGCGGGCTGGCGGCGTGCCTGTCGGCCTTCTGCATGTGGTCTTAGTGGCCGCCAGAGGTCGCTGTGGCATCGCCCCCTGGGAGAATGCTTAGGTATCTGTACAGGAGAAGCATTGATTCACAGTGGAGCAAAAGAACTAGGAAGCTTGCCAGCAAGTATGCGGCCTGTAGCAACAGAGAACGTCAAGTGGAAAGTCAGAAAGGCTGAAATAATATCGAGGCTGGCGGCAATGGAAAAGAAACCTGCCATGAGTAACTACTTCAGAAGAAAAAACGAAATCAGGAAAGAAACAATTTCTGGTAACTCAAAGCGAAGCTCATTACTTTTCGAAGCGAGGTTTAGATGCCTTAGATACACCTATAAAGCACGATATAAGAAGGAAGAAGAACCATGTACCTGCTTAGGTAAAGCTAGGGAAACGATGGAGCATGTTTTATTAGAATGTGAAGACGTCTACCGAGCGGTCGATTTAGGCACTACTGGCCTCCTTGAACCCTGGGTTCAGCGAGAGCAGGGGTAAAGTAAACATGTCCGCAAAAGAGATTAGTAAGAGGCGATTGGAAGACTGGTGGAAGAAAAGTAGGGATACGACAGAAAACGGAGACGTACAAAAGCAAAGTTCGCAATAGGTGGTCCGAAAATTTGGTCGTAGGAGTTAGTATTGGTTATTTCTTTATTTCCTTTTTACCCTGGGTAGGACATTCGGCAGTATAATAGCAAGAGCTTGGTGGCGCCACCCACCACCTCGTTCCAAAGGGGATGCTCATAGCATCCACCCATCCACCCGTCCGTCCGTCCGTCCGTCCATCCATCCATCCATCCATCCATCCATCCATCCATCCATCCATCCATCCATCCATCCATCCGTCCATCCGTCCGTCCATCCGTCCGTCCGTCCGTCCGTCCGTCCAACCATCCATCCATCCGTCCATCCGTCCATCCGTCCATCCATTGTCTGGTCAATAAACCCACATGTGGGTTTATTGACCGGTTGCCTTCACCCGAAAAGATCACGTTCTCGTGACGCCTGCGGCAAAAAAGACGTTCCACGTCCGCCGCCAAGGTCTGTGAGTGGGGGCGCTGGCTAACACTCCCAGCGTTCTACTAGTACACATAAATACCCAAGAAAGTGGATGGGGAAACGCCGCCGCGGTAGCTCAATTGGTAGAGCATCGCACGCGACATGCGAAGGTTGTGGGTTCGTTTCCCACCTGCGGCAAGTTGCTTTTTCATCCGCTTTAATTTCCATTAATTTATCATTACTTTATTTCATTTATTAAGCACATGCAATTTCCCCTATGTTGTACTTGGTGTCAGTGTTTGTTGGCTTCTCATTATATGACTATATATATATATATATATATATATATATATATATATATATATATATATATATATATATATATATATATATATATATATATATATATATATATATATATATATATGCCAGCGAGCTTTTATACCTCGACGCTTTATTCAGCATGGTCGCAGGCTGAAGACAATCCTGCTGGCCAGGGTCACGAATACAGACGATATATGACAATGATGATAGATACAGATGACGAAGACGAAGGGTGTATATAATGCTGACAGTATTCCCTCGCGCATGCAGCCGACCATCCTGGTCACTGGTTGTGGTGGGGAAGAGCGTATGAAAGGCTTTGAACGCGAAACATGCACCATCTCTATGGACCAGCAGTAGCCGTCGAAAAGCATGACAAGGGGAGTGACTCAATAGTTCACTGACGAACTTTGTTCCCAAACAATCTAGGGCCTGATAAAACGGGATTAAAATTTTTCACCTACTCAAGGACCTTGAACTGCGGGCAGAGCAACACTTGTCGCCATGGCAAAAGAAAACGACATTGTGGGATGCATCATAGCGAGTTTTTCAATCTTATTGACTGGTGTTGGCGTCGAAACGAACTGCAGACACATCGTTGTCGCCTAAGGCACCGCAACACCAAGGAAAGAGGAGAGCGAACTGACGACGGCCATGCATGCGGAAAAATGGTGAGTACCGTGTAATGCGTTGCATGGTGTTGTATGCAAAAGTGGCGAATGGCAAAATGACATCTCAATTCGTGCGGTCAAGGTTGATGTACATTGATATCATGTTGGACAGCAAGCGATTAAAGCGCTGTGTGAGGCCGTTGGTTTGTGGGTGGTAGCTGGAAGTCGTCTTACTGATGATGTTGGACGCACCAAGGACATAGTGGAGGACCTTCGACCGAAAGGTTCTGCCATGGTCACACGTGGAGCTCTGTGATGTAAACAAACGGCTTTCAAGAAAAAGGCCACAACCTCCGCTGCAGGTCCTGAAAGTCGTGCGGCTGTGTCAGCGTGCCGTGTCAAGTTTTCTGCAGCTGTGACTTTCGCAGTAGCGTGGGTACAGGTCGATACCAGTTACTGCGAAAGGAGCTTCAGGGCAGCGTACAGGTTGGAGGAGCCCAGCCGGAGGTGAGGTAAGTTGTTTGCAGTGATGGCAGCGCGAGCATGAAGGCAAGTAGTGCGCTACGCTGGTTGCAAGTGCAGGCCACGAAAAGCTGCTGCAGATGCGCTCATAGATTTTATGGTAACCAAAGTTATTGACCGTGGGATTGTCATGAAAGGTCTTCAGTATCTGGGCCAGAAGTGATCGGAGTGCGACAAGAACGCAACGGTGCCCTCCGGGATGAAATACGTATCCTTACAGCACCAAATTTTCGATCTTCAAGTTATTTAATTGCTGATGGAGCCGAGCGTGAGACGGACGGAATCATCCACGGAAACGTTCGATAACAGAGGGGCAGTAGGAGTCACTACGTTTGCAAGATACAAGCGTATGAGAATGGTTTGTTGTGAGTCACTCGACCACGAGAAGGCTAGTTATCCTGTGCATTTAATATCACTAACTTGCGAAAAGCTTTTAAAATGGGTAAAAAGCCCCGCTAAGAAACAAGAAAAACAGAAAAAGGAAAAGGGGTTTCCTGTGGTGCCCTATGTACATAGGTTATCCCATGGTTTACGGAACGTGGTCAGTACATATGACGTCAACACAATTTTCGCGGTCCCCCGCAAATCGTCTATCATGTGCCCTATGATAAATAGGAAACTTGAACAGAGTGGCAAAACAAGAAAAGATGATTGCGGCGTTAGACATATGCCCCGTTTTTTGCCTTGTAATACTGGTATAGTTTATCAGATTCCACTCAACTCCGGGAAAACTTACATTGGACAGAGCGGCAGGCGCATTAATATTAGACTAAAAGAACACAACCATTCACTTAACAACCCTAATGCTTCACATCTAGCATCACATTGTTTCAGTTAGTAGCAGCAGAGAAACATAAATGCCCCAGAAAGCGGATGGGAAAACGAGATCACTGCGTCTCAATTGGTGAGAGCATTGCACGCGTAATACGAAGAACTGGGTTCGTATTCCGAGTTTTCCCAGTCAATCTTTTTTGCCCGTTACATCCCTCTGCTCGGCCAGGGCATTCGAAATTGTTCATTTGTTTTCGACTTCGTTCCGATGATTCCTCAGCCTGTGTCTAAAGTTGCCCAATTCACCGATGTATGCGTAGTAGCAATCTGCGCAGCGTATCTTGTAGACTACACCAGGAAACGACTCCCTCGGAAGCCTGTCCTTACCAACCACGAGTGCGTGCCTCAGCTTATACACAGTCACGTGTGCCAGCTCAACGGCTTAACTGCGCAGGACGCGAGACAAGGTTTCGCTTATCCCATGAACGTAGGGTATGGCAGCAAGTTTTCTTGGCCGATGATTAGCTGGTCGGTCGAAATTGGACAGGCGGCGTTCCACAGCAGTCAAAATCGAAGTGAGATAGCCGCTTGCCGAGAGATCGCTTCTCATCCGGTCCAAGTCGGTGAAACGACCTTCAGCTTTGTAGCCCATGCAGTTCTCACGGTTGAACAGAGAGGCAGCAATCGACCTTTTGAGAGCTTCAAGGTTAACGGGCAGAAAGTTTAGGTAGCGGCTGGTGTGGGTGTCCTTTCGGTATACGCTAAACGATCAATCGCATCTGTTGACAAGCACGTCCGAAAATGGGAGTCTTCTGTCAACCCCCGTCTCAACTGTGAACTGGATGGCCTCTACCTGACTGCTCAGGTGCGCAGTGAACGAAGCCAAAGCGAACCGCCGAATCATGCAACAACAGTCGTCCAGATAGCGCAGTAGAGCTCTTGTCCTAGGACTGAAGGACGCGAGAGCACGACTTTCAAACCATTCCATCGTGAGATTGGCAGCAGTAACATACATGGAGGCACCCATTGCTGTACCGTGGACTTCCCTGCAGAAGACCTTGTCGAAGCAGAAGTACGTGTTTCCAATGCGAAGACAGAGGAACCTCTTGAAATCGGGAATGACAATGGGTGACCTGTCTGGCGAAATTCTGTCGGATTCTAGAGCAGAAGTGTGTGCTTCCACGGCCATGTAAGTCTGAATAGAGGTACACAACGACACTATATAAAAAAAACATCACCTTGTCGTCGTCTACAGTCACGTCACGAACTTCAATAAAATCTCAAGCATTGGTCACATACGTAGAGCTGTTCCCGAAGAGTGGAGGCAGTATCTGGTACAGGTATCTGGACAATTCGTAGAGGGCGGGGCGGGTGTATACAACGATTGGACGCAGGGGAGATTAGGCTGGTGAACTTTTGGCAAGCCATAAACTGCAGCTGCAGTGCTGTTATGACAGAAGCTTGTAACACAGAGACTTGTGGTCGGGAGCTACGAAGTGGAACACGTCCGCCAGGATAGCCTAAAAGTCCCTCTGTAACTTCAAGATCGGGTCCCGAGTGAGCCAGACATAAGGCGCCCTTGCCATGAAGCAGGGCCAGTATTTTGCTTTTGCAGACATCCGTGTCAATTAATACCATTGCATTCAATTTGTCAGTGGGTAGAATCACGGTTCCAGTGTTCCCCGGAAGTTGCTTGACAGCCTGTTGTTCCTCATCAGAAAGAGGGGAAACGAACTTTCTGCGGTGCAGTCCAGAAAGATCACCAATAACGCGGGTGCGAGCCTCGTCACGACGGGACGAGTCAACTTGGTTAACCGCGCAGTCCGCCGCACACACACAGCCTTGCTGACATCCGGGGCAGGTGCGACATTGAAATTCATACCTAGCTCCAGGACGGAGGCCTCGGCAGGGTCGACACTGTGCGATGAAAGGTTCACCGTAGTTTTTCTCCTGTGCGGCCGGTATGGCCCGGCACTTTCCGAAAGTCTGTGAAGCTTTACACTATTTATTTATTTATTTATTTTCGATTCCCTCAATCCCCAAGGCATCGCAGAGGGGAGTGGGTGACAACATATAAACAAAGAAAAGAACAGAGTGAAACGTGCAGCTTTATACAGTATTAGCGACAAATTGTGAAAGTGAAACGAAATATAATAGAATGGCACTAAAACAAATATAGCTGAACTGAAGAGAAATAAACACAGCATGTTATACAATACTAGTGGAAAATTTTTATAGAATACTAGTGGCAAAATATGAGTGTAAGAGAAATTTGGGAAAGAGAGAACAAAAGAAATCAGGAGAAAGAAAAAAGGAACCGCGAAAAAAGCAAAAGAAATTGCAGGCATCACGACACATCTAAAAAGAAAAAGAAAAGAGTGGGGAGAACAGATACATGAGATAATTAAGCCGGGCTATCAGAATGCAGGTGCGCAGATAAAGAATTGCTGTTAAACTTGTATGATGGTAAATAGAAAGAATTATACGTGCGGCCTTATTCCTACTTAGTTCTAGAGACCTAACTAAATTTGCGTGATGAGGTTTCCAGATTGCAGGTGGCGTATTCTAACTTCGAGCGCACAAGAGTTTTGTATAGAAGCATTTTGTGGGGAGGTGGGGCTTTATTACAGCTACGTCGTAAGTATCCCAGTGTGCGGTTAGCACTGCAAGTTATCAAATTAATATGTGCATTGCATGTTATATTGTAGGTAATAGTAATCCCGAAGTACCGGTATGATGATACTTGGCCGAGTTCGATGTCACCTAGGTTGTAGGCCGAGGAGCTATCGTACTGCCGAGATACAGTCATTAGTTTGAATTTGCTAGGATTTAAGTTCGTGAGCCAGTTATCGCAGCAATTTGCAATGTTATTTAAGTCTGTTTGCAAGATATATTATAGTCATCGTTACGAATTTCCCTGTAATGTACACAGTTGCCGGCATACAAGTGCACATAAGAAACGCAGATAGGCTAATTGTTAATATATATTAAAAACAAAAGCCGGCCTAAAACTGAGCCCTGTGGTACTCTCGATCTTGCATTTATTTCAGGGGAGTAATGACAATTATTTGTGATGTATTGGAGGCGGTTTGTTAGAAAGCATTTGAGACAAGACAGTATGTTAGAGTAGAGATTGAGCGAGGAGATTACATTAGTAAGGCGTGAATAACTTTTTCAAAGGCCTTCGCAAACTAAAAAAAATGCCGTCTATCATGAGGTGTTTGTCAAGTATAATATGCAGATGATAAGTGAACATAAGTAACTGGGTTTCACAGGAAAACGTACGCCTAAGACCATGTTGGGCCGATGCAACGAATGAATTGGATTCTAAATATTTAGCTATGTGCGAGTACAATATATGTTCCACAAGTTTACATGGAATGCTTGTTAATAAAATGGGCCGGTAGTTGAGAGCGCAGTGTTTATTGCTAGACTTATGTAGTGAAACCACCTTACCAATTTTCCAATCGAGCGGCAATATTCTTTGATCAAGAGACTGCTGAAAGGTCCTGTGCAAAAAGAGAGAATATGCGCATGTCTGCTTGAGAAACTCTCAGTTAATGCTCTCAGTACCACATGATGACGATATTTAAAAAAAATTAATTATATTCACAAGTCTAGCAGATTCAAAAATTATAAGAAACATTGGGTAATATTCACGGCACACAACTGTGTCAACAGGCACGGGGTTGCTTCCCGAGAAATTGGCGGAAAAAATTTGCTAAAGAAAAGTGCACATTCAGATGCTGGTAGCGGCTCACCAGACTCATTGTTGATTGAAAGTTTGGTACTTTCGTTAGATTTGATTACGTGCAAAAATTGGTTTGGGCTCCTTGATAAAAGCTCAGGTAATGTATGATTATGAAAATGATTCTTAGCAATATGTACAGCTTTCATATACTCTCCTTCTGCATTGTGACACGCTTCCCAGCAATCTGAAGTGTTTTGCAACTTGGCCATGCGGGAAAGACGTTTCTTTTTATTACACAAGCGTTTGTGATTCATATCATACCATGGCGTTTTTTGGTTGCTTCGTGCACGCCGAAAGGGCACATGTTCTTTAGTGATATCAGAGGCTAGGTTTCTGTGGAAATCCCAATTTCCTTGTAGACTACGCTTATCAAAATTGGAACAAAAATACCTAAGTACTCAGACACTTCTTGGTTAATGGCGACAAAATCTGCCTTGCTGTAGCCCCGGATACATTTGTCTTGCTTAGTTCCACGCGAAAATGACATCGTAATGTCTAAATGTGCACCAACTCGGCCTGAGGGGGGCACACATTGGCTTGCAAGTTGGCATGTAACTGGATGCTTGCAAAATGATCCAGGAAAAGGTCCTCCGGGCGGTGCCAAGAAAAAAAACACCTCGTTTCTCTTTTTCGTGTACTTCCCTGCCTATAGTTATGCTTATGTCGCCTTTGAAGCATCATATTCATCACATTTGATCTTTGGTTCGCACCTGAAGCCATGCTATACCTTAATTGGATTGCACTCTCAACTAGTCACAATAATTACGTAATTATGCAAGCTGGACCTAAGAAGTATAGCATTCTTATTGTAATTGGAATGAAACGCTATCATATATGTCACGAAATTTGATGAACAAGATCTTAATCGCAATGTTCCTTGCAGTTTTAAACTAGATAAACCCACTAGATAATATTGTAAATTTAATTTTATTTATTTGTGAGGAAGTGTAACGAATCAATCCCAACAGCACCAGGAAACTACTTTCGTGAGGAGGCCAACCGAATAGGAAACATGATACGCCTCTGTACCGCTTTGAGATCAGGCAGGATATTGCTGAAAAACCACTGCAAGACACGCTTAGAAACAAAGGGGTGCAGCCCATACATGAATATCTTTATGTGAAATATAAGCAAAGCTAGCTAGACCTGCGACCTCCAATGAGAATATACACCACATTTCTAAATGCACTGTGCTCTCAGTCAGAAACATCCATGCGCTGTACAGGACGCTATCAAATGAGCTGCTGTCATAGAATATGGCACACAAAAAAGTTTCTTGAACAATTTATCGATGTTACCAGCCCCATGCTTAGCAGCTCATCTGGTTTTTGAGCCAGAAATGCCTTTGCTGGCCAGTAACGTGGCGCATATTTCTCTACGATCGTGATATACTTTGTGAGTTTGCACACGTTTTTCTATGTTTAACATTCTTTTGTATACTTTAGTTTTCAAACGGTGGAGCCAACTGAAATAAGGCATATTTCTACACTTTACTACTTACTAAAGTTTAGATAATCTCATCATCATCATCAGCCTGACTACGCCCATTGCAGGGCAAAGGCCTCTTTCATACATCTCCAACTACCCCGGTCATGTGCTAATTGTGGCCATGTCGTCCCTGCAAATCTCTTAATCTCATCCGCCCACCTACCTTTCTGCCGCCCCCTGCTACACTTTATGTCCCTTGGAATCCAGTCCGTAACCCATAATGACCATCGGTTATCTTCGCTCCTCATTACATGTCCTGCCTATGCCAATTTCTTTTTCTTGATTTCAACTAAGATGTCATTAACTCGCGCTTGTTCCCTCACCCAATCTGCTCTTTTCTTATTCCTCAACGTTACACCCATCATTCTTCTTTCCATACCTCGTTGTGTCGTCAACTTAAGTAGAACCCTTTTCGTAAGCCTCCAGGCTTCTGCCCCGTACGTGAGTACTGGTAAGACATAGCTGTTATAAACGTTTCTCTTGAGGGATAATGGCAACCTGCTGTTCATGATCTGAGAATGCCTGCCAAGCGCACCCCAGCTTATTCTTATTCTTCTGATTATTTCAGTCTCATGATCCGAATCCGCGGTCACTACCTATCCTCAGAAGATGTATTCCCTTACCACTTCCAGTGCCTTGCTATCTATCCTAAACTGTTGTTCTCTTACTGGACTGTTAAACATTACTTAAGTTTTCTGCAGATTAATTTTTAGACCCAATCTTCTGCTTTGCCTTGCTACCTATCCTAAACTGTTGTTCTCTTACTGGACTGTTAAACATTACTTAAGTTTTCGGCAGATTAATTTTTAGACCCAATCTTCTGCTTTGCCTCTCCAGGTCAGTGAGCACGTATGGCAACTGGTCCCCTGAGTTACTAAACAAGGCAATTCTTCAGTTCCTTTCTCAAGTCTGGGCTAATTCGAGCTCTTACTATCTTATGGTCACTGCAGTGCGCGTTGCCGAGCACGTCCACATATTGTGTGATGCCAGGTTTAGCGCAAAGTATGAAGTCTATTTCGTTTCTAGTCTCGCCGTTCGGTCTCCTCCACGTCCACTTTCGGCTATCCCGCTTGCGGAAGAAGGTATTCATTATCCGCATATTATTCTGTTTCGCACTCTGCTAATAACTCTCCCCTGCTATTCCTAGTGCCTATGCCATATTCCCCCATTGACTTGTCTCCAGCCTGCTTCTTGCCTACCCTGGCATTGAGGTCACCCATCAGCATAGTGTATTTTGTTTTCACTTTACCCATTGCCGATTCCAAGTCTTCATAGAAGCTTTCGACTTCCCGGTCATCATGACTGGATGTAGGGGCGTAGACTTGTACGACCTTCAATTTGTACCTCTTATTAAGTTTCACAACAAGACCTGCCATCCTCTCGTTAATGCTATAGAGTTCCTGTATGTTACCAGCTATATTCTTATTAATCAGGAATCTGACTCCTAGTTCTCGTCTCTCCGCTAAGCTCCAGTAGCACAGGACGTGCCCACTTTTTAGCGCTTTATATGCTTCATTTGTCCGAACTTCACTGAGCCCTATTATATCCCATTTACTGCCCTCTAATTCCTCCAATAGCACTGCTACACTCGCCTCACTAGATAACGTTCTAGCGTTAAACGTTGCCAGGTTCACATTCCAATGGCGGCATGTCAGGATCCAGGGATTCTTTGCACCACCTGCTGCGTCACAGGTCTGACCGCAGCCGTGGTCAATTGCTTGGCAGCTGCTGGGGACTGAGGGCTATAGGAGGTTCTGGCCAAGTACTCCACAAGGGTGGCCAATCCTGCTCTGGTGAGGGAGTGAGTTACCAGTTCTAGTCAACGGGATCAGGGCGCACTCCAGGCCTGTTTATGCAATTTTATCCAAACGCGGATTTTTTTATTCCGGCGGAAAATTGCATGGCACCGGGATTCGAACCACGGTTCTTTTTCACCTGAGGCGGATGCTGCCCACTTAGAGAATATACTTACTTGTGACTGATCAATAAAGATTTTGACCTTTTAAGAGAAAATGTTTTATTTGAGTAACTCGGCTACTACAGATTAGATCCTGTTCACTGAGCATAAGTGCAGGAGCTGCTTATAAGGGAATCAAATAATTCCCACATATAAGTATTGCGAATCCCTTCTACCGTGGCCATGGCACGATTTTTTTGAAAGATGCTGAAGTTTGGCAAATCAGCCAGCACTTCCGTGTCACATATTTCGTTACAAAGCCACGTTTCCGTGAGTACAAGAACGTTGCTGTTGGATGACAGCGCGAGGTTAGACACGTGTTTTCGTTTTTGAGTGAAGGTTCGTATGTTAGTATAAATTATTGAAAGGGAAACATGTGCCATAGCTTTGGTTCGAGGGCGATGGCTTGTTTTTTGATGATGGGATGACTGCTACATTTCTCTCACTGTTTGCGATGCGTCATCGAACACGTAGCGCTTAGAACCAATGAAAAGAGTTTTAAATCACAAAAAAATGGCACAGATTTGGCTTTCGCAAAGGAAACAAGTTGCCTGTGGGCGTTCCTAACTGCTGGGGAAAAATCCGCACCCATGCTGAGATCAGTGCCCATAAGTTTGCGGCCATTTGAAAGCACCATTTCCTCTTTCTTTTAATGATTAAACCTAATAATTAGTGGGCGCGGGTAATTAGCAGAATAGCGACCAACACGGTGCGCTCGCTCTATATCTTGAGGTTCAAGTGGCACGTTCAGGTGGTCTGAGCATACAGGTAAAATTCTTTTTTCAGACGCGGCCGACCGATGCTGCTGTGTCAGGAAGGCCGTAAAACACAAGATAGTTTCGCCTTGAACGATTCTCTGCATCGTCAACGCGGGCATTCAGAGTGTGAACAAGCTTTGCTGTTTGCTCGGTATCCGTCCGTATTGTCTGTATCTCGATTTGCATTGGTAGTAGTTTCTGATAATGGCCCTCTAGATCCGCTAACTCCTTGCTTAAGTCGGCGAGTGCAGCACTTGTATCAGTGCATTGGCTTTTAAGGCCCTGCATGTCGGCTATTATTGTGGTTTGGCCAGCGGACAGTTTTTTCAGTTCGGCAAGCGCATAATCTGTACCAGGACCAGGGTACAATTCAATATCCGCGGACTGCAACAAAACAGATATGATCACACTAAGACACTCACAAGCAATATCAATGCACCACTGCGGGTTCGGAAGGTGCACCAAAAAGTAATTGCGAGTTCTCTTAGCATAAAAGTAGTCTGGTTCACAAACCTGCATGATGAATAGAAGTGGGTTCCTGGTGTGTTTTGTGGCACAGCCACCGAGCCAGCAGAGGGCGGACGATGGCCGTGGTTCCTTTATAGCTGGCTCTGCAATTATTGTCGACAGCAGGGCTCTCGGTAATTGCTCAAACATCCAGTTTTGAGGTGGTGACGCATTTGAGGAGGCGGAATGACTGTCTACACGTATGCGCCAACTAGTCACATAAATCGCGGTGCGCAGATCTGGTGGTTTCCTCACGACGCTCGCTGACATCACCATCGCAGGCAGCAGCACGCGTGTGACAGCAGAAAGGAAAACCTACATGATTAGTAGAAGTGGGTTACTGGAGTGTGTTGTGCCACAGCCACCGAGACCACAGAGCACGGATGATGGCCGTGGTTCCTTTATAGCTGGCTCTGCAATTGTTGTCGATGACAGCAGGGCTCTCGGTAATGGCTCAATCATCCAGTTTTGAGGCGGTGGCGCATTTGGAGAGGCGGAACGACTGACGAAACGTTTGCGCCAAGTAGTCACATAAATCCCGGTGCGCAGATCTGGTGCTTTCCTCACGACGCTCGCTGACATCAACATCGCTGCTACTAGTGGCGCATGCGCAGTAGTAACTAGGGAGCGACACACAGAGAGAGAGAAATATCTGCGGCCAGACGCACGTTGTGGCGTCATGTGCCTCCTCGGAGCACCACCATGGCGAAAACGCAAGTTCGCGGCCAGTAAAGCTTTCGCGTTAAAACACAAGCAACTTTGGGCACCAGCGTCGCAAACGTATTCCGCATCTTAAGAACCCTGCAAAACGGTACGGACACGAAAGAATACGAAAAGACGTACTCTGTCCTGTCGTGTTTGTCCTGCCACGTGGCGCTGTCCTGTTTGTCTTCTTTCCTGTCCTTTTCCTCATGCGCTGTTCTTACGCGGAAGCTTTAGCTCAGGGCCTCCTATCGAAATACATGGGAAAGGGGAAATCGTTTTGCTCAGCAACCACTGCACCGCCTAGCTGCGTAGCAGCGTCGCTCAGTATGGGCATCTAGGGTAAACGTGGCCTTTTTTTATGTTTTTATAGCATAGAAGGCGGTGGTAGGGGGTTCGCCACACGTCTGTATTCCTCCGGGCGTTGCGCACCTTGACTGGTGGACGGCCTGGCGGCGGCGGTGGTGGTGGCTAGCGACGGAGCTGCGGCGCTAACGGACCCTGGCGCGGGCGCGCAGGGGGAACGCGACGACGGCTTGCCACGGCAGCGTAGCTCATTGCCTCTGGCTGAGGCCGCTGCGATTCAGGAAGTCCAAGTGACTGCTGCGTCTCTCGGATGGCGTCAGCAATTGAGGATAATTGAGGCTGCGTTAAAAGAAATATATTATGTGCAGTTATTCGCCTACAACGGCTCTGGTGGCCTTTCGGAGCTCTTTATCTTTATTTATTTAGATATATTATCATCTTGCATAGCAAGATATTGCAGGAGTGAGCGCATATATATGTCAATCAATTGAAGAATACATTTTAGTGGCAAAAAAAGGAAACAAACAATATACAATATCAGGAAGAGCCACAGTTGATTAATGAACACAATTAGGTGATAGGTCGTCAAATTCAGCAGTCTATAACTCAAGCAAGGAGCCCTCAAGGCCATTCCAAAAGCGCAATTGTATGTGGAAAAAAAGGAAAACCTAAAACAATCAATCGATGAATTCAAAGGAACAATGTTAAGACGATGACTTCTTCTGGCGGGCCGAGAAGAAGGGTTAGTGAAAACAATAGGTGCATTGACATAAGTTTTCCCATGAGCAATTTTATGTCACAGAACAGCACGGTCATGGTACGTCTATGGGCCAGAGGCTGTAGTAGCAGCTTACTAGCATGCGATGCAGGGGAGAAATGGCGGTCATAATGATTATATGTAAACCTTATGGCTTTTTTCTAAATAGACTCAAGCATGTCTATGTCTTTGGAATGATATGGCGACCACACTACAGACGCGTATTCAAGTAGGAAGGAAGGAAGGAAAAAGTGGAGAAGGAAGGCAGGGAGGTTAACCAGTTTAGCTTAACCGGTTTGCTACCCTACACATGGGACGGGATGGGGGAGATGAAAGATGGGAGGAGAGAGAGAGAGTAGATGCCTTAGTAATGATATGTATGCCGTAAATTTACATTCTTTAGTTGCATCTCGTAAGTTTCTTTTAAGAAAACTCATTTTTCTCAACGCCTTGTTGCTTATAGATTTAATATTACACCCATGTTTAATGTTAATGATTTAATGTTACACCACGATACACCCACCTTCCACGCTAGCTAAAGAATTTTTAGAAATGTGCTCCGTTTTTTCTCTCGAACAGCTTGTAACTGAACCGACTAGAACCACAGACTCTGCTGCTAATACCCTTGACCTTGTTCTCGCTTCACAGCCCGACCTAGTTTCCAACATCACTCACGTTCCAGGAATGAGCGACCACTCTTTACTCTTTTTTCACTTAAATCTCGCACAACCTAAACATACCAAAAGGACTGTAACCATCCGTAATTACAACAAAGCAGACTTTGACGCCATTAATAGAGAATTATGTTCATTCCTTGATGTTTTCCTCCAGGATTTCGACAGCCGTACAGTAGAAACTAACTGGGCAATCTTCGCAGAAAAAGTTACTTACCTAACCAACAAGTACATTCCCATTCGCATCGTAACTAGCAAGTCAGACGCTCCCTGGTATAATGTTCATATAAGACGGTTATCAAATAAAAAGAGTCGATTGTACAGATCAGCAAAGTTTTCCTCGAGTGAAGCTCGTTGGAGTGCCTACCGATTGGCTTCAAGCGAATATGTGTCAGCGCTAAGAGACGCCAGAAACAATTTTTTATGTCACACGCTGCCGTCCATGTAAACAAATGATACCAAGAAATTCTGGCACGTTATTAACCAAAAAGATGATGACACCATAACTCTTGTAGATAACTCTGGGAATGCCATACCCTGTGACCATATCGCATCCGTCCTCAATCAAACATTTATCCAAAACTTTTCTGTAACCTGTAATGTTTCCCCACCCACTGCACCTTGTTATGATTACCAGGCTATGTTTCCAATTACAATTGAACCCTGTGGCATCGAAACCGTGATTAAATCGTTGCGTCTCTCCTCTGCTCCTGGCCATGACCTAATTTCCGTGAAATTTTTGCACAGCACTGTTGTTTATTCATCGATTTTACTGGCAAAACTTTTTCAACAGTCGCTTGACACAGGATACCTGCCCATTGATTGGAAAGTCGGTAAGGTGATTCCACTTTATAAATCAGGTGACAAGCATTCTCCTCTCAATTATCGGCCTATTTCACTAACCAGTATCCCATGCAAAATATTAGAACATATCCTATATTCACAGTTTGCTAACTTTCTTGAGTCAAATTCATTTTTTTCAAGTTCACAGCATGGCTTTCGAAAAACATATTCTTGTGAAACCCAGCTGGCTTCCTTCATACATAAGTCACACCTAATTCTTGATACTCGTTCAATGGCAGATTGCATTTTCCTAGACTACTCCAAAGCTTTCGATAAAGTGTCTCACAAACTGCTACTTCACAAACTACAGCTCACGAGCATTGACCCCAAACTTCTTGCTTGGATTGAGTGTTTCCTTAAAACCGTTCACAATACGTGTCAGCTAATAATCTTAACTCTCACTCAAACCCTGTCTATTCCGGCGTCTAACAAGGCTCCGTCCTCGGGCCTCTTCTTTTTCTAATCTACATCAACGACTTGCCTTCTACTGTTTCCTCTCATATCCATTTATTTGCGGATGACTGCGTAATCTTCAGAGAAATAACAAGCAGTGACGATGTAACCGCTCTTCAGACTGACCTGAACGCTATTTCATTGTGGTGTAAAACATGGCTAATGGAACTTAACATCACAAAATGTAAATCTCTTCGTGTATCAAGAATTTGCAACAGTATCCCCACTTATTCCTTAGATCATGTCCTCTTAGAATCGGTAGGCTCATACAAGTACCTTGGTGTACACATCACTTCCACTCTCACTTGGTCTGCACATATCACATACATAATTAACAATGCTAATCGTATGCTTGGTTACATCCGCCGCAACTTTTCTAAAGCGCCCTCATCCCTCAAACTGCTGTTGTACAAAACGTTAATACGTCCGAAACTAGAGTACGCCGCATCCATCTGGGACCCTCATCATGAAAACCTAATACATTCACTAGAAATGGTCCAAAATAACTCGGTTCGCTTCATTCTTTCCAACTATAACAGGACCGCTAGCATATCTTCAATGAAATCAAGCCTTAATCTACCATCCCTAGCCTCACGTCGCAAAGCGTTTCGTATCTGTCTGTTCCATAAGACGTTTCATCATCCACACCTGCGTAGCGAATTAATCCCTCCCCCACGTCACCTATCATCTCGATTAGATCATGCCTACAAGGTCGGTGTCCCATTTTGTAGAACTAACGCTTTCTTCCAGTCATTTATACCTCGTACAGCAGCAGAGTGGAATCACCTTCCCGCACTGACAGCCACCATCAAAGATTACCAACTTTTCAAGAACGCCTTAGCTAACATTGTATGAGTAGACACACTTGTTAACTTCTATTGCAATAATCCTCTTCCTTGTATCACATTTCCTATTTTTTCTTGTTTTGTATGCCTGTAACCACTCCTCTCTCCAATGCCAATGGCCCTGAGGGTACACGAAATAAATAAATAAATGTTAGCATGCCGTTTCAGGTCAGGAGAGAAAGCAACACCAAGTTATTTGAACGTGTGCACGCTTGCAAGCTTGTGGGCTTCATGAAAATATGTAAATTGTAATGGTTGCTTTGTTGGAAAAAGTCACTGATACGGTTTTCTTAGGGTAAGTGACATTTGTCATTGTTCGCTCCACTCGCACAAATGGTCGAAGGCTTCATTCAGCTCCAATTGATCATGATTACTAGTTATATAGTAGAATAAAGGACGCAGTCATCACCATGTAGCTTTATTTTGACAGCAGTGGCTGCAATTACTTCAACGACGTCATTTACATAGACAACAAACAACACCGGATGTAACATTGACACGAGATGAGTGAACATGGTTCAATGCAACAAACTGGGTTCTTGTACTTAGGTAGTACTGTATCCAACCTAGTAGTTTATAATTATGAATTATTGCCTTGAGTTTAACGACAAACTTTTTATGACGCACTGTATCAAAAGCTTTACTGTAATAAATGAAAATGGTATCAAGCAGTCCTCTAAGGCTAAGCGTGGATGCAATATCATGGGAGAATTCTAGAAGTTGTCTTACCGTCAAGAATCTATAGCAGGGAAGCCATATTGAGCATGCGAAAGAACATTATGTTCAGATAAGTACTCAATGATGTATTTATGAATGTGTTTCAATAGTTTACAAGATGTTGACATTAAAGAAATAGGTCTCTAGTTAGACATCAACTGCTTATTACCGTCTTCGTGAATGGGAACAACCTTAGCACATTTCCAGACTATTGTAACAGTAGATGATTCTGCTGACTTTGAGAAAATTAGGGATAAATACCGAGAGCTCCATTCAGAATATCGCCGTAAAACATATCTGGTATATTGTATGGCCCATTACTTTTCATAGTATCGATCTTGAGTACAAGATTATGTATACCAGCTGAAGGGATTACCATACTAGGAAAAGGTGATGACGAAAGCACAGTGCAAAACGTGGGTGTGTGTCCATCATCACAGGTGAACACTGATTTAAAGTAATTATTAAAGGCTTCAGTGATGCTAAGATTATCTGAGCATAGTTGATTGGCAATAATGAATGAAGGAGACCTGAGACTTGGTGGACTGATCACTCGGCAGAACATTGATAGCTTGTTTTATTTGAATAATGACAAAGCGCTGTTAAAATAGAAGCTTTTCGCATTTGACATAGCAGATTTTAAGTTGTCTTTAAGTCTGGACAATACTGAAGCTTTCATTGGATTGTTTGCATAGAATGGTTTGCCGCGACGCCTGATGCGATGAATTACGCGTATGATTTCACGTGTGTACCATGGGTGCTTGGGATTGCGTTTTACACACTTGGTTGGAATGTAATCAGTTATACATTGATTGACAATTGAGCAAAAACTGTTCACTAAAGGATCAACAGAGGAATGGTTCGCGCAGCTGAAAAACTCATCAAAATAACATGCGAGTAACTCAGCTATGGAGTTGTCATCGGCCCACTCAAAGTTCAATACAGTCTGACGTGAAGGAAGCTAAGGCACAGCAGCTCAATTCAAATAAACAATGACCCCCTTATGGTCCGACAGGCCTTCAACAATATTACAGTCGTAACCACTTTGTATAAGTTGCTCATTTATGAAAACAAGATCTAAAACTGAGCTTTCGCGGGTTGCGCAATGCACACTTTGCGTCAGATCGAAAGAAATGGTCATGTTAATCAAGTAATCACAAATGACTTAGTGACGCCCACTTGCAGATAGCGTTGGCCAATCTATGCCAGGGGTGTTTAAATCGTCAGCAACTAACATTTTACAAGTTAAGTTTTTGTTTGGTTATACAGTCGGCAAGATCAGGAAAGACTCTAAAATACGTGTCAGGAGGTCGATTAACATCCCCTACAGCCAAAGTGAGACCACAAAGCCTGATTTCGCACCATACAGATTCGCAGTTAGGAACGCCAGGCAATACTGTAAACTGAATATCTTGGTTCACAAAGAGTGCCACACCGCCACCGCGAGGGCCACTTCTATCTTTCCTGAGGAAGCTGTAACCTGGTGGTAAAATTTCAGAATCTAAGATGTGTTCACCAAGCCACGTTTCAGCCATGCAGATCCCAGAAGGATGATAAAATCGAACGAAGTGATGAAAGTCTGGAATTTTGTCAAGAAGACTGCGGGTATTAACATTTACCAGCGAGAAATTAGTATCGGCATACAGTGAAGTTGCATGTACTGCAGATGTTTGCTTTCGGTTTTAATGATTGAATCACTTGCTTAATTTAGCACATAGCGTACATTGTCTATCAGCAAGGAATCATATTGCAGACGAACTGTAGAGGGATTTTCTCTTTGATTTACAGAAAGTCTCCAAAGAGCTTTGCGTATCTTTCGAACCCGTTCGGAGAAGAGCTCTTTTATATATATTTCTGTTCCTTTTAGCTTTCGGGCATTTTTTAGTACTGCAAGATTTGACCTGCAGTCCCAAAATTTGAAGATAGCAGGACGTGGTTTGTAACCTCTACGCGTGCCAAGCCTGTGCAAACGTTCAATGTCTGCACACTTAACACCAAGTTTATCAGATGTTAAGTTTGTGAACGCGTCAAGTACTTGCCCGGAGGGCTCCGAATTGGGTTCAGGTAGTCCGTAGACAAGGTTATTTCTGCGGAACCTGTTTTGAAGATCGTCAAACCGACTGTCCAGCTTTAATACCAGGTTTGTTAGATGAGCGACAGTTTTTTCAAGTTCCTGAACGCGCGGAACCCCTTCCGTGACTGGTAGTACTGACGTATCAATCCTATTAGCCTTTCTTCGACGGAAGCAAACTTGGTTGTCCAGAAAGAGATTTCGGAACGAATTTTTTCCTGCCCTGTGAGTAATTGCGATAGTGTTTCTTGCAACATATCGGGGCGACCAGGATTGGTCTCGACGTCACCAGATAACAACAACAACATTCTACGGATAGAAAAATCAGATAACGCTCTCATCAGTGGGTTAGGCAGCAGCACTACATATCGATTATCACTTCTACAACAGGGAAAATTGTACTTCCGGTCTACTTGAAAGACAGTGAAGACAAGCCTGAACCATGTGCTCATCTTGCCGCTGCAAGACCCACTGAAGAGCATAGCGTTCGTCCTCTGCTTTAGAGCACTGTGGAAACGACCAGGTGACGCTGTGATAGTACTTCATGCGCAGAATGGCTCACCAAAGGTCAGGCCACGCAGATCTGGTGCTTCAATCCAACAATGATGTGATGGTAGTATCACATCGTCCGATCTTGCAGTTCCGAGTAACGTTTTGAAGGATGGGCCAAAGGGATCATGAGCAGAAGTAGGAGATTCCCGAAGACATCTGGATTCGGAGACTAGTGCTTGTATTTTGCTCTTTGCAAAATCACTTAGCGTATAAATTGCCGAGTGTGCATTTACACTGTCCACTCGATGATCGTAGCTTCCGCTAAAAATGCTGTGATAGTCTTGGGTAAGTTGCGGATAAACCTACCTGAAAGCTCTTGCATCACACCATACATATGGAAGAGAACTTTATTGTTCTTAAACAAATCCGGGCATGCGTGGAGGAAAAGGTGGATTATTCTTTCTGTATAGATCGCTAGGTTCTCATTCGGGAGCTGGGCACGGGATTCCGGCCTCGCTACAGCCTTCTCTTTGCGGATGACGCTCGTGAAAGCATTCAAGAGCGAGCTTTGGAAGAGGTCCATGCTGTTCGGGTGGACACAGGATTCTCGAATCACACCCTGTCGTCGTCATCTATGGATAATTATTCATTCCGCGGGTATCCGTCGGAGTGCTAGTTGTTGAATGTCGCAATTATTTTGTGTATTTTCAGTCAACTTTCCGGGTCTCCAAACGATTATCCGCGCATTCTCGCTAGCACCCTGGGCTGTTACAGCACAATAGGGGATGCCGGAGCTGCGATTGTGGTTGTTGAGTGGTACACGATCTTACTGATCGTCCCAGCAAAAAGTCCGTACTCCTAGGACAGGTAACACTTCATTTGGGCCTAGTTGGTACATACTTCTGAACTAAACGTAACAGCGCAAACATATAAGACGAGCCACAAAAAGAAAGACACGACACACACTGGCGCTGACTAACAACTTCTTTTTTCCTTCCATCGTCGATGCATTTATATACCTAGGCCACATAATCGCGCAGGCGCACAGAATGCATTACTGACGTCAGCCATCTTATCATGTACGCAAACGTATGAAATCAAATTCTGATTGGTGCAGGGACAACGATGTGTCACTAATGCAGTTATTTCCTTGACTTTTTATGTGATAGGCCTCTAAGGCAAGCCGCGCATGGTCATTCTTGCTTTTTCCAAGGATAATTGTCCGATCAAGTCGCGCCTCACAATTGCTGCAAGAGTTTATATGCGCAACCAGGTGCGCTCCTTTATCTACATTTTTGTTTACTTTTTGCGCATGTTCCCTGAGTCGCTCATTGACGCAACGCCCTGTCTGGCCAACGTATGTCTTACCACAAGAGAGTGGAATGCCATAAACCACGCCGACAGCGCACGACACGTATGAGGCATCATGCCGGATTTGGCATCCTCCTCTGTTCTCTCCGCAGGTGCGGGAACATAGCTTTGAAAGCTTGTTTGGCGCAGAAATTGCCAAAGGTACGCCATGCCTGCAAGCAACTTTCTTGAGTTGATGGGTCACCTTATGTATATAAGGGACCACCGCAGGCCTACGCGTTTCACGTTCGGCGGCCGGCCTTCTTGTGGTTTTATTTCTCTGGATCAGAGTTTCAACCACTGCAGTCAAAAATGTAGATAAAGGAGCGCACCTGGTTGCGCATATAAACTCTTGCAGCAATTGTGAGGCGCGACTTGATCGGACAATTATCCTTGGAAAAAGCAAGAATGACCATGCGCGGCTTGCCTTAGAGGCCTATCACATAAAAAGTCAAGGAAATAACTGCATTAGTGACACATCGTTGTCCCTGAACCAATCAGAATTTGATTTCATACGTTTGCGTATATGATAAGATGGCTGACGTCAGTAATGCATTCTGTGCGCCTGCGCGATTATGTGGCCTAGGTATATAAATGCATCGACGATGGAAGGAAAAAAGAAGTTGTTAGTCAGCGCCAGTGTGTGTCGTGTCTTTCTTTTTGTGGCTCGTCTTATATGTTTGCGCTGTTACGTTTAGTCCTAGGACAGGTGTTAGCGGGCGGCTTGATCAAAGGTCCGGATTGACGGTGGTGCTTTCTTCGGGGTTCGGGCTTGGGTAGTGGCTTTACGGGGATGTCCAGCACCTGAAGGCAGAAACACTTTCACCAGATGTCGCGTTGTAGTATCAGTGAAGATTCACGTTGCGACAAAACCGCGAGTTAAAAAAAATTGACTCCTTATTTCTTAAACCTGTGCTCAGCAAAACAAGCAACACTAAGCACATCGATAGCGGTCAGCAAAGTCGACGATTGTAGAAAATCTTATAGTGTGTCATGCGCATCGGCTTTTACACAAGACACGTGGAGCGTTCCAGCGTAATCGCTAGTGCCGGTGTACCTTCCAGAAAGTACTACACAATTCGCTTCACGCACACAGGGAGTTTACGCATGGTTCGGCGATTCGCGACAGCACACAATGGATAGCACCATCTATACCATTCCAGAAACTTCCGATACTTGCTGGCACGTCCTGCGCTCAGCGATAGTTTGAACATTTGTTAGCCGGCGAAAAACGGTCACCGGGAAAAGATAAATAACTGCCACGCCAATTGTGTGTGCATTCTGTACGCATCTTTCTTACGTTTCTTTCATGCGCTACGCCTTTTGCCTCCATCATGCTATACCTATGAGACCAACGTTCAACTATGTGTTAATGCTATGTGGGACCTTAGCTCACTAAATTACCTTCCCTGTTTGGAAACTTGCTGCGGCGCACTGTCTCCTGGAAGCGGTGCTCGGGGAAGAGCCTTTACGCACGGCTGTGAAGACTTTCTGTGAAATTCTTGCATTCTCATACAATTTTGGGTGCATCTGTGAATGTTGACTGCTCTATTAAAGTGTGCTAGTGCCGAACCTTTAACAAAACTCGATATTACCGTCCGCAGGCTTGAAATAAAGGAAGAGAAGGAACGCTTGAGAACGCAGATGCTGTAAATGCAGGTGTGATAATACCACAAGAAAAACTATCCTTCACAATTGAAAACAAGTGTTTACTTATTGAATAGTTGCCATTTAGCGTTCGTTGTTACGAGCACGACCATACAGATTCGCGTGAACACGTTACGGCATCTTTATGCATTTGAAAGCGATCATTTGCGTGTAAACTTCTGCCTACATTAAAAAAAAGCGTGTCAGATTTTTTCAGGGACTTCAGGTAGAAGAAAATGAGTTATCGAAGCTCTCAATGTAATGAAAAGCTGCCTCCTTAATGGGTTTGCGGTTACGTCCTTATATCACAACTGCACGGAGCTTTTAGATTTATCAATGTCGTGTACTAGGCGACCGGGACGGTAGTGCATAAGGCAAATTAGAAAGCAACGCTTCAAAATCATATCTCGCTGCGCACCAACTTCTCAGTACTGCGACCGCACCTTTCAAGCTTAGGTATCACCGGTGGAGCTCGGTGGAGCTCACATACAAACGTTTACGGGGCATCTAACGTTGTGCATCTACGGAAAATGAGTCAACGTGTAATGCCATGCTCATTATTACAGCGTGCAGTTTTCGTCGCTAATCAGAACCCAGGAATGATTACAAGCACTATCTTCCTCTTCGTAGAGTAAACAACATGCTAAACAACTGCATCAATTTCGGACACGGCAAACGCAGATTTCTTTCACATTTTCACTGAATTGAAACAAACTTTTTGAGCGCTGTCACACAGTTGTGAACATGTGGCGAAACCGCATTTCATCTTTTTTATCTTCTGCAGGTAGTTCCAAAAAAGAATTCATGCAACTGAAGGCCTTCCCTAAATCGCATTAATATATTACCTTATTTACGCGAATATAACGCAAGATTTAGTTCGAGGCTTGAGGCCCCAAAATACGCTATAAAAACCATAATTGACTGAGAAGGAGCACACTTGCGATTAAAGACAGTTAGTGTTTTCTAGTATGAAGATATATTTGTATGAAATCTAATACAGCCAAAACTAATATAATGCATCTTCTCTTAAATGCGTTGCCGGTGCCAAGCGATGAAGACTAACCTAAATCATATCACAATGGCATCAGTAGGGTTCAAATCACCGTGTCAATTTATATGGAAAGCAATCAAACGCTTCGCGTAAGCTCGCAAGCAAACATTTTGCCCGAGTATATGCAAAAAAAAAAAAAACGTATGAAGCAGGCTTGCAGTATCAAAGTTCTGAATAGCGGTCCCACACCGCTAGGGATACCTCTTCTATACTGTAAAGCTTTGTAAAGCGCTTCAAAACGTTATACGCACGATTTTCTCGTGCCCTCGAATAATCCAATGTAGCAGCGAGATTTAATTTTTCTAGAATAGGGGCTATGCTGTAAGAAATATAAAAAAAAACTTTTTCAGGCGTCATTTAACTGCAGCTTATGTAATGAATTACTTATTCTACGTCTGGAAAACACTACAGAATTGCCATACGCATGTTTTTCCGCTATTCTTCAAGAACAGAATGTGACGGCAAGTTTAGATATGCAGAAAAACAAAAAGATGTGCAAAGGATGACATGCTGGGAATTTTTAAAATGCGTGGTTTATTGAATAATTTAAGAAAGAAATGCTAATACAACTCAAAAAATAAAACGGCCATCGTTCCACGGAGTGAAGCCGTATTTCGTGTGATAGTACTTTCTCTAATTTCTGCCGCCATTGTTTATCTAATTATTATCCTATTAACGCGAAAGCGTTAAGGCCTCCGTGTCGCAGAAAATCGGGCGTTCGAGCCGGCGTCGGCGGTGTATTCCGTGAGCGAAGATTTCCGTATACATTTAGGCACATGTATATGCCACACTTTTCTATATGACATGGGGTATATGCGGGTCACATTGCCACAACATTCTATCCCTACCTCGTCCTACATTTTTTTTACCTTAGAATTTTGAGAATGACAGCCCAGAGACAAATATCATGAGACAAAACACCGACAGCACATGCCTTTTATGTTGAATTTTCTCGGACTTAAATATTAAAGGGCGAAACAATAGCTGGAGAGTGAAAATGATGTAATGTTCTTGACGCGGCTGTGCACAACCTCCGGGATCAGCCCACGTAGGAGCCCGCGTTTCTGCCAGAAAGCTCTCCTTAGGGCCTATACATGGCATATGCGCCCGTCCGTTTCGCCCTAGCCCGCCCGCGTGCGGACGCCCAAAAGGCGGATGGTGTCGCAAAATTCGATGCACGCTCAATCCGCACGAGCGGATCGCACGGGCACTCCTATTGGGCGACACGGCCTGTTGATAGCTGGCAACCGTTCGGTGGAGCAGACTTGCTCAAGGTTGGCAACTACCTGTCACAGCAGAGAGCTGCAGCAGACGACTCTGGCATATTTTTGAAGATATGATTTCAGGTTTCCGCGTCACGGTGAAAATGCGACTTTAGGCTGCCACATTCTGTTCTGCAACCGCATTTGTTGCACTGGTACCGTCATCATTCTTCGAATCACTGCACAGTCATCTTACTTACGCAATCTCTTAAAGATCTATTGCAATCGCATCATGTTGAAACATGCGACGTAGACTCAGATGATTACTTTAAGTGCACGCTGCCTTGGCTGGTTGATCAAAATATCTCGAATTACCCAACGTGATGTGTTCTACGTCACTGGAAAGTGAAAGTGTCGCCGGAAGCGATTCATCAGAAATCCCCGTGTTCGGCGCGATGGCGTAGTGTCTGTAGTGCTAGTGACAGCTTGCAAAAATACGGAACACACGCACATCTGTCGCGGAATACAGCTGCATAAGTCGTTAAGACACACCTCTTTACCATTGAGAACGCGTGTGAGGCTCCGAGTACAGCTTGCTGATATGCGTGCATTTGCTTGATCATGCTTTTTTCACTCTGCCAATTTTAAGAAAGTGCTTAAAGCACTTGCGTGCATGAAATGCACTTTCCTTTATTTTACATGTATAAAGTTACCAAAGATGAGGCATCAAACATGCATATTAGAAATTTAATAATTGCTGCTTGTAAACTTTCCAAACAAAACATAACCTTAACTGATATGCTCAGCGATGAATGAAGTTCTCACCTGGTGCAGAAAGGTTGTGCATAAGTGGTTAACTTCATGCAGCAAGGAATTGAAGGTTAAGCAGTGAGTGTACAATTAATTTTGACTGGCTTAAAGCAATATGTATGTATAGCGGTGACCTTAAGCAGATGTGTGTATACTCGTGAGATGCTTCTAAGGGGAGTGCTTATTTGAAAGCAAATAATTTACGTTGCTGATAAGAGAAATAATTTTGAGTGAAATCAAACAATGGCATTCTCGCCAGCCTGGGTGGCCAATCTGTTGCCACGTTAGTACTTAACATACGTAATTTGACAGTTCAACAATGTACAAACATTACCAAAGCGCACAAAATTAAGCAGTACCTCGACAGGCATGCTCCTTCTCTCACCCATCCATGGCAGCAACAAGGATGTTCGACCTGAGACTGTTTGATACTGTCAGCATCATACATGCACGTTATATTCCGATTGCTCTACATATAAAAAATAAGCTCACACAGGATGCCCATTATCCATGAACCATTGTAAGCTCTACTCAGGTTATTTCAGTTAGTTAGGCATGGGCTGCATGTTGTTTATGTATTTATGCAGTGACAACCTAGCTAGCTGATGCACAGTGCCATATTTTAGGAAAAAGAAAAATAGATAGCATACCATAAACAGCTGCCTAGTACCTGCATTTATTTGAAAGCAAACAGAGATTATCAAATGACATAGTGAGTCCAGTGACCTCTTGTGGTGTGAGAAGGTTGATGTAGTTAGTGGTTTTGTGTTTGTCTTTCTTTATTAGTAGCTACTTTAACATGCGCATGACAAAGAAATGAAGGCTCATATGGCGGAAGACTGGGCCGCACAAAAGTGAGGAAACACTCATTGCCATTTTTTTATTTGCATAACAAACCAGCAAATAGTTCCTTAGGTTCAGTTTTGTGAATAATACACAAGCTGTTCTACATAAAACTATAAGATTGTTGTGCTCCATTATCCATTCACTATTCGGGTAGCCAAATGAATGATACTCCCATTAGCGCTGTGAGAGCAAAAAAATTTGCAGTCAAGAGGCCGTAGTGGCTCAGCCTCTGTGCCAAATGTCAAATTGTTCCAGAAGAAAACACGCATACCGGTGAATTGAGTATGCATGCACATCTACTATTCAAATCCACACATCACACGTAATATTTCATTCCTTGGCACATTGCTCGCCACTGTACAGACTTTGTTTCAGCGCTGTGTGTGTGCAGTAATATAAATTGGTAAATCAAAGCTGTGGTTATCCCGTACATTGAAAGCTACTTTGAAGGTGGGTTAGATAACATAATGCTCCTACATATGGGTCAGCTTAGTAATATGAGCCACTTTGTTTATTAGTTCACTGTTACGCCTGAACTATACGGTGCCACTGGACAATGCCGTATTCCTGCAGGCACGCTAGAACAGCTTGGCTACGCACAAACAACCGTTTACATCGCACTTAAATTAGGGTGGTGTAGATTTGCTGTAACAGTGTGCTTATAAGCATAACTGCGGAGCATTAAAAAGTGTTTGAAATGCAAGGGTGGATGCTCAGGTATGCAGGTGTGACGTTTTGCATTTCTAGTGCAAGGACACATCGATGGACAGGAAGGATACCACACAAATCCTCGTGTTGTGACCTCGCAGTCACAACGCAAGTAGTTTTCTGTGGTCTTTAGCTATAAACATATCAAGCGATCTGTAAATTCAAAACTGTATTAATAAACTGAGACACCATGAAAAGCAACATAACACTAAGGTGTACACATTTCTTCGTCACATCAGCTCTCTGTGGTGCAGGTCAAATATGTATACCCGCTATTTGTAGCTGAAAACGGCATGCATTTCACATTTAGAGCTCAGAATGTTCAATAAAAAGATTTTTAATGTGTCAGACATACATATGGTACCTTGTCTAATGCTTTGCACACAGATAGCTATGTTTGGCACAACTTGAGTTGCACATTCATAAGGGACTACTACATGCGAAATCTGCTTTTCATCTCTCCTATATTCTACCATCCGACACAGAAGTACACACTAGAATTTTTCTTTATGTGAATATTTAAAAGGCAAACAGGTTTTTTTGCATCACAGCTCTCAATCTTCCACACAGGGCACTTATTGCATGTTATGATTGTGCATTAATAATGGTATATCTTCTAATGTAAAAATAGTTTGTTCGACATTGTTTCACCTGTATATTTCTGAACGTACCCATAAGTTTTCTGGCGTACTTGTATATACCTCCTGCAGTACTGGTATCTGTGATATACCTTCATTAGTGCAGTAAATGTTGTGAAAGCTGTTAGTTCATAAAGTAGGAAGCCTATCCAATATAAACAAGAAACTTGCAGACAAGGTAATCACGACAAACCAGCTGAGATGGTGGTAATATTCTACTTGTTTTTCCTTGTGATAGCATAAGTGTTCCCGCTTGCGCTGCTGGATGATTGTGACCGATATGCTCGTGAAGGTTAGGGTCATTCAGATTTCAAGGGATGAGTAACTGTTACATACGTGCAACATCTTCCTCTGCTTATATAGATGACTGAACTATATGTGGCAGGTTTATCTGTGTGATTATTGGTGTTGCTGAAGTGATGTATCACACATAGTTTCCGCACACTACCCGATTGGCGAAAAGCATGCAGGAATTGGTCTTTGAGCAATTGGTTTAGTGCTGGCTTTCCGCTAAACTGACTGCTGAAGAGGTAGATTTTACTTCGCAAGGCCCATGTGAAAATTAGCCTAGAACTCGTGACGCCAAATACAGTCACCATGTGTGACTGAAGATCAACACGTGACAGAACAATGAGCAGTGGAATTAATTTCACTAGTATACAATAAATTGCAGCTGCATTCAGTATTACATTGCTGGTACACTAAACACAAGCCTTTATATGAGTTGTTTGGATGGCATAATCAACAAGATCCCTCTAATAAGCTGTGGCAAAAGCTAAATAAAAAGCCGCTACCTCAGGTACTGCATTGGCATAAAATATGCATTCTAATATGCAGTGGATACAGTTCCTAAATTGGTTTACATACAGGTATGAAACGTGGTAACTGTACCATGCGATAAAATTTCAATCAGATGAGCTGGATGTTGCCCCAGTAAGCTCTAGTTCGCATGTCGCTCTTTGGCCTGAGCAAAGAATACGTGTTGCTAGTGATTCTTCAATACCTTCACATTCTGCACACTCAAGTGCATCACGGAAATGGTCCCAGCCTGAAACCCGGATTTTGTGAATGTGGCACATTTTCACCCCTACATCAAGTGTTACATTGGATAATGGTCGCTACCTCTTGGGGCAGAGTCACACTGACACTCTGTAAGAAGGCCCCAGTTGCTCATGCTAGGTAAGTGTACTGCTCTTCTGGTTTTAATAGAGGGTGTGGCAGTTGGGACAGATGGTGTCATTTGTTAATTTGAGATCTGTGCTGTCTTCTTCGTCAAAGTGGCATCCTCTTGGCCGTACGCCTTTGCATCCCCAATGTGGGTGATGTGCATCCAGCTCCCCTCGACTGAGTATTCTGTTGTCAGGAAAGCGAATTCGAAGACGTCAAAGTCAAGTGAAGTGGTCTCGGCTGTGGTGCCTGGTTTTGGGACAGAAGTAGACCAATGTCAAAACGGCTTGCTTTCACTGCCTTAGCCTGCAGCGCACCACCACATCTTCCTAATCATACACATGTTTATTCAAGCTGCTCCTTCCCTGCCCCCATTTGATAACAGCCAATTTCAGGGCTGCTAATCAAGTTGACTTCAGAAAACTGCCGGTTCTTTAGCTACTTGTAGTGGCTTATTGCTTGGCTAATTTTTTAGTTAGGCATGACATGCTTAGTGCTTAAAAAATGAACTGTTTAATGAATTCTTGGAGTAATATTAGGACAGGCTACTCTGAGTGATCACTGCTTTTGTCGTAAAATGTGGCACTGAGTTAGGCAGATGCTGTCACGACAACGAAGTGTTTAGATTGTATGACTATAGAATGAACAAAATGGGAGTTGTGAAATTCGACGCCGTATTTTTACAGCCTCTCTTTATACTGCTGACATTAGAGAGATTCGTATTAGTGGACGCAAGCAGCATGCGTAAACAAGAACCCTGTTTGGCTATTCCTGGGACCCATCTGGTTTGCATAAACAAGCAGAACACGAGTCGCTTGCATCCTCTTGTCCGATACTATTATTTTCATTGTAAAGCAACCAATATCGCAGTGAGTCTAACCAATCTGCATCAATATGCTAGAAATGTTTAAGCGCTTAAAGCGCGTTATTTGAGTGTTTAAAGCACTTCACCACACCCTTGGCCACTAGACTTGTTCTTTCCAATATTACTTGCTAGTCAACTGTTCAGGTGTTTACATTGTTTTTCTGTGCTGTAAGATTAATTTGATAGTCCTACTAATTAGTTAAAGTGAAGGTCTCGGCTGTTGTATTGTTAATGTCATTCTAAAACTGTTAGGTTTGACACTGTCAAAGCATTTGGCAACTTTATTGAGCTTCACCTCACTACATATATGTACTTTGGTGGGACCATTCAGCAAGTGAAAATAAAAATACCGGCAAATAGAGAGTTCGAGAGCACCTGAGATTATAGTAAAGCGGGCGGAGCAGCATCTTCAGGGTAACGGGGACATCAAAGCTGGAATTAGGGCTGCCATACATTCCGTCACCGGAACCCACTGTTTGCTTCATCGCATTACACAATTTTGTTGCGGTGAAGCTATTGCAGAAGCATATACACATTCGTTCGCCCCAACTTTGCACAGAGCCTTGCGTGCCTTTGCTAAATCTAAGAGCGCGAAAAACGGGCGGAGATGCAGCTGAACATCACAGGGCACAGTATTAAGCTGCACCTCAGTGTGTTTATTGCGCCCTTAGTACCAATAATCTCTAACATCTACTCTGCATTCTAGTTCTTGGAATTCTGGAAGACCATGTGATGTCACTAAAGCTCCGTTATGTTCACATCACTACGCGATAATTGTAGCAAAGCCCACGATAAAAGTAAATCACATGAAGTCCCAGATATCGCACTAGCGCTGAACACGATTGAAAATATGCGCTGCCCCATTTAAAGGACGCGCGAGCAGTTGTGAGTGAACACTAGCTTAAGCATTATATTACGTAAGTCATGGCGAGGAACACGTACAATACCTCCGCCTACAACGCCCGTCAAGTAAAGGTGCATGTGTGATGTGATGACGCTGCCGAAAAGGGCGAACACGGCAACGCTGCGGCACAGCGCCGGTTCGCAAATTTCATTGCCGAGGCACTACGCCGCTTCAATATTTCAATTCGTCAGCACCACTGAATTCTTCAGAAATACGGGTCTCAAACCACCAGAGGACACCGAGACCAAAAGCCGACCTGCCGCACCACTACTACTGCACGACTTTTCGCCAGCAAATACTGAACCCACTGTGGAGACAGCATACGGATCATATAACCAGCGGTCGACGTGGGCCGGAGATTCAACGTGCCACATGGCGCCACGGCATCACTTGGTGCCACCATCGCGCCTTCTCAAAAGTCCCTAAACGATCCTGTCCCTAGGCACCTAGAATGAGGTCACGTGAGGGATTTTTGTACGACATTGAGACGCACGCCTGACCTAGGAACAGCCGCCATACCTGGCTTAACAATGAGTGCATACCTAAGTATAATGCTTATTGCTAAATCAAAGGTTAATGAAGTGAAACCAAGATTTAACGAGGCTAAACCAAGATTTCGCTTTACATATCCAGAGTTAGCTGAGCTAAGCCGCAACCATTCTTTTTTTCCAGATGCCGAAAAGCCTTTTGAATGTGTTCCTCGTCCGGATTTGGGACTCGTGCCTAAATAAAGAATTGTTGCGATGTATTGTTTTGTATTAGTGCGACCAGTCAAACACACCTGTACTGTAGGCGTTCTGTACCTCCACAAGTCTTCAGTGCCGTCATAAGGCATGGCCTGCAAGCATACCCCATGTCTCCGCGGGGTTCGCCAAGTACAGTTCCTTCTTCGTAGCGAACTCTTCCATTACTATTATCAGAAATTCAGCTTTCGTGCGCTCAGCCCGGCCAGCACACAATTAAATAAAAAAAATTACATTGAGGTCCTCTGATGGCTTGGAAACATGCCAAAAATAATGGAAATGAATTTTTTGCAGCTGCTTTTATTACCTGGGGTTGACTTTTCAAGTTGTTTATATAAAGACTAGTAGCAATATCTCTATTGCAACAGCGGTAACGTGCCTCATAAATCCTGTGTTTGAATGGTAATGGAAGAATATAATCCTTTATGGGCGAAGATTCAGCGAAACCTAAAGTCAACCAGAGATTGAGGTTTATGCTGCTCGTAACCTCATGGACTCGTGAAGTCACGAACAATTTTTGCATTCCCTGCTGCGTTTATTCCTATTGTAATGAGAGGCCGACGTAGGTTAAAAAGCACAGCTACGTTAACCACTACCATGCAGGAAATGCAGCCTTGGCAAACGGTGGCGGCGGTAGCCAGGGGCGTAGCCAGGGGGGAGGGGGGGGGGGGGGGCTTATGGGGTTTCAGCACCACACCCGAAATTTTTTCGTGCTGTCGAAGCATCGTCGACCAAAGAAACCCCTGGCGCCAGAAATCACTCTGGATTTTGCCTAGAATGTCTTTTTAATGCTCGTAAAGACATTTCACTATGAACATTGCTAACTCGGGCTGGATTTCGCGGCAACGTCCATGTACCTGGAGTCACATGACGCAAGCAGCCCCATCCGAGCACAAAGTTTCAAGGTCGTTTGGATGGCGAACGGGCGCGCCGCGGAATCTCGCGGAGGCCGCGGAATCTACGGAGCGCATGGATGTCACTGCCGAAACTTTATGGGTATAAAGTTCTCATAAAATTTTGATGTGAAAGGTGCATTGACATTTCCAAAGTTGGGCTTTATATATTAAATTCAGGAGCTTTGTGGGTTTAACGTTGTTACAAACATTTGACGCCACAGGTGCATTGACTTTCCTAAAGTCGTACAACGGAACATACAACGAGACAAGCCAAATCAACACACTCTTAGACAAGTTGACAAAGCACGCAGCGTGGTCTGATGAGACGAAGCTTTGTGATGGTTCATTTGTGCCGTCATGTCACAGAAAAAAATATCAACATTATTTTCACCTGCACCAAAGCATCGTGTCAAGACACTAAAGCCAACCAGGGTAACTACGTTCTTTTTTTTTACACTTTGACTTTTATTCGCGAGGACAGATTGAGCCTCTTCAATTTTTTTATTCTCGCTACCCTACCCGCGGGCTGCCAGAACCAGCCAGAGCGCATGCGTTTTTTTGGTGTTCCCCTGACCACCGCGCGGCCCACTTCAGGTTTGTTTCTCTCTGGCCGAGTGGATTTTCGCCTGGCAGAGTTTCGCTAGCAGACGAGACAAAGAAACAATGGTCGCTCACCGCCATCACTGTGAGGACTTGACGGATTCGCAGCGCGTTCGCTTGAGCGCAACGCCTCCGGAAAGTCTTGTCTCACCGGTGTAGAATACCCAGCACTATGCGTATGGTTCTCGGTGGACCAAGCGTCTCACGTTTTCAGCGATATTCATTCGGTAGCCACATTAGGTGCCCAAAATAGGCATTGGATTGTGGCCAACTTACTCTCCTTTGTGTTTTCTTTTTCATTTCGGTGCTCCCGCCCCACAAAAGAAAAAAAGAAACATTGTTGCGGCGCAGCGACTTGTTGCATGGTGAAAGTTCGAATTTGTTACTTTTTGTTTTGCGGAATGTAATAGGCCACGGGACGCTTCATTTGCCGGATACTCTTATTAAATTATTGTGATAGCAATTATATGGACACTCCAGGCGCATTCCTGCTGTCGCCGTTGCCCTCATGTTTCGTATGAAGTCCAAGGGCGATAACATCGTGACCACGCGCCGCATGCTGTACGTGCGAGTGAAAGCGTAGGGGGGTGTGGGGTGGAATGGGTCAGCCGACAATGGTGGCTCAGTCCTCTGAGCGCAAAGGAGAAGAGCGGGGAGAAAGCGCGCCGCCTTTCGTCGCGCGCGATACGTCAGGGGGAGTGGAGGGAAAGGGGGCGGGATCTAGGATTCTGTGGATCTGTGATTGGGCAACATGCTTGTTTGCCTTGTTTGACCCATTATATACAGTGATATTTTTCTTACATACGTAGATTTATTGGAGACCAATGTATGTTTAAATATATCTTGTTGCGAGGTTTTGTGTATACGTGCAGTGAAATTTCTTTCCAGTAACAATTTTTTGCCCTTTATCAAGCATTTGTATAATCTATTGTGTCTTTGCATTTCTGATGAACGAGGGCGAGTCAAGTGAAATTGAGTCTACCCACCCCGCGCAATAATGGTTTGGTTCATTATCTGCGAGGCATGCGCGTAACACACAGGCATCTCTCAATTACAAAAGTGACGCGCAGGTGTGAGGGTAAATTTTCTTTATTGCTCTCATAAATTGGTTTGAACATGGTTGGGTGACGTAATGGACGCTTCAGAAGTTGAGCAGCGTGGTGCCCTGAAGTTTTTGACAGCTGAAGGTGTTTCCCAAAAAGAAATTAGTCACCGTATGGCTGCCGTGTATGTTGAACATCGCATTTCATTGGCCACTGTGAAGCGTTGAGTAAACGGTTGAAAGACGGACGTGAAAGTTGCAAAGACGATCCAAGACCAGGCCAAAGCTATCGTGCAATCACCCCCAACAAAATTGCGAAGGTTGATGAGCTGAGGAGACAAGAACGGAGGATAAGGATCGATGAACTTGCACAGTGTGTGAACATCAGTCATGGTTCGGTTCACGCCATAATTCATGAACATCTCGGTTATCGGCTCTTGTGTGCGCAATGGATGCCGCAGAATTTGAACCACCGCCATAAGAGGGAGTGGTTCTGCGCTGCCTTGGGGCTGGGGCTGACAACTTCTTGTCTGCAATTGTGATCGCGGACGAACCATGGTGCCGCTACTACGAGTCTGAAACACGACGGCAAAGCTTACAGTGTAACCAACCGAATTCGCCTCCCACAAAGAAAGTAACGACCGTCATTTCCGGCGGAAAGGTGTTCACGTTTTTTTTCCATCGTCAGGGGCCATTACTGATGGAATTTGCTAAAGCCGGAGAGACTATCAATCGTTTCCGATATTGCTAAACGCCGGATCGGCTGCATGTAGCAATCAAGAACAAACGACGTGGAAAATTGACGAATGGGGTCATCTTGTTCCACGACATGGATATGGTGTTGGGCTGCTGAGCATGGAGGTCGTGAGATCGAATCCCGGCCACGGCGGCCGCATATCGATGGGGGCGAAATGCGAGAATACCCGTGTACTCCCATTTACGTGCACGTTAAAGAACCCCAGGTGGTCGAAATTTCCTGATTCCTCCACTACGGCGTGCCTCATAATCAGAAAGGGGTTTCGGAACGTAAAACCCCAGAATTTAATTTTTAATTGTCCCGCAACAATGCCCGTCCCCATTTCACTGATGTGGTTAATACAAAAGTGGCAAAGTTCAAATGGGAAAGCTGCAACACCCGCTATACAGCTGAGACCTGCCGCCTTGCGACTTCCACATTTTGGGAAAAATGAAAAAAAGAAACAGCTCAAGGGAAACAGATTCGTGCCTGACGATGACGTGAAAGAGTTAGTTGCAGATTTTTTGAAGCAGAAACCCCTGAAGTTTTATGAGACGGGAATTACGCGACTCGTTAGTCAATGGGACAAATCTATAAATGCTCATGGAGACTACTTTTAAATGAAGTGCCCCGTTTGTCATATATTCGCATTGGCTCACTTTGATTCGACTCGCCCTCGTATATTTTGCACAATGGCTCTGTATACGTGTTCTCTGTTGGGACAATAATTTCGGTGCCATTACTCACGATACACAACCGGTGATAGCTGCTCATGCGTAATACCTTGGAATAAATGCCAGCTTCATTGAGATTTTTCACTGGCCGTTGCATATGTACAAAAATATAAACAAGGTTCTTGAATGACAAAGTCTCATTAACATATTTATTCTCAACTTGTTCAATTTATAGCTTTTACATTTTCATATCAGTGACATGCACTGCTTTGCTGGTTTCGAACTGATATATTTCTAAAGTTTGTGTGATGTTTCCTTTACTTATTAAGTAGACAAAAACATGGAAGCATTGATATCAATTATTTTGGGCACAATGTTGGCACATAGGAGTATATCTTTTTTTGAAGAAATACATATTTTGCTTGTTCTGATAGTACATAACGTTCACGAATTCGTTTGCAGCATCTTTGGCAATACTAAAAGCTAAAATTGTTTGGTTAGAAAGTTATTTATTTATTTACTTATCTATTTATTCATTTATTTATTTATTTATTTACAGATGCTGCAATCCACAAAAGAATTTTAGCGGGATGGAAATACAATATATCAGTGCACAAATGCAGGCAACAAAGCAAAGCAAGGCGGGATAGATTTCTTATACAAATAATATCGGTTTTCAATATAACACAGTAAAGAAAAAGAAAGGTAATGAAGAAACCCACATTTGAAATTGTAACCTATTCAACAGAGGTTACCAGCAAATGAAGACAACCAAGGCTGAGTTACTTGAATATTATTCAAGTTATTTCATTCAATCACAGTCTTGGGAAGAGATGGAATATTTAAAACAATACTCTCTTATGTGGAATTCTGTAATTGTTAGCTGATGCCTCTGTCTTGTGGCATACCCAGTAGAAAATGTAATTATATGAGCTGTAAAAATGTTTCTTACTGAACTTCTCATTGTACCCTGGTAGTGCATCGACGCCCTTTATTTCTTTATTTCATATTGTCCTATTCACTTCATACATCGTGATTTCTTTCTAACTAAAGCAACTTAGTATTATGGTGTTATTATTCTCCTCTCTTTCTATGTGCTCTCTTTATGCGGTTGGTGAAAGTTCCTTTCCTTGCTAGAATGTTTTTCGGACCAATTCATGTTACCAAGCTGTCATCAGTCAACAATTTTGTGTTTGTAGAGAAGCCGCCGACATAATACCTGCCAAAATACACTTTTTTATCCAAATGAATAGTTTGCTTTGTTGTGAATTACCCTGTACGCCGAACCATTGAAATGGCTAGTGTGCTGGTTTTTCTTTTGTTTTAAAGTGCAAGTGCTTTATTTTTCTTTACATAATCATGGTTATACAGATATCTGGACCGATAGCCAGGGAAGGCTAGTTTGGGGTCCAGTGACAAATTACAAAAGACAGGTCAGGCGCAGTTTCTAACAGAACAGTATTCCGGAACATGTCATGAGTTATACAGACAAGAAACATTTTGAAAATACTCGTACATAATGAATTCAAGTTAGAGATTCTGGTTATCAAGGAAAAACAATTTGCTACATTGCTTAAAATTACGTACGGTTTTAACTTCTAGGGTAAAATATTCCAGATTTTTGCACCAATTAATTCAATTAACCTTTCGCCGTATGCATTGTAACGCTTTGGTAAGTTGAGGTTACCTTTTAAAGCATGTCTTCTACTGCGAGTTGGAAATGAAAAGTCGTTTCGAGGAATAGGAAAGTTTGTGCATAAAATATTATTAACTGAAATTGAGATCTTCTGATTACATAGTGCATTAACGGATAACACATGTTGTGTTTGGAAAACATCATTAAGTGCTTCACTGGCATAATTTGAAGCGCTAAATATTTTCAGGGCCCTTTTCTGTAGTTTTTGTAAAGGTTGTATGTCATGTAAGTCACGCCCCATGATTCTAAACAATAACTAATATGGCTATGGCAAAACGCATAGTAAAGGAATTTGAGTACATCGTGGGGGAAATATTGCTTCGCTTTAATTAGGGAGTAACAACCATATGCGACCTTCTTGCATACACTATGAATATGTGCTTCTCAATGTATATGCAGGTCAAATATGACGCCCTGATATTTAAACGAATGAACTTCTTGGATGGGGCTTTTATTTAAGGTGATATTTATTTGACTGGTGTCAGCAATGTTTCTCCGCGATCGAAAAATTACGTATTTTGTCTTAATGCTATTTAAAGTCAATTTGTTTTATAAGAACCATGAAGAAATGTTTGATAACTCGGACGTCACACACTGTTGTCGGACGTCACATACACTGTTGTCAAACTCATCATGCATTGCTGATACTTTCCTACAAGTGTGAGGGCGAAATGAAAATGAAATTTTAAAAAAATATGTTCGTACTCTGTGGAAGAAGATATGCGATAGGCATGCACTAACCCGGCAATCTACAAATTGGGTTCCATTTTATTTTCCGGAAACAGTGGCTTACGTTTGTAGTGTGTAATCGGCTCAAGAGCCGCAGGCTGAGTGGATGTCTTTGTGACAGGCGTGTGTTTGCCTGTCGGAGTGTTAGATATGAATTTAGAGTGCGCACATATAAAACGATACGATGTTTTTCTTCATACAGTAAAGAAAAGAAATTGCGTTTGCAGCATAATTACTCATTACAACAACGGGCTGCTGCGAAGGCAGGCCAATTTCGAATCCCGGCGCTGGACGCTCTTCTTTCTTTTATAGTTAATTGTTAGGTTCAATGTGCTCGGCCAGAATCCCACAAGCAACCGGGTGAAGCACCCACACAAGACTTTGGAATAGTAGACGAAGAAAGCTTCGCTATAAAAGCTATTGGGGACGTCGAAACGTGCCGTAAATTACTTGAGTGACTTGCTTCGACTGCTTCTAAGCACTGTGAAGAACCTGTGATCATCGAGCAATCGCAGAAGAATGACAACGTGGTCGGGGCACCACGCAGACCGCAATGTTTCTTGCCGAGTGGGAACTGATCTGGCCGGTTTGCGGGTGAACGACCTTTTCTACTCTTGTTTTTTAAAGGGAAGGTTTCTTTGCCCTTTCCTTTGAAATTCCGACTGCTGTTGCTGCTCCTTTCTGGTACACCGGGTTAGCTGGTGGCGCAGAGAGTGCCTATCCGTGACAGAGGCGCGGCGGGAGACAAAGGCGACACGGGGAGCTCGTTTAGACCTTTGCACCGCGTCTAATGTGCACAATGATTCCGGAGCACCCTGGGTGTCGTCGCCTTAGCGTTTTGACAGCTGTAATTATCCCTGACCCCCCCAAGAATATTTCAGAAATTGCAGCTCACCTTTCTACTAACGTGGAAGCGCAGAGGGAAGCTAGAAAGATTGGCAGAGAGGAGGGGGCAGAGTAGGCAAAAAATTCATAGAACAGCCGCAGTATTCAGTGAGTAACAGCCGTGGCGCTTTTCCTAGCTGTTCTCACACAGGTGGGGTAGGGGGGGGGGCGATGATGGGAAAATGCGACTTGAGAAGGCAAGGAAACGCTACTCCTATATACATGACTGCGGTTGCAGGTAAACGGTATAAATTTAAGTTCAAGGTACATTACGGTACGTTCCTGCTATTTCTGAAAAAAAAAAAGAACACACGATGCAAATTTGTCAGGCGGACAACTTGCGCAGGGCATGTAGAAGCAGAGGCACATTAAAGCGCGCTGCACCGTGGGGTGGTCCAGGCGATACTGCGAAAGCGCTCACACGTCAAAGCAACACTTCTGTGCTCGCCCCGGTAGCTTTGCGGCTATGGCATTGATCGAGGTCGCGGGTTTATCCCGACCGCGGCAAAGGCATCTCGACGGGGCAGAAAAAAAAAAACACGCTCATGCACTAAGATTTAGGGACGCGTTGTGGAACTGCACAGAACACGTAGATCCCCACAGTTCAACCAAAGTTTAATACTTCTGCCCCGATGCGATGCGCCTTGTTGGGCCATGATTGTTTTTTTTTAATTGGAGGATTGCGCGCTGCAGAAAAAGGAGTGAACCGAAATGGGCGCAGAAAATGAATATACGCGTAATTTGACAAATAATATAGCAATAAATGAATAAACATGGAAAGCACGATTTTCTTGCAGCCCGCAGCCAATTCGTGCAGTCGCTTCTTCGGACCTAAAGGAAAGGCCTGAAATGGTGAACTAATAGTGGACACCATTGAAATTAATACTCCCAAATTATACACTCCTAAAGATATCGCTTGGAAAACCGCAAGAGAAAATTGCAGTTCCAGCGCGCAGTTGACGTAAGAAACATAGATTACAACCTACTTGTGCGTATACATCCTACACAAGCATCTGTGCAAATGCAGTCACTTTTAGTAAGACAAACTACGTATTGTGTGTTTCAATAAGTGATACTTTCTAACCGGGGATAGACCCTTGCGACGTCATTCAACAGCTCTGCTATATCGGCCATACATACTCACCGTAGCCACCTTGCCTGGATTTCATCCGATGTAACGATAGAAATGGCAGCATTTGTTTGCTCATACTGTTGGCGTATGTCCCTGCAACCAATTGAAGATTATTTTCCCAGGTGGGGCTTGTTTGTAGATGCCGTTCTCGCTGCATTTTACCGGCTCTTTTTGGGCGAGGCTCTTTCTGAGACGCAAAACGGGCGCGCTCGAAGAACATTGCATGACGCACTTGTTAGGCTTAAGGTGCATGGTGCGCTTACTCTGGCGACGCACGCTTCACATTTAGGACAATGTTCGCGAACGCGCTGCGTTTTCTGCACGTACTATGCAGGTGTGAGCTGTAGTGAATTCAAAAGCTTACTTTCTCCGTGTTCCAGTGACACCTAATAGTGTAGCCCTGCAAGAACCGTTACATGACCGCCATGCAAACATTAGGAGTGAAAAACGGAGCTCATTTGCACTACCCTCCGGTCTTCAACGTTTACGGCGAAACTCTGCAACATAACAAAATGTGGTTTTTACATGCAATATCATACTATAACTGAGCGAGTTTTCGGTAAAACGCTTATTGTTATATATGGGCCACACTAAGAAAGAAAGAAAAACAATAAATACATAGGAGTAAATATTTGTTCTTTAATTTTGAAAGAACAATTTTTGATCACTTATATAGAGCATTCTTTTCATTGTGTGTACAAACTTCTGTTGTATTTCTTTATTTGGCTCAATAGTTAATATTGCTTCAGTTTATCAATTCATGGCTACACTTGGTCACGAACATCAAAAGTAGCCTCACAACTAAAAAAGCTCAAAAAGTGAAATGCTTCATATTCAAGCAGCAAGTGCTTCTCTAGAGTATAAAACAAAGAAAGTTCTGGCTTTACTAGGAAAGCGACCCGATATCAGTAACTTTAAACACTTGTACTTAGGCCAAGTCATACAGAATGACAAACAGAACTGACATTCTGCTTGTCGTACATGGTGATTTAATACGACTCTTACCCTATAATAGAGCCGTAGAGTTTCCAGGTATTACTACCATTCGTAAATTTTGCTTAAGAAATTATAAATAAAAAAAATTGCAGTTTATAATAAATCACATAGCCGATATAAGATAGCTGCGCCGCCAGTGCAAACAAGCATCTAGGTGTTCATTTATTTATTTACAGAGTACCTACATTGGCATAAACGCTTTACGTAGGGGGAAACAAAATATAACCAGTAATACAGACAAGCTTTTGGACATATATACTCACAAACAGAAGCACTACAATACCATTTAGAGAAAGACATACAAGTAATGTGAAACAAACAGCTTTCAAGATATATAACACAATACATTTGGTTTACAAGAGCGCCGTCACAGCATAGAATAGAATAGTTCGTTATTTGACACGTTTACTACATATATGATACACTGTTCCACTGTCTAATTGATTTAGGGAAAAAACAGTACTAAAAAGTATTTGTTCTGCAGTTATAGGCTGAGATATTTTTGTTGTTATCACAGCGAGTCGATATGTAATCTGGTTCCAGAAGGTAGTTATACCGATTGATACCTGTCTGACTTATATATTCGGTGCAATAGTTTGAGCCTCAACTTCTGCCTAAGCATATGTAGCAGATCCCATCCTAAAGTGGCCTTCATTTCGGAAACGCTAGAATACGGGCTGTAACTATTACAAACAAACCTTACTGCTTGTATCTGTAGTTTTTCCAGTCTATTAATGAGGTAATCTTGATAGCCATCGCACATTTCACAAGCATAAACAAGTATTGTTCTGACATGTAAGAAATATAAAGTTTTTTTTTCCCCTTCGCGCATTGCCTGTTTAAAATTTCTGGGAATAAAATGTAACATCCAATTAGCTTTTGCTATGAAAGTGTCAATCTGCTTATACCAAGGGAACGTCAGTTCTGCTATTTGTCAAATGTGGTGCAACTAAACGTTACAAAGCGGGTAAAACGCGGACTGGTTCTCTGTGCAGACTTGCGTGTTTAGCTGACTCGAGTCAACGCGGGCAACCGACATTGCTTCAAACGGAAGTCTCAAACCACGTCTTCAAAGTGCTACGCTTGCCCACTTAATTGTGCCCACATAACTAAAGAAAGCAAGAAGGAAAGAAAAATAATTCTGGACGCCACGCCCGGGATGGCTGACATCTGAACAGTCTAAAAGAGGGTCCAACTAAAGAAAATTAGAATAGGGCGATGTAAGGTCGCGCCAGAAGAAAAGAAGAAAACCTGTTTAATCGTAGTGTTCACAGCAGACACTAATGGCGCCCTTTCCTCTGGACATTTCAATTCATGAGCAGGGTATCATGTGAATGTATCCGGGCTAGCAGACGGCACAGCCCATTGTGCAAAGGAGCATTTGATCATCAAGTAATCTTCCAGGAACTTTCATGGACCCCAATTTTTTCAAAGGTGTCTGCGTAAGCTTTTTGAATATCGCACAGAACATGCTATTGCCTGCCCCAAGCTCTTATACCGATATCTAGAAGGTGCGTTTCTGGCAGCTACCTGTGCATTCTCCTTGCGAAACGCGTGGGCAGGGAAGAGAACGACAAGGCAGTGCAAAAGATAACCGGTGAAACACGGAAAACATCTGAAGGCTATGTGCATTCACTTAAACAGAGTGGCTACCGAAAGCGCTTCACCGCACGGTTTCCACTTGCAGGGCTTTTCCAAAATGCCGAACTTCGCCTTGTTTATCTATGGACCAATGCACCAAACCAAAGCATCGTCTTGTGTTAAGAAGCTATGCCGAAATTCCGTGCGAGTGCAGTGAGGCGGCGACACAATGCTGTCACGAAAACGAAGGCGATTTTCTCGTCCGTCGAGCGACGAATTGTGAAGAGGTCTCATGCAAAGAGAAGTACGTACGACGCCATAGGCATAGACATGTCATTTACTATTATTCGCCCGTTGCAATAGAAGCTAGCACTCGTCGGGCGCTGACGGAGAGCGATATCCTTCAGATCAATTCGCAAATGAAACAAAGGGTGTGCCGGTCAAGACTTGGTTTTTCCTGTTTTTCTGGTGAGCGCGACACGGAAGCGCGAGTTTTGAGCCACGAAATCTGTCCTCGGCGTCGCAGTTTGAGTCTCGTCGATTGCAGCGCGAAAGCGAGGAGCAACCTGCGAACAAGCACGGGCGCTAGCAGTGGATGCATATACGTCGTCCGACCCCCAAAACTACAAAGCGTGAAAAAAGCATTTACGAAAGCCACTTGAGCCACCAGTACTCTTCAGAAGACAGTGGCGTCCGCATAGCCCCTTGACCTATGCGGTTAAAACGCCAGGGACATTAGCATACGCCTGTTTTTTTTTTTTTCAGTTCCAAAAACTACTAGATGTGATACAAGTGAGCATACTTCTAAGTTATACCCAATAAAAAGCGTAATCACTATACCTTTGTTTTTTGATTGAGTCTACCGATGGGTCTGCAGACGAGAGTTCTTGGTGTTAAAAAAGTTGTCAGGTCAGCAGGCATTACAGTACATGGCAAAACGTTTATCGGAGAAATTGAATATGTGCGACTGTGGAAGTAACTAAATTTCAAGCTAACGGAGAACGGTGAAAGCGTCACAAAAATAATTTCGCGTAAATGCAACTTGTTTAGTTGGAGAACAAGTTTTGCAAACAAGAGAAAGTTGAGTTGGTGAAAGCTGATGCTTCCCTGGCGCTTGAATGCTGGTCAGAAATTTGGCCGTAGAAGTTCAACATATCTGTAACGGCAGGGTTCAAACACATTCCTAACCAATTTTTTGGTTGTTTTCCTATGGCGTACACCAGGCAAAGGTATTTTCGAAAGTAATTGCTTCGGCGAGAGTCTAATAAAATGAAATGTGGTACCCAGTCAACTGCTTCGGCTTCGCCGAAGCCATGACCTGCACACATTTCTACGGTGCGAGCACTCAGCGGTAGTAAAAGCTATCAAATGACAACCATACAATACTTCTCAGTGACCATGCGCTCAGTGAAGTTCCAGAGCGATTCTGGGAAAGACATTGTGTTCGGCTTCCTGGGTCTGTTGCTGTTGTGACAGGTTATCTGCAGTAGATTAGAAGAAGTGCTCTCCCCTTCTTTCAAAAACCACTGGTGCCAGACATTATTGTAGGTTTGTTGCTGCACCTGATGGCCTTCGCACTGCCGATATTTTCAAAAATGGCTCCGCCAAGCCATTCTCTGTGTAAAATGTTCCGCGCCGCTGGTTAGTCACTGCCGCCTTTGACGCGGCTGTCAACACAGTGTGGGTCAGCGGTTCTTCGAAAACCATTACGTTAGATCGCCTGCAGACTGCAGTGTTCACTACACTTACAACACAACACATTGAATACCGAGAAAGATTACGCGTGAAAGCGACGGTAGCTTTAGGGGTGTTTAGCGACAACTAGTTAGATTTTCTTCCTTGCATTTACGTTATTCAGTATTTTGGAAAAAATGGACCTCGTACACGAAGGTTCAAACGGCACTGCTTCATAGTTAGGCTTCAAATGGCACATAAAGCTTTGTGCCTTTAGTAATAGGTTCATTTATTTAAATGGATACATCGATAAATGAAAATGAAGGCAAGGAAATTGCTACTGTTCGCAGTAACTGCCTAGCGCAATCTAGCGCAATATTCTGATAATAGACAGAGGTCAGCAGTAGAGGTAGAGGTAAAAGGGGGTAAAAGGAAAGAAACCGAGGATAGTAGAGGGAGCAGAGGAAAAAGGAACTGTTTGGAGCCCAGCCACTGAGTAAATTAAATAAGAAGTATAATTTGCTCCCGTCGTCTGTTTTGTAAGGGTGTGCCTAGATATACGTATACTCCCGTTTGACAGGGTACCTCTGTTCATTTTGTACGACGCGACCACAGGGGCACCTCCACCTTCCGCGATGGCGCAGCCGCTACAGAGCGTGCTCAGCCAGATCACGTGGTATAGGAGGTTAAGTCATTCGAGTTTCAGAGCCACGGTACAGTGATGTATTAAATGAAGTGGCAGCGCTTCAGGAAATGCACACCCGCTCAGCGCTGCTAGCACCCATTGCGTCAGCATTATGACCACGATGCCAATGGCAAGCACTCGCGGATAACTTTGCGCTTAGCCATCAGATATTAACGCGATAGCGTTAAGGAGCTCGTGTCGCAGAAAAGCCGGTGTCGTCGGCGTCGGGTGTCGGCGTCGGCGGCGTTGACCGTGAGCGATAAATCACGGCAGGCTCTTCATAAATAAAAAGCAACTTCCAAGATTGGCCCGGTGGGAATCGAACCCAGGTCTCCGGAGTGTGAGACAGAGACGCTACCACTCAGCCACGAGTTCGATGCTTCCAAGCGGTGCAAACGCGCCTCTAGTGAATGCGGTGTTGCCTTCGAAACCAGCCGTGGAAAGTTATACTGCGGTGTATATCGGTAATTATGAACATGTAACGTACAGAAGTCACAATTACACGAGTTGCGAAGTGCGTTTCCGCTGCATTTCTTTTGCGCTTTCCGCACACGCAGAGCCATCTTGCGGCAAACACAGAAGACCCCCTCCTCTCAATGTACGGCGCTGCCCCGACAGGAGGCGCGCCGCGCGCGCATTGGGACCGCTGCCAGGCGCGTCGCGGGACTCCCTCTCCCCTGACGACGCTTCGCCGTGCTTCCGGTTTAGATTACTATCTCTCTGCCCGTGCCGATCACGACGTTTGGCGTGATCGTTCGCGTAGATCGTTTTCCCTCCGAGACACCGAGTTCTTTGGTTCGTTTCGTTCGCTCAGGCGCACGTTTCGTTGTCGCGCCGAACGCTGCGTTGCTCGACGGTCACCGCGTGATAGGTGGGCGCTAAGTCCGATGCGGGGCGCATCGTAAGTGATTGCTGTGCGTAGCGCATTGTCTTATACCCCTTGGCGGGTCGACGGGAACGCTGTCGCGTCCCACTCTTGAAGGCGAAGCTTAAGCGTCCTCCAATTTTTATTTTTCCAAGTTTCGCCGACCGCCCCTGTCGCGAGCCCCGTACCGTACTTGCGGACGGTACGGGGCTCTTGCGTCAAGTGCTCAAACTGACCTTTGGTATAAGAGGAAATACTTATACACAATTAGGCGCTTTTTAAAAAAATATCTGACTATCTCCAAACGACGGCGAACAACATTACCTTTGTTCGGTCCACCTACGTGGGAGAACCTCTCTCTCTCTCTCTCTCTCTCTCTCTATATATATATATATATATATATATATATATATATATATATATATATATATATATATATATATATATGTGTGTGTGTGTGTGTGTGTCAGTGAAGCATAGAATCACAGCATCCGGCACAAAAGTAGTTAGAAGAATGGAAGCACATAGGAAAAAATGACAGGAATTTACTGACGTTAGCACACAGGCACATAAAGTTTAATTTATAGATTTTTCTCCGTAAAAAATAAAACGAGCGAGAGAGAGCAAACAAAAACGGGAGTACAATTTATACAAAGTTGCGCGTTTACCGGCAGTGGCATAAAAAATAATGTAGTTTATGACCACTAGCACTCGTATATGCAGCGATGTCATGAATACGAAGACGGGCCTTGGCTCATGTCAAAGTCAAGGAAGACAACCGTGAATGCAAACTTGTTCGAACATACAGTGGCAGGAGTGCAAATGTGCGAGTACATACAGTGGCATTATGAAAAAAAAAAGAACGAAGGAAAGCAAGTCAGGTAGGCAGTTTGTGAATAACCAAGACTTTAACAGGTGCACATTCACTAGCGCCCAGAAGGAAGGAAACACGAAAGCCGTGGCTAATCGAATGTAGAGAGGGGTGACCTGCGGGGGGTCGCAGCTGCCAGGAGAGTATTTCTTTTAAAAGCGAAGCTTTCTTTGCTTGTTCTTTCGACTTTTCCCCTGCTGCTACTGCTACTGTGGGCCGCTGTCACGCCACCGCCTCGGGGGGTGGTGCAGAGCGTGTATATAGATGACAAGTGCAAGTAGGGGAGGAACTCGTTTTCACCCCACCACGTCGAATGTGCACAATGCCCTCTGGAGCTTCCTGGCCGTCGCCACTTTAGCCGCTTGACAGCTGTAATTACCCGTGACTCCCTTCAGAACAACTGGAGAAAATGCAGCGCTTCCCTTTCTACTAACCTGCGAGGCCAGAGGGCACGCAGATAGAACTGTGGAGAGCGGAAGAAGGAGCGGGAGGAGAAGAGGTAGTTTGCATGAGTGGGAAGGAGGTGAACTGAGAAGGCAAGGAAACCCCACTACTATACGACAGCGGTTGCAGGAAACAGGAGAAGCTTAAGTTTAAGGTACGGTACAGTACGTTGCACTAGTTTCTACTACGACAAATCCTCACTGCTGCGACCAGCAAATAACAGTAAATGACATGTCAATGCCTTTGGCGTCGTACTTCTCTTTGCTGAAGTTCTCTTCGCAGTTTTTCGCGTGACGGACGAGAAAATCACCTTCGTTTTTGTGACACCATTGTTTCGTCGGCTCACTGTGCATTCGCACGGAATGTCGGTATAGCTTCTTAACGCAAGACGAAGCCTTGGTTTGGTGCAATGGTCCATTCATAAACACAGAGAAGTTCGACATTTTGGAAAAGCCCTGTGAATGGAAGTCGTGCGGCGAGGCGCTTTCAGTAGGCACTCTTTTGAATTTAGTGCACATAGCCTTTAGATATTTTCCAAATTTCGCTGATTGTCTTTTGCGCTGCCTTCAAGGAAGGACAGTTTTGGTAGCTCTTCATGACACATCGTTCGATTAAGTCTCAATTTCAAAGTCCGAAACCGCACAACTGCCGAATCGATCTCTGTACAACAGCGGGAACAACACGTGCGTGTGCCGTCGGCACTAGCACGAGTCTCAGGAAAACAAAACCAAGAAAGCGACCGATTTCACACTACGAAAGTCTTTCGTTCTCATCCCAGCTACGCGTTCCGCAAGGAGAACGCACAGGTAGCTGCCAGAAACCCGCCTTCCAAATATCGGTATAAGAGGTTATAAGAGAGTATAAGGACGTTGGCCATGCGAAGATAAATATGCGGGTCTCACGCACTGTGGGAATCGGCGTAAGCGAAAATTTGTGTGTTGTTTGATTTTATCCAAGACTAATAGCGGTGATGTTGACAGCGAGTGTTCAATTTCTTAAGCGTTTGGTCTAATACGAAAGTGGTGAGTTGACGTTAAACGTTACCCTGCATGCACCAGATCTCTTTGCCTGCGTAGTACGCAGAACACACAGCGAGACGTGTTTGCTTGAGTCGTTCTTGCGCGCCATTCTTCATTACCACCGTGAGGGTTTGTATTGTCCCCCGCCGCGGTTGCTTAGTAGCTATGGTGTTGGGTCGCTAAGGACGAGGTCGCGGAATCGAATCCTGGCCATGGGGTCGCATTTCTTCGTGGACGAAAATGCGAGAACACCGGTGTACTTAGATTTAGGTGCACGTTAATGAACCCCAGGCAGTCGAAATTCCCGGAGTCCCGCACTAGAGCGTGCCTCATAATGATGTCGTGGTTTTGCCATGTAAAACCCCGTTATTTTACTGTTTTTAAGGTTAGTATTGGCATTGCCTCACAGGGCAAAACGCACCAGGGAAGATTGTTAAACATCACTTGAAATATGATGCTGTGTGTGTTATAAACGCAATCGGACTACGAGGCACGCCGTAATGAATCATTTTGACACCCTGGTGTTCTTTAACGCACGCGCACGTTAACTTAAGTGTAAAAGCGTTTTTGCATTTCGCTTCCCTCGAAATGCGGCTGCCGTGGGCTAGATCGAACAGGCGACCTCGAGCGATGTTATAGCCGCAATGCTATGGGGACAGAGCGTTAATTTGACGTGTGTTCCTAAGGTGCTTTATTGCGCCTTTAAGTCTGCACTCCATGTATCAGCCGCCCGCTTAACACATTGCCCTGCTTTGTTTTGTTTTTTTCAGAAAAGTAGGGAGTGCAGTACCTTCAGTTTGCCCACAGCCTCTTTCATGTGTATAGTAGTAGCGTTTCTTTGCTCTCCCACGTCATCTCCCCCCCGGTATGGGAACTGCGAGCTAAGAGTGGAAAGGTTGTTATTCACCCACTTCCTGACTGCGTCGGTTCTGCCCAATCTGTGCCTCCTCTCCCTTCCTCCTCTACACCTTGCTATCTACCTAACCTCTGGATTTCCCTGTTAGTAGAAAGGTAAGCACTGCAATTTCTGCAATGCTTTTCCAGGCGGTGAGGCATAATTACAGCTGTAAAAAGGCTAATTTGGCGACGTCCAGGTACGGATCCAGAGGGCATTATGCACCGGAGACGTGATGGAAAGATCCAAAGGAACTTCTCGAGTCGCCTTTCTTTACGACGCTCTGTATGGGCACGCTCTAAACCACCGCCGATGCGGCGTGCAAGACAGCCACAGCAGCAGCAACAGCAGTGGAAAAGTCGAAGAGGCAAAGAAAGGTTCGGGTTAAAGAAAAAGTATTATGCCGAGAAACGTATATGCAAAATCGTATCGACGAGATTTCACGGTATACGGGCCACCGCGCCGGGCCTACCGCGAAAGCGCGTGTCCAACCGGTTCTTTACCGTCATGTGGCGGCCGATGTAGTCATGGTTCATAGTTAGTCATGGTGAGATAGTCACGGTAGTTATAGTCAGGGCAGAATTTGCGCCTCCATGCACGAAGTGATAGTAAACAGAATAATGGTGAAATTTCGCCTCTTTTCTACTCAATTTTCATTTCATAAAGGCAAAAGAGAGTTTGAGCACGGTTATTCAGTCTTGCAGAATGACAACAACTTTGGACCTACCAATCATCAACATGAGAGGCCACATGCGAAATATCGTATTCAAAAGCTTCCATTTAAAGTACCGAAGATGTTAAACTTCAATTAAGAAATTCTAGAACTGGCGTACAAAACCTTCACTCCACAAATGTGATCATGACGTTCTACTTAGGAATCTTTTTTTTTTTCTAATCTGGACAGTCTTTTTATGTTACTGCTAAGGTTATGCTTTATTTTAACGTATTCTTTCTGTGTTACTAGATAATCGATTTATTTGCTTCACGTTGCATTTGTTTAATATATCGCACTAAACCCTAATTTTTCGTTTGCAGCAGGAGTCATTACAGCGAGATGTCCATTTGCCTTGTTGGCATTTACTTTTTTTCAAGGCATCGCCTCAGTGAGGTGGCGTAGCACCTTTTCCTTCCCTTTCTCGGTCTGTAGACTATACACCGACATAAATTAAGTCATTTTCCTTCATGTGAGAAGTGACGTACGCCTAGCACTAACGACTGCATTTATCGAAATACACGATCAGAAGGCACTTCGTTTCCCTGACGGGCAGCTCGCTGCCACCATGGAGATTGCGATGTGGCTTGCTTTGTTTGCTCTTTGGTGGAGACAATGTCGATAGAACCAACAGTGTGTCCATGTAACGCCGACCTAGTTCGCCGGACGCTAAAGTGCTGACGCGAATAGGTATTTTTTGACTAGTGAAATTTTTATCACAGGCGCAGTCGGTTCCCGCATCCTTGGGCACCCAGAAGCTATAGGCTTGGCGGCCACAGCGATCGGTGGCTGTCAGGCAAGTCGGCGGCGCTCCATTTCGGAAACCGTATACGGTAGAAATTTGGCGCACGTAGAAGAAATGAGTTTCGCAGTGTTGTTTGTCTTATTCGAATGGTCTTTCTTTGCGCGCCATTTTCTCTCGACTGCACGGTCAGCCACCGATGAAGCTGGCAGTCTAGATAGCCTACATAACTGACTGCATCTCAGATATGAAGAGGCCACTGGCGACCTATATTTTTATCAGCTCATTCAAGCATGCATATATATGGCAAGCTTAAATCAAAATACATTTGACTCCCTCAGCGCTGTCGACAGACAGCAAGAGCAAACTAAGCGAATCACCTCGCATGCATGGTAGTTGTCGCGCGCTGCCGCTATGAGAAACCAAATGCCCTCGAAATGTGTGATATGATGGCTCCATTTGTTTAGTGCCGGACGTCATTTGTCAAATGAAATGCATGACTAGCATAATTTGATATCATTTATAACAATTCGGTGTTATACAGATATTCCTGCGGAGTTTCCCGCCGCTTCCACTACAGGCGGAGGAGGGGCTTTGACCATGGCTCGGTCATCGGCACCAACGGTGAACAAGCTGGCGAAGCTCGCCAGTGGCTCAGTGGCCTCGTAGCAACGTGAGGAGGCGAGAGCCCGCATGCGCATGTGGTAATCGCAGTAGCGGAACTCTATCTAGTAAGGCAAACGAGATGAATTGTGTACCTCTTATGTCTAACAGCACAAAAAAAAAATGTGCCTTTGCAAAACAGCGTAAACATCCTCCCAGCTCAGCTGCCAACGGTGTCAGGACTAGCATTCAGATTTCCAAGAGAAAAGTACTTTATTTTCAGAAATACAATCTGAGCCTTTTTTTCGATATTAGTGGCCTCCGAACGCGTCTCCCGTCAAGTTTGGGTAGGCAACCGGATGTATTGGGTTGACTTACCTAATTGGTTTGTTTCTCTTTGTTAATTGCTTGTTAAGCTAAACGAATATAGTCACCACCACGATTTTCGACCCCGTACGGAACTCTCCTATGCATGCCACCACTGTGCATTTCGCGCCCTTTTTCTACTGATTTAAGACGCTGTTAGTGCTACGTAGATGTATTTACGGCATATTATTTGGAACATTGAGCCAGTCAGAAAACCTCCGCATGCCTCCCATTAGCCTGGTGAGATCATGCGATATTTATTTCAGTCCTAAAATCAGCCCCATTCCTCTACTGGTGGCGAACGGCGTGAAAGAAAATCACGAACAGGACAAAAACGGAACCGACGTTACGCTGCTCTCAGACCCCTGAGAGCTTTTACCTCATGCTCCGTCCTAGCCATCTTGTTGCCTGACATGAGCTCGTCGGCCCCAGTCATCCCTATATTCGCGGGCAACTATCTGTGTCAATGAAGGGAAAGCTACGGAGGCAAAGCGAGCACAAGTGAGAGGGCTCCTGAAGAGTCCCGTGTTTTCATCCGCGTTAGATTAAGCTAGGGAAGAGGAAACGTAAACACCTTATTAACAACAATTAAATGAGATAAAACACACCACTGAAAGTAAACGTACTTGCTTTGTGACTTTTCCCTTCCGCGTCTAGGCAAACGCGAAACGGTCGCACGTGAAGCTGCGTCGATTCAGCGTCTGTTCCGAGCAACCAAAAGCACTGTCAAACGCTGGCACACTACTTGGAGCCTTCACACTTTGGTGGCAGCTAACTGTTGACATACCCTAAACGCTTGTATCATGGTGCTCTACGGGGCTGATATGCGTGTTCTATAGTCTATATCCAAGCTGGGCTGTTTCCGTTATATTTGAAGCATACGAATGTAATGCTGCCCTGGAGAGGCAAACAGAATCGTGTGGAAAATGAAAACTAAGGCGGATGTAAAATAGCCCAGTTGTACGACTGCTCTTTCCGGACACAGAGCCGGTGCTGCGTCGTCATCATCAGCCTATTTTTAAGTCCGTTTAGGATAAAGGCCTCTCCCTGCGATCTCCAATTACGCCTACCTTCCGCTCACTGCGTCCAACTTGTCTGCCCAGTGGGTGGTGAAAACCAACCGTGAATTAATCGGTAATTCGAAGCACAAGCACAATGAATATGGCAGATCAGTTCTGTGGAATCCCGCCAGGTGGATGAAGGTTCATGAAAGGAAAAATTGCCATCCATCTATATGTAGCACGAAGCTAGAAAGGAAAGCCACACGTTTCTCAGAAACTGCGCAGGGCAAAAGGGAAAAACTTTCCCCATAATGGTAATGCTCCTGAATGAAGCAGAGAGAGGAGAAACTGCCAAGAACAAATGATCCTTTTGTCGCCTCTTCTGTACCAGGCAGTCAGAAAACGAATTCCAGCCACAGGTAAATATAAATAAAGTTTTATTTACAATATTTACAACTTTGTACCTCACAAAATACGCAATCGGGGAGCTATGGCGAAGTATTTATGTACATGAGGCTGAAATATATACATGGACGAAGGCGGCGACACCGGGCTAGCTGCACTCTACGTGTACACGACATGGGATTCACCGAGCTGGGCCAGGTACTTGGGATCCACCTGGCAAGAAGGATACCGCGACCGGCAGGAATCACCACTGCGGCCAATCCTCGATGCTTCCTTGTAGGGCCTCATGGGGGACAATGCTGAAGGCTCGGCATCGTCGAAGAATCGGACGACCTCGCGCCCATACGCACCGAACTCCTGCGGATGCGCGGCCATTGAGCACACCATCAGCGCGATGCAGCGCCCTGCGTCGTTGGACTGAATGAACCGGAAGTACCGGCCCGTCCCACCGGCGTCGACGGAGCGGACTGGACGGCTGTTGTGGATGGGTGCCTCATCGATGGTCTCATTTTGCTCGACCTTCCCGGATCTGTACAGGATGGTGACAAATCGGGGATCAACGGGGGAGATTGGCGTGGTCTGGGTACCGGAACTAAGCTTGGAGTCACCGAATGGGTCAGTTGAGCTGCCGATGCGGAATCCGCCATTAATGTAGCCGTCGGCGTATTTCGGTCCTCCGAGAACAGCGGGAGACTTGCTCGCCAGCTTGTTGAACTTCTTGCCCAGCAACTCAGCCTTCGACTGCACGACGTGGGGAATAGCAACCTTGGTCAAGACAATCTTAGGGACAGCCAGTTTGGGCACCGCAATCTTTGGCATTTCAGGAACTGCAACCTCGGGCATCGGCGGTAGCGTGGAAAACTGGATCACTGGCTTGGTCACTCTGGCCAGCCACTGCAATGAAACAAATAGAGAAACGGAAGTTGGAGCTTAACAGGAATTTTAGGGACGGCCGACAATAGTCACAAAGGTAGTGTGGCGAGCTCATGCGAAAATAGCTTCTTCAAGTATGAAACCGAGAGCTGCCACTGATGTAAGAAAACCGTATAGCAAAGTTGATTTGTATATAACACTTCAATACACTTAAGATGGGAAATTGAACCATGCTTCAAACATATCAAAACGTACCCAGTACAAATGCGCAAAAAAGAATATGGATGTAGCACAAATTGCTTGCAATCCTCAAACACTCACCTCATCTGTGCCACGGACAACATTCGGAGAAGCCGTAACGGACGCGGCACTCTTCAGACGGCTCCGGTCTGCGCCGTCCTCAACGGCCGCTTCGGCATCATAGTATCGCTTGAGCTGAGAATCATAGGAGATGGCGGCCCGGGTGGAATGTTTACCGGTGACCATCGTGAGCGCTTTGGTGGCCAGAGACAGCTTGTAGGCAACCAGAGTCAGCGCCGCATCCTTGGCCAGGTTCGCCGCCCACACGAAGGGCGCCAAGGCGAGGCCCAGCTTGGCTTCGCCGACTTGCGGCATGATGAGGACGGCGACCATGCAGACGACGATGGCTACGGAGACCTTCATGACTGAAAGAGATGCCGCGTCTGCAACGAAGAGACGAATGATACACTGCCTGCTCCGACCTCGCTTTTTAACCTGTCCGCTGCTCGTTCATTGGTTAACAGGTGCAGCTGACGTCGCGGCTAACTGAGGCTTCTGATTCGCCCCATCGCTAACACTGTTATTACGAGCCGCTCCCGCTTTCTTTTTACATCTTCACCTCTCGCCCTTGCCCTTCTGCAACCTGTCACAGCCTTGCTCAAAAGGGGGCGTTCGTTTCCGATTCCCACGTGAAGACAAGGAAACAAGCCTTTCTTTTCTGCTGTTTTCTTTCTCACCGCATGAATACAAGTAAATCAGCAAGCTCTAGGCGTGGTGGTGGTAGTGCTGGTGGTTAAGGGAGCTTTTCGGGAAGAGAAATAATAAGGTGAATTCTCAAGTAGGGTCCCAGAATCCTTATTTAGAAGAGCGGAGAAAATAATAAGTGCAACTAATAATAAGGCCATTAGGATCGACACCTCAAGAACAAATAAGGTCAATGTTACTGTGCCTTCAATGCCTTCAATCAAAACTTGCTTAATAAAGAAGCAAATTCATTTGCTCCACGTGCCGTAACACATCAAAAATGAAATTGAGAGACACGGAACCAGGAATGTTCAACGAAACCTAACGTAGATGATATTTTACTCGCACCTCAAGCAGAAACAAGGATATCGACAGGAGCTTATTAACATTTCACTGATTGTGCAAGTGACAACTAATGCCTTTCTAAGTATTGGTAAAAAAAGTGTTTGCTAATACATCCGCATGCATGTGTGTGGTGTCGTATGTACACACCAGGGGCAAAAGTACCCAACAATGTTAGGTTCACGCTCAAGACGCGTTATAAAATTATCAATAGGTGCCATACATAGGATCATCATTACGCCGGGAACTGGCAGTCAAGTTTTCATGTTTAGCGTCTTCTTGATCAAGTTCATGAGTATTCCGTTCTTCACTATTTACTCTAACGGCTGCAGCATTTTTTGTCATTGTATGTCATGGCATGAAGAAAATTTCTCCTAAATGTTGGAGCTTTCCCCGTAAAATTTACTGGATGCCCTAAAATTACGAGTAATACAAGCACAATCTGGCCGACATAGAAGGTGAGGCCAGATTGTGCAAAACGAATGCTGATAGCTTAGCGTGAAAGAAAAAATCGTGCTGTATTAACTCGCTCTCGTAGGAGTGCAATAATTGCAATAGAAACCTTCCTCGTCTTCGTTGTATGACCGTTTTATAATGCCACGTGGTGTGCGAAATATTAGAATCCTTCGCCGTCTTCGTTGTATGACTGTTTTGTAATGCCACGTGGTGTTCGAAATAACAGAGACCTTCCCTGTCTTCGCTGTATGACAGTTTTATAATGCCACGTGGTGTGCAAAATATTAGAAACCATCCGCGTCTTCGTTGTATTACTGTTTTATAACGCCACGTGTTGTGCGAAATGATAGAAACCATCCGCGTCTTCGCTGTAGGACTGTTCTATGTACCACGTGGTGTGCGACACCAGTATTAATCATTGTCCCCTGGACAAAAATTCTGTTTCTTGCAGACGCGGGCGCCGTTTGAAATCTTTGTGACAGCGTTTGACAACCGCATGGTTTTCAATGCGTAGGTGCACCGCTATATTACAAAAAGAAGCTATGAATTTCTGGTTCAGGTACAATTTACCACAGTGCTGAGATACAAACGTATCTCTTTCTGACATACCAAATGGTACGACATAGTTATGAGAGATATATATATATATATATTTTCCCACAATAGTCCGCAGCACACTACGCATAATAATATTTGGGGTTTTACGTGCCAAAACCACTTTCTGATTATGAGGCACGCCGTAGTGGAGGACTCCGGAAATTTCGACCACCTGGGGTTCTTTAACGTGCACCTAAATCTAAGCACATGGGTGTTTTCGCATTTCGCCCCCATCGAAATGCGGCCGCCGTGGCCGGGATTCGATCCCGCGACCTCGTGCTCAGCAGCCCAACACCACAGCCACTGAGCAACCACGGCGGGTACAGCACACTGCGCAATATTCCTGTTGGTACTTCGATTATGGCTTGATTGTGTTTGTCGTTCTACTTCACTTTGCAGCGTTTAGCATGCACGGATGTTCATGCATGTTTTTGTGGATAGAAGAAAGCACGTGTAAAACCATGTGTTAGGCTCACCAAAGATTGGACCTGGCAAAATGTACTGCACTTACGATAGCTAGTGGAAACATGAATCACGTGGTGCCTTAGGTGTGGCATGGTATCATAGAAATTTCACATATTCGCGTGTACTAGGGTTTGCTCTTTTTCTCACACGACATCTCTAATTGACATGATCAAATTATTGATCACGCACCTAGGTGCTTTGACGCAATTGCAGATTCTTGTTGCAGCTCGTTCAACCACGTGCAATTGGAACTATATATATATATATATATATATATATATATATATATATATATATATATATATATATATATATATATATATATATATATATATATATATATATATATATATATATATATATATATATATATATATATATATATATATACGCGTACAGAAAGCAGCTCTTGTCGTCTTCTTAGGTGATACAGCGCGGCTGTCCATTATTCTTAGACACTGAATCCTAATTGCGTAACCAGGGGACGCATCTGTTTTTTCATGTTCTGCTTGTTCATGAACCACTGCATATTCTTTGCTAGCTACGCGCCTCAATATCAACATGTGAGCGATAATTTTACTTGTTGGCGTCACTTGTTTATATTCCTTTTGAAGTCACACAAACAATAACACAGTCTCATGTATGTTTTGAATATAAGCAACGCTAAACATTACTTTTTCATATATGTCGAGCATGTAATCTGAGCCTAAGGCATCGTGTTAGAAAAGCTTATGTATGATGCTTTCTCCGTGACTACGAACAAAAAAGGAAATGATTGCAAAGGTAACGCGCAAATATTTTACTGCTAGGCATAAGCTAGACTTCCGTGGCACCCGTTTACCTCCACTGCAATCGCTAATGTGCACGTTCTAGCTCGTACAACGTAATTTGCTTGGTTCCACCGGAACGGCACATTTCGCACAATTTTCCAACTTTGGATTTCGCTACCACTTACCACTTCAGCAGGCAAAAGTTATCGCACAGAAGTTCAAACAGTGAATGCTAAATATTTTTCTCGTTAAGCATGCCCTTCCGATTTATTCCCGCAACGCTATTTTCGGTGAAAACCACGGGTGCACGTGCACAGACAAAAAGCTGATTGGTTAGGAAAGTGATGGTTTAGCCTCAAGCAACACGGCAATGTAGAGGCCGCGCGAAAACCAGGCACTTTGGTCGACCACGTCCACGACCTTCAAATATTGCACGCATTTTTTATCCACACGCTCATCCAATGCACAGGCAACAAGCATGTGTGAACTGGGAGGGCAAGGGCGATCTTTCCGTCTAATAGGTCGTTCAAAATCGAACACACCATCGCAGGCTAAGAGTACAGCTTTTTAGCAAAACCTTTTCACTCGCCACCTATTCCCGCATTTGGCGCTGAGCTGTATACAAGCAGCGCATGCTTGTCTCATGGCAGCAGTGGCGCATAGGCGTCTGTCCAAGAGAGATGACAGTGAAGAGAGATGATACTTCCAGGACACTGGAAGTATCGGCAAATTATGTAGTGGTAATTACTTCAATTAGGTTTTGTTACGAAGCCAGCAGCGTAACTAAATAAAATAGGAGAGAATGAAATCAAAACGAAGATGCTCCACGAAATTCCAAGGGGAGTGCGCCACGCTTGAAAGCCAGACATAAATTTGAGAGAGTATTGTTTCATGTAGAAAAATTTGGTGATGACCAGTGGCGTAGCTAGGTCGTCTGGCACCCGGGGCCCATAGGTCTTCTGTCACCCCCCCCCCCCTCGTGTAACCGGCGGAAAGGGTGTCTTCAGGCATATATAACACCCCCCCCCCCCCCCGCCACTGGCCCCTTGCACCCGGGGCCCACGGCCCCCCGGCCCCCCCTGTTGCTACGCCACTGGTGATGACGGCTCTGTATGCGCGGCGTGGGGAACTTTACAGAAGCCACGTTGCGCTGCTTGCTAGTAGGTTGCCGAATTCACGCGGACAATATAATGACATTGTTACCCGGCTTCATGTCTGAGCGCTAACGTAAATAAACTAAATGGCAATAAACAAGTCTATGGCAAGAAATGGCGAAAAATGGCTGCCGTACTGGTGGTGTAAACGAAGCGAAAACAGCGACTTGACGAATTTGCTGATCAGCCCACGCTCCCGCGTTTCTAGGAGGAAGATTGCTCCCAGGTTTGATGGTTAGTTAGGGTGAACCACCGTTCTAATGCGCAGTTAAAATTTAAAAAAAAAAAGTTTGTGAGCTTTTGAGGGCGACAACTGCGATCAGAGTATGAGGTATCTCGTATTGGAGCACTCCATATTGACTTTCTGCATGAGGGGCTTCTAATGGGCAACTAGCCTAGTACACGGGCGTTTTACATTCCGATGTTTTTACGATGTATTTTCTACCTCCTCGAGTTATCACCGTTTAATCAGTGAGCGAATGTGTAAGAATGTCGCCGCTAACACTGCTGCCAACGCAAATTTAATCAACATAGGCACATCAAGGATGACTAAGTTAATTGCGGTGTTCTGTTGTCAAGTTCGGCGTGATTTTTCGCGGTGAACCCAACAAAGGATGAAGTGCAGTTCATGCTATTGTATAGAAATTCTCCGTCCGTGTCTTTCTCTTGCGCTGGCGCTTTTCAATTATGTACCGACACGCAAATTCGCCGCAGTAATAAAGCAGGAAGCATTTGCGAAATTCATTAATCATAATTCGAGATTTCGTGTATCGCCGCGTGGTAACTTTTTTTTTTTTTACACAGAAGCTAGTCCTCAAATTTTTCTATGTATGTGGGGTTCGAGCCCACTTTCTAAGGAGGAAGAGTGAGCACAAAGGCTTTCCATAAATTCTTTGAAAATTGGCTACGCAAAGGAGATTTTCCCATTCAATACGCTTGCCAAGTGCGGAACCCGACAGAGTGGACCGGCATGCCGGCGTTTGCGATTGTAAAGGCGATGATTGGGAACTGGAACAATTCTTCGTTCTACCAGTCTGTGGTGTCGAGTGGTTTGGATTTGAAGTTGTTATACTGTGTGGTACTGCACGAAGCGGGACAGGAGATACAGGAAAAAACGTGGACAAGCGCTTGCTATCAGATAAAATTTTATTGCTTGATACAATGTGCCATATAGAAAAAACTCAGGGATAATTGACATGTATGTCGTTTACACACACGCACCACACACGCACAACACAGTCTCACGGAAAACTAACTAGCCCAAACCATCACCCTCCTTTGGCGTTATTTCTTTCCCGTGTGCAAATGGTCCATTGTGTGTCATATTTGCTGCCAAGACAGAAACAGGGGACTTTTGAGGTCATTGCACTTCTAACGACGCGCATTCCAGAAGCGGCTGCAGTCTCGCACAAGGGACGTACCACCAGCATTCCAACACTATTTTAACCTCCTTTCACGTTTGTACATGCTTTTGTACTGCTCCTGCCTTCGCTGAATAAGGGGGTAGGGGTGCTAGAAGGATGAGTGTACACAAAAGGTACGGCCGGGCGAATATGGAAAGGGTACATTCTATACATGAACACGTGACAGGTAATTTAAAGAAGCTTTTTTTTTGTGAAAGTGTTGTGGCAGGCTGCAGAAACGAAGTGGCGGTTTATCAATGTCTTGCCTCTCTGGTTTCACACAAAGCGATTTGCGAAGAGCCGACGGACTTTCCACACCGTTTTCTAGATTTTCGTGCACAAAATGAATAGAATTGCCACACGCAGGTGACTTACATCTGAAGCAAACGTCTCGAGCAGCGCCTGATTTATTTTAAGATGCTATACGATACCGGTCAGCAGCCTTGTTATGACATTGGTGCAGCAAATAATAATTGATAAGCTACATGGCGTACCTGGGTATTGCGAACTTGACAGTTTCAGAATTTGCGAACATACATAGAGCTTATACGAACAAGCAATAAAGAGACAATGAGCAGACGCTAGGCTTAACAGAACACTCCCGTGAGCGTGTTATCCGCGGAATTGTCTTAGCGCGGATACCAGGTATTATCAATTTAGATCAGACACACACAAACACTAGTTATAATTTGAACCATGCATCCGAGATAAGCAGTCTTGTAAAAAAATGGTTGCCGCAATGTGCGCCACCCTTAATATACCCTTAATCCACGTACCCTTAATATCCACGTGACACGGGCATCCTTAATCAATAACCCTTAAAAAAGATTGGCGGATTTACCGGTGGTTTCAGAAACGTCGGTTAGGATACACACGATCGGTTATGGAAAGCTACATGATAACATGGTAATCAGAAGCGGAAATCTTTGATACAAATTTAGTACCTATACCCAAACAACATCTTAAGTTCTAAATTTTGGCAAGAATTTTTTATCTATTTAATGAGTAATAGCGTGAAACTGTTAGTAAACTGTCTACTTCGACATTAGGTAGAATTCGAAATCAGTCTTTAAGCCCTGGCTCGATGAAATCAGTAGAAAAGCCAACACAATTCGTTGTTTGTTATTGCGTCGACCAGCTGTTTGGATCTTGTTTGTGCGTGATATTCTGAGCTTTTGTGCCTCTGAAACTCCTCAAACGCGTCATATATTCCGTGCAGTCGTGCTTGATCAGTTAACGCGCTTATTGCCGTTTGTGCGCTGCTGCTGCGCCATCTTGTCAAGTCGCCGGTTCGCGAAGAGAAAGCCATGTCGCAAAGCTCGGTTTGTGATAACCTTGACTAGGTGACTAACTACGCTAATGTCTGCCGTGTAGATAGCAGTGACTTCATTCAGCCGTAATCATAGTTAGCTTATCTACGTTTAAGGCTGTCCGTGTGGTTAGGGCTCTAAGTCAGTGAAATTCATGGTCAAGTAAAATACTAACCAAATTGAGAAGTTTTTTTTCACGCCTACTTTAGGAAAGTTGACTTTAAGATGATTTTGTCACGAACAAGTATTAGCAAGACTAGGAAAAAATTTTGTTCAGTGAAACTTTGAGGATTATATGTGATAAGTTACCTCAAGCCCCAAAATTAGCTACAAAGACCAAGCAATATGGTAACAGGTTCTAACAAATATTTGACAGAGCTTACCCAAGAATTGTACGAAACGGGCCACGTAGTAGTATTATACAATTATTCGATCAGCACAAAAGCAATAAATTCAGAAGACATACGACAAATACACAATTTTGGTTAGGGCCAAAAACATGACCATTAAACAATAAATTGCAGCATTTTTCACCTACTAATTATTAAGTAAACATTCACAGTTTTTCTAAAAGACACTGTGAAATGGCGCTAATTGCATTATATTATTAATATTGCTTCATTATTTAGCACAAAATTATTTTGGGGGCCCGCTACCGTGGTTAGTGTGTATTTTGAGAAGAGCCCGATGGCGCAATGAAGATTCAGTTGTTTGAGAGGAACGTGTTGGAAACACGGCACTCATACGAAATTTATCGATGCTAAATAAACACATTAAAGACGCAATGTTGTATCGAACAATTTGGTAGGTTGTGTGCATAAAATAGAAAACAGTGCATCTGTGCGATTAGACGGTACACGTGAGGAGGGATGTTTTCTAAAGTGTGGATATTCGTGAAATTGTCTCACGCCTTTTCACTTACGTGATGTCGTGGGAATGCGATATACCGCACTTTACTTCTTGTACGTTGTAACCGAAAACTAAGGGATGTTTTAAAACAAAACAACCTGCCTCCAAGTATATTCTGGTGTGTGCACCAATCTTACTAACTGCTGTGTAAGTTTTTGGCGTCGACATTTGAATTGTTATCACTGTTCTGGTACTTACAGATAACTGTTTATTCACGAGTAAATGAATATTACGAATAAATTAGCAGGGAAGTTCAAACGAAAGTTTGAGCGTTGCAGTTTGTCCGGGGCGCTCTTTCTGCTACCAAAACTTTATTTTGGTCAGGCAAGGCTGTTTATAAGCCTAAAGGAAGCAAATTCCAGTTACGTCACATTTCCGGTCGATAGCAGCAGCTGCCGGCCAATATTTATTTTATGTTAGCGTATAAAGCTTTGAAAGGACTTTTAACAAACTGTAAACGTGTTGTAAGTTGATATACCCACTTGAAGCATAACCCCATGTTTAGGCGTCAGTATGGGCACGAACTCTACACAGCAGCATAATACGTTTAGTGTACTGATCTCGTTCGGCTTTGCGTCAAATTTTGTTAAACTTACTAGGACTGCCTATTCAAATATCCGAAGTACATTGTTCCTTTATGGTCGTGAAAGTGTACCATTTCCCGTTACTCGTGGCATTCATCAAAGGTGCCCACTATCCCCAGTACTCTTTGTGTTCAGCCTTGAGCCATTTCTGCGCTCAGTAGTGAGAGACCCTTAGGCTACGTATGCGGTCTCCCACTGCTTGGTAGCGCTGTTGTGAAGGTGACAGCCTTCGCCGATTACATCACATTATATCTCAGGAAGCAAGATAGCTTATCGCATAGCCTTCGAATTTTCCCTGAGTACAGAAATATTTCAGGTGCTAAGCTAAATTTTTTAAAATACTGTTATCTGTTCGCTGGTTCATGGCAGACACACCTAAGTCCCTTTTTGCATCTTCAAAGGAGCGATTCTCTTCTTATTTTAGGCCTTGATTACGCCTATGATGGCATATTAGACTCTGTGGCTCTAAATTCTTGAAGATGTAAGGCGAAACATTCAAGATGTTTAAGGGTATGATTTACCCATATTAGAAAGAAGGTACTTAGCACAGTCTGTATTTTGCGGCTGAGTGTGGTACGTTTGTCACGTTGTACAGCCACCATTACGGGTTACTAGGCCCTTGCAGTACAGAACTGTACTGTCACACGGCGCTTCAGTAACCACGCTCTCGCGGTGGGTTTGCGTTCCCATCCGTATCTGTCCGCTGCCGGCTGCTTGCTCTGCGATTTCTGCTCCGCCTGTTACAACGTGATCAGTGTCCTGCGCGTGAACTCGCCTACTATTTTCTTGGCACAAACATTCGTTACAATGTACCGGGCGTGCACTTAAATTGCAGACCACAAGAGATAAACGCACCTACGTTTTACTGTACGGCCGTGGCATTTTATCGCCACGTACAACAGATATGTCCTGATGTAAACGTTCTCGAAAACCGTGTAGTAGATACTGTTACGATTGATGTTTATTTACAGGGTGAAACGGTGAAACGAGGTCCGAGAGGGAAGCTACAGGCCAGGCCCAGCGAGCGCAGAGTACCGCGAGATCACCCGCGCACACTCTACTTCTTTCTCTGCCTCAGTCGCGCAGTGCTGCGACATTTTACCCGGGGGCAGAAGAAGCTCGCTGAGCGAGTTAAAGGGACCTGTGATGGCACTGCTTGAGTCTGGCCACGTGAACAACTTGCGTCGCCCGTGAACGCCGATTACTTGCCGTCACTTTGGCAACGACATAGTTCACATCACTCAAGCGGCTCATTATAAGGAATGGTCCGGTGTAAGTGGCGAGAAACTTGCGGTACAATCCCTTTTTGCGAACAGGTGTCCACAACCAAACATAGTCACCGGGAGTAAAACTGACGGGGATATGCCGCGCATCATAGGGAATCTTGCTGTGGCCTTGTGAGGACAACGTCCTAAGATGCGTCAGTCGACGTGCTTCCTCAGCACGACACAGAGTTTGGGCGATGGAAGGATCTTCTTGACACGATAAAGGTAGAATAGTGTCCACAAAGCTCTGGGGAGCGCGCGCGTACAGCAAAAAGAACGGCGCATATCCAGTAACTTCGTGCTTGGCACTATTGTACGCGTACGTTACAAAAGGTAAGACCGCGTCCCAATTCTTGTGGTCAGCAGCGACATACATTGATAACATGTTGGTAAGGGTTCGATTCGTCCGCTCCGTGAGGCCATTGGTTTGCGGGTGGTAAGAAGTGGAATGCCGATATGCAGAACCACAAAGCCGTAAAAGTTCTTAAATGTCGTCGGCGGTGAAATGCGTCCACGGTCACTGATGACAACCCGGGGAGTGCCGTGACGGAGTATGACGTGATGCAACAAAAATGAAGACATCTGCTGCAGTGGCAGATGGAAGTGCCGCCATTTCCGTGTAGCGAGTAAGATAATCTACGCATACTATAATCCATCGGTAGCCAGCTGACGTCTTTGGGGGCGGGCCAAGCAAGTCGATGCCGACTTTTTCAAAGGGTGATGTCGGTGGCTTAACTGGTTGTAAATAGCCTGCTGGGACCGTCGTCGTTTGCTTGAGGCGCTGGCAAACAGTACAGCTGGCGACATACTGTTTCGTTGTTTTCCAGAGCTTGGGCCAGAAAAATCTCTGTCTAAGTCGGTGTAGTGTGCGTGTTAAGCCAAGGTGCCCGGACGTGATATCGTCATGCATGGAACGAAGGACAGCAGGGCGCAGGTTTTCGGGCACAACTAGAAGCAATGGGGGACCATCAGCCTAGTAATTTTTTTTGTACAGCAAACCATCACGAAAAGTAAACGGTGTTGTTCCTGCTGGCTCACGTGCAGCTGCCCGTGGGGATTTCAAGGTAGGGTCGCAACGTTGCTCGCTCTCGAAGGTACGCAGGTCTGGAAAGTCGGAAGAGATGGAAACTAGGTAGTCATCGAAGTCATCATCCTCAGCTTTAGTGTGCGGCGAAGGGAGACGGGATAGGCAATTAGCATCCGTGTGACAGCGACCGCTCTTGTAGTTAACGGAAAAGCTGTACTCTTGAAGGCGCAAAGCCCAGCGGGCCAACCGGCCAGAGGGGTCACGCAGCCCAACCAGCCAACAGAGTGAATGATGGTCAGTCACTATCGTGAATGCGTGGCCATGTAGGTACGGACGGAACTTCTGAATGGCGAAGACGACTGCTAGGCACTCGAGTTCAGTAACGGTGTAGTTTGTCTCCGCTTTTGTAAGTGTCCGACTAGCGTAGGCAATGACATGCCCACGACCATCGCAGAGTTCAACAAGCACAGCGCAAACACCCGCACCGCTGGCGTGAGTATGCAGCTCAGTTGACGCCTCCGGATCGAAATGCCGCAGTACCGGTCCAGAAGTCAACAAAAATTTCAGCTGTTGAAACGCCAATTCGCAGTCAGCAGTCCACAAGTATGGGGTGTCTTTGTGAAGGAGAGACGTGAGGGGAGAGGCAAGCTGTGCGAAATTCTTGATAAAGCGTCGGAAATATGAGCAAAGGCCCAAAAAGCTTAACCGCTGCTATCTTTTCAGGATCTGGTCGTATGCCGCCTTTGTCGACCAGAAAGCCTAGTACGAAGGCTTGACGCTCACCGAAATGACATTTCTTCGAGTTTAAAATAAGGCCAGCTTGCTGGATACAATCAAGAACGATTGACAGGCGCTGATTGTGCTCGTGAAATGTCCGGCCGTAGATAATGACGTCGTCTAAATAGCACATGCAAATTTCCCATTTGAGTCCGCGGAGCACGGTATCCATAAATCGCTCGAATGTCGCTGGAGCGTTGCATAAGCCAAAGGGCATAACGTTGAACTCAAAGAGACCGTCAGGTGTCACGAAGGCTGTCTTCTCCTTGTCTGAGGGGTGCATCGGAATTTGGCAATATCCTGACCGCAAATCAACAGAAGAGAAATACGAGGCGGAGTGGAGGCAGTCGACGGCGTCATCTATTCGTGGTAGGGGGTACACGTCTTTCTTTGTGACGGTGTTTAGGCGGCGATAGTCCACACAAAATCTCCATGAGTTGTCATTTTTCTTGACTAGGATCACAGGAGCAGCCCAAGGGCTACATGATTCCTGGATCACTCCTTTCTGTAGCATTTCTTCGATCTGCTCGGCGATGACTTCTCTCTGAAGGTGAAACGCGGTAGGGCTTCTGACGAATTGGCGTTGCTTGCCCTGTATGGATGCGGTGTTGCATATGAGACGCCGGTGGTGTACGGAACGCTCGTTGGCCTTGAGAAAAATCAAACACTGTGGCGTAGCGAGCGAGCGCAGCTTCCAGCAGACACTGCTCACTAGAAGACAGCGACTTGTTAATCATGCGCTTAAAGTGAGCAGGATTATCATGGTTGGAATCGGGGTTGGATTTTTTTTCGGCAGTTGACATTTCGACCGTTCTGACGCTGACAATGGCTTGTTCATCAAAACTTCCCAGTTTAAGTCCTAGCGGCAATGTTATAGATTGGGTTGAAACGTTCACTGTCCACAAACGAGTACAACCATCAGTGGTGACCACGAGGGAGCGAGGAACTATCGCATTTTTCTTGAACGCATTGTTATAATCGGGCTCGGCTAGACCACAACAAGAACCTGTACGAGGGCGAGAAGTAGTGACAGGTACAAACATTGCAGTCTTAGGGGGCAAACACACATCTTGTGACACGGAGAGAACGTTGGCGGCATCACTGGTGCTATCTGTCATTGAAGTTCGCAGGTCGCGGCGAAGAGAAATCGCGCCACTTCCACAATCCAAAGTTGCCCCCCACTCACGCAAGAAATCAATTCCTAAAATAATGTCATGCGTTGTACGTGCAAGCACAGTAAATTCACTTCTAAATGTCTGCTCCCCTATCGTAACTGAAACAGAACAGACCCCAAGTGGGCATGATGATGTTTCGAATGATGTTTATTTGCAGGGTGAAACGGTGAAACGAGGTCCGAGAGGGAAGCTACAGGCCAGGCCCAGCCGGCGCAGAGTACCGCGAGATCACGCGCGCACACTCTACTTCTTCTTTCTCTGCCTCAGCCGCGCAGCGCTGCGACAATACTATGTCAGCCTTACAGCTTCCTCTAGTTCCCCCAGCATGCCTCGCACGTTACAATAATGTGTCATATGGGATGCGATAACGGCGCCATTTCTGCCTGGCCACTTACGCGACTTCATTTGTTGTCTAGAGTGGCAAGTGCTTCCAACTCGTGACCGGCTAGAGCGGTGGGGCATTGTCCCATCTTTATTTGTCCCAATTGCCCCCTTCAAGAATCCAATAAACATGTGCTGCTGCAATGCATCGTTGCCAGGACATTTTGGAGGGCCGGGCATACTGGTTTCCTTGGCCTTGGAGTTAACCAACTGGTCGCTGCTCACGTGTCCGCTTTGCACGACTGTTAATTGCTGCGGGGGCTTTCGTCTGCGGTGTAACCGGTGTGAGGCAATTGCCACGGGGCATCGTCGCCGCACTCTGTTTCCACTTCTGGGAAGGCTCTACACTGAGCTACTGTCGTTTCTGTCAGAGGAGTTGTTCTTCCCTTGGAGATGAAGAGTTCCTTCAACAGTGGTCATGGCGTTTCCTGTCGGTGGCTGACGGACGCATATGCTTAATTTTCTACCAGCCTGGTTCTTGTCGCCAGGCCATCAGAAGTATTCATTTAATGCGCACAGAATGTAGGCGCCCGTGATTTGTGTGTGTGTGTTCTCTCATATAGGTACGTGATGATTTTTGTATATACACATCATGCACATCACTTCAACATTGCGTAAAGTGTCTCTGTCAAATCATCATTGTACATAACCATTGTGTACACTGTGTACATGGAACATCATTTTATACATGTGACACTTAGTTAGTGTAAATGTGTCTTTCCGTGGGTTTATGTGATTATGTGTTGATGAGTAAGGACTCGGGCACCACTTTGAAAGCGTGTCGCGTATACAATGCTTTGTTTTTTATATGTTATCGTCCTGGCGGAATGGTGCCGCAATTGTGACTCGGTGTTTGTATCGTCTCTTGTCCAAATAAACTTTTTTCTAAACCCACCGCCATAGCCACTGGGCTACCAAGTCAGGTTGTGATACCCAAGATACGTTAAATATTCAATGTTTGTTTTCCAAATGCTGTCCTTTATAGAACTAAACCTAGAAAAAAGGAATGCAGTAATTGGAGAGCATCGTGCTGCACGAGTCGCAGTAAGGGTGCGAGAAAATGCGTAAAAGCGTAGCAGTGAAGCACACCAAGAGTGCAAAGGGGTACTTTCACAAACCAAAATGTGTTCCCTAGTTATGGACATTATGGAGTTTTTTGCCCTGTTGCGAGTACGAAAGGCTCGTCACTTCTCACAGACCACGCTGACCACGCTGCGAGCTAGCCGCAGCCTCTACTTTAACGAAAACGGACTTTCCGTAAGACGTAATGCTGGAAGCAGAAGGAATCGGCGACGCCGACCCGGAGAGACCTAGCTCATCCTCGAAAAATCGTCACCGTCGTTACTTCTGCGTCGTGTGCTGCCATGAACAAGAAGGCCTGAATCCCAACATCAGATTCTACCGTTTTCCTTCAAGGCCTCACGAGGCGGAGCGTCGGGTGCGCTGGATAGCTGCAGTTCGTCGCGCTGGGTAAGCGAAATTTCGCGCCATGCTGACTGCTTCGCCTGTCTTGAAGCTGGCTTGATTATCTGCGTTCTAAAATTCGGCCTTTGGAGCTATACAGCACCGACGGCAGACCGACATAGCAGCAAGCATGGCTGGTGATTCACGATTACAGGCCCGGCCACAGCGACAATTATCAGTTAGACTGGCGAGAAGTGGTGAAGTGACCAGGTGTGTGCAAATGACCGCAAATGGTCGGGCTGATTCGGTGACAATTCGCTACCCCACTAGGAGCAGCACAGGTTAGATAGTTAAATGTGCTCACCCTTGACCTCAAGCCAGCATGTTGAGGCAGCGCAGCAAAGTAGTATTGATTGTAGCACATCGATGTTCGAGCGCTGTCATTAAAAGCTACATCAAGCGAGCAGCGCACGAGCTCGCCCTGGAGCGCGATTCGCGCGTACGTTACTGCGAGCTCATATGCATTGCATCAATTATTTATCAGTTGCTAAAGGGACATATGGCAGCTACTACAGTGCAGGCATAACTACTTGTCCAGCGGCATGCAGTCAACAAAAATTGCAGGACGCCCGCTGTTTCGCGGCATGTCGAAAGACCGCTGCCGTCGCGACGCGTACGATCGTGCGCTCGAGCTGTTCGTACATCGCGCCATGCTGAAGGACCGTTGCTGTCGTGAGCTCGAGCTGTTCTGTACACATGATGTCTGCTTATCGCTGCTGAGAATTCATTTATAGCAAGCACTTCCTCGCCTTTGTGCGCCTGAATCTAGCAGCGTGCAAACCTCACCTGAAGTTCAACTTCGTACGCCGCGACTCGCTTCACTTGCGACTGACACCGCGCTAAAAATTCGCCGCTTATTTCTTGAACGGCGTACACGTATTCGGCGTTGCATAATTTCTTGCCTTTACGCAGCGTGCCACCCCTGAAAAAATCTTCGGCGCCCGATATTCGCTGCAAGCCGTGGTACAACAAAACCGAAAGTGGCGGGTCCATATTGTAAACGTGCTTTCCGAAGCAGACGACCGATCTTGGTACTACCCAGTTCAGGACAGAGGGCGCTTTTTAGCACCATTTTCGCAGCGCCCCCTGGGCAAAGCAAGAGCCCCATACATGCGTGCAATCCCAGTTTTCCTTCACAGTAAGAGCATCGAGACGCCTAATAATTGTACTGGCAGGCTTTAAAATCTATTTCGGTTGTGGCTATAACACTTTGAGCCCTTTAGGTCAGTTAAAACCATGCATTCGTGTTTTCGAGGTGCCGAATTTTTCGGACATTTTTGCGGTCTACGGAGTCGGAAAAATCGAATGTTGACTTTCTTTGCTCACATTCATAGCAAGCATACTTATTCTTGACTTCAGTTACAGTTTGTTGGCATAGTCTGCATAGGGGCTGCGGATTTGTAACAGGGAAGCTGGTGACAAAGCCATGACGAGTGGTCCGACAGCAGTGCATTACACCATTTCCTGCACCCTTTCAAAAAATGGCTGCCACCTACAAACGCTGTAGAACCTGGTCTATATTTACCCAAAACATTACTGTCTGGCAGAAGTTCTGAGAATGGAAAGCAGTTGGCTCTTAAACCTAGCTGGCATTATCTTGTAGCGCACGACACCCAAAACATCCATTCATTTTTCAAATAGTGCAAAAGATGACTAAGTTGACTCATAAAAAACTCAGGGCAACATATTTATTATGTACAGAGAAACGATGGCAATCGTGCTCAGTCAAGAAAGAAGATGTTCTGGAACTGGCTGGCACATAGCCTCTTGACTTCATCTGTCGAAGGAATAAACAAGAAGTAAGAAAATATTAGGCTAAGCAGTTCGAAGTTGAGCACCACAGTACTGCATCTTATGACATTCATACAGTACACCAAATGTAATTTGACACGCAACAGAAACCAATCTCGTTCAAGCAAAGCACTCTGCACCGGAGCTGTCCAGCTTCAGCAGTGTTCCACCCACAACAACAAATGACCACTATCATAGCAATGTGACGACAATAAAACATAGGAGTATGAAGAAAGCACCAAAGCATGTATTGAACCCAGGACCTCTCCTCTCGAATTGGTCCTCCAGCAAACTGTGCCGGGACAACATCAAGTGTGATTGCTAATGCACCAGAAATAACTAATTAAGCATCATTTACAGTCCATGCAACAATATGAGAGTCTGGAGTTATGCACTATATATCCTGTGTGCTTCTTGGCACCTATGATGAGCACTGAGCTGAATATGGCAACACAGTTCTGCAGAACACAGCGAAATGAGGAAGGCTCATGAAAGCGAAAATTGTCATCCATCCTGCTCTACCACAACACTGCAGAAGAAACCTATATCAGTTTTTCAGAAAGATTCGCACTGATAAAAAATCTGCCCTGGTTTGGTTAGCTCTGCCATCTGAGCTAACCAGGAGGCTAGCAGAGTAAAACCGAATTTATTTACAACTTAAAGTACCACAAAGCACCACAATAATGCCACTGCGTTTCCTTTGTAACATTATGCTACCTCTGGATTAATGAAAATTTTACTTTTCGTTCTTGTGTCCAGCTGCTTATGATTTTGTACTCACAATATTATTTTTTTTACCTCCATGCCCTAAGTTTGTGTGTGCATGCATACCACGTGTCTTATTTTGCCCCTTCTACTTGGGTCTCCAAGACTGCAGTATTATAGCCAAACCTGATTACCATATTTAATCGAATGTAACGTGACCGAGATCGTAACGCAAGGCCTGACTTTCCAGTCACCCAAATGTAATGAGAGATGAACGGAAAAAGAAATGGTACTTTTATTGAAAGAATCACAATTAAGAAACTAGTCTTCTTTCATCATCATCTTAGGAGGAGGCAGAGCTTTCCTTCGGCGGTATTCTCGGGTGATCACTTTTTGAGACAGTTTCATTATCGCAAAATTGAACGTGAATCGGCACTGAATGCCAAGAGTGTTGACCATACAGTGATACAGTTCAAGTATCCGGTACAGGAACGAGCTGAGCCCGGCAAAAAGCGAAACTACCTCTGAAAGTGATCGCCTGAGGATGAAATAATGTTCTGTGCCATGGAACTTGCTCCAGATTAAGCAGTTATTAAAAGAACACACAACCATTTCATTCAGGGGCAGTAGCATTCCCGTACGAGGTCCAGATATAGAGTCATTTCGACCAGCCTCGTAATTAAATATGCCCTTGTGTTGATCCCACCATCCACGTAATACACGACTCGTTGACGTTGAGCCGTCGTGCCACGGCAGAGATTCCCAGCTTCTTGACTATCAAAATTGCTCGCCTCTCGAAGCAGGCATCATACTGAACATGCTGCATTGCCATAACGTTGCGAATCAACCGAGTTGAAATGAGAAAGGCAGCGGGGCACTGCAGCACTGTGACTGTAACATCAGTCGCAAGCACAGCAAAAATGGCATTGATTCCAACAAAAAACAAGTTTTGACTTTCGACAGCTTGTGTATGGAATGGATCGAGTCGTAAAGACGTAAAGATACAGGTTGCCTAAGTAACATAAACTGCGGGATTTAGAATATTCGTTTTTCAAATAATCAATTTTGCCATTATTCGAACGAGAGCATAGAGTTCAAGTCACGAAAATTATGAAAGAAAAGTGGCATTACAATGAGTTTTTAATAATACCAATACAGTAAATCCGGTACGCCGAACCCCGTTACAACCCGCTTTCTCTTCTTTTTTCAGAAAAGTCTATTGCGAGCTTTTTGCCTATTTAAAAGTGCAATTCATGGGAAGAAGTTTCGCTAAAAAGTTTTTCGTGCTAGAAAACTGGAAGTACCGGTTTAAAGTGTAATATAAACATGCCCGAATTGTATAGCATTCTGGTTTTATGCGTTTAGCGTTATTCGTAGGGGTGTGTGAATATTAGAGCATTATCACGTATTATATCTTTATTATTCCTATTCCGTTCAAAAAATCGATATTATAAAATGTTAGATTATTCGGTTGGATATGAATATTCAAATCAAATTAAATATAGTGCTTGCTGTGCGGGGTCGACGGCTCTTAGCATTTGTTCCTTCTTAATGTAAAAATATTTCGTGTTGAATCTTGCGATCATTTCGTGCTGCTAGCGAAATTTTTTCTGTAGAATATACTTAGCCCTAAATGCCTAAACTGTGCGGGAAAGCCAGCTTCTCAGTAGCAAAGGGCACGTGTTTGCGGACAGCAAGGGTACACTTTTAGAGCCCAGCTCTTAGCGCCCGTTTCTACGGCGAATGTCAGCGACGGCTTGACTGAGCAAAGGAGCACAGCGAAGGATGAAAGAGTGAACGCGGAGCACAGCCGGGGATGAAAGACGCGAGGAGGAAAGTGGAGGAGGAGGGTTAGAACATGGTGGGATAGTTGGTTTGAATCCCTGATAGAGTACGTAAGTGCAACTGAACGAGGATTTAGAAAGAAATAGCTAGATAGAGGCAGTGCTACTGTCAACTATATATATTTGTTTTCCCACGCACCAATATATATGCATACCGAAGGAGCGGAAACAAACGAGACAGCAAAAAGGAACATTTAGTGGAGTATGTCGATGAACAGTACACATGTCCAAGGCATAGTCAAAGCGTACATGCAACTATAAACTGAGGAATCATATCTTCTTTTTTTCAGATAGCAACACTGAAGGCTTGCTCACGCACCTTTCTTCTAATTTTGCCATTTCATAGGCCTCCACAATCTCCCTTGTCATCCTGCTATGAGCCCTATACAAAATAGAAGTACTTTCAAACATGGGTTTGCAGGAACAATCTCGGCAATGAATGCCCAAATCACCCAAGATTACCCTAATGGTGTTATATTGATGCCCTTTTGGTCTCGCATTGATGCATCTGCCAGTTCTACCAGAATATGTTCTTCTGCACAAAAGTGGAATGGCATAGGCAATGTTATGTGTGCAGGTTACAAATTGTTTGCAATGTTGAGTAGCACATGCATTCCTTTTGTTATTCTCAGAATTAACCTGTTTGCATAGCTTCTGTAGATGCTCAGGGGCAGAGAAACCCATGTCCACTCCAACTTTGCCACTATTCTTCAGAGATTAGGTGAAATACAATGAATGTATACAACGTACACAATGTATACAATGAATGTATACAATGAACTGCTTCCCTTTGATGCATTTTTACGCTTCCTACTCAAGCCCTTCACAAGAGAGGTGAGCATACGCGTTGGGTAATCAGAAGCTGCCAGGTGCTTGGCCTGATCCGTGAAACTGGTTTCCACTTTGTGTTCACATCACTTCATCAGAGGATTATTGAAACACGATAGCACTACTGCGTGTTTTACGAGTTTTGAGTGAGCAGAATGAAATGGTAGGGCCGGCTTATTGCCTCTCGGCGGTTAACTCCAGCAGACCTTTTGGAGTGAAAAGTACAATCCCATGTCTAAAAACCTTATGAACTTGCCTACGGGGACCCCATGCATCAACAACAAAGGAGAGACAACACTTCAGCGAATGAGGTTACAGTTTTTGAAACCACTAAGTCAAAATTATCTGATTAGTTATTCAAAACAATTAAAAATTGTCAACAAATCTGAATGCTTTCATGACATCAGTATTATTTTTCAGGCATTCATCATCAACCTGGTCACAGTTAGCTACATATAAGTTAATTCAGCAGGGAGCAATACATGACCCAATGCACATGCCATTTGTTTGCTTCACAACATTTCCCTCCAAAGTCACATAAGTCGAGTTAAATAAAAACTAAGAAGTTCTAAAAATCTGTCGCAAGTCAAAGTGGAAGAATTTTGAAATTGAACCGCGCCAACCTTGTCAACGCTGTCAGTTAGACATTTCATCACGTCATTCTGCGGGAGAGAATAGTACAGGTCTTTTAAGTCAATAGGAAAGTGACAAGGTTCCTGTTTTGCCAGTTCTTAAAGAATTCCACCACTTGCTCAGACTTATTTAACAAAAATGGGTCATCTATTGGAAAGAACTTTAAGTACTTTTGTAAAAACATCACTACATGTTTCTGCGAGGTTTCATTCTCTGACACTATCACTCGGAGAGGACATTCCGGCTTGTGCGTTTTTCGATAGACTGGGATAAGCTATTTTGTTTGAAACTTTTCCAGAGCTTTTTTGCTTCATTTTGTACTTTCTGTGTTATGTTTTTGTGAACCCTGAAAGTTGGTGAAATGGCTTCGTGAGCCTTTGAATTATACATCGTTCCTTTGATCACCACAAAACCACCCTCCTTATCAGCGGCGATAAGTGTCAGCGCATTGTCTTTCACAAACATAACAGTCTTATTCATGGAGAACCTTTCTCCAAGAGGACAGGACTGCGTTAGCACATCCACTCACTTTGATACACAGCTTTCCGACTCGGCTTCAAATGCTTGCTTGGATACTTGTTGTACCATTGCCAACAGATCGGGAGCAGACTTCTTCAGCTGAGTCGCAAACTTTGGCCCATAATTGAGTACTTTCTGTACCTTGTCTAGTAGAACCACATCACCGACTATATGTAGCTGGCTCACTGATGCTGAAGGCTTCTTCTGTACTCCCTGCCTCAGGCTTGCTAGAGGATGCTGCCATAGGAATTCTGTCGTGCGGTCGACGATTGGTTAGTTTAGGTTTGACAGCAATCAAATAATGCGAGAACTTCAGGTCGCAGAATTTTGTGTGAGATGCAGAAGCCGAGCATGTGAGCTCTGCAAGCTGCTGAAGCAAACGCAGCAGCATGGTTCAACGAGATACCATGGTGGAATGCCCGATGCATTATAAATGTAAACAGTTTGTAACCTGCACTCATAACGTTATTAATGCCATTCTACTTTCATGCAGAAGAAGGTATGTTGGTCAAACTGGCAGATGCATCAACGAGAGGCTAAAGGAGCATCACTATGAGCATCACTCAGGTCATTTGGGCGTTCATTGCCGAGATTGTCCTTGTAAACCCATGTTTGAAAGTACACTCTTATTTTGTATAGGGCTCATAGCAGGATAAGGGAGATTATGAAATTGCAAAATTAGAGGAAAGGTACATGAGCAATCCATCAGTGTCGCGATCTGAAGAAGAGATACGATTTCTCGGCTTCTAATGGTAACTATTGCAGTATATGTTTTGACCATGCCTTGGACACTTTTACGGTTCATTGACATGCACCACTGAATGTTTTTTACCTCTCTCGTTTGTTTCCGCTCATACCGTATATGTTTATCAATGTGTTCGAAAACAAAAATATATAGTTGAAAGTAGTGCTGTCTCTATTAGTTTCTTTCTATGTCTTCGTTCAGTCGTGCTTGCACGCTCTATCATTGAGGAGAGTGCTGTGGAACCATGAGGCGGATAGCAGATGAGGAGAGTATGGCAAAAGTGTGAGAAGAAAAACCATGCATGGTGACAATGGCTATGATATGGCACCAGACCAGCGCACGTTGCCAGGGAGGTCTGTCTGCAGAGGCTGCTGTAAATCGCGTCCACGCATCATACACACGCTGTCTCTTGCGATCTCCAGATTAGCCAGACACTCGTGCGATACTTGGCTCAGTTTGAAATGTGCCACACGAGACAGATTATCTCTGCCACATGAGACAGATTATCTGTGCCAGCCCATATATCGGGAAATGAAAACATGTATAGAGCTGTGTTCAAATTTCGCATTAGAGAGTATTGTAATCGTCAATGAAATCTTCTTCTTTTTTTCTTTTCTTTTTTTTTGCAGTGCCACCCCCAAGTCTGAGCTTATTGCTTGACAGCAAGTGCGATGAGTGACGATTGGCACAGGGTCAAATGAACCCCATTTTACTGGCGTTTATGAGGTATAATAAGGCACAGGCTGGTGAGGACAGCTCGTGGGAATTACTAAATTTTCTAAGTTAACATCAGCCAAATGCAGACTGTTTTAGTTTTTTAACATTGACAATGTAATTGCAATGTTCTGAAATAGAAAATGAACCCAACTTACCAATAAATGCATGCGCATATCTGTATTCCAAATTTGATTCGATATTCATTGCCGAGTATTCACATTTGATTCGTATTCGAAGATTTTGGTATTCACACACCCCTAGTTATTAGTAAGTTTAAACAAGTAATATAAAGGTCTTAGGGAATTTTTAGCATGTTTCCATTTCCTACAAACATCCGCTCACACATCATAAGGGTGCATGATGCTGAAAACAAGCTGAGTTTACACTTTGCATGCTTTTTGCTCGTCTGACGAACACCGGTCTCCTTCATTGTGTTTATAAGTTATAGTTTCCTCATTTAAATTGATAGCTAACCGAACTGTGAAGTTGAGAGTGCAAAGGAAAAGGAAACAAAATTTTGATGGGAATCAATAGAAAAAGCCACCGTGTATGATGGACCCAGTAACGGGGTGGTTCAGAAATTTAACCATTTCCTGGGAACTCTGAATGTAGATAGTGGCTGCAGTATTTTGCAGACAACCTCTGCACTGGTAAGAAACAAGCATACATCTTGGAATTCTGTAAAACATTGTCTCACCTTGAATGAGCACTCCAGTGTTATAATTTGGCAAAGGGCATCAAAAGAAACTTACATCAGCCTTCCATTTACTCTCTATAGAATGATCTGTGCCATTTCAACAATGAAAAGAGGCACACTTGATAAACTGAAACGAGTTAGAATAGCACCCTGCCTTTACACAATCAAAATTTGTCCCATAAATCACCAGCTGCTCAAAGCAAAGGCCTTTTGTCACAGTGCTCGTGTTCTAAAACAAGCTAGAAAAAGAAAGATGAAGAGCCACACAGGTAAAACCAAAAATACACAAACGTCCAGAGGACATGAGAATCTGGAGGATTCCAGGTCTCCTGAATGCTTTCTGTGTGCATTTGCTTTAATCTTTTCATTGCTGAATTTCACAGAATTGATTTTTTTTTCTTTTTTTCATATGTATACGTGCCAACCTGTAAACTTTACAATTCGTAAAGATCCCGTGAACATGAGAAAAAGTAGGCAGGGGCTATAGCTAAAACTTTTTAAAGGTTTGACCTGAGTGCACACATTTTGTGGGATACATGTGCACAATGGTTAGATGCAGCAAACTTGGAGCAGTAGAGAAAGCAATGCATAGTCTTTTGATCACAGTAACTTTTGCAGCGACATTGCTGTTGCCAGTTTAGCCTGCTTCTGGAGCTTCCTTGAACAACCTTGCTTGAAGCAAGTACCCATCTGGTATGTCGCATATTGTGCTGCAACAGGGCAGCATAGGTATCATTAAAATTGTTTTCTTCTATGAATTTCTTGTTTTGCAATTCTGCGTCAACCCAACTAAAGACTTTAAGAATGAACCAAGTACTTCTCTGGTGTCCTCTCATAAACATTTTTCTGAGTATGTTGGAGAGCAATTAGGAAAACTTGTTTGCAAACAGCATCTATTTATCACAAAACATGAAGCGAGATTTGTAAAATCATAGAACAAGCCTAATTTATAAAATTTAGGACAAATTCAGGAGAACTGGCAGGTACGTATACATAAATGAACAAGTAGAGAGTTTCGAGCGAAGATTTTTAAATTAAAGCTTTGGACACATATCTCTCACATATAATTGGGTGCACCACGAACCACCCCAAATAAAACTGTATTGAGGCCATTTTACAGAGCCCTACCTTATAGCAAGGCATACCTATCAGAAGAGCACGTAGCTTTCTTTTTATTTCATCATCACTCGTCCACGATCGTTCAGACCTCGTTATCGTACCTGCCAACTTGAGCATGTTCAAATTCAGATTTGCCAGGTGGGGCTACAGCAACAGCAGAAATAGCTTTGAATGGCTGCCACTGCAGTTATTAGACCCTTTTCCGCCAATATATTTATCATACGCTTCACCAAATAACATGACTGTATTATGCCAAAGGTAACTTAAGGGAACCAGACATCATGCAATGCATATTAGACCTTTCCCACATTTGTGCTCCCCAATGCATGTCTCAATATGAAGTAAATTGAGCTTGAGTTAGACTGCCTACATGCAAATGGCTTGAATTTAAATCTGATTTTGGTTAGATACTTAGCGGATGATGAAAATTATGATGTGACTGTGCTGCCACATGCACAGTCGCATCCACATGCCTTCAACGGCCCCAAAAGGGGCCCTTTAATATATTCTGCAAGGTTGCTGCGGCAGCATGTCAGCGTGAGAAATCCAAAAGAAACGCTGAAGCGAGATCGCCACAAGCATCTTGCAACATACTTCCCACTGGCTTGCACAAGAAAACCGCATGTCCGTCAGCCTTGCTTTTATGCAAAGCTTGCCAACATCCCTCTCCAAGGCATCCAGGCGCTCCACGTAGTGAAGCAGAAAATCCCTCACGGACCTCATCTACAGGGCCTCTTGCAGGGACAATGTTGAGACAGCCTGCCCTACCGCGTCAGCATTGCCGTTGTGGCCATCACTGTTGCTATCCGATGCAGGCACATTCGTGACAATTGCCTCATCACTTAGACCACTTCGTTTCCAAATCTATAGCAGTGCACTTTCTTTTCGCCAGCAATGTCATGCATTGCCGATGATCAGCGGGTGGATCTATCGGGGAAGGGGATTATTTCAGAGCACAGCTCTGGGAACACTACCAGCAATGTTATCATTGCAGTTGGCATGGTTCATTTGTGTTTCAGAGGGTGGTGCGGCGTGGAGCTATGGGCGCAGTCCATTCCTGCTCGAAGGGGTGGAAGACAATGGAAGAGATGCGTGTGAGGCTAGCGTGTATAATTCATGGAGAGTAAAGCACGGCGGCAGTTTCGGGTGGCGAGCGATCGTGCAGCGGCTCGCATCTCACTTTTTCTTTCTTTCTTTTCGAGGATTTCGCATTCCATTACCTTTCGGCACGGACACCCAGCAGCCAGACTTTATCGTTATAACCGATAATGTGGCATGGGGACATTGTAGTAGGCGGGTTATTTCCCCATAGAAAACATACAGAAGTTGACGGCACAGCAGCTTTTCATTGTTATGACTGATATATTGCTAACACCGGTATTGTTATAGGTGGGTTTGACTGTAATTAACCCTTTTGCTGTCGGACCTTTCTGGCCGTGACGCACCCCCAGTGTCGGCTTGGTTTCAGGGAACGAGCATAACAGGGAATGAACATAGCAATTTATTTTTGATTATGATTGGCATACAAATAACATAGTCAATGCAATATCCACATTTCAGTGTTCTGCAGCTGCTGTTAGTAAACATCATCATCATCATCAGCCTGACTATAAAATCCGTTCAACATCTGAATCTGACGATGTGGAACCCTCCTTCTCGCATGCGACTCTGCCCGAGTCCGAATCCGAGCTCAGCTTGTATACTGAATCAGAATTCAGCCACCGCTCCAATGAGCAGACGAAGGTCCCGCGCGCCGAGCCATACAAAAGTAACCGCGTGCAGGGAGGATGCGCTTTCAGTCGCCCGCACAACGGAGTGAAATGGGACGTTGTGTGATCAAGAAGACAGAAGGAGACAGAAAAAGGTTAACACAAAATTCGAAGAGCTTTACGTTTACAGTTCCAAGTCGGAAGTGAGGGTGCGGCGAGAGAGCGAAAGCAGCAATCGAGTCACCCTTTTTGGAGAGGCAATGGCACGTGCGCCTGAACTTGACGCGCCGTAGCAGGCACACCAACAGAAGAAAAATAAAAACCTTCAAATCAGCGTGGATTGCAGAACAACCCTTGAACCCATAACCACACGCACGCGACGCATGATCCAGCGAACGCGGGGCCACCGCGCCACTCAGCAAAGAGAAAGTGGGGAGTGGCAGTCACACCGTACTCTTCAATACGTGGACTTACACAGGTCGGGGCGAATATACGAACTTGTAGAAAGAGTCAACAGATTGCGTGGCCAATCCAGGAGCGCCAGCTTTGCGCTCAGGCGCGAAATTTTGAACGCACGATAGAGAACGTACCGGTACGTCAGTGACACTGTGGGGGGGGGGGGGGGGAGCGCGATGACGTACCGGTACGTCCGTGACAGCGAAAGGGGTTAAGGGACATGTATATGTTTCATGTAGGCGGCTAATTTTCACTCAATATGTTTCACTGCATAACACGGCTCTATAGCAGCGAAGCTGACTAAAGAGAACCGATGCTTATGCACCTTTTTCTGCCCCAATGTAACTGTAGCCCTGTGATCAGTTTCAGGTAGGTCTTAAGCGGTGCACACTTCCTCTTGTGCTTCGCCTACAGCTCTGTGCATGTTATCTCCCAATATCAATGTGCAACCTCGGTCACTTGTTGGAACGTATCTATCATTGCGACGCATACATTTATTGTCTTCGCAGCAACTTGAGACAGCAAATTTTCCTCTGTACAGCTAAATTCATGTGACCGCCGTATTCAAACGAAATGTTAGATGTGGGAACATTACAGGACGGTGATGTACAAACGTGGGCATAATACATGGGCGTCAATGGGATTTGCGTCAGGACTGCAAAAATGCTATGTAGCAGCCTGGAAATTGCAATGGCGAGAAATGTATCAACAAAGGTCCACTCTACATAATCTGTACTCTTCCCCTTTTCTCGAAAAACCTTTTCAGTGGTATGGCCTCATAGATTAAAACCTCGTTAAAATGAAACCACATCTGACACCAGATTAGCTTCGTTATATCCTATATTTGTTATTAACATATATCTGCTGCTACACTGTAATAGCAGCAAGATTTTTTTTTACTTCGTTAAGTCTGATAATTATTTATATCTGTTCGTTATATTGAGGTTCAACTGTACTAAATGGGCATTCCTTTGAATTTCCACCCATTTTCAGAGCTCACATTGGTGTAATATTTTGCAGACACGATTGAATTTGTTTGCTTGCAACACATAAACCTGGTAATGAGCACTTTAAAATGTTGATATGCACAACTCCTATAGCATCCTTTATGAAAAAGGAGTCTGTGAAAAACAAGGGAAGAAAAAAATAACAAAATATGGCATACCATGTATCTGGATGATGTTGGCGCTCTTCTGGTTGAGCACGACGTAAAACTCGCGCTGGTCCGACACCTTGCCGACCACCCACCACTCTGTGGTCGTCTTGGCTGTCATCTCGCCAGCATCCTCGATCCTGCGTTGGTGGAATTTACTGGTAATGTGCTTCACATTTGGCAGGTAAAGATAAAATGCTAGGAGTAAGATTAAAGTAAGTTCTGCTATAGAGGTAAGAATAAGCACGGCTCTAGTTACATCGTTTCGCTCACATGCAAAACATAAATGTGCTAAAAAGTAACGAAGAACTTCATATAAAGATATTCGACATACAATGTATATTGTATATCATTGTATATTGTATATCAATTGTTCTCCTCCCCCCCTATTTAATGCCCAAGCTGGGCCTTTAGGGTAAATAAATGGAAAAAAAAGCAATAATATAAATAAAAACTAAAATAACACTTTCGATCATGCGATCACTAGCACACGTGATAGAAAGAGAAAAAAGAACAATGAACACGAGTCATTGTGCACAAAATCATCCATAGTGTCCGGACTGATGCAACAAGATGAAAACTAGCAAAGGAATGTATACACAAGAACAAGGAGTACAAAGAACAAATGCTACAATAACACTTGAACATTATCGATGACATAAACCCCATAAACACACTTGTAAAAGGGGGTACGGTAGAAACCAGAGGCTGAGAGAACACAAAAACAATGAGACCTCGGGAGAGGATAATCATCTAGCCCACCATCGCAGTTGCTGTGGTTGTATTCCACTAATTAGATCTGTAAATGGATTGTAAGTTCTTGGCCGAGGCGAAACATGAAAAGCCAGAAATATTTTTTCAACCTTCCAGGTTCAAAAGCACAATGACTAATGCGTCAGTGTACTGTTGATTCCTTTAACTGAAAAGGAGTATTCGTGTCTAGAGCCATGAATGTGATTGCAAGTTTAAGTGACCATGTGTGTAACAGACTGTGATTGTAGTGCTGTCTCGCATGCGCTTAGTGAGACCTTTGTCATTTATGTCAACACTCATTTCAGTTGTTCGCCCATCACTCGTGCTGTGCGCTCCATGTTGCTTGTGTACGCATTTGTTTTGCTGGTTTTTGTCTTAGTTGGTAGTATTTTAAGCACATGTTCGTACTAAAAGAAGTATTTCACTGCACTGAAAGCTGCCCTTTCAAGGCCATTAACTGGTCGTAGTTAACTACAGATGAACCTCAATACAGTAAAGATGGACATTAAGAATTAGTTATCCTTTCAGAATTTTTCTAGAATCATGTGAATTCTAAATTTTTTATAGCAAATCCATTCTAATGCGCCATAGATATACATTAGTATTTCGATCAAACATTTAAAAAGAAAGAACATGAGAATGAATGTACTAACTGGAAAACATATGATCCAAAGTAACTAAAAATTTGGCACAGGCACCTGTCGTTGACTTCTGTATAATGCGAAGTGTTGTGCGAATCGTTGCAGCACGAGATGCTGACACATGCCAAACTGGTAGGGTGTGAGCAGCATGAGATGTGCATTGCTGTTTTTGCGGCTTTGGCAAGCTTATGTTTGAGCTCCTCAAAGTCGGCCTGTGTCAGCAGCTTCTTCGAGCGGTGCATTTTGGCGGGAACCTTCGACATGCCCACTCCGCACGAATCATTGCGGCATGAGCCACCGATGCACGCAGAGCTCATGACACCCAAACAACCTGACACGCATGTTGTAGCTTTCCTATTGTGTAGTGTTTTAATATGGCAGGGGGTAAGAGAAACCAAATTGGACTGATTGGCAAAGGTGGAAAACAATGCTGCCAGAGCAAAAAATGATGCTCACTTTCTGTCGCCTGTAGCAGATGGCAGGTGTATTTGGCCTATCACATATTAAATGCGTGCATTACGCTTCTAACGACACTACGCCCCATGCGCCGTGAGAAACATAATAGAAGATGCAATAGGGTTGGTGTGAATAGCTGTGAACACAGCGTTTGACGACCAGGGAGGAAATTTACTGGTACTGGAATAACAAACTGAGCGCGTGCTGGCATATTCACGTGAGACAGGTGGGCGAGTATGGCAGCCAAGCTATTGTGACAGGTAGCTACCGTTCTCTTTGTGCACGCCTTGCATCTTTCCTTGTTTAGATGGGATAACGACCAGAATCTTTGTCAGAATCTTTGTCAAGCTATTGTGACAGGTAGCTACCGTTCTCTTTGTGCATGCCTTGCATTTTTCCTTGTTTAGATGGGATAACGACCAGAAGACATGTCATATGATCGCACCTTGACAATGTACTGAGTGTTGGTGCTAAAAGATTGTTTTCCAGGAACGTATGGACTGGCAAAAAGGAAGCATAACTGTAGTGGGTCATTTTCTGTGCACTCTATAGAGGATATTGGAGCCGGAAAATCGTGCATAATAGGACCGTATTAATGAGCTTCTACTGTACTGAACTTCCCAGCGCCTGAGTACGAATGCTATGGGAGCATGCAGTAGGCTTCTTCGCAGCTCTGTAGGAGTTAGCAGTGACATGGTGAGCTCTTGCAACTGGCAATTGCCAATGTTTTTACATCTAATGTGCCTAGAGCGTCACTAGATCACTAGACTAGAGTGTAGTGGCGTGAACAGTAGATGGCGTGGCAATTACTGTCCATTACCATTCATTACACATTATGCTGGCTGCCTAGGTACACTCATTTGGTGTTGTGTGCTGTGATAATAGCAGAAAATGTCAAAGAAACAGACTGCATTGACATATGCAATGAAGGTTGAAATTACAGTGGACTCTCTTGAAATAGAACCTTAAGGAATGGGGGAAATTGGTTCAGTTTATCAGAAGTTCCATTTACTGAGAGATATTGCAGAGAGCATTGCATAATTACAAAACCAACCAACCATAAGGTTGGCATTTTGTTTAAGGGGGCAAGAGGCACTCTAAATTATTTTCTTATTTTCTTAAACAATTTTAATGAAATTTGCACAATTAATGTACGTATTTTAGCAGCTTATTTCAGAAATAGAATTATTTTATTCCTATGATACATATTTTTCATGATATCCAAAAGAGGATGTTCTTTGTTTAGGGCCTAATGAGCTAATTAACAGCAACTTGCACGGTAATGTACAGCACCACTGAATCAATACTGAATGTTCATAGTGTGCCGTAAGCTATAAATTGTTGTTTTAGGCCATATTTGAGCGACGTTATATGTTGTCAAACTTCATCATAGAGAATACCCACTCTGGTAATAGAAAAATATCAAGTTGGGCATTTGTTATGACTAAGTCTGACAACCCATAATTTCGCTTCAAAAAGGCTTAAAACAACAATTTATAGCTTATGGCACAACATGAACATTCAGAATTGATTCCGTGTGCTGTACATTGCTGTGCAAGTTGCTGTTAATTAGCTAATTAGGCCTTAAACAAAGAACATTGCGTTTTGGATATAAAATATTTAACACAGAAAAAGATTATTGAATTTTTGAGATAAGCTGGTGAAAATAAATTCACTGTGCAAATTTTATTCAAATTGTTTAAAAACCAAAAAAGTTCTTTAGGTGCCTCGTCCCCCCTTAAGCGGCAGTTCCGTTTCAGCCATTTCCGTCTATTGAGATTTCACTGCATTCAGCATATTGAGAGAAAGAAAAAAAAAAAAAAGACGTCTGCCATTGCTGAAGCCTTGAATCTTCCCCAAAGAACATCTAGAAAACTTCTAATGTCGAACGTAGAGATTTTGGAGCAGGATTGAGGCAAGCATTCCAAGGTACGGTGTTCGGCCCACCGCATTCTGAACATGTCGAAAAATGTCTGCAAAAGTGATTTGTTGACATAAGGGCTTGCAACATTCCGGTGTCGGGGCCAATGCTACTGCAGACTGCATTCATTCTTGATGTAAGGTTTCAGTGACAGTGTGTGCTGTCCACAGAGCTTCAAGAACCACTATAACATTGTATGAAAGGCCGTCTTGCAAGAAGACAAGTCTGCTAACACTGATGCAATGAATAAGTGGCTGAAAGAAGAGTGGTCTCAGATTCTTGCCAAGTACCAACTGAGAGACATTTTGACGAGGACGAAGCAGGCCTCTTCTGGCAAAATGAATAGTAAACTCTTGACATCTGTGGTCAGAAATACCACAATAGCAAGCTGACGAATTGAAGCTGCATCCATCCCTTGGAGAAGATAGGGAACATTAGTACAATTAGCAATTTTCTTATGATGAGTGTATAATTAGTGATGGGGATATGTTTCATACGGAAGAACGCTAACATAATCTTAATCCATAAGAAAGGGGACGCCAAAGACATGAAAAATTATAGACCGATCAGCTTGCTGTCCGTTGCCTACAAAGTATTTACAGTACTAAGGTAATCGCAAATAGAATCAGGAACACCTTAGACTTCTGTAAACCGAAGGACCAGGCAGGATTCCGTAAAGGCTACTCAACAATAGACCATATTCACACTATCAATCATAGAAAATTGTGCGGAATATAACCAACCTTCATATATAGCTTTCAATGATTACGAGAAAGCGTTTGATTCAGTCGAAACCTCAGCAGTCATGGAGGCATTGCAGAATCAGGGTGTAGACGAGCGGTATGTAAAAATACTGAAAGATATCCATAGCGGCTCCACAGCCACCGTAGTCCTCCATAAAGAAAGCAACAAAATCCCAATAAAGAAAGGAGTCAGGCAAGGAGATACGATCTCTCCAATGCTATTCACAGCGTGTTTACAGGAGGTATCGAGAGACATAGATTGGGAAGAATTTGGGATAAGAGTTAATGGCGAATACCTTAGTAACTTGCGATTCGCTGATGATATTGCCTTGCTTATTAACTCAGGGGATCAATTGCAATGCATGCATACTGACCTCAAGAGGCAAAGCAGAAGGGTGGGTCTAAAAATTTATCTGCAGAAAACTAAAGTAATGTGTAACAGTCTCGGTAGAGAACAACAGTTTACGATAGGTAGCGAGGCACTAGAAATGGTAAGGGAATACATAAACTTAGGGCAGGTAGTGACGGCGGATCCGGATCACGAGACTGAAATAACCAGAAGAATAAGAATGCGCTGGGGTGCATTTGACAGGCATTCTCAGATCTTGAAAAGCAGGTTGCCATTACCCCTCAAGAGAAATGTGTATAACAGTTGTGTCTTACCAGTACTCACATACGGGGCAGAAAGCTGGAGGCTTACAAAAAGGGGTCTACTGGAATTGAGGATGACACAATGAGCTATGGAAAGAAGAATGATGGGTGTAACATTAGGGGTTAAGAAAAGAGCAGATTGGGTGAGGGAACAAACGTGAGGTAATTGCATCTTAGTTGAAATCAAGGAAAAGAAATGGGCATGGGCAGGACATGTAATGAGGAGGGAAGATAACCAATGGACATTAAGGGTCACGGACTGGATTCTAAGGGAAGGGAAACGTAGCAGGAGGCGGCAGAAATTTATGTGGGCTGATGAGATCAAGAAGTTTGCAGGGACGACATGGCCACAATTAGTACATGACTGGGGTAGTTGGAGAAATATGGAGAGGCCTTCGCCCTGCAGTGGGCGTAACCAGGCTGATGATGATGATGATATGTTTCGTAGGGTATGATTATTATAATAACTATTGTATCCCCATGCCATCTGTGAACTACAAAATATGGGCACATCAGCAGACACACCAAGAGGAAATTTCCTTGCCAACCAGAGTACCAAATGATACCATGACACAGTATATCTTGTAATCACTGCACCCCAGTTGAAACTCTACCGCAACCCCCACCATTCCTAATATCATGGCAAGAACTTTGTTCCAGCCAAAATACCCATTAGTACTTGCAGCGGCTATCCATCCAGCGACCAAGATTGACACAGAGGTGTCTGTTGCAGACGGGGTGGTGTCAGTTCAATAAACATCAAACGCTCATTATAATGAACAGGACAGAAGAAAAATTCCATATAAGCGGTAATTTGATAAAAGTGACCGCTCCATAAAAGCTAAGAAAGTAGAGTTGAAATAGCACAGCTTCATGAAAGTATAATGTACTGGTGTCAGGTGGTGCATTTTTGATAGTGATCAAGCCAGATTGGAATCTAATTTCTCAGTCACAATTGACTTCTTAGGGCAAGCTGTGAGAGGGAGCCAATAGGGTGATGGTTTGGCTGACTTTGGGCATGCAGAAGGCAGTGCGGAGTAACATTTGCCCGCTCCATCCACAGCGCCACGACTATGGTGGCGTTGCCACTCGTCACTGGTAACGTGCGGGCGCAGAATGAAAGACAAGGGTGCGCCAACGGAGAGGGTCGCTCACTCGCTTACTTGGCACGAATAAGCCTCCCGATTAAAACGAAAGGTAACAACATTGTTTTATTTTGCTGCCCAATCCATCCAGCGAGTGTATCCGAGGATGTCCGGGGTGTAACCGCATCTCCCTGTTGGTGTAGCAGAGTCGCATGGTTGCGCACGAGCCATATTTACGGAAACGTGCACAAGTGCCTACGCAGTGCCATTCGCGCCTTTTATTTCTTTTTATTTTTTTTCAACTTGTGCCAGCACCATGATAGTGCCCTTGATTCCGGTGATCGTGGACCTGGTGATCGCAACAATCGGCACACTGCACAGTGGGATCACGACAATCAAAACAAACAAACTGAAGGGGCAAGCGGTAAGAGAAGGCGCATGCAGCGAGAAGAAGCCAGGAGAGGAGGAATGAAGAGGAAGATTCTTTGAAGAACGAGGCAGCGTTATCTGCACTCAGAAATTCCTCCATCGAAGCACCATCTATTTCAATGCCAATAGCGACGTGCTCCCACAGTTCGGCAATGTCAGCGGCTGCCACCGTGTTGTTTCACACATGTGGGTTTCGCCCTAGCGCACAAAGCCCACCGTTTCCGATCATTGGCATGGTCACAGCGTCTAGCCTTTATGATCATGGCGCTTGTGGTTTTCAGAAGCGTCGATATCATTGACTACGCGTGTCTTGCAAAATTTGCAGCTCCATCCCAAGCGACACAGCTTTGCGCTTCGTCGGCGCACCGACTTCTGCTTCCGCAGTGCATTTCCGTGCTCGCTGAGAAAGAGAGGGTGATTGTAGAAAGAAAGTGCACAAGCGATTCGCTTCTCCATTACTTTTGAACGAACGGATGGACGAATAGATGGATGGACAGACGGATGGATGTTATGAGCGTCCCCTTTGGAACGGGGCGGTGGGTTGCACCACCCAGCTCTTGCTATTATACTGCCTAATGTCCTACTTCGGTAAAAAAAAAAAAAAAAGAAACACACAATGAATTTCCATAACCAACTTTTCTGACCCCTTATTGTGAACTTTGTTTTTGTACGACTCCGTTTTTTGTTGTTTCCCTACTTTTCTTCCACCAATCTTCTAATCGCCTTTTACTACTCTCTATTGCAGACAGGTTCACTTTCCCACTGCTCTCGCTGAACCCAAGGGCTTCTAGGTGACTAAACCGACCGTTGGGAAGATATTTTCACATTCTAATAAAACATGCTCCATCGTTTCCCCAGCTTTACCGCAGCAAGCACTTGCTTCTTCTTACTTCTTATGTCTCGCTTTATAGGTGTATGTTCTAAGGCATCCTGATCTCGCTTCGAAAAGTAATGACCTTCCCTTTGAGTTATCATAAAGTGTTTCTTTCCTGATTTTGTTTTTCCCTCTTAAGTAGTTCGTCATACAAATGAATACACTCGTCGCGATGAGAACAGCACCCCGCAATGAGAAAGGCGCCCCACTACTTTTGCAGCACTACTGTACCCGTGCATGGAGAATGTGCAACACCAAAGAGGAGTCTGCCACGCGAGTGTTGCCAAGAAGAGGAGGCTCACTGAAAAGCTGGCTCGCATCTCCAGTAAATTTGAGGCTGCTGTCGTCACTGCTAGGCCACCGCGGCATCAACCGAAAATAAGACTTTTGCCATGCGAAATGAATAAATACTACATGTTTTGCCCTTTCGTTGCACTCTCTCCAAGTTCATCTTCTTACAGGTAAGTGGGTGATATGTCATTTCAGTTAAGCAGTGCTACCGTTTAGTACATACTTTTTCCGAGCTCCTGCCAACTACGGTTTAACGAGGTTTCACTGTATTATGCCTAAATCAAGCGGCTGCACTTTACAAGTGGTACAAGGATGGCGGGGAAAGTAGAGTAGCTGCCATCGAAGAAGTTCGTACGTGGTGCACTGAGCAGTCGTTGAGCACAAGCAGCACGTGCAGCCCATGCCTCTGTGTGTCGTAGTCAAACTCGCCTATCCACTCTGCAAAGAAATCATGCGCCATCCACGCCTTAGTACTGTGCCTGTAATACAGAGGCACATAGCCCTGAAGGCAACGCTGCTTCTTTGATTTTCCGATTACAAAAAGCACGCACCGGTTGATGCCGTCCATATTAGAGCATAGAGATACTGTACCGTGCACTTTACTGTGTTTGCCGCCAGTGCATGAGTTGCCTTTCATGGTAAGCATTTCGTCTGGTAGCATCTGATAAAATAACAGTTTTGTCTGCATTATACACATCCTGCTCTACACAGCTTGCAGCAATGGCTAGGTTTGTTACAAGTGAAGTGGCAGTGTCTTGCCGAAGCTGCCTTGCCGACAATCGATGCCGCAATTCCATGCCGCACTTTGAACTGATGTAGCCAGCCAATGGCTGGGCAGAAGTCAGGAAAATGTAGCAGGAATGCAAAGTTCTTGGCTTTGCCCAGCATTATTGGTCTGCCTATTGAAAGTTGTGATCTCATGCATCGACAAACCACTTGAAAAGCGCGTCTCCTACGTGCGCATAGGTGGCGTTGTGCAAGCATTTTGTGTCCGTTGAGTCAGCATCAGAGCTGGCGGTCTTTTCCTTGTCCTTTAGAATTGCAAAGAAGGTTGATTTCGACAAGTACTTCTTCACCAACTCAGTTTTTAGCACCTTGGGACAGTCCTGTCAAAATTGCTCGCTTCGTGACCACTGCAGGCACAGCAGGCTTCCCATCCGCCATCCTGAATACTGCATTCCCGACATTCCGATCGAAAAGCAGAATGGCATACTTTCATGTTCTTGTGCATGTTCTATGAGAAATTGGCAGGACAAGCCGGTTAACGGCTATATTCACTGACAAAAAAAAAAAAGCTTGGCTTCTTGTGCCAACGGGTAAACTGTGAAATACGTTCTGGTAATACACACGAAAAAAAAGACTGGCAATGTTTTGTTCCCTGCAAGACTGCTGTTGTGTACAAAGTTTCCTTTTTTTATAGTCGCTTGTATGCAGGTCGGACAAGTCGTTGTATGGACAGCGCACCATTCTTGATTGATGATGTTTGATGTTTAATGGCACAAGGGCCAGGTGTGGCCAAAGAGCGTCATGCTAATGTTTATGAGTTCGCAGTGGACAGATGGGTTCTATGATCTTAATGTGTCATGGCTGTAAAGGGGCCTAAAAGAGTTGATGCAAATTCCATAAAATGTAGGAGTAATAAAATTATGGGAATGACTATTGACGTGTCCTATGAACATTACAAGGCATTGAGAAAGAATGATGCAATATATAAGATACGTGAGATGCTAAAAATGTCTGGAGCACTTCTGCCTCATCAGAGCCCTTGAATGCCGAGGACCTAGAGGCATGTGCTATAAAAGAATACTATAGTAGATGTATCCTCTGGAAAGAGGATGCACTATGGAATAATTGGGCTTGTTACGTGTAGCACAACATCTCTAAAGTAAGCGAGGACTGCTTTGGTCTTAAACATTGTTTCTACACCAAGAAACATGGCCGGATGCAGAGGGACGCGATGGCTGTATGCAAAAGGAAAATGTTTCCTCCTGCATCTTTCGGCTTCCCGGCACTCCAGGAAGACGTGGAGGACCGAAAGCCTGTCACCGCATCTACCACAGGTTGGAGGCTCGTTACCGGTCAGGAGAAAGTTATGAGTGGCAAAAGTGTGTCCTATTCTTAGTCTAGTGAACAGGACGTCTGTTCTTCGTGTTTTCGTTGTTGGGTGCCAGAAACCTAACTTAGGCTTAATTACGTGAAGCTTATTACTCGTTTCTGCATCCCACAGGCGTTGCCAGTGGCTTCGCAGTTTGTTTCTAAGGAAAGGCTTCATGTCTGTGACAGGGACAGCGGCAGAACGAGTACCCTGCAATGCCATTGATTTGGCCATCTCGTCAGCAAGCACATTTCCCTCGATTCCTCTATGGCCAGGAACCCAGCATATTACTACATGTCTGTGTGATGAGTAGATGTTACATAAGTGTGTGTAGCGTTCATTGAAGACAGGATTTGTATGCTTTTGTAAAGAAATGAGTGCTTTTACAAGACTTAACGAGTCTGTAAATATTATTGCTCTGTCAAGTTTCAGTGTCTTTATATGTTTTACTGCAGACAGTACTGCATAGGCTTCTGCATTGAAGATACTTGATTCCTGATTACAGACTTTATTTAGGCTTAGTATAGCAGACAAAAAAGAATTTAAAATGCTTAACATTTAACACCTCTACTGGATGCACCACCCTGCTTTGCATCAATGCTTTAAAACAATTAAATTATGGGGTTTTATGTGCTAAAACCACGATCTGATTACGAGGAGCACCGTAGCATGGGACTCCTGAGTTATGGACCACCTGGAGTTCCTTAACGTGCACCTAAATCTAAGTACATGGGTGTTTTCGCATTTCGCCTCGATCAAAATGTGGCCGTCACGGCCAGGATTTTATCCTGCTGCCTCACATCATCAATGTTTCTGGCAGGGTTATGAGCCTATTTACTATGCGAGTAAATAGGGCTGAGGATAGCACATTACAAATGCATAGCCAGCAAAAAACAATGTCAGCGCTGGCACACTCACTGCTTTAGATCCTCGTTGATGTCAGCCAAGAAGCGAACCAATTCAGGGGGCACCACAATGCCCGTTCTCCTCTCCGAGTGCACCGTCGACTTTTGAGCCAGGTTCATGCGGTTGAAATAGATGTACTTGCTCTGGCCATCCAGCGGGGAACTGAAACACAACCAATCAGGATGCGTGCTGTCACAGTGGAAATGCACCACACATCTGAGTAAGCAAGAGCTTCCAACTAGCCTCTTTCGTTGAGTGTTCTTATAATGAACGAGGTGAAAATCATCAAATACAGAGGCAGAGGGAAAACTCTTTATAAGCTAAAAGTCATTTCGAAGCCGAAATGTTACCCGAGACAACGCTTGGTATCTGAGTAGAAACAAATGTTGCCATAATGTAAAATAATGCAGCGAATCTCATGCGTGTTGCTGAACATTTCAGTACTACTTTCTTCGTGGAACTTTGACGTATTCAAAATATACATAACAGATGGCGCTACCTGTCCTGACAGCAGCGAAGGGAGACAAAGAAAGATGGCCTTCTCATCTAGGTGCTCAATTCGGTACCTAGGTTAAGAGAGGTCTTAAAAACCGAAAATAACTAGAAAAAAAAAACTATTTTTGAGAACTGCTTGTTTTGGCATCTGTAATGCCTAGTCTACACTGTATCGAAAGGATTTGCTCCGAAACGTACCTGAAGTGTCTGAAAAAAATTATTTTGTCAGTGCAGAAGGCAAGAAACAACCCCAAAATCGTGCAGGAACACCGGAGTTCACGGAACTATTTTTCGTCTTTCCCGCTGCTGAGCGCTGCCATCTTTTTATTGTTCGAAAGCTCAAAGTTCCGCCTTTCAGTTCCCTGCATCCCCGCTGACAATGGCCACATATAAAAAACGCAAACATAAAACAATTAGGGGCCAGTCTGACGAAGCTCGCATGCACGCAGCCCTGCTATTGGCTCAGTGCGCCAATGCAATGAGAGGCGCCTTCTGATTGGCCATTGCTGTGGTAACTACACCTGGCAGTGGGTCATTCCGAAAGCCGCTGATACACAGTTTCATCGTTCATCGAATTGCGAATGTAAGCAGCAAATCAACCCTCTCTAAAAAAAAAGTTTGAAACCGAACATGCATCCACGAAAAGCAAAGCGCAAGCCATCTCTGCTTCCTACGGCAAGAAAGAGGAGGCAGTTATCCCAAGGTTCAGATGCGCTAACAAGATTGCGCTGGAGATACGTCACTACATCGCGCAATCTCATACCATATCGGCAATAACGCAGCAGCGAAGCTAACCATTTTCCTCAGTCCTCGCGGGTAGGTTTACTTTGGAGACTGCACGCGATGTGCCGATACCTATTCCTGTACCTCTCGCATGTACGTGGGTTCGTGCTGGTGCATTCCAGATTCTGCGAAAAAATTTTGCATTTTCAATTATATTGTAATTATTATTTCCCACTTATGAAATTGAAATTTATAATTTCCAAGTTTCTTTTCTAGTTTCTTTTCAAGTACAGTTGAACCAACTTATAACAATATCCAAATGCCACAAAAATTATATTGTTATAACCGATAATTGTTAAAACTGGGTTGCATGAAAAGATCAAAATAGGGGGATGGCAGAGCTGATCTTAGCAAACTATAATGGTGGGGAGGCCACTGCCTCTCCCCACCACCTTCCTCCATCTGGCTGCTGATTGTGCTCACTCGTTTAACTGCTTCCTGGGCACTCTGATCACATGTAACAAGCCGCAGCTGTCGGCATTAAAGAATGGCACTACTATAACTGCAAAGAGGGCTCATGAGTGGCAAGCGATATGCGAGCCTCACCGAGGCAGCGCTTTGGTGGGCCCAAAAGGGGCCTGTTAAAGAATGAGAGGAGGCTGCCGCGGCAGCTTGTCAGCTTGAGAAATTCAGAAGAAACACTGAGGTGAGATCGCCACAAGCGTCTCGCCACGTACGTTGCACTGCATTGCACAAGAAAACCCTATGTCTGTCAGCCTAGCCAATGCTTCTCCAAGGCATCCAGGTGCTCCACGAAGTGAGCGGAAGGTTCCTCGCGAAAAGGAAGCCCCAGAGGGGGACTGAAGCATCTGCCGGGTCTACTGTGAGGACAATGTTAAGGCAGCCTGCTCTACCGTGTCATTGTTGCCGTCCTTGCCGTTGCTATCCGATGCAAGCACTCAGTTTCCAAATCTATAACCGTATGCTTTTTTTTTTCACCGGCAATGTGGTGCATTGCCGATTATCACTAGGCCGGTCAGTCATCTTTCGCTTCGGTGGCGAGTCAAAAGAGGCTGAGAAACCACGTGGCCAGTAACGGTTTCGACGCAACCAACAAAGACGAACACGGGCGATTACGCTGTTTGCAGAACTGTGCTGAATGAGGAGCCAGCGAGCAAGATGCGAGCAGCGCAGTTGGTGCGGTCCATTCGCGTTTCGAAGGGTGGCGTGGAGTAAAGATATGGGCACAGCCCAATCGTGTTCGGAGGGGCAGAAGGGCGACGGGAGAGAGGCGTGCGAAGGCTCGAAAATGACCGTGCAGCAGCTCTAATTTCTCGTTTTCTTTTATTCTTTTCAAGAATTTCACATTTCATTACCTTTCGGCTCAGACACCGAGCAGCCAGACTTCGTTATAACTGATAATATGGCATTGGGGCATTGCTGTAAGCGGGTTATTTCACCATGCAAGACAGAAAAGTTGATGGTGCAGCAGCTTTTCATTATTATAATTGATATATTGTTAAAACCGGTATCGTCGTAAGTGGTTTCTACTGTACTTGGTTATATCAAGAATTTCAATATACTGATGAAGTTTGTTATATCGAGGTTTAACTACATGCACATGCATAACAATGCTTTAGTACAAAATGTGCAAGGTGTATCTCTGCATTGAATAAAATGGACCAGCAAACTGTTTCAAAAGGATCCACAAAGGGTAACCCTGTATTCCCAGCATACACGTACGTGTACGTTCATTTTCTTTAATAGATGAGGTTCAACTAAGAAGGTTTATTTCTCTCTGTGTCACTTGGCGTGCTGTAATTAAAAGTCAACCATTACATATCTGCTTCTTTGAATACAAGCAGCATGACTTAGAAAGGGTTAATCACTGTAGCCGCCTAGAGAATGATTTCACACAGTGGCTTACAGGCTGGACAGCTTGGTACACTGCTTGCCGATCTCGTTGGCGAGTGCCACGAATTCGGTGGAGAGGTAGCCCTCGAGGCTCTTGAGCAATGCCACCGTCAGCTCATGGCTCACTGCAGCAGCACGAGAAGGTAAACGCTGAAGAATGCAATGACGACGGCCACTAAGCATGATGGCACATGTTGCACATTCAACTTTCAATTAGGTGGGTTCAAACAGTGAGACTTTCAATCTCAATTGAATATGAACATTCAAGAAAAATAATTTTCGAACATCACATACTTCTTGTTTTGAAACAAAGTAAAATTTAAAAATCTGTGCAGTCCACTTGGTGAAATAAACATGATGCATCTTTACATGATATGAAACTTGTTTGTAATGCCATTCACTACTGGGCATTTCAAAATGGATGAGAAACCATTGGATCTTGTTATATAGTACACCATGCCAATCACAGTAATGAAAGAAGAGGCCAGCACATCACCAGATGCAGTTGCACATATAGTGTGCTGCGCTCATTGAAGTAGTGAAGTGTGACAGTATAGTACCACACAATGTTTTAGAGGGACGTAAATATGGCGATAGTGGTTAACTAATTGACTGCTTTGTGTTCAACAAGAAAAATACTAATACAAAACTTCCGTTGTATTGACCTTTTTCATTTCATTTCATTTATTTGTTGTTTGAGACATACAGCTGTCTCAGGTGTTGCAGCAAAAGGCAGTATTCTTGCCTGACAAAGGCTGCAGCACCCAAAGCATGTTGACACTCTGAAACAAACAACAGCACAACAAGTTACAATTTTAGAAATATGATAACATATCGAAAGCGATTAACAATTCGAATCTCAATCAGTACATGTTAACAAGGAAAACAAAACAATGATATTGTGGTACATAAAAAAGTTATACAATAAAGTAGTGAAGAAAATACGTTTTAACAGATTTCTTGAACCTCAAGCTTGAAGTCAAGGTTTGTAATTGTTCCAGTATTGTGGGATTATTGTTTAGTAAGGTTGATATTTGAAAGTGTAATGCCTGTTTCCCGTAGTTCGTGCGAGTAAGCGGTATAGAGATTGGGTCATGTCTGAGATTATACGGAGTTTCCTTGGTGGCGAAGGTCTGATTAAATTGTATGTGATCAACTTGACGGAGACGGAACGCCTCGAGCGATAGCTTGTGCAAAAATAGGCGATCTATATCGAGTATGCCAAGCTTATCAAAAAACGGTTTAGTGTGTGCAAGAACAGGTAGGTTACAAACTGCTCTTACGGCTCTTTTTTGCAGCCTATATAGTGACATAAGGTTAGTTTTGGTAGTAGTTCCCCAGACCAGAAGGGAATAGTGTAGACGAGAGTGTATTAGTGTGTAATATAGCTGTTTCTTTAAATTCATTGGAATAAGATGTTTTAACATGTTAATCATTCCCGTCGCTCTACGAATGTCGGCTCTGAGGGTCTCCACATGAATGGACCAATACAGGTTTTCGTTAAACCATACGCCTAAAAATTTTACGCACTTCGTATTTTCTATAATGCGCCCCCCAAAATTTAACTCGTAGTGACCCGTCAGCTGCTTTCCTTTAGGTCTAAATATGACGTACTTTGTTTTTTCGCAGTTCAGTTGTATTTTATTTGAATTTAGCCAACAGTTGAGGTCCCCCATCCATCTATTGGCTGCAGTAAATGCTTCTTGAATGTTGTGATCAGAGAAGAAAACGCTGGTGTCATCTGCATACAAAGTTATGCACTGTGTGTTTGGGATGTTGACAATATCATTGATATAGAGAAGAAACAAAGTTGGGCCTAGGATTGAGCCCTGAGGAACACCGCAGTTTAGATCAAGAAGTTGGGACTTAGAATCATTTATGCAAACAAACTGCTTACGGAAGCTGAGATAGTTCTTGATTAAAGTATATGCTACACCTCTTATGCCATACCAGGGTAACTTTCGGAGCAAAATATCGTGATTAATAGAGTCAAAAGCCTTTCGGAAATCTAAAAATACTCCAATAGTGTAAGTCTGTTTTTCAAAATTCTTAATTAAGTGGTCTTTCGCATGCAAAAGCGCTTGCTCAGTAGACTTTTGTTTCTGAAACCCGAATTGTGCTGGTACTATTGCTTTGTTTTTTGTCAAGTGTCCAACTATTCTTTTATTTAAAATGCGTTCAGGGATTTTAGAAAAGATAGGAAGAACTGAAATGGGTCTGAAATTATTGAGGTTATCTAACGCACCCCCCTTATGCAGTGCCACTACTCTCGCAATTTTCATGAGCGCGGGAAATTCACCAGTCGATAAGACGAGGTTGCAGATATGCGAAAGCGGATGACATATAACTTGCGCTACACTCTTTATAGGCTTTGTACTTATTTCGTCCGCTCCGCATGCGCAGTTATTGTTTAGTGTAGATATGACGTCTGCTATCTCGGCTGGGCTTGTTGGGTACAGGAATATGGTGGGCATATCAGAACATCCTTTGTATGCTTCACATCGGCCTACAGGAGCATCGCTACACTGCGCAGCAGAAACCTGGAAATGCGAGTTAAATTTGTTGGCTAGGCATTCCCCTGATAATGGTATCCCGTCGATAACTATTGACTGAGGACAGTTCGCTTTATTGCCCGCCAATAATTCTCGAAATGTTCTCCAAAGCAGTGAAGGATTGTTTGCAGCCGCAGTAAACTTATTCTGATAGTACTCACGTTTAGCCTTCTTCATTTTAGAGTTTGTTTTATTTCGAAGCTGCTTGTAAGCTTGCAGGACGTGTGGATCTTTCGATTTAATGAATGTTTCAAATAACTTTTTACGGCGTTCAATTTCTTTATATAGTTCATAGGAGACCCAAGGCTTTCTAATTTTTCGGTGCGTTTTGCGCATTTCTAGTGGGAAACAAGTGTCATAAATTTCTTTAAAGAGTGCTATAAACTTACTGTAAGCCTGGTCAACATTTTTTTCTCTCTCTATTACACTCCAATCGGTGTTAGTTACAAGCTCTTGGAACTTCATAATGTTATTGTCACTTATTTTTCTACTTGCTCTGGCTTCTTTCCCATTCCGCGAAACACTACGATGAGTAGAGCGCGGTATAATGCAAAAGATTGGTAAATGGTCACTGATGCCGCTAGATATTATGCCCGAGACCATTTCATCGCTTAAATGGTTCGTTATACACAAGTCTAACAGTGTACTTGTTTCGACATTAATTCTTGTTGGCGCTTCGATTAAATTCCGACAGCCATAAGAGTGAATAACATCTAGTAGATCACATTTATGAGAGTTTTCAAGAAGGAGGTCAATATTAAAGTCACCAGTGAGTAACACGGGCACTTTCAACAACAAGCTGTGCTCCAGGATCTTTGGGACATTGAAATTGGTCAATTTATCCTGAGGGTTGAACTAAACAAGACACAGAAATAATGCCAGAACAAACCACCTATTTAGCAGTATATTTGCCCCTGAATCAACCGCACACCCACTTTCTGTGTCCAAAGTAGAAAACTAATGCAGAAATGGCATTAAAGCTCCCAAGCAGAGCACATGGATAAAAGAAGGCTCTAGCTTTTTGGAGCAGGCACGGGAGCAGCAAAAGTGTCATTTTGGAGCAGCTTTGGAGCAGTAGAAACCACATCTTGAAGCAGGTTTGGAGCAATTTAGGGTCTATTTCGGAGTATTTTTGGAGTACTTTTGGAGCACACTGAAGGCATTAAATGTAACTGAGAGCATTTTTTTAAATAGCAACTAATTAAAAAACTGCATGAAAATTGACTCTCTATTCCAATGGCCAGAATTATAAAGAAGGAGCGCAATATATAAAAAAATTCTAGCTCATGTTCATAAAATAAAAATAAACAAATGGCAGCTACTACAAACAGTAGTTGCACTAGACTAGCTATTAATTTCAGTTGCAAACAGAAAGAAAACACAACCTGATGGGGAAGAACTTTCGGTGAAGTGAACAAAGCCATTTCACATCGCTACAACATCACCTACATAGATTACTATGACAGTGTTAAGAGCACACACCAGTGAAAAAAGAATCACAGGTGATGCATAATTATCTTGAAGCAATGTAGTACCAGAAGCCAGCTAGCTACTACCATACGAAATACAAAGACCTTGCTGCTAAACATTAAAAATATGACTAGAGCCACATAATGAGGTCTCCACACAAACACCACCTTAAAGGTACTAAAGGTTACCAGAAACTCAAGTTAAAGTGGTAGAGCAATGTTCTAGAACGTCTAAGGCGTCAATTTAATCGCAAACAGAGCTTTAGCAACCGAGAAATTGAGGTAAATGCATGACACGATTTGAGACCCCCAGCGACATTCCGGTACTAGCCCGATGACGAAAGGACTCCTTATAATTTGTGTTACTAATACTCAACTACTCGTATTAAAAATATCATTTCATTCGATTATAAGACGAAAAAAAAAATGCTACTTGTCTACGTCTATTCGATTCTAAGAAAAAATAACATTTTGACGTTACCCTTCAGTAATATGGGTGTTCGAAAGGTTTCGTTTTCGCTCGACTCTGCGCCGCGCACGCTTTGGAGTTTCAGTACTTTCGTTATCGCGTTGTGCTGTGAGGGTTCTGCTGGCTCGCAAAACTTTCATTTGGAACAAGCAGCGAGAATGCCACGTCCATGTGATGTCGTGGGAAGACCTCGTTGCTTTCCCGCTCCGGAGAGCCGGTGTCGAAGCCGCCGTCGTAGTATGCAACAACGCCGGCAGTGCGAGCCCTCAGCAGCAGGTCGCGTTCGTCGGTGCTCAAATCACTGAAGTTGAGCCCACCATCGCGAGCCAATCTGTCGGTGTCAGGGTCCATTGCGACGAGCGTCGAAGTTTGCGTCATAGAATGAAGTACCAGCTTATGGGCGTCTTGCGCTGGAGTTTGAGGTATAGTAGCGGCGCCTGGTGGCGGTGCCGGAAACGACACCTGGGTCGTGCCAGCGTGGGTCGTATTCAGCTCTGGCTGTTGCGAAGCACGTTTCTAGGCCGAGTTTTGCGTCGATTCGCACTTTTTTATGCCCTGTTGCGAGTGCGAAAAGGCTCGTCACTTCTCACAGACCACGCCGACCACGCTGCGAGCTCGCCGCAGCCTATAGTTTAACGAAAACTGACTCTCCGTGTGCCGTGGGACGTAATTCGTTTCTCCTTCCGCTAGCCACCATACTCCCGCTTTCGCTCTGCTGTCGGCTCTGTCTTCGCTCTGTTTCTGGCCGCGCGTTTGCGTTTTGCGCAGAAAAGCCGTAGCGCCGTCTGCGGACGCCGTTCTACTCACCGATGGCGCAACGTCACTACGAGACCATGATGTCAGTACTCCTCGATCGGAGGGCGGGCGATTTGAACTGCGCTAGAGGTACGTGGACGCTTCAGAACGCATTTTCACTTAAAATAAGTCTCTCCTTGGCACGAAACAAGCGTTTCGAGGTTTCTGTGATGGTATTTCAACAGTCCACGTTGACTTAATAGTAACCTTTAGTGTCCCTTTAACAAAGATTCAGTTGGCCTTCATAGACGGAAGAGCTAGGTCAACTGCTTTGAACTAGTGTGGTTGCTTGCGCTAGTTGGTAATCCATGATCAAGCGCTGTGTATGTCATCTATCGCTGTCCTTGTCCTTCGCGCTGTACGTTATTTTTGATCAACTGCTTTGATTCGCTCAAGCACAGAGGGCAGTTTAGAGTCCACATTCCCCAGCAAAATATTGCCACTCTCTACTTTGTCCACGTCCCTGGCAGCCATACCTTTGCTTATAAGCACTTGTGCACTTGCTAGTAGAGCTTTGAGGGACGACAGTTGGTTTTGGAGGCTCGACTTCTTGTTGATCAGCTTCTTTCGCTCACAGTATTCAGTTGGCTCCTCCTCCTCATGCTTTTGCTTCTGGGGCATTGCAGTCTTTTTTCATTCAATTCGCTCTCGGTACGCCCTGTAGGATTCTCAAGGCTTCTTTGAATGTCCCTAGTCAGAGGCACCTTTGTAGCATCTCCACTGTACCTCTTCATAAAGGCCTTGGTTTGACGAAGGCTGGAAATGCTTACTATAGACAAAGTGCTTCGTTGGTGGATTGTATGCTTGTTTTTGCTGAACCCTCATTCGCAATCTGCGTTCCTGTGAGGTAGTGACAGAATTGTTTCGACAAGATTAGTAAGCTTTGGGTAGCCTGACCAGCAGGTGTCTGAAATGCAAACACACTTGCCCAATGGGTGACCACATTAGGTGAAAATTCCCAGTCACTGGTTTTGCAGATCAGGGAGTTCCACTCGTCAGTGAGCGATGACACATTGCTGGGTGGAATGACTTGAGGCAGAGCATTAGCCACATAGTACAGTGAAGGTGTGAGAGAATTCCCTTCTATGGCTGGGTTTAAAAACCTTAACAGAAACAACAGCTTGTTGTCTAGTGGCAGCCTCGAGATCAGGTACTTTGCACAAGCTAAGTAAAATGCTCTTGCCTCGATGTAAAATGCCTTCTCTATTGGATTCCACACTTCCATTGACTGCTCCATGTCCAGGCCAATTTCAGGTTCTGCCTTCGAATTTGCAGAAGACTGTACATCAAGTTCTTTTAGTTACGACCCAGTAGCACCTCCAAACGACTCTTGATGGAGGAACCTTCCAAGGACCTGCTTCACGAGAACCAACATCTCGTTATAAAAAACATGCAGGAGAAGATCCTTGCTTTGGAATAGTGTTTAACAGTGATAAATAAAACGCGCACCCAATTTTTTAGCAAGAAAAATGGGCAAGGGTTTAGTATGTGTTGCGCAATGGCGACCGGTTTTTCTGAAGTAAGCTTCGCCACAGTACAATAGTGCTACGCTGTGAAACGTATGCTACAAAGGCAGCTTTGGTTTTATGTAATTGCACAGCAAGGCAAGTTTCGGCCCAATTTTCATGTAAAAAAAGAAAAGGCTCATGTTAGAATCAGATAAATGCTGCAATCAGACATTGTGAGCTGTGGCTATTGCATTAAGATCTTCCTAGTGCAGACTGAAAGTAGGCTTTTCGACAGGAGATTTGTGTTAAGTGCATTGTCCTAAGCTCCACCAAGACAGACGCTGTCACTAAAGGGATTGCCATAAATGTCACCATATGGGTCAGGCACTCAGAGTGTCTACCAAGTTCACATTTCCAAATTCCTTGAGTTTTCCAGGTTTTCCCTGGGTGCCTTTGCAAAATTTCCTGAGTGACACAGAACTTTGCTTTATGTCAAGACAGGCTGACACCATGCTGCCCGATGCTGTCACTCCCTAGTAAGCATGTTAAAAAATAAACAAAACAACTTAATCATTTTCGAATAGTGACCTAATCCAGTTAGAATAGTAAGGAGTAGTGTTTATTTTATTCACAAAAAAAAGACAAGCGAGGGGTTCGTAAAATGCACAGCAAATAAAATATCTTCGAAAAAATGGTAAAACCCATTTTGAATATTCTCAAATACGAATTAAAAATGGATGCATACTGAAGCAAATCTTTTATATTATGAGCTATTTCTATAAACTGATAGCAAGCTCATAGGTATGAGGCCTGAACTTTGTCATAACTAAGGTTGTCTCTCAACAGCTGGTAATTGCCAACCTTAACTGTCCTGACATGCTCTCAGCCCCCGCACAACGCCCGAGTGTTTCGTTTCCCTGCTTTAAAGAGTTTATTTTGGTTTGGATGAGGGACACCTGCATCTCGACGTCAGCCGACACTTTGTTTTGTGAGCTCCAGCTCCTCCAAAGAAACGGCGGCACGCTTCCTTTCCTGTATTTCTAAATGCGTAGTTCCTTTCTGTTCTTGTCGTCCTTCTGCCGCACGTTCGACCCGCAGATCATTTGAAGCATTCTCTTAGTTGTACAGTCAACGTCCGATTTTCGGACTCTCTAGGGGCCGCGAAAACGTCCGAAAGATCGGTCAGTTCGAAAAAATGAATGCATGTCTTTTACTGCCCTTAAGCGCTCAAATCGCCACAGACACATCTGAAAAAGCTCTGAAGGCGTGCCAGTACACTTATTAGGCATATCGGTTTTTGTGCTGTGGCAGGAGATGGCGAGTGCACGCGCGTATAATTAAGGAATACATACTGTGTCCCGTGACAATTGTCCCTTCCCACGCTTATTAAGCTTCACCGCGTAACACTGCTATACTGAGGCAAAGCTGACTTTCCGGAACCAACATGCAACGCGCCGTGCTTTTCGAGCTTCGAAGCCAATCGCGAGCTCGAAAGCATGGCAAAGGCGGAGTCGGTGCCACTGCTGACAGCGGCCAACACGGCACCGAACGGCACCCGAAATTTCAGACGTTCTTAAACATTGATTCCAGGGGTACGTGGTGGTGCCACGAGGCATCGGGCATCCGGCAAGCCGGTCGTTGACTGCATACTGGCAACTCCAGCCGACGACACGGCGCCAAAGATGATTCGTTATGATTCCTCTCTGTTACTTGAGCCACTATTACGGCGACTTTCGTTTCCTATCGATAAAATTAGATCCCTGATAGAAGCACCAATTCCCTGCATTTTCCCGGTTGGTAGACACCCTGGGCACGTACATACTGACTGGTCAAGTTCAAATTACCTGGTGAAGGCCAATTTTAGGATCGAAATAGTGAACGTTTGAGCCCATAGAAATAGAATAAACAAAAAAATTAAATAAACCGGAAAACTGAATTATGAGGGGACATGGCAAAATCGAATTAACCTAAGTCTACTGTATAGACTGTTTAAAAGCAAGGCATTCTTATTGAATGATTGAAATTTATTGAGCATAAGTTATCTGCCCCAAGCATTTGCTCAGAAGCTAGTGCCCCTGTATAAGAACACTTGCTCCCCTGTACAGCAAAATGAGTCAGAACACTAATTGACATTGTATCTATCTGCCTCCTTTGACACTCCAATATGTGTTACATATATGACACTCCAACAGAAATGAATGTTGGACAATTTCGAATAGTTAAATCTCAAATCATAAACAAATCGAATAGCAAGGACTGCATGAGTCACAATTCAAAATTTTGAATATTTGCACTCTCATTTTGAATATTAAAGAGACTTTAGGGAGAAATACAATTAGGCTGGACTGACAGATCACGCATCTGCAATGATGGGTGTGTGAAGTCTTACAGTCATACATTTGCCATGGTAGAAAGAATGCAAAAATAAATTTCAGCAGAACCTATCTACGATGATCATCGCAGTTATCCAAGAGCCACACTCACACAGCACACATACTCTATCCGACTACCATTACAGCTGATTGAGTGGAGTGTAAGGGCATGCCCTGTTTGGCCTCATTGCTTCTGCAGCCAAACGCCCTTTGCATACGCGACAATATCCTGACACAGTCGATCCTCGTTAATTCAAGCACGCTTCATTCAAACTTGTTTATTCAAAGTGACACAGTGGTCCCGTTAAAGTTATATGTAAGAAACGCCCGGTAATTCAAACGCACAAGCATTTCTAATGGTTAATTTGAACATACTGCACTTTGAAAATGCTCTCAGCAGCACACCAAATCACACGGCGGCACTTTCGACCAGCATTCCTCTGACTCCCCTACAGAGGAAGAGCTAGGAGAACCCTCAACGCCCCGGAAATTTGTGCGCAGGCATGTGCAGGTGCGCATAGCCAATTACTTCTGTTAGTGACGGGCGCCCAATTTTTCGGGCATGCCCAATAATTCAGACGCCTTTGTGGTACTGCCCTGTACCCCATAGAGTCAATGTATAAGAATGTCTAAAATTTCGGATGCTGTAACATTCGCAGTGCTGGTTGCATTCTACGTTGGAATCTGCAGATAGGATCCCACCGCTCCACGGGCCTGTTCTTCGAGCCTGAAGACGCTCAGTGCCTTCTCCACCCTTTCTGCGATGTCTAGCTCAACTTGCCCGCCTGTGACACCATGCCCCTCAACGTTTTTTCCAAGTGCAAGGACAATGTGATCTTGCAAAACACTTCAGTGCTGTGCTTGGACAATCTTGTTGCCATTGTTGCCTACCTGTTCTCACCTCCAGTTGTTCAAGAAACATCATCCTCTTGAATGCCTTCCGAAATGGGCAGCTTTGGCCGAGCTGTAACAATCGGGATGCTGGTCGCATTCTACATTGGAATCTGCAGATAAGATTGTCCCACCTGCTGCCCTCGGTGTCTAGCCATCGGATGTGTCACAAAAAAAAAAAACTTTCGCCGCCCAATTTTCCGGATGCTTTCCCATGACAGCAGGTCTGAAACGGCATTAATCAAAGCCACCAACACCACCATTTCGATCATCTCGCGGCCTCGGCCGGCGCTCTTGCACGCAGATCCGTTGGCAGCCGTAGCCACAGCGCAACAACGCTAGGCCTAGCTACGACATTTGCTACCAAGCTTCTAGCTGTTCGGTGCAATGTGTCACATTGAAACATTTTGCCACTGCTAGCAATGGTGCCGACTCTACCTTTGTAATACTCGCCAATGGCTTCGGAGTGCATGATAAGTTGTATAATGCCAGGTCTCGAAAGTCAGCTTCGCCCCAAAATGGCTGTGTTAGGTGGTGAAGCATAACAAAAGTTACAAGGGGCAATTTTCAGTGATATGGCATGTTTTCTTTAATCATACATGCGTGAACCCACAGTCTTCTATCATAGTACGAGCACCGATACGTCTGATAAGTATACTAGCAGGCCTTTAGAGCCATTTCGGATGAGCCTGTAGTGATTTGTGCGCTTGGGGACAGTACAAGGTATGCATGCATTTTTTCAGGCAGCCTGATTTTTTGGACATTTCCGTGGACAGAGTCTGAAAAATCGGACGTTGACTGTTTTTTGCAAATACGTGTGACTAAACCCTCTGGAACTTGTGACTCGTGTTAGCTCGGTGCGCATGCCACTGCAGGTAAGTACTCCATTGAATTAGCTTCCTTTAATTCGAACTTCATTTAATTTGAACAAGTTTTCTAGCCCTTCGGAGTTCAAACTATTGTGATTCAAATGCAGCATGATGGTAGTGGTGCTCTTTCGCTCTATTGTGAGATGCTTTCCTGCCCCTTCTGAGCTGTTGGTGCGGCTCTGAGGGTAAGTAGTTGCTTAGCATGCTGCAGGCCCTGGTTTGATTCCTTTTAGGGACTGGATTTACTTTCTTTTTCTTTTTTTACGTGGTTGAACACTTTTTCAATGCTTTTTGTGTAGAGCAGTTGTGTTTCCCCATGATCATATCCTCTTGAAAGCAATTTAGGTGTTTCCTTTTCATCCTGCTCGAAGGGGTACTGCAGACATACTCCCCACAGGCCACACCAGTCACTGCCTCTATGCTGCAGCTTCACATGAAGGCCCCTTACCATTGACCAGAAGACAGACAGTGGAGCTGTATGCCCTGAAGATCAGCAGGTGACATTGCTCACGCTGGCCCAACGAGTCGGACACATATATCCGCTGAGTCCGTGACAGAGTCTCTTCCTCGTCGACTGGACCGTACAAGAACCTGCACAGTCATGGCGGAAGTCTCGAGACATAAAGCTTTACATAGGAAGCTTCTATTTATAAAACAAAACCACCACAACAACAAAAATTGCTCTCGGCAACTACTCAGCCGAATGTTTTCATTAAGAAAGTATTTGCAACCTTTACGGAATAAAGAGAAACCACTGACACTCCTTAGGATGCCACAATTTCTTTACTAATGCTAAAGACAGAGCTGCTCACTTCGCATGCCATTAGCTGGAATCTCCTTCTGAGTTGAGCAAGCTGTGGTCTGGTCTTATCCATATTCTTGCACCACCAATATATTATTCTTTTTATTTGATATTTATTTATGTGTTTATTTAAACCTTTAAGGCCTATAAGGTGTTACAGAAGGAAGTTGGGCAACATTTACTGATCTAACAGGAAATACAGCAGTCATGCATGCACAAAAGAAACATATGCGTGTTAACATACATATTCAATCCATTTGTAGAAACACTTTGCAACATACAGATTCACGTCCAGTATAAATTAGTAGCAAAGTATAAACATTCATTACAAGATATATTAATGCACTGCAAGTTTAAATACATCAAGCTAGTTTGCTGACACAACGGAGGTCGGCAAAGTGTTTCAATTTTGACTTGTCTAAGGAAAATATAGCAAAAAAATTTTTGTCTTACAAAAGGGAATGCAAACTTTGTACTGATAAACAGCACAAGAAGTATAACATGGCTCAGAAAGAAGTACACTTCTAAGTTCCTGGTTCTGATGGTATAATTTGAAGATTAAAGACAGGCACGAGGCTGTCCTACAATATCATTGTAGAAGGGAGTGATCGACCGAGTAAAGTGATCGACCAAGATTCAAATCATCTTCCGTGCTGTCAAGCTTGTTTGAGATGAAGCACTTACTAATCGTTTCATTTGGGGGCAGTACCAAGACACTACAAAGTCCTCAGAGCCCTCCCGAGCGGCCCCGTCATCTGCGAATTATCGGCTTGTTGATACCGAGCTGACCAGCCGCGGCGGAGTTTCCCCGCTCTTTGACCATCAAGATTGCTCATCTCTCGAAGCGAGCGTCTTACCAAATGCACTGCACCACCGTCACGTCACGATAAACGGTGTCGAGGCGTGAAATGCTGCAATGTACTGCAGCACCGTAATCGTAACATCAGTCACAAGCAATGGGAAAATTATGTTGATTCGAATACGATTCGAACAAAAAACAAGTTCTTACTTTGGTCGACTTGTCTATGGATTGGATTGAGACGTAAAGGTACAGATTGCCAATGCAACGCTAAAAACTTCGGGATTTAGAATGTGTTTTGAAATGGCCAATTTTGCTGCTACAGTAGACTCGCGATAATTCAAACTCTGATAATTTGTACATTCGGTTAATTCAAACAAAAGTCAAATTTTTGGTTGGTCCGCTATGTTTTCAATATATTTAATAGCCGCTTAATTCAAACTTCATCATTCGGTTAATTCATACTTTTTGCGTGTTCGTACCGGAAAATATCTGCAAGTAGAATAGCCTCCATAATTAGTCTAAAGCTGATTGCCTGCCTGTACTTGACAAAGCGGTCAAAACCATGCGGGCCACTGGCACAAAATTAATACGCACCACACCGCACGATCGTGTGTCAACATGCCGCGGTATGGCGAAAAAAAGGGGGATGGGTGCAGCCAGCAGATTGGAGGTGCTTTCCACAGCGTCTTCCAAGTGGAGCCTCATCTGCACTACGTTATATGTAATGATAACTTCATTCGTCGTGTAAGGATGCTTGTGTGCCTGTGCCTTCGAAAGCCCTCTGAGAAATGAAAGTCCTTTCGAAATGACGCAGAAGAAGTTCCGCGGTTATGCTTGGAAGACGCCATAGAAAGCGCCTTCCCTACGAAAGTGACACACGCGGCATTCAGCCTACTCTGCCTTCCCGGAGTGCCGGCAAACTCTGAACTACGTGACCTGCCTTCCCACCTGGTACATGCTGCTACACCTAGCGTGCCGCACATTCCACGATCGACCAAACAGATCGCCGCAAAGGAAGTACCGAACGCTATCCCTCAAAGAGAAATTGGCTGCTATTGAATAAGTCGATGCTGGAGTTAAGAAAACTGCAGTGGCAAAGAAATATGGAATCCCCAAAAGTACGCTGACAACCATAGGTAAAGCCAAGGACAAGCTGCGGAACAATGCAAGCTGCTTTGCCCTGTATGGAAAAATGCTTAGAGAAGCAGCGCACCCTGATCTGAAGTCAGTTCTCCTTTGGCTTAAGCGCGCACGGGGCTCCAGCCTCCCAGTTAATGGACCAGTCCTGTGGGAGAAAGCCGAAAAACTGATTGCGCACTTTGGAATTGAAGGTTTTAGGTGCAGTGCTATGTGAATTTCTTGATTCAAAGAATGACACAGCTTCGCATTCAAAACAGTAAGTTGTGAAGCGGCAGCAGTCAATGAAGCTGTTTCTGCCGAGTGGCAGCAGACGCGACTTGAGAGCGTGCTACATGAATACTCCCCGACTGATATATATAATGCCGACAAAAGGGGGCTGTTTTTTAAGTGCCTGCCAGATCATACCTTGTGTCCCAAGGGGGAGCGATGTACTGGCGGAAAGCTAAGTAAAGAAAGGCTAACCATCATGGTTTGCGCTAACATGGATGGAAGCCATGTTAGACAGAACTTTTCGTAGTGGGGAAGGCAAAGTCCCAAGGTGCTTGAAAGGCATTCGAACACTCCCAGTTGCTTACGCAAGAAACATGCATGCATGGATGATGCAATCCTTATCTGAGGATTGGCTCTGCAAATTGGATGGGCAGATGAAGGCAAAAAGAAAAATATTGGACCTCCTTGACAACTGCCCTGCACATGGCGACGTGGAGAGGCTGGAAGCAATTCGCCTCAAATTTTCGCTTCCCAACACAACAGCTGTACTCCAGAAACTGGATCAAGGTATAATAAAATGATTGAAGATGAATTACAGGAAGCTGCTGCTGAAGAGAATGTTGCTACGTATGGACAATTCCATGCCACACAGTGTAAGACTGCTCTGAATGCTGTAACGTCAACAACAATATGGAATTGTGTCCAGCATGCTTTCTGCATCCCTGGCTGCAGCATTGGCACTTTGCCCGACTGCTAGCAAAGTGAAGCTGAAAACTGCTGCGAGGATGACAACGCAAGCATAGTGCTTTCTGCTCTGCAAGCGCACAACATAGCTGCCGACCTCAGTGATTATGCAGCTGCTGATGACAACCTGTCTGTGCGCAGGGAGGACACACTCGACGACTTCAGAGCCGAGCTGCTGCCACCACAATGCAGCAGCGAAAGTGAAGAGGAGGAGTTGGAGGAGGAACCCAGTGTGACACCTACACAGGCCTTCCACTACATTGCTCAGGTCCACAAGTTTCTGACAGCAACAGAAAGCTCTCAAAACGAATTGGCTGCTCTTACCAGCATAGAGAGCATTGTGCTGAAGGCACATATAGCTACGAAGCAAGTGACCATTCACAATTTCTTTAAAAGGTCTGGTCAGCAATAGATGGCAATTGTTGTGGACTTTTCACCTATGGGTCTGTATTCAGAGTTTGGTCATTTTTGAAAGTCATTTTTGGCGTGACCATATAGGATGACAATGGCCAAACTCGTAATACGGATCCGGCTTCGTTTCTTCAAAGGTTTGGTTACCTGTAGGTGGCCAATAAACTAGTTGTGGACTTTTCACCTCTGCTCTCTGTCTATTTTTCTGTAGTTAAAGCGTGGAAATTCTTAAGGAAGTGATTGAAATCGATGCGCAAGCATAATGTGCACTGTTATCCTGCCCAGAATCATATATAAGAGAATTTCTGATAATTCAAACAAGATCCCGAGGTCCCTTCAAGTTTGAATTAATGAGTCTACTGTATTCGAATGTACTGCAATAGTCGAGTTTAAGCAATGAAAATTAAAAAAAAAAAACTTGTCCTACAATCACGTAAACACGGTAGTTTCAGAAACCTAGGGTTGAATTCAGTGTACTAGATGTGTATCTTTGCACTTCGCTACTATCAGGATGCAGCTATAGCAACAGTCAGTGAGTCTGTTACTCCTTTTCAAACTTAGCAGGCAACGCTGTGGAAGCTACACAAGTGTGGCTTTTGCAGCCTAGTAGCTTTCGACCTGAGATGCTTTTTACAGAATAATGACGTTATATACTCCAACTACAACTTGTAGGTGCAAAGTTGCATCTAATCATCCATTATTTATGCACCTTTTTGCTTCCAGTATGCACAGTATTGTGCTTTTGCTGCAAACATGAGCAGTGAGCTGAGGCCACTGGTCACTCATTCAGTGGTAAATAAGCGTAGATGTGCGATGCCTTCTATGTAATAACTAGACCATGTCCTGCTATTAAAGTAATCGACCGACTTTTTGGACAAGCCTGATAATTTGGACACCCTTTGCAGCACCACCGCGTAGCCCATAAGGTCAACATATAAGGATGTTAATAAATTCGAACGTTGAACCCTTCAACGTCCGACTTTTCTGATTTCTTGCTGTCCCTGCATGTACAAAATGGCATTAATTGAAGCCACTACTACCGCCATTCTCATTATGTCCCAGCCTTGAAACAGTGCTCTTGCACACTGATAGACTGGCAGCCGTAGTAGTTTTGTGCTCTTGTTAGGCCTAGATGCTTCGATGTTCGCTAGCAAGATTCTGGACATCCGGTGCCATGTTTTTCATCTCAAGAATTGGTCGCTGTCGGCAATAGCGCCAGCTCTGCTTTTGTCATCTTCGTTGATGGCATGTAATTGTGGAAAGCAAGATGAGGGCCTCAAGTGTTGCATAATGCTGGTTCCCTAAAGTGTGTTTCGCCACAATATAGCGGCTATGTTATGCAGTCAAGCATATACACTGTATTTCGGTGAAGCATTCCAACGGTGCAAAGCAGCCACTGTCACTGGACATAAAATGTGTTCCTTAATTAAACGTGCAAGTGTTGTGTCAGCAGGCGGCGGGGGCCCGGCGTCCGGAGAGCGTGCGGCGAGCGCCCGGCGCCACCGACGCGAGAGAGGGAGACGCGGAAACAACCGCCCTCGATGAAACCAGACAAAGGACTCGGCCGGCAAGCGGCCGTTTATTGCACAAAGACTTCACTCGCCAGATGTCACCTTCTGATTGGTCAACGCTCGACACATGACCGAAGGGGGGTGTGCCATCTAGCTAGACTGGGCCAGAACATGAATGAATGATTAACCGGAGATCTCTCAGAGGGAGACACTATACCACAGCAAGCACCCCACCATGTCCTGCCACAGTATGAGTACCGAGGTGCTTAAAGCTATTTTGGGCTTACTGTGTAAATTTGAGCCCTTGAGCGCAGTTAACAGCATGCATTTGTTTTATTGAACTGCCCGATATATTGGATGTTTTTGTGGTCCCTAGGGAGTCCGCAAAATTGGGTGTTGACTGCATAAGGTGAAATGCTACATAGAATTTTATGATGCATACCTACGCCATTCTTCCTCATGTGGAAGCTTTACTTTTCATCACAAACCAAAGCAGTCAGCTGTATTGCCTGCTATATGTGAAACAGAGCACATAAAGCTTTACCAGGGTCTCACCTGCACTGGGTGGCACCCGTTGCTGGTCTCGGTGCAAATGTGCAACCTGGAAGCAGCTCACTCTCAACGGTGCTCTGCAGCACATCGTGCACCAGATACTGGTAGAGCACCTGCATGTCCCCTTGCTCCAGGCCACTCCTGTATAGGGGCAACAGAGAATGAGGCACAAGCCAAGTTGTTTTCCTGCTCAACATTCCACTAAAAAACTGTACAAAGATTATGCAGATCCAATGCACAAGTTTGAAGCTATCTGAAGTGAAGCTAGTCTGAAATGGCAGATTAAATTATACACAGTCGAACCCAACTATGTCGAACCCGTTTACATAGAATTTTCCTGTATATCGAAGAATTTCTGAACAAGGTATAGTTACAATGGGTATATAAAGCAGAAATTACGCTTATATTGAACAAAAATAGCAGCGACCCTCGATGTAAATAACTTCAAGCAGTGCAAAAAAGCCCCCAGAAATTGGCTTTCCCTCCCGACGGAAGGGAAACTCACTGGCAAGTCTCAAAAGTGTTTTAGTCAGGTGGCGCGGCTCCATCCACCCATTCTCCCTACCGTCACCATGCTGCGTCGGGTGAGCCGTCAACAACCCCCTGCAAAAAATGATCAACGCACACCCATAGCGCCTGCTCAGACAGCCAATCAGAGGCTTTTCTGCCTTTGTCATGCAGTGCAAGCCATGCAAGTGCAAGTTGTCTCGTTGCTTTTCTCATTCATTGCGTTTGCACCTTGTGGGCCTTCTCCTGTAATGTTGCCGTGATGGCTAGCACGAAGCAGCAGAATTTGCCTTTCGCCGTGAAGCTGAAATCATAAATCGAGTCAAATGCACTGAGAAGTCAGATGTCGTCACAGCATACAAGAATCCAAGAAGCACTCTAAGCATGATATTGAAGAATAAGGCGGAGATTACGGCCAAAGCGGACAAACGGCCCATGTATAAGACCCATGAAATGATGGCTATTTATAGGACGTCAAGGCGCCCGTGTACAAGTGGTTCATCCGAAACTGTTTGACGTGCCGGCTTCCGCGTGCCCGGTGATGACTGAAAATTCTGATGAGTGTGATGAAACCATTGCCAGTGTTGCCGAAGTTTGGAGTGAGCTGTCAGAATTTCCAGAAGCCACTGACGGATAAATGGTGGATGAGTTGGTGAGAGCGGATGACGGTGTCACGACCACGGGGGAGTTCAAAAACAAAGACTACATTGCAGACATCGTACTGAGCGCGAATGAAAGTGGGCACAATGAGGAAAGCAACTATAGTCCTTCACCCACATCCTCCGAAGTGATTGGCGCACTCGCACTAGTCTGGCGCTTATGCACGAATGTGGAAGGTTGCAGCTTCAGCAGCTCCAACTCTTTAGACAATGTGGAGAAGTGCATGCTGTCACAGGCAGCATAGTTGTGCAAGCAGAAGAAGATACAGGACTATTTCATGCAAAACTAAGCGTTTCATCAATAAAGTGCTTTTATAAATGGCAGGTGCTTTCATGAAATCCAATTCTTTAGCAGGCTTACCATACTGACTCGAATATAACTTGCATTTTTTCCCCATAAAACGGGTCCAAAAATTTTGTGCTCCTTAGAATCGAGCACGACCCTAAATCTATGTTACCATATCGCCACCGACATTTCGAAATGGCCACCTTGCATGCGCTTCGAGCCTAGCTGCCGTAGCTTTGTCCATGTGATGTAGTACGTGTGCTTAGGCAATGCTTCTTTTGGCTTAGGTTAGTGCACTGTCTGTCTTCCTGTTTTCTGCATTTGCTCTATCAGCATGGAAGTGTCGACTGCAAAGACATGCCGAGTTCATCACGATGCCACAATTAAAAGGAAAGCGATCGCGTGTGCAGAGGCGGATGGAAATTGAGCCGCATCAGGGGCATTTGGAGTTCCCGAAACTTGTGTGTGGGAATGGCGCAAACAGGAGAGGCTTTCTACATCGGCGGCTGCTACGTACAGCGCAGCCAAGCGGCCCCCATCTTGAAAGCGATCTGCGACGGAGACAAGAGTCTATGCATCTAAGTACACCACACTGTGTTCTCGTCACTTAGTTCGTGTCGAAGCGATAGGCTGCGCGGAAGTCAATTCCCTCGCTCCTGCTACCGCACTTCTTCAATCCAGAGTTTAAAGAGTTTCCGCAGTCACTGAGTGAGACGTGTTCATGTTTGCTTGTGCGCACATGACATCATGCTTGTTAATTTAGTTAGTAAGCAAATATTTAAAAGTTTATACGGCCTATAAAACTGCTACCTTTACTTTTCGTATAGCTGTCTACTAATTTGCTTTTGTAATTGATGCTTCACCTTTCGGGCGAAACTGCAACTTTTTTAATTTACCACAACTTTTATGCATTGGGAAAATGAGAGACAGTTGTATTTCTGTGCGACAGAATCAGGTGCATGGCACTGTAACGGATTTTTATTTTTATAGGTCACGGTAAATGGATGTGTGTTACAATCGAGGGCGTCTTTTTTTTCTTTGGTCACGAAAACCAGGTGTGCATTACAATCAAGGGCACGTTAGAATCAAGTAACTACAGTATATCTAATTATGCCCTATATCGAACTGACAGATGTTTTTATGTTTCAAGTTCAATACAACCAGGTTTTACAGTAGGACAAAACCAGGGATCTGCCTATACATTTTTGAGGGGTGGGCATTTGGTGGCCAGGAAAAGAAAGAGGTTGAAAGGAAAAACCAGTCACAAAACATAAAGGACAAGAGGTTAGGTTCCCACCAAAACCTCTCCACTTTGTCCTTTGTGTTTTGTGACTGGTTTTTCCTTTCCACTATGTACCAACTGGCGCGGATTTCAACCCTTCTGCAAAGAAAGAGGGGAGGGAGGGGGTGTACACACGAGACTAAGCCTCTTCTTTTCTCTTTCTTTTTTTCCGATATGACAATTTCACCATTTTGAATCGCAAACTTACCAATTTTGGATGCTACAATGATGAAATTAACGTGAGTTGGCACTACATCCGACCACGATCGTAAAAGTGCATCAGGACATAGAAATGAATAGCTTGTTATTGTCAAAATATGTGCAAAACATGCGCTTCCTGTGTGCTTGTGGCAGCAGTAATGAATCGCAACGCCAAGTTTTTTTCATTTTCATTTACTTCTTTTGCTTCATTTCCGCACAGCGAAATGCAGTACAGTCAAAGCTGGCTATATCGAACTTGCTAAAGAATGCCTATCAGTTCGATATAGGGCATAATTCGATATAGACCTGCTAAAGAACTGGACATCATAAAAGCACATGCCATATATCAAACCACTTTATTGATGAAACTAGCTTAGTTTCAAATGAAATAGTCCTGTATTTTCATCTGCTTGGGCAATTTCGCTGCCTGCAACGCACACACTTCTCCGCATAGTCTGAAGAGTTGGAGCGGCTGAGGCCGCAACCTTCCACATTTGCGCAGAAGCACCGGACTAGTGAGAGTGCACCAATCACCTTGGAGGATGTAGGCAAAGGACCGTCATTGCTTTCCTCATTGCGCCCACTTTCACTTGTACTCAGTACAATGCCAGCAATGCAGTCTTCGTTTTCAGGCTCTCCCGTGGTCACAACACCATCATTTGCACTCACAAACTCATCGACCGTCGACTCGTCAACAGCTTCCGAAAATTCTGACACCTCGCTCGAAACTTTGGCATTACTGGCAACAGCTTCGTCGCAATCATCAGAATTTACTGTTACTGACCGGGCATGTGGAAGCCGGCACGTCTGAAACAATTTCGGATGAACCACTTCTACACGACTGTGCATACTTGTCAGGCACCATGGGCACCAGGTCACGAGTTTGTCCGCCTTAGCCATAATCTCCCCCTTATTCAAGATCGTGCCGAGAGTGCTCCTCGGAATCTTGCATGCTGTGGGGTCATCCGACTTCTCACCATGTTCGACCCGATTTATGATTTCAAGCTTCACGGCGAAAATCAAATTTTGCCACTTCATCACGGCAACACTGCGGGAGAAGAACCACAAGGTCAAGGTACAAAAAAAGTGAACCAGAAAAGCAGCGCGACAACCCGCACTTGTGCCATCTTGCACGACGAGGGTGCAAGAGCCTCTGATTGGCTGTCTGAGCAAGCACTGCGAGTGGGCCAGGATCATTTTTTTTGCAGGGGGGTGTCAACAGCTCACCCGACGCAGTGCGGTCATGGTAGGAAGAGTGGTTGGATGGAGCTGCGCACGCGGCCATTTTTCCCCGCCGCCACTAGGGAAAGCCAACTTCTGAGGACACTTTTGTGCCACTTGTTCAGTATATTGGGAGTCGCTGCAATTTTTGTTCGATGTAAGCGTAAATCTTTTGCTATATATACTCATTGCAACTACACCATGTTCAGAAATTGTTCGATATACAGAATAATTCTATTAAACAGGTTCGATGTAGTCGGGTTCGACTGTACTATAGCTATTTGCAGGTCAGATGGCTTCATTTTACAATGGTGGCGTTGTCTCAATGAAAAGTCGCACTAGTCACAAGCTCCGCGGTGCGATGGCACCTCCGGACGGCCTGTTTTCTACCTGAAGTTTTGTTGACAGTGCAATAGAAAAGTGTGTTATTTTAAACTTCTATGTAACTTTCTTTCTAATATTTCCTAACTGTAAAGGAACACCTAAGGATAGCAAAAAAAAAAAACAGGATTGGAAATTTTGACTCATCAACTGGAGCGGCGGGTGGTAAACCCAGTGCTATAGGCAGTAAACTGGAGCAGTGAGCAAAATTTCCACCGTCACCTACCATGGGGAGAATCCTGAACTCAACTAAATGTGACGCATGCAACTGCATTTATTTTCCTTTTACCTAACATGTGATCTAATGCAATGTTTATGTGCATGCACTACACCACTCACAAGCTATGGCAAAATACAAGCAGTGATTCGGACGGATGCACAGATGTGGGACATTAATGCAGTGATGTCACGTGGATGAAAGTGACCTAAGATGCTTGTTGACTCTTGAGGCAAGAGTGGTGATGAGAAGTGCATGCATGGAGCTCTACGACGCATATCTAAGTACACTCAGGGATTCTAATGCCTCTAGTGTCACAGTGGCACATAACCATTAAATAGGTTGCAACAGATTATTGATGATTACAGACAGCTGAACTCGTAGGGTTTCTGTTGTAAAGTGACGTCAGCCGCAATCAACTGACCACGGCGGCGGTCAGACCTGCGACGCAGCAGAGGGTGCTAAGAATCACTGGCTCCGGACAGGCCGCCATTGGAATATGAACCTGGCAACGTTTAACACTAGAATGTTATCTAGTGAAGCGAGTCTAGCAGCGCTATTGGAGGAATTAGAGGGCAGTAAATGGGATATAATAGGGCTCAGTGAAGTTAGGAGGCCAAAAGAAGCATATACAGTGCTAAAAAGCGGGCACGTCCTGTGCTACCGGGGCTTAGCCGAGAGAAGAGAACTAGGAGTCGGATTCCTGATTAATAAGAATATAGCTGGTAACATACAGGAATTCTATAGCATTAACGAGAGGGTGGCAGGTCTTGTTGTAAAACTTAATAAGAGGTACCAAATGAAGATTGTACAGGTCTACGCCCCTACATCCAATCATGATGACCAGGAAGTCGAAAGCTTCTATGAAGACGTGGAATCGGCGATGGGTAGAGTGAAAACGAAATACACTATACTAATGGCGACTTTAATGCCAAGGTAGGCAAGAAGCAGGCTGGAGACAAAGCAGTGGGGGAATATGGCATAGGCACTAGGAATAACAGGGGAGAGTTATTAGTAGAGTTTGCGGAACAGAATAATATGAGGATAATGAATACCTTCTTCTGCAAGCGGGATAGCCGAAAGTGGACGTGGAGGAGCCCGAACGGTGAGACTAGAAACAAAATAGACTTCATACTCTGCGCTAACCCTGGCATCATACAAGATGTGGACGTGCTCGGCAAGGTGCGCTGCAGTGATCACAGGATGGTAAGAACTCGAATTAGCCTAGACCTGAGAAGGGAATGGAAGAAACTGGTACATAAGAAGCCGATCAATGAGTTAGCGGGAAGAGGGAAAATAGAGGAATTCCAGATCAAGCTACAGAACAGGTACTCGGCTTTAACTCAGGAAGAGGACCTTAGTGCTGAAGCAATGAACGACAATCTTGTGGGCATCATTAAGGAGTGTGCAATGGAAGTCGGTGGCAACTCCGTTAGGCAGGATACCAGTAAACTATCACAGGAGACGAAAGATCTGATCAAGAAACGCCGATGTATGAAAGCCTCTAACCCTACAGCTAGAACAGAACTGGCAGAACTTTCGAAGTTAATCAACAAGCGTAAGAGAGCTGACATCAGGAAGTACAATATGGATAGAATTGAACATGCTCTCAGGAACGGAGGAAGCCTAAAAACAGTGAAGAAGAAACTAGGAATTGGCAAGAATGAGATGTATGCGTTAAGAGACAAAGCCGGCAATATCATAACTAATATGGATGGGATAGTTCAAGTGGCTGAGGATTTCTATAGAGATTTATACAGTACCAGTGGCACCCACGACGATAATGGAAGGGAAAATAGTCTAGAGGAATTCGAAATCCCGAAGGTAACGCCGGAAGAAGTAAAGAAAGCCTTTGGAGATATGCAAAGGGGGAAGGCAGCTGGGGAGGATCAGGTAACAGCAGATTTGTTGAAGGATGGTGGACAGATTCTTCTAGAGAAACTGGCCACCCTGTATACGCAATGCCTCATGACCTCGAGCGTGCCGGAATCGTGGAAGAACGCTAACATAATCGTAATTCATAAGAAAGGAGACGCCAAAGACTTGAAAAATTAGACCGATCAGCTTACTGTCCGTTGCGTACAAACTATTTACTAAGGTAATCGCAAATAGAATCAGGAGCACCTTAGACTTCTGTCAAGCAAAGGACCAGGCAGGATTCCGTAAAGGCTACTCAACAATAGATTATATTCACACTATTAATCAGGTGATAGAGAAATGTGCAGAATATAAGCAACCCTTATATATAGCTGTCATTGATTACGAGAAAGCGTTTGATTCTGTCGAAACCTCAGCAGTCATGGAGGCATTACGGAATCGGGGTGTAGACGGGCCGTATGTAAAAGTACTGAAAGATATCTATAGCGGCTCCACAGCCACCGTAGTCCTCCATAAAGAAACCAAAATTCCAATAAAGAAAGACGTCAGACAGGGAGATACGATCTCTCCAATGCTATTCACCACGTGTTTACAGGAGGTATTCAGAGACCTGGATTGGGAAGAATTGGGGATAAAAGTTAATGGAGAATACCTTAGTAACTTGCAATTCGCTGATGATATTGCCTTGCTTAGTAACTCAGGGGACCAATTGCAATGCGTGCTCACTGACCTGGAGAGGCAAAGCAGAAGAGTGGGTTTAAAAATTAATCTGCAGAAAACTAAAGTAATGTTTAACAGTCTCGGAAGAGAACAACAATTTACAATAGGCAGCGAGGCACTGGAAGTAGTAAGGGAATACATCTACTTAGGGCAGGTAGTGACGGCAGATCCGGATCATGAGACAGAAATAATCGGAAGAATAAGAATGGGCTGGGGTGCGTTTGGCAGGCATTCTCAGATCATGAACAGCAGGTTGCCATTATCCCTCAAGAGGAAAGTGTATAATAGCTGCATCTTACCAGTACTCACCTACGGGGCAGAAACCTGGAGGCTTAAGAAAAGGTTCTACTGAAATTGAGGACGACGCAACGAGCTATGGAAAGAAGAATGATAGGTGTAACGTTGAGGGATAAGAAAAGAGCAGATTGGGTGAGGGAACAAATGCGAGTAAATGACATATTAGTTGAAATCAAGAAAAAGAAATGGGCATGGGCAGGACATGTAATGAGGAGGGAAGATAACCGATGGTCATTAAGGGTTACGGACTGGATCCCAAGGGAAAGGAAGCGTAGCAGGGGGCGGCAGAAAGTTAGGTGGGCGGATGAGATTAAGAAGTTTGCAGGGACCGCATGGCCACAATTAGTACATGACCGGGGTTGTTGGAGAAGTGTGGGAGAGGCCTTTGCCCTGCAGTGGGCGTAACCAGGCTGATGTTGATGATGATGATGAGCCGCAATCAGACTGCCTTGCAAGCGCTGACGGCACGTGTGTTTATCGTTTGATATCCTTCCCTTGTTCTCCCTTCCCCTTTCCCCTTCCTGTTTCGTATATATACGCTCAGAGACGGAAGCAATAAAGATTCATCTTCCAACCTTCAAACGGCGTGCTGTCGTATACAGTAAGACACGGCACGTGTGTCATAACTATGTAACAGTTTCATACTTATGACAATAAAGTCAGGTGCAAGTTGAAATCAAGAAGTACGGATGACAGCTCCCTGATAAACATAAAAGCACAGCGAACTCTACGTGTTCACAGCAACTACACTGTCCAGATGATAAGCTGATAAAATAATGCACGGCAGCCATGACATATTTCCAGCTCCTGCAATCACTTCCGATGCTTGCAGCATGCAAAAGCATGGTTATTAAGTTCAGCTTCAGTTGCTCTGAGAGAGTCGTTTCCTAAGGTGCGATTTCATTTCATCGCAACTCGGTATTGCCAGACTGCTTCAAGGTTTAACTACTGCAATATAAAAAAAATAAAATACAAATGCTCTACAGCACAGAATGCACTCAAATTTTGCCAGTCTGATGGGGGACGCATGCAGTTTAACCTGCAATGCGTAACTCAATATAAAAAATTTGGTGCCATGGCCCCTTTAATGCCTATTTGCATTTAGACAACACACAAAAGACAGTAAACCTAGATTATCAGAGACTGATAAGCCAAACAGTTTTTTTAGATCACACTGACTTTTTAGGGACTTCGATATTATGGTAGAACCTGACTATATTGAACCCGTTTACTTGGAATTACTCTATATATCAAACAATTTCTGGACAAGGTGTAGTTACAATGACTATATATAGAAAAGTTACGCTTACATCGAACAAAAATAGCAGCGACTTGCGATATATCGTCAAGCGGCAGAAAAGTGCCCCCAGAAGTTGGCTATCCCTCGCAGCAGCGGGGTACCCGGCGGTGCGGCTCCATCCAACCACTCTTCCTACCGTGACCGTGCTGCGTCGAGCAAGACGTTGACACCCCCCTGCAAAAAAATGATCCTGGCCCACTGGTTACTGGATCCGGCTCACTAGTTATAGAGTGGCTTATGACATAGGCAAAGCGGAGAGTGAGCAATGTTTTGTACGAAACTGCCAGTTACCTGCAGCACACAGTGGAATAATATTTGGCTCAAATGTTCATGGGAGCTTCATTTACAGATTAGGAACACCTTTTTTTTTTACTATGTTAAAAAAATGTTTCATGGCCCCTTTGAAATTCATGACACATCAGTAAAATCGTATGGCGAGCTTCATGTCTAACTTTCAGGGAAATTCAGGGAAGTTGACAGGTGCACAGCATGCACTCACCAGACAAGGAGGTCGTTGCAGAGGAAGACGGAAGACCGGATTTCTCTGAAAATTAAATTTTACTTAATTAGGACATGCTGCTGTACTAATACACTGAAAGCATAGTATTGGCTGTGCTTGTAAGCAATGAACACAACAGACATCAACAACCTGCTTCAGCCTATTTCTACAACTTACTGCTACTAAGTACTGGTCAGTTAATTTGTTATACACTTGATTTCCGTTATTTTGATTCTGACAGGATTGAAAAAAACTGGTCAAATTATCCGTCAAGTCAAATTTAAAAAAAGGCAGAAAAGGCACCGAAATGCGCCGTTGATTCACTTGGTAATATTTGCCTTTAAAGTTAGTTTCACGGACACAGCCATGTTATGGGTTGAACCATACGACGCGGGGAAAGGTGCCACCGTTACACATGCACATGCGTCGTCTCCGATCACAGTACGAGCACTGAGATGCCTAATAAGTTTACTCGCAGGCCTTAACAGTTTTAGACAGACCGCTTCTTTGTTGGCTTTGAGCGTCCCCTCAACTTCTGCAGTTTTTTCATCTTACCGCCTTCCTTTTCGCTAGCTTTCCCAAAACGCAGACGAATTTCTCTCGGTGCAGGGCGTGTGCACCCGCGTATAATTAAGGAACGCATACTAGGCCCCGTTAGGTTAAATGGTCCGATACACGAGACACCCATGGGAGGCGAAACGAGGGCTCAAATCATTTCCAGTACGCTTATCAGGCATCTAGGTGCTCGTACTGTGATCGGAGAAGGTGCATGCGCACCTGTATAATTAAGGAATGCATACTATGCCCCGTGACAGTGGCCCTTTCCGATTATCAGTATGCTTCACTGCACTAAATTGCTAATGCTTCACCGCATAACAGTGCCGTATTGCGGCGAAGCTGACCAGTCAAGTTCGAATTATCTGGCGAAGGCCAATTTTCAGATCGAAAACACGGAAGTTTCGTCCCCTAGAAGTGTATGGGTGCTGGCAGGGACCTTCGGTTGGGATCGAATCAATACAAAAATCGAATTAACAGATGCCTACTGTGCTCGGCCAACAACGGAATAATGGGGTTGAGGTTCCCAACGCAGCACATGGGCTGTGACCACAATGAGGGCGTGGGGGGGGGGGATGCTTACAATTTCGACCAGCTGGGGGTCTGTAAGGGACAGTAAACAGAAATGCCAGAGCAGTCTACACTAATAAAGCATTCTTTCAAACCGTTATTTTTGTTAATTTCAAAGGTAAAAGGCTGATTACTACATAGGTCAAAGTTTCATTTTCTGAACTTCACGCTAAAATTACGGTGCTGGTTGGTACGTCATGGCTTTCAAAGTATCTTCTCCTAATTGGGCTGTTGTGGCTCAGTAACAGTTTCTGAAGCGTGCCAAAATCAGTGTTTGGTCCTTTTGGAACACAATGCAGTCCATCTTTTACAATAAGAATTTACCTGGGCGCGAGCAAACAACATTGCAATTAATGGCGCCACTACGAGAAACTTCCAAGGCAGCGGCATCAGCTGTCTTCTATTTTTGCGAATTTTTTTTCTTTTCTGGATTAGCTAACCTCTCCTTGTGGTAAATGTGACTTTTTGGTATTGGAGAAGGGCAGTTTACACATGGGGCTCAAGTTATGTTTCTCTTTAGTGTCCCTCTAACATGCACCCAAGACACAGTACATGAGTGTTTTTTTGTATTTGGCTCCATTGAGGTAAAGCCTGCAAAAGCCAGGAATCAGAACTGGAACATTGCAGTTTGTTTCTGCTCACTAGTAAACTATGCAGTCTAATTTCATCACAATGAAATCAGTGGAAAGTCATTGCCAGGAATCTTACAAATAACCATGAAATGAAACATGTAGTTTGGTTCAGTGGCACATAAAGGAATTTAGTACTAATTGTATGGTATTTTGACATAGGTGCTCTTGTTAGCAAGCAGCAATAGGACTGTCAAAATGTCAAGCACCACCTGTTCACTTGCATTAATGCACCATCCACCATCTTGTCTACGGCAGGGCAAAATGAAACTGCTCGCTGGACAGCATAGCTACAAACGTAGCTGCTGATTTCACCCATGTTTTATTGAACCGGTACTATTCATTATGCAGGGACTCAATTGTACGGCACATAAAAATTGAAATGCAAGGCCATTCCACAGGAGACCGCTGGAATACATGCATCAGAACTTCACATTCTAGGTCACACACTGACTGGTCCATAAAGTTTCGCCCAGCTGATAAGAAATCAGTGAGGATCAGCCATCACATTATTTACTACCTATATCCCCTCCCGTCTTCTTAAAAGTTCAAACAGCTCTTTCGACTAGGTCGTTACCACATTTACTCAACTGTAATGCTCAAATTTTTTACAGGAAAATTTCCTATAGGACATATGCACTACAATCAAGTGTGAAACCAATATTGCAATAGGTTGCAACTTCCCCAATATCAATATCAATTGCAACTTCCCCAATATCTGATTACACCTTCCATGTCTCGAATGTCGTGCTTTGCCCTGCTGTATATGTTGGAGGCTCCTGTGAGCATAGGAAGATTGCTATCATTGAACACCACCTATATGCAGGGCCCAATTAGCACCTTCAGTGACTTCAGAGTTCAATTCCTTTTTTTTTTTTTTTTGCAAGTGAGAAAAAAATCGCTATTTCTCTCTCTAAATATAAAAACCTGGTCAGGAAATAACCGATGTAGCTAAACTATGTTCTGCATTTTTCAAAGTATAAAAATCGGGATGTTTGTCGTAATGAAGGCCTCTGCATTTTAGACTGCAGCTCTTAAGCGCCCGTTCCTGCGTTGAGTGTTGGCAGCGTTACACTTCTTCAAAGAGCGAATGAGCACGGGCGAAAAATGAAAGTGAATGCGGAGGAAATAACGAAAGAGCGGGCGAAGAGGAAAGTAGAGGAGGAGCAGAGGGGAAACAGCCTACTCATGCGCTGAGTTTCTGGTGGCCGCAGCATCTACCACCACATGGGCAACCTCATCTACACTTTTGAGGAAGGGCCTAGGTGGCATGAGGTGGGGAGGGCTATGCTTGTCTGCGCCATCAGTTGCTGAGGTCAGTCTGCGGTACCAGTGTGTGTGACGTGTATCACTGCTGCTGCAAGGGGTGATGGCGAGCGGCTGCGAGTAAGGCTCGATGTGACACTACCTTAAGTGTTGTCGCCACTGACACAGGTGGCACGATTTCCCTGCGACAAAGGGTCGCTCTCATTGTCGGTGGAACGAAAGCATGAGAAGTATAGTGCCACGCGAGACGGGCTGTGCGGCTATGATGGCTACGATATGAGGCCAGGGTAGCACGCATCGTCTGTACGGAGACAAAGCGCACTACTTACAGCACTCTCGTCCTAATATAACCCTACATAATCATAATACAATATGTTGACATGCAAAACAGAAACATGCATAGAGCTGCGCTCATATTTCGCATCATGGAGTACTGTAACTGTAAAACTTTTTTCTCACATCTGACTGAAAAACCGGGTGCTTGTCCCAATCGAAGAAGTGATAGAATCGCGTAAATATGGTAAATTATCATCATTAGTGCAATACATGTGATGACTGTTGCCTGTGCTGTGTGTGGGGCACAGATCTTTTGCTAGGCATGTGCACTTTTAGCCGTCACCTGTCATTGGAACTTTCAAGAAAATAAAACACTCGATCAGTCAATTTACCTGTGATCGCCTGCCTACTGTAGCATTAAGAATTTCTTATGAAGCTCTTTATTAACACTCGGCAGAGGCTTTCAAAGAATCCCCAAGTAAAAATGTGTTCATCAAGGCAATAGAACTGAAAGTTGGGACACTTGGTGATAATTGTGTGCAATGAAGTAAAACAATGTTTTCATCATCACCGAAAGCAACGCTTGACTGTGGAGACCTACAAGTGCAACACTTTCAGTGTCGACAAAAGCGGCCATCTGCCTCACCCAAAGCGTCCCTCAAGGCGGTTGACAAAGCACTGGACTCGGAGGAAAGCGTGCTTGTCCAGTGGCAGGAACTGCACTCCTTGGAACACATCTAGCAGGTCGGCGTGCTGGACACGCAGGCGGGGAATTTGCTGCGAGACAATCGGACAAGGGTTAGGGTCAAGACACTACTACAATAACGTGATTTTACTAGGGGTGTGCGAATATCAATATTTTTCACTATGAATTGAACATGAAATTTACCTTTGAATATCAAATAATGATATGCATGTGCATTTATTAGCAAGTTGGGCAATTGTTATGATGCAACATTGCAATTACATTGTCGATGTTAAAAAACTGGACTAGTAAGCCATTATACTAAAACATTGTATGTTTGGCTCGTGTTACCTTGGAAAATTTAGTAATTCCCACTAGCTGCCCTCACCAGCCCTGTGCCTTATTATACTGCATCAAGTGCCAATAAACTTCGAGGCATTTGACCCAGTGCCAGTTGTCACTCATCACACTTGTTGTCAAGCAATAAGCTCAGAAATAAAAGTGGTGCTGCGAAATAAAAAAAAAATGGAGGACGCTTAAGCTTCGCCTTTAAAAGCATTCAAAGATCCCTCACTTCTCCTGACACTTTCCAGCAACTGCAGCATATGTAACAGTAATGTTTTCCTGGAAATGCTGGTGACAAATGCTGTGCATGAAGGCAAGCTTTCTGGTTCTTTTTTTTATGGTGTTGCAAGGAACCGAGCGGGCCAGGCCGCTCCTACTAAGACAGACCAAAGGGCAGCTGGAAAAGGGGTTTGTGTTTGAATATACGAGAAAACATAATTCTGTTATGCGGAAACTCAAATTACAATCCGATGCTATCATGTCTGTCATCATCATCAGCCTAGTTACGCCCACTGCAGGGCAAAGGCCTCTCCCATACTTCTCCAACTACCCCGGTCATGTACTAATTGTGGCCATGTCCCTGCAAACGTCTTAATGTCATCCGCCCACCTAACTTTCTGCCGCACCCTTCTACGCTTCCCTTCCCTTGGAATCCAGTCCGTAACCCTTAATGACCATCGGTTATCTTCCCTCCTCAATACATGTCCGGCCCATGCCCATTTCTTTTTCTTGATTTCAACTAAGATGTCATTTACCCGTGTTTGTTGCCTCACCCAATCAGCTCTTTTCTTATCCCTTAACGTTACACTAATCATTCTTCTTTCCATAGCTCATTGCGTTGTCCTCAATTTCAGCAGAACCCTTTTCGTAAGCCTCCAGGTTTCTGCCCCATATGTAAGTACTGGTAACACACAGCTGTTATACACTTTCCTTTTGAGGGATAGTGGCAACCTGTTGTTCATGATTTGAGAATGCCTGCCAAACGCACCCCAGCCCATTCTTATTCTTCTGGTTTTTTCAGTCTCATGATCCGGGTCCGTGGTCACTACCTGCCCTAAGTAGATGTATTCCCTTACCACTTCCAGTGCCTCGCTACCTATCGTAAACTGCTGTTCTCTTCCGAGACTGTTAAACATTACTTTAGTTTTCTGCTGATTAATTTTCAGACCCACCCTTCTGCTTTGCGTCTCCAGGTCAGTGAGCATGCCTTGCAATTGGTCTCCTGAGTTACTAAGCAAGGCAATATCACCAGCGAATCGCAAGTTGCTAAGGTATTCTCCATCAACTTTTATCCCCCATTCTTCCCACTCCAGGTGTCTGAATACCTCCTGTAAACATGCGGTGAATAGCATTGGAGACATGGTATCTCCCTGTCTGACGCCTTTCTTTATTGGGATTTTGTTGCTTTCTTTATGGAGGACTACAGTGGCTGTGGAGCCGCTATAGATATCTTTCAGTATTTTTACATACGGCTCGTCTACACCCTGATTCCGCAATGCCTCCATGACTGCTGAGGTTTCGACTGAATCAAACGCTTTCTCATAATCATTGAAAGCTATATATAAAGGTTGGTTATATTCCGCACAATTTTCTATGATTGATAGTGTGAATATGGTCTATTGTTGAGTAGCCTTTACGGAATCCTGCCTGGTCCTTCGGTTTACAGAAGTCTAAGGTGTTCCTAATTCTATTTGCGATTACCTTAGTAAATACTTTGTAGGCAACGGACAGTAAGCTGATCGGTCTATAATTTTTCAAGTCTTTGGCGTCCCCTTTCTTATGGATTAGGATTATGTTAGCGTTCTTCCAAGATTCCGGCACGCTCGAGGTTATGATGCATTGCATATACAGGGTGGCCAGTTTCTCTAGAACAATCTGACCACCATCCTTCAACAAATCTGCTGTTACCTGACCCTCCCCAGCTGCCTTCCCCCTTTGCACAGCTCCTGAGGCTTTCTTTACTTTGTCTGGCGTTACCTGCGGGATTTCGAATTCCTCTAGGCTATTCTCTCTTCCACGATCATCGTGGGTGCCACTGGTACTATATAAATCTCTGTAGAACTCCTCAGCCACTTGAACTATCTCATCCATATTAGTAACGATATTGCTGGCTTTGTCTCTCAACGCACACATCTGATTTTTGCCTATTCCTAGTTTCTTCTTCACTGTTTTTAGGCTTACTCCGTTCCTGAGAGCCTGTTCAATTCTATCCATATTATAGTTCCTGATGTCCGCTGTCTTACGCTTGTTGATTAACTTAGAAAGTTCTGCCAGTTCTATTCTAGCTGTAGGGTTAGAGGCTTTCATACATTGGCGTTTCTTGATCAGACCTTTGTCTCCTGCGATAGCTTACTGGTTTCCTGTCTAACGGCGTTACCACCGACTTCTATTGCGCACGCCTTAATGATGCCGATGAGATTGTCATTCATTGCTTCAACACTAAGGTCCTCTTTCTGAGTTAAAGTCAAATACCTGTTCTGTAGCTTGATCCGGAATACCTCTAGTTTCCGTCTTACCGCTAACTCATTGATTGGCTTCTTGTGTACCAGTTTCTTCCGTTCCCTCCTCAAGTCTAGGCTAATTCGAGTTCTTACCATCTTATGGTCACTGCAGTGTACCTTGCCGAGCACGTCCACATCTTGTATGATGCCAGGGTTAGCGCAGAGTATGAAGTCTATTTCATTTCTAGTCTCACCATTCGGGCTCCTCCACGTCCACTTTCGACTAACCCGCTTGCAGAAAAAGGTATTCATTATCTGCATATTATTCTGTTCTGTAAACTCTACTAATAACTCTCCTCTGCTATTTCTAGAGCTTATGCCATATTCCCCTTCTGACTTGTCTCCAGGCTGCTTCTTGCCTACCCTGGCATTGAAGTCGCCCATCAGTATAGTGTATTTTGTTTTGACTTTACCCATCGCCGATTCCACGTCTTCATAAAAGCTTTCGACTTCCTGGTCATCATGACTGCATGTAGGGGCATAGACTTGTACCACCTTCAATTTGTACCTCTTATTAAGTTTCACAAGAAGACCTGCCACCCTCTCGTTAATGCTACAGAACTCCTGTATGTTACCAGCTATTTCCTTATTAATCAGGAATCCGACTCCTAGTTCTCATCTCTCCGCTAAGCCCGAGTAGCACAGTACGTGCCCGCTTTTTAGCACTGTATATGCTTCTTTTGTCCTCCTCAGCTCACTGAGCCCTATTATATCCCATTTAATACCCTCTAATTCCTCCAATAACACTGCTAGACTCGCCTCACTAGATAATGTTCTAACGTTAAACGTTGCCAGGTTCAGATTCCAATGGCGGCCTCTCCGGAGCCAGGTATTCTTAGCACCCTCTGCAGCGTCATATATCTGACCGCCGCCGTGGTCAGTTGCTTCGCGGCTGCTGGGGACTGAGGGCCGGAGTTTGATTGTTGTATTTATATGGGAGGTTGTGGTTAAGTACTGCACCAGGGTGGCCAATCCTGCTCTGGTGAGAGAGTGCGTTACTGGTTCTGGTCGCCGGGATCAGGCCGCACTCCAGGCCTGTTTGTGCAATTTTATCAACACACTTTATTTTTTTTGTATTTTCCGGTGGAGAATTGCACGGCACCGGGATTTGAACCATGGTCCTCTTGCACGGGAGACGGATACTCTACCCTCCCCGCAGTAGTTAAATTAAAAAATTAAATTATGGGGTTTTACGTGACAAAACCACTTTCTGATAATGAGGCACGCCGTAGTGGGGGACTCCGGAAATTTCGACCACCTGGGGTTTTTTAACGTGCACCTAATTCTAAATACACGGGTGTTTTCGCATTTTGCCCCCATGGAAATGCAGCTGCCGTAGCCGGGATCCGATCCCGCGCCCTCGTGCTCAGCAGTCTAACACCATAGCCACTGAGCAACTGCGGCGGGTCCCGCAGGAGTTGTGCGCCTCATTTAACGTACAGTGGTGCCTTATTTGATCAGTCAAGGTTGACCAATCTGAGCTCGGTTATACCGCACGGATGGCACTCGGCTAGAGAACCTGGTATTTATGACTTGCACATGTGTCACCATACCTAAGTGAGGATGTATATAAATTTTTTTTTAGGAGGGTTTCCGTACAGTCATAAAATAAAGAAAAAGACATTAAAAAGAAAGAAAAAAAGAAAAAAACAAGAGGAAAAAAAGGGAACATGACAGGTGATTTGAACTCATGACCCTTGGATGTTGCCCGGAAAGATAGCTCAGTCGGTTGGTTCGTCAGGCCCCAGGTTACTTTCAAGCGCCATAGCTCCTGCTCCGAGCCTCATACTTACGTGGAAAGGGACTGATGTTGTCCCTTTCCACATAATTTCTTGGGAAAATGGGGGGGGGGGAGATGAGGGGGGGTAATATGCGCTCACGGAGAGGGCATATTTAGACTTGAGGGAAAGCTTTGTTAACAAACGATAGCACAGCAATCAGCATTCGAATATAATTATAACCCTAATAATAATTGTAAATATTCATCTCATCTATGGGCTCTAATGCGCGCGCTGCTGCTTTGTCTCTGCGTGTAGTAGTTAAGAGAGCCAGTTTAAGGGCGGAGAAGAATGAAGGAAAGGAAAGCAAAAAATTGCAGCGCCATGGTTTTAAAGCGCAACCATGGTAGAGAAACGGAAGGCGATATAAGCGTGCGTGGCCATGATACGCACACGACAAACCGCCTTAAAATATTTAGACTTGAGGGGAAAGCTTCGTTAACAAACTATAACACGGCAATCAGCACTCGAATATGACGAGAGAAATTATTGAGACATGGAAAATTCCCTTGAAATAAATATGGTTTGCGAGACAAATGCTTGTAAGTATTGAACCTCTTAAAAGATGAGGGGTGGAAATATGCGCTCACCGAGAGGGCATCGTCAGCACGAGACCACTACCAGCCACCTCACTGAGATGTGGGGAGCTTCGCAGCCGGAACGAAGCCTCCCTTCTCCGCCGGCCAAGAGGGGAAAACGCGCTTTCCGATCGCTCAAGGTTGCGCGGACATAGTATCGCTCTAGTGTCTAGGAAAAGCTTAAACAGGTGCGAGGGCGGCACGCATAGCGTGGGAAGCTAGCCGCCAGAATAGCTATCTCAAGGACTGCTGCTGACGAGGGCGAAATACATTCGTGTAATTATAATAACCCTAATAGGACTACTTTCGAAAGAACAAAAAAAAGAGAAAGGAAACGGCCCAGGAGGCTATACTACGAGAGCTATGACTGATAATTTTCTATATATATATATGTATTCATCTCATCTATGGGATCGCATCTCTGCGTGTATGAGTGAAGAGAGCCAGTTTAAGGGCGGAGAAGAATGAAGGAAAGGAAAGCAAAATTGCAGCGCCGTGGTTTTAAAGCGCAACCGTGGTAAAGAAACGGAAGGCGATATAAGCGTGCGTGGCCATGATACGCACACGACAAACCGCCTTAAAATATTTAGACTTGAGGGGAAAGCTTCGTTAACAAACTATAACACGGCAATCAGGACTCAAATACGACGAGAGAAATTATTGAGACATGGAAAATTCCCTTGAAATAAATATGGTTTGCGAGACAAATGCTTGTAAGTATTGAACCTCTTAAAAGACGAGGGGGGGAAATATGCGCTCACCGAGAGGGCATCGTCAGCATGAGACCACCACCAGGCACCTTACTGAGATGTGGGGAGCTTCGCGGCCGGAACGAAGCCTCCCTTCTCGCCAGCCAAGAGCTATCATGTCTGTAGGTTGTGTGTAAGGCATACCTTACGAATTTTCTGACATATTTTACTCTGAGAAATTCAATTAATTCAGTGACGCCTATGCGACACGCAGAAGAACTGTGTGGATGGGGATGCGTGGTTTGAGACAATTTTCTTGGCTGGACACGCCGCCGCCAAAACCGGATTTTCTGCGACATGGGGCCCTTAAGGCTATCGCGTTAAAAAGTGCACTCTCGCTGTTAGCAATCCTGCGCCCCTTGCTACTGTGAGGCTGGCTTTCCCGCAAAGTTTAGGCGTTTGAGAAACTGGCTTTCCTCCAAAGTTTACGAGTTTGGTGACTAAGTATGCTTTACAGGAGAAATTTTGCTAGCAGCACGAAATCGTTACAAAGTTAAGCACAAAATAACCCCAATATTGTCAATTAGATAGAAACAAATTCTAAGAACCGCATTTGCTCCTACACAGCCAGCAATATATTTTATTCGAATGTTGGTACCCAAACGAATATTCAAACATTTTCAAATATCTATTCTTCTAATTTAATTTGAATACTAAATTTGTAACATTCAATAATATTCGAACTTCTCAAATATTTGCACACCGTTAAATTTATTCCTATGGCTGTGACACACATGAGATACTCCCATGCACTGTATGCCAGAGGTTTACTCAAAAGGCACCAAATTCAATTTAAAAAGAAATTAAAATCTGAAGCCCCTGCCACATGATTATGAGGCATGCTGCAGTGGGGGACTCTGGATCAATGTTCAGCACCTGAATTCTTTAACATGCACGTAAATGTAAGCACACAAGTATTTTAGCCCTTTGCACCTGAACGGGAAGTGTGGCCACACAGTGGGGACCGAATTCATGGCTTTCAGCTATGCAATGTAAAACCCTTAGCCAATAAGTTACTGTGACTGGCTAGAAAAAGCAAACCCTGAAGCTTGACACACTTCACTGAGAACAAAAACGAACATCATTAAGTTTATTTAGCCTCGTGAAGTACTTTTTCAGGACTGAATTATTAACTTGAAAGATTGCTTATCCTTACAAAGAAACCTTGATAACGATCTTGAAGCAAACTTCAACCAGCATGAAGGAAATGACACGAAAAAGACGAGGAACACAAAAAACACATATTATTCAATTATAGCAGAAATTATTTAATTTTTTCAAAGTTAACATGAGGCAAATACACAATCTTTATTTATGCCTGCTTATAAGTTTAATTTTTTTACTAATGACAATATAATTGCAATGTTCCAAGATATTAAAATAAACCAACATGCTAAAAAATGCATGCACACATCATTATTTGATAATCAATTCAATATTCGATGCTAAGTGTTTGTACCTATACCATACCTACTCTTGAATCGCGCCGAAAGCTGCTAAGACTTGAATTCCTTTCCCTTCTTCTCAACAACAGGCTTGAAATTAAACCATCGACTTATATAACGCCTGCACTAACACGGCAAACAAGACAGCATCATCCGGATTCACTAACACCCTATTATGCTCGAACTAACACGTTTAAATTTTCTTTCTTTCCCAGAACAGTATCAGACTGGAACGACAGTTTATAGACACAGTGTGACTAAAATTTGTATAAATCTGTACTTGTTTGTTCTTAATTTGTTCTCTTTTGTTTGTATACGTTCTACTGCCCCTCTGCTTGGACCGAAAGGTCTGCAGTATGTACTTATTAAATAAATAAATAAATATTCAATTCGTATTTGAATATTTTGATATTGACACACTCCTATAAATTATTCACCACATATCGGACATAACAATTTATATTTTGCCTTCTGGGTGGCGTTTGCCATGCAGAATAATCGTGACATTTACATTGCTAAGTTCCCCTTAAACGTACGATGCCCAGACGGGGCAGAAAGTTTGCCTAGCGATTTCATATCTGCCGCCATTACTGCGCAGTGCGTCCCGCCCACACACAGATTGCAAAAACCACAGAGAGCAACTTGGTTTGGGAGTTATGAAGAAGCTTGATAGTTTCTTTTTTTGTTTTTTTAATAGCAGTCCAGATATAGCGATGATCAATTATAATGACTGCATTTTTTTGTCTTTTTGATATCACTATAAGTGGACTGAACTGTATTTCTTCATTTCTTATTTAAACGTACCACTCACTTCTTGGCCAGTTCCCCATTGTGGGTATGTGCCATTGTATGGAAATCATAATCCACAAGCGGCGATCATCTCAAAGAAGTAGTTGATGTTGGCACGAGAGAATTGTATGTGCAGTTGTGATCTAATGGTTAGAGCATTAGGCTGCTGTGCTGGGGAGTGATAGTTTGAATCCTGCTGCCGGTCATGTTTTATTTATTATTTTCTTCAGGCGAATGCAAATCTACTTGAGCTAATGGTGTGAAACAGACAGACCTAGGCTAAACCACGGAACGGTAGGCAAGAAAAGCCTCGCTTAAAAACAAATGTGTAAAAACATAAAAAGATACGGATATTCATCCTGAGAAAAGAAAAAGAAATGTTAACAGTTTTGCCAGAAAGGTGGAGCATTTATCGCGATGACAAAGAGACAACAACATGAAGTAAGGTTCATGGTTATATCAGTGTCACGTACGGTCAGGCAAACACGAGCAGGGGACATATTTTCGGACTATCGCTTTCAAGGACGTTATTGCTTCCGTGAGACGTAGTGCTCAACCAGACAATCAGCTCATCCAGCTTTGCCATGCTAGCCAATAAGCGTGCACTGAAAGTGATATTGGGAAAGGTGACTGTCTGAGATCGCTCAAAAGCCCCAGATCTCACTCAATGACCACGGACACTCGGTGATATGTCACCAGCTAAAACCTTGCGCTGTGCCTCATGTCTCAGAAAGTTGAGATGAAGCAATTGCCAACACTAGAAGCGCAGGAACACAGTGCACCTCAAGGCATCAACCATCTCGGCTCAAGCTTGCTCTAGCCATAGATAACCTCCGAGATATGGTACGTGGCCCGCGTATAGACAGCTATGTGCAGCCATGGCAAGGGTAGAGGAGATGCGTTTGTTAGGGGGAGAGGGCAGATTGCGAGTGTCTCCACCAGCACCCTCCCTATCTCAAACTCTCTTGTGCTGAAGGAATCGCCATCTCATGCTCCTCTCAACGTTCTGAGCTGCCGCAGGCACTGCGGTCTGAGCAAGTTGTTTACCAATGTGACAAATGGCGCAGCAGGGTTTCCTGCACACCACATGCATTGACGGCGGTGCGTGTACATCGACAACATTTTTGAAGCTCAAGCTTTCAATGTGGAAAGATGCTTGCAAATAACTTTAGCCTCGGCCATCATTTCTATGCTTCTTTGCTAGATTTACCAACCATACGGGCTCCACTTACATGCTTGAAATGGTTGCAAACTGCATTAAACCGAAACCGTGTCACAGAATTGCTTCGTTAAATTGCAAAAAAGAAAACAGGTTTCTAGAACTAAGATCAAGAAATTCAACTAGTTCGTTACATTGCAAATTTCATCAGATCGAGGTTAGTTATATCGAGGTTTCACTGTAGTAGTGACTAATACAAGGGGAGACGGTGACAATGTGCATTTGCAAATTTGACAACAGAGCAAACTAACAGTTGTTAGTTTTGCTTTGCCCTGTGAACCTGCATTTCTATTTCACCTTTTTAGTAGCGCCTCTAATGCCAAGACATTTTTTAAAGGAACCCTACCTGCACCACAGCAATGGCATGTTAGCATAATGCAAAGATTTCAAGGAATTTTCAGAAATTTGGACAGTTCTTGTTGAATAATAGTACTTCTCAAAACTGACTAGCTTGAGACACTGGTTCACTTACGATGCAGCATAACATATTTATCCCCAACCAATTACCTAGTCTCAAGAAGACACTGTACAAATCTCATGACTTCATGAGGAGCTAGCCCACAAGATTTTCAAAGCTTGCTCGTTCTTTTTGCATCATTTCTGGCTTATTAAGATTCCATTCACAGCAAGAAATTTATGGCATTTGAGAATTGCAATTTATCAGTGCAGGGACAGTAAAGGGAGATTTAAATCCACTTTTTCTTAGTAAATTGCCCTTCTACAATAAAAAAAAATATATATTAAAGCTATTTTAATGTGAGAAGAGGCCTGGTAAGCCAGATAATATATGCAAAAAATTAAAGCTGGATAGTGACACCATCTTGATATTTCTCACACAAGCTCGCCTGGCATAAAGATTTTTAACAGCATCTACTTAGTCATAATTACTTTTTTTTTTCAGTAAAGAAGGACCACATCGTAAATGAGCCAGAAGAATGAACTTGACAAGTTTTGCAACCAATTCTTTATGTCATAATGGCTCAAATCCAAGATAGTGCATGTAAATCTGTGATGCCACATGGACATACGTCATCTTCGGCATAAGATTTGAAAAGTGGAAGTATGGCGAAGAATAAATTAAAAAAGAGCACAAGAAAAAGAAACAAAGACATAGACAAGACAGGAACAGGACAAGCGCTCTACTGTTCCTAAAGTTTCACCTTCACTTTCCTTTGAGAAATCAACATCTTAGTGCAAGATATGCAAAAAAACATTTTAAAAACAATTACTTTATGAGCCTAAAATGATTAATGTTTCACTTTAGTGCCCCTTTGAGTTCATTTTAACTTTTAGCATCGTTCTAAACGAGTGTGCAAAACTCACCCAGTCGAGGAAATCTTTCAGCGTGCCCTTTTTAGAAGAATCAACGAGCACCTCTGATAGTGAGCCTGCAAACATCTGAAAAAGAAAAGGGATAAAATTTTTAAAGCAAGAACAAGTAACCTTCTAAGCTAGAAAATATCGCATCAGATGTCATCGGAAACTATGAAAACTGAGGATGTTATAATATAATCCCAAACTCAACAAAGGTCCTTTTACTGGGACGCTTGCTTAACAAGTAAATGCTACTGGACTGGACAGTGACTGGACGCTTATTGTGTCCTTGTACAGACAGTCATTTGGGGTGGGGCCTCTCAACTCACCACCGGAGGGAAGCAGTGTGAGCTTGTTTGATAGTCATAGTGAGTTGGAATCAACTGTAGCACAACATGGAAAGAAGGACGTAATAAAGAATGACAGACACAGAGCTCTGTGTTTGTCATTCTTCATTGTATCCTTGTCTTCATGTTACGGTATGCGTCATACCACTTCAATGATGCACTGGAAATTGTAAAGCACCATCCAGAAGTTCTTCTGGAACAAGAATTTTAAAAAACGGCTCACTCCCACATTCCAGAACATTACTCCATTCAGCCCTCCACCTTGACTCGAGGAAGTGGATGGCAGCACTGCCCATCGGCAGAAGTGGTCACTGCACTTCGCTGACACTCCACGGCAATCGTTGAGAAGCACAGAATCTTCAGTCGAGAGACGGCAACTGTGCTCAGCTCAGTGGAGTGGAGGAAGAACTTCGAGTCGACGATCGTTCGATACATAAGCTAAGTGGTAGAAGAGATAGAAGCACATGAAATGTTGAAAGGAGCTGCACTACCCTTCCCACAAGCAGAGGCCTTCTCCCCATGTCTCAAACAGCAAATGCATTGTAAGTTGCAGAACAAGAATGTAGAATGCTGCCAGTAACTCAGGTACATACAAATCAAGACACACATTGCAATCTATTCATATTAAAGGGAACAGCAAATAAGTGTACACCAGCACCGACTACAGCTCAGTTCTAGTATATGAAGGTCTGGGAAATATACTTTTTTATCACTAGAATTACTGTTGAACAGAACCAAGTGCTTTCTTTCCTCCAAAACTAATGAATTAGTGACGTTCATTAGTACTGAACACCAATGAGGTTCTCAGTTTATTAGTAGACCTGTGTCTTGCGGCAATCATATTGCATTTTTTTCTTTCCAGTTTTTCTCCAAAATACAGAAAAGCCAGCCCAGCTTTATGGCAGGTAAGTTATGGCAAGGCCAACCTGCACGACAGACGAAATGAACGTGCATCACGTGGCTTAATCATCGCTCCACGCCTAGCAGCGCCGACGGTAAAGAGCAGTCACTGTCGGGTTCGGTGCGTGATTTGCCATCTGTCAAATATATTGAAATCCAGAGGGTCACGGCAAGTTCGAGGGTCGCGGCCTGACTGCAGTGTAATCAGCGCTCCATTTGCATCGAAAACTAAGTGAAACACTACCTTGGTATCATCAATCACAAGGGGTTTCGTAGCGCACGCAACACAAGGCCCTGCGCAGGTAGCCATATCAACTATATATCAAATATTCGAAAAATTAAATAGTAGATATTCGATTAGTAGATACTCAAGCACCCACTATTCAATTTCATTTCATGATACTCGAGCATTTGCACTACCCTAATTTTGAAGCAACTCAACCCACAGTGAAGTTCTCTCTATTGTGCCCGTTGTCAGAGCATGAATCCTACCAAAAATTTGAAGGTACATATGTCCCATTATTTCCACCTCATCAGTGGTGAGTGCGTCTGGCTTTGGTAACTTATGTAACGGTTTGTGCGCAATTCTGTGCATATTTTGCACGTCTGCTTCATTTTCTGGTGATACGGAGCTTGATTAGCATTTCAAACACAATTTCATATCTAAGTAGAAACACTAAAATTATCATGGCACCTTGAGACCTAGTTGTTTCACCTTTTGCCAGTGCTCCTTTTCACCAAACTGCCATTCTTATCAAGCCATGGCTCAGCAAAAACATGCCTGCCCGTATCTAAAGTTTCTTTGAACATTGCTGTCAATCTAAGAGTGACGGAGCCACATCCGATAACATCACATGCAGCTAGAAAATGGGCAATGCGCGCTCTCAAACACACAGGAGCATTCGCGAATGATTTAGAATGGGCTATGAAATGTGTAAACAGTAAACAAACTCGATCTGCTAGATTAGGTTTTACAGCCAACAACATTGCTTGTTGCTATCGTGATACGAATGTTTAGGTTTTACAGCCAACAACATTGCTTGTTGCTATCGTGATATGAATGTTGCTTGTCTTTCTGGGCCCCACTTTTGCCAAATAAGGAGGTAAATTTCTGAAGTCACACTTTTTGCAACAATTTGCTTCTTAGTTTTCATCACAATGTGACAACTATAGGAAAATGTTGCAGGTTCGGCCGAAAGGCGATGCATCGATTGCGATCGCAAGTTAGTGGAGAATTATACGAAGTAAGGATAGTAGTTTTATTGGCCGTATAAACTTGTAAACATAGGCATACTAAATTAACAAGCATGGTGTCATGCGTGCACAAGAAAACATTAGCACATCTCACCCGGTGACCACGGAAACTCATTGTCAGAACAACAGAGAGAAGAAGCATGGCAGCTGCAGCAAGCAAATTGACCTTCGTGCTGGGTCCCACACGATGCGAACTGAGCTGCGAAAACACAGCGCACGGTGGACTCTGTCTACAGCGCACATGGCTCTCAAGATAGCGTACCCGGGTGGGCACATGTGGCTACGCAGCAGCCACCAGTGTATAACCTTCCCCCTCCCCCTACACAGCTCCCTCCGGAGCTGTGCGCTCAACAGAAGACGGTGCGCTTCCTCCGCACTTCCCTCCCTTGAGTGCGGGAGATTGAGTCACCATCCCCGGCTCACCCTTGCATGCTTTCACTCGCACATACAGCATACAGTGCGCAGTGACGATTTTATTGCCCTTTGACACAACCTCACAGCGACACCAGAAATGCACCTGAAGTGTCCATATAATTCCTATCGCAATAAAGCCACAGGCTCAGCGAATATTAGGTACCATTCTAGAAAGCAATTCATGTTGCAACTGCCATAGCAACCTCTGCAGAGTTTCATTTTTGTCCTTGGAAGATTCCCATTTGCAAAATCTGAACATCACTTGATGATTGAGGTGACTACTCCATACAAGCCAGTGAAATTCATTACGACGCTAGTTATGAATCATGTTGAACTCTGTCATGATTTTGGGGGGATAAATGATACCCACCTGGAACATCTTGTAGACCCCCTCGAGGATCGCTTGGTACACATGGTCCTGGATGTCATCAGAAAGGTGTTCTACGTATAGCTGGTTATTGCGCGTCTTTTGCTGTGTTGGTAGGCCTATTGTCTGCAAGGAGAAAGCCAATATTCAGTTTTGAATGTGTCCACAGGACTCCTCGCTCAGTCATAGAGTCTGCCAGTCATTCCGTGACTCTTGTAAGAATGATCAGTGACGTATACATTGTTAGTGAGAATGTGCATTAAGGCAGTTATAAAAAAAATTATGGGGCTTTACGTGCCAAAACCACTTTCTGATTATGAGGCACACCGTAGTGGAGGACTGCGGAAATTTCGACCACCTGGGGTTCTTTAACGTGCAGTGAAATCTAAGTACACGGGTGTTTTTGCATTTCGCCCCCATCGAAATGTGGCCGCCGTGGCCCGGATTCAATCCCGCGACCTCATGCTCAGCAGCCTAACACCATAGCCACTGAGCAACGACAGCGGGTCAGGCAGTTATGACGACAGCACGTAGCACAAAACAGGCACACACGAACACAACAGAAGTAAACACAAGACAAAGCAAGGGCTGTCACACAGTGCTTCTACTATACTTCAAACACAAGTCAGGCCGTAAACGTGTAATATACTAGATGAGTTTTGAGATTAAATTCAGGAAGCTAACAAAAAAAGAAGCCATCTTGCACTGCAGTGCGTCTACATTGGCAGGCATGTGGACAGCATGGTAAACCTAACAGAGCAATGGTTAAATATGTGGTTTTAAAGCTCTTTAATAGATGCAACATGTAATTCTTGAAAAAAGTTGACATGCATATTAGCACTTGGGAGTATTTTGCAATGTATGGTGATACATATATATAGAGCCAACAGAGTTGACCTGGGAGTTTAGGTTCATCGACCGACGACTGTTCTGGATGCTATCATTGTGATCTGTGTGTTTTTTGTTATTTTCTGGGCACTTGCTTGGCAAATAAGAATTATACTCTTAACCCGTGTTTGTCAATGTTTGCTTCCTCACCATGCCTACAGTGTGACAATAGATGGATGAATATGAGCAACCCCTCTAAAACAGAACAGCAGTGGATGCCACCTAGCTCGGCACATTTAACTTTCTTCTGCACCTATTCTTCTTTTGTGCCACCAGTACTTCAGTACTCTTTTACTATTCTCGACTGCAAATGCATTAAGCTTATCTTTACTACACCCTAAATCCCAATGCTTTGGGCAGGGTACCTATGTTCTCGTTAACCTCTGGACAGTTACTGCAGTATGCTAACAAAATATGCCCTGCAGTTTTCTATTTACCTACACACACTATGCAAGTATTCATAACTTGCAAATTTTTTTTCTACATTAATGATAAGTGCTGCCTGCACCAGCAAGTAGGTCATGCAGAATACCAGTGACCTCACATAGATCATTACGGTTCTGAGCAAGCTGTGTGCTTAGAAGCCTCCGCAGCCACTATTCCCACACCGAATGGGAATTCAGAAACCCATTCTTTACCTAGTATGTTCTCTTCGAGGAATCTCTCTGCAGTGCTATGAACAGATAGTTGGTCTGATACAAGTGCTACTTGCAAGCAAAGTGCTCTACGAGTCTACACATGGTTATCGTCCATGGCTGGTAAACAGCTGTGTGCTTGCCAGAACAAATGCAGCAAGAGTGTAAATTAACACAAGTGGACAGGGACACACCATGACCATCCAGAAGTTTTCCTCGGGTTGCAGGAAGAACTGCCGAGTCTTCTGGGTATGCAGCACTTCACAGGGTTTGGAAGGGGAAAAGGTCCTGCCAGGCAAAAGAAAAACTGTCACCAATGGCCCACATGTGCGTTAATCATGGACAGCAGATAAATAAGATCTTGCGCAGAGAAAGAGAGAGACAACTTCATGTAGTCGCCTGCAGAGAAAGCATTTTCCCAATTGTTTGGTTCAACAAATCATTTGGCCTAAGTATTTATCTGGTCTGCTTGGCAGAGAAGAAAATTCCTCACCATATCCAAGCCTGGAAGCCACAGCAGTAAGTTCCACAAACAGAGTCGATTAGTGTAGCTATCTGTAGGCAGAGTATAGAAACTGTCCTTTTCTGTGTAACTCGGTCCACTTTATTTTTGTAGAACAGGCCACAAAGGAAACGTAGCATGTTAAGAAAAGTAGCTGCTTCACTTTCTTCATGGTACATTACAAAAAACAAGAACCAAGTTACATAAAGTCTACAGACAGATGGCAGCAACACTTCTTTCAACTAGCACTCCATGATATGTCTGCACTTACCTGCTTGTTAGCACAAGAAAGAAAAAAAAAGAGAGATAATTGAAAATCTAGTTAATCAGTATTACTCACTACAAATAATCAGATGTATATATTTGATGTTGCTGCTGCTATTCACCCCATCAAGCGACACCACGAAGCAGTATTTCTCTAGTGCCATCAGAAATCACTGTAGCCTGCACCACGCCTTTGCGTATTACTGCTGTAGCCATAGTAGTACTACATTATTGCGGTAGCCATACTAGTACTACATAAAATTTAGTTTACAGCATCGAAACAAACCAAAGATAGACTGGCTGCCAATGGAGACATACGTGACGACACCTGTTGGCAGTTTTGAGCACTAGGCCCAGCTCACGTCACAGAAGAACACCATAGCCACTGAGCCACTTTAGGATGCAATGGAAACATGCTGAAAGTGAAAAATCAAGTGTTGTGCATCACTTACTGTGTAAAGTTCACTAGTGCCTCACAGAGGCCAACATTACGTAATTTCACATCTTGTTCCGCATCCTCGGGGTAGTAATAAATTATCTTCTTGTGCTCCTGTAGAAGATGGAAAACGTTAATGTAGAGGGTGTACATGATTAAATCAGTAAATAGATAACTATGACAGAGAAGAAGCCTGTAATGCCCAAGCACAGTTCCAAATGAAGAAAAAAACAACTGGTTCATCATAATTTATGGACACAAACGCCTATTTTTTTGTCTTTTGTACAAGAAAGGAATAACATAATGTCATCAAAGTAAAAACTCAATAGTAGTATAGTAAATTTTTAACAATCAATTGGTTTTCTGAATTCCCATTGCTCCAGCATATCAAAAATGGTAGATATGGAACTCAATGTAGCCTAAACGATATGTGGGGCATTAAAGGTTTAAAAGCAAAATTGTGAGCTGAAAGCAAGTACATAAATTTCTTGAGTGAGTGCACACTTTGACTTTACTTCATTTCTTTGTTTTTCTAGGATTTCTGGCTGGATGAAAATTTCATATGCACAGTGAGAAATATGCACATGTTTTATCTAGCAATTACCACCGATGAGCTAGTATTACAGCTGTTATTAGAAAGTATTTGCTCGATACAGACAGAAAAAAAGCTCGACCTGTCTTACCAAATTTATTTTTGCAAGACTGGTACGCATCAAAACTTGTACAGTCAGCTGGACCAGAGAAAAAGTTTGATGCTTCTGCATCATTTAGACGCAGCCTGGTGTTCACGTCAACACAGTGTTGAACAATTTTAATGGTTGTGGGCACAAAGTGCTCAACTTTCTCATGAAACCCATGCCCTGTACACTTGTGATGCCAACTGAACATATTGCAGTTACTTGGACCTAGCCATCACGACAATATACTTAAATTGACATTAAACTGGAACAGTAAGTTAGTACAATTGCACAAAACATTTTTTTAATGCTCCATTTGCGTTCATCTGGAAAGAAATCTGGGTGTTACTCAGAAAATTATAGGCAAAGCTTTCTTTTTAGAATTTAGTGCCCAAATCTATGACATCACAAATTTCATTTGGTTGCACTCAATGTTGTTCAGAAATGATTAGCAAATGATCAGCAAAACTCACTACATTGAATCTTTCACTGCTTTAAAACAACAATGTACTGACTGTCTGTCGCCAAACTAATTGCCAGGCCTAAGCAGAAACTGTCTAAATCTTGTGATATCCTGAGCAGATGGCATGGTAACTTCAAGCTTGCCTCATTTTTGCACCTTTTATGGATTACCAAGGCTAAATTGATCTTTCTGGCATCAAATATTTGTAATGTATCAATTAACCTTGGCAATTTTCTTTATTTGCCTTTGTACACTGTGTTTTGGTGGATATTTCTATTCCAACAGCCCCCAGCACCATTGCACAGGAGAACAAGCTTCCAGATAATGCTGAAGGTTATTTGACACACTTTCTTTCACCACAGAGCACCAGTGTTTATTGAAATTTTTGTGTCTCCATAGCTGTGGTTATTGTTTTCTATAGAGACGTTGTTTTTTCATTGTATTCTGTGCAAATATACTTAACCAAAAGCAGCTTTGGTCCATGGCTCTGTCATCTATTTGTAATTGCTGCTTGACAAGTGCTTCCTCCCAATAGTATTACTATTCCTATGTACCACATCCTACGACACGTAGGATGCAGCTAAAGCCCGACCCGCACAGACTGCTGCATGAATGCCTAGCCGCATCTTGAAACTGATAAGCTTTGCTGCCTGGGGACACATGTGGGTGTCACATGGATTTTGAAAAAACTTCAACAATGCCCAATAAAAAAGTTGCAGTTTCACCCAAAAGGCGGAGCATCAATTGCGATAGCTTATTAGCAGACAGCCATACAAAGTAAGGATTTTTATGGGTCATATCAACTTGTAAACACTTGCTTCCTAACTAAACTGACAAGCATGGCGTCAGCGCACACAGCAAATATGAATACATCACACTCGAAGACCTCGGACACTCGCTGTCAAAACGCTGGCGTGAGGAAACGTGGCAGCAGCAGTGAGCAAAGTGATGTTCGTGTTGTCTATCACTTCAACGCAAAGTGAGCACACAGAACACACAGCATGCACAAAGCTGCAATAAAGTATGCCAACCAAATATTGGATTCACTTCGTTATATTAAGGCTTGGCTACTTTTTGGTTGTGTGCTTGCCCTGTTGTGCACACTTTTATTTATTTATTTATTTACCCTCAGGGCCTTTCGGCATTAGAGAGGGGAGTGGGTTATACAACAAATAAGGAGGAAATAAATCATGAGCTTATACACAATATTTGCTAATTATACAATGTTAGCTGTAAGTATGAAAAATGCAGTAATAGAAGTTGACATATAAAAGTAACATTAAACAAAAAAAAGGAAAACACCAGGAGCAGTTCGTACAAATGTTTGCTATTGTATATTATTAGCTAGTGCTTTTCGAAAATGATCATTGTTATTAATGGAAACAATGTCAGAAGGAAGTTCATTCCAATCTTTCGACATACGTGGCAAAAATGAGTGTAAAACTATAACTATATAAAACATAAACTATAACTAAAAACTATAACTATAACTACAACTACAAAACTATAACTACAAAACTATAACTATAAAACATAACGTAAAACTATTTCAATATGTTTTTATCCCAACCTCCTTACCTCAAATTTGCGTAACCATAGACGCAAGCATTGGGTGGTGACCTGTAGAGTTGTCTGAGTAAATGAAATGCTTTCCTTATTTATAGGAGGTCACTTTTGTTTGCTTTAAAAATGAATAGCATTGCCTACACTGAGTGGCTTGTCTTATATAATTGGCTGACAAGAGGAGAGCAGCACGGTCTAGTGGAAAGGGATTCAATGGGGCCAAGCCAGTGCACTGAAAATCAATAACTGGATGAAGAGGGTGGTGCCAGCGTCTGTGATTGGTGTGCTTTCCCTTACTTATTTCGCAGTGGCTGGTCGAAAATCGCGAGGGTATGCAGCGGAAGGTTAGGAATGCCGCTAAAACGGATCTTCAGCATACATTAGTTGGCAGAACGAGGTTATAAACATGCTGAAAGTGCTCGAAAGCATTACATGGCTACATAAAAAGCTTTATTGTATGAAAATAAACCCACGCTCTCTGGCTGGTGCGAGTAGCCAGTGCCTGAGCCATCGGCTGCAACCATCTCTTATTCCTTTCAGAACAAGGCAGCACGTGCCTATACAGAAGACAATTCAGTTTTGTTCGGCATATTAGTGCATCTTTAATGCATACAGGTCACTTTGACGCGGTGAGTTCTCATGGTTTTGTGATGTCGCGTGACAGGCAGGTGAAGTGGGTGTCGCCTGAAAACTTTTGACCAATAGTCAAGCGCTAATGGCGTTGAATCTTAAACAACTATTTATTTTTGTTCTTTCCAGTCATGAATAATCAGTGTGTTCGTGTCATATCAGATGGGGAGCTATCCAGGGTTTTCGAGACGTCGTGTGACAGACAGGCAAAAAAATACACTATTTTGAGGTTCAAGAAAGTTTTTGACAAATGGCGGAGGACTGATAGCAGAATTGGAATAGAAAAGTTTGGAATAGCTTTGCGTTATAGCGCTCTTGCATGTGCTAATGGAGCCTACTACATGAGAGACGAAATGTTGAGCATATTATTGGGCCCCTTCGATTATCAGTCCATGACAGTCCTCGACTGCTTGGGACTGGTGTGCCACATTCGATTTTGCTTAGACAGCTTTGGAAGCTCTGCCCACCAGTCAGAGAGCTGCCACAATTGCATTTGTTTTTCGCAGACCAGAAGTAGACTGTCTGTAGACTCTTGGTGTCAGCAGATTTTTGCTGAGACCAGCACAAGCAGCTAGTAGATGACGGCTGTCCCAAAAAAGATGCGCGTGGCATTCGCCACCATGCTGTGAAGAATGCTGTATGCTTCTGTATAGTTTGCAGGCACCAGACAGCAAATATTGCTCACTCAGCTATTGGGTTGTTGGATTGGTGCTTTGTGTGCTATCATGCAAGCTTTTCATGAGCCATGAAAATGCTGCCGCTTTAGTCTACGTGTTTCTTTAAGAGACAAGCACAGCCATCAGGCGCACCAGCTTGCTTTCCTTGATGCCTTTCCCTAAACCTGTCATGCTCATTGCTATATGTGTAGTAAATCGGAGGATTTCACTTTTCAGGTGAGTGAAGCTGATGTGGGAAGAAGCATATCATATCGCATGTGGCTATTTCAAGCTGGTAGCTGGGTTGGTACAAAATCAGAGCTTCATTGATTACCCCTTCTGCTGCCAAGTTTGAGCATTTGCATTATGATGTGCAGGATTAGTAGACAATGTACACTTGCTCTGTCCTATATTCCCATCGGACGTTTCATCGACAGTCTCGCAAGCTTTGAGGCTATCAACAGGCGTTTTTCTGCACGAACCGCAATGATCACGATTTTGCTTCAGTTCATGTGGGAATTCTGCTTAAATTTTGCAGTCAATGAGCAAGCTTAATTACAGTGGTTAAGCGGCACAAAGTGCGAGTGTGTGTTGTAAACTGTGCTTGGCAAACACGTTCTGCGCTCTAAGGTTGCGATTGCACTATGCAAGCATTATAGTTGCATCAGTGAAATGGCATTTGAGGGTGCACCATCTCGGAGGCCACAACAAAGAATCTGCTGAGTAGTGGTGCTATCTACAAGTAGCTCCAAGCAGGTGACGGCAGCCAGGAGAATGACTTCTGGTCATGCTGCTTTCGGGTGAAACCTTGGTCAGTCCTGGACAGCTGGATCACGTGACTGTGACACGCCCCTCTGTCAGGGCTAGTCAGGCCGGAAGCGGCGGACGGTTTGTGGACAGTCCAAGACTGCATAACGAAGAAGCTCAGTATGTTATGTCGTCGGTGTATTCATTTCAATCAGATCGCTCAGATATGGGGAAAGTGAAGCTCAGACAGCAGTCCAATAGCTGATCAGTATGCCTCTTTGGTGGGGCTGATGCGATGGTGCAACCGAACATGATGGCCTGTCCTGACTACCGAGGATCAGTGAGTACTCCCATGTGGCCATTGATGCTATCACGAGCAGACAATGCAGGTAGTCACATTTTCCATAGTCAGACTTATACATGGTGCACAATGTGGGTTAGCCCTGATTCTACTAGGCTTGTGTTAACTGAAAAATTTTGCCACCTGTAATGCAGACCACTTATGGCCAACATACCGATCTATCTACCACCTTATATCAAGCATTGTTCATGAGTGGGTAGATTTAAAAAAGAACCGATTTCCTATACACTAAATTATAGCATGTAAATTCCTTTACAATACTTCTCAGTGTTTACTGGCTCTGTGTTTCCACTTCAGCCTCCCTTCCTTGTAGCAATAAAATTAATTTTACCACCGTTTTCATGCTGCCTTAACTACTTCATTTGTAATTTGCCACAGATGTCCCCTTAGCACCCTATGCTCTCAGGCCTCATTCTATATACTCGTTTGCATATGGCTCTTCAATATGCCCTCAGTATAAAGTGGATTTTGAACTTTATTATGTTGTGTAGGAAGCCTTCACTGCTATGTACTGGATGTGTGCAATTACTAGATGCTCAGCAATCACACATCAGTAGGTAATTTTCACACCTTGCCAATGAGCATTTTGAATTTATAGGTCTTTAAAGGCCACAGTCACAGTGTGGCTACGAGGCACGTCAAAGAGAGAGGCTCTGGATTAGTTTTGACTGCCTGGGGTTTCTTTGAAAGAAACTGTACAAGGATGCGCAAGATCTTGCGTTAACCACCTCACAGTGTTAAAGCTGAGCTTACACGAGACACAGATGGCACAATTTCTTGCCAACTGAGGTGACGGTATGAACACAACAGTGCGAATTGTAACTCCTACTCTTACCGCGTTGAAAGGGGTTTGTAAAATTACCAGGCGTAGATTTTCTAGCGTCATTCTTCCATTACAGATGCGATTAGAGCGAATCTTCCCGGGCGAAACACGGAGCACGCAAGGCGTTACGAAATTTTCGACTGCCAGCTTGGTTCGTGTTTCTTCCGATAGACGCGAGATATTTTTATGAGGACAAACGCCAGCGGTCCCGGTCCTAACCTGCGTTTCTTTTTTCCTTCGCAGCAAGCGAAAACACCGGATCCTTCATTTACATTCGTCCTCTCGCGGAGCGGATGTATTAACACCTTGTTTCCTGGTGAAATGGCGCAACCTACTCTGGGGGAACAGCCATGAATTTGTCGTAAACGGCTGAGCTATGCTAACTGTCGTCTTCTTCAATGCCCATGAACTGCAGCCAACGAACGTCGCCGCCTCGGGCTTATCATTGGCGCACCGTCGCTCTCCAGTTAGCGCCTGTAAATTCCACGGCAACAAAACAAACAGCGGGTAGCTTCCTGCTGTATTGCAGGCCGGCGATGGAACAGTGTGACAAGCATACTAATGAACCCATTCACGACGGGCGCGATTCCATCGAGAAGTCCCGTCACCTGGCCCCAATCATGCAGACAAAAACCTCAACGGAGCATGACGATTTTATTTATTTATTTACTTAGGAATACTGCAGGCCTTAGAAGGCCCAGGCAGGCGGGTAAAGGTACATACAACGGTGCCGCAAAAGTGACTTTGAAACGAACGCGGCTCGCTCGCGCCCGTGTTGACATGCGCAGGTGGGTGCTAGTACGCGCCTACTGAAGGCACTGAAGGTCAGTGGTTGTTACCTCGTCCTCCTGTTTGCCGTACGTGGGGTTGTAGACGAAGAAGTTCTGCAGGTACACCTGCGTCTTGGCTGCCATGCCGAGGGAGCAGCACCACCTTCGGTGCAGCGATAAGCGGCGCACAGTTGTGACATTTAATCGCAGTTTGACGGGCCTCCGAGCGCGCAGCGGCTCATCCTCGACGATTACAGCGAGGAAGCTGACATGTTGGATGCGCACTGCAGCCAACGCAAGACGAGTCGAATCGTCGATCGTTGTGGCCGCTGTAAACCTAGTAGTTTGCACCTTCACATCTAACTGTGAAAACATAATAAATTCTAAAACTATTAAAAAATATTATATATTATGTGAGTAAAATCAAATTGTATTATTTTTTAAAGAATTATGTTTTTTAAAGTCAGCACACAACGACAGCACTGACTAGCTGCTTCAAGGTAAGCGCCGCTGTAAAGGCCGGCGTTGGGCGTACCCGGTGAACGCAGCGGGTACGTTGCGTTCACCCAAATAGCCAACTTATTACTGATTTGGCTTGGCTCCCGTTGGATTTTTAAAAGGCGGCGGTAGTGCGCTTTGGACATTTCTTGAATTTCTTGTGAGCGTCTGTGCAACAAGGTGTAACCTTTCTCTATGGTGAAACCTTTACGAGGTGTTTCTGCGTTGTATGTTCGATTTAAGTGGTCTTCGCTGCCGTGGTTAGTTTGTTTGGCTGGTTAGTACATGTGCAAACGGTCTTTTGTGATGTTCTGGAGTTGTGGAAGGTCGTCGCCCCTATTGCAAGTACTTGCGTTGTCGCGACATCATTCGAACACTATACGATCAGAGAAGAAACAAGTGCTGTAACCTACCCCGGTTATTGTGTAGGCGTCAGCTCTCAAAGTATTGGTCAATGCACGGTGGGAGCCCGTTTTATCTGCGGATGCGTGCTTGCACCAACTCTGACGAAACTCTTATCATTCGGGACCTATGAAAGCAGTGCTGTGTTGTTTTTGTTCCCTGCTTAGTTCGCCTGTTTACATACTCGCCTGAATGTGTGCTATTGTGGTTTTTAAGTTTTCCCCCGTGGGTCTGTGCCAGATACCTCGCATTCAGCTGCTTGTCACCTGTGGTCGTTTATAACTTTGCTGCAGAATTTTGTCCTTAAGTCGAATAAACTTTGGAAGGAAATCGTGAAGCTTTACTCCCGGAAAGCGCTTGTACGTCCACAGAATTTACACTTCAAATGCAACACATATCCTCATTTAAATTTTAGAAGAATTTATAGTTTCCGTAAATTGAAATTGCAGATAAACAGAATTCAATAAATTGAAGATTTCTATATGCACACCAAATAAGTTCTGCAAAGTAAAACGGTTTGTTACATTAAAGTTCAATATATGGAGGTCTAATTGTACAAAATTGATTGATATAGGGGTTGATTGGATACAGGGTGTGCATATTCACACGCCTGGTTCCGTAGTCAGTCGTTACGTGCCGCTCTACTTGAGCAATAAACCAAGCAACAATTTTAATGTTTTCGAACTGTTCATATATCGGGAGCACACCAAGAAGGTGATCTAAAACCTCCAGGCATATGGTGACTTTCTGTTCCAAAAGAAAAAAAAGTAATAGTAATAATGTGTACAGTGGCATAGCAGAGTAAACAAACAAAAAAGCTGTCTTTTTAAGACAATGCTACATTTTTTTTTTTTCCTAATTACAGCAGCTGTGCAAGGTGTTCTAGACCAGTTACGATATTTTAAAATTCAGTGTGATGGGCCAGTCTGTTTCCCTTAGTGTTATAATGGCCTCATATTCTTGCGAAGTTAATCATATGACTCCTGTATCCTTACTACATTGAACTCCTGAAATGTTTTATTCCGGCCACTGCTCCTCATCCACCATGCTGCTTCTGCTTAATAGTTCTCAAGGCAATTATATTGCCCTCCTCTCCCTATTATTCAGGCAGAGAAACAGATCCACATGGCCATCACAAACAAATTTTCACTTGCACATGCCCTGACGTTCAAAACATTGCAGTTGACCTGGAAGCTAGAAGCTAAAGGGAAGCTAGAATTAGCACTAGTGAAATGTGAAGGTTGTTAGCAAAAGTGCCCACAGTGTGTGAAGCCACAGTTTATGCGAAGATAAAAGTTTTGAGAAAAATTGTATAAATTTTCCAGTTGATATTGTTGTTTTATTAATGCTGCTCTTGCTTTAGTTATCCTTTTTTTTTAGTCACCATATGTGTTAAATGTCACAGCATTTGATATTATAGCATTGACATATATCAGTGGGGTGGGGGGTCCTTATCTGGATAGTTCATTTCTAATGCATACACTTTGCATGGCTTGTTCGCGTTGCCAACACCTACTGTATTACTTTGCTATTAAAACCTTCACAATTGTTTTTCACACATAAATAAAACAAGCAGTCTAAAAATGCTCCTTTGTCTCATGCAATATAGCGCTCCTCTCAACTAAAGCTGTATGTTCTCGAGACACAAGTTGACAGCTACATGTTAGCTGCAAAACCTCTTAAATTTGCAACAATATTGAATATAATGAGACAGAAAAGCTATCTTGGTGAACATAATGCTGCAGATGCTGACCAGCACATGAGTAGTGCTTCTTTTATTACAAACATTTAATCACATTGCAGAGAGAGTGTACCACTTAAATCACAATCATTTTATTGAGATATTTTTGTGTCATTTGCATGTGGCAGAAGCAGGAAATAGTAAGCTGACTCTGCCTTAAAGCAAACATATGCATGAGAGAGCGCTTAAAGCATTACTTGTTCAAACCGAGGCTTTGGTGTCTAGATTTCACGACGAAGAGAGTAAAATGTGAGGTCACTTACCCTCTATTCTGAAACCATCTATGACTGGAAGCTTCATTCCACTGAGATGAGCGCAGTGCCACCCCTTGACTGAAGACGACGCTGTGTTTCACAGTAATTGACATGAAGTTTAATTAAAGCTAAGCAACCGCCTGTGTCAAGGAGTGGGGCTGCTGTGCATTTGAATCCAGGTGGAGGGTTGAGTGGAGAATACAGAAGTTAGTCATCTTTACCTATCCTTGAGCCTCTTAAGAGATTTCCTACGACATTTAAGCTCAGCCTTTTTGTTTTCTTACAGCAAGGTTATTACGGGTGGTACAAAACATTCCATTGTACAGTTTCTATAATTCTTTGGGAAAACATACATCACCTCACTAAACAGGAATAGGCTCAATAGGTTCACTGGTATCATCTATAGCGTTTCCATCCAAGACCTATTGCTATTACAAGGCATTGCAGACATTCAGTGACGTAGCCAGAAATTCATTTCAGGGAAGGATTCTCCACTGGCCACTACCACTCCCCCATCACCTCTCTCTCTAGCACTATATAAATGTGTGGAGAGTTTTACATCACACCAAGACAAACTCCTAGCACTCCCCTGACAGGAATGCTTTAGCAACGAGGATGCACATTTTTACGTTGCCAAAACTTTGCTTAACTTCTGACAAAAGTTTTTCATTGCTAAGACTACGCCTAAAATTATGCTATCATCCTTGTGCTGTTTTTAAAAATGACTAATTAAAAATAACATTTTGTTTACAAATTGGTGTATTTATATAATGTATATTATGACCTTGTTGGTACATTACTTAGGAAAGTGAACTGCGCTAAAAACATGACAGCGCTCTGTCTTGTGTCTTCTTTTTTGCAGCCCAGACTTGTTGCAGCCCAAGTAACAGTGAAGGTCAGCGTTATTTTCTTACCAGATTTGCTAGTGAGTGGTTCAGCCATGGCTGTGTATGGAAGAGAGCGGGCACTATTTTGCAAGTCGCCTATTACTTAATTGCAGGCATTATGGGCATGCTTCCCTGACACCTGCCTATTCTAAAGACTGCAAAGCAGCGAGCACAGCACATGCTATGACAGGGTAGGTGAATCTCAGCTAAGGCAACTGGCCACAGCTATCTGGTGTTGAGCGATCGAGCAGTGATGAGACAATCCCCCTATGTTCCAAAATTTTTCACTTCATTCTTGATGCCCTTAATGCGTGTCACCACCCTAGCCCTCTTACTGTATCATCCTCCCCACTTCCTGGAGCTCTCTGAAGCCCTTTTCAGCTAATCACTGTCCCACTTTTCAACATTCACGGGGTTGTTGAATGACACAGCATTCTATAACATTCCTATATTTATGTTTCTGTGTGGACATCGAAGCCATTCATCTAGCTCCCATAGTTTGTTGTGGCGGCTTCTTAGCTTCCCTGGTCCAGCACCCCGTCCTTGATATAGATTGCCGCGCACAAATCAGCATTCTGTAGGCCTTTCTTTCTTGTCCCGTTTTCTCTCCATTTTTTTATTCCTAGCAGTGTGTACAAACTAGCCTGAGAGCAAGCTCTTCTGAAGTTTATTAGCATAATGAAAGTTAGAGTCAATGGAAAGTAAAAGAAGAAAGAAGGTGGGGGGAGTGTTTTTTATGAGTTTTCTAAACAAGCAAGTTGATATAAGTAAGTTGTATAATAGCAAGCACCAAGTATGAAAGAATAAAAAACACATTTGCACTTCTCGTCTGACGAAATTTACTGTGCTTTTACAGAAATGAAAATCATTGAAAAGGAAGTAAGTGTTTACGTTGAGATACGAGCACGTAATCTGTAAGCCTCGTAAGCTTATGTCAAGTAAAACAACATGAAATCCTGAGAGATTGAGCTTCTTAAGTACACGTGTTATAATAGGAACACCAACCTTCTTCAGTATGATAAAAGCACTGTAGATCAAGGTTCTCCACGTAGTGGAAACATTGTTAAATCTGTTAAGATGTGAATGTGGGCAAGTTGGTAACAAAGTTCTAACTTGCTAAAGCACATTACTGTCCTCATCGAACTAATGACTATAGTTTCTTGTACATGTGTCTTGATCACATTCAGCACAACATTATGCATTTTTAGCTTTCTTTAATACATTCTGTAGCCCCTCAATGGATTCAAGATGCTAGAAACCTATGTTGAACTACAAAGTGCTTGCCATTAAAAAAGACAAGTCAGTTCCTGTGTTAGAAATATTTATTAGTTAGAGAAAGGCTAAAATTTAGTATGAACATTAGCCATGTCTTGAAGTTTTCATCCTACTCATTTTACAGTTGAAGCTAGCTTGCTTCTCAGGTTACTTGTGCTTAGAATTAAAGCACAACAAACAGATGAATGGCTTGCCGGGGCGTTATTCACAGAAAGTGGTCACTTTTCTCACTCTCACCATAGTGTTTGGGCTACTGCTGGTACTGTTGGCCGCATAGCAGCCAGTGCAGAGCCACTGAGTGTCGTGTGCCTATGTGCCAGTTTTTCTTAGCATGTGGACACTTCTCCCACGGGTTTCTTCGATGTTGTCTTGACGAGGGCCGAACAGTGAATGAGCCAGTTCATCTTGAAATTTTATAATTGGCATAGAGTTTCCTTCAAGCATGCCACGAATGTTCCATGCATTTATGATGACACATCCAACAAGCAACTCAACAGCTACCTTTCTGTACCACTTGAGTCCTTTTCTAAGGAAGTTGTGGTATAACGTCATTTGGTCACTATAGTCGACGCCCTTTTTTGCTGCATTGTAATCGAGACCGGCCTGATGTTTCATGATTGGTGCACCATCCCTTGTTTTCTTCCCACTGTCCACCAAAGTTGCTTCATATTTGGCGACAGATGTGAGTATCAGAACAGGCCTCTTGTCCATCCACTTCAGTGCCTTCACTCCATTTTTGGACTGAAGTTCGGTAACACTGCTATTTGCAACCTTTACTTCAGTGAGATCTTTTGGCAGCCCTTTCCTCACTGATCGAACTGTGCCACGAATGAAAGTGTCTTCCTTCAGAAGGCGAAAAGTGAGCGGCAAGCTGATGTAGAAGTTGTCTACGGACAGCGGGCACACAACTTCCTTGTAATTTTGCAGGAGTTTCAAGCATACATCTTTGGCATGTCCGATGCCAATTGTTCAGTCACACTTTCCGGCATATACATCAACCTTTAGCCTGTAACTGTCTTTGGTACATGCCTTGAACAGCCTGACTCTGTAAGAACGAAAGTCTGCCACGCCATGGCACTATTGGTTCATCTATCACAACCTCCTTTCCTGGCTCAAGCACAGTGGCAAAAATTTTGGTTCAATTTCTCTACCAGACGATGGATCTTAAAGACATGATCCTGCAACTCTGCAACCAGTTAATTGTCCGCAAAATGCCGGAACCTCAAAAGGAGGAAAAAGGCGGTCACGGCTCATATTTTGACGAATGAGTTCAGCACCATACAGGTTACTTTTTGCCCAGTAGTGACTCGGATAGGAAGATGGACGAGATTAATACAAATTGGTATTCCAACAAATGCTTTCGTTTGTTGGAGATTGGTTTCCATCCAATTTTTCAACTTTGATTTAGATTTGGGAGTAGGAGGACAGATCTAGAGGAGACCAATACAAATCGGTATTCGAATAAATGCTTTAATTTCTTTGGCATTGGTTTCCGTCCAATTTTTCAAGCGTGATTTAGATTTAGGAGTAGTTGACTTCAACACTTGTGTGAACCTGTTTGTTTCATTGACCATCATTTGCCAAAGGTCATCCGTAATAAACGGTGAACATAAAGATGGAGCATAACGGCTAGATGGCAACTGAATGATAGTGGGCGGCCTAGAGTGTGTGTGGTGTCACACTAGGCGAAGTGGTTGTTGCCGGTGTCCATTTCTCTAGAGATGGGCTGAGAGAAATGAGAGCATTGTATCCTGAATCATTCACCTCAGAATCATCAGTCAGGTCTGACTCTCCATTCGACATGCTGGCTGAGGTCTGTGATGGTTCGTAAACACTATGTTTGTCACTGATTTCACTGTCCAGTGCTGAACATCTGACACTGAAGCACTTGACTCATCCGCTGGCGATCGCGAAGTTGCTGGTGCATTCTTCTGGCCCAAAACTAAGTTTATTTGTTTCCTCTGCATTGTGCTTTTTTTTTTCATCCGTAAGGGGCATGAGGATCTATCTATTAGACATGCTGAAAAGTTTGGGAGTAGCAAGAAAAATGCAGGTACTTATTCCAATGGCACGTATTTCAAAGACTGCTGCGAAAGTTTGCAAGAAACCCAACTGAGAAATGCGCCTCCACTCCACTCTCCAAAACAAACACGCCACCCCATGTCCAATGCAATAAAAATATATATTAGTTGCAATTTCAAACCTCAGATGGCAACACAAGAGCAAGAATTCTTGCGTGTGGGTCACTGGTGAGTCACGCCACACACAGCATAAAAACGTTTTCGTTGAGTGCATCGTGGATTGCCAGTGGGTCATAGCATTTAACATCAGACAAGTAGTCTACTGGCTATCTATAACCTCACACAACAAAAATCGTACCTCTGAGTTCAAGTGTGATAATGTTATCGCAGCAGCAAGCAGATGAATGCCCGTAACTTTGCTGCTGCATAGGAGCACAGGCTGTGCTGTGATGGCACTCAGAGTGACACGTGACTTAGATTCAAGGCAGCATCAGTTATTTGTTGAATCTGTTGCTGCAGTGAACTAATTAAAGTTTAGAGAAATAATGAAAAATACAACCCGAATGTCTGGGTGCTTTTGTTTTACTTCGCACTGTAGCAAGAGAGATGAATTTCCGTTTCGTCTCCTTTTCCCGACGTTTGCACGCGCGCAGAGAACGAAACTATACGTCATTGTCTACATGTGTTCCAGCATTGCGATCATGAATGCTCTTTTATCCTCTCGCGTTTGCCTCAGTGCTGGGGCACTGACTTATACCGCTAATCACGTGTTCTCGTGTAGAGCGCGCACTATCGTCCGCTACAGGAAACGAGACAAGCGCAACAGCTCGCGCGACACCGTCACCGGAAGTGTGCCGGTGACGGTGAAAAAAAGAAGACGGCAGGGTATACCCGCCGCGACCCCTCGGCTCCGGTATGGGAGAACGCAGTGAAGGAAATTTGCTTACACAGGCGAAACGGGGAATGTCGAGAGAGTGTTTATATAGGCGGCGACGCTCGCCTCCTGAAATCATGCGTTCGCGGCACTTCAATCATTCTCTATCTGCTGGTAATGAACCAATTTGAAAAATGCTTGCGGTAGAACACTTCTTAGAGGGCACGTAACAACTTTCAGTGTATAACCAAAATTTGTTATGTAGCCTGTGAGGGGCCCTTTAAAAGAAACTCGGTAAAAATCGGGTGTACTGTGGGATGTTATAGCTGCGTCGAGCTTCACAGCCCTCTACACAAGCATTGCTGTGAAGCCCGTGGCAGAAATAGAGTTTTATTCAATCAAAGGACTGCATAGAGCGCGCTCTCGTGTTGTGCTGCGTGAATTAAATCATTCGTTTCCTGCCTGCACAAACGTTTGCATCTCGAGTGGATTTCAAGCACACCTTATAATAACGTGCAGTTCCGTCGTGCTTCGCAGCACTATACACAAGCACTGCCGTAAAGCTAGTGGCAAAAGTACGATGTCATGAAACCAGATCAATGCATATACCTCGCTATTTTGGTGCGCTGCGTGAATGGAAACATTCCTTGCCTGCCTGAACAAACGTTTGCATCTCGAGTTAATATCAAACAAATCATATAATATGTGCAGTTTCGTCGAGCGCTTCACCGCACTGCATGCAAGCATTGCCGTAAAGCCTGTAGTATAAATAGGGTTTCATGAAGTCAAATTAATGCGCAAACCTCGCACTTGTGGTGTGCAAGGTAAACAAAGAATTCGTTGCCATGTCTCCGCAGTAGTTTGTCACGTTGATTTGTGTGAGCATATTGGTTCATGTGCCCCATCTACCTCTGTGATGAGAAAATAAGCAAGAATATCAGCTGCTATGTGTCGATGCATATGCTTTTTATTACAAGGTGTAGGAGCAGTACATCTTACTGCATGAGTAAACCACTCATGGAAACAGTACGTTCCTTGAACATTGTAGCTATTTAATAGCCTAGGAAGCGCGCTATATTGGAAGTTGCAATTTTTTTTCTGTTCGCAAAATTCAATAACTCGATGCTTTTTCTAAAAGCAAAAAATTATAAATTTCGCAATGATACGTATGCTGCGTCAGTAAGTTAAGTAGGCAGCACATAATTAGGCTAAACCAGAGGAATATCCGCAGGTATTTATACAAATGTACAAAGTATTTAAAAAAAATATTTTCTCAAATGTTTTCATTGTGGAGTATGGAGTTGCATGTGCGTCCAGCGCTGATTTCCAGCGCTTAATTTTTGTTGAACCTTGATGTAACAAAGACGTAACACTCAGCACTCTATTTTGTTACATCAATTTTTTTTTTACAATAGAACACTGCATTCTACTATACGTGCCGCTCATGCGCCCCAAAATTTTGGCCCCTCTAAGGAAGTCACTGTTCTCTAAGTTTCGCCCGAAACTTAGATATCGCTACTTCCAATTGACACTCGTGAAACCAGCAGCCACGTCGGCTTGCCGCCTTTACACCGGCCGCAAATTACTTTTAAAAAATGTGGCACGCGCGGGCCGTAAAGCCATATGCACGGGCACGGCCAGGCAAGAGACGTCGCGCGCTCTCTGACCCTAGCGCGCACTTGATCACGGGACGTGGACAGCGCGCATAAAGCTGCCATCCTTCTCGGCTCACAATCGCACCCTTTCATTCGCAATTAACCCCAGCATGTGGGATGCAACGGAGCACTATAATTTTTGTCACACTTGGACTTTAAACCAAACATCAGGGTGATGGCGAAAATTCGCTTAGGGTGTCCAAAAATTGCTATCGCAATAATACACTATGGAGAAAGGTATTATGTAAATTATCTGTGGATGGGTCGAAACCCCCTAATTTCCCAAACACGCACCCATCCACTGGCACGCTGCACACATGGATCCCGCGCGGCACGCTGCATCAATAAGGCGTATCGTTCTTCGCTAGCTCTATGATCATTTATGCAGTAGTCACTTGGCGAGAAGCTTAATTTCCAACCTATGCGCAAGTGTCGTAGCTGAATTTCGAAAGTACACGGACCATATATATGTTGGCAAAATAATCGGAACTCACTATTTAGACTCGCCAAAATTAGCTGCTCACTTGAACTCATAAGAATATACTACTCAGCCGAGCTCACTCGGGCTCAAACTCGCCAAAATACTGCTCAGCTGGGCTCACTCAGACTCATGGGATGATCTCAGGGAGTTGACTCATCAGTGAGTTTGCCAGCGTATGATGTGTGCTGAACCACAAACCTGGCTTTCTTGAATAAGAACAGTTGGTCGCTGCAGCATATGGATGCACATAAGTGTAATTCAGAGAGCGCGGCATTGTACATGTAAAGGCTGCCACAGTTACCATGCCATGCTGCAGCTCATTTCAATCATGTCAAATGCAATACCCCTGCCAGCTTTTAGTCAGTCGATCAAATGTGATTGCTATTTATCTCATCACAACACCTCATTTTCCTGCCTAAGGCTTTGGGTGAATTTTCCTTGGCATCCATTTTGTTACTCTAACAGGTTACCAGTTATCTGTTGCCTATACGAAATTTAAAGTTGTGCACATGTCATGTGGACTCCATGCCAAACTCGTAGTACTGCATGCGTTTTTGCAGTTAGGTCTAGAGTTACAGAATCGCATGTGGGAGTTACTTTAGTTAGCAGCTGTAGCTTTGGAACAAACACGTGCATGAGAGTGTGCTTAAGTGTTACGTGTCAAGACTGGGAGCACCAAGGCAACTTGTGCAGTAAAGGCATGGGCAGTACGAGCCCACAGATTTTACTAAGTGTGGCTGAGGTGATGCGTCTAGATTTCGCTATGAAGAGAGCCAAATAAAAGGTTGCCTATCCATCATACCTATTCTGGAGCCTTTTCTTGAGCTTTTCTAAAACATTAAGCTCAGCGTGTACACTTTATCACAGCATAATTATTACATGTGATATAAAACATTGTATTGTGCAGTTTCTCCAACTCTTCGTGAAGGCATCTATCCATACATTAAACAGGAATAGGCTCAATGTTGACATATCTCCACAGTAGGATCTCCAGGACCTCGTACTGTCACAATGCATCACAGACATTATTTAAGTGAACTCCAGAAGTGAAGCTCTTCGTTAACATTGGCTAAAATTGTATTTTTATATAGCAAAGTGATCATGCATAAATCTGTATGTCATGACAGAACACTTTGTTTCTCACGGACTTTAGATTACAATTGTTTTCAAGATCAGGAAAATTGTGCAGTGTGCTAGTTGGTTCAACATACTTAACACTGTTGTGCGGAGTGACGAAGGGACAGGACTTGAGCAAGAAAACAATAGACACCTGAGCACAAACTATCAACTGGTGATTATCACAAGGCAATGATTCTGCTGAAAAGTAGGAACCAAAGGAAAAGACAAGTCGTGGAAGCATAAAACCTCAAAGTGGACCCACAGGGCTCATGTGTCAGCCCGCCGTCTATTTCACTCAGCAATAAAGAGATTACCATAATCACTGACAATAGAGGGTGTAGGGAGACCGGGAAGAGGACTCCTGTGCATGCGTGTAGGCTTTATGTACGCTTCACTTGCAGAAAAATAAACCAGTTCATAGTTTGCGCTCAGGTGTCATGTGTTGTTTTCTCGCTCAAATCCTGACCCTTCATCGCTCTGCGCAACAGTGTTAAGTTTTCAGGTTGTTCACTATGTGATGTAGGAAGGGTAAAATTGATGGGAAATCCCAATATTCTCGGGCATATCGCGAAAAATATGGCCCAAGTCAAGTGTCATTTTAGGCTTCACTGTCCCCTTATATAGGGCAAATAGTAATAGTTTGAATTCTACGGACGCTGGTTGCTTTTTCTGACTTAACCTAGGCAGTGCTCAGCTCTCAGTTGAAAGGAACAGGTAAACAGGAGGACTTGCCACATAAGCAGAAGGTAGCACTCCAGACTTAAGCTTAATATACTGCGTGCTTCCACAGCCCTAGGGGGCTAGTCTGCAAGTGTTGACTAAGTGGACTGTCCATTCCAGTACACGCTGAATGAACAGAGCACGAGAGCCCATGGTGATGATTGCCACTTGCTCTACCAGCTTATAGCTCTACCTAATCAGTGTGTGCTGAAACAGTCCACTTAGTGGATCCTTACAGAATCCTTCCCTAGACTGATGTTTATGTTGGTAGGTTGCAAGTATTGCACTTTCTTTCCTTTGATGTGGGCAGTTCCCACATATGGATGCAATTTAACATATTGTATTCATATTGCCTTTGGTCTATACGTATCTAATTCATGCTTATAACCAGGCCTACAAGCTCTTGTCCTACATATTTATATAGCCTTCTCATTGGAGAATGGAGTCATTTTCCATTATACCCTCAAGCACTTGAAGTAGACACTGCAATAACCCCAAGGGAGGAGGGACAGTAACGCAAAAACCTTACTGGGCTTGTGGTGCTGCTGAAGAATGCACACATACCATTTATGCTAAAATTCCCAGCAGACATTCCAAAGTTTGTACGAGTTCGACTTTAGCTGGCTAAACTGAATGATTCATATTGAAGGCAATTCTTGCAACACTTGGTCAAACTGAATGAAACTGGACAGCACAATTAGCTGTGTTCATCTACCATTTATACGACTGCTGCCCCGAGCATTTTGCCTGTTACTGTGCCTTTCGTTTCTGTACTGTAAAGTTCAAGTACACATGTACTTTATCAATGTACAAGTAGAATGGCTTCAAGGCTTTTCCTGGGCATTCAACAGTCACTATTTATTCCTATAAACCTTCCTGCATGTGAAGGCAAAAGAAACTTATTAATTCATGCTGGAAGTATAAAAAGACAGATATTTGCACAGAAATTGTTTATTTTGAGCTCCGAGGTTCTTGCTGATGTAGATATGGTGCTGGCTCCCTCCTTGCCCGAAGCATGTGCTTGCTGTACACAGCACCAGATGATGGCTTCCTAGGTCAAAAGATCAAAGTGAAATAAGAGGCATTTTGTTTTAGCCCCGGAAAGAAAAAGCAGGATTGAGACATTAACATGTATAAAAAATACTTGGCTAAAGAAAAATTAATACACAAGCAAATTCACTAAAGAGGTTCACTTTCAAGAGCGAAAGTATGGTTACGATGAAAATTACAAGGAAGCTTCACTGCTCATTGAGGTTTCGGTTCAGTAGTTGTTGAGCCACGAGGGTTAGCATGCTACATCTTGCATATTATGTTTTGTAGAACAATATTGCACTTTGAACAATGTAGTGCCTATTTAAATGAACTGACAAGGAACGCTGAAACTCCAGGCTAGTTTGGTCTGCACAAGATATGATACAGACACTGTACTGCATTCATTTAGTGTTTTTGTCACTGATCTCGTGCACAAAGGTCATTCACACCTATCCTACATGAAATGCAGTTACTTCTTTGAAGCTTCATCTAGTCCTTGAATTTGCTGCATGCTTATGTCTAAGGGAGTTCGTTTGGTTCCTGTTAATGTAGTACATCTAAGCAACTGTTATCAAATGCCCATAGTGTTCCCTTGCATGTACAAAACATTTTTGGCCCTTTCAATGCACAATACTCATTACATTTGACACTTGGGACTCGTGCAAGGCGCCATTTAGTATTATATGCTTGTCCACATCTGATAATACTTTCATAGCTGGGTCATTCCCATGCCAAATGCCTTGGTTATTACTGTGACCATCTCACACTTTTCCTTTAGAATCTTCTTGTCCACTTTTAAGGAAGCACCCCACGACACAATGTCTCCATCCTAGTGGTGCTATGGAGTTAACTTATGTGCTAGTTGTAGCAGATGACGTCAACTGAAGGCCACTGAAGATAAAACTCTCTGCGACAATTCCTTTTACACAAAAAATGCAAACAATACAGAATAGTCAAAATGTAGTTATCTGGCAAGACTGGCTGCATCCATCATCTTTGCTTGGCGCAATTCTGAGGAGGCTCCATGTTACAAGACGCTTGGCGATTATTGCCATGTGACTGTTTGGGACTCTATAAAACACAAGAATTGCCTTACTCCGGCCTTTCTCTTTGTGCAGCGGCCAAGGTTATTATTCGTCCAATCGCACCGTGTCCTGTTCGTGTGTCCATAGACTAAATTCTTCACCACATTGTTTTTGCGGTATTTCGTGAGTGACCCATGAACTCATCTTGGGGTGGGACTTCTTATCTTTGGCGTTTGCTTCTATCTCTTGTCGTCAGCGCCTCACACAACTGGATGATGCCACTGGCAATTCTCTTCCTAACCATGAAGAATGCATTCATCTCGTCACCTCTTCCGATTACATTCTTTGGCCACCTAGAGAAAAGATTATAGGTGTCAACTCCTGTAACATTGTGGATGGCGGCGTATTCATTCTACCCTATGACCATACCCTATCTCGAGCAATTCTGATTACCCCTGGCCTTATTCGCTTCTCTGAGGGTTCTGCATTGCTTACTGCAATAAACCAAATCGAACCCCAACTGTTGCCTCGTGGATCAACTGCCACTTGAGCTGTTGACACTCATGTCGTTGCAATTGTCACGAAGACAGCTCAGTGTGTTCTTGCGTCTGTTACCGTGCGCTGAACAAAATCGTGCGCAAAGATGTTCACCCCGTGTCACGGATGGATGATGCACTAGATTCACTCCATGGTGCTGAGTATTTTTCTAGCCTTGACTTTAGACCAGGCTACTGGCAAATACCGATGTCCAAATCCGACAAAGCAAAAACGACATTTGCTACCCCTGATGGGCTCTACGAGTTCAGTGCGATGCCTTTTGGACTCTGCAATGTGCCTGCCACATTCGAACGCATGATCGATAAGTCTTGTGTGGCTTGAAATGGAAAACCTGTCTGTGCTATCTCGACGACATTGTGTTTTCAACCATGTTCTCACAACATTTGCAACATCTTGATGAAGTCCTTGCCTGTCTTGCAAATGCTGGTTTGCAGCTCAACACACGCACACGCGCGTGTGTGTGTGCGCGCGCACACACACACACACACACACACACACAAATGCAGTTTGGCCAGCAAGGCCATCAAAGTTCTGGGGCACATAGTCTGCAAAGAAGGTATTTGTCCGGACCCCGAGAAGCTTACTGCCATCCTCGAATTTTGTGTCCACTGCGTCAAAAAGACATGCACAGTTTTCTTGGACTTGCTTCTTCCGGCACTTCATATGCAACTTCGCTACACTTACGTCCCTGCTCCATCAACTCCTCCCCAGTAATGCACCCTTTGTTTCGTCCGACGAATGTGAACATGCTTTCCTGCTTTTGCAACATGCCCTGACGTCAGACCCAGTACTGCGCCACTTTGATTCAACCGCGCCCACCATCTTTCACACCGACGCTAGCAGTCAGTCTCGGTGCCATTCTACTACAATGCGACAACACATTCCGCGAACGAGTACCGTATTTACTCGCATAATGATCGCACTCGCGTAATGATCGCACCCCTAAATTTTGTCGTCAAAATTTGATTTTTTTTATTTCCCGCGTAATGATCGCACCCCGAACTTGTCGCAGCGATATGTCGTGTGCTAAGTCTAGCGAATAATGATCGCGCTTACCACCTGTCGAATGCTACGCGAACGACTCTTTAAGACAAGCCAAGCGGCCTGCACGCACTAAACATTCTTAAGTAGATGCCTCATTTCATTACTTTCATCACTTTCCGCACTTCTATGACAAAATGAGGTACAACCAAACTTGCCTTTATTATGGATTGGCTTTATAATGGCTGATGTCAACAAAAACAATAAAGGCGCATTTCGATTCTTTTCATCTGCTTTTGCACTCGTGAGCACGCAACAAATCGCGCGCGGCAATGATATTAGCCACGTTTACTCTGATACGTTAAAAGTGTACCCTATTCATACGCCGACGCTTGTAACACAGCTAAGATATTCGCCCACCCTTAGCGGAAACGTGCCGTATTAGAATAGTAGTGAAGACAGATGCCGCAGTTTCCGCAGCATGCCCGTCATGTGTTTATATGTCACTGGCTGCTAAGCGCGCCCACTTGTTTCTGTCCCCTCAAAGTGGACATGGCTACGTTATTGCCGCAAACTTGCCGATATTAACGATATTATTCATCACTGATACGGAAGAAACTGTTTCAATGCTCGTAATGTACTCACGAGAAGAAAAAAACATCGCGTTCGGCGCGTTCGGCTTGCTCCGCCAGCCGCCATTTTTGTTTTGGTGTCCCGCACCCGCAATCTCACATCTCGCAGCAAACGCGGAACGAAAAAAAAAAATTTTTTTTTCGCGGTAAATTTAACCCGCGTAATGATCGCACCCCTGAATTTGCGTCAATTTTTCTGACAAAAAAGTGCGATCATTATGCAAGTAAATACGGTAATTGCTTAGGCTAGTCGTGCACTAACCAGTGCAGAAAATTACTACACCATAACCAAGCAGGAGTGCTTTGCTGTTGGGCCGTGCAAAAATTTCACCCATGTCTTCATGGCCGCCATTTCACAGTTGTTACCGACCATAACACACTGTGCTGGCTTTCATCGCTAAAGAATTTATCAGGTCACCTGGGTTGCTGTGTGCTTCACCTACAGGAGTACGATTTCAATGTCACCTACAGGGCTGCAAAGAAGCATCAAGACACCAATGCTCTCTCTTGCTACCCTCTGTCGAATCATGACGATTCACCATAACCTCTCCGCGATTGTGTACGTCCTGAGTCCTCTTCATCGGCTTTACCCATTGTAGCCCTCGAATGGCTAAGACACAACAGCCCATCTGTCCTTGTGTCCCACTAACGCATCGACCCATACTGCTGAACTATTCTCCAACGCATGGAAGATTCTTCATCACCTCCAAACGCCTGACTTCGTCGACAACTTAATCAATTCAAGCTGCACAATAGGGTTTTACATCGCAACATTTATCACATCGATGGCAACAAATGGGTCCCGGTCATACCATGTTCTCTGCAATGTGAGGTGCTTGAAGCCTTTCACGATCATGCGACGACTGGTCCTCTAGGCTACCACAAGACTTACAACAGAATATGAAGTTGCTGCTCCTGGCCTGGCCCATCTTCAGCCGTTGCAAAGTATGTTGCACCCTGCGTTCATTGTCAAAGCAAACGCAACAGCTCCTTCTGGCTCTTTACAACCTCTGCCTTGTCCCGCTTCGCCTTTTGAAGTAGTTGGAATAGACTTGTACGGTCCTCTTGCCATGACCTCACATGGAAATCGAAAACATGGATTGCAACGTCCATAGACCATCCAACACACTATGCGGAGACAGCATCTCTACCATCCTGGACTGCTGCTGAAGTCGCCGATTTCTTTCTACACAACATTATCTTACAACGCAGCGCTCCGCGCGTTCTCCTCAGTGACCGCAGCAGTCTTCCTCTCTTCTATCCTTACCGAAGTTCTGTGCGCCTCTAACACAATTCGCAAGACGACTTCCAGTTACCATCCGCAGACCAACAGCTTGATGATTGCGATGTACAGTCACGTGCAATATGAATTGCAACACCGGTGCCCGTGGTTGAAGGGGTTCCAAGGCTGTACGGCTGTGCAGACACATGGTAAGTTCCAGACCGAAACACAGCTTCAATTAGTGGTGTCTATTAAACTGCTATTTCGAATGTCAGAGCTGCTGCGCAGCCGTGGAGCCCCTTCAACAACGAACAAGAGTGTTGCAAGTCATATTGCATGCGACTGTACATCTACCCTGGCCACACGAACGGGGATGCAATCCTGTCGTTCATGACATTCGCCTATAACATGGCTACGCAACGTACCACTGGATTTTAACATTTTTTCTTCATCTATGGCTGTTCACCAAGTTTCATTCTTGATGTATCATTCCTTTCGACTCCTGTACCCCCATCAGTTCCTTTCTTGGAACAGTTTGTGTCTCGCCTCGCAGAGTGCAGACGCCTCGCCCCGCTTAACACCGACGTCTCCCAGGACGCTCGCAAGTTTCGTTACGACTCGACCCACTGTGCTGTAACTTTTTCTCCTGGTGACAAAGTTCTTTGGACTCCTGTGTGCGTTCCTGGCTTATGCAAAAAATTTTGCAACACTTCTTGCTTATGCAACACTTCTTGAATGCCCACACCACCGTATCGTCGGGCAGCGAGCACAACCTGCGACACCCATGTGGCCACAGTGCCGAGAGGCGGCCTGCGCAGCTGGCCGGTTGGGGTCATCAGGTTGTCGCCGGCCATCCACTGATTATATTGTTCACGGACACGGTCTTTAACAGGCTTGTTGAGCACGACGTCCAGTGGCTGAAGTGTTGACGTCATGACTCCCGGAATGACGGCGAGTTCCGTCCTCCCGTCGCGGAGTGCCAGCTTCAATCCTGCAGTCAAGTGCCCGCGAAAGGCATCCAAGACGAGCATGCTCGGACACCGCAAGAGTGCCCCTGGTTGCCGATTCCAGACGGTCTTAATCCAATTGAGCATGAGGGCCTCGTCCATATAGCCCTTTTCATTCACGCGAACGACATCCGGTGGGAAAGCCTCTTTCGGCAGCGTCTTCCTCTTGAATATTATGTATGGGGGCAGCTTTCTGCCATCTGCAGTACACGCGAGCATCACCGTGAATGCTCGTTCCCCGTAGAAAGAAGCTCGACTTCTTTTGTGCCGCGTTCGCACACTGGTGAGCGACGGCATGTCGAACCACACCGGCATTTCATCAGCGTTGCCGATCTGTACCAACATGTAGCCATGCTGCTGCCGGAGACGGATAACATAGCGCTGGAATTCGACCAACTTGTCCTCGTATGCCTCTGGCTGCTTCTGCCAGATTGATTTGCGCTGTCGAAGTGCGAATCCCTTGCGTTGCATGAAGCGACGAACCCAATAAATGGAGCCCTTGAATTGTTCCTTGGGCAGTCCGGATTCTCGGGCGATCTCAATAGCTTTGATGCAGATGAGTTCTGCTGTGACTGGCAAAGATCTGGCACGATGCTCGCGGACAAAATCCGCCACCCTGTCTTTGAGCTCCGGGTGCACTGCGCCATAGAATAAAGAACTTCGTCAGAATAAAGAACCGCGCAGCGCCCACGAGTTGGGCCGCGTCGGTCACCAAGGGGGTGATAACAATGTGGATGCCGAAAGGTCTGCGCTCCTACATGCTGCCAGACGACTATTCATGCTGTGCCAAGGGCCGGTATGTAAGTCAAGGGGTGAACTTTTAGTAATATTTTTGGGAAAAAACCTCAACCTATATTCCGCACTATACGGTACTCGCACTGCTGGAGACATATGCCGTGGCCGAGAACCTACGGCTTCCCGACTACTCGGGTGCCACCACCTGTGCCACACGCAGTTGCACTGCGGCACCCTGCCTAGATGGAGTCCATAAGCCAGGAAAGCCATGCACGGCAATCTATGTCCGCAGCACCCTGGCGCGTGCTGTTCTACCTGTTGCTGACATTGCCGGTGGCCCCTTGGAGTCATGCGCCGTTGTGGTACGCCTTGGCAGCCAGGACACGGCTGTGGCGAGCATCTGCATCCGTCCAGGAAAGCCGTGGGATCCCTCCAGCCTCATCCAGCTGGCTGTTCGCCTTGGTGGGCATACAGTTATGTGCAGTGACTTCAACGCACACCACACGGATTGGGGAAGCCGCAGCTGCACCCGCTGAGGCAAAGGCCTCACAGATGCCATCAGCTGAGCTGGCCTGCTGACCTTGGAACACCAGGGAGCCCACCTACGTCTACCGCAGAGCTCGCACGGCCATTGACCTCTCCCTCAACACTGAGCAGTGCTCCTACTCCTGGGCCACAACTTCGGACAAATGGGGATCTGACCACTTCCCTATTGCGATCAGCCCCAGGTCTGGGAGAAGGCCTAGGTCAAGAACTTACGTCACAGACTGGTCCCTGTTCCGGAAGCACTGCAGCAAGTTGGACGATGGCCGTGACTTCCTGAGCGCCATCGTGGATTGTGCTCAGGCTGCCACCATTCAGTGCTCTACCCAACCAGATACCCCCGCTCCAGACCTCCACCTGCTCAACATTCGTGCCTCCAGGCGCCGTATGGAGCGTGGAGCAATCCGGACGGGCAAGGCAGAGCATTGGACCGAGTACAGACGTGCAGCTGCCCGCTGCAGACGCCAAGCCCGGCGCAGGAGGAGCCTCTGCTCTGCCATCGAGGGCAGGTCCAGGGGACCCCTGGCTTGGAGACTGCTCAAATCCCTCACCAGCAGGAGAGGAAGCCTACAACCTGTCCTCGCCGTGGCCATCACGCTGAGCATCAGCGAAGAGGCCCTTGCGGAGCTCCTCGCCAACCAGTTTGTGCTGGCTGTACCACGCACTGCAGCCATCCTGAAGGTAGGGCAGCCTTCCGTCAGCCTGCCTAGCTGCCTGCACAACCACCACAGAGGGTCTTCGCTTCTGTAAATGGCCTGTCATCCAGTCTTGGGAGCCTGGCCTCACAGTTCATTGGCCCAGAAAGCAGTCCGAGCACTTTTTCGCTGCCTGAGGGCAACAGACTTGAGTGCCCGACTATAGACATCCTACACTTAAGTTCTCTCTCTTCCTCTTTCACTCCCCATTCCCCTCCCCACGTGTAGGGTAGCAAACTGGACTCAGCCTGGTTAACCTCCCTGCCTTTCCATCTTCCCTTCTCTCTCACCACCCAGGGTGGCCATCGAGCCAGGTTATGGCTATCTACCAGGACCCGCTGACACTGCACGAGCTCCAAGCATCGCAGTGCACCAGGAGCCCAGTGCACCAGGAACCCAAATGCTTCGCAACCTGGCCGCCAGCGAGCAGCTGCACCTGCTTGACTGCTTAAACATCTGGCAGTCAGGGCAGGTGCCGGAGTCATGGCGCACAGCCTACGTGGCCCCCATCCTGAAGGCCGGCTGAAAAACGTGAGCTCCTATCGGCCAGTCTCACTCACCTCTGCTGCTTGCAAGCTGATGGAGGCCATTGCTTTCTGGCCGATGAGCAGATAGGCTTCCGGCGGAGCTGATGCAGTGCGGACTCCATCGTGGACGTGGTCTCCACGCTGGAAGAGGCCAAGGCCTGCGGTGACGCCGTGCTCCTGGTGCTTATCGGCATGAAGGGGGCCTTTGACGGCCTGCCCTATCCAGTCGTTCAGCAGGCCCTGGACCTATTTGGTAGAGGGCGTCCCACAAGGATCAGTGGTGAGCCCTTTCATGTTCAACCTGGCCCGACTGCCTGCTGTCCTGCAGACTGACCCCCACAACCACGTGAATACCTCCATCAACGCGGACCACATCGCCCTATGTGTGCGAAATCCACCACACAGCCACAGCAGTGCGCGCTCGGCTCTGCAAAGAGCCCTCGACACCGCCGCTGCTTACCTGAGCTGCATTGGCCTTGCCATCTCGGCAAGGAAGACGGAGGCCATGCTGCTCCACCCAAGAGCAACCGCCCGCTGCACAGCTGCAACTGGAAGGCAACCTTGAAGCCCGGCAGTGACGTACCCGGGGCTACACGTTGATCACCGGCTGACCTGGCTGCCTGCTGTCAAGACCCTGCATGTCCAGGTCCTCCGGGTCCACAAGGCAGTCTCCCAGCTTGTTGCCCGAGGACAGAGCTGCACCACTAGGTGGGCTCTGCGGCTGTACCATGCAGTAGCCACCTCACGCCTGCGGTACGTCCTCCCACTCGTGGCACTACCACGTGCCCGTCTCAAGAAGCTGGAGCTGCAGCATAGGGCCAAGATTAGGTTCTGCCTGGGCGCTCCCTGCAGCTCTGAAATCGCTGCAACCTTGGCCGAGGCAGGAGCATGGTCCCCATCACTCCTGTCACAGCCCACATTCTACAATCAGCCACAGGTGTGCACATCGCTGAATGACACTGCGTTCAGGAATATCGGTCACATACCGACCGCACACACAACCCCCATCACATCTGCACTGAGCATTACGCTGCGGAGAAAGCTTATCAGTGAATGGCTACTGACAGCGCAGCGAAATTTTGGTTCTAAAGCAATTTTTCCCGACCGTGCAATGAGGCCGCAATGCGAGACCGCAACGAGGCCGCAATTTGGTGACTTTATTCACTACCGCCCTTAACCGGCAGATCTGAACCATGCATCAGGAATGTGCATTTCCATTGGGGAACAATAGAAACTCTTATTTAGGCTAAACAAGCGCGCGTACGTACGTACTTACATGCCGCACTCGGGACATCTGCCATTCAAATATTCTGCCATGTAGCAGCACCGTAACCAAGTAATGTTACTGTTACGTGCTTCTGACAAAGACTCTAAATAACTCTGAAGGAGCGCAGTTCCGTGTAATATACGTTCTCTGCATTAGGACACTGTAGCACTGGCTGGCCGGTGTGGCGGTCCCTGCAATGCATCACAAAAGCTCGTGAGGAACCTGGCTATAAAGTATCATCACAGAACACCTATATATGGCATCATGCAGTCGAAAGATTAGCTACGCGTAGTAGATGCACATCAAACGCAAAGACGAAGTATACTTACGAGAAGCAAAAGCCCGAAAAATAAGCGATCCACCGCTTCGTGCACTCCGAGCCTGCCATATGCCATATTATGCCGCCAAAAAGGCCGAATGTGACATCACAAACGTCAAAAAACAAAGACCGGATGTGGCGTCCCGGACGTGACGTTTGGGTGAACCTAACGCTTGCGCTGCGTTCACCGGGTGAACGCAGACACTTTCCGCTGTAAACCTAGTAGTTTGCACCTTCACATCTAACTGTGAAAACATAATAAATTCTAAAACTATTAAAAAATATTATATATTATGTGAGTAAAATCAAATTGTATTATTTTTTAAAGAATTATGTTTTTTAAAGTCAGCACACAACGACAGCACTGACTAGCTGCTTCAAGGTAAGCGCGCATGGATGGTATCTATTGGTATCCACTTCTTAGTGTATGCACATTCCTCTATGGGTTTGTTTCTCACTGTGCTTTTCGGCAAGCAGGCAAAGCAGTCTGCTGCGTTTGTTGCACTGCGAAGTCCTGTAGAAGTGTAGTGAAACTGCGCGTGTCGTGTGGGCTTCTCTGCGTCGTCGTCAACCCCCAATCGTACCAACATGATGCAAATGGAGCGGGCCTCGGAGATTATTCTCCTCGCCGGCAATTCGCACGTGGATTTGGCGCAGAAGATCGCGGAGTAAGTTCATCCCGGCCAGCAACTTCCCTCGCCTGAGGAGTGTTGTTTCGCACTCCGCTTGCTTGCAAACAACGCACAGCGCTTGACCGTTCCGCATTCCACTCTGTTCAAGCTTAGTGTTAATGCATTTCAACTGCACTGTGTATGTGTCTATGAGAGTCCAGACTAGTCCGGACGTCGTCTTTCAGCTGCTCGGAAGGTCAAGCCGTACGTTGCGATAAAGGGGCGCATGTCGCTCCGGAGTCTGAGAAGACGACGCGGTCTGATAAGGCGCCTATCGACTTGCCTTGCGGCGCCCCTTGTTTATCGCGTGGTAGACATGCGGCATTTTTGCCTTCTGTGCCTTAATTACCTGCAAAGTAACCACTACTGTTAGACACGCTTTTGATAACTCGTCTACGAGCCGCCTTTTCTCGCGATATCTGGTCTCGCAGACGGTGCTGCCTAATAATCGCGAACCGTGGACCTTCTGACAGCCCATAGATTAGAAATAAGGCTGTTTTTTAGTGGTTACTTTAATGTACTTTACCATGTCTTGATTTCTGCTTCTCGACGGGTTACCGTCATGACTTCGGTAGCTGTGTAGCTTTCCTTGGCGTTGTACACGCATGTCCACCTTTATAATATTCGAGTTTGTAACGCTGAACAGGTGTAAACCGAAGAAATAGGCAGACGCATTAGCTCTATCAGAGTTAAAAGTAATTGTTTGAAACCTTCTTCACTGACTTGTAGCGCAGGACGAATGTTAACGAAAACGAGCAGACACTAGGCCGCATTCTGCCCTTGATGTGCATGCATTTATTCATGGCACTACGGCATGCACTGCCCTAGTGCCTCCTGGCCAGTGCTGGTTCCCAATTACACTAACAAGGGGTTGCCAATGAGAGGAAAATTAAAGCGGCAGAGGATTAGAGGGCATGATGAGACTGCTAAGAGAGTTTCGGGTATAGAATGCGACTTGGCAGACGCAGTGATAATTGGCGATTTAGGTGAGAGGGCTTTCTTAAAATCCAAACCGTTTTGGTAATAGATCCTTCGCAGTATTGGAAGGCATTTGCTTCGAAGAAGTTTCAGTGTGCCTATATGTCAGGAGTACTATTACACACGTGTGCTTGTTTATCTGTCTCCGGTGACCGCCTTCACTGGCTAACAAATAAACGTTATCGCTCAGCGCAAGACGGGCCTGCATGATTTGTAACTTATGCGAATGTTATCGTTCATTCTATCTGTTGTGTATGTTCTTGACCAACCTTGGATTATCATACTGCATGCACTACACGAATTGTGTAGCGGTTTCTGGAAACCGCACGGGCACCAGCGATTACACTAAAACTTTTGTCAAGCTGGTCAGATTTCAATGATTGCTGACTCTGTTCAGTGCTTTTGTCATGGTTTGATAGTTGCTTACTTTTGTGAGCACAAGTTTGTCCAATAAAATTTAGTTTTGTCATTCACAGTTTTGCTACTGTGAATTCTTAATGGTCGCTACAACGTGACATTATGAGCAGAGAATTTATATAGGAACGTATAATGAACACCAGAAACACTTGTTAACTGCCAAAGATAACCCTGTGGCTATCGTCATTGCAGTGCTGAGCTCAAGATAGCTGGTTTGATCCCAGCTGCGGTGGCCACATTTCAGTGAGGGGTAAATGTGAAGAACACTAGTGTATTTAAATTTTGGATCATGTCCGAGATTTCCAGGCAGTCAAAATTAATCCAGAGTCCCCCAACTAAGGAATGTCTTACAAGGTCTGTTTGATTTGCATGCACCACTGTGAACCAATTCATGGCAGATGTTAGGGACTGTGCCAACTACGGACAACTAGCGCCACTTAGCGTCAAGAAAATACTGGTTTGTGCAAGGTCCCAGGAAGGGGTGAGGGGGAGGTCATAGCACTGCGAAAGTTCATTTTCTATGATAAATACTCTTTTTGTTCCAACTAAAAGCATGTCATTGTCGTCACTTACGGCTGACATGGCGACGAGGACTCCATAAACAAACCTGAGCTGGATGAAAAACTGAAGGCTCTCCCCACCGACGCAAGCCGCAGCGAGTGCAGCCAGCAACTACGACTAGCATGGAAAGTAATCACACCGGAGGGAAAAACTATGCTGGTCACAGATAAAGTAGGCTCTGGCACCAACGATCGGCAGCTTTCGAAGCCACAAGGTAACTTCGAAGACAGTCTCTCTACAACTGACTTTGCGACTGAATTCGACAAGCCGCTACTATGTTGTCAATGGGTTGCCTTCGTTGATGCAAGAGTGCAGCGAGAAAATGAAAGTATGACCAACTACATGTATGCACGCCTCCAGCGCATCAGACATGGTTCATACAATCTGTCCAATGACAACGTGGTCAACTGGCTCATACAGGGAGTGCATGCAGCAAGTGCAAAGACAACATTGACAGCCTTTCACGATCTTCGGCATGGAACCATCAGCGAGCTCTTGCATTGCATGCAACAGCTAGACCACCGAGATGTTGGACTGAACAATGACAGAAAACCTCCAACACTCAGCAAAACTCCGAAGCCTACCAAAAGAAATACAACCGACTCTGCGAACACTACGGTGCCGAAACACACACGTCTATTGGCCGACACATGTGCCCATTGCAACAAGAAAGAACACAGAGCGATAGACTGCCCAAATCCAGACGCATGCACAGAAGGGAAAAAGCAACGGCTGTGCAATGATGTCAGGTGAATAGCTCACCATAAAGCATCAACAGTGTCGCTATCCCAGACACAGGTGAACGCAGAATCGTACTACTACGAGCCGTGTCGCCATCCCAGACACAGGTGAACGCAGAATCATACTACTACGAGCCAATGTAGATGGCATCGTGTCGCATGCATTCTGAGATACAGGTTCTGCAGTGAAGTTAATTGACCGACTGTTTGCGCAGAGCCACAACTTTGAGGTTGCTACGGGCATGGACTGTGTACTGGGCAGTCCATTTGGCAACTCGGGCAAGCCTACTGGTGTGACTCAAGCAAAGATTGCTATCGACGGTGCATGCGCAACAGTGGAAGCAGAAGTAATCAAGAACCTTCCCTATGAAGTCATGGTAGGCCTCAACTGGCAACAAGTCATTCTATTTGGCTACATTGAACGCTTTGACAATGGCATCCACACTATCAAAAATATTCCTAAGTGGAAAGGATGCATACAAACTGACAAAGAATGCCCTGGAACCACAGCCCTCGATGTCAAACTTTGTAACAGAACTTCAAAACCCAGACAACCTCACAAACCATTAAGCATTGAGATCTCAAAACAAATTTGCAGTCGGGCAGAATTTCCCTCAACAGACCCCATTAAAGTGCGTTGAAATATTGATGCAAAGACAACGTTCACATGGGAAGCACCCACACTAACTTTAGCAGAAAAAATCGCCCAATTGATTCAACGTAAACCTGTTCCTGCTGACTTCATGGAGTGTCAAACAGAAATGTTGAAGGCTTCTCTTAACAACATTGATGTCTTCACCCACCCTAACGACATAGGTCTGTGCACACAGGTTGAACACACAATTGAGCTCACCAATCGGAAACCAGTTGGGATGCAGCCCTACACCACAAGTTACCCGAACCTGAGGTTCATCCAGGAAGAGACACAAGAATGAATTAGAAAAAGGTATAATTCATCCATCAAAGTCTGCCTATGACTCCCCAGTAATTGTTGTTGACCAACTGCACCATGAAAGTACATCAAAACGATTGTGTGTAGACAACCGATTTGTAAATGCAAAACCAGTCAAGCGAGCCTACCCCATGCCAGAAGGCAACACACACATTCAAAAAGTTGCAGGATCACGGTGTCTGTCAAAGCTTGATGTTAAGAAAGCCTTCTTGAACATACCACTGCGTGAAGGAGATATTTCTAAAGCTGCTTTCGTAACAGAAGATAGATGCTTCGAACCATTACGAATGCTTTTTGGCCTATGCACTGCTCCCGCAACAATGCAGAGTGTCATGAATGAAGGTCTTCGAGAGCTCGTTGACAGTGGCCATGTGATTGTCTATGCATATTCACAGAGACCGTTGAGGAACACATCAAAGTGCTTGACAAAGTACTGAAGCCTCTCCATGACCTAGGACTGTGTGTTGTATATAGCAAGTCTATGTTTGCCAAAAACGGACACCATTCCTTGGATTCTTGATATCACAAGGAGTGACGATTGATCCACAGTGCATTGCAGCAATAACGAGCTACACTGTGCCGCAAACAGCAAGTGAGGTGAGGTCAAAGTACTTGTCACATTAACGCAAGTACATGAAAGACTTTGCTAAAATTTCTCAACCATTGACACTTCTTATGAAGAAAGACACCATTGTTCAGTGGACACCCGAATGCCAAAATGCCATTGACACACTAAAGGAACAACTAACCGAGGCACCTGTCCTGGTGACATTCAAGTCTACCGACACAAGTACACGTTGATGGTCCCACAGAACGCTCGGAGCTGTCCTTACCCTAAGACACGGTGACACCACATGAGTAGTCGAATATGTAAGCAAGAAGGTCACCGAGGGTGACGGCCACAAGCACTCTACAGTACTTGAGGCAATTTCAGCTCACTGGGCCATAACAGAACGTTTCCATCCTTGCCTCCAAGAACTAGAACACTTCGAACTCAGTTCGGACAACTGGGCTGTAGTACACATTATGCCGAAAAAGAACCCCAACTGGCACTTTGCACGCATGATTTCAAACCTATCCCCATACCATTTCACTTATTGTCATACGTATGGCAAGGCAAATACGGTGGCAGAGGCACTGTCAATAATGGTCAGTGCAGTGTACGTGGTGAAGGCAAACGAGTTCACACCTTCTCGAAGCGCAGCACAAAGGTGCAGAAGTGGTCGGCATTATCGCAGGCATTGAAACTGCTAGTGAAACTGGAGGCCAAAGTAAAGCTGGGAAAAACTACCAGATAATCAACGGCAGGCTAATGCACAGTATAACCCAACATGACAAGACGTTACGTGTCGAGCCCAAATCACTTCAGTCAACTGTAATAGGAAGTCACCACGATCGTGCAGGTCATGGAGATGCCCTGCAAACAAAGTCCAAGGTGTTCAAACAGTATTACTGGCAGAATGTGGACAAAGGCATTGCAATATGTGAGAGAATGCTGCACGTGTCAACAGTACAACCATGCTACCGGAGTACAACCAGGAACACTCAATCTGACGGAAGTGCCTCGAACACCCCTTCATACAGTGACCATCGACCATGTAGGGCCGATCAACACAGCTGATGAGAACAAGTACTTCATCGTGCAAACACCGCGTCAATGTTCATTGTGACACGGGTAGTACCAAGCAAATGTGCGTCACACACGAGCCAATTCATTGAGGAAGAAATGGTCATGGAATTCGGCATTTCTAGAGCCATAATCACTGACAATGACAGAGCGTTCACGTCAAAAACAACTAATGACTACCTCCAGCATTATCACATTGAACACGTCTTCACCGTGCCATATACACCATGAACCAACGGACTTGTTGAGAGAGGAAATGGCTGAATTCTCCAGCCTTTGCGCAAAAATGTTAATGGAGGCGGCGACCACTAGAGTGAATACCTTGCCAAAACAACATTCTAAGTGAACACACAGTTCCACGCTGGACTCCAGACTTAACCTTTTGAACTGTTGTTTAATTATACACCTCTAGTCATAATTAACAACCAACTGGAAGTAGACATTGAGGAGTCCCAAGAACACATTGCAATAGCCAGGGAAGAAACATTTGACAATATAAGAGTATACCCAAATGGCATGAAAGAGAAGAAAGGGGTTAACCGAGGTGCCTGGCTTTTTACCTAAGTGGCATGAAGGCCAAGCATGACAAAAAGCACCTGCCAGCACCATACGAAGTGGACGATCAAGTATGGCACAAGACTTCCGCAAAAACTGGGAAGTTTGATCCTTGGTAAGATGGACCATATGCAATAACTCATCATAATAAGAAAACATTCACTATTACCAGAACAAAGAATAATCGCACAGAAGCAAGGTTGGCTCCTGCAACGCAGTTAAAGTGTTTCTATGAGAAAACACAGGACACAACTGCAAGGTGACACTGCCCAAGCTACTCAAGCCCCAGTGATTGCCTATGAGCGGCCCAGACAAAGAAAGCCACCGCATTGGCTGGAATATTTCGTGACTTATTAGCGTAATGTGAGGACACATTGTTTGGGAGCCCGGGTGTGTCGGGGGTTGTGTCAGCTATTGACAACTAGCACCACCTGGCATCAACGAAGTAATTCAATACTGGTTTGTGCGAGCGACCAGGAGGGGGTGAGGGGGAATCAGGAAGGATGTGCTGAGCCAAAGCTCATGCCACCGCAAGAGTTCTAGTCTTCTATAGTAAATACCCCCCCTTGCTGGTGAAGCAGCGCACAGACACGGACACAGTGAAGACAAACAGGAATAGACGACACTCACTGCTTTTTTTTTTTTTTGACATGCTTAAGTACGTTACTAACGTTTCACAGTTTGGTAAAACGAATGGATCGGTAACTATCAAGCCATTAAGGTGGTTTTGAAGGAATGAAGATACAACCAACTGCCACGAGTCCCTTTCTGATACTATGGCTCTGAACGGAACGTCAACCTTATGTGTTTTTGCCACGAAAAACAATTCGAGATGTAGGTTGCACGAGTGCTTAACTGCAGAAGCAAGTCGCTCAAAATTGTTGCTTGCGAGTAATGTGACTGCTTTATCCCTCACCTTTATCCCTCACCTTTTATCCCTCACCTTCAGCAAGGTACTATGATCACACCAACTAGCCCAACCTTCCACGTTACTGAAATACCCCCCTGTTTTTTCCAACTAAACGCGAGTTATTGTCATGCGTCGTGGCTGACACGGGGCACTAGAAGTTCAGAAATTGTCCAGCTCGACTTCGGTGGTGCAGGCACAATGAGACACTCGAAACGAAAGCTGAAGTGCAGACGTGGTGCAGGCCTAATGTTTTGTCTACATAATATGCACTGTCCGTGCAAGTTTGAGAGGTCCCGAACTGCAGATACGGTCAATTTCTGAGTTGTAAACAACATGCCCCACAATGCGTAAAGCTTGTAAGCAGGAATTCATTGTCGCTTAGGCATGTACTGCATCATCTGTTGCAATGCCAATTCGTGCCTTAATGTATGCACCAAGTCGGCAACATCAGGAACGTGCATAGAAGTCGTGAACCAGCCCAACACGTTTGCTGCACCCTTTAAAACTAACATGTGATTCAGGGGGTGCCATTGCTGATACGAAAGGGTGCAGCACCTTGTAAATTGGTTAATGTGGTGCAGACATATTGAACCGGCTTATAATCGGATCGTACAAAGGACTGCACAAAGAGCGATAGAACAAAAAATGATAGGCGTAACACTAAGAGACAGCAAGAGAGTGGTGTGGATCAGAGAGCAAACGGGCATAGCTGATATTCTAATCGACATTAAGAGGAAGAAATGAAGCTGGGCAGGTCATGTTATGCATAGATCAGATAACTGGTGGACCGTTACGGTTACAGAATGGGTGCCAAGAGAAGGGAAACGCAGTCGAGGATGCCAGAAGACTAGGTGGGATGATGAAATTAAGAAGTTGGAATCGGTTGACGCAGCACAGAGGTAATTGGAGATCGGAGGGAGAGACCTTCGTCCTGCAGTAGGCTTAAATAGGTTGATGATGATAATCAGATCGTGATTTTAGCACATAAAACCCCAGAATTTTTTTAAGGAAATGCACTTGGGGGTTAACTGTGACCCACCGATAACCCTAGCTGAAGTGAACGTGTTGATTGGAATCTATGGTGCACAGCACCAGCAGACATTGGCAGAAAAGAAAGATGCTCTTGTGTGTCTGTCCTAATTCGCTGGTTCTGTGCTCTTAGAATGAATGCATATACAGTCACAATGAAGTGATGGTTAGAAGCAATGACACTGCAAGAAAGAATTTATAACAAAATCTCAAGCACTCTGAGTGAACTTTTGCTCTAGTAAAAACGCAACACCAAAGTTGCGATATAAGGTGAGCATAATCAAAAGCTTTCAAACCTGATCGTACAGGTCAAGTCTGTCTATTTCTACTTGGTGTAGCCATACGTTCTATTGAGATTGTACAACCAGTATTCACATCTTACATGCAGGCTGACTGGACTGACCTCTCTTGCTGTAGAATTACCATAAGGTTAAAATTTTGGATGCAGTAAAGCACATCTTGTGCAGAGTGACAACAGCGATAATTCAGTGAAAGCGGTCACCCACAGAAAGTAAATCTGCACATGCATGGCAATATCAACGCGCCCAGATTTTAGTTATTTTACTGTTAAACAGTAAATGCCTAACTGTGACAAGGGTATGTAACATGAATACTAAACTCTTGGGTGGAAGCACTCTACTCTTAGAAAAATTTGACCCCTTTCAGGCTTATTATGTCCTCCAACGATAATCATTGCCTGTCTCGTGTGAATTTCCTTTTCTAAAGAGACCTTAAGGAGAAAAATTATTTGAGCTGTATTAGTAAATTGTCCAACTAGAATACTAAAAAAGGCCAATCTTTTCATGAGAAAAGACTTTGAAAGCCCGAAAAGATTCAAAAATGAAAGACTGGTAGGGATGCTGCCTTGTAGTTCCCGCACCAGCGTTTCACGGCATCATAGGATGTGACAGCGTCTGCTCGGGATTAGGTTAGGTAAATTTTTATCAGAGAAGACACACTACATTATAGACTAAAACTCTCAAAGACTGAACTTGGAGATTCTCAAGAGCCTCTACTGAGCCATGATGGTCAAAATATGAGAAATTATTCTTTGAAATTCGTTACATCACACTGATGCACTGGCGTGGCGTTTTGGTGCAACATTTCAAAAAGAAAAGCTCGTCTTCATTCTCCCTTCTAATAGTCAACCTATTACCACGAAATAATGAAGGTGGGTTGCAAAAATGCAGAGAATGAAAAGTCGCTGCAAATAGTTACCATCATCTCAAAGCATTGTGTTGCTAGCAGGTCAGTCTCTGTTCTTCCAAGTTCATTGCTGCTGATGTGTGGTATCTACAGGTAAATAATGGTTTTAAAAAATTTGTAATAACCTCCCACTTTGCTCCCCAGGGCCAGGTCACCACGATTTAATAAAATTCAGAAGTTGAGAGGTAGGAATAATGAACAAGATAACATAAGATCTCATATTTTAACTTTACAGAAAAAAATTGCTGAAATTCCACCTGATTGCGTGTGTGTGTGCGCAATATTTTTTTTCCCCTCTCTACTCGCCCAGCCGCCTGGGGATCAGGGTTGGAAACTGCACCGTTGTTCACTCGGCCAACAGAGGTAAGTAAGCCTGCCCTCCAGTTTTGAATAGGATAGCACTGGCATGCACCAGCACCACATGTAGTTGTTGCCTTGTGGAGGCATGTGTCACAAGCATGCACAATTAGTGTCATGGCACCCTGTTACAGCTTGCTCTTCTGCGACAGCTCTTTGGCTGTACTGGTGTGCACAGCTTAGAGCTCCCGAAACGGGGCCTGTTCCATTTAAGCTTGTCTGCACTTTGTAGTGTCAGAACAACACCATCGTTTGTAAGTGTCATTCCAATGACACTGAAGGGTGCAGCCAAGTGGCACTTGTTCTACACCTTTGTGAAACCTCCTAAATGGTTTCAGATAGTTCCCGGTTTATGCATTGCAAGATTTTTACACCCTTTAAGGTTTACCTTGTTGCGCAACATTTGTCTTCCATCTTGTATGCATTTATTTTTAACACTGCACGCTTGATACATTCTTGCCAGGAATGCCACACTCGTGTCGACTCGTATTTGACAGCAAAGGGGCAGGCACAGGGAATTGAAAAAAAAATATGCATATAAGATTGATAGGAATTATTGTTGATAGTAATGATGATGGTGTAAAACTTTTCGCATCCAAATTTTCAGACATGAGATGCTATTTAATGGGTGGAGAGTGGAGGACAGCTGGGCCATTTATCACCAGCATGTTGAGGGCAAGAAGACAAGAATGTCAATCTAGTATTGGGTGCTGTATTGGGTGTATTAAAATTATTCTGCATGGGTAGTGCTAGTGCCTTCTGTAGCTTGTAGACTGATGGTGCTCTAAGCTTCATGTGCGTTGAGACAGGAGAAAACGTATTGATAAGTATGAGAGTAGAAAGTAGTGTTGTATGCATAGGCATGTGACTTGTGGCTCTTTCCAAAGTGGCACGAAGTCTTGTACCTCGCAAGAAACCTGGCCAGCAGTCTTTTTCCGGTTACCTCCTCAAACAGCAAAGGCTGGTTGTCAACTGGTTATATGCACAAGTTTTGATAGTCGCGTTCACTAAGCAACACCTGGTGTGCCTAATGATGTCTGTGCCATTTCATACATACGTTGCCATCTACCACAGTTGTAGGGAGGTCTCAGCATATGCTTACTTGCCATCTCTCTGGAATTCTTTGTACAGTTTGTGAATTTAACCTCATAATAGGATTTTACAAATGTTACCTCATATTTTTTTTAAAGTAAATTCTGTTCTGAAAAATGTTAAAACGGTCCTGAAATGGGTCAGACAAACTCCGTAGTCATGTAGAGTACAGCTGCTGTAAAACATCAGTGCCACGTTTTAAGTGAAGCATCTCATATTAAGAGAGATACAGACAATTACAAGTTACCCTCCTCCCTAGCCATGCTTTTTCTCCTCAGCTCATTCACCGAGTGATAGGGGCTAAGCTCTGCCTTCACTGGCTTTGAATCATGATGTGACATCGTGTCATCTACTTCCGGTTGTTTTGGGGCCAGCACGCGAGGCCTCTCCACTAGTCGCCTGGCTATCGATCCCCCCGTGAAAGCTATTCAAGTAGCGGGTGCTGCAAGCATTCTGTCGCAGCGCCGAGCGTGTCCGGTATTCCAGTAACCACAGGTGAGCTGGGCATTTTGACGGATGGGTGGAGGTGTAAACTAAAGCCCCTCCATACTACTACCACTGTGATGAAGGGGTTAGCGTAAATGTGTGTGGCTTGAGCGGTGTAGACACCTGGTGGCAAAGAGCTTAACCAGTCATACACAGAGCTACTATTGCTGTTAACCTTTTAACAGCCTTTTAAACATTTTAAAAGGCAGCGGGTTCACGATTGCACTTCTCCCAAAAATTTACACTAGCAGCAAAGTGGAATACACTTGGTTACTGCTACATTAGCTCTGTGTTTTTCTGGTTGAGCTCTGTGCCACCAGGTGGCTGCACCAGGTGGCTGCACCATTCAGGCCATTCACATTTGCGCCTCCGCTCATCCGGTAAAACGTCCAGTCCACTTGCACTTGTGTTTACCCAAATACCGGGCACGCTAAAACTCTCTGTTGTGGTGGTAATCTCACGGCGTGTAGTGACAGCTGCAAACATGTAGATCGTGGCGCCAATCGGATACCAAAGCCCAACGCACTGTAGCCACAATGTAACAAAGGCGATCCATGGTGCTTGCGAAAAGGAAGCTCGAGACCAGCACTGACCACACAGCTGATGTTAACCCGAAGATTGTTGTAACACAAGCAGACGACACTTGCTGTGTGCTGGGAGTGCTTGAGTGTAGTGATTAATTGGTGTTGTGTATTCTTTTTGTTATTTTTTTATAGTTTTATAGAAACAAATTAACGAGAATTCCAACCATTATGAACAATATTTGTTCACCATAAAGCTTGAAGCCAGTGTAACAGCACAGTGCTATGATCATTGCGTGCAGTGGTACAGATTGCAAATCTGTAGTGCTGGTTTTGTGCCCATGCTCAAGAAATGTTCCACTTTTTGTTGAATACCGTGTCTCATGAGATTTTGATGTCGACTGTACAAGTCTTGAGAACTGTAGGCGAAGTCCTTTTCCAAGACAGCATTCAGGTTCTTCGTCACCTTGTGTTCAATGTCGGAAAGTGTTTTTCCTTTGAGAGCAAGTTTAAGTTGTGGAAACTAAAAATAATCCAGGGCAGTGAGAGCAGGAGAGTCAAATGAGTATTGCACAACTCACTTTTTGGCCAGCATTTGCTACACTATAATGGTGGTTTTAGGTCAGGCATGGTCACAGAGAAGGTACAATAGAATTCCTAATCTGAGTATCCTCCGAACGCAGTCTGCCACTGTTTTTAATTTAGCTCGCTGTCGGCTGAGCATTATTTGCTTCATGTTGGCACCCATTTCATTCTTGATAGCTCTGTCATGGTTTGTCTCAATGTACAGTGTGTGAATCGCTATTGTAATATTGTAAGAGCAGGCGCAGTCACATGATTCGCTGGAGTTTATTTGTCAGGTTGTACATTACATTCCCTTTAATGGGACAATAAAAGGAAGCGTTGCATGAGTTTACACTGATAAAGTGTTATTTGAAAACTGAATTTTCAGGGTGGTAGATTGGTTATTAGAAAAGAAAATGAAGGTCAGATCTTAAAGATTTCACACTGAAGCTCATGTAGAGAGAGAAATTTATTTACAGAAAGGCAGAGAGGTCAGCCTGAGCTATAACTTGCTCTGGCCTGCTAGCAGCACGAAAAAAATATAAGGAAGGGACACTGATAGAGACCGAGTAAAAAGAGCGCAAACTTCGAGCTCTGTATTCTACTGACGATGTTAGGCATATGTACACATACAGTGCCAGTAGGAAAGGGAGAAAGGAAAAGAACCATCGGCATGAGTGGCACAAGATGATATCACCAAGCTCCTACTCGCCAACCATCTAAAAACTTAGCTCTTCCTTGGTCAACGTAAGTGATGGCATGCTTACAAACCCCTCTCCTGCCCGAGCACTCTTGACTGCCCCGATAATCTCACGTACTAACCCTTGTGTCGAGAAACAATCCCACTTTTTCTAAACTTAGGCATGCATGACTTGGTACGATGACACATAGACTTATCATCGCATTTGCAGCAGTGTTAGCTAAGCTGGCCCTGGTTACTGTCACTTATATTCTTGTTGTGTTATTGCATCTGCCAGTCTATCCAATACATTCACGTCCACAAGACAACGGCATGCGATAAATGACACCCTCGTCAGTCTCTATTGTCGTCCCATCCTTACTTTTTTCGTGCTGTTACATAAGTTGCAATGAACCAACTAACCTAGCAAGCAACCATTCACACTGAAGCTCCAGGTGCCAGTATGTCAGTGTGACGTCGGGGATTTCAAATAACTTTTTTTTATTGGGCCATTGTGGCTCAGTAAAAGTCCTTCAAACTTTTTAAGTTCAGCCGCTGGCTATATTGGAATACCAATAAAAATTATCTAGGCCCAAGCAGTTGTCGTCAAAATTCGTGACAACATGGTGAGCCGTTGTGGAAACCTCACATCAGTGTTGCCACTGGTCTTTTGTTCTTGCATCTTTTCTGTCTTACCAAGCCTCCTTTTTTGGCGAGAGTGGCTTTCTCGGTGTTTCAGTGGGGTAATTTACTAATATAACTCGACTTACATTTTGTGTTTAGTTTCCCTTTAAGAATAAAATATTCCGCTATTAGAGGTGCTCAAATATTGCCAGCAATATATTTTAATAGGAAAATTGCTTTGATTTGTGCTAAAGCATTTGTTCAGTTGTATGCTCATTTACGTGGCAATCACTTGTGTCCATAGTGATCTACGAGCTGATTGGTAGGTTTTATGGGCAGAGTGTTGTTCCCTTCCGGTCTTTTTGCATGGTCTTTACACTGTGGCACTGAATATGACAGTTTTGTTTGAAATTTAAGAGTACAGGTCTCATTACACTCATAAGTGCTCTCTTCAACGAAGGTGAAGAAATCGTGGTGGCTTTGTTTGAGCAGTCAACAGGATATCATCTTGTATTACATGATGCTAAGGACAGTAATGTTAGCTTTTGAAATTAGCTTGTGCATACCTGCCAACTCTCCTGAATTTCTGGTGAAGTTTATGAAGTTGGACTCCTTTTACAATTTTATGGATGTTGTGTCAAATTTTACAAAAAGTAAATTCTCTTTTTGAGAAAGTTTCTCATCAATCTCCAAATGCGCTCTGATGACAAAAGTATGCCAAGGGATACTTTCTTCGAGCAAGTTTATACAGACAAGTTCCTGAAGCAGGCAAAATTGGCAATAGAAAATTCACTGAAAAAGTCACTGTGATCTAAAAACAATGTGTTGCTTGTCATTCCTTGCTGCTCCAAGTTTGCTGCTGTTTGTGTGCTTTGTCTAAAGGTAAACGATATTTCAGAAAGTTCATATGTATCCCTCAACACGCGCATACCACCGCAAGCATTAAACAGGAAACCTCAGTGCAACTACCTCCCCCTTTACTTCTCGGTGTTGTGTCTGGAGGATTTTATTAATTTTAAAGTCCAAAGGGCAGAAATCATTTTAGTGCACCTGCTTACGTAATTGTGCACCAGAATGTGTATTAACTTTATGCTACTTCATACTGGTGTTGCCGTGTGATCGCATGGTGTCCTGTTTTCTTTCTCATTTGTAGTTCAGGATGGTTACAGTAAGGTGAAAGAAATGCTTACCTCGTTCTCTGCATTGCTTATGTTACATACATCAAAGCGTACCAGCAGGCGACTGTTTTATGGATGTGGTGTTTAATCAGCACACAAGCCTTAGTCACTGATATTATTGAATGTTTCCCATTCATGGGATTAGAGCCTTTCATACTTAAAGGTTGCCTAGTGTGATTATAAGTGTAGCTTGGCATAGTGTCTTTGCACGAGTTGCTATAATTTTTATTCTCCACAATCTTTTAGCCATTTTTGTCCAAATCGACGAGGTGCTTGACCTTTTCTTGGCACGGAGTGACGTCCATGGTGGCGTGCTTCGAGCTAGCTTGTCAAGTTTTATTGTGAATGAAATAAGGAAACTGTGTTTGTTTGTTTTATTTCTGATACCAGAGGCAAAGCCAGCATATCTTTCTTTTTTGTTTGCTCTTGTTTTTCTTCTTCTTCCCCCTTCTCTTCGCAGTTGGCGACCACACAAACTGCGTGGGTAAGGCTGAGTCTGCGAGTAAAATTGTCTCTGCTTTTGCATAGCCGTCTCACTGTCTGTCTCTCTCCAAAGTCATTTGTCTCACTCACTTTGTCTGGCACTCTTTTGCCTTCCTTTTCATAGTTGCTTCTGCCAGCAGCTTTACTTGTCATTGTCGTGTTCCTTGTATCTCTTGGTTTAGACGCCTCAAGCTTTGAAGAAGGAAGTGATTGCAGCTCCTCTTGGAAATTCAAAAGTGCTCAGAAATGCTTTGAGGAGACCTTGTGTGTGTGCTTGACTTGGCATCAGGCAGTGGCGTGTCGGCGTGTCAAATAGCTCTGTGCTGCTGTAGTGGGAGATCATGGTGTGACTTAGGCAATTTCACAATAGTGGCACACTTTGGCGATCCAGTGCTGCAGCATAGCACTTAGCATAGCTTCTCTAACTTCTTGGCAGCTGTAAATGCAATACCTACAATACCCATACCTACTCCCCCACTTTTTTAAGTTTGTGAGACAAGGAATTAATATTTAAGGTCAAAGGGATCTACTGACTTGCTCAGTTTCGAACTGAAAGTCTGAAGTTACCACCTTTAGTGTCCCAAGGAAAGACAAGCCTAGGCAACCCAGAAGCAGGCAGTAATGATCCAAGCCCCCCCCCCCCCCCAAAAAAAAAAAAGAAAAAAGAGACCAAGTTGTTTTTCACAACATGATGCTGCCCAAAGCCTGCAATTTCATTTTCTTCAATGCAGAGTTTTCATGTTTCTTTTGATATTTTATCCCTTTCTTATACTGCATTGATTTAATTGTTCTTTTTGTGTATTGTAATGCTACAGTGCTTTCTAACTTGATGTTGACTGAATGGTAGACTGCATGTCTGATAATGAATGAATGGTTGTGGTGTCTGGCATGCAGTGCTTGGCATGGGTAGCGCTTGCATTAATGGTGGTGGCTGGGGTAGTTGCCTGTCCTGGCAGCATGCCGTGAAGATGCATCTTGCCCATTTGTGTATGGTAGTAGGTGCTGAGAATGTGTCGCAGAGCTTTTTTGTGGTTCCTGCTATTGGAGGTATGCCTCTGAATTACTGAGCACATGGTCATGCAAAACTAGGTTACACTTGGATGGAGATGGACTAACTTTACACGAAGTGAAGTGGAAAAAAACTTGGAGGAAGATTTGAGAGAAAATAATGCTGTGGCAAGATATGGGCTTTGCTGTCGTGGTTGACATTTGCTGTGTGGCGTTAAAGGGCCCCTCACCATGCTCTATTAAAAATTTCTTATATGCACTGGAAGTTGCAGGGTGCCCTCTAGGAAGAGTTCTGCTGCAAATAAAGGAAAAAAATGTCAGATTGCTTCATTATTAAAGAGGTTGTAGGAATTGAAATGTCACAATAGGCAATCGGCGTCTGAGTGTTGTCGTCCGGACTTGTATGTTACGGTGATGTCGTATTCTTGTAGTCTGAGGCTCCACCGTGCCAGCCGTCCTGAGGGATCCTTTAAATTCGCTAGCCAACACAAGGCGTGATGGTCGCTGACGACTTTGAATGGCCTGCCATATAGGTAAGGGCGAAATTTGGCTGTAGCCCAAACGATGGCGAGGCATTCCTTTTCGGTTGTAGAATAATTGCCTTCCGCTTTTGACAACGACCGGCTAGCGTAAGCTATCACGTGTTCATGTCCATCTTTTCTCTGGACCAGGACGGCGCCGAGGCCTAGGCTACTGGCGTCAGTATGGATTTCTGTATCGGCGTACTCGTCGAAGTGCGCAAGTACCGGCGGCGACTGCATGCGTCGTTTGAGTTCTTCAAATGCGTCGGCCTGCGGCGTTTCCCACTTGAACTCAACATCACATTTAGTTAGACGTGTCAACGGCTCGGCGATGCGTGAAAAGTCCTTGACAAAGCGCCTGTAGTAGGCACACATGCCAAGGAATCTACGCAGTGCCTTCTTGTCGGTGGGCTGCGGGAACTTTGCGATGGCAGCTGTTTTCTGCGGGTCGGGGCGTACTCCGGATTTACTGATGACGTGGCCTAGGAACAGAAGCTCGTCGTAAGCGAAGCGGCATTTTTCTGGCTTCAGAGTGAGCCCTGATGACTTGATGGCCTCTAGTACTGTGGCAAGCCGCCTAAGGTGATCGTCGAAATTTCCGGCGAATACAACGACGTCATCCAAGTAAACGAGACAGGTCTGCCATTTCAATCCCGCTAAAACCGTGTCCATCACGCGCTGGAACGTTGCAGGCGCCGAGCACAGTCCAAATGGCATAACCTTGAACTCGTAGAGGCCGTCTGGGGTGATGAAGGCGGTCTTTTCGCGATGTCTTTCGTCGACTTCTATTTGCCAATAGCCAGACTTGAGGTCCATCGAGGAGAAGTACTTAGCGTTGCAAAGCCGATCCAATGCGTCGTCTATCCGGGGAAGGGGGTATACGTCCTTCTTCGTGATCTTGTTCAGACGACGATAATCGACGCAGAAACGTAGGGTTCCGTCCTTTTTCTTCACCAGGACAACAGGGGATGCCCACGGGCTTTTCGACGGCTGGATGATGTCGTCGCGCAGCATTTCGTCGACTTGTTCTCTTATAGCTTCGCGTTCTCGCGGCGAAACTCGGTAAGGGCTTTGGCGGAGTGGTCAAGCGTACTCCTCGGTGATTATGCGATGCTTGGCGACTGGTGTTTGTCGAATCCTCGATGTCGTCGAAAAGCAGTGTTTGTATCGTCGGAGCAGACTTCTGAGCTGCTGTTGCTTAATCACTGGGAGACTCGGATTAATGTAGTAGTCTGGTTCGGGAACCGTGGTCGTCGGGGTAGATGTGGCGGAATCCGAGAGGACAAACGCATTACTGGTTTCCACAATTTCCTCGATGTACGCGATCGTCGTGCCCTTGTTGATGTGCTTGAACTCCGGGCTGAAGTTTGTCAGCAACACTTCAGTTTTCCCTCCATGCAGTCGAGCGATCCCTCTTGCGACGCAAATTTCACGGTCTAGCAGGAGGCGTTGGTCGCCTTCGATGACACCTTCTACGTCAGCGGCTATTTCGGTGCCGACCGAAATAACAATGCTGGAGCGGGGCGGGACGCTCACTTGGTCTTCGAGCACACTCAAGGCGTGGTGACTACGAGGGCTCTCCGGCGGTATCGCTTTATCTTCCGACAGCGTTATTGACTTCGACTTCAGGTCGATGACTGCGCCGTGTTGGTTCAGGAAGTCCATACCGAGAATGACGTCTCGAGAACACTGTTGGAGGATAACGAAGGTGGCAGGGTAAGTCCGGTCATGAATGGTTATCCTTGCCGTGCAGATTCCAGTCGGCGTAATCAGGTGTCCTCCAGCGGTGCGAATTTGAGGGCCTTCCCATGCAGTCTTAACCTTCTTCAACTGGGCGGCGATGTGTCCACTCATGACGGAGTGATCAGCACCGGTGTCCACTAAGGCGGTAACTGCGTGGCCGTCGAGAAGCACGTCGAGGTCGGTGGTTCTTTGTCTGGCGTTGCAGTTAGGTCTTGGCGTCTGATCACGGCTGCGTCGTGTTTAACTGAAGCTGGAACGTCGCGTCGTCAAGCCGTCTTTCGTCGGTGTAGTCTTGGCTTCCTGACTTCGTCGGGTCGGCGGCGTGTCGTCATTAGGTCGTCGAGATCGTTTCTTTGTCGTCTTCGTCGGCGGCGGAGGATCTTCGTCAGTTCGACGAACAGCAACCGCACCTCCATCGGTTGCTGCTTTTAGTTTTCCGGATATGGGCTCGCAGAGCGGCCCCGGGCTGGGCCGGTATATGGTCGGCGCTGCGGCGACAGGTAGCGTCCTGGTGACGGCGAACGGGACGGCCGTCGAGGGCTCCACTGAGTAGCGGCGAGGTAATCGGCGATGTCACGTGGGCGCTCGCCAAGCTGTGGACGCGGCGCGTTGACGGCGAAACCTCGCAGTCCCATCTCCCGGTACGGACATCGTCGGTAGACGTGACCCGCTTCTCCGCAGTGGTAGCAGAGCGGGCGGTGGTCAGGAGCACGCCAGATGTCCGTCTTCCTCGCGTAGGTGCGCTGGGCGACGGGTGGTCGTGCTGGCGGCGGCGGCGGTGGTCGACGGAATTGCGGCGTTACGGGGCCCTGACGCGGCCGTGGAAGGGGACCTTGACGGCGGGCGACGGCGGCGTAGCTCATCGCTTGCGGCTGAGGCTGCGGCGGTTCTGGTTGCACCTCAGGAACTCCAAGCGATCGGTGCACCTCTTCTTTTACGATGTCGGCGATCGAGGCCACTTGAGGCTGCGACGAAGGCAAGACCTTGCGCAGTTCTTCGCGCACAATGGCCCTGATGGTCTCGCGTGGATCGTCCGTGGCCAGTGACTGAACTCCGGCGTAGTTTGTCGAGGTCGTGCGGCGGTCGAATTGCCGGTTTCGCATCTCGAGTGTCTTCTCGATGCTGGTGGCCTTGCGAAGAAACTCGTCGATGGTCTTCGGTGGGCTTCGTACCATTGCGCCGAAAAGTTCTTCCTTCACACCACGCATGAGAAGGCGGACTTTCTTCTCTTCGGGCATATCCGGGTCGGCGTGGCGGAAGAGACGTTTCATTTCTTCCGTGAAGATAGCAACGTTCTCGTTCGGTAGCTGCACTCGGGCGTCCAGCATGGCTTCGGCCCTTTCCTTGCGCACGACGCTCGTAAAGGTGCGCAGGAAGCCGCTACGGAAGAGGTCCCATGTCGTTAAGGTCGACTCCCGGTTCTCAAACCACGTTCTGGCGGCATCTTCTAAGGCGAAGTAGACATGCCGCAGCTTGTCGTCGGAGTCCCAGTTGTTGAATGTCGCGATTCGCTCGTAGGTCTCCAGCCAGGATTCCGGGTCTTCAGTCGCTGCTCCATGGAAGGTCGGTGGGTCCCGGGGTTGTTGTAAGATAACAGGGGACGCTGGGGCAGCCATTGAGGTTGTCTTGACCACGATCTTCTTTGTCGCCTCAGGTAGAAGTCCGTGCTCTGGGGGCAGTCCTTGCAGTCTGCGGCTAGCACGCTGGTCTTGGGCGGTGTCCGTTTTGTCCTCGGGCTTCGGGCTTGGATCGCGGCTTTGCGGGGGCATTCGGTACATGAACGCACTAGCACCTCCACCAGATGTCACGTGGTAGTGACGGTGAAGAAAGAACACAGTAGCAGTACTGTGAAAGACAAAACTAGCTTTTATTGGGCGAACCTGTGCCCACAAAACAGGATACACTTAAAGCACAACGATAGCGGCGAACACAGTCGGCGATCGTCGAAAATCTGATCAGCGGGTCAAGTGCGTCGGCTTTTATAGAGCAGTCGTCGAATGTTCCAGACTAATCGTTCGGACCCGTGTGCCTTCCACAAAGTTCTACACCATTCGCGTTACGCGATGAAATCAGATAACACAAGGTTCGGCGACAACAGACAGCCAGGTAGAAGCATCGATAACTTTCGAGAAACATCGGATACATTCAGGCGCGTCCCTCGCTGTGCGATTACAGTTGTTAAGCGGCGAAACGTGGTCGCCCGATAAAGATAAGTACACGTGTCACAATTGTCATGTTGCCAGGAGGCAAGTTTCATTGCCAGCATAGACACTCCCCTTGCTTCGACTAGTGTCCACAAATGCCATTTCTTCCATGCTTTCTTCCAGATGAGAGACTGCGTCACGTTTATGTTGCAAGCCCTGCCTCCTTTATTTTTTTTCTTCTCTTCCTTTTTTGCTGTGTGACGCACTTCCAATGACAGTATTGTGCATTCTGCACTTGATGATTTACCAAAGTCACGTGCCGCAATTGGTGACTTTGCAGGCAGTGCGTTTTACGTAGAGGCATTTGTTTGTGTAACCTTGACTTTTGCTGGAAGTGGGGCTCCCTCGAAAGGAAGAGTGCGCAAGCCTTTGTTTGAAATTTTAGCTGTTTTCACACTGTGCAGCCATTAACTACCTTGCAGATAAAATTACCACCGCGTAAACTTAGCACCGCATTTGTTTATCTGCAATGCCCAAACCTGCTGAGGGGCCCTTTAATGGTTCAGCTGCTGATTTTCAACCTGTGTGAGTGCATCATTGCAGTTTTGATTATGTTTATCAGTGTGTAAGAGAGGCATAAGATAATAAAAAGAAAGAAGTTTTTCCTAGCATCATTGACTGTGCTTAGTCTATTGTACATTACCCCCTTTGCATTATATGGGAGCTTGTTACATATATGTGCATAGTATCATTTTCTTTTTAATTTTATTGCACAGGTCATTGATAACTCACACTGTTTTCATTAGTCCCTTTGAAACTTTTTAGACTGTAGCTGTAGCAGCTAATTGGGGGCCTAGTGAAGCATTTCAGATGCAGTTTCCAGCAGTACAGCTGTACTGTGGATGTTAATCAGACTGGGATAGTTGGAAACATCAGCACACTTAGTTAGATCTAAGTACAGCTCAAATCACTGCACATGTTTTCTGCTAGCCATAGTCTGTCATGCAGTCTTCTTTTTTTTTTTTTTCTTTCTTCAAATGCTGTTGACCGTAGCAGAGGTATGGCTTGTTCTTTATGTGCCTGCCTTGTGTCCAAAGCCGCAGAAGAGCATTATTTCTGAAACTGTATATCTGTGGTGTCAGCAACTTGCACAGACTGCTCTTAATACCTGCGTTTCCTGTTTGTGGGGAAAGGCTTGATCATAACTTGCCGTTCATATGCTTTGCAGAAACCCTTGTTGACATTGGAGAGTCTGTACGCTCCAGAGATGTGTACATCATTCAGACCGGATCCAAGTGAGTGTCTTCTTTCTCTTTTCAGCAGACATTTTTGGCTACTCACTTTACTGAAACCAGGGCATATTCCCAATGTTGTTGGCTTGGTGGTCTATATAATATTAGTGTAAGTATACTGTAGACAGTTTTAATGTCCGAGCTGTATGCATTGCATACTGTTGTCTCAATACGGCAATGAGCATTTCTTCGATTTTTTCCACAAGGCCAACCTGTGATCAGCATGCACCCAGATGACAACGGCGCCAAACATAGTGTGAAACGAAACAAGAGAGCTGACTTCAAGGCGACAATAAACGCCGTCCTCCGTAGAAGCGGTAAAATACCGCAAAGACCACCCTACCTGAATTTGACCTGGACAAACTGAACTAATTGATGAAAGGGGCCAATGTCAATGGCTAGCATGGGAACAGCGTCGACCTTGAATTTCCATATTGCTACACACTTGTGCCATAAAAGGGTGTGAAGGTGCAACATAGGATGCGGATTCCAGTGGAACGGTGCAACAATGTGGGAGGGATATTGTGACCGATTCATTGATTGTGATTGGCCGAGATACAGTCCTCAGATTCTTTAGTCTAGTCTCCTAGGGAAAATGACTGTTTTAAAAGTGGAGACCTTTGGTGCAGTGAGAGGTGTGCTGCTGTGTCCTGATTAGAATGACTACGTGTTTCAGTATGTAAATAATGTAAAATAAACCCCTTATCCTTCAATCCTACTTCCGGACGTACTTATTCCTGTGCAGAGAATATCCCTGGCCTAAACGCTGCTCTGAGTCCCAACAATACAACGGTTTCACTTAAATGGAACCAAGCAAAAGTAACTGCTACTTTTTGTAGAAATGGGACCAACAGGATATTGCCTGCAGTTGCTTTGAGCTAAGCATATTTCTTGTAGCAGCCTGTTAGATTAATAGCCGAGAACAGTTCTGTAGTTTAAGAGGCGAGTTCTTTTTAAAAATGTTGTGAAGCATATTTAAGAACACCATATTCTTCGTTTCTGGTACGCTATGTCCCTTTGTACGGTACCTTTTTTCTGGATTCTGAATATTAGAACTTGCCACTTACCGTATCAGTTACCATAGAATGTATCACTTACCATTTGTTCTCCAAAATGGCAACACACAGTGTGTGTGTGCCTGCCACAGAACAGGTTGACAAAATAATTTATTTTTACTTTCAGCACGAGCTTGATGACATTCCAGTTTCACAGTGAAGTTGCTGACAGAACTGTCTGGCTCGTGCACCATGTACGCAGCCAGCATGGTAGTTTCGCCAACTGCGTGCCAGCTGCGATTACACAACTGGGCCCGGCATACGATTACAGGCCAGACAACCCCATCAGCAACTACATTGGTAGCTGGCCCTGCCTTCCAAAGATGCAGCTGCATTGCGATGCAAACAAAATGCAAGAACGCCCGTGTGCCATGCATTGGGAGCACATTAAAGAACCCCAGGTGGTCAATACTAAACGCTAATCCCCTACTACGGCTTGCCGCATTATGGTATTGTGGTTTTGGCACGTGAAACCCCAGAATTTAATTTTTAGAAATGCAGACCCACAGTGAAGTCATTCCTTCCCACATTTGGCCAGCTGCATTTCAAGGCATGGAAAAAAGAAAACACAGCAAGGATTGTTTATCACAGTAAAGAACTGCTGCAGCGACATATGCAACAGGACCACAACGTGATTATAGACAGTCTGTAGTCAATATTCATGTTGTACAGTGTACGATACTTAGCGCTGCCGATGTGTCCAGTAGTTAACAAAAAGGTACGATATTGACGATTTCAGCGAAAAATTTGTTACCTGCATTTGTTATCAGTTGCAGTTATTATTTTCAATATTTTCAGAAAAGGGTGTGTGCTGATACCGCCAAGACAACAAAAATGGACAATATTTTCTTTATTTGCGGTGCCATCAAGCCCTCACTGTTGCCTAGATTTCAGAGTTTAAGTGCGAGTGGGTGTCTGTACATTTTCTTTTTCCTTCTTTGATCGCATATAAGGTATTCAACATGCAGTGGCACTCCAAGGCTTTTGCTCGGCTACCCTCTCCGGTTATCATTAAACATCTCACCAGCACGCACATTTTCACATACTGGTTGATGTATGTGGTTTCCTTGTATGGAGTATGTTCTTGAAATATGCGAGTTGGGTGCGCAATGGGTAGTCTAAGCCGTGTGAATAACAAAACATGGCAGTGAGATTTCTAGGTGCTTTTGCACAAGTCTAGCTGCCATGCATAACTCAGTGTCAACTTTTTGAGCAGTTTAGCTCAGAAGACCGAAAATTCAAAATTTCTTGTTTTTGTTCAACTACTGTATTTGCGAGTTTTGTAGGTACTTGCTACATTGCTCTTTATGGGAATATCACTTTGGAGATCTCTTCTGTCACCTCAGAGCTGAAAGATGACAGCTCTTTCATAAACAAGGGAAGGCAGAACTTATTGATTTCAACTAGTAGTTTCTGAAGTGTGTGCCATCTTAATTCAAAAACTGTAAAATGTTGTGTTCTTGCTTTCTCTGTGTGGCCCATTAAGAAGAGTGTGGAATGGTAAGCATTGCTCTGGCAGTGGAGGTGGAATGCCTGTCTGCTACATCATTGCCACTTTCAGATTAATGATCTAAAGTCCATTTGAAACGATTCGCAATTTTCTCACTTCAGCATGCCACATTCTGCCAGACGTGAAATCGTTGCGAGTAGAAAGCTACACTGACTCATTAGCTGCTTTGAGAAACTGAAACGTAAAGTGCTGTCAGACTTCACTATTGATGTGTGCACAGAGGCTTCACCGTTGTCGCTTTCTGTTTATTGCCACAGAAATTTCTCCATGAGTTCGATTTATTATGCCATATGGTTAACTGGCAACTAACTGCACTGTTGTCATGCGATACTGAACAGGGATGCTACAAAACTGGCATGAGCGAGACAAGCGAACACTTGCAACCATTTATTACTATCTGATGTTTCATTTTTTAGAGGTTTATAGCATGGGTAGAATAACAAGGAAACAAAAAGCAAATAAAAACAAATAGCAGGCAGCGCAACTCCTCTATTACTCATTTCTGCATAACTTTGCTACGTCATGTTTACAGCGTAGACTACATAAACACAATCTCCTTCAATGAAAAGCTGATAGATGATGCACTGATGCATTGTTAGGGTCCTTCTGATACCATTTTGTACATTTCAAAGGTTTTGCCAAATACTTATCATTTTGAAGTCCAGGCTGTAACTGGGTTGACATAAGTAAATAATTGGCAGCACGGCATTTTAATTTGTTTTTAAGGCTCGCAGTTTTTTTTTTTTTGCAAGCTGTAACCCTACAGAAATGCTGTACATGGGAAAATAATGAACAGTTTTAAGTCCTCGTAACATTTGCCTTTCTTTGTAACTGTCAATAGCACAGCTGCCAGACAATTAGTGCTGTTGTCACTTTTTCACTATTCTGTTCTTTGTTGTCGTCTGGCTAGCTATTGCTGGTTTGGTTGCACGGCAGACTTTCGTTTGAGTGTCTTTATATAGTGAATAAAAAAAGGCTTTTAAACTGGTGTCCTGTTATACGAACCCTGTTTCATTTTGCCTCTCCCCCCCACGCAGGGACGTCAACAACAGCATCATGGAGATGCTCATCATGGCCTACTGCTGCAAGACGTCCTGTGCCCGCAAGATCGTGGGCGTCATCCCGTACCTGCCGTACGGCAAGCAGAGCAAGATGCGCAAGCGAGGATGCATCGTCTCCAAGCTGCTCGCGCAGATGCTCGTCAAGGCCGGTGCGTCTCATTCGTTAGCATTTTCAACTTCTCGTGTATTTGTAGTCACTACTGAGCATAATCTCACCTCGTTTGTTGCTGGCAATGGCTAGATTTGATGAGGGTTCACACGCAACCATGTCAAGTTTGCCGAGCTTTGCTGCTCACCAGAGAATCCTAATGCATAGTTCAAATCTTCCATTCTGTGTTGGTCGTATAGTATGACTTTATGTAAAATATGAATGAATGAAAGTTGGTCATGCAATCGCATAAATTTGATGTCTTTCCTTTGTAAAGATAGTTCCAGCTCTGAAAACTTATGAGGGGTCCTCTAAAGGTTGGTGCCCTTTCTCAAAGAAGTGTGGTACATTGCTGTACTGCTAGAGGCCATCTCTGGTTTGAATAACAAGGAAGCTTGAGATTTTGGTATTATACAAGGATAAAGGCAATTAATTCACGTCATTTGCTTTTGTGATGGTATGTTGATGCTGTTTCACATTGGCCACCTTGACCAGCTGGTGCACGTGCCTGTCTTTTGGCATTTCCGTGTTCATGTACGCCGCATCTGTTTTTATCTATATTTGTCTGCACTTGACTCAATGCTTTTGTTCAGATAGGAGGAGATGGTGGCACACATTTTGCTTCAATGTGGCAGGTTCCCCATTATTCAGTCGAAAGCGGCGCGTCACTTGTGACAAATGAATATTTAGAAAGCTTTAGGATCGGTAAGCAGTGATTGTCATGAGTCTTTTCGTGAACTTACCATTTTTGCATCGGTTTATCACAATTCAGGGGCATCTGTGGCCTTTATTATCCTCCATGGACATTCTCCTATGATTTGATTCGTTGACACACTTCCACTTGGGTCTTTAGCCTGTGGCTTCATCAGAAATGCCTCTTTTAGTATTCAGTGGGTCTGTGCTGGCCTCTTTCCAAGGGATAACAAAATGTCGCGTATATTCTTTAGTCTTTCACTGCACTTGTATCAAGTAATGTAAAACAGCATCGACATACCATAACAAACATGCATGATGCCAGTAAATGCCATTATTCTCGCCAACAGAAATTTCCGACTAGCTCACTGCTCATGCTAAGGGCACCATCTAACACTAGAGCAACAGACCACCCTCCATCAAAGGAGCAGCACATCTACGAGGACTTGTGGGACAATCTTTTGTGATGCCTTCAGCTGGCTTCTTTTTTTTCATACCAACTAAGTTTTGGAACAACTGACTGAGTGGGGCAAGCTGAGAACTTACACTTTGCAGTGCCTAGCATTTAGAGCTGTGATTAATGTGTGTCTTATTCATAAATGCATTGAAATGAAAGTGGCATGTGCACCCTTGTACATCTCTAACGTTGCAGAGGAGTGCGGTTTTAGATAAGAGATTTGACTGCCACTAGTGCACGTTATTTGTCTTATTATTAGTATTTACAGTACCTTACAGCCCTACTGCAGGTCATTGATCAAGCATTTGTCACATATGTACTGCAGCAGCCTTACTATGACACCAATGCATTTTGCCACACACTTTGATTTCATATAGTATCAGGAAACTGCTACTAGTTATAGAACTGGTTCCACTTCATTATGTCCTGCTTGTTAATGGCCTACAATTCTGTCATTGCGTCATGCGCCCTAAAGGCAAAAATTAAAAGGAAATTAGTGGGATTTTGTCTATTTTGCACTAACATTTATCTACAATCTCCTACTGTCAAATTAACCCTATTGAAGAAGTGGAATGTTAATATCTGCTACACTAGATTAAAAAAAATTTTTGTCATAAGAAAGAACATCTACTATATACTGGGCTCAATTCTGTGCTGCCATTTGGCTTTCTCCGACACTAAGAATACTGAAATTACTGTGTTTCTGCTAGAACTGGATGTGCATAAGTGAGGTATGAGAAATTCGAACTGGCTTTGCTGTTAGAGTAAAAGGGTTTAGTGTTTCCTTGTCGCAACTCCCCCCCACCTTCTTCCCCCTCGTGTTCCTGCAATGTGTGGTGTCTCGTTTTCATGCCACAGGTCTGACGCACATCATCACCATGGATCTTCACCAAAAGGAGGTGCAGGGGTTCTTCGACATCCCTGTGGACAACTTGCGAGCCTCGCCCTTCCTGCTGCAGTACATCACCGAATGCGTGCGTAGGCCTTTCTTTGAATTACTGACATCGAAATTAACTCCCCCAACAGTGAATTTTGGTCAAGTAGAAAGGAAGTCCGTGCTGCATTGCAGCTGCATAGCAGTGCAGTTAAGCAAACTCTTGCATTCTTGCTTGCACTATGCATCAAGCTCCTCATCATTTCTGGGCGAAAAGCAAATATAGAATCGTAGAAGAATTTGGGCAGAACTCATCTATGCGAGAATGTGATTAGTATTCTTTTGAGCTTGAAGATGAGCTTGTTGTACATTGAATGAGTGTTTGTTGTTCTATGTACACTATGTACGTAGAAGTACTATGGCAGCGCATTAATGAGACTTGTGTGCTGAATATGCAGTTCTAAATCATGTTGGGAGCTTCATGGGAATGATTGTATAGCCTAAAGGAAAACTGGTCTGGCAGTACCAAGAATGCTACTCGCAATAATAAATGCATTTTCGATGTAAAGAATGCTGTTCGCATACTTAGCTGTTGTAGATGAGTTCCGGCTGAAATTCTTTTAAACTGCACTACCTTCGGGATCGGATCATATTTCTAGCCAGATACCCGGAACAAAAACTGGTCAGGGAATGCCAAGAGTGCTATTGGCATCAAAACACTCCTTGCGATATACAGCCTCAAGTGCATATTGCACTGGTGTTTGGCATGGAAAATATGGCTGTTGGTTTGTCACACTAGTTGATCCTCGCAATCGGTCTCATGATTGGGCTCTCTCAGTTGACCTCATGTATAATTATACATTGCAAAAGGCATTATCCCATCAATTTAGCACCATTGGTGTCGGAGTATGGCATTGAATGGGAATGCAGAGGCTGCGGTTCCTCACGGAAGAAAAATATCTATGTTTCAGATCCCAGACTACAGAAATGCAGTCATTGTTGCTCGGAATCCATCCACTGCAAACAAGGCCACATCTTACGCTGAGCGCCTGCGACTAGGTGAGTTGGTGGGGCACAGAGGTGCTGCGCTTCGAATGCCATGCAAGCAGTGCTGCAATCCCAGTGAATATTTGGCTTGCCTAATGGGAAACAAAATGCTTTTAGTAGATAGTGACTCTTGCATGAAATTTTCAGTGCACTTTCTGGGCATTCAAAAAAACACTTAACAGATTTCACTGTTTCTCATCTTGCTTTATCACAGTTTGCTGCTTTGGTGAAATGTGTAAACAAGGACTGCAGGTCTTGTCAGTGTAGATATTGTGTGCCCCCCCCCCCCCCCCCCTTCTCAAGAGTAGGCAGGCGTTGCACCCCTTCCGGTGGCAGTTGCCAGCCTGCTCCTTGCCCTCCCTTTCCTATTTTGCAAATGTATACATATGTTTTCAAACCTCTGTTCCGTCATTGACAGTGCATGATCTCTTTCATGGCTCTCTTTGGCCACACCTGGCCCTTGCATTGCTAAACCCTGTACATCATCATCCTTATTTTCCAGAGCACAAAACCTTTACTTCCTGTGCAAACTCCCTGAAACTATAAGCAAAACATTTCAGTGTAGCAATTTGCGAGTGGTCTCTTGTGTTTTCTTTTCTTTTACAGGCATTGCGGTGATCCACGGCGAGCAGAAGGAGTCAGAGTCGGACATGGTCGATGGTCGTTACTCTCCTCCGACAGTTCTCATGTCTGGGCGCACCATGGAGGTTGGCCTCGACATCATGCCTGGTAGGCACCATGGCCGAGGCCGCCCTTTCGTTACATTTAGGTGCAGTCCTGGGCTGTGCTACAACAAGCCTAGCTCGTCAACACTATATTGGTAAACATTGCTCTGTCTTTCAAGGCATCTTTCATTGACAGCTTGCACATGGGTCACGCACACAGCAGAAAGCTGCCATTTGACTCTGAAACACTAGCGACAGTGAAAGCAACAAAGGGGTTTTGTGCTTCAGTTGAAGAGGATGATGACAGTGTTGTCTACCGTATTTACTCGCATAATGATCGCACTTTTTTTGTCAGAAAAATTGAAGCAAATTCAGGGGTGCGATCATTACGCGGGTTAAATTTCCCGGGAAAAAAAAAATTTTTTTTTCGTCCGCGTTTGCTGCGGGATGCGAGATTGCGGGTGCGGGACACCAAAACAAAAATGGCGGCTAGCGGAGCGAGCCGAACGCGCCGAACGCGATTTTTTTTTTCTTCTCGTGAGTACATTGCGTGCATTGAAACAGTTTCTTCCGTATTAGTGATGAATAATATCGTTAATATCGGCAAGTTTGCGGCAATAACGTAGCCATGTCCACTTTGAGGGGACAGAAATAGGTGGGCGCGCTTAGCTGCCAGTGACAGAAACACATGACGGGCATGCTGCGGAAACTGCGGCACCTGTCTTCACTACTTTCCGCTAAGGGTGGGCGAATATCTTAGCTGTGTTACAAGCGTCGGCGTATGAATCGGGTACACTTTTAACGTATCAGAGTAAACGTGGCTACTATCATTGCCGCGCGCGATTTGTTGCGTGCTCACGAGTGCAAAAGCAGATGAAAATAATCGAAATGCGCCTTTATTGTTTTTGTTGACATCAGCCATTATAAAGCCAACCCATAATAAAGGCAAGTTTGGTTGTACCTCATTTTGTCATGGAAGTGCGGAAAGTGATGAAAGTAATGAAATGAGGCATTTACTTAAGAATGTTTAGTGCGTGCAGGCCGCTTGGCTTGTCTTGAAGAGTCGTTCGCGTAGCATTTGACAGGTGGTAAGCGCGATCATTATTCGCTAGACTTAGCACACGACATATCGCTGCGGCAAGTTCGGGGTGCGATCATTACGCGGGAAATAAAAAAAATCGAATTTCGACGACAAATTTTAGGGGTGTGATCATTACGCGAGTGCGATCATTATGCGAGTAAATACGGTATTTTTCTACCTGAAGTGATGATAAAGAAAGCAAAGAGGACATTGCCCATTCGTATAAATGACAAAAGCATATACAGTAAAAGCTCGTTAATTCGAATTCTGGGAGAATGCTACGAAAATTCTAATTATACAAAATTCGAATAGTTCGACATAGCGTGTGTGTGCTCACACTAAGTCACGTTGGTGGGAACAATTTACATAGTCCGATGCAGTGGCGCAGCCAACGTAATCGGATGTGGCCAACGCAATGTGACGTGCCGAATGTCGAGATGGCTCTTTCACCGTCCGCGCGCTCGTCACACCGTCTGCGCCGACCCACAATGTGTGGCGTGGAGAAAAAAAAGTGCCCACACCACTTCACCGACGGTCACAGACTGTCGTTCAGAGTGGTGCGCAAGTTGGGGTTCATTCTGCGCATGTTCTGAAGAGAGCAACCGACAGCTCACGCGTCGAAGTATAGAGAGGACAGCATTTCGGCTTGCGTAGTGTGACTGGCCACAAGTGACGCGCTTTGTACCGCTGAGAGAGATGGTTCGTGTTGAGATATGAAAGGTTAGTGCTATCTTCTGCAGCCCTTGAGGAAACATGGCTCAGCACCAACAAGGAGGCGAACGCGAGTGAAATGGAGGTAGGTGAGGAGGAGGGCCACCAACGCTCGCCACAGGAACGAGAGCTGCACTCTAAAATGCACTTGCGAAATGCACCACAACCTGCTGCGACGTTGGTCTCCGTTGTACTTTTGTAGCTGCACTTGCTGCACGCTGCCGAGTTCCACTATACATACAAGTGGTGTCCAAACACGTATTCCAGTGGTGCTTTCCTTTAAGTAACAACCACGAATCTCAAAGGCTATGCTTTTTGGTAGTGCAAGCACCGATAAACATCATGGCCGCCATGTTTTAGACATTACCTGGTGCCGCTTCTCGGCAGAGCACCTCGTAGAGAAAGCACATTGCCTCCAATATGTAACATGTAAAAAATAAATAAAAAGAAAAAAGAAGTGCAGCACTGTGTCTGCATTTTTATCTTGACAGTTGTGAGAAAGGGATAGAAGCGACATGCAACAGAGGGGTTGGCTGTGCCTGGCCAGGCACTAATGAGTCTCCCTGCAGTCAGGCCTAAACAAAACACTGTAGATGGAGAGAGCAAAGCTGCGTAGTCCGCGCGGCAACACCAGCGGCATCAATGTCTCCCTGTACAGTAGCACTCTCCCCATCCACAATGATGCAAATTTCGAATTATCAGTGGTGGTGCATATTTTAATGTGAATTAGTGGGATGCGTTACATATTGCTTTCAATATGTTGTTGAACAGACTGCGGCAGCTACTTTGAATTAACGAGTTGTGAATTAATGAGCTTTTACTTTATGTTAGTGAAAAGGTAAGGTGCTTGCGCCTCGGGTATAAAATGAATTGGTCGCTTGCTTGTTTGTTTGGGCTATTCGCTTACATTGACAATCATCGCCAGTGGTTTCTGCGTAACTTTATGCCTGTTAAAAACTGCTCCAAATTCGTAATTTAGTGTTCCAAGAACTAGTTTTCTTTCCCCGTAACGTGCTCCAAATTGACTTCCCTGCTCCAAGAGTTGCTCCAAATGCTATTGCAGCTGTTGCAACCCTTATTGTACTTTTATTCAAACGCAAGAAATTTTATGAAAATTCAGCACCTCCTCGGTGGAATTAGATATACAGTGCAGCACAGAATACAGGTCCGACGTGGGGGCTCGGCACATTCTTGGCCTGTCCAAGGCCAACACTGGGCACCTGGTTTTAGTGTTTCTGAGGGTGCAGTTAAATAGCAAAATCAAAAGTTGGGTACCAGCATAGGTCATATCTTAAAACTGAATCTCATAAAGAGGAATGATTAAATAAATACTGAAACGAGAACTTTGTGCCCTGCTGTTAAAAAACATTGATCATCTGTCAACTCCACAATTACGATGCGAAGCCTTCAGCTCCTCGAAAGCAACACAAATAGTAATTCATTATAGCACCTTTAATATGACCTGTTCGAAATGCGTATGATGTGCTGCTTCGGACGTGAAAAGGGAGACTCGTCATGTCATCGAAAGCAGAGGTGGTGGTCACATTGAACTTTGAATGTGATTGAACTTGGAAAGCCATGACAATGACCATTGTCATTGAATGCTACCAAACAAGCAAGTTTCCCAGTTGTGCGCTTCTCTCTGAAGCACAGGGGGGTTAATGCTCTTTCCTGGGGTGCGATCGAAGATAATTGTTTGGCGCGTTCGTTCGGTTACCGGCGCGCGCGATTGGCCTACTCCGCGCCGACATCACCAGCCGCAGGGCGCGGCCACATTTTTGGTCACGTTAAAATGACGATCCGCTCCTGTCAATCATCCTCCCACCGAGCATTTCGTCTGCTAGGCGCCGAACCCGACAGGAGCTGGGAAGTTTGGAGCGATCATGCGGCTTAGCATGGCACGTCTGGTGGATTGGATTGGATGAAACAGGCGGCTGCAGCTTGGCACGTTTGAATCCAATCCATAGTTTAATTCGAAAAAATGGCGCTTCCGTTGGGAACTTACGTTGTTGTGCTGGCGTTTCTAGAGGAAGGAGGAGAGCGGCTGGCGGTGCGAAACGTGTTTGAAGAAATGGCAGAAAGTTAATTCTGGCGTCATTTTTGTTTTTCAAAACAAATAATTCGTTGGTTGTACAGAGAAATCGACCCCATCTTCGGTGCCAGCAAGCCACTGGAATGTTGTCGCTGCCTCTTGAAAAGTGCGCCACTCTTCCCATTGTTTCTTTTTCTTTTTTCTTCTCGCTGTGCGCGACACCACCTAGGGACGACGCAAAGAAACTAATAGTTATAAATTGCAGTAGTCACATGTACTACTATTTGAAAACGTGTTTGGGCTTGAGAAGAAAAAATATATCTTTTAAATAAAGATTTCATTCATTTGGAAGACGAAAAACATTTCGTTTTGTAGTATACTGTCTGCAAGCAGACGACAAACAGCGAAAGTAAACTTCGGCATAGGTCACCGCTTCCTGATTGGCTGCTCTCTCCGCCCCACTGTCACAAATTTTGCATACTGCAACTTTGTGACGTTGCAGCAACTGAACAGAACGCGTATCGAACAAAATATCTCCAATCGCGCCCCTGTTGTCTTGTTCGGTGCTGAATGGACTCAGTTTATTGAGTCCATCAAGTCTGCTTTTTCATGTCTCAAACCACACCGCTCTTGGCTCCTGCTTTCAAATGGTAACGTGAAAAGTGACTGTGCGAAAGGCCTCCCAGTCCAATAGACGTTCCACAAGAAAGTGTGGATAGCACTCAATCTTTTCACCAAGTGGCTGCTTCACTGAATGGTCAAGGAGCCACTCGGTGAAAAGATGCCATTCAAACTTCCTTGTACAACGTGTATTGGACTGGGTGGCCTTTTGCTTTCTTCAAGCATTGTGCCAATGTGTTCTTGCTAATGAACAGGCGCAGTTTCCATGAGCCATCCATATTTGCAGTCAGTGAAACTGAAACACTCGCATTAATTTTTACTCCATGATATGTACTGTCCTTCATATTCAGTGTCTTGTTTGAAAGCATCTGTCAAAACAGTGCCGTTTTGATTTCGTCGGCATTCTATATGTCCAACGACGCGAGATGTGATTGTGTACCCACGAGGAGCACACTTGCTGGGCCACAGCACAGCGTTCGATGGCAGGGAACGGGAGTTCGACACACGTGTTGTACAGTGTTATACTTTTGCATGGGGTTTCCAAGACAATGTTACAGCTGTTCGATGCAGTCTGCTCCTGTTCATTTCACCTCGGTTGTTTCGAACGCCCTGACAAGTCCCGGCAAGAAACTACACATTGTTATGAAAAGAAAACTTGTTAAGTTTGAATACGAAAGCATGCCACTTTGGGTAATTCGACCCTCACTGACCCCAACCGGTGCCGCCTAAAGTGCGTAGTGGTGGTAAGTAAAACCTTGAAAACAAGAAATTCAAGAGATGATGCTACTTCTTTTATCTCCTTTCATAATTTTGTTTGCACCAACGACAGTGTTGCGGCTTCTGGGCCTCTCACCGACGACAATCCGACAGCTGCTGAGCATAGGCTGCAGCATTGCAAGGAAAAACACATCATTGGAAAGCATATGGTGTCTAAAGCAATGCTTGAGTGTTAAGAGGGGCTCATCAAGGCTGACCCATGGCTCGGAAGAGCACTGATGACATGAGCCTAGCTACGTGTCTCTGACTGATGCTAGCTCTAGCCTTGCTGAAAACATGGCTAAGGTGGCAGCTCTTAAGAAAGAATTCATAGGATGCAAAAGGCAATGCTTGAGTAGCTTCACATAATTTGAAATAAACTACAGTCAAATCTCGGATAATTCAAATTCGAAGGGGCTCAAAAATATGTTAAGAGTTAAAAGAAGTTCAAATTAAAGGAAGCTAATTGAATGGCCGCGAAAATGTACGAAAAATTGGGCAGTCCGAGAAAATGCGATAGCATTCAAAGGTCCCCGACTGCTTCTCGTGCTTCCTGGCAACTGGAGCATATGTAATCGTAATGTTCATCTGGAAACGCTTGCCGTGAACGCTATGCACAAAGGCAAGCTTTGTGGTGGAACCACAGCTTCTTGCGTGGGCCGTGATGCTACGGAGACGGGCACCAGTTGGAGTTAATGCAAGAAACCGAGCCCACCACTTTGTGGCCCCCAACACACCCAACATGCAGGCACGCACAAAATAACAGACGCCGCGGCCAGTTTGTGTGTGTGAAGGGAATTTTTTTAGTTTTCGCATAACAGAATTATTTTAACTCGTATAGTCCAATTACAATCCGAGAGCTATCATGTCTGCAGGTTGTGTGCAAGTCATAGTTTACGATTTTTGTCCGTATTTTAGCCTGCGAAATTCAATTAGTTCAGTCAACTGTTTGTATCCCTTCCTACGTAACAATATAGAAGGCCTGGATATACATGTTTCAAAAATCTTTTTGCCGATGCGATGCCTGAAGCCGGACGCCAGCTTTTCTGTGACTTGGGCTCCTCAACACTATCGCGTTAAAATGAACGCATGCCTTTTACTGCCCCCAAGTGCTCTAATCACCACAGGCACGTCTGAAATGGCTCTAAAGGCCTGCTAGTATACTTGTTAGGTGGATCGATGCTTGTACTGTGATAGGAGACGGCGGGTGCACGCGTGTATGATTAAAAGAAACATACCATGTTTCATAAATTGCCACTTCCACCTTTTAAGTGGAAGTGAAATCTGACTTTCAGGAAATGGCATTATGCAACGCGCCATACTTCCGCGCTCCGAAGCCAATCGTGATGATTACAAAGGAGGAGTCGATGCCATTGCTAACAGCAGCGAATCGTTTCAATGAAAAATACGGCACTGAACAGCAAGAAGCTTGGTAGCGAATGTCGAAGCAGCTAGGCCCAGCGTTGCCACAGTGCGGCTATGGCTGCCTGCCGATCTATGTGCGAGAACGTCGGCTTGAGGCAGGGAGATAATCAAAATGGCGCTTCGATTAATGCCGTTTCGGACCTGCGGTCATGGCAAAAAGTCCAGGAAATCGGATGCCGAAAGTTTTTTGCGTCCAAAATTGTAGACGTTCTTAAATTTGACTCTATGGCGTACATGATGGTGCCGCGAATGCATCCGAATTATTGGAAGTCTGGAAAATTGCTCGTTGACTGCACAGGACACTCTTCACTAAGAGAAGCAATCACTAAGAGAAGCAATGACACGACTGCCCACAAATTTCCGCCAAGTTTCTTTTTTATTCTTCTTGGCGCACGGTGTTGAGGGGTTTCTCCTAAGCTTTTTCTCTATGGCAGGGTCAGTGGAATGCTGGTCGGAGGTGCCGCCGCGTGATTTGGTACGCTGCTGAGAGCATTGTTGGAGTGCAGTACGTTTGAATTAACCATCACAAATGCTTGTGCGTTCGAATTGCCAGGCGTTCTTGCCAATTAGGATACACAACTTTGACGGGACCACTACATTAGTTCAAATAAACCAAAAGTTCAAATAAACCAAAAGTTCAAATTAAGTATGTTCGAATTGATGAGATTTGACTCTAATTACAGGACGCTGTGTGAACATATTTATTGTCTTCATTTAAATTCCCTGTTTTTGTATTTAGAGGTAGAGCAACCTTGTTTTACAACGAGCAAATACCTTCTTGAATAATGCATGTCGAGTTTAATTGTCAAGTTTAACTGTTCGAAATAGCCGAGTGCGTGTCCAGCAGTTTGCATTCTTTATTTGCTCCAAACTGCTCCAAAATGAGCATTTTGTTGCTCCAAAAATTGCTTCACATCTCAGTGCATCAGTGGCACCACTCATTTATGCACTCTTACAAGAGCTATTCATGTGATTCAAAAAGTGAACTACTATTTCTGTGCAATATTTAACCATTGAATTTCATTTCTACTACTTTTCTTTTGCAGTGCCTGCAGCAAAGGAGAAGCCACCAATCTATGTGGTGGGTGATGTTGGTGGCCGCATTGCCATCATGGTGGTGAGTACTTAAAGCAAATAGCTTTCTTTCTTGTTTCTGTGTGTGTTCACACCTACTGCCCAAGATGAATTGTGACCAACTCGCAAAACAAGACGCCCTTTTAAGCTTTCTTTGGCTCTTGTGCACATTTTCTTGGGTGTGCCCAAGGGAGGGAGAGAGCAATACCCAACCACTGGCGACAGCCTTCCTCCTCTCCCGTCACTCTATCCTGCTATGGTGGCTGTAGGAAACGACGGCTGTCACCTTCCACACCACCTCTCACAGACCGCACCTATAACTAATCGGCTTTTACAGCCACCTACAGTAACATTGCAGATGTCCTTGTTGCTCTCTACGGAGTTGCACAACAGAACGAGAAACAAAACTGAACTACAGTCAAGCCTGTTCACATCAAATTATCCTGTATATTGAACAATTTCTGAACACCATGTACCATATTTACTTGCATAATGAATGCACCCCCTACTTTGCTACTGTGCAGTCCCACGATCGAATGGCTGTGCTGTAGTCTTTCAGAGAGGCTACAATCTTTGACTCTTGCACATGTGTTTTAGTAAAGCAAGCACACTTAATGCTTAAGGGGGAAGAGGTGTGCGGAAACTTTTTTTTTTACTAAATTTAATGAAAATGGTCACCCAGACAGTTTTTCATGCTCATTTCAATAATATAATTACTCCTTAAATTGACTGAGTGGTTCCAGATATAATGAAAGATAATCACCTATTGTTTATCAGAGCAATTGTAAGAACTGTAGGACTACTGTAGAACTGTAGGACTACTGTAGAACTGTAGGACTACTTTTTTATATTGCAGGTATTGCTATATAGAGCAACTTCAAGTTCAATCTCCAGACATGGCAATCATCTGGCCTAATTGGTAGCCAGATTTTAAAATTTACAAAAGCGAAATTTAAAAATCTGCTCCTAGCATTGTGTAGTACACACATGTAGCCACATGCTGCTGCTAAAATTATGGTTCTATGTGCCCAGAAGACCAAGATAACACATCGGCAAGTTTAAGAAACACAAAAAATTACATTCTGAGAAAAGTTGAAAAAAACAACATGAGCTTATTTTTATAACATAACACCACAAAATATTTGAATATATACAAGTGCAATTGCATTAGTAGCCTCCAGGAATGTAGCCTGTCTGGTTAGTGTCACTACAGTGATGCCTTCTAAGCAGCTGCTGCAAGTTTTCAGCAGACACATGCTCAGGAGACACAGCCAGCTTGTTTGTCCCGGCAGCAGTGTCGTCAACACAATCTAGTAGTTACGATTTTCGGTCAGTAGCAGTCATTGATGCTAATGCTTGAAGTTTTCCTTGCGCTTCACTGTCAATACGCCACAAAAATTCTGGCTGCAGAATAGTAGCGTCATGGCAAAATGTTGATGAAACACGGCCGTTGTGAGGAGCGCTTCGGGGGACTAGGCACAACGTGCCATTGGGATCTCCAGCGTCGCTCGACTGTGGGAGCGGGCTGTTATTGATGTCGTTGGGAAGCGGCGCAGCAGAGTGTCGTTTCTCAAAGTTGTACGCCGACTCTCTCTTCCTTTTTTTTTTTGTAAATTTGTACTTTGTAGTGAACTTTGGAGTCACGATCGGCATTGCTGCCAGCGTGGGAAACCTCACTGGCACGCACGGCGTGCGCACAGCAACTGCAGAATGATGCAGACGACGCCAGTCTAGCCAATGGTGTGGCTAGCTGAGGGTCACGTGCCTTTGTCGACCAATTGCAGCATGCATTGAGTCTTCTTTTCAAGGCGGGATTTCTTCACTGCCAATGCGCGGGCTGGTGGTGGCAGGAAAATGAAGACGAGAGACTGCTCTTTAAAACAATGTACGGGTCGGCGCGACCGAACAACTGTGGGGCCCATCACACGCCATGGAAAAAGCGATTTTTTGCGAAAACTTTGGCTCATATTTGGCCAACACTAGTGCCAAAAGCTTATATTAGGGCTGAAATATTGATTTAGAATGCGCAAAATTTGGTGAAGTGGTAGAATAATTGTTGGACATTCCGAAAATACTATTTTGGAATTATTCTTTTAATTTTTTTTTTTTGTCTCTAAAGCCCGTGTCCCCCCCTTAACACATCCTTTCTACCAGTGCCAGTGCAAAGGCAGCTTGCAAATTCGAGAGAGAAAAAAATGCATCTGGCACTCTGCAACATATGCAGTTTAAGTACAGTCGCCGACCGTTTATTCGGTCCTCACAGGGACTGCGAAAATGTCCGAATAAACAGGTGTCCGAAAAAGCAGATTAAGAAAAAAAAATGAAATCCCTTATCTCCACGCACTTATTCGGGCTCGGCAGTAGGCTTGGAAGAAATCGTGAATGCGCCGTTGCACGCTGTTCCGTTTACGCGCAATCAGATAAGCCTGAATCTCGGAGGGGGTCGTACGGTCACTATTAGCGGCGGAAAACTCGGTCACTGCTTGTACACGCTCCGCATGCGACAGCAGCGTAGCACATGGTGCGTCATCTTCCGACTCAGTCATCGTCTGGCGGTGCAGCAGAAACCTGACGAATGATCTTGCCGTCGTCGAGTTCTGCGCATGTCAATACAGCAGTGTCAGTACCTATGAAACTGTCAAATGAGACAGTGTCCGGAATCGCAATGCAACCACTGCGCAGGTCTCGGCAGAACATTTTGTGCGTCAGTAGGGAGCACATCGGAAGGCGACAAATCTTAGGCCTCCTGGCACCCGCTTGCCGGCATTCCCCAGCGAAGTCTGTGCGGGCACTGTCGGCGCCATTAGACACTTGACGCGATGTTTACGTATGCCGCGTTGGATTACCGAAACCTCGACACAGCACACAAAGCAAACACCACCGTGCCGACACCAGTCGCTCAAACGAAAAACGCCGCCCTCGCAGCCCTCGCAGCGTCTTGCGCTAACAAACAAATCAACTGCTGGATTGTCTTGACATGGCTTACTAAGCTGAAACCGGAACTGCTGCAGAGCCACTCTATCGAACCAAGCAGAAACATTGATGATGAGCGGGGATTTCCAGTAGCGCCACTTCGTGGGGCAGCAAGGAAGCTCCGTTCAAAACAAAAATGGCATTCAGCGAGTCGAACCATGCACCGGTCAGAGTCGGTGCATGGTGCTCTCGACCGAGTTGGCTCAAGGAGTGTCTGAAAAATCGGACGAGAGGTTGCAAGGTGTCCGAACTTTCGGCAGTTGTTAAAAATTATGGTCTATGGGGAGAATGGCGGTGCCGCGAAGCTGACCGAATAATCGGGCATGTCCGAATTTTTGGAGTCCGGAAAATCGGTCGGCGACTGTACTTCATGCTGACGTAATGGGAGAGCATGCGTGCGGGATGCGCGGTCAGGCACGGTGCAAGGGAGAGTTAAATGAAGAAGGAGCGGCCGGCACTTCATCGGCATAGTGGTCATAGTCGGGCGGAGTGTCGAATTCGTGTAGCTCTGGCTCACTTTTCCACCTGCCTTAGGTTTCGATGTGTGTGATGGGCCTTAAGTCGAGTTATTCGCCTTCTGTGGGACAAAGAGTTTATCTGCTCACAAAATGGAAACGCTCATCAGATACCGCTAAACTATGACATGCCGATGAGCAGGACGGTCGAGGAAAGAGATGCACACAGCATGCTTGTCAAAACAGGTCCGAGCTTTAACGTGATGCTTGCGATAACGGCAGGCGGCCAGAAGCGGCTACGAGGACGAGCTGGGGCGCGATTGGAGATTGATGTTTGGAGTGTGCATTCAGTTTCACTGCACGCAATTGGTCTAGACTGCACTTACTACGCCCGGATGACGCATTGTTTTTTTATTCTTTGGTGGAGCCACAATGTGGATGAAGTGGCCAGTGACCTGTACGACAGGTCTGGTGGTTGTGATGCAGAGTGAATTTACGGTTGCAAATGGTATACATGTATTTTTACTGCACAGATAAGTTATCTTATGCATGTTCCAAATCATTACCGTCTTGCTTCTCAATTTTCACTGTTTCAAAAATGTCTCCATGAAATTTACCCTGCATAATGAACGCACCCCCCAACTTTGCTTTGGTATATTGGGAAAAAAAGTGCATTCATTACGTGAATATATACGGTAGTTACAATGAGAATATATAGCGAGAATTCTGGTTGCACCGAAACAAAAAATAGCAGCGATTCCTGATATATAGGATGTCAAGTAGTGCAAAAGTGGCCTCAGCTGCTCCAACTCCTTGCATGCTGTTGCAGGCAGTGAAGTTGCTAAGCAGAAGAAGATATAGGACTATTTCACACAAAACTAAGCATGAAACTAAGTTCCATCAGTAAAGTGCTTTTATAAATGGTATGTGCTTTTGTGGCTTGTAATTCTTTAGCAGGCGTATATCGAATTATGCTCTATATCAAACTGATAAGCTTTCTTTTTTTTTAAAGTTTGCTATAGCCGTGTTCCACTGTAGTGGATATTATAGGACTGAGGAGGGAGTCGTATGGCTCGGCGCACCACGGTGGCCGTATTTCTTCTCGACACCCATTGCCTAGTTGAAGCTTGGAAAACAGAGGAAAGCAGTGTGTGCACTTGAAGATAGTCTTTTATGTTTGTAGCTAACACTTCGAGCAGGCCAGCTGGCCATACAGAACACCACTAAGGGATTCTTATAAGAGAGCAGGCAGGGTAACAGGGCATTTCCATATTACAGGTTGTGGATAAAGGCAGCCACAGCGTCTGCTACAGTAAGGTTTGCTTTAAACTTTTGCGGTGTGACTCCTGCACCCCTTCGAAGGCAATATCAGGAAAGCGCTAACCAGTATAATTTTTTATTAGGCAGTGAGAGGCAGGCGTGGAATCACTAGCACAGATACCAGTTTAGTTATGACAGTTTACATGAAACAAAGTTACAGGCCTGCCGTTGCTTGCCTAAACTGTCATTGCACCTTCATTTTGTTGTCGCCCAGGATGACATGGTGGATGACGTGCAGTCCTTTGTAGTGGCTGCCGAAGTGTTGAAAGAGCGTGGTGCGTACAAGATCTACGTGCTGGCCACCCACGGACTCCTTTCCAGCGATGCACCGCAGCTCATCGAAAACTCGCCAATTGATGAGGTCAGTCACTCGTGTCGAGTCTACTCATCCGGTTGTAAATACTTGGAAGTGAGCAAATAACTTTTGCGAAAATTTGAAAATTGGCCAAAGTTTCATGAAAGGGAGAGTTGTTGTCCACCCACGAGTAGCACGAAGCTACAAAGGAAGCCCGTACGAGCTTCTCGGAAAGAACTTGTGGAAAGAACTGGAAACTGTTATATCATGCATATTACTCAGTACGACAGCAATGGAGGCATTACTCATTCTCTGCCTTTCTTCCATCCTCTTCTTCCTCCCCCTTGGGTGGCTCCAAGCACGTACCTTCTCATGGCGCTGCGGTCTCATGGCGCTGCGGTAGGCAGCATCATGAGAAGGCACGTGCTTGGAGCCACCCAAGGGGGAGGAAGAAGAGGATGGAAGAAAGGCAGAGAATGAGTAATGCCTCCATTGCTGTCGTACTGAGTAATATGTGCAATATAACAGACAGCTTTGACAATACAGAGCAACCCCACTTATTTGCGGTATGCACCCTCCTGTGCAGGTGGTGGTGACCAACACAGTTCCGCATGAAGTGCAGAAGATGCAGTGCCACAAGATCAAGACGGTGGACATCAGTGTGCTCCTGTCCGAAGCCATCCGGCGCATCCACCACAAGGAGTCCATGTCCTACCTCTTCCGAAACGTCACACTTGAGGACTGAGCAGACCTAGGAGCCTGGTCTTTAGATGGTGGGTTGTGTGTGTGACTGCGGATCCGGATCATGAGACTGAAATAATCAGAAGAATAAGAATGGGCTGGGGTGCGTTTGGCAGGTATTCTCAGATCATGAACAGCAGGTTGCCATTATCCCCCAAGAGAAAAGTTTATAACAGCTGTGTCTTACCGGTACTCACGTATGGGGCGGAAACCTGGAGGCTTACGAAAAGGGTTCTACTTAAATTGAGGACGACGCAACGAGCTATGGAAAGAAGAATGATAGGTGTAACGTTAAGGGATAAGAAAAGAGCAGATTGGGTAAGGGAACAAATGCGAGTTAATGATATCTTAGTTGAAATCAAGAAAAAAAAATGGACATGGGCAGGACACTTAATGAAGAGGGAAGATAACCGATGGTCATAGAGAGTTACGGAATGGATTCCAAAGGGGAAGGGAAGCGTAGCAGAGGGCGGCAGAAAGTTACGTGGGCGGATGAGATTAAGAAGTTTGCAGGGGCAACATGGCCACAATTAGTACATGACCGGGGTAGTTGGAGAAGTATGGGAGAGGCCTTTGCCCTGCAGTGGGCTTAACCAGGCTGATGATGATGATGATCATGTGTGTGTGAATCACCTTGTTCTCAGGTGATTCATTCCCGGTGTTCCTTCATTTTTATAGGATTTTCTGCTAGATCTACTGCTCCTTATTCTTGTTTAGCAACAAGGGCTTACCTAATGCACAGTGGTCTTTTTTATCAAATCGTGAATTATTTTATCATATAACAGCACTTGTGGTGGAATATAAATTTTTCTAGCAGATATTAACTAGCTTTCTAATCTTAGTTAGCAGATTAAAGAATTCGGAGCTGAATGTATAAATGCAACTGCTACATAGTGGCAGGCAGAGAGTAAAGCATGTGGAGACCTTGATTCTTTTGGTCGTAAAGGTCACTTTTAGAGATATTGCTTTCAGTGTGCGCTCGTTAGCTGGCTGAGTGAAACCGGTTGAGCTGATTATCTGTTTGTGCTATATAGCTCGAACCATCTAACGAGCCATGTACTACATCACGAGAAAGTGATAGTGTCACTGAAAGTGATTTTTCGAAAATACTACTAACCCTGCCAGTCTCTCGACACAACCGTGAAGTAGGTGCTGATGAAAAAAAAAAACCTTTTTAATTGAACACTCATTAATTCAGAAAATGTGATAATTTGGACTGGCAGGCATATGGCCTGCCAGTCCAATGCATATGGTCCTAGCAGGCATATGCATTATTTAATGGAATCAAAGTCATTAATTCTGATATATTTGGCCGCACATCGGTTAATTTGGACAACTCTCTGAGCTCGGCGAGTGCGGAGCACCACAAGAAAGCAAAAGTGGCACCAGCGTACGCAAACGGAAGAAATGTCGGAATGCTTCGTGCCAGTTCCTGCCTTTATAGCCTTTATTCTTGCGATTACCGCAGTGCATAACACGGCATCCGCCGCGTGCCTTCAGAACCACGTGGTTGCCGTCCATGATCGCTTCGATAGTGACTGCGGTTTCATCCGCACTGGTTGCATCTAACAGTAGTTTCATTTTGATTCGGTGTGCGTGTTGGCTACATGTCTTCAAAACTGCGTGGTTGCAGTCCATGATTGTGTTGGTAGCGGCTGCGGCTTGGTCAGCAGCCATGGCAGCAAACAGTAGTTTCCTTTCGACTCAATGCAGTGGTTGCATGTGCAATGCGATAAACTTGGCGGATGCTGTCAAGGATAAAGACTGCCACGTAAATCGCCATGGACGGACGATTTGCTGTTGACCAGCTCATTGGCAAAAAAATAATGCATGGTAGTGAAAAGCATGTCTCGGATGAAGCCGCGGTCGCACTGGGAAAGAAATCGCGAGGCCTTCGCTGCTGAACTGCGAGTGCTACAGTCACGAGATGACGAGAATTTCAGCTTCCACACTGCTCTCATTCAAAATACAACCTATATTTGCCTATTCATTCAGTTAATGAAGGTGTGCCTATGTAGTAAGCATTTGTTTACTGTTTTCTTGATGCCTTTGATAATTTGATATTCGGCTAATTCAGACATTTTCAAGACCCATAGAGTCAGTAGCTTGTCAAGTGTGCACATCTCAAGGGCCTTCTCGCAATGACGATGGACACCCTTGCCAGCAGTGTTTACGCTAGCATGTAAAAAAATTAATTGGGGAATGTGGCATGACGCACTGCTGCCGCACAAAGTTGCAAAGAGTCAGTGGTTACGGTTTGTTGATGCTTTGTTTAGGTTATTGCTAATAACGTCTCGCAGTGGCGTTCTACCTTTCAAGCTTCTCACTTTTTCAGCTGAAACGACATTTAAAAATGTAACTTCGCGGCTCTCGGAGCGCGTGTGGCCAATGCTGCAACTGTAATGGCAAGTCTTCTGCAAGTTGCCAGCATACCGGAGTAGTTTTCGCCTTCTGTCAACTAGAAAACTTCACTATCATATAGAGAATCCACTCGTCATGCTGATAGCAAAATATATCACACTCTTGATGAAAAAATTACGGCTAATGCACTCATCGTCTAGAAATAGCAGGTGGTAGGAACTGGCTGTGGGCACCATTTCGACGGGTCTACAATGCCCATTTCGCTTTAGATTACATTTTTAATGGGAACTTGTAGTTAGATGCAAAGTGGCGGCAACAAAAACGAAGGTACTGAAAATCCTATTTTTGGGCCAAGGCGGTGTCAAATCGTAACTGCTGACGCTAGCTACAGTGTCGTTAATTTTGGTGCATTGTGAAGGCTGAGTCCAAATATAATGAACTACTGATACAATGACCACTTTTCACGAAACTATCAAGTTCGTTATAAGCGCATGTGACTGTAGTTGCAGAAATATGCCAACATATTATTTACTTAGTAAAGTGTACTTACTTTCTTGTGGAAGTAACAGCACAGGTCCCACATTGCAGCAAGAATTCTGTATCTCAAGGCCTCCTTGTTGTCAGAGCACTGATGCACATCCTACCATCCTTGAGAAAATTTGTAGGTGCAACAATTATTTGAGTATTATTTCAATCATTGTTTCCGTTAAAAGCAATCTGCAGCAATAAGAGCATGTTGTTTAGACATTTAAATTATTTCAAAACTGCTTGCATTTAAGAATGCAGAATTGTCACTAGTGATCGTGGTCGCACACATGCCTGTCATCAGATTATTGAAGCAACTGGATCATTCAGTTTGCCATATGGCAGCAGTACAACTTCAGATTTGTTGATTTCGGGAACCACGAAGGCTATCGTCTTGATAGCCATTGACGAGTCCAAAACAGTCCGACACAAGTTGGCACGCTTTTGTTAGAGCGTGCTCGTGATGCTGCACAACACCCTGGTGATTGCTCCCATCCGTGAGGCAATGTGTTTATGTGAAGCAAATGCCGTGGTGTTAGATATGGCACCGTTTCCTGAGGCTACTTCGAGTTCCCCAAACCACTTCGAATCGCAGCACAGCTAATTGAGTAATGCAGAAGCAGGGGTGCCACATTCCTGAGGCAGGACACTTGCAAACAAGTTCGTACGCCGCCGGGATTAGAAGGGGCCCACAGACAATAGAGCCCAATCGTCACCCCTCTTCGCCTTTGAAGAAGGCATTTGCCACCACTGCGGAGCCGTACCACCGGGAGCAGGTGGGCCCTCATACAATGGAGCATGAGCGCCCCCCTCCTTCTCCTCCTTTGAAGAAGCACATTGCAACTCTGCGAGGCAAGACCGCAGGGGGATCAAGTGATCAAACAAGGGGGCCCAAGCGGCGACTCTCTTTGCCGGGTATGACACCATCGCATGGGCGCCTACCATTGGCTGAAAGTGGCGTCATCTGAGCGGACTCTCCCATTGGTCGAACATGACGCGACTTCCAGTGCTCGAAGGGTTTATAAGAAGCCTTCCAGAGAGACCAGAGCATTCCCCGATTCCCTGATTCACCTCTCTCGAACTTCTTGCCGCAGGCCGCAGCGTCCGAGTTGCTGCCGGCCCGTAATGACTGTACGACTGGTACTTGTCTCTCACCTCTCTGTATATAATGTAAAATAAACCCTCCCAAGTTTGGTTTTCATCCCGCAGTCCGTCCTCCAACCCCTACATCTGGTGGCAGCGGTGGGATCGCCTCCGAATGCATCAGCTGGTGGCAGCGCTACGGATCAACCTTCGTCGAGAGAGATACTAAGGAATCGGGAAGAGCGAAGAAGAGAGAGCCTTCGTCGAAAGAGGTCCGAAGAAACTGGGAGTAGCGAAGAAGGAGCGAGCCTTCGACCCAGGGAGTCCGGAGGAACCGGGAACAGCGGACGAATGAACCGGATGGCAGGGTGCTGCAACCGTAAGTTAGCGCGTGGTTTTTTTTCCTTATGATTCGCCAGACTCAAATGTTGTGTGTTCATTTTGATAGTTCTGGGAATCGGGAGTTTGTTGCATTGTGTGTTTGCACAAATTAATAAGGAAAACAGTTCTAACCACCTGTCGGGGCAGCTGCCATGGATCCTAGAAGGTTGACGAGGTTAGACTTGTTGTTGGTGTGCGACGATTTGGGAGTTGAGGCGGACGAACGGATGAAAACGCCAGCTGTCATAAAGGCGATTAACGATAGTGGCAATGATGGCAAAAGCATTGAGCTTGCTTGGGAGGTGATACAGGAGCCACGGGAGCGTGAGCGTCGTGTACGTTTGCGGGAGCGTCGTGAACTTAAGAGTGAGAGTAAGTGTGAAGAACGCGAGAATGAACGGAAGCATGAGTTTCAAGAACTTACTCTTAGGTGTGAGCGTCACGAACGTATCAGGTACGTAAGCTTGAGCGTGAGCAAAAGTATGAGAGAGAGAAGGCAGCACTGATCAAAGAGATACAGTATTGTGATCAGTTATTGGCACAGAGACAACGGCTGTCTGAGAATTCTGTAGGTAGTACAGAGCGAAAGAATGAGCAAGTGTCTAGCGAATTTTCACCAAAAGCTGACGAGACGAGTAGTGCCTGTGAGATTGGCTGCCGATTCATAAGTGAAGGGAAAAGGCTAGCTGCTAATGATGCCTTAGTGGCAACAGAGGCCGTTAAAGGCCGCAGTGAGAGCGACGAGGTGCTGTGCCAACAGATGGCTGTGGAGACAGCTAGGCCAGCTGCGAACAAATTGGCACAGTTACCACCGCGCGTGTGCGTCGCTGGTAAGGTTAGCGAGGTTGCTAGCGAAGAAAAGGGTACTGCTGACCCGACAGAAGCGAGCACCCATGTAGAGCCAGATCGGCGTGCAGAAGTGAAGTGCGAACTGGACGATGCAGTTGAGAGTAGTTCTCGGGATGGCGAGCTCCGTAGTTCACGAGAGAACAACTGCATTGTTCAGGGATCGGTGCGGCTCTCCGCCAGTCTAGATAGCCTAGATAGGGATGGTTCAGTTATTAATCATTCGGACTGTGCGCGTGAGACAGCGATCGATACCGACGGGCTGTGTGCCGATGCACAGCGTGAGCTGGGCAATGTAGCAGAGGGCAGTTCGCAACAGTGCGAGTTGTCTAACTCGAGTAAAGCCTGCTGCATTGTGCCAGAGTCGGTTGGGCTGTCCGCCAGTCGAGGCAGAGAGAGTGTTGATTTAAATGTAAATCACTCAGACTGTGCGGGTAAGAGACCGATCCGGGCCGACGAAATGTGTACCGGCCAGCACGAGGCATGAGAAGGCGACATGAAAGGGAATGCCAAGAGGAAGCGCCGCAGGAAGAAGCGCCCTAAAGATAGGAATGCGGTAACTAATGTAGCGCTGCCAAAGATGGCGAGAAACCCAAAAGGGCAGGGCGCGAGAAAGAAGGTGCGGTCGTCACCGACGATGTTGACGCATCCAAAACGAGCGAGCCACAGGTCAAAGGGGGACCGCGAAGCATGTTCTGCACGGACGCGGACAAAGGGCACGGGGCAGTTAATCTCCTCGTCTTTCCGTAGTTCTTTTCAAAGCTCAGCGTGCAGTTCGAAGAAACGCAAGGTGGCAGGACGAGACCAGGTGGGGAGTAGCGACGCGGTCAGTCGAGGTCCTGTTGAAAGCGGGGCGGGAGAACGCAAATTGGCAGGGGACTGTAACGTCTTGAAGGAGCTGATAGTGAGTCAGCCCTTTTGTTGTTCCTCCGTAGCAAGAGTAGCTTTGAAACCGCGCCCACCTCGAGTGAGACTCAAAGTATGAGTCAGACATAAGCGTTTGGAAAGGGAGGCCAAGAGCGCTTCCGTAGAAATGAAGTGTCTTGTTTTTTTATTTTGAGCATCGGAAAGTTTTTCGCGAATTGAGACTAGGATTTCTTTCAATGTGTAAGGTTTGAGCTTTGTTTGTGTTTTCGTTAGAGAAGCTCCGTGATTTGAAAGATGAGGTTTATGTAAACATGTATTCTCGCGAGTGTTAGTTAATGAGTAAATAGGCTTTCTTTTTGTGTGTGTGAGTAACCTGAAGGTCAAGGTTATCGTTGAGAGGCCTATCGTAACGCGCGTGTGTTTTAGTTAACCTTCTTTTTTTATAAGCGTTTTTTTATTTTCTAAGGTTAACCGCGTAGTTTTCAGTGAGTGCATGAGTTGCACTGAGAGGCGTTCTTAGTTCCATTAGCGCGTGTCCTGTGTGGACGGAAGGAAGCAGATTTATGACTGGGTTGCTGGTGTGTGTTGAGGGCAGCCGTATTCCGACTTCTCTGATAAGTATGCGTGGAACGAGTTATTAAAAGACGCATTATTTTAAGAGTTCTGCGGAGTGTGTAAGTCCCGCAAGTTTAATTGTTCGTTTAAGTCACGTGTCCTGTAGGACTTTCAGGGAAGAAACGTGAGTAAGCGTAAATGAAAAGTTTGCCTACAACGCAAGTACGCGTTTTGTTTAGTGACCGCAAGGCTAGTGGGCTTGTGATTACGTACTTGTGAGGTTGACCAGATTGTTCAGTGGCACCAATACGTGCGATAAGTACGCCACTGCGATAGATTGGAAACATGCTCTTCGTGTAGTTAGGCCACTTAAGTTATGTTCGGCTGTTTTCATTTGTTGTTTGCATCGTCAACGACCCTTTGTTTTGCAACAACAATAGTACTCTGGTCTTGTCGGCATTCGAGGAGAAATGGATAGCTGTTTGAAAGGGTGGTTGGAACTGCTTTGTCAAAATTGGGGAAATAAATGATCAGGGTTCATTTTGACTCAGTAATAGCCTGGCGAGTCAGGGGTGAAGAGCCTGCGCTTGCACGTGGTGCAGCGCTGTGTTGTTTTGTTTGTTTGACGTCTGTTCTCCAGGGCCAAGGATCCCGAAGTTCATCATTCGAGGCTCGACACCAATACCCTGCAGCTTCTTTCAGCGTTCCTCATGGCCAGCGAATTGAGTTCACCGGCCATTCAGAACAACCGGGGCGAGGACGAGCTGTTAGATATGGCACCGTTTCCTGAGGCTACTTCGAGTTCCCCAAACCACTTCGAATCGCAGCACAGCTAATTGAGGAATGCAGAAGCAGGGGTGCCACATTCCTGAGGCAGGACACTTGCAAACAAGTTCGTACGCCGCCGGGATTAGAAGGGGCCCACAGACAATAGAGCCCAATCGTCACCCCTCCTCGCCTTTGAAGAAGGCATTTGCCACCACTGCGGAGCCGTACCATCGGGAGCAGGTGGGCCCTCATACAATGGAGCATGAGCGCCCCCCTCCTTCTCTTCCTTTGAAGAAGCGCATTGCCACTCTGCGAGGCAAGACCGCAGGGGGATCAAGTGATCAAGCAAGGGGGCCCAAGCGGCGACTCTCTTTGCCGGGTATGACACCATCGCACGGGCGCCTACCGTTGGCTGAAAGTGGCGTCATCTGAGCAGACTCTCCCATTGGTCGAACATGACGCGACTTCCAGTGCTCGAAGGGTTTATAAGAAGCCTTCCAGAGAGACCAGAGCATTCCCTGATTCCCTGATTCACCTCTCTCGAACTTCTTGCCGCGGGCCGCAGCGTCCGAGTTGCTGCCGGCCCGTAATGACTGTACGACTGGTACTTGTCTCTCACCTCTCTGTATATAATGTAAAATAAACCCTCCCAAGTTTGGTTTTCATCCCGCAGTCCGTCCTCCAACCCCTACAGTGGCATGTTTTATTGCAAGCTGTTGCCAATCCTGCAGCTGTGGGTGTTCACGAGATTTGTTTGTTACCAAGATGCGATGCACTGCACGAGATTAAAAACTGAACCCTGTTATGTCTCCCATTGTCTTTTATTCATTCCTTCTGCCTGCTCAGTACTTGCGGTTTGTTGACAGGCACTTAAAAAACCTCTCCCTTATATTTATTGTGTGCCTTGATTGCCCGTGATTTGCAGGCTTTTATGTAAGCCACAAGAGTTGCTTAGGTTTGAAAGGATGTTTTTGTTCCTTTTTTCAATTGTAATGGTTGGTTTAGTCCACTTCCATTATTCGGCCTTAGTGGGACAGAAGGAACTCATTGAATTATTCATCCGCCATTGTGGTTCTCTAGCTGTATTGTTATTCTAATGGGAGTGGAATGCGAAAATGCTTGTGTACGATGCTATGGGTGCACATTAAAGAACCCCAGGCTGTAGCGATTCTGTTGTAATTTCCCAGCCAGCTGTCTGGGTCTCTAATTGATGATCTACGAACGGTCCTTGGCTCCCTAGGTTGTTGCAACACGTTTGCTGATGCCAACACTGTAGCTCTCATTGTAACTCTCATATAGGAATCTGTACACCGGCAACAGTCCTTGTAGCCTGCAGCTAGCTTGTTGGTTTGTGGTAACATTAGCATTGTCTTCGTGTCTTTGACTTGCATGTGGTCTCTGGTGCACAACGAAGGAGCACCTCCACCTGATGCAACAGTGTAGTGAGCGTGATGCACGTAACTGCTAAAAAGCAATAGTTAGCAACTTTTTATTGGGCAAACTCATGCATAACAAGAAAGCCTATACACAAAGCACGGTGGTAGCAGTGAGCACAGTCATCAGTAGTTGAAATCTGATCTAAAGGTCAAGTCTGCCAGCCATTTATTCATGACTCATCACACATTCCAGCTGGTGCTCACGTATGTTCGAAAATGACCACCACCATTTGAATTGTACACACAATCTGATTAGATAACACTATTTCACTTTCACTATTTCAACAACATTCTGGAACTTTGGGATACATGTAGGAAGGTCTTACACTGAGCAGTAACTTTATAACAGTGGTTAGACGGACAATGTATGCACGTCGGCACTTGTTCTGTATAGCAAGGTTGAAGCTGGAGGGGATAATGGCAACTGTAATCTGTGGTGTCTTCTGCATTCTTATCCTTCTTACTAATGCATTCAACATATTCTTTGGCTTACCCAATGAATAAGTGTATATCTCTCTGACTGCAACTGCTTTGGATACTTTTCAGGCCACATACCTGGTGCAGAAGACTTCAGCACTCACATTGGGTGCATTCCACCAACTATCTCCTGATTCAACATGACCACTGTTTGTAAAGCCCAGCTTCAACAGTACAAGAAGTTTGTCCAAGGAGTAGTTACTCTTCTGAATTTTTATGCCTTATTTCTTTCGTCACATCTTATTTCGTTTGTCAAAATTATGTTCCAATTTTTTTTATTGTGCTTCCTGGTGATGTAAGTGACGTCTTCAACTTTGCATTCAGCTGTGAAATGTGCACAGCACTTTCAATGCAGAGCAGCCAGAAGTGATGTGATCTCACCGTTGCTTGTCAAAGCAGTATTGCATCATGTGCCGTGACGGAAGATGTCACAAATGCATAATGTGGGTGCTGCTGACCACCTCAAAGCGGCCAAATTCTTTGCTAAAGTTTGGAACCATTCTTCCTCCTATTGTACTTATTTTGAAAGTGGCATCAGTTCAATACCTCAGACACATATAAATGCTTTTAAGTTACTGTTAACCAACTGTTAAAAACTCCACTTTTTTTTTTCACATATTCTTAGGACTATCCTTAACCAGCGTGGTTGCTGTGTTCTTCAGCTGCTGTCCGAACTGCAGAAAGGTTTTTGACGATGGCAATTTAACAAAGATGGTACCTTACATTTTTCTTAAACCTGACAAACAGTTATGGGTATTGACACACTTTCAAGATATCTAAATAGTTTGTTCTGCAAAAGGTTGTTTGAACTTCAGATGTCACTTGTGTTCTAACGCATGCATTCTTCAATGGCAGTACTTGCTCTGTCTGTAAAACTTGTATCAAAAGCACTGAAAGTTTGGCGAGTTGCTACATATTCATAATTGGAATGTTTAAAGCAGCACGAGATAATGCAGACAGAGGGGCAGAGAAACAAAAGACAAGCGCTGCATTGACAGCTGAAGTTAATTGAAGCAGCATGTAATGATCAAGAAAGTCAGAATCATAACAGAGCTGTGCAAACTGAGGCTAGATCATGTGTCTTAAGATTTCTCATTTTTTCATAGTCTGCGCAGTGTGCTCTTCCGTAAACTTAAGTTGTTGGTGCAGTGTTTGTCTTGTCTGTCAGAGTTGTTCTGTGCTGCTTTCAACATTCCAACCATGAAACACGTTGCATTGTGGGCATGCCAAGTTATTTCATTAATATTGCCTGTTTATATCTGCACAATCCAAGACAGTATAACTTCCAAAGCATGCAAGGCATTTGAGTGCCTAGTTTTATGCACAACATCGAGGTAAACAAAATATCCAGCACCTTTGCATTTTAGTAGTGTTGCCACACTTTTATCCACCAGAAACAAAGATTGTGGGATTTAGATATTGTGGCCAACTTTGTGTTTTGTAAAAGTTTTGCCTGCTTTGCAATGTGCTACTCACGGCGAGTTCTTTCTCTTGTCCATGTTTAGCACTGTACTTGAGTGCGGTGGTAATTCCTGTGCACACCACATCAGTATATTTTGATAAAAGCTATATACATTGCTTATAAAATGTTCTTATCCCAAGAAGCTGGTCAGATGATTTGGTACTATATGCTTCTGTAAACACACAGCCAAACACTTGAGCTGTCAGAATGTGGTCAACAGGAACATTTTGGTTAGGCAGCATTCTTACTTTGAGCTGCTGCAATGCTTCAGAATCCTGTGTTTGGAACTGTAATGATGTGGGGCCAGTGTTTTTTACTGGGCTTGTGCACGGCTTTAGTGTTGTTGGTTTTGGTATTGATGCATAGCCAAGCCTGTATAGACATTGTAGTCGGTGGTTCTTTGTTTAGACATGTTTTGACAACTAAGCTTCTATTGATGTCCAATCTTTCATTTTGTGGTATGAGGAAACACCTGTAGGCAGTTGGCAGCTGTCTTCTTGTGAATAAATGAATACTATTCATTAATTGGCCTTCATTTTTCTTGAAAAGGCTCACAGACAAAAAAGTGACCATAAAACAATTTTAAGTTGTGCATGAATGGTTTTATTTAATAGGAGTGGTCTTTAATAATGTTGAGGGCCAATTTTAAGGGGACTGTGCAAACCCTGTAGTTTATTAACAAAATTTTGTGTCCCCTGCTGCATGCTTTATTCCCCCCACTTCATTTTTTTTTTATGTTGATAACTTGTACGAAACAGTGCTCAACTATTTTGAATTGGTATATTTTTGCTTAGTAATTTCAGGAGTGGGACTCCCGTGTCAATTGTGCCATTTTGATACAAACGCAAATTCCTGCACCAAAGGAAGAAAATCGGCCGAAATTGCACCAGAACGGCTTCGGCATGTGTGCTCTGGCAGTGACCGCAAGCAGCGAGTGGATTCGTTTTCCAAGAAAGAGTGCAGCAGTTCACATTTTGCACACCGCGCCACGGCGCCTCCCGCGCAGTTTCTCGTAAATTCGTGCTTATAGCACTGGACCTATCTGCGCTTCCGGCAAGTGGCCGGCGTGCACGTGGCCGCTTGCTGTGCTAGAATACGGTCACACAGACTTCTCAGACGGTCTCAATCTGCCATTAGTCACACATGACTAATGGCAGATTGAGAATAAAAAATGGCAGTTTTTCCCTATAGTTGAAGTGTCAATTGCGATAAAAAATAAGTAGATAGCTATGCAAAGTGAAGACAGTTTTATCGGCCGTATAAACTTGTAAGCATTCTCTTGCAAAGTAAATTAACAAGTATGGTGTAACTCGCGCACATACAAGCATGGACACATCTTGCTTGATGAACGCGGAAACTCGTGAAAACTTTGGGGTGAGGAAATGCAGCAGCAGCAGCAAGCAAATTCACCTTCACGCTGCCTGGCTTCAACACGAACAAAGCAGTGAAGACAGCGCACATGAAGCTATCGGCACTCGCACTCTGTCCCCATCACAGATCGCTTTCAAGATAGGCCGCGCCATACGTAGCAGCCGCCAGAGTAGAACCCCTCCCCCGGTGCTTTGCACATGATGGAAGTCTGCGTGTTTTCCCCTGCTTTCCTACCTTGCGCGCACGAGATTGAGCTGCCGTCGTTGGCTCACCCCTGCACGCTTTTACTCGCACATAAAGCACGTGGCGCGTGCCGACACTGTCATCGCCCCTGGATTTTGGACGGAACATCATGGTGATGGCGACAACATTGGCAGAAATGTGCCTGGAGTGTCCATATAGTCGCTATCGTAATAAAAACGGATTGCAGTAGTCTTGTGTTATACCAGCCCCAAGTTGACTGCGGCTCTCTGAATCTGCAGTGACATATGCTGACTCAGAAATTATTTTACCATGAGGATTGGACCGCATAATTTGAGAACATTTTCCACTGTCACGAGTGTCGGCAGGGGATTTCATATAGTTCGATCATAGTGGCAACGATGTTTACAGCTTTACAGGAACGCTTGCACCGTGCCGCTGCTCAACCCACTGTTCTATATTGTCACGTGGTAGTGACGGTGAAGAAAGCAGCAATACGGTGGAATACAAAACTAGCTTTTATTGGGCGAACCTGTGCCCACAAAAACAGGCTACACTTATCGATCGCCGACCGTGTTCGCCGCTATCGTTGTGCGTCGAAAATCTGATCAGCGGGTCAAGCGCATCGGCTTTTATACAGCAGTCATCGAATGTTCCAGACTAATCGTTGGGACCCGCATGCCTTCTACAAAGTTCCACACCATTCGTGTCAAGCGATGAAATCGGATAACACAAGGTTCAGCGACAACAGACAGCGGATAGAAGCATCAATAACTTTCCAGAAACTTCGGATACATGCAGGTGCGTCCCGCGCTGTGCGATAACATTTGTTAGGCGGCAAAACATGTCGCCCGATAAAGACAATTAAGTACACATGTCAATATTGTAGTATGCTATAGCTACAAAGTGTGCTCCTGTGTTTATTCATGGTTTCGAAGTGCGGTGCCATATTCTATTTCAGCAAAATTCATATTGGCCTGCTCTAAACTGCTTCAAAATGAAATTTATTCCGCTCCAAAACGCAGTTTTACTTGCTTCAAAAATTGCTTCAAACTGACTGGGCAGTCCTACCCCTTCAGCGTTGGCCTGCTGAGCACGAGGTCGCGGGATCAAATCACGGCCACGGCGGCTGCATTTCGATGGGGGTGAAATGCGAAAACAGCCGTGTACTTAGATTTAGGTGCACGTTAAAGAACCCCAGGTGGTCGAAATTTCTGGAGTCCCTCACTACGGCGTGCCTCAAAATCAAAAAGTGGTTTTGACACGTAAAACCCCATAAAAAGAAGAAAAATACAAGCTGCTAGATATGTGTGAAAGGCATGACTTAGTTGTAACAATACTGAGAAGTGTGAAAGGCACATAACATGGGAGGTAGGGAGCCTGCAGTTGACATAGATTATGCACCTATCTCACATGAGAGGTATGATAGGCTAGGGGTAATGAGCATAGATGAATATGACTCCACAAGTCTAGGTATAGTAATCATGATTGTATCAAACTAAGTTTTAGAAGAGCAGCGAAAGTAGGAAGAAGGCAAGATGAACAACCAGATGGGATTTCTTTCTCTGAAAAGCAACTGGAGATAGCAACCAAGCAAATCGAAGTAATTTCTGGGGATATTGAAACAAAATGAACATACACAAATTTAACAGCGCTATTTGAGCTACAGCTTGCTAAGGTACAAGCCAGGCCCAATGAAAAAGAAGGTACAAAGCCAAGCACTGGTGGGATGAAGAGGTTAAGAAGGCCATAGAGAAATCTCGGGAAGCCTCCAGGGAACACACATTCTAAGCAGAGGGGTGAACCAGAAGCTGATGTAGAATAAAATGGGATAACTTCTTAAACTGTAGAAGAGAAGCATCCCATTTGATCAATAAGCTGATTAGATGAAAGGGGACCCAATGGTTGTGAGAAGGTTCATGCGCAAACTGTTTTTTTTTTACTTTGCAAAGGCTTTCAACAAGGTATGTCACAAACTACTTATTTTGAAGCTTAGTAAACTGAATCTTGATCACAATCTGTTTGTGTGGCTAGAGCACTTTCACCTTAATTGATCAGCTTGCTTCATCTAATAACCACTTCTCTCCATTTAGCCCTGTTGAATCTGGCGTTCCTCAAGGATCAGGTTTGGACCCTCTCCTTTTTCAAATTTACAATAATGACTTGCCCAATGAAATTTCTTCTAACATTAATCTCTTTGCCGACGATTGCATCATTCGTGATATTTCTGACACTACTGATACTAACATCCTGCGTAATGGCAAACACTGTCTGTAACTGGTGCGACTTGTTAATGCAACTAAACCCACCTAAGTGTAAAACTATGCATGTAACCTGCTGTGAACTTCCTCTTCCGACCTATTACCTTGAGATCACTACCGTGCAAGCGGTTACATCTTGCAGATATCTAGGTGTTCATTTAACCTCTACACTTTCCTGGTCTTTACACATCGACAGCGTTAACAATAAAAGTAATTGCACGTTAGGTTATATCCGTCGAGACTTTTCTTACGCTCCGTCATCACTAAAGTTAACTTTGTGCAAGACGTTAATTAGAAGTAAAATGCGAATACGCTTCATCAATTTGGGACCCGCATGCTTAAGCACTAACCCAGTCTCTCGAACATGTTCGAAATAATGCCTTGCGTTTCATCTTAAGCCATTATAACTGTGCAGTGAGCGTAACTTCTATGAAAACCATCCTGCAATGTCCACCACTTTCTGCTCGTTGCAAATGCTTCTGCCTAGCTCTGTTTCATAAAGTATACTTGCAGGATTCATATCTACATATCTCCTCGCATTAATCACCACAAAATTGGAGTTTTGGAGAGTCGCACTAGAGTTGTCGGGAGTCTTTTGTTCCTAGGACCTGTCAAGAATAGAACCACCTTCCCGGCGTGATGGCTGCCATTGAAGACGACACACAATTTTTCATGGCCATAATCGACACGTCACTTTGGGCATCACAAGACTATTGCCACGTCACTTGCTGCCTTCCTTTATTCTGTTTTGTAACCTTTTATTTTTTACCGCACTCCCCTCTAATACCTTTGCAGTTTTGAGGGTATATTAAATGAAATGAAAAGGAGTAAACAAAAAGGATAAATGTTTCTAAAAATTTTTAACTGCTTTTCTAAACTCGAGTGAAAGACTAGCTTAGATCAGAAGTCTATAAATACAGCTTTAGGTGTTTCGCTAGACGGAGATGAAGCACGGGAATATATAAGAACAATGATGACACAAAAATTTAAAGAATAAAAAGACATTGCAAGTATTTTATCGGACTAGGATAGACCGGTTAGTGCAGTGGCTCCACTTGAATGAGAGTGGGAAAGGCCAGAGAAGCGGGTTCCTAGTAGCACGTCAACTGGACCCGATGGCATCCCTCTTATGTTACTAAAGACACTGGGCCCAAAATCTAAACAAACACTGAGAGGCAGTGAGCAAAACGATAATGGACGGTAAAGCCCTCGATGGCCGAAGACTAAGCAGGAGGAACATGATATACCGTATTTACTCGATTCTAACCATCCCCTTTTTTTCACAATCGCGATGCCCAAAGTGAGGGGGGGGTGCTTAGATTCGAAAGATCTAGAATGACGCCCCCCCTCCCTCTTTTCGCTGCGACATCACGACGAGACGGGTGCAAGAAATAACATTTTATTTTGCAAACATTCAAAAGAAAAATCAGTGCACACAGTGAACCCACCGCTTGTGTCGGATGCTCAGTTACTATCACTGCCACTCGAGTTCGTCGCGCCGCTTGAACCGCCGCTCTCAGTATCCCACAGCAGGTCGTCCTCCCTTCTGTTGAAGTGGTTTGTGGTCGACCAGTTCTTTTAATGATTTGATCCCAACGTCCACTTGGACCCGCCTCCAAGCGTCCGAAATCCAATTTGCGATGGTTGATGGGGACGCTTTCTGCAGCTTTCACCATACATCCGTACAGTCCGGCTGTACGGCGTACTTGCTCCGCGGACGCTGTACAGGCATCCGCGGCCACCTTGGGACTCCGACGGTTCCGGCTCGATGACAGAGTGAGCAAGTGCGCTTGGCGGCCTTGGCTACGCACGCCTCCTAACAAATAGGGGGGTGCTTAGATTCGCATGCAAACTTTTTTCTTAATTTTTTCGCGAAAATAGAGGGGGGTGCTTAGAATCGCGAAAATACGGTACTACTAAGACCAGCAACTACTGCTTATTTGAGGTGTCGTGCCCAACGGATTTCGTTGATGTACTTAAACAAATGCTAGCGTTTTCGGGGGATGTGTTTTCCGCTCTACGTGTACTTTTGCTCGACTTTCTGGTGGTGTTGAGCCAAACCCGGGCCCAATGTCCAAGGCAGAGGCGGATTCCTTTACACTAAATAAACCATTCAAACTTTCAGTTAACTGACTGCGCATTGATAACAAATCTTATGCATATGATGCCACAAAGCGTTCAGTAATAGAAATCAGCGGACTACGCAGACTAGAGGCAGCTGATGTCGCTACTACAGAAAAAATACTTAAACTTGAGGAAGGGCAGGCTGCTTTAGTTGCGGAACTAAACTACGTCAAAAATGACCGTGCAGCTGCTTCAGAAACAGTGCGTTGACTTCAAGAAGCAAATGCGACTTCGCGGGCCTATCTAAAGGCAGCCCACAACAGGCAGTCTGCTGGAGATGGCGGGGCCAAGCTGCCGAGTACGAAGCTTTCTGCAGTGGAGTTGAGGACTTCAATGCACAGGTAGCCCGGACCCTGGCTATCATTCACTGAGTAAATTTTCTGAGCAGATTGAAAAAATTTCTTTGAGGTGTGATGAAAACGAAAATAGAATGAGACGCTCAAACTTGCTGTTCTTTGGCATAGAAGGTAATGCTCGAGAAGACTGGGCTGCATCGAAGCGGAAGATAATTTCTTTCTGCTCTGAGAAACTTGGCATCGCTGTAACGGGGCACAGTTTGACAGAGTGCATAGAGTAGGTAAGTTCGCTGATGAAAAGCGCAGACCTATCATTGCTAAGCTGACATATCTTAAAGATAAAGGACGCATCTTGGCTTCTGCGCACAAACTAAAAGGTTCTAGTTTCTACATTCGAAAGGACTTTTCATTTTCTACACGACAAGCCAGAAAACAATTGATCGATCACACGAAAACACTAAATAAACCATTCAAACTTTCAAGTGACCCACTGCGCATTGATAACAAATCTTATGTATATGATGCCACCAAGCGTTCAGTAGTGGAAATCAGCAGATAGCTAGACCAAGACACATTTGAAGCGCCGCTAACTCATCGCATTGCTACATCGTTAACAATATCATTCACTAATATTAGAAGCCTGATGTTGAAACGCGAACTCGTCTCATCTTATCTTGAAGACTGCGACTGCACTATTCTTGCTCTCGCCGAAACCTGGCTTTCCCCCGAGTTAGCCGATCCCGAAAGTCTTCCCGTTAAGCTAACCTATAATATTTATCGCTGCGATCGCTCAGGTGGAAGAGGTGGTGGCATCCTCCTCGCCATTAAAAAGACTATCGCATCGTACATTATTGACACATCTTCAGGTCTGGAGATTGTCTGGGCCACATGCCGCTGCCGTTCTGCTAAAGTTTTGATAGGCGTTTGTTACCGCCCTCCAAATTATAGTCATTGCTTCGTTGATGAACTGCGCAACAATATTGCTAAAGCCACCCAGCTCTGTCCAACCGAGTTCACATACCTTATTGGCGACTTTAATCTTCCTCTCATTGATTGGCCAAACTCGTCGACATCCTGCAGTTTATCATCAGAATTCCTTAGCCTAACATTAGATTAAAATCTGTTCCAGATCATTAAAGAACCTACCCGTGGCTCTAACCTCTTAGATCTTATACTAACTAACGCCCCGGAAACTATAGAACAAGTAACATGCTCGGATGGTTTCAGTGACCACAGAATACTGAATGTATCCATCAGTATCCCATTACCATTTACAGGTGTCTTAAGTTAGACAGTTCGTGACTACAACAAGGAATATTATGAAGTAATCATGATTGAACTAGAATCATTTCTTGAAAATCATTTTCTACCTTCGTTCCACACCAGGTCTGTTCATGATAACTGGGTCATGTTCAGAGATAAGTTATGCACATTGGCTGAGCTGGACATTCCTTTAACCAGAATAACTGAAGACAGAAACAAACCGTGGTTCACTAAGTCCCTTCATCTACTCAGAAACAAAAAGAAACGTTCGTACAGAACTGCAAAACGAGGCACCCTTTCAGCTTGGTAAAGGTGTCTTAACTGTTTAAGTTCAAACTGCTCGGCTATCAATGTAGACAAAAATAAATATTTTTCCCAAGACCTTCCTTCACTACTCAAATCTAATCCCAGAAAGTTCTGGCAAATCTTATTTCTTGAACGCAATACTAATGACATTCCTACTAAAACATTCCTATTCGTAACAGTGACTGCGCTCAAGTTCTAAATAAATTTTTCTCATCCGTATTCACGAAAGGAAGAATTGCTAATTTGCCCATTGTTGCAGACCTAGATTACCGGTACATGGAACCTATTGACATTACTATTGATGGTATTGTTCAGCTTATTAATAACTGGAAAGTTTTGTCTTCAGCAGGTATTGACAATATTAATTCTACATTACTAAAAAATACAGTATCAGTATCTAGCAAGTTTTTATTTCACATTTTTCATCAATCTTTAATGACAGGTCAGATACCCCAAGATTGGAAAACAGCCAAAGTCATACCCATCTTCAAAGACGCTGACAAAAACTTAGCTGAGAACTACCGACCGATGCCACTAACGTGCATATGCTGTAAAATGATGGAACATATTATTGCATCTCATGTTTACCATCATCTAGAATCGAACAGCTGCTTTTGTCATGATCAACATGGTTTCAGGAGAGGTTTGTCATGCGAAACATAATTGCTTGAATTTACGACATGTATATTTTAACATAGACTCAAACCTTCAAACTGACAGCATCTTTCTGGATTTTTATAAAGCTTTTGACCGCGTAGCCCATTGTGGCCTGTTTTGAAGTTATCATCATTAAAACTTGATTCACTAGCTCTATTTTGGCTTGGAAATTTTCTTTCTAAGGCAGCAGTTTTCTTTCGCTAACAGCTTCTCCTCGCCCCTTTCAGATGTTCCATGTGATCTACCATAAGGAAGTGTTCTTGGTCCCTTACTCTTTCTGATATGCATGTATGAATTGCCCAATAACTTATCATCATGCATGCGCATTTTCGCTGACGAATGCATTAACTGTCGTTCTATTAACCGCTTCTATGACCACCTGATCCTCCAAAATGATCTTAACCAAATTATTAATTGGTGTGACACCTGGCTAACGACTCTAAATTCATCAAAATGTAAAGTGATGTGCTTCACCCGCAGACGCCCTAACTTGGACTATTCCTACTGTATTAAAAATGTCCCATTATGTCGGACCTCATCATTTAAATATCTAGGCATAACTCTTTCAGCAAACCTCTCCTGGACTTCTCACATTACCGCCATCTGTGCCAGTGCTTCTCGAACACTGGGTTACCGGCGACGTAACCTTCGCAACTCACCTCCACTTATCCGCAAACTGGCATTTCAAACATTTGTTCGCCCTTAACCCTTTACTGCACAATTTTTTGTTTCTTCAAAATATTATTCATGGCGTTGTAGGGAAGCATATTAGTACCTGTACTCCCATGGAAACTTACTTTAGCGACTGTCTGTGGTTACAATTTGCAGAAAAAGGGTATGTTGCATATTTGCAACAATATGCAAATAAAGAAGAAGTTGAAAGTAAAAGATAGATTTAGTGCGATTCATACTCAGATGCTTATTTGCACAATACAATCATTGGTGCACCTATGATTTAGTGTGGAACAAAAAGAAGCACTTGTACATGTTTGTGCAGCAGAGGTGGTCCCCATACTTCGTGAAGTGCGTCATGCAGATTCCCGTCCAGCCAGGAAACAATGCAGTGTTTTCGGGTTATTGACAAAATGTAGAACATCGAAGCACAGACGTAAAGCTGTGCCCGTGACGACGTGACACGGCAACGTGCGGAGGCACAGCGTACTTTTGAAAAGAAAAAAGGAAATTTGACCAGAGAACATCTGGTCCACATGTTGAATCGAAACGGACTTACACTCGTGGCTGTAGTCACTGCCTTCACTATCGGGAGGAATTTCTAGGCCATACCAGCGTTTCGAAGCCATTTCATTATTCCGAAGAATATAAACCATGTACACGTTGTTGCATTTGTGCAACATAGCAACGTTCTGTCGCCAGGAACAAACTATTCCGAAATTACAATATTTTTTTGAACCTACAGAGTCAGAAGAATGTGGAGCATAGCGTAACAATTTTTTTTCGCTTTGCCTTATGGAGAAATGCATTTACAATTTGTAAAACTTACCTATATCACTGCTCCTGGGCGCGCGCAGCCTCCGCCACGTTTGTTTTGGTAGAAGATGCACAGATTGCAGCACAAGGTGCCGCGTTTTACAGACCAATGTTGCGGATATGCAACAACATGTACAGGAAGCTCGAAACTGACTTTGCTTCGGTTTTTAACGCCGTTCATCAGAATGTTGCGTAAATGCAACAAGGTGCAGTAAAGGGTTAACTTAAGTTCACCGCTCCAGTCTGGTCTTCCCACCAAAATTACTTAATTACCATGCTGGAATCAATCCTAAATAGAGCTGCACGTTTCATTTCCCGAAATAATGACTGCCGTTCTAGCGTAACTCAAATAAAGATTCACCTTTCACTTCAGCTGCTGAGTAATCGTCTCGACATAGCCCTTTTGTCATTATTTCATAAGTACGCCCACCACATGAACAAACGTTTCCTACACCTAGAAACGTCATCGCACACGTCACACAGATTATACAATCATCATAGCTTCACGTGCATCTATGGTAAAAGAGAAGCATTTAACTTGTCTGCAATCCCACATGCCATTCGGCTCTGGAACAACCTCCCTGACAACATAGTTGCAGAAACTGACCGTGAAAAATTCAAGCACTCACTCAACTCTCTTAACCCTTGTTAGTCATCAATATCTCACTCACTGTTCTGTGTTATTTTTCCTACCGTTTTCTTGCACTGTTATACGTTTGTTACAAACTTATAGCGTTCTGGTTTACTATACTCATACAGCATTATGTAGCTAATACGTTTCTCTAACTTTTAGGCTGTGCACTTGGCTAGTGTTTTTTTTTATTATTGTTGTTACTAGATTCGATATACTTGATTGTATGCCCCCCTTAGTCAATCCCCATGTAGGGGCCTTGTATGGTATTTTACAAATAAATAAATAGATCAATAAATAAATACTATAAGGGAAAGGGGGACAAAGCCAACAGCTACCAGCTCATAGCTATGATGTCAGTGGTTAACAGGGTGGTGATACAGTTAAAGGACAGACTGCAGGCATTGGTGGAGAGTGCAGAGTTATTGGGGGAACTGCAAAACGAGTTCCAGAAGTGCACGAGCTTAGAGGACAATCTGCTCTCATCGATGCAGTGTATGGGTACGTATCAGAAAAGGAACACGGGCCCCTATGGCTGGCATGACTGGATACAAGGTATCTGCCAAGCTGACATTTCCGAATTCCCCCGAGTGCTTTTGCGAAATTCCCTGAGTGGCACAGAACTTTGTTTAAGGTCAAGATGGGCTGACGCGATGTCGCCCGATGGTGTCACTAGTAAGCATGTTAAAAATTAATAAAAAAATAAAAAAAATACTTAACCCAGTTTGAATACTAAAGAGTAGTGTTTATTTGATTCTAAAAGAAAACACTTAAGGGAGGGGTTAGTAAAATGCACAGCGAAAAAATATATTCGAGAAAAATGGTAAAACTCATTGCCAAACATTCCCAAATACGAATAAAAAGAGATGCACACAGAAGCAAATATTTTCGAAGATGAGCCATTTCTATGAACTGATAGCAAGATTGGTGTGAGACGAAAACTTTGTCACAAGTGAGATTCTCTCTCAACAGCTGGTAACCTCAACTGTCCTGGCATACTCTCAGCCACGAGACGTTCATTTGAGGGATCACCCGACGTTTGCGCACAGGCGCGAGTAAGAGTGGCCATGAGAGAGGAAATCTGGGGGCTTTTGCTCCTTGAATGTATGACTCTGCCTAGGCACTATGGAGGAGGTTTCTTAGCGCACATTGTATGCATTTGTCCCTAGGCATGCTGGCATTGCGGAGTGGGGTCGAGTTTGTTTACACTCGGATGCTGGCTGCCTGAGTGGTGAAACAGGTGAAGCAGCAGGCACTGATGCCCCATTTGGTGACCGCTGTGTTGGAAAAACTGTCTCACATCTGCAGTGCTAGTGCTAACTCAGTCATGCCGGACCGTAGCTCTCTCATGCTTTATGGCATTGTACTTTGGAAATAACATCGCAGATGTTTCCGTGGGAGCAGTAGGGACCGTAGTAGAGACAAGACTGCACATATTGAAAATCTAGACGTCAGAGTGCCTTAGCAATCGCATGTCAACGCAAGTGGCCGAAAGGCCACCGGTGACGCTCAATGCCTCTGCAACCACTATGAGAATACGTCCCACTATCCTAATGCCTCTTATGCTAACCTAACCTAACCTAACGTTAACCTAAGCAAACATGGCCAACACGAAAACACAATAATCCTGACGGCGTAACCGCTGTGAGAATACGCCGCACCACCCTTACGCTATTTGCGCTAATGTAACCTAACCTAAGGTAACATAAACATTACCTAAACCGAAGCTAACCCAACCTAACATGAGTGAGATGCAAAGCCAATAATCCACATGGCGTGAAATCAGACAGTGGCATGCAACCGCAGTTGCTAAGCCGCTGTGTGTTTATTTCACTCGAAGGGGACCACTCAAAAATGCTCCTGAAAAGTCACGCACAGCAGCGTACGAAAAGCCTGCCAAGAGCAAAGATAGTAACACCAGGAGAGCAGGCCAGGCCTCTACTACAGACCCTACTGCTCCCCCGGAAAAATAAGAGATGTTTTTTTGAAGGGAGAGTGCTGCAAGAGGCAAGAGAGGTTTAATCCGGCATGACTGACCCATCGCCGCAAGTGCGAGAAAGTCTGTCCGACATGCCTTCAGACACAGCGATCACTAAATGGGACACCCGTGCCCACTGCCTCACTGCGCAGGCAGCCAGCATCAGAGTGTAAACAAACCCGACCCCATTCCGTAATGCCGGCATGTTTAGGGGACAAACGCACACAACACGCACTAAGGAACCTCCTCCGTAGTGCATAAGCAGGATAACACATTCAAGGAGCCAAAGTCCCCAGATTTTTTCTCTCGCGCCTGCTCTTACTCATGCACGAGCAAAAACGGCTGGCGATACCTCAAATGAACGTCTCGTCTGCACGTGTCATCATCCATGCACTTCATATACGGAGGTGTGTTAGAGGTTATCTCTGCTGCTGTTTTCAGCTATCATGTATGCTTCGAATACTGTAAATAAGCAGTGCAAAAAAAGCTGCATGCAGAATTTTGCTATCATCTTAAAAGACGGAAGTGCTAGTACTTTTTAGCTTATATGCAAGAACCTAGCTTCCACTAACGTGTTAGTGGTTCTGAACAAGTTTGAACTTATTTTAGAATTTTAAGCGGCAAACCAGTATGTAGTCTTTTTTTTTTTCGTGGCTTTGGTGCAGCCAAGTATCTGTTGAATCAAATAAACTGTGATTCAACGTTCCAAAGCGACTGCCACCCGAGCTGTGAGAGACCCCCCGAAATTTTTTAACATGCACCTAAACCCAAATAAACAGGGATGTTGCATTTCGACCACATCGAAATGTGGCCTCTAATAATCGAACCTGCGGCCTTGTCCTTAGCAGCACAATGATAACCACTTAGCCATCATGGCGGGTAAGAACCGTTTGGAGCAAGGATGTCGCACTTGGAGCTGAACTTGCTGCTCCCATACAATTAGGTCTTGATGCTGTTTGCCTCTCCTAAATCTTTGTGAAAAACGTTTTAACTAAATCTGACGCCCTAGGAGGCAACATTTTGTCTATTTCAGCAATATGCAAACTTACCTTTCCTGCAGGGTTACGGTGCAGCTGTCAGTTCTTTCCATAGAAACACACACACACGTCTCCGATCGAACTTTGTTGAGGGTGATGATGCAGTCTAATTTCGCACGAACAGAAAATGCGGTAGCCCTAGAACCTTCCCCTTCTGTATTCTGCGAGCATAAAGCAAGAACGTACGTGCTGCCAAGCGCCGCCAGCAAAGATACCTTTTAATGGGGGAAGGTGGTGCTAAGGGCGCATCATTCTTAAGTTTCATAATAATACTACTACTACTAATAATAATCATAATTAATACAACAATTACCTATAGCGGGCCCTTGGTCTGCCTGAAGGTGTGTACAATCCTGTAGTTGTCTAGGGCAGGTGTTTGAAGTATATGTGCTTTTGTTCATAGGTGACATGCCAGGCATTAAAGGAAGCATGGTGTCAGAAGGAATGTTAGGGGGGGGGAGGGGAATGGAGGGCTGAAGCCTGGTCAGCCCCCCACTGGCTACACCATTGCACAGGAGGGTTTTTCCACAACTTCTTGTGATTTCTCCGAGCGTAAATTCGCGGTGATTATCACATACATTATGTGAACATATTCCGAAAAATTTTTCCGCTCTCCTTTTCTCTGACATTATATTATAGATATGAGTGAAACCACCATATCATTACATCTTTAATAACCATTTCTTCATTGACCATCTAGGTGAAATCACACTCGAGGTACTGTTGGTAAAAGTGTCGTTCGAAACACAACTGGTGCCCGCTCCTGCTCTCGTCGGAGCTGAGATCAATATTGGTTTAGGCGCCCTGACCTACAGTTCAGAACGAAAAAATAAGTGTGCATGTTATCTTTGAGGAAGAAATACCGCCACTAATTGAATGCGGCGTCCGGTGATTCGGAATCGGAGATGAGCTTCCGTTAACCTTGTCGTTCACATTGTTGCTGTAGGTGGTTCCAGATCTTTTAGCAACTTATAGACGCGCAACGACAGATACCTGTAGCTTTGTACTGCACAAACATACGGCCACAGGTGAGTTTTTCCCTCTGCCTACTTTATTTGCTGTGCGCTATCTGCCAGAAGTACCAGGCACTATCTGCCAGAAGTACCAGGCACATGCTGTTCAGCAACTTTCTACTGTTCTACTGAGTGCAGTACCATATTTGCATTATGATGCAGAGAAGTGGTGAACTGTGCTCCAGATGGGTCGGTCGGCAGACCTATGCCTCTAGCCACCATAGCTGTGCCGTCTGCCACATGAGTTAAGAACTCGCAGAGTCTATGGGGAGCATAGCAGCCCGTAACAATCTCGAAGGACATGAGAATACAGTTCAGAGTAACACTAGCCCCTCCCTAAGGTGATTCTTTTGCATGTTAAAGGTGCAGGAAGAAATCTTTACAGCCAAAAACGTGTATTGGTAACCATGTTTCACTTCAGCGACAGTTCCTTCAATGCAAGAGGGGAAGTGGGCATATTGGGGAGAGCTTGAGCCAAACATATCAGCTCAGGATGTGATGGTCATGTCAGAGCGCATAGAAGGTATTAGCACTCGCAATAAACACAGAACTACTACAGGGCCACTGGGCAAGTGTTATTAATAATAAACTACCAGGAACCAAGCATTCCCAGCCAGCATGCCAAGTCTCAGGAATCACATGCTGGACTGATAATGTGAGAGGAAAAGCCACCAGAATGGCTTCACAGGGAGTTCATGGGCAAAGGCTGGCTATGTGAATTATTGCTCTCTCCTAGTCGATATCCTGCCTCCAAGGGGAGGGGGAGTAAGGTGAGCTCTCGCCCAGTCATGGCAGCACACAGTTGTTCGTGTGGATGAGCGCATATGCGAGTCACACACCCTATCTTGGAGGTAACATACGGCGGTTGCAAAGGCTAAGGGAAAGTCGATACAGGTCCTGCCTTGATGTGCACTGTGTTCCCACGTGCCTTGTTCACTGGAGGTTGTGCGATTTCAATTCAGAGAAGGGGTGAATCGAGAGGCAGCACGAAGCGTTCGCTCTCCATTGCTGGCTCCCTTCATTGCACCAGTGTTACGACAGCAAGTTTTCGTAGTAATCGAGCGTAATCTGTTCATGTTTATCTGTGCATACGTGACACCATGCTTGTTAATTTATTAATGCAAAAGAATTACAGCTCCCATGAGGAAGAAGATATGGCGTGATCAAGCGACGGTACCAAAAATGGCCAACACCACAAAGAGCAAAAACACGTAAAAAATTGCTTGGACTGGCTTCACATTTCTCAAGGAGGTTCCTGTAAACAAAGCAAATTAATGGCTATAAAAAGAAAAGTTGGTACATTTTGGTCTGGCTGGGAATCCAATCCAGGCCATCGGGGTGCGAGACGAGCATGCTTCCCGGACACCACAGCAGCTCCATGGTTCTGGGTGACTAAAAATGTCCCTGGTACATGCGTGATTGCAACGTGTCACGTTGCAGCCATCTGGCTGACTAAAGGTGTGGGCTAGTGCATGCTTCATTGGACAAGTGACGATGCAGGCAATGGGGAGAGGTGGCGCCACGTCGCCAGTGTATAAAATGAGTATGCTGCTTCCCGTGCATCACTTGCATTTCACATTTCATCAGTTCTGTATCTACTGCGATAGACCCTGAAGCAGTTACCTCAGTTATAGCTGTTAAACCTGATGATGATGATGAAGACATAATCATGACAGACCTACCATTATACAACGGGAATCACGTAGCTTAAAATAAAATTCATCATTCTGCAGCAAAATGGCCCGAATGTTTCTAGTCAGCGGCCAACGTATATGCAAACACACACACACACACACACTGAATCAGCAGAAAGAACTTTATTGCATGTTGAAAGCAATAACCGGAAACATTTCACCAAAGGGACTGCCATACTTTTACATTACCACACAAGAGCAGTCTTAACTGTCTCATTTTTTCAGTAAATGAATGTTTACTCAAAGTTATAAAGCTGATAACACCATGTACCTAACTTTATGCAGTTGTCTAATACTGTACTATCACTATCGATGCTTTGGCATTTGGGAGAAACTGCGACAACGCTATCTATGGTGCTTTCGGACAAACTGTATTTGACCTCATGCTTGAATGCCAATAAGGTCTACAAGTGTGAACATGTTGGTAGCAGGCTTCGTGCAATGTCTTACTGCCAACCATTCCACCGGTTGAACTGCTTTGGCTGCTAGGCCAAACCAGTGCCACTTCAATGGCAACCAGTTGCAGTTTGGTGCCGGTTGACATGACTGCACCTATGTTCGAAGCCGCCATGTTTGCGACAGCGCACACACAGCTTATGGCCGAAATCACCTGCAGCATCCAAAATTTCGGGTATTGTTGTTATCTACCACTACCTACCTAGGGGTAGGTGATGGTGCCGCAGATAATGTGCGGGTCGAAAAATTGGTCCACATCTGTACTTGATGTTTTTACTGCCAGAATATATATTTTAAGGCATGTGCTAACAAACATTTGCTTCATTATAGTTAATTCTGTGACGGATCCCTCATTTCTGACTTCTCTATAGCAGCAGAATAATCCACACAAAGCATGATACAGCAATTTCCGTATTAACTTTTTTTTATATTATCCCATAATTTGTTATACCCGTATACATTATATCCAGGTTGAACTGTACAAGAAACATTGCACAAAGAAAGACAAAGAAATGCACATTTTATAACAGAACTTCGAAAGCAGATCATTCACACATCTGTAGTGTAATAATAACCACTACAATGCATTACATTGAACATACATATCTTGTAAGGGTACGAGGACAATAATTTTTGAGTATCCAAACAATGCAACAAAAGCACCAAGCCGAATCGAACACTGAATACACTTCAAACAATGAACAGTCAGTTAAACAACTACTAATATAGAACAGTGATCAGATCATAGTTCTCATGATGTTATCAACTTTCTGTCATGACATTGTATGTTACGAAACGTTGATTAAAAGCATAAATAAAGCAATAGAAAAGAGACATACAGCTGCTTCAAATACACAGGGCTGTTCGGAAAGTGCAAATGATCACTGCAAGAGCCATGAATGCCCGACTATCTCAGCAGTGCAGCCTGTTCCACTAAAGTTCACATTCATAAACACCCTGTTACTTTAGAGTTACTATGCTATTATCCCCAAGAAATGCTATGATTTGTTTCACAGTGCACTTTTCAAAAAAAGTTGTTTATACATAACAAGACAGTCATACGACGGTAGATTTATAAAGCATTCACGTCACCGATTTTGTAAATTAATGTCACCCCATCTTCAGCAGTTCTGGATGCATGTCCTAGAGAAATGTGTGATGAGAAAGCTTTTCTAATGATAGGCATAAAAATTTCAGTTGGTGTTATTATGTTGACTCATTGTCCGGATGTAGTGTGTACTGTCATTGGCCTCACAATGTTGACCTCTCGTACATTGACTTCGTGATGTTGATAAGCTAGGAGCTCAAATATGCATTTGTTATAGTCAAAGCAGGTAGACTGCCCACAATGATGGAAATGTCGCCAGAACATTGAAACAGTTCTGCCTGATTGCACCATGCTTTATCCAGATATTTTTTTAAATTTTATTTGTAAAAAAACCTTGCAGAGCCTCTACATGGGCATTGAGTAAGGGGGGCATAGGATCAAGTAAGTACAACTACATACAATCTAGTAACAATAACAATAATAATAATAAAAGAAAACATCAGCCAAGTGCACAGCCTAAAAGTTAGAGAAACATGTTAGCTACATAATGCTGTATGAGTACAATAAAAAAGAACTCTATAAGATTGTAACAAACGTATAACAGTGCAAGAAAACGGTAGGAAAAATAACACAGAACAGTGAGTGAGATATTAATGGCTAACAAGGGTTAGGAGAGTTGAGTGAGTGCTTGAATTTTTCACGGTCAGTTTCTGCAACTATGTTGTCGGGGAGGTTGTTCCAGAGCGGAATGGCACGTGGGATTGCAGACGAGTTAAATGCTTCTCTTTTACCATAGATGCACGTGAAGCTATGATGATTGTATAATCTGTGCAACATGTGCGATGACGTTTCTAGGTGTAGGGTGTAGGGTGTTCGTGTGGTGGGCGTACTTATGAAATAAAGACAAAAGGGCTATGTCGCGACGATTACTTAGCAGCTGAAGTGAAAGGTGAATCTTTATTTGAGTTACGCTAGAACGGCAGTCATTATTTCGGGAAATGAAACGTGCAGCTCTATTTAGGATTGATTCCAGCATGGTAATTAAGTAATTTTGGTGGGAAGACCAGACTGGAGCGGTGAACTCAAGTCAAGGGCGAACAAATGTTTGAAATGCCAGTTTGCAGATAAGTGGAAGGTGAGTTGCGAAGGTTACATTGCCAGTAATGTGAGAAGTCCAGGAGAGGTCTGTTGAAAGATTTATGCCTTGATATTCATATGATGAGGTCCGACATAATGGGACATTTTTAATACAGTAGGAATAGTCCAAGTTAGTGCGTCTGCGGGAGAAGCACATCACTTTACATTTTGATGAATTTAGAGTCATTAGCCAGGTGTCACACCAATTAATAATTTGGTTAAGATCATTTTGGAGGATAAGATGGTCATCAGAGCTGTTAATAGAACGATAGATAATGCAGCCATCAGCAAAAATGCGCATGCATGATGATAAGTTATTGGGTATGTCATTAATGCATATCACAAAGAGTAAGGGACCAAGAACGTTTCCTTGTGGTACACCGGATGAAACATCTGAAAGGGGCGAGGAGAAGCTGTTAGCGAAAGAAAACGGCTGCCTGTTAGAAATAAAATTTCGAAGCCAGGATAGAGCTAGTGAATCAAGTTCTAATGATGATAATTTCAAAAACAGGCGACAATGAGCTACGCGGTCAGAAGCTTTAGAAAAATCCAGAAAGATGCCGTCAGTTTGAAGGTTTGAGTCCATGTTAAAATGTAAATCTGTCGTAAATTCAAGCAATTACATTTCGCACAACAAATCTCTCCTGTAACCATGTTGATCATGACAGAAGTTGTTCGATTCTAGATGATGGTAAATATGAGATGCAATAATATGTTCCATCATTTTACAGCATATGCACGTTAGTGGCATCAGTCGCTGGTTCTCAGCTAAGTTTTTGTCAGCGTCTTTGAAGATGGGTATGACTTTGGCTGTTTTCCAATCTTGGGGTATCCGACCTGTCATTAAAGATTGATGAAAAATGTAAAATAAAAACTTGCTAGATACTGATACTGTATTTTTTAGTAATGTAGAATTAATATTGTCAATGCCTGCTGAAGACGAAACTTTCCAGTTATTAATAAGCTGAACAATACCATCAATAGTAATGTCAATAGGTTCCACGTACCGGTAATCTAGGTCTGCAACAATGGGCAAATTAGTAATACTTCCTTTCGTGAATACAGATGAGAAAAATTTATTTAGAACTTGAGCGCACACACTCTTAGGAATAGGAATGTTTTCTTTATTGTGTAATGAGATGTCATTAGTATTGCGTTCAGGAAAAAAGATTTGCCTGAACTTTCTGGGATTAGATTTGAGTAGTGAAGGAAGGTCTTGGGAAAAATATTTATTTTTGTCTACATTGACAGCCGAGCAGTATGAACTTAAACAGTTAAGATACCTTTCCCAAGCTGAAAGGGTGCCGGTTCGTTTCGCAGTTCTGTACGAACATTTCTTTTTGTTTCTGAGTAGATGAAGGGACTTAGTGAACCACGGTTTGTTTTTGTCTTCAGTTATTCTGATTAAAGGAATGTTCAGCTCAGCCAATGTGCATAACTTATCTCTGAACATGACCCAGTTATCATGAACAGACCTGGTGTGGAACGAAGGTAGAAAATGATTTTCAAGAAATGATTCTAGTTCAATGATGATTACTTCATAATTTCCCTTGTAGTCACGAACTGTCTTACTTAAGACACCTGTAAATGGTAATGGGATACTGATGGGATACATTCAGTAATCTGTGGTCACTGAAACCATCCGAGTAAGTTACTTGTTCTATAGTTTCCGGGGCGTTAGTATAAGATCTAAGAGGTTAGAGCCACGGGTAGGTTCTTTAACGATCTGGAACAGATTTTAATCTAATGTTAGGCTAAGGAATTCTGATGATAAACTGCAGGATGACGACGAATTTGGCCAATCAATGAGAGGAAGATTAAAGTCGCCAATAAGGTATGTGAACTCGGTTGGACAGAGCTGGGTGGCTTTAGCAATATTTCTGCGCAGTTCATCAACGAAGCAATGACTATAATTTGGAGGGCGGTAACAAACGCCTATCAAAACTTTAGCAGAACGGCAGCGGCATGCGGCCCAGACAATCTCCAGACCTGAAGATGTGCCAATAATGTACGATGCGATAGTCTTTTTAATAGCGAGGAGGATGCCACCACTTCTTCCACCTGAGCGATCGCAGCGATAAATATTATAGGTTAGCTTAACGGGATGAATTTCGGGTTTGGCTAACTCGGGGGAAAGCCAGGTTTCGGTGAGAGCAAGAATAGTGCAGTCGCAGTCTTCAAGATAAGATGAGATGAGTTCGCGTTTCAACATCAGGCTTCTAATATTAGTGAATGATATTGTTAACGATGTAGCAATACGATGAGTTAGCGGCGCTTCAAATGTGTCTTGGTCTAGCTATCTGCTGATTTCCACTACTGAACGCTTGGTGGCATCATATACATAAGATTTCATCATATAAATTATATACATAACTCTTAACTAACAAAAAGATTAAGGTAGGTTACTTTGATAGTTATGTAGTTCAATAATAACAATCCTTATACCCTTACAATACAGCATAGCATAAGTTGCCAGTGTTGTGAATGTCTGCACTATAACAAAACAATATTTTTGCTAAGGCTGCAGAAGTGTAAAACATGCAGACTGAGCTGCTGCGCATATCTAAGAATAGAAGCATGCAACCGGGATGTTTGCATTCATTTAAATTTACAAATGTTGAAAGGACCCACAGACTTTGCATGAAGTAAACAAAGTCAAACAAAAAAAGTGGGACAGATGGAAGTAAGTTGCTGACTAAATTTTCTGAGTTGCTTGATTATTTCAATTTCCTTCAGCACCGCCATCAACTCCATGCAACTAATGTAGAACAACGATCAAAATTTCGGATGCCATACAGTAGCTCGTGCTATTTCTCGCACTGATTCAAGTGTACGCAATATCGAAAACATGGTGACTGCAAAAGAAGCTGCCCATGCCACCCTCTTGTTGTCGAGGTGCTTTCTCCAGTTACTGGTGCTGTACGTCAACTCGACACATTCGAAGGATTCGGCACAAGACCACGACTTTGGTCACCAAGTCCCAATAAGGCACCCTTGTTAGGCCTAGCAGGCGGCATGCCGTCATAGAGATTGCCCTTGATATGCTTGTACCCATAGATGATGAGATAGAGATTGGGCATGTGATCGTATGCACAGGCTGAGCTGACAGCAGCGCATGTGAAGCGGAGTGGTTTCTCGGGCGACCAGCTGTGACAACTACTGCGAACGCCTACCAAGCTACTATGTGTGCATACTGGTAGGAATAGTGGAAGCTCGCATGTGAACATAAAGCCTAAAAGCTTCCAACTAAATTTGCGGAACATTGCTTAAAGTGAAAGCAGCCAAGGTAGTATGCACCGATGATGAGCAGTTCAGCAAAGATTTATCAATCGCATAGGCAAACCCCCGCACGCGCATCACGCTGCCGCCATCATTATTATTATTTTTTCCTTCCTTGTTCATTCACCATGCGTCTTCTCCTCTGCATCATCCTCATCGCTTTGCCTTTCAATCAGTAGTGCACTTCGTTGAAAAGCGGGCTCTAGCATGCTTGTTCACGGAAACTGCATTACAAGTGATATTTCGTCTCGCACAGCTGCACTATGAGCAGTATGTGTATATATATGGAGTTCTATGGGAGGTTAGAAGGGAGTCAGAAAAGACTGCATTATAGCCGGTTCTGCACTAAAAGCAGTTATGTTATAAGTGGTCTAAGCTGTAGGTTATAAAGACATTCCGCCTCCACTGCCACAATGTTAGCAACACCGGAATTAATCATGTACACTTACAAGAAGAAAAAGGGGGGGGGGGACTGTTTAATTGTCCAAAGGGCTAATCAATTATTTAAACAAAACCTCAATAAGCAAAGCCCTATGCAGATAATCTGGAAGATGCGACCAGCCCTGTGGCATGTTATCTTTTCATTTCCCTTTTCCTCATTATTTTGCTCTATGCTTTCTCTGGCTTCACTGTCTATTGCCTACACATATCCGTAACTTCAAATACGCAGCAGTACATTTGGATCACCCAGTTGAGTGAGACATATTGTCACGCTCTAACACAAGAATAAGTGACAGTAGGATCAGCCAGAGATGAAAAATGCCAAGCACTGAGCAACGGTTCTCCAGCTGGCGCGGGATCTTCGACTTTGTCGTCTTCTTCGCCGTTTTGCTGGGCACGCAATGCTGAATGTTCGCTGGCTCAAAACACCAGGTGGCATTATTCCCCCTCCCAATGAAGCATCGACTTGATGCTCAAACACAAGACGTGCACGAAAGGTACGCGCATTAGGTAGGACATAAAAAAAAAGGGGGGGGGGAAACACGCTAGCACACATACGGGCATGCACACGAGGCAAAAAAAAATGGGTTCTGTCGGCGGGAACAAAAAAAAGAAAAAAATTCACTTCGCAGTTCTTTGGAGGATGACGCTACGACAGCAAAAAACAAGAGTTTGTTTCACCAGTAGACTTAACATCACCGTGCAAAATACGGCTTGAGGCGGACGACATGTACAGTCTCTGCGCGTGGTAAACGGCGCTTGGGCGATGGTAGGTCTCCGTCTGGAACCACTTCATAGTTCACGTCGCTTACACGCCTTAGTACTGTGTATGGTCCAAAGTACTTGCTCAGGAGTTTCTCGCTGAGGCCTCGCCGTCTAATGGGGGTCCAAACCCAAACTTGGTCACCAGGCTCATAGGTAACTTGTCGATGGTGAAGATTGTACCTTATGGCATCTGTACACTGCTGCTGTCTTATGTGGACACGGGCCAGTTGACGTGCTTCCTCGGCATGCTGAACGTACTCCTCGACACCAGGAGCTAACTGGTCGAGCTGATCAATGTCTTCATATGGAATCATGGCGTCTAGCATAGTTTGAACATCTCGACCATAAACGAGGTGAAACGGCGTAAATCGTGTAGTTTCCTGTGTGGCAGTGTTGGACGCAAACGTTACGTACGGCAGGATTTCGTCCCACGTTTTGTGCTGCACATCGACGTACATAGAGAGCATGTCTGCCAGTGTTTTGTTTAGTCTTTCTGTCAAGCCGTTAGTCTGAGGGTGGTATGCAGTGGTCTTTCGATGCGTCGTGTAACTCAACTTCAAGATGACGTCCAGAAGCTTCGCCGTAAATGCCGTCCCTCGGTCAGTGATGATGAATGATGGTGCGCCATGCCGAAGCACAATGTGGTGCATAAAGAACTGGGCAACTTCCGATGCTGTCCCGCGTGGTAGTGCCTTCGTCTCAGCGTAACGCGTCACGTAATCAGTTGCGACAACGATCCACTTATTGCCGGAGGAAGACAAGGGAAATGGTCCAAGAAGGTCCATTCCTACTTGATCAAACGGCGTACGTGGAGGGTCGATGGGTCGTAGAAGGCCTGCAGGCTTGAAGGGTGGTGACTTTCGGCGCTGGCATTCACGGCATCCTTTTACGTAACGTTTGACGCAAGCAGTCAGTCCAAGCCAGTAGTACATTTGCCGTACCCTGTCCAGAGTCCTTGAGTAACCCAAGCGACCAGATGTCGGCTCGTCGTGGCAGGCTAATAGGATGTCGTCGCGAAGGGCTTGAGGTACTACTAGCAGATGTGGTTTGTCGCCGGCACCTGTGTTTCTTTTGTATAAGATGCCCTCTCGAATGCAAAATGACGACAACCGTCGCGAAAGTGGGCGAGGAATGGGCGCGATGCCGCCTTCTAAGTGATCAATGATGGGCCTTAACTCAGCGTCCGATCGTTGTTTAGCGAGCAGGTCCGGTCTGCTGAGGGCTCCCAGGAAGGCGCTGTCGTCTTCCTCGTCAGGATTCGGAGATGCAACAGGTGCTCTTGACAGCGTGTCAGCATCTTCATGTTTCCTACCGGACTTGTATACGATGGTGATGTCAAATTCCTGGAGTCGCAGACTCCAACGTGCCAATCGTCCAGAAGGGTCTCGGAGGTTGGTCAACCAGCACAAAGCGTGATGATCGGTCACCACTTTAAATGGCCGCCCGTAGAGATACGACCTAAACTTTGTAGTTGCCCAAATAACCGCAAGGCACTCCTTCTCTGTGGTGGAATAATTGGACTCTGCCCGTGACAGAGTGCGGCTCGCGTAGGCGATAACTCGTTCAGTTCCGTCTTGCCGTTGCACCAGGATAGCTCCGAGACCGATATTGCTGGCGTCAGTGCATACTTCTGTGTCAGCATCCTCATCAAAATGACCGAGCACGGGAGGAGAAGACAATCGACGTTGTAGCTCCGCAAAGGCAGTCTGTTGTTCATCAGTCCAGAGGAATGGCACGTCGTCACGTGTAAGGCGAAATAGCGGCTCTGCAATCTTCGAAAAATTTTCAATGAAGCGCCGATAGTAGGCACACAAGCCCAAAAACCGTCGGACACTTTTCTTGTCGGTTGGAGTGGGAAAAGCAGCTACGGCATCAGTCTTCTCGGGATTGGGCCGAACACCTGCCGCGCTCACGACGTGACCAAGGAACTTCAGTTCCTCGTAACCGAAATGGCATTTCTCTGGCTTGAGTGTAAGGTCAGCCGATCGAATGGCTTCGAGTACATTCCGAAGGCGTCGAAGGTGCTCGTCAAAAGTCTCCGAAAAGATAACGACATCATCGAGATAGACGAGGCAGCTTTGCCATTTGAGGTCAGCGAGAACTGTATCCATCATTCGCTGGAATGTGGCTGGCGTGGAACAGAGGCCGAAAGAGAGTACTCTAAATTCGTAAAGGCCGTCCGGAGTCACAAACACGGTTTTCTCACGGTCCCGCTCATCTACTTCAATTTGCCAGTAGCCACTTTTCAGATCGATAGAGGAGAAATACTTCGCGCGCCTCAGTCTATCCAGAGAATCGTCGACACGAGGCAACTGGTACACGTCTTTCTTTGTGACGTTGTTTAGCTTCCGGTAGTCAACACAAAACCGAAGCGTGCCATCTTTCTTTTTAACGAGAATGACTGGCGATGACCAGGGGCTGCATGAAGGCTGTATTACGCCGTCTTGAAGCATTTCCTTCACCTGCGTTTGAATCGCATGTCGTTCGGTTGGGGAAACACGATAAGGCTGTTGCCGTATGGGGGACACGTCGTCATAGGTGATGATACGGTGTTTCGTAAGCGATGTTTGACGTATCTTCGACGACTGTGCAAAGCAAGAGTGGAACTGGAGCAACAGCTCACGGAGGTGTTGTTTGTTCTCTTCAGGAAGCGTAGGACTAATGTTGACATTGTGTATAGATGGTTCGGCATTGTCGATTGCCTCGGAAACAAAACACTCCGTGACGTCGGCGATCGGGTCGGCGTAGGCGATGACAGTACAGGGGAAAAGGTGCCAGTGTTCGCAGCTGAAGTTCGTGACAAGAACCTCACAGTGGCCATCATGGAGATCAATAAGGCTTCTTGCTACGCAAACACCTTGAGAAAGCAGGAGAGAGCGATTGCTTTCTGCGACCGCTTCACCGTGTAAGAGTCTGTCACATGCCACCTGAACCATGACACTTGCACGTGGTGGTAACGTGACAGTGTCGTCGACGACACGAAGAGGTGCTCGAGGGTGGATTGTGTTGGTCATTGCTGCCGCGCTTTTTGTCGAGAAAGTGACGAGGCGTTGACGAATGTCGATGGTAGCTCCGTGCTCCCTGAGAAAGTCCATGCCGATGATTAGGTCTCGAGAACGCTGAGGGAGAATGCTCAAGCTGGCAACAAACGTAGAGCCGCGAATCTGTATTCTTGCCGTGCACATGCCAAGAGGGGTGACGATGTGCCCGCCAGCTGTACGAACTGGTGCTTGATTCCAAGGCGTTGTCACTTTCTTCAGAAGGGTGGCCAGTATTTCGCTGATTATAGAATAATCCGCTCCAGTGTCCACTAAAGCAGTCAATTCACGGCCGTCGAGGAGTACAGGAATGTCCAAGGAAATTCTTTTTCTGTAATCAGCAGGTACTGTCGTCGTCGATGTATCGTCGGTCCGCGTACGCGTCAGTGGGGGCCCTTGAGCACGTCCAGACTGAGCGGCCTCGCCCCCGAAGGCCGCTGTGGCTAGTTTTCCCGGCGCGGGCTGGGCGACCGACCCCGCACCACACTCGAATACGTACGGCGAGTCGGAGAAAACCGCCGCGGCGAAGGGGAGCGTGACTGGTGTCGAGTTGATGGGGATCTGCACTGTTGGGCAACGTATTGTTCAATTTCAGGAGAACGCTGGCCGAACCTAGGTCGCGGCGAGTTTGCTGAAAATCCGCGTAGTTCGACCTCTCGATAGGAGCACTGTCGGTAGACGTGCCCAGCTTCGCCACAGTGAAAGCAAAGGGGACGGCGATCAGGTGCCCGCCACACGTCTGATTTCCTTGGGGCCTGTCGGTGGTCCTGGTAATACGAGGCCGCTTGGACGGGCTGTAACATGGCCGGGCACGCGGTGCGAAGCGGGGAGGGAGGTGGGGCAGGTTGCCTCAAAGCTTGCGCATACGACATGCGGGAGCTGTCAGTTCTTAGGGGTCGAGCTTTGGTGTTAAAGGGTGGTTCTCTTAGCGCTTGCTGGACTTCGTCACGGAGAACGCTGGACAAGGAGTTGAGCGTCGGCTGTGAGGGTACCGACAGCTTCTGGAGTTCTTCGCGGATTACGGAACGAATGAGCTCTCGAAAGAAATCGACGTGGCCCCGGAGAGCTCCGAAGAAGTCCGTAGGTGAGGCAGCGTTCACTTGACGTTCGTATGATGGTGCCCGCTGCCGAAGCGTCTGTTCAATGGTGACGGCCTCGGAAAGAAATTCTGACACAGTCTTGGCAGGACTGCGCACGAGACCGCCGAACAGCTGCTCTTTCACTCCGCGCATCAGGTACCGCACCTTCTTTTCTTCCGACATGCTAGGGTCGGCTCGTCGAAAGAGACGCATCATGTCCTCGACATACATTGCGACACCTTCGTTCGGCATTTGTATACGGGACTGAAGATCACGCTCAGCTCGCTCCCGGCGATCAGGGCTCGCATACGTCTCAAGAATCCGGGGTTTGAATTCTGCCCATGAATTTAGGGCATCTGCACGGTTCTCGTACCAAACACGTGCACCATCGTTAAGGCTGAAATATACGTTTTTCAGTTTCTCTGCGTCATCCCACTTGTTGAACGCGGCAACACGTTCATAGTGGACCAGCCAGTCTTCAACATCCTCATGTATGGCGCCGTGGAAGGGATTTTGCGTTCGCGGGTTCAGCAGCGTACAGTGAATCGGCGTTGGGCCTTCCATACCTGTTGGCGTGGTCGGAGCTGCCATTTTTTCTGGGAGGAGTCCAAACTCAGGGGCTTGTCCACGGATCCTTCTGCTGGCGCGGTGTACAGGTGTAACCACCGGTACGGGGCTGGAGCTCCTGCTGCTCGGAGGGGTGTGGTGCATAGATTAAATTACCCCGGCACCTCCACCAGTTTGTCACGCTCTAACACAAGAATAAGTGACAGTAGGATCAGCCAGAGATGAAAAATGCCAAGCACTGAGCGACGGTTCTCCAGCTGGCGCGGGATCTTCGACTTTGTCGTCTTCTTCGCCGTTTTGCTGGGCACTGTCAAGAATGGCGAGCTGCGAAACAAGATTGCCACACAGTTACGACAGGGCGACACGACGCGCACCTCTCCCTCTCCGTCGCTGCAGCTGGGAGGCGTTCAAAGAAGCGGCCTTTGCGCTGGAATCCGCCGCCTTCCACCCGCCCCATCGACATTGTGACGGGACTAGTTCGGCGTGTGTGAACAATGATTCCGGAGTTCCCCAACGCGGAGCTGATTTGACACGCATGGACAAGCTGCCGTGGGGACGACGTATTTTGGTGCGTCTCACGCTTCGGCACCCCGCCAACGCCGTCGTCGGGCATCAGAGCGCGGTTGCCTTTGTGTCTGTAAACTGATCTGCAGAGCCGCGGCGAGTTGGTGATGAGTAAACGAACAGTCGCCGCGTCGTAGGACCGGCGGATCGAGTGTATAAAAACTGTGGTTGTGCGAATGCTGAGGACACTTCTCTTGAGCAGTCATGTTAGACTGAGTCACTTTTCTCATGCAGTCATGTTGGACTGTTACTCTTTTTCTCAAGCAGTCATGTTAGACTGATTTAATTTCTGTAAATAAACCCTTTTCCTCGTTCTCGATGAGAAACAGTTCTTCACTTCATCAACGATCTCAGCGTAAATAAGTTGGACGACGGCATGGGCCAGCTACCTTCGAATTCATGCCGTACTCCAATCTGGGCAAAGGACCACGGACGATGGGATTGAGCCCCCAATCCTGACAGCACGCAATGCTGAATATTCGCTGGCTCAAAACACCAGGTGGCAATATAATTATCAGAATTTATCACGACTCGAAATTTTATTGTACATTCAGTTGTTTGAAAGCATGTCCGATAGATGAGCATTTATTTGTTGTGCCTTTTCAGGAAGGAATATCACATGAACATGGCCATTGTAATGCACAGCAATCTCATTGCTATGCATGCCCCTACAAATGCCTAGATTAGGTAGGAACATCATGCGAACGGGCTTGACAGTCCCACATTTAAAGGGGCCCTGAAACGTACCATAGAAAGCTTATTGAGCGGCACTGATGGCGATTTCATGTATTTCATAGAACAGTGATGCTACTATCATTGGTTAAAAATGTAACTGGTGATTTACGTTTGCACGGTATTGCAAATACAGTAGAACCTTGTTGATACGACCTTGTTTTGTACGATTTCCCAAAGCTAATGTTCGTGATTAAGAATATAAAAACAATGACCCGATTTTATGCTTCCTTTTTACCAGTTGAAGGGCCCCTCAAACGGTTTGGACAAGTTTTGTAGATGCATAGGGTATTAGCTACAGTAAAACATATGCGCCACAATTTAAGTAAAGCGTCTCATATTTACAGAGCCACGGAAGATTACAAGTTATCCTCCTATCTTGCCATGCTTTTGCTCTTCAACTCATTTGCCAAGCAACTGGGGCTAAGCTCCGCCTTCACTGGTTCAGCATTATGATGTGACGTCGTGGCATCTACTTCCGGTGACTTCGAGCCAGCAAGCAAAGCCTCTCTAACTTAAACACTAGCCACCTGGCCACCGATCCCCGACGAGCGCTATCCAAGCAGTGTGCACTGCGAGCGTGTTGTTGGAGCGCCGAACGCGTCCAGTATTCTGGTAAACGCAGGCGAGCTTGGCATTTTGACGCATACGTGTGGAGCATAAACGTGAGCAACCTGCGCGGTGCAGCCATCTGATCGCACAGAGCTAATATTGCTGTGACCAAGTGTAAAACATTTTAAATGCTTAGAAAGACGTGTTCACGATCATGCTGCGGCCGAGAATTTACACCTGCAGCAAAGCAATACATGCTATGTCAAGCTGCAACAGCATGTTGCAGCTTCACTTGTCACCAATCGCTAGGTTTGCAGCCCAAAATGCAACACAGGCGATTTATGGTCGTCGCGGAAAGAAACCTCGAGACCAACACCGAGCAAGCTGTAACACAAGGAGAGATTTTCTGTGCGTCAAAATACTTCAGCGTAGAGATAAATTCTCTTGTATTCTCTTTGTGTTAATTCTTTCTATAGAAACAAGTTAATGAACATTTGTCTACCACAAAGCTGGAAAAATTATCAGTGATGCTATTGGATAGCTTGCTCGACTGTCATGCACGGCGGCTGCTACGCAGATGGTGACAGAGCAGTTGAAAGCTCAGGGTACCAGCACTGCTGCAATCGGCAGCAATGCACATTGTTAAATCTTATAATTAGGAGTGAGTGAATATTCAAAACGTTTTAATAATGAATCAAATACTATCCTAGTTGATTCAGTTTTCAAATCGAATAGTCACAATTTGTAAAAACAAATTATTTTCTAATAGTTTTCAAGTAGTATGTTAAAATGTTAAATCTGTGCAATCAAACACAAAAATTGGAGCAAAAGTACAATTTTCATCCCCATGGGCGTAAGATATGTATACAAAACTTAAGAACCTACGTAGTGCAACAGGCTACAATACAGGGATCATTTTCCCTTTCCGAAAGGCCTGTATATGCAAAGAAACTGCTTAATTGTTTCTACGTTTTTGCACTTCATGACGGAAAGATGCTAAGCTTATGACTACTACGATGTGAATACAACTTTACATCCATTGAGAAAATGGCTGCTTATTATTCAAGAACTATTTGAAAAATATCTGATATTTGATTCGATTTGCTTCGGCCGCTATTTGCTTCATATTTGACTGGGCCTCAAGAATGCTATTTGCACATCCCTACTCATAATGTGCTGTACAAGGAGCACTTGAAAGTCTCACTCAATCATCAGAAGGACCTGCCTAACAGCTCAGTATGTTTGTACAAAACTGTCAAAATCGTTCCAGGGTCCCTTTCATACGTTCCCGGAAATTAGGATCTTTTGCCACCAGCATTCAGTACACCGCCAAACTGCGAATGTTCTGCAGTCCCTAGATCCTATGTAACAAGAAAAGGTGTGAGGCACATGCGAACGAGAGCAGTAAGCACTCGCCATTGCAGCTTCCTCTGCAGTAATTGCTGGTACGCGCCAAGTGAAAATGATGGCACTTAGTTTCTCATGGTGAAACCAGCAAATTTTGTCGGCCGTTGCAGGTTGCATTCACAGTTATCGCAGCCAGCCCTATTGCAATAAGCATCTTTACCTATATATGTTTCACAGCACCTGTGGCACAGTGTTTCTGGAAGCGTAATGCATTCTTTTAACAGGCGATAACCCAAACACACCGCTGTTCCCTGCTGCAGGCAGCGTGAAGTGAGCATCATGTTTCCCTTTGGCAGCATCGTATCCTGGCATCACCCACCAGCTCGATTTCGTTTCTATTTTCCATCACCGTTTTTAAACACTATGCAATCGGAAAACAACAAAACCTATCAACGTCTGCTCGAGCAACCCTAGCTCGTTGACGCTCATGCTGCAACGATTCTCGCCGAGTAAGCGTGTTAAATCTTCTCACCAAAACGCCCCGCTCAAAGCTGCTGACCCAGGCCAAATTTGAAGAGTGCAAACAAGAGTTTGCGGAGCAGCAAGAAAGACAATACTCAAGACACTCGGGCCCCACCAGTTCAGCGTGTCAGCGATTCATGCTGCAGCAATTTGTGCAATGTGTAGATGTCGACTACAGTTGAATCTGCCCAATGTTTCAGTGACATCATATAGTATGTTTGCCCAGTTAGAAGGCTTTTTTCTAGCATCGTTTTCTGAAAAGTTTAGGTATACTACAATAAAAGCTATGGCATTACTTTTTACAACCATTTAAAGTAACGCACAGCCATGAGCAAGGTGTTGCAGTCATGATAGTCACACATCCTATGCCGAACACTATGGCGCCGAGAGGCCATGGCATCATGATAAAAGAGAAGCCATGACGCCCCAAATTAGACAGTGAGCCACCAGATCGTGCATGCTATGAGCAGGCTAAGAAACCGTGGCGTGCCGACTTCCACTAATGCCCCGCTGCTATTGGTGTCGTCACACGAGGTCATAGCAAAGTGAAACGTGGTGTTTAGAGCAGCTGAAATTCCAGCAGAGGTTGAGGTTAACTTTCATTTGGCTTGTATTTTGAATTTTTTATGAGCCATAACATGGGATTGTGCGAGTAGATTTCTATCATTTATTTTCGCTCTTCGTTTTATGATACCCTTAGAGTAGATCTAGAGCATGACCAAGAAAAGGCATCCCAGAGCCCCTTTAAGAGTATATGGAGCACTTGTACCACCTGATGAAGCAGAATACCCTGCAGCATGCTCAACGTCTATAGATTCCAAATTGAAACTCTAGTTCAACATGGCTGTTGACTTACTTTACAGTATCACGGTGTTGTGTTTTCTTATGTCTGCTCAAGTAATCAGCCCGCGTAAAGGACTTCGAGCAGACGGTGCAAGAGTATAGTCGGCCACCTGTATGAATGTTTAGGTGTAGCTTCATGCTGGAGTTGCGCGTGAAGCTCCGAGGGCACGAAGGGCATTGAAATGGCTTCTCATCTGTGTGGGTTTGCAGGTGTTTCTTCATGGTGGAGTTGCGCGTGAAGCTCCGAGGGCATGAAGGGCACTGAAATGGCTTCTCACCTGTGTGGGTGTGCAGGTGGATTTTCAGGTGGGTCCTTCGTGAGAAGCTCTGGGGGCATAAAGGGCACTGAAATGGCTTCTCGCCTGTGTGGCTGCGCAGGTGGTCTTTCAAGTGGGTCGGTTGTGAGAAGCTCTGAGGGCATGAAGGGCACTGATATGGCTTCTCGCCTGTGTGGGTGCGCAAGTGTTCCTTGACCTTGGACTTTTGTGAGAATCTCTGAGGGCATGAAGGACACTGAAATGGCCGCTCACCCGTGTGGACGGACAAGTGCCTCTTCAGGGTGTCTCTTCTTGAGAAGCTCTGAGGGCACAAATGGCACTTAAACAGACACTCGCCGCTAGGGACCCTGGTGTAAGCTTCCAGGCGAGACAGTTTATCAGCCTTATAGTCACAGAGATGATCTTGGTGGAGGCAACCCTGCTGTGAATTGTCACCGTTGGCTGTTGATGGAGAAATAGAAGGCTTCAATGCTGCACGAATGAAATAAAAGTAGTATTAGGAAACGTGAAAAAAGAACACAGATACTAAAATGACGAGCTTTTTCTTTTTTTGATTTGGGAGCTCTTGAGGGTGATTTCAGGTATGCTGGAACAAAGGATGTATAGTGGTCCTTTTTTATTTACTTAATATTTCTGCAAATTATTTTTCAGAAAGGTAAAGAAATACAAGTGTGAAAGTGAAAGAATCTGGTGTTTGAAGACTTCCATGGATTTCTATGAACCTTAGAGAAGAGTGCCAAAAGCTTCGACCCAGCTTGCTCTCTGATCCTCAACGAGCACTCGAGATTTGAAGGCCATACTTGGCATTTGCAAAACTTGCGAATTGCTGGCACAACAAATTTCTCATATGAGACTTCATCAGTTGGTTTCTTTTGGATCACATGCCAAACCTTGGCAATTTTCTCATAAGTTGAGATTGCAAAGAGCAGGCTAGGACATACTGTATTTTTCTGCGTAGAACCCGCCAACATGTAGAACGCGCACTGCCTTTCAGAAAGGCCCAGAAAGTAAATATGCAATACTTCTGGGAGATTAAAAAAATTCAGCAGACACACTTCAGACTGCTTATGTGAGGGAACGTGAAAGCACTACAGCCCCTTTAGTGAAACGTCTTTTTCTGCACATTCCTTGTCTGTGCAAGCTCTTGCCTGCATTCTAACTACGCCTCGATACGGCTAATTCAAAACATGCCAAGCGTCTCAATGCGTTCACTTGCCCGCAAGGAGTTCATAACTCGAAGAACCACTCAGCGGTGTTCAACAGGACATAAATGCGTCTTATTGTATGCTCATTTTGTACAGTCATGATCTGATGCCACCTCCTCCTCATTGGCTGCACTGTCACATGCTGACTTACGCATGCACCAGGCCACACCTTCAGTACGACGTGACGTGTGCAATGATGCACCCACTAGGCACAACTTTAGTTCACCAGACACGTGGAGCCTCCCTTAGAACCTCCCTTAGAAATTCGACGTCAATCCGAATGTTTTTGACTTGTTAGAACTCCTTAAACTGTCGGTCGTTTTTGGTATGATTGCTTGGTGGCAACGCCTACACTGCCAGATTTTTGCGTAATGGGGCATATAATGCTCTCGCATTAAAAATTACATGCGTATAACGCACAGAAATAACTGCATACAATGCTCAAATGTTTATAAAGTCTCCTCTTGGGGATAAACGACCTGTCCATGTCCCATCTTTGGCCAGCAACTCTGTCCCCCTTATTGGTAATGCTGCTGGGCTGTTGAGCGCAGCTTATAATGATCCGAGTTCTAATTTGGCAGCGCCATGTGCACTATTAGCAAACTGGCAGAGCGCAAAATGACAACCCATAAAGAGGAGGATAATGAGCAACCATGAAGGAGGGGAGAGGGGAGCTTCAACACACAGTGGTAACCCAAGGTAACTTTTTGTGCAAATGAGGGGGAGGGTACCTTTACTATTGTAAATGTGAATAATGCCCACCATTCGCCATAACAATGTGTAAAACCACAAAAGAGAAGTGAAAGAAAACATATTTCACAGATACAAGCTTGACAAACAAGGAACCTTATCAAATGGATTCGCGCAGAAAGAAGCACAGGAAGAACACTGCGAAGAACAAGTAAACAAGCGAAAGTGTAAAATAAAGATTTCTAGTAGCGTTTTTTTGAATGACCTCTGGAGAAATACAGAGAAATATATATTTGCCGAACAATCCCAGTTGTTTTGGATCCCTCGTTTATTGCTCCAAGTTAAGTGCCAAAACTGAATTGTATTGTTATTTGGGAAGTTGCATAACGATGCGTGGTTGTCAGTTACATAGAAGCGTGCGTAGAGTGCAGGGCACTGCAATTCTAGACGTACTGCGCCCACCGCAGAAGGTTAGAAAAACACCCACATAAACACAGCAGGGAAGTGGCTGCTAGACTGATAATGGTATAGTGTCATTCAAAACACATGGAATCCTTCTCCACTTATGGCAGTGTTTTCTCTACTTCCTTATTAAATAAAAAGATGTTGATCCATCTATAGTTTCACAAGCAATGTATAAATTTGTTAATTTTCGTTTTTCCTTCCTGTTTGGCTGTTGCTTCAGCTCTCTCCTTTAGAAGACTGCTTAATTTCTCAACTCCTTGTGACTCTTGTTTCCAGTTGCAAACTTTGTGTGAAAAGTGCTGTACATTTAGGGAAAAACCAGACGAGGTAACAAGTGACATTCATATTCCTTATGGGTTAAAGGTTATTGCAGAGTTTGATCATGGGTGCTGTCTCGCGCGATTTTTTTTTTTTTTCCACCTGACCTAGCCTATATCACGGGTATATGGTTGCGAGGATATGCCAGTGTCGCAGCGAGCCATCACTCGAGAAAATAGTGAAGCAAAAGGAAGAGTTTATTTATTCATTTATTTATTTAGTTATTTATTTAAATACCTTCAGGGCCCGTGGGCATTACAATAAAGATTGGAATGCATGAAAAACAAATGTATTAACACAGAAGACAAAAACAGAAGCAACAGTTAACTGTGTTGCAGCAAAATGCGGATTACTGAAAATAAACAATAGCTTCAACAGGAGATTCAAACAAGTCAGCGTCAGTAATTTCGGCAATTGAGGTGGGAAGGTGGTTCCAATCGTTACTTCTCTTAGGAATGAATGAGTAAACATATGGGTTAGTTCGAGAAAACGGGACACCTACTTTATGAAGGTGATCTCTCCGGATGAAATGTACTCTGGCCCAGATAGAAGGACTTATGTAAGATGGTGATGATGACAAATTTTTGAAAGAGTCATTCCTTCATAAGGAAAGAAGAGGAAGGTTCAAAGTAGCTTTAATGATGGACAGGCTAGTAGACGAGAGTAGTTGTGAAGTATGAATCTTGCACTGCGATTTTGCACCGATTCCAAAGTTTGAATGAGACACTCAAGACTGGGATATCACACCGAGCATGCCTATTCCAGTGTTGGGCGCACAAGCGATCGATAGAGTAGAAGTTTTAATGAAGATGGTGCTATAGAGAAATTGCGCCTTAAGCAACCAAGCATGCAATTGGCATTGTTGGCAACGCAACTGGCGTTGTCTCTGGCCGCAACATGTTCCACGAGCATACAGACCAGCTGACTATGAGTTGAATCCCTTTCCTGCTCCCTGGATCAGTCTAAACAAAGAAGGTTGAACTAACGAAGCAACAGCCCGCCCCCCGGGTACGTGCCTGAAGAGAGGTCTAATTGCATGTGGTTTGTTCGCTTAGTGTGGCCGTGTATCACAGCAGAGGATAATGTTCCTGCAAATGTGCTCCAGCAACGATCAAACTCTGAGAATGCAGGTAGGCAGGTGTTGCATTCTCCTATGTTCCAAGGACGGCTCATTACTCTCCGAGTACAAACTGGGAATAGGCAATGTCCTGTAGGCACCAGTTGCTAGGCGTAGCCCTTGATAACGAGCTGGATCTAATCACCGAAGGCATGACTGTCTAGCCGAGCCATAAAGTATGCAATCAGAGTCTAATTTGCTGCTTATCAAGCAACAACAGATACATAGAAGACATTTGTGGTCGGAGCCTCAGTGCTTCCAGGACAAGACTTTGAGAATGTCAAGTGCCTTGCTTGCATTAACCTTCAGACTATTTATGCGTGCTAGAAAGTTCAGCTTCTTACCAAATAAAACTCCTAAATACTTGTGGTATTGTCTGACTGGCAGTGTGGCTTCATGTAGCTTTAAGATAGGGTCCGGTTGTAAACACCCCCTTTAAAGAAAAAAAAATCCAGCAACAGCTTTTTCATTGGAGAAACGGAAGACGTTTTTATTTGCCCATTGGGTCATTTTATTTACAGTTAATTGATTTTGCCGTTTGCAAGTTCGCAGCATGCAACTTGGAGATCATCAACACATAAAGAATGGATCAGAGAAGATGGCATACAGTTGAACTGTGCAATAACTAAGTCAACGAGGAACATGGAAAAATTCACTTTTGCAAGAATTTTGTTCTTGTGAAATGAGACAGCACAGATGGGTAATACGTCGCAGACTGAAACTTTATTATCAATATTACGTTAGACTATATTGGCAAGCCTTACCGCATTGCAGACAGCCGTACTGCTGTGGAGCAGTGTTCATGGTCAATTGCTTTCAGAGATATGATCACTTTTGGACGATTTTGTGTAACTTGGCACCGGACGCAGAGCAACAGCGCTCCACGCAAGCAGTAGCGTTTCTCCAGCACGTGCTGTCGCCCATAGACGCCGACGCATCCGGTGTAGAGCACGAAAGTGATCGTATCTCGTATACCCAAAGGCAGTCTATCGAGATTACGGCTCCTTAGCGCAAATCTACGTCCAGTGCTGAAATCCGCACACGATGCCTGTCGGGTGGCACCAAAACCAGTGTTCTTGAAATAGGGGATGCGTATTCCCGGATGATCACTTAATCACGACCCTATCTGTGGCACTCCAGAATGCGGCCGCAATCTCAAGCGTCATATTCCACTTTGGTGGGATGTGGATTTCCTTGTTTTTGCTGCATCTTGCTCACCGAAGCGCACATTAAGCACTGCACTAGGTGTACAAAAACCACCGTCACATGTTGGTAGCAATATGTGTGTCACTTCGAACGAGCGATAAGATGGCAGCCATGACGTGTTTCTGGCGCACGCGATGGCTCCCGGCGTATTGATTGTTTTTGTAAACAAAAATGACAGCTCTCATGCAAGTGTGATGTGGTGGTATTTTACACAATTTTAGTGCAAAGCAATAGCATCTGAGTACATTTTCGAGCCTGCAAGCTTTGCGCAAGTAAGTAATATGTGCAGCTATGTTCCGGCAAATTTCGTTGATGCAGGATTGTAGTACAGCAACATTTCGTTGTCATGAAGTACGAAATGCATTGAATCCTATAGGCGTTCACTGGGGATACGAAAATATTTCATTGTCGTGAAAATTTCACTGTCGCAGGGTTTCGTTATCGTGGGTTTCGACTGTAATTCTGTTTATGGAATTCATTTTTACCACGAGCAGTCTTGTGCTTAGCATACAACTTTGCGGCAAACCGTTTTCCCTGACGAATATGCGTGAAAGCACTGTGCCCAGATGCACCTGAAATGTTCAATTCGACATAAAGTCCACCAAACACCTCAGCAACTTGCTGTGAATCCCTAGGTCTGCCAAATCCTGCAATATATGAAATCTCCATGTAGTATCGTAGGCTTTGTCCAAATCAAAGAAAATTGTGGGACAGTGTTTGTGTACCAAGGCATTGCATATTTCACGTTTTATTTGAACAAGGTAATCAACTGTTGAACGAACCTTTTTATACTCGCAGTGATGATTCTCCAACAGGATTGCGTGTCAAGGGTAAAGTTATTCCGGTGTTCAGAATACTTTCATAAGCTTTTGCCACACACTTTGCGAGAGCGTTAGGACGGTAGCTGCTGGGAGATGTGTTGGGATGTTGTCGGGGCTTTTAGGAATAGTACTATTATTGTGCTTTTCCATACTTTCGGCATTACTACTGTTCTCCAAATTATGTCAAAAAATTTCAGCAGAGCCTCTACGGATGCTTGTGATAAGTGGGCAAGCACTGAATAGCGGATGTCATCAAGACCTGCTGCCGTTTTCTTGCCAGCAGGAAGTACTCTGTTTAATTACAGCAGCGTCAGGAGAGCATTATACCAGTGTCTTAGCCAGAAATTTATTTCGGGGGAGGGGTGTTTCTGCCAAGAACTACCACTCCTTCCCCTCTGTCTCTCTCTCTCATGATATATATATATATTGACACGTGTACTTGTTTTTACCGGGCGTCACGTTTTGCCGCCTAACAAATGTTATCGCACAGCGCGGGACGCGCCTGCATGTATCCGAAGTTTCTGGAAAGTTATCGATGCTTCTATCCGCTGTCTGTTGTTGCCGAACCTTGTGTTATCTCATTTCATCGCTTGACACGAATGGTGTAGAACTTTGTAGAAGGCATGCGGGTCCCAACGATTAATCTGGAACATTCGATGACTGCTGTATAAAAGCCGACGCGCTTGACCCGCTGATCAGATTTTCGACGATCGCCGACCGTGTTCGCCGCTATCGTTGTGCTATAAGTGTAGCCTCTTTTGTGGGCACAGGTTCGCCCAATAAAAGTTAGTTTTGTGTTTCACAGTATTGCTACTGTGTTCTTTGACGTCACGACCACGTGACAATATATATATATACACAGGATGTTTCAGCGAACACTTCCAAAATTTTTTGAAGGTTGCCTGTGGCAGATAGCTCAATTCTAGTTTATGAGCCAGCCTACTCGAAGCGGCGGACACCACTTGCACAAATAATTGAAAAGCAAAATTGACTAATTAACAAGAATTCACTCATTAACTTTTTAGCTAATTATCTTATGGCCCTTATTGCCATTTACGAATTCTAGCAGTGGACTTCGCAAGGCAGATCCACTTGGAACGAATTCTCAGTACGAGACCAGTTTTGAGATATAAGTTCCCGAACTTTGCTAAGAAATGCATTGGCGTTCCAGTTAGTTGTGTGCTTCAGTACATCAAACGACGTTTTGTAAACAAATTAACTAGAATGCCAATGCATCTCTCTACAAAGTTCACGAATTTATATCTCGAAACTAGTGTCATATTGAAAATTTGTTCCAAGTGGATCTGCCTTGCGAACTCCACGGCTTCATAATACGACAGTAAAACCTTTATGAAGATGTGTATTTTTTGGCCCTAAGTTCACTTCTTAAAAGCAGAATGCTTCTGGCAACAACTTATTTACGACATTTCTGATGTCACCGAGGATGTGGATCAGGACTCTGCAATTCTAATGAATGATAAAAGCCATTTTAATGGAGTTGAAAATATTTACTTATTCGTGTGAGCTTAGTATAGTCATGGGTGACGAGGTGGTGGATGATTGAGAGCCAGGCGCCAAGACACGCGTCTCGGGCCATGGAGTTTGTTTCAGCTTCAGGCCCTGCAACACTGCGATCCGCCGGCCCATCTTCCATGATGATGGAGCAGCACTGGCTGCTGCCACCTAGGGTGTGGATGGAGTTGCTACAGGAGTACTATGCATGGACCATGTAGGTCTCTGAAACCGGTGTGGCATAGCCCCCTGCTGAGCTGCACTGACATACTTGAGGTAAGTGCCCTAGCCTTCTCCTTGCTTCATAGAATGAGATCTTTTCCCTTTTGGTGATGGTGATGATTTCTTTTTTCCTCTTCCAGAAAGGGCAGCTCCGTAAGCTGGATGGTCTCTCTTGCAATTGACACATTGTGCAGAAGCATCGCAGCTGTCAGAAGGATGTTCGTTGGCACTACACTTCACGCATGTTTCTTTGCATCTACATAAGGACGAGGTCTCCACTTGCCATCTTTGAGGCTTTGTAGCCAGGTCCAATCATGTTTGCTAGGTATTTAGCTACTAGGAAAGGTGACAGTTTTCTTAAAGTTGTGTTGCCTTCAGTGTGAAGGACATGGTACTTTGAGAAAGTGTCTGCGTTTTGTTTAAAAAAGAACTGGAAAGTTGCTTCAGTTCACCATATTTCTAGCAGGCGATATCGAGGGGGAGGGGGAGGTGAAGACACCAGCCATGCAATGCCAGTATAACCTAATATATATATATATATATATATATATATATATATATATATATATATATATATGTGTAATACTATATCCAGTCTCAGTTATATATATATATATATATATATATATATATAACTGAGACTGGATATAGTATTACACAAGGTTAACCCTAGCCTCCCGGAAAATCAGTAATTAAAACAAGTGAATAGCAGACAGTGGGAGAGAAAGGAAAAAGATTGAAGAAGGGGATAGGAAAAGACAACTGCCGCTTTCCTCAGGATTGATCAGTCCAGAGGTGCAGTCTACGTGAAGCGGAAGCCAAAGAGCTGTGTTGCCTCCACTGAGGGGCCATAAAAGTCCAAACACCCGATATCGGCTCAACCCCCAAGATGTCGTTGTCCCCGGACACTGGAAACTACATGCCGGACGGTCCAACCCCTATGTGCTCAAGTATGTGGTAACGCAACATTATCAGCTAAAGGTATTACATAACATAACCTAAACATCTGGACAAAAATAAAGGAGTCAAGTGCGCACAATGTTGGTCTCTGGTTAAATTTGGGTTTAGCCTTGTGCTTGGTTTTTGCAAAGCATAGTAGTCTGATGACCGCTTGCAATTTTGTCGCATCTTCACATGTAGGAATACCACATGAACTGTTAAGAATGGCGAGCTGCCAAACAAGATTGCCACACAGTTACGACAGGGCGACACGACGCGCATCTCGCCCTCACCGTCGCTGCAGCTGGGAGGCGTTCGAAGAAGCGGCCTTTGTGGTGAAATCCGCCTCCTTCCTCCAGCCCCTTCGACATTGTGACGGAACTAGTTCGGTGTATGAACAATGATTCCGGAGTTCCCCAACGCGGAGCTGATTTGACACGCATGGACAAGCTGCCGCGGGAACGACGTATTTTTGTGCTTCTCACGCTTCGGCGTGGCGCAGAACAACGAGTGACCCTCGATCGGCACCGATAATTCTTGGAACGGCAACCCTCCAACGCCGTCGTTTGGGCTTCGGAATGTGTGTGCCTTTGTGTCTGTAAACTGATCTGCAGAGCAGCGGCGAGTTGGTGATGAGTAAACGAACAGTCGCCGCGTCGTATGACCGGCGGATCGAGTGTATAAAAACTGTGGTTGTGCGAATGCTGAGGACACTTCTCTTGAGCAGTCATGTTAGACTGAGTCACTTCTCTCATGCAGTCATGTTGGACTGATACTCTTTTTCTCAAGCAGTCATGTTAGACTGAGTTAATTTCTGTAAATAAACCCCTTTTCCTCGTTCTCGATGAGAAATAGTTCTTCACTTCATCAACGATCTCAGCGTAAATAAGTTGGACGACGGCATGGGCCAGCTACCTTCGAATTCATGCCGTACTCCAATCTTGGCAAAGGACCACGGATGATGGGATGAGGCCGTACTCCAATCCTGACAACTGGTGGCAGCGGTGGGATGGACTTTGCGACATGGTGCTGTGTCTGCGGTGAGTGCTTGGTTTTTGCTTTGACTCTCTAGGCTTCATTTTGTGGTTGTTCTGTTTAGAACAGTAGGGAAGCTAGATTGTTGTGTGTTAGCTAGGTTGTGTTTTCCTAGCTAGATTTAGAGAGCAGAATCAAGGCAGTAAAGCAGCAGTCATGGAGTTAAGGACACTGCTGAGAGACGAGTTGTTGATTGTTGGTGAGGAACTGGGCCTAGATGTACGCAAGGAAATGCTCAAATCGGAATTATTGGAGCTAATTTCCAATCAGGCCAGTGAGGAAGATATTGAAATGGGAATGGAACTTCTCAAAAAGAGAGAGAAACGGGAAAGAGAAAGAGAAGAACGGGACAGAGAAAAGCGAGAGAGAGAGGAACGCGATAAAGATCGCGAGTTTCAGTTAAGGAAAATGCAACTTGAACTTGAAAGCAAACGTTTGGAGTTGTCTCAAGGAAGTGAAGGCGCTCTGGGACGATCAAGTGAGGCAGAATCGTACCGCATGGACAGGCTATTAAAGCCATTTGAGGTCGGGACCGACATAGGCTTGTTCCTAAGCAATTTTGAAAGGACTTGCGAAAAGATGAACTTCGGCCCGAGTACATGGCCACAGCGGTTGCTGTCTATGTTGCCGTGTGAGGCGGCGGAAGTAATCGCCAGATTGAGTGCGCAGGATGCATATGATTATGCAAAAGTTAAGGCTAGTCTCCTGAAAAAATACCGCCTTTCAGCCGAAGCTTTTCGGCAAAGGTTTAGGAGCACAGGCAAGAAAGATAGCGAGGGCTATCCGAAGTTTGCATATAGCTTAAAGGCCAACCTAGTCGAGTGGCTTAAAAGCGCGGAAGCGTACGACAGCAGAGACATGATCATTGAATGCATGTGTCTAGAGCAGTTTTACAAAACCATCCCCGAAGCTGTGAAACTGTGGGTGCAAGACAGAGGTAATGTAAACACTGTGGAAAGGGCGGCTGAATTAGCCGAAAAGTACGCAACCCGTAGAAAGTTGAACGCCGAGGAGGGAAACAGGGACGGTCGAAATGGACCGCGGAAACCATTTCCGTTCAAAAAGGGTGCGCAAACTAGACGATCCGAGCCTGTAGACATGGCAGAAAAGCCCGCAGAAAAGAGCGAGGAGAAACTTAACGGAGAAACCGCACAAAAAGAACAGAAAAGAAAATTCGAATCTGTTAGACCAATTCGCTGTTACAAATGCCACAAACTGGGACATATAGCTGTAAACTGCGAGAAGTCTAGCGTAGTTTTTTCCTACGTGGAGGAAAAGGATGAGAATATGGAACTTTTAAGTCCATATCTCCACGACCTGCAAGTTAATGGAAAACCATGCCGAGTGCTAAGAGACAGTGCCGCCACGCTGGACATTGTCCGTCTTACGTCCGTCTTACGTGTTGGTAGATGACTTCACCGGAGAAGTAGCATGGATAAAACAGGTTGTAGAAGAACACAGCGTGTGTCTGCCCATGGCCAAAGTCAAAATCAGTGGACCATTTGGAGAACTAGAGACTGAGGCTGCAGTTTCCAAATTTTTGTCACTGCAGTATCCCTACATCTTTTCGAATCGTTCGAATCAGTTACTGCGTGACAGAGGGCTCAAACTGGGAGAGGGCATAGTACAGGCATTGACCCGAGGCCAAGCTCGTAAGATCGCGGCGCTTTCGGCTGAAAATGCTCAAGCTCCTCCAGCGGAAGCAGAAAAGGGGATAACTTCAATACCCGAATCCGAGCTAGGCCCGAGGGACAAAAGAACAGTTGAGAGCCTGCCAGCTGACCAGCTCAATGAGAGCGTAGCACTAGAGTGTCAGAGTTCTAGCCTGCAGGAAGAGCAAGCAGACGCGCTCCCAAGCGAGACAGGGTCGTTATTATCACCGGCCTCAAAAAACTTTGATCAACTCTTACGCGTGGATAGAGAGTCACTGGCAGCTGAGCAAAAGAATGATGAGAGCTTAGCTAGATTACGTGACACAGCTAAAGAAGGCATTGCTAGGCGCAACGTAACGATACATGAGAGAGGAGGATTGTTGTATCGGCATTACAGAGATCGAAAGGGTAGGATTTTAGATCAGTTAGTCATACCTACTAAGTATAGGGAGGACCTTTTGAGTCTTTGTCATGGAAATGGGTGGTCCGGCCACCTAGGCATAAACAAATCAAAGGAAAGATTGCTTATGGAATACTACTGGCCTGGCTGTTTCAAAGATGTAGAAAACTTTGTAAGATCATGCGACGCCTGCCAGCGTTCTGGTAAACCAGGAGAGACTTGGAAAGCTCCACTGAAGGTAGTGCCCTTAATAACAGAGCCTTTCAGACGACTTGTAATAGACACAGCAGGGCCTCTTCCAAAAAGAAAATCAGGCTACAGGTACTTGTTTACCATGCTGTGTCCGGCTACCAAGTTTCCAGAAGCAATCCCTTTGAAAGAGCTCAGCTCCACCGAAGTAGTAGACGCGCTTTTGACAGTGTTTGCACGAGTTGGGTTTCCAGCCGAAATTCAGGCAGATCAAGGGTCAGTATTCACGAGCGCACTGACTTCCACATTCTTGCAAAAGTGCGGGGTAAAGTTAATACACAGTTCTGTCTATCACCCTCAGTCAAACAGTGTAGAGAGGTGGCATTCGGTGCTTAAGCGAGTTTTGCGTGCGCTCTGTTACGAGCACAAGGAGGACTGGGAGAACTGTCTGCCGGCAACTTTGTTTGCTTTGCGAACGGTTCCACATGAGGCGACTGGGTTCTCACCAGCAGAACTAGTGTATGGGAGGACACTTCGGTCTCCACTGAGAATGTTAAGAGAGATGTGGGAGGAAAGAGGGGAGAGTCCAACCGTGGTTGAATATGTGCTAAATTTACTGGAGCGGCTAAGCGCATCCCAAGAACTAGTCGGAAAGAACATGGCAATAGCTCAAAAGAACGCCAAAGTCTATTACGACAAGAATGCGAGGCTTCGTATGTTTAAAGTCGACTTAACGATGAAAGCAGAAAAGTGTAGGTTTGGTTGTTCGCAGGTTACATATCTGGGCCATGTTGTCGGTCAGGACATGAGATGGCCGGCTGAGCTGAAAATAGCGACGATTGGAGATTTTTCTCAGCCGCGCACGAAAACGGACCTTCGTTCATTTTTGGGACTTGTGGGGTACTATCAACGGTACATTCCGAATTACTCGCAATTGGCAAGTCCATTAACAAACGCCCTCCGAAAGGGAGCACCGAGTAACGTACACTGGGATAAGGACAAAGAGAACGCTTTCCAAAGTTTGAAAACGCTATTGGTTTCTCGCCCTCTGCTTCGCGCGCCAGACTACACAAAGGAATTCATAGTTCAATGCGACGCAAGCGACAGAGGTATGGGCGTGGTACTTAGTCAGGTCGGCGACGATAACGAGGAGCATCCTATCCTCTATGCCAGCCGTAAACTAAATGTAAGGGAGGAAGACTACAGCGCTTCAGAGAAGGAATGCGCTTGTTTGGTTTGGGCCGCCGAGAAGTTGTCGTGTTACTTGTACAGAGCGAAGTTCATCTTCGAGACCGACCACTGTCCTCTGACGTGGCTCAATCAAATGTCACACAAAAACGGCCGCTTGCTCCGATGGAGCCTCACTCTCCAAGAGCACAACTTCTCCGTTAGATATAAGAAGGGAAAGTTGCATAGCAATGCGGATGGTTTGAGCAGGCTAATTTAAATTCTGCGTTTGAGGGTCCCGCCTAAATTTTAGGGTTACTAGTGTTAACTTTTATTAAGCGAAGAAGATCCCCTCTCATTTAGCAGGATTCCCTCCATGATTGCTGAATGTGTCAGCAGGAATTTGCTTCAGAAATTGGCATAGCGAAATGCAGCATTTTTTTTGTTTCTGCACTTATGTTGTTCTTTTTTGAAGCCTAGCGAGTCTAAAGTGAGAGCCAATGCACGTCATCTCGGCGCAGAGCCGTGTTGTGGGGTTCGTTTTGCAGTTGCCTGTCCTTGGATGTTTTGGGGCGGTGACATCAATGCATAAGTGGTCGCTGCGAGCCAAGACATCAATCCCCCCCCATGACCAGCAGCCGTTCTCTTCCTGCCTAGCGGTTGTCAACGCTGGACAGTCGAGACTTTCCGGGCCATGGAGGCGCTGTTAAGAATGGCGAGCTGCCAAACAAGATTGCCACACAGTTACGACAGGGCGACACGACGCGCATCTCCCCCTCACCGTCACTGCAGCTGGGAGGCGTTCGAAGAAGCGGCCTTTGTGGTGAAATCCGCCTCCTTCCTCCAGCCCCTTCGACATTGTGACGGAACTAGTTCGGTGTATGAACAATGATTCCGGAGTTCCCCAACGCGGAGCTGATTTGACACGCATGGACAAGCTGCCGCGGGAACGACGTATTTTTGTGCTTCTCACGCTTCGGCGTGGCGCAGAACAACGAGCGACCCTCGATCGGCACCGATAATTCCCGGAACGGCAACCCTCCAACGCCGTCATTTGGGCTTCGGAATGTGTGTGCCTTTGTGTCTGTAAACTGATCTGCAGAGCAGTGGCGAGTTGGTGATGAGTAAACGAACAGTCGCCGCGTCGTATGACCGGCGGATCGAGTGTATAAAAACTGTGGTTGTGCGAATGCTGAGGACACTTCTCTTGAGCAGTCATGTTAGACTGAGTCACTTCTCTCATGCAGTCATGTTGGACTGATACTATTTTTCTCAAGCAGTCATGTTAGACTGAGTTAATTTCTGTAAATAAACCCCTTTTCCTCGTTCTCGAGGAGAAATAGTTCTTCACTTCATCAACGATCTCAGCGTAAATAAGTTGGACGACGGCATGGGCCAGCTACCTTCGAATTCATGCCGTACTCCAATCTTGGCAAAGGACCACGGACGATGGGATTGAGCCCCCAATCCTGACAGAACATAGTGGCTGGAATGGCTGGAGAAAAAAAACTTGGCTTGACTTGCATATGAACAAAGCAGTTGGGCAGGAAACAACAGGATGTAGTGGTTATTGTGGATATAATGGAGCAGTTCAGAAACTATCAAAATATTGAAGAACACATTATTGAACAAGATTCACTTGCAATGGCTAGGGCCACACTCATCATATGGTCCTCACAAAAGCCCCCATGCGACTGTGATCACACTCACCTCTTACTGTTTCAAACATGGGGATTGAGATACAATCACAACTTCAGATAAAAATATTCTGATAAAAAATGCTGCACAGTATTTCCCATGACACCATAGCAATACCGGACACTCCGAGTGGTAAGCTTCCCATTTCGAAAATGAATAAAATGGGTGCCATAAATATTGGTTGTCAGTCCCCTTAATAAAATGTTCACTCTCACCTCTGTCTCAGCACCCCGATGACAGCATAGTTTTTATGCATTTCAGTGTTCACAGGTCGGCAGGTATTTTCCTGAAGCACCAGAATGCCACGAGGTTACTGCAGACACATTTATAATCCTAGTTCCATTTCTGTTATCTCTATCCAGTATACCGAGATGGCTAGTTTCTTTATTTTGCTGTAATAGAGTATAACCCCACTGATACGTGTTTCGAGGGACCGCGGAAAAAAACATAACAGCCGCGAGGAAAGCTGCAAATCACCACAGTTATTAGACCTCTCGGTGCTCATACCGTGACTAGAGACTGAGCGTGCACATGTGTATAGCTAGGGGCACATACAATCTTCCATGACAGTTGCCCCTTTCAACTCTTGATGTGCTTTACTGCAATACTTTGCACACACTTCACCGCATAATACAATTCTATTGCAGCAAAGCTGACTAAAGAGAAGTGGCGATTATAGAATACATACAAGACTCTTGCAGGCCCCAAAATAAATGGAGCCTTCTGCTCCGCGGTTGTTGCGTGATGCATGATTCTTGATAGTCTTCACCACTGCACACTTCTTTGGGTGCCTCAACAATTGCTTTGTGCAAGCTTTCTCCCAATATGCTCATGCAGTAGCTGGCTTGTGCAACTTCGGTCACTTATTGCAAACTTTGGTGACATGTAACACACAGGTCACTCATTGCTACGTGTCAGTCTCTTGTGGCAACTTACTCGCTGGATGCACTGCTACACTTACATGACTGCCATGTTAAAATGCAATGTGAAATGCAGGACTTTACAGAATGGCAATGCGTCAAGGGAGAGCACAATACGTGGAGCCAATGGGGTTTAGGTTGGGACCGGGAAAATGCGGTGTAACAGCCAAGAAAATGTAACCCCGATAAACGTATCAACAGGGTTCCACAGTATTGTGATTCCATGTTTTAATGCATCAATTCACAAGAGTAACCTGCACTTCTGTGACTTAAAGCTGCTCTTGTGCAAAAAGCTCCGACAGGAGAAGTGCCAATGATGTGGTTTCTCACCTGTGTGCTTGCGCTTGTGTATAATGAGAGCGGGCAGTCTGGCAGTCGCATAGTCACAACAGTCACAGTGGTAGAGGTGGCTCTGCTGTGACTCCTTGTGCTGGAGCGTTAGTGTGACATCATGATGCCTCCCTGCTGGCAGAAGCATAAAAAGTGATTGGATCAGCCAATTACACATCATTTTGTTTACAACACAAAATTATAAGAAAAATCCTACACAACCTTATCAGGCCCATTCTTCACTTATGGCAAATAAGCAAGATTTACAGCATCATGGAGGAAATTAAGTTTATTTGCTACAAGCATGCAAGGTAGGAAGCGATCACTGAAGTTGCAATAACAAGTTCTGGTCACATTGGTTTAATATAAGATGCCAAAACAAAGCAAAATTAAGCCTCCTTTCTACACAGGGAGCTTTCGGTACACCACTTTAATACTGTTGAATCACTTTCTTTACATGAGTCTTCAGCTTCATTCTTTAGTGATCCATCTTGTCCTCCTCAGTTCAAGATTGGCAATCCTTGCGTTCTTGATTGTTTATAATATTGCTTTTTGAGCAAATTTCTCTCTTTGGGTATAATATTCCCCTTTGGGTACAATTAACATGCCTGGTTTCAAATATGCTTCTTCATCTCTTGTATTCATCCTCACTCTGGCAGGAAACCCTTGATTGCAGATATATGCATTAACCATAATACTAGTACAGAGGAACCTGATTATATCGAACTCACAAAAAGACACCAACTCGTTCAATATAGGGCACAATTCAATATAGGCATTTCAAAGAGCTGGACCACATAAAAACATGTACTATTTGTAGCAGCACTTCATTCATGAAACAGGCTAATACTAGTGTCACATGACCACGTTCGATTGCGATCGAGCCCGGTCCATTTAGAACTTCCTGACCACGATTGGCTCCCTCCCACAGCTTTAGCAAAGGAGCCACTCACAACAAAGAAATTTGATCTGTATCGGGCTTGATCGTGATCGAAAGTGCACTGTGCGAAACCTGTATTAGGTTAAGTTTACTGTGACGTGAAATAGCCATGATCCTTCTTCTAATAAAATATTTTCTTTGCCAGGAAGAGCACTCATTTTCCATGTTGTTCAAGGATTTCGCAATGCTAAGGCCAAAGCCTTCCCGCAGAAGTGCCGCTACAGGATGAGCACACACATTATGTAAGAGCAGGAAGGCACAGGATTCGAGTTGTCCTTGGTGCACCTTTCACTAATAACGCGAGTCACGATGTCAGCGATGAAGCCTTCGTTCTCAAGCATTCTAGTGGTTGCGGCACCTTTAGTGTGCAATATTGAAACTGAACTGAAAACTGAAACTTCATTTTTTCAAAAACATCAGGAGTATATGTACAAGAATATTTGGACCAACAGCCTAAAATGGCTAGTGGCCGGTCCAGTGCAATATACAACAAATATGCACAGGCCAGCTAGAGAATAAAAAAGCATGCAAAAAATACTAAGAAACATATACATTCACAGATATATATACACACATATATACACATAAATACACACATACATATGCATATATAAGTATACCTATAATACGTAATGAACATATAGTGAACATGAATCTCAGCCATGCCTGTTAACAGACTTGCAAGTTCACAGATCTCGCATAGACAGAAAAAATGACTTGCATGCTAAGCCGAAATTACGGGCAGTTTTTATTTCAAGGGGGATCATTTTCTAGATTTTAGTTCCATTAACTTCTACTAATCTTTCCCCATAAACGTTATGACATTTGGGCAGGTTAAAGTTACCGTTTGAAGCAAGACATGTATTGCGTATAGGAACGGAAAAAAGATCAACAGGAAGAGGCGCAAAGGACAAAATAAAAGAAACTGACACACATTGTGCACATAAGTGTCAGTTTCTTTTATTTTCACTTTCAGTTTACTGTTCATTCTACATAGTTGGTTGTTAGTAGTACACAGGTCAAGGTCCCAAAGTCAAACGACTGCAGCGGGACCCTCGGTTAACAAAAATATTGGTACAAAATGATTAATTAGTACAGCAGTGTAAAGTTATGCAATCTATAAGTAAATAAAAAGTGAAGTAGTGAAAAGGAATACATTCGATTTTTATACAAGGAGTCATACATGTAAAATAAAAAAAATCACACATTACCAATCTAAATTGTATAAACATATTTAACAAATGAAGTACACATTCAGTCCTTTGTGTAACAGTAAAGCACTGTAAACAGAACAATGTCAACAGAAAAAAACTTGCTGAACTGTCAATGGCTTCCGGAAATGCTGACAACTCGCTCGAAAGTTCTAAGAAACCAGCGAACACTTCATTGCAATGGTCAGAACAGTTTACAGAATGGTCACAGGGACCGTAGAAGCTGGCTCCCCTTGGCTGCAGGGTATGTTACCGAGTTTTGTGACTAATTGCTGCAGGTTATTTTCTTTTCTTTACAGCTTCTATGTTAGTGCGTTGGCTATAGACAGGAATCATGTGGATGATATTGTCGAGAAATCAAGGACACCGTATGCCACTGATGTCCTGTGCAACGAGAGACCAAGGAAACAGCAGGAGCCACTAATGGGGCATCAAGGTAACGCTCCGCAGCATCACGGCACAGTAGCTGCTCCATCGAGGCTTGCTGTTGATGTGGCGTTGTGGCAATGCCCTCTCCCCTCACGCAACACCTGGTGCACAACCGTGGCAGCAGATGTTCCGTTTCGCCCGCTCTGCTCCATCAAGGCCCGAGCCACCAAGCGCGAGCCAGTGCCACGAGTGTGCGAGGCACACTTGCGATGTGGCATTGCAGCCAATCAGAATTTAGGTGCTGTTCCACTGCTACAGACGCTGCTGGCTTTTTCACTTAATGGGCTAGCTGATTCTTTCGCTTCAAAAGATCACCCTCTAACAAAGACACCACATTCTAGTTGTAAAGCTTGACTAGGCTGTTTATACTTTTCTCTATCCACACAGCACACAGTGCTGATCTGTGCTTCTTATCTAGAGCACAAAGCAATGCTTAGTACGTATGTAGAATCCTACTGCATCATGTGGGGGCACATGCACCCATTTCCTTCCACATGCTCGTGTCGTCGTGTTCATACGTTGTGCACATTGACCTAGACCTTAAAAGGACCACAGACCTAACGAATACTCACCGCAGCCTGTGAGCGACCTCGTTGCCTGGCTGTCACGCACAATGAGGCAAGCCAATAGGCTTGCCTCATTGCTAATTACCTATTACAGAGTGGACTTTCCCTCTGCAAGTATACTTATTGCATGCAGGAGTAAACGTGCATTGACACTGCTGGTTTCCCACTGCACACTAATCACGCGCGCCGACGGACCTCAAGAAAGTCGTCCGTCCGTCCGTCCGTCCGTCCGCTGCTACATTGCTTCTTGCGAGTTATGTCAGTGCCAGAAAAAGCCACCTCTACTCCCTGCTGGTCGCCTAAGGCTACTGTCATGCCTCCAGAAACATTTTGCATTGGGTTAGACCTGATTGAACCTTTGCTATCTCTGCTTCTGGCAACAAGGGGATTGCTGACGCTACCTACTATGCAACTCGGTATGGAATCACCAAAGCTCTTCCGACATCCTGCACAACAGATGTTGCCGAGTTCCTTTTGCATGACATCATCCTTCATCATGGTGTACAGACCGCAGCTGGTGTTTCCTCTCCAAAGTTGTGGTCGACCTACTCCGTTCACGTGCCACCATACACAAGCTTACCACTGGTTTTACAAGTTTTATTGAATGTCGTATGGGTGTGGTTTATAAAATTCCCCTTAGCTGTGGCCAGTTCTACGTAGGGCAAACGGGACGGTGTATCAATCAGAGGCTAATGGAGCATAAAAGGTCGTTAACCGGTGGATCGCCTTCTAATCTTTTGCTACATTGCCGAGGTTGTAACTGCAAGCCAGAGTTAGATGAATGCCCGATATTGTACAGGCATAAGAATGAAGATACGCGTCTTATGGTAGAGGCATGGCATATCTATAATGGTGGAAGTGCATGCGTGAGTCAGCCTTCGATTACTTTACATAAGGAAGAGAATAAGTGCCTTAACAGTTATCTCTCACGTAGACCAGCATGTGTACCCGATTGACACGTGGTGTTACCATTCTTGAGCATGCGCAGATGAGTTTTGTGTCTTCTTTCATTTTTTGCCTCGGTGCTCCCTTCAGTTGATAGTCGGCGTTCATGTTGTTCACTTCTCTACTCTTGTGTCCTGTCTGCACGCCTCACTTCTATTTTGGCATAATGAATCCTTACCAACTAGCTCAGCTTTCTGTCGTTCTAAGCTTACCACTGCCTACCATCCGCAGACAAACGGCCTTACTGAGCGCGTTAATTGCACCATCCCAGACATGCTTTTAATGTACGTTTCCGATGACCACTGTGACTGGGACAGTGCTCTCCTCTTCACCAAATTCGCGTACAATTCCTCGCACCACAACATAGCGGGTTACTCATAATTTTATCTATTGTATGGCCGCAACCCCATACAGTGCAGCCCACTTACAATAACACATATAACGATATATCTGTTATAACGACAAGTTGACTTCAGAGTATCAACTTATGCATTAGGTCTATGAGAAAAAAACCCACATATTATAACGATATTTTATACACCGCATATCGGATATAACAATCGAAATTCTGCAACCAATCCAGTTCCGTTTCACCAAGACAGGGCGAAAAGTTTGCCTACACGAGTTTGTATCTGCCACATTCTGCCACCTACAGCACGTGTCGCCAGCGCGCGAAAGCATGTGCAGATTACTTACTATTTCAGCGCACCTAACGCTTGACACGTTGTTTAGAGGTATAAATAAATGTTTCATTTTTCACAGCCTTCTTTCTACAAGGTAAATTTTTTAATCGTGATTGGAAAATTCGATTCAGGAGTTATGAAGGTATGTTCAGCAGCTTTTCTGAAAAAAATTTTTTACAGCAGTCCAGATATAGTGATGATCGGTTATAACGATAGGATTTTTTGTTGTTCTTGATATCGTTATAAGTGGACTGCACTGTATTGCTTTTCGACACCATCCTGCCCATCATTCAACATTCTGCATTAGAGCAGGCCTGAGATGTCAATGCCAGAGCCAAGCAGACATGTCAAGTTGCTCATCGTCGCCTTTCTAAGTCCCAGAACAAGCAGATAACCTACGACAGCCGCCACCATGGTTCCAACTTCTTTCCCAGGGACCTTGTCCTTCTATAGTCTCCGACCCGTCGCATCGGCCTATCGGGAAAAGTTAATGTTGCTCTACGTCGGTCCTCACTGGGTCCTCCGCCAGGTGACAAATGTAGCATATGAAATCTCTCCAGTCACCACTCCTGCTTGCCATGCCCAGCCTCCCCGTGATGTCGTCCATGCCACCTTACTTAAACGCTACCAGTCTTCATCCACATAAGATGCACCAGAATGGCATTTCCACACCAGAGGGACATATGTCACAATGCTGAAAGCAAGGTGGAGGAAGGTGAGCACGAGCTTGGGCTGAAGACGACGATGCGAGGGACTTGCCTGCTCTGCCTGTCTTATGTATATACCTTGTAAATAGATTTCCACGTTTCTCTAATCCTTGTTTCACAGCATAGCTGAGATTCTACTGTAACAATTTGGACTGCTGAGATGTATTGCAGCCTTTTTACATGTTATTTTTGTATTAGTTTATTATTATTAGGCAGTGACAAAGAAGAGACTCAAATTCCCATCAGTATCAATAAACATTATGTAAACCATTTTGCAACTCTTCTGCTGCAATCGCATGCGCCTGAATTACCAAGATGTTGCAAAATACCTTTAGCACAATCTTACTATGTTTTCCCTGTATACTGTGAGCCAAAATAAACAAGCTTTGTTGTTTGTTGTTGCCATGGCAAACATGGAACCTTTGCAAACTTTATGCAAGCACGTGTTAATACTGCTAAGGGTGCAAAAATAACATGTCAGGGCTTGACTTCATTATATATATATATATATATATATATATATATATATATATACACAGTGGAACCCCGATTATATGACTTTCCTGGAACCGCGAAAAAGCGTCATAAAATGTGGACATCATAAAATCTGAACATAAATTACGCCTATAAATATACAACTTATTTCGCAGGACGGATTTACAAGAAACTTCAATGTAAACTACTAACATACTCTGCAGCGCTTGGAAACCCAAATCACCAAAAAAGTAAATGCGATAAGAATTAATGCTGCAGTGCAGGTACCAATCATGCTTTATTCAAACGAACCATTACAGCACTCCACTGCCCACTGCCGCGATTCCCGCCAGCCGGCATGAACTTCAAAAAAAGTTGGTAAGTTTCTTTTGGACTTTGTTTGATCTGTGAACCAAGGGCAACGTCCAAAAGGAGGTCCTCTGTGGCGTCGCATGAACAGATGAAGTTCCGGATGCCGTCTATGTGCCGTAGCCCCTCGGTGAACGTTGTAGGCACAGGCACAACATCTTTGGCGTCGTCGTTGTCCTCGTCCGATGTCACAGCGGTGTTGGCAATAGGCAAAGCCTCCTCGATGATGTCATCTAGCGACACCTCGCCATAGATGGCAATGTTGTCATCGGCCTCCACATACTCGGTGAAGGTTGTGGTGAGGTTTAAACACTCAAAATCGTCGGCGGCGAAGCGTGCATCAGCCTCGAGCAGCATCGAGGTTGTTGCGGCCCCAGCAGAAGAGGCAATCTCTTTCTTAAAGCCATAGTGCTTGAACGAGTTAGCGATTGTGCTTCGTTCCACAAACTGGCAATAAAATGCATGGTGTCGAGCACAGTGATCTTTTTTTACGATTCGCTGCGCTCCATAACTGCCAGCAGATGCTGCACTAAGCGCTTCCGGCACCCTTGCTTGACGCACCTTATGATGCCGGCATCCAGCGGCTGCAGTCAGCTTGAGCAGTTGGGTGGGAAAAAAAACAACCTTTATGTTCCTCAGGCTGGACGTATCGGGTGGGTGGCACGGTGAGTTGTGCACGAAAAGCAATATTTTTCTCGCCTTAGCACCCATTTTGTAATACAGCCACTGCAAAAAAATTGCTGAATAGCGAAGATGTCATCCAGGCCTTTTTCTTGAAGTTGTAGCTGCACGGCAGCGTCTTCAAGTTCTTAAAGCACCATGGCTGTACATACTTCCCAACAACGAGCACAGGCAGCCTCTCGGAACCGTCCTCGTTAGCACACAAAAGTGCCGTCACATGCTCTTTACTACACTTGCCACCATGACAGCTGTCACCCTTAAACGCAAGGGTTTGCTTGGGCTGCATATGGTAAACAATACTGCTCTCATTGGCATTGAAAACGTCGCAGGGCTTGTATGCAGTAATCATCTCTGGCAGCGACTCCATCCACTCGTTCACCGTCGAAACGTCCACGGAAGTGCTTTCTCCGCAGGAGCGGCTGTACGCAGGAGCAGCTTTTCTTTTAGAATGGCGCCGTCAAAGTTGATTGCAGAGCTCCGTGCTTGGTGCAGCCACTTGATGAGAACTTTTTCTAACTTTTCATGCTGTCCTTCTTTTGACACTTTCCGCTTGAGCCTGAACTTGTTGGCATTCTGCAATATCACAGCTTTGTTTGCCAGGATTGTCTTAAGCGAAGATTTGGGTATATTAAGGTCCTGGGCAATGCTGGCTTTCGTGGCTCCATGCTGCTTTTCCGCTGCCTCGATGATATTCAGCTTATTGCCGAGCGATAGAACGGTCCGCTTTCGGGACATCGTGCCTCGTGTTGCTCCACACAACTCAACACCTCCACTGAATGCTGGTCGCTAGGATTACGATGAAGAACACGTGCGATATACCTAGGCCATTCCGCGCTACCCTGTCGGCGATCTGCTGCTGGAAAACTGTAAGGAGAGAAATGATTCCCCAATGCGACTAGGTGACGCCACTGAGAAGAGAGGGAAAAAGTGATCGTGGAGAAGAAAAGGCGCTATTTCAGCACAGAGGGCGTCACGGGCGGCTGCTGGTGGGGGGACGAGAAACACTTCCCCAACGTGACGAGAGGCAACGCCACCGAGAAGAGAGGGAGGAAGTGATTGTGGAGAAGAAAAGGCGGTGTCAAGCGCTCCGCATGCGGAGAGACGTAGTGAGGAAAGAGACCTGCGGCACTTTTCTTTCGTCCGCCGTTCTGTCCCGCACTTCGTGAGGGTTGTATAGCGCGGGTCAGGCGTAAATTTGCATTGGATAACTGGAGTTTTTAATGCATTGCTTCCATGGGGACTTCGCCAGGACTGCGCTAATCCATCGTAAAACCCGGGTCATCGCAAAACCGGGGGACGTATAACCGGGGTTCCACTGTATGTGGTGATTTTGAGGAAAGGACGCTTATTTCTGCGGCGCATCTGGGAGCACGGCACCACTTGAAAACAATGTGATAAAATAGGCGGAAGTGTACTGGAGGATTGTGGCATTGCACCATTTGGTTTCTGCGAACAGAAAGTGTAACAGTGTAACTGTCAATTTTCACTGGAAGCTTGGTTGCAGAATGGCTACCCTGTTGACATTGAACTTGAAGACACTGTCGGGGAACTTCTTTGTGAGTAGCGTATGCGAGCGCTACCAAAACAGCAGATTCAATTCATTGCAAAGACAATTGAATCTGCTCACTAGTATGTCATTTCTTGAAGTGAAAAGGCTGGGCTTTTCACATCAGCAAAGGCAGATGATCTTTCAGCACATTGTAACAAGAGTGCTGCGGAAGAACAACTATCCACTGGGACAAATTGGCGGTATGGAAGAAGCCTTGTCAACCACTGCAGCCTGCAAACACTGCATGAAAAACATGAAGTTGCTGTCGACGAAGACCATCGAAATGAGTGCATGGCCAGCAGTCACTTGAACACACAACTACATGTAGGCGGCAGTCATCCCTGGCCAGTGCCCAGTGCATGCTGCTCATTGCCTGATGACACTACTGCGCATGCCTGTCCTGCGTAGTCATTACCCATTTGTATGCTGTGGGATGTTATGACTCAAAACCGTCCCAGAAAAAAAAATCCTTACACTTGCCTGCGGTTTTCTCTTCTCTCAATGAATGAGCATATTGATAAACCAAAGTTTGTTTTGTACTTCACTGCATTAAAACATTTTTGGTTTCAGTTTCATTCACCTCAAACACAGGGGTGGACTTACATTCCGCATTCATCTATATTTCCATTTTTACACTAATATAGGTAGTGATTAAGGCATGACTAAGAGACTCACTGGGTTCAACATTATCGTGAAGCAATGTAAGGGCTATAACAACATCAGGACGAAAAGGCTCTGAATTAAACTCTACCACCTAAGGTGCCCCAATGTGCTCAGTAAAGTAGTATTGTTACGTTTTGCCCCAATCAGCATGCAATACATACTCCAGCAGGTCATACCAAGCTAGGCAGACTTGGCCTTTTACCACAAACTCACACAAGCAAGCAAAAGTAAGAGAAGCACCAGTCATTGCCCACCTGAGGGGGAGCTTGACCGATCCACAGTCTCCGTAGTCTGCACGCTCCTCGACTCGCTGCCTGCTTTGAAGGAGCACTCGACAGACTTGTCAGCCAGAGGCAAGCTGCACTGCATGCCAACCTCGACCTGACCAATGACCTTGGAAGTGGGATGGCATGCTACTTTGGCAGCAGTGATGCATTCACCAGGGCTCATTGCACTTGTGAGGCCTGCAGAAAATAATTCAAGTGGTTACAGTCCTGTCACAGCATTGAGAACAAGAGGTAAATACAACAATAGAATTGATAAAGGGGCACTTCACAAACTGGGTGACAGTGTTTGTGGCACTCGGTTATGTGTCACTCTTCAATTAACCTTTCTTTTTTTTTTTGTGGCAAACTTAGGTCCCTGGACATGTGCAACTCTTAAATGACCTTGGGCAGCCTCTGCCAGTGGTGTCCAATTACCCCTGTCTTGCTCTAGCCAATTTCAAGTTGGGCAAATTGTGCCTGCAAATTTCTTAATTTCATCATCACACCTAGCTTTCTGCTGTCCTCAATTGTGCTTTCCTTAGCACCCACTCCGTAACTCTAATAGATCAATGATTATCTGCCCAATGCATTACATGGCCTGCCCAGCTCTATTTTTTTCTTATTAATGTGAACTAGAATGTTAGCTACCCCTGTTTGCTCCGAGATCCACACTGCTCTCTCCCAGTCTCTTCAAGTTGCACCTAATCACCTTTTTTGTTCCATTGCTTGTTGTGCAGTTCTTAAATTGTTCTTGAGCATCTTCGTTATTGCCAAATCTGTTGGTACCGGCAGAATGCAATTATTCTACACTTTTCTTTTCAATGATAGCAATAAGCTACCAGTGGAGATTTGATAATGACTGCAGTGAGCAAACTTTCATCATGTTTTGTTTCTTTATTAGATTCTTTGTTGCTCCGGAGGGCTTACCTACTTGTTGCCTTTGTGTCTAACTCCCACTTCAATGCATGCTTCTGAAATCATCCTAGTTACAGTTTCATTCATTACCTTTGTTATTTTCATAATTCTGTTCTGAAGCTACATATTTGTTTGCAAGCACAAGCCTCCATTCCTCTACTTTCTGCCTGACTATGTCTACGTTGGCCTGTTTCCTCTTCAATAATTTGGTCTCTCTTTTCAAAGTGAGAACAATCCTAGACCTCACTAAACTATGGTGTGTGCACTTTACCATACCTAACACTTCTACATCCTGCACTATGCTATGGTCGGAAGAGAGCAAAAATTTGTTTTTTCATTTCTTGCTTATCCATTTGGGCTTTTCCAGGTTCACTTCCTGCTATTCCACCTAGTCAACTTCCTGTCATCATTTGAAGACGCTTCCTTTCCACGAACTCTACCAACACCTCACGTCTACTACTCTTAGTGTTGATGCCGTAGTTGCCAGTTGTCCGTTCTCCCATCCAATTTTCCGCCACATTTGCATTAAGGTCACTCATGACTACAGTATACTGAGTTTGCAACTTTCTCATTGCTAATTCAACGCTCTCATAAACTGATCCATTTCTCCACCATCATCGCTGGAGGTTGGAGTAGGCTCTTACTACCTGTAATCTATATCTCCTAATAAGTTTTATTACGATGGCTGTTACCCTTTTATTAATACTGTCACATTGTAGCGATGGTGAATAACCCCAGTGGCACAATGCATTAGGAAAACATGTCAGCAAAACCAGTAACCAGTAACACTCAACACAATGATGGCGGTGAGCACACTCATTGATCATTGACATTTGATCTGCGGGTCAAGCGCATCGGCTTTTATACATGACTCGTCAAAGGTTCCCATGTAATTGCTGGTGCCTTCATGCAGGCAAGAAAGTAATACACAATTCGTGTCGCGCATACAATCTGATTACACAAGGTTCGACGACAACAGATAGAATCAGTGATAAAATTCGAGAAACTTCCAATACAGAAAGGTGTGTCTTAAGCTGAATGAAAACACTGTAACAGAGATTCGCCCATGAAAAATGTTCACCGAAAACAAACTAGTTATACACGTGTCAATACTGTAGAATCAATGTTGCCCGTATGTCCTCATGAATTAGAAATCCTACGGTATATTCCCTCTTATCTGGAAGACCTCTGTAGCAGAGGACGTGGCTGTAAGTCAGCTCTGTATAAGCTTCACATTTTTCTAACCTTATTATGGCTAATGAAGTGATTCTAAGAACAAACTTCTTGACAGTCCATTCTGCACTAATGGATTGTTAAACCCATGTCCTCTGCCTTGAGCTTCCCCAGTACCCTGCCGGCACTGCCACAGACCCTTCCCAACTTCGGTGCATTGAATTTATTTGACTGCAACCTGATGCTGCGGCCTACACCCCCATGCCTCATTTCCTATCTCTTTGCGATGGACAACATGACGCTCTATGACATCCTCCTGACACAACGAAAAGCCCTTCCCAGTGCTGTTGTCAAAGTTACCACCAATCATGTGTGGCTCCCCCTTCTTGAACTTTGGGTCATCTCAGCAGGTTCTTGCCCAAGGTGTAACAGTCGCCATGCTGTACCCATTGAATGACTTTGCGGTTTCTGCGTTTACACTTGATCTAATGTCTGACTCTGCTGAATCTTTGACACCCCCCAGTTATTGTCAAGACCAGTTTAATAAAATGATAGCTCTCGACCCGAGTCCTGCCTATGCCGATGAACTCAACTGCATCTTGGTGTTCTACCTCGGTCTATTTGCTTTCAACAATTGTCTGCTAGACCGAACTAATGTTGTCACCCATTTGACCTACACCAGCAACGCACCTCCTATCCACAGATGGCCTTGTCGCATGTCAACAGCTGAGTGCCAGGTTATACAAACAGAGGTGGATAAAATGCTCTCCAAAGACATCATCGAGCCCTCCTGCAGTCCATCGGCATAATCAAAAAGGACAATATCTGGAGGTCCGCATTGATTTTTGCCATCTGAACAGGATTACGAAAAAGGATGTGGATCTTCTTCCGGTATCGATGATGTGCTGGATTGCTTACATAGTGCCAGTTATTTTGCTTCGATTGATTTACTTTCGGGCTAATGGCAAAGTGCTCTTGATGAAAAGGATTGTGAGAAGATGGCTCTCGTAACCACAGATGGCCTTTACCAATTTAAAGTCACACCTTTCGGACTATATAATGCCCCTGCTATGTTCAAACACATGTGGACTCTCTTTTAAGTTGTTTTAAGTGGTCTACGTGGCTCTGTCACCTTGATGACATAATTGTTTTTTCCCCAAAGTTTGAGGCCCTTAGCCATCAACCATTCTTGATGTCTTTCAACGGGCCAGCCTACACCTCAATTCAGCCCAACGCCATTTCGGTGGTTGTCAAATGTGAGTACTCGGACACTTGGTCAACGCTACTGATATACAGCTTGACCCTGACAAAATATGTGCTGTTAGGAAATTTCCACTTCCTCATTTGTCGGCTGATGTCCGAAGTTTCCTGGGGCTGAGTTCATAGATGAAAATTTTTGTCAACATCGTTTGTCCTCTCACCGATCTTCTCAAGAAGGACATTAGTTTCTTTTGGGCATGGGAACAAGCTTAATTTGGGGCCATTTCAATCCATCTGCCTACATGGAAGTTTGCACTGATGCAAGTGGCCATGGCACTGGTGCTATCTTGTCCAAACATCGACGGGATGCAAATTGTGTATTCGCTTATGCTAGGTGCCTTCTCTCAGTCTCAGAGCGGAATTACTCAATAACCAAACGCGAGTGCCTTGTAATTGTTTGGGCCATTTCTAAGCGCCGCTCTTAACCTCTTCGGCCGCCTTTTTTCTGTCACAGATCACCACACTTAATGTTGGCTGTCCTCACTCAAAGACCCACCAGATCCATCTAGGACGCTGGGCTTCACTCTTACAAGAGTACACATTCTGTGTCCTATAAATCTGGGCAGCTACGTCAGAATGCCAAGTGCCTCTCCCGCTATCCTGTCAATCTACCCGGTGCCAAATAATTTGAAGCTGATACCTGCATTTTATCGATTACCAACTTCCTCACTGTCACCATCAAACAGCATTGCGACCTGTCTTTACAATCCCTTATCGAGCGCCTCACCTTGGAAAAGCAGAGCGGTTCCCTCTGCCTGTTTCTACTACAAAATGGCACTATTCGGTGCAGGTCTTGGAGCAGGCAAAAAGACAATTTGGTGCAGCAGCAAGCACTTTCGTCTCAGGGTCAAATGCACACATGCAAATATTATCTGATATAGTTGATAAATTGTGGAGACGGATTTGTGCGGGGCTTATCCTATGAGCACGGTTGCAAAAAGATACAATGCTTCTCCACACCACGATGCAGGAAGGGTGCTGTGGCCAGATTTGTTGACTCTCCAATAAGGCGAAGAGAACGCACCACAGACAGATCGTCAACAAATGCGGTTTTTATAACCCAAGATGCAACACAGTGTGACAGTCACGGCTTGTAGGCAAATGCTCACCGCAAGACCAACCAAGTATGCCTGCCTGCACTGAACATGACATCATGTAATTTACTCATGTCATGCCAGGCACATTCCGGAGTTTTCAAATATGGGCCAGAAAGGTTTTGCCGCTACAAAGAAATAGCGTCAATGCCACTGCGCATGCGCAAGACGCAAAGGGAGTTCAGCATTTGCATTGGCACATCTGCAGTGACACAAACTCGACACGAAGCTTTTGCATCAACGAACATGGCGCCAGCCGTCAAAGTGGTGGCTCTCGCCATGTACCACATTCGACCTCAGTCATAGTAATTCTGTGGCTATCAAAAGCTATAAATGGTGTCGTAGGTTGTCGCTTCCTCTCATTTCAAGGACAAAACAAAAGTTGAGCAAGAAATCACTGTTAGTTCGGAGGTGGATAGACTTGTTTACAGTAGGCTCGTGTGGCTCAAATGCATTTTGGATTGCTTTGCCTAACGACAGGCGAGATTGGATTCGGAGCATAAACTGTGAAGTTTAGTACCAGCTAATATTTTAGTAGCCAGACTTGTATTTATTTTTGAAACATGCATGACAACAGCAATTAGGCCACTGTTTCTTAGATTACTCTTTGACACAGCTTCTGTTCTCGTCGTCAAGTACGCTGCAAGTGTGCAACGCAAAGGGCGATCACTAAAACCTATTCTAAAGCCTATCACTCCCGCATGATGCAAAGGCCGTGTGTGCAGAGTTCTTTATGGCCACAAAGTTAGGGGCCCCTACTTGAAAACTCTCTATTCTGGCATATAGTAGGTTAATGAAGTGACTAAGACAGCACCAAGACGTACATGGCTGGATAGATAGATACGGTCAAACTGCCTTTGGTTCGCCAAGAAATGCCTCAGTGCGGATCTTGCATCGGAACAAATTATCTTTCTTTCTTTTATATCTTTTTTGGTCCTACAATTATACAAAATGGTCAAAATTCAGGAGCCTCCCAGGAAAATCGGAAGGCCTGGGAGGATGTCTTGCCAGGCTACTGAATATTCATGTTATTATATATTAGAGCTTCATTCATTCGAATTCTAAGGGGCCGGAAATTTATTCGAATAAAATTGGAGGTCGAACTGAGGAGAGCCCTTTTATAGTATAGCGTCTGATCAATCGTGTGCATAAAACCGTATGCAAAACCAAAATTGTGACTGGCCTCGCATTGAAAAAGTTTTATCTTTCCCCCATCAGCGAAAACATGGCCAGAAGAAGCCTAGGTTCCCTATAAAGTACAAGTGCAATACCATCCCAGCTCATTTGCTAAGGGTGTGAAGAAAAATGTGCAAGGGTGAGCCAAGAAGGATGGTGGCCTGACGAATGCCATACTATCACATGCCCAACATTGGAGAAGACATGATCGAGCACATGCTAGGAGGGAGGCGGCAAGTGAGTGTGCAGTACCATGGTCAAGCGCATGCCGAGGGCTCCTTCCTGCTGTTTTTAAGCTGGACGAGGAAGGAGGCTGGTAGTTGCTTTGCTTGCTCCGGTTCGGTCTCGGCTTCCCTCATGTCTTTCCCAGTAATTCTTATGGCCCGTGACATTACGGTAGGTAGCAATGAATCGAACCTTTGCCCTTGGCTAGGATTAGTCCAATAAGTAGTGAATAAAAAATTTTGTTCTAAATTACCGTTGTGTGGTTTTTGGTGTTCAAATTTTCCAGAATTTTTCTCAATTTCAATACAGAGAACTTTGCCGGGACCAACAGAGCTGTTTAAATTAACCATAAATTCGAATTAGGACATTCCGAATTATCAGGATCTCACTGTACTAGGCTTGTGTGAATATTTAATATTTCCAAGCATTTGACTGAATAGCATGCCATTTAATATTTGCTATGGCTCAGAATTTAGAATTCGAAGTTTTCGAAGTGCTCGGAACGAACGAATATACATTTAAAGGTATGTCTAGCCAACACTTTCAGTTTCGGGGAGGATGTTTCATTGCCCCATCAAGGATGACATGCAAAACAAGTCAACGACAACATTAATTTACAGTCGCCGACTTACTTTTGCACCTGCTCAATTACTTGAATATCAATGTCACAGCACCACTAGCTTCACTCTTGAACCAGTGTATGATGACAACCTAAGTTCGAGACACCTACAAATTTCTGAATCAACTTTTCAGGCATTAGATGCATGCACGGTGTCATTGAAAATGATGGTCATGAAGAAAGTCTGTTCCTATATTCTCACTTTTGCAGGCGAGATGATTTCTGTTCCCTGAGAGCCCTACGATCATTGCAATTGCGTCAACTCAGTAAGAAACTGAAACATCGGTCGCCAACACCAGGTAAAGAAGTGCTCGTTAGGCCTAACATCGGAGGTACCATCGGACATATCAATTTAGTTATTATTGAACCTACCTGGCTAGATGTTCAAAGCAGCTCACAGATAGATCCTAATAATGTTTTGTATTAAAGAACAACTTGATGCCAGTGGGAGTGGCATCCACACCTGCCACTTGCATTGGTGGTGCTCTAGAACGGCACTACAGTGGCAGTTGTCCCAGTGTCCACTTTTTTGGGTAGATGAGTACGCATTAAGACATGTGCGAATAGTGACTTGGGATGAATATTTCCAGATTGAATGAAAATTCCATTAATTCCACGTTGGAATTAATTACTTGTCCTGCGGCAGTGCGAGACCAAATTTTGTGCAGTGGAACATGTTAACTAAATCTCAGATACACAGAGGCTGATGAATGGGAAAGCATGATGCAGCTGCCTTAGTGCATGTAGGAAGTTAAATAATGCAAAAGTAAAACAATTCACACATTGAAAATGTAGATTATTGCAATGACTAGAGGAACTGTAAACAGAAGAAAGTGTTGTACCACAGCTTTTATTCTGATTAGAAGTCTCGGTGTTGGTAATATGGCTGTAGACGGCTGGGCACATCTGTATAAGGAGAGCTTACTAGATCATTTTCCACATTTGGCATGCTTCACTGTACAGCAGATATGCTTCACTGCATAACAAAGCTGTATTTTAGCTAAGCTAAATATACAGAACCGATAATTGCTCTTCGCAAAGTCAAATATTTTTTTTAATATGCTAGTGTTAGGAGCGTCAAAGTGAGAGAAAGCGTATATGTGTGAAGTGTGGGAAGCCGGTCATGTGGCAGAGTTAAAACGGGGATGAGAAAGCTCAGAAGAGCGTGTATGTGTATACGTGCCATATCGTGTGCTTGTTTTTATTAGCTTGTAGTGAATAAGTTTCTCCTCGATCTTGCCTCATGAATTCCTTGTTCAAATCCCCCCCCCTCTTCTCTTTTTCTTTCCTCCTCATTCTTATGCTGTCCTGATTGCTTCGCTCGAGTGCAGATTGCACAGCGGTCAGGGCTTCAGTCAGGCACACGCTAGCGCCTTTAGCCCTGACCCCTCTGGTATTCTTTAAGCAAACTGGAAAACTTGTGAATAAAATAAAATGTGTACATACATAGTGCGACCTATGGTGGTCTACTCTGGAGCACCGTTGGTTGCACTGCACTTCTCATAGGGGCAGGACGTGTCAAGTGAGCTCCTGACAACACTTTGCAATGTGGTGGAGGACTGTAGATCTAAGAGCCCAGAAGTGTGAAGTAACACCCCGCAACACATCCTTCTTGTATTTACCACTGAATTGCCACTGAAATTTTTTTGAGGTGAATCTCGAACAGCAAAATGTTCAAAACTACTATTTGGGAATTCTCATGTTTACATGACACCAGAATGTGTGCTTAACCTAGACTTGGAACTACTTGCCAGCAACCTTGAGGTATCAAGGCAGATGTGTGTTTCAGATGTAGGGATTACAGTGCAGTCCACATATAACAATATCAGAGAATGAAAAATGTTGTTACAACCGATCATTGCTTAACTGGATTGCTGTAAAAACAAAGAAAGAAACCTGGCAAATATACCCTTGTATCTTCTAACACTAATTTGCCACTTGTGCTATAAAATAGACATTGTAGAAAGTACACTGTGAAAAATAAAATGTTTGTTTATGCTTCCAAACAGCATGTTCAGCATTAGGCAGGCTGAAATAGTCAGAAATCTACACTCCCTTTTGCAGTATTTTCATGTTTACAACTGTAGTGTGGATCGCATCCAGCTGCTGTGTGAATACTAGCGGCAATCCTTAAGTGTGCATGAAACCAATGAGTGACTTGATCGACGACAGTGCATTTTGCGTGACCATTGGGGTCGAGGGCAAAGACGGGCCATTGTCAGTCTTGTCAATGCTGCTGCTGTCCCCACAAAATGCCTCTATCTGTCGCAACAATGATCACCTCGTCGGAGATCTCTTCACAGAACAAGGCAGCACTATCTGCACTGAGAAACTACTCCAATGAAGCACCATCTGTTTCACCGTTAGTAGCGATATAGAGGCTAGAAACAATGGCATGCTCCCAGGGCTCCATAATGTCCAGCAGCTTCCACCACGTTGATACCACTAACAACCAAGTGGTGTTTTGCCCTGGCACAGAAAGCCTGCCTTTTTGAAACATTTGTTTATAGTGAAAAGAGGTCCCTAACCTTTTCTCCATTGATCGGCATGGCAACTGCGTTCAGCCTTCATGATCACAGCACTCCCAGTTTTCAGAATCGTCGACGACTGTATGAGCTCATACCTCTCAGAGTCTTGCAAAATTTGCAGCTTCGTCTCAAGCAACACAGCTTCACACTTTGTCAGCACTATAATCTACAAACTGGGTTGTCCACTGCTTTGGGCCTACTTCCACGGCCCATTTCCCACATATATTCTATGCTCAGCGAGAGAAAGAGAGATTGTAGAAAGGGTGGGTGTCACCGCACCACATTGCATTTAACTTTTAGCCTTATTTTTTCTTTTTCTCTCTTTCTCTCTGGATAATACGAAGTGCCGTCATGAGCAACATGGATGCAATGCAGCTGGCATCATCTTGTGGTTGCTGCACCAAGTCCCGATGCTCTCCGTGGCTTTCGCAATCGGCGCATGGCTATGCAGGGAAATGGTGGCAGATACAAACTTGCACAGGCAACCTTTCCACCCTGTCTCAGCATCATTTATTTAAAGGGAACTTAGCAACGTAAACGTCAAGGTCAGTCTGCTTTGAAAACCACATCCAGAAGGCAAAACTTTGGTGTATCTGACATGCGGTCATATATGGTTTTTTTCTTATGTAGACCTAATGCAGAAGTTGATACTCTAGATCAACTCATCGTAATGACCGGTATATTGTTATATGCGGTATTGTTTTAAGTGCTGCATTGTATGTTGCATGTAATAACTGGCCAATAGACCCTTTTGTCCAACCTTGAGGCACCAAGGCGACCAAAGTCAAAACCTTTGCAGTAAGTGAACGAGAAGAATTGGGGGTGCCAAGGAGCTCAAGTTTTTGTTGGTAACAACTATATGAAAACAAGAGACAATAAAGAAAAGGAAAGCAATAAAGCATTTACAGTAAAACCTCATTAAACCGTACCTGCCTAAACAGTAGTTTCATATTAAACATAGTAAAGTCAAATCCCCAACTCAGCGGCCATTGAACATAATGTGTTTTGTATCCGCATAAACCGTACCAGCTTATTGCGTATGCATTGGTTAAAACGTAGCACTTCCACTTTTCGTCGCGCAAAAGCGGCGGTGCGTCGTCTACATCGGGCGGCCCGCAGAACAACAAGCCTCAGAGATCGGAACAACGGCCTCCAAGCGCCCTGTGCGTTTGCGAGTGAAGCCACATCATCATCATTTCAACGCTGTGCCAGAGAGCGTTCTGGTGTCGTGCTAGCGAGGACTCGCATCATGCTGAAGCTCAGATAAAAAAGATGCCGGGTGCTCAGCATAGAAGAAAAATTAGACATCATCTGTGATATTGAACGTGACAGGCAGAAGTCGGCGCTGGCACGTGACAGGGGCCTGTTGTTGACTACGGTGAGTGGCATTTTGAGTGCGAAGAGGTTACTCGGCAGCGCTGCTATGATGACAAAGAGATGCCGGCTATGAGGTTCGACTTTTCGCCATCGTTGCCTCTGTTGTTGCCAAAGTGTCGACTAGCGACAGTTATGGGGACGACACGGAAAGCGACAGCACGAACGATTCAGGACCAACAGTGGCAGAAGCTGTGCGTTACGTCAGCCTCATGAATGCAATCGTCGCAATGAGAACAGGGGCGCGATAACGTAACTCTATTCCAAACGAAAACTATTCCAAACTCCAACACCCGGCAATGAAAAAAGCGCCCCGGGACTTCTGCAGCACTACTGCGTGTGTGCACAGAGAATACTTAATGCCAACGAGGAATCTGCCATGCGAGTGTTTGCCGAGAAGAGGGGGCTGGCTGAAAAGCTGGCACGCAGCTTCAGTAAGTTTGAGGCCACTGTCGTCGTGCTAGGCCGCTGCGGCATCAAACGAAAATAACACTTTTGTCACGCAAAGTGTATAAACACTGGATGTCTTTTTCCCCTTTCATTGCACTCTCTCTGAGTTGCATTTACGACAGGTAAGTGGGCAATCTCATGCTATTTCGGTTAAACAGTACTACCGTTTAGTACGTACTTTTTCCGAGCTCTGGCCAACTATGGTTTAACGAGGTTTCACTGTACTTGTAGGTACTCAAAGTGAAGGTGAGGAATGATGTATACAAGGTGAATGAGTGTTAACAAGTCTAAAATTCAAAAAGATGTAAAAGACCGAATGAGACACTGAGGTGAGAATCTGGAATGACCAGATCCAGCATTGGAATCACTGCAAAAATTCAAGATTTCTAAGCATTGCAGTCCGTGTACAAAATGGGAAGGGATGAAAACTTCACCTTTATGAAGGCAATTAGATGAATTTTTATGATAAAATTGCCTTAACAAACAGTGACATGACATGGCAACATAATGTGTTGATATCAGCCGGACTCATTTTGTCATAATCCCTGCTTACAAAATGTTGCGGGGGATTTGAAGCAATTAACTGCGACAAAAAGGAAATTATTTTAATATTGATAAAAACATCATGTTACGAACACAGAATGCGAAGTGAATTGCTGCAATAAGAAAGAAGAGACAAAACTACCACATTTATTCTTATCTAAGCCGACAGATTTTTCCAAATAATCGTACACCAAACTCTAGGGTCAACTTAGATTCAAAGATTTTTAACAACTGCGCCAGTCTTTAATTGAAAGTGATAAATATGGTGCATAGCTAGTGCCATCTAGAAAAGTCGGTATCACTGCCACTATTAGCTGCACCAGTAGCCAACTGAAGTACACGAGCGACGTCACAATTGTGACCTGTGACGTACTGGCTTGCGGCGTGACATTATCGTAACAGTACCAAACAGGCGTTGCCACTATAATGCAGCTTTCAAATGAAAAGTTGTGCTCGCCACAGAGGTATTGTCAAATGTTCAGGCCAGGCGGGACTTCAGCATCAATGAGAAAAATGTCCGTCATTGGAGGGGGCGACAGGAGATGCTTTTTGCAAGGGCCTCAATGAGGATGGCATATACTGGACCACAGCAGTGATGACGTAGAATGAGCTCAGCATGTTCATTTTCAACAAATGCTGGTTTCATTTTGTGAACACTGTGCTCGTTTTTTTGTTTGGCATACATTCGAGGCAAGTCTTTCTTGTTTTTATCTTCTTTTTTTTTTCTGGCTTCGCACTTTTGGAGACAGCTTAGAATCGGGGCTGACCTAGATTTGAGTAAATACGCTATATCAAAGATGCATTTTGGCCTCTGAAGTTCCCACAATCTTAGCAAGCAAGAGTGCAAGCTCTTGTTCGTAAGGTTGCTGGCTTCTTGTTTAGCAAATTAGTGCGTAAACTTGTGCACAAAAGAATTGTGCAGAAAGCATAGGCAATGAGTGTCACTGTAAGCGAATAGTCCAAACAAGTGAATGAGAAGGTGAATGAAGAAAAGAACAAGCGAACGAAAGAACAAAAGAGAGCGAACAAACATTTTCCTTGCAGAGTCTGACTACCAACCATCACAAACCTCCAACTAAAGATGATAATTGGGGAAAGAGCCAAACAAAGCTATTCACTTCAGAACATTTCATCACAGCCACATGTTCATACCAGAATGAAACATACTGAGTACACCACGCTGCTACACATAAAGCCCAGAGCAAGTGGCAAAGCTGCAAGAATATACCACCATACCAAAAATATACCAACAGTTGCCGATCAAAACAAACACCAAGACACTTATGCATACCTACAGAGCTATTTCTGATGTGGCTGGGTCAATCTAAGGCCTTGTTTCAGCCGACGGGCACTCCCTGTGTACAAGACGTAACCTAAACTAAAACTTTCATACACCATTTACATGCATTGCTCATGGTGCAGCCACTGTATCATACGGATAGACACAGTCTTACGACTATAAGTCAGATGCTGAGGATGCAATTGGCCAGTGATAGCACCCCTCATGCAAAAGACGGTGGTGAACAACAGTGGTCCCATTTTAAAAAAATCTTACTCGCCATCCCAGCCCTGCAAAAGCAGATGTCCAGTAAGGCTGTTGCAAAACCATCACTACAACTGGTGAGAGCAGTATGCAGTGCTTTATTGCTGGTTCGAATGCATGTTTTCAGCTTGTTCTTTAATGAAACATATGCTGTTCTGAGTGTTGTATGGGTGACTTCAATGAATGTATGCGCTGTTCGATGCACTTTGCTGAGTGCTTTTAAGCTCTGCATTCCAAGGGGGATGAATCTTTGCATTTTTGCTTGCTTAGGTAGTTATGAGCCATTGCTGATGGTGATATTTTTCTTTACGTATGGTGAACGATATCTTACAGCTGAGAATCATTGTTGGTAGTTTGCAACACCATTTTTTCTGCAAGATTTATTGTCTCGAGAAAGCTGGAAACAAATTTTCCTGATTCTTCTTCTACTGTGCCTTTTGTGATGACCCCAAGCACACGTGCAATATTACAAGTGTTTTGGCCTACAAAATTTTATACAAGAGTTTAACACATTGTGGGCACTTCCAACACTTAAATGACAAATAGCTTAAACATGTGAACAAGCCTTTCTACCTGTATAGCACTATAGCGATAGGGTGTCATACATCACACAAGCCACCATTAATTAAATCCTTTTTTACTGGAGCAGCACAAGCATCAGAAACAACAACACACCTCGAGTGAGTGGATATACATACCAAATTTCGAACTGAGCTAACCAGCAGCAATCAGCACTTGTGGTTATTTTGTGTCAACGATGCAGAGACAGGCTATATCTTGATGGGTACAACAAACATCAGCAGAAGCTGTAAAGACAGCAGCACAGTAAAGGAAATTAGACAAATGGCTGGACACAAAGCCAGGGATATGGCCATAGGACATTTTGCCATGTAACTGCCACAAATTTAAACATATGCTCCTCCTGCAATCGGAAAAAAAGTTATTTGGATGTAAACTTCACAAGTGTATAGCGTTGGTCTCCATAGTTCGTAATTGATATCTTAAAAATAGCACAGATAAATATTAAGGCAGACACAGTGCCTGTGTCATGTTTACTTGGCTTTGCTTACAATGTTGATCACGGATGCAAAGTTACGCACATGATATATGAACAATGAAAGGAACAGACGTGCGCATTAGTGAGCGATGAGCTGATTCGTGCACTCGCATGTGTTTGCCTCTGGAAGCACTCGTAAGTAACACCAGCAGGGAAGTGAGTTTGTTTACTTGCTTGCTCATTGTGTACACATGGCATGACATAACCCCACGGCTAACACCTAATAGCAGCTAAGAAGCTTCAAGTGAAGGAAACATACTGTCACTATCCGAGTGCCACAAATGGAAAGTGCCAACACCCTCAGCTATAGTGGTCAGCACAAGCAGTGAGGAAGGAAAAGAAATGCAGTCAATGTATGTGGCTACTGCTGAGCACAATAGCACAACCGAACATCCCATGACCTCCGCATAAGAGACTCAACCTATAGTCATCTCATAAAGGTGGAGGAAAAAAAAGACGCATGAGACAGCATTTGCAGCACTAACGATTCAGTGCATATGCATGTACTGGGGCATGGGAACTGCCACCTTTTATTGCAATAGCAATTTTATGCATATTTCAAGCGAACTTTTTGCTGTCATAGCTGCCGTGATGTTCTACATATCTTTAAGTATACGTTTGATATGTGCCATGCCCTGCTATATTACATGGGGTGTGTGTGGGCTACAGTGCCACGGCATTCTATCCCTAAGTTGCTCATACCAAGTCTTGCATTCTTGACGTTATTCCTCAGTATTTTGAGAATGGCAGCCCACAAACAGATGTCATGAAACAAAACGCCGACAGCACATGCCTATCATGTTAAGGTTTCTTCGACTTAAATATTAAAAGTGCGCAACAATGACCGAGCTCAAACCTCAAAATGATGTAATTTCATTGGCGCGGCTGTGCACTATCTCCGGGATCGGCCCCGAAAGAGGTTTGCAACATACCCCATACAGAAAAGTGGTGGTAAATTCGCTAAAAAAGACGTTGGCTTTTATTAATAAACATGAATGAAATTGTCCAATTGCATTATTAGACAGGGTAACCCACGGCTCCTCTTTACTTAGCTTACGTATACTTCAATTCATACTGTCGCTACAGTTACGAGTCTTACATTTCGTGTAATACTTGAACATGTAGATATCGCATTTCGCACGTATGGCTAAACTGTGATATTTGCTTATTAACATCGCCACTAAACACACGCCAGTTGCACACCACTGGCAGTGGCACTCGTTTCAACTATAAGGGCAGATCATAGGTACTGCAACAGTACTCGTCGAAGGCGCACATTATTATTTTGCGATCTCTGCGAGACAGCGGCAACCGTTTCGCGCTAGCGGGAATTTCGAGACGAATTCGTAAACGCGATTGCTCCTACAAGTGTCAGCAAAAGAACAGGCAATATCTCATAACGTGTAGCAATACTCTCACCACTGTTCCAGATACATTGCAGTAGCACCGGCCATTGGGCAACTAATGTCACCGAGCACTGGCCCAGCGCGAAGCCCAGAACTCAAAGCTTCTAAACAAGTACAAGAAAAGACGCAAGCCCCACCACTACATGCATTCGCGCGATGCGCCCATAGAATAAATATGCGCGTGCGCTAGAAGCGAATCTGTCCAAATCCTTTCGACTTCGACTGTACCACAGACTGTACTTCGACTTTGCCCTATGGAGGAATATGTGGTGTCTAGTGGTGCCCAAAACCACGCCCCCATAGCGTGGCGACCTCTGGATTTATATTGCGAATCTTGAAGGCTATGCTATAGCTATGCTTCTGGTGGTTGAATGAGGCGAAAGCGATTTTGGGAGCCAGAAACACGTCATGCGCAATAGGGGTCTATGGAAAATAGGGATGCAGACAAAATCAGCACGGGGAAGATACAGACAGAACTTTCAAGCAGGAGAATGCCAAATATCTGCAATAATCCCAGGGCAACCTCTAAGAAGATTCTATACTGGAGTGGAAGCGACTCCCCAAAGGTATAGTAGGGTTATTTTTTTACCTGCTCTCTTAAAGAAGTTTGCACCCTTAGGGGGCTTATATTGTCCCACTACGATAATTGTCATCTGCCATGCTTGTGTGTCCTTTCTTGAAAACTCAGCGCTCGCTACTATCCTGTCGAGAATGCTTTGCATAGAGGAAAGAAACGAAATGACTTGGAAGTACCAGGATCGCAGCGTTAAAGAAAGGAAAGGCGGGCATATGACAGATGACGATTATCGTTGTGGGACAAGATAAGCCCCAAAGGGTGTACATTTTTTAAAGAGTGTACCCTGTCTACACTCTTGAGGAAAATTACAGTACCCTACAACGATAATCGTCATCTGCATTGTCCGTATTTCCTTTCTATAACGCGGCGAGCCCGGTACTTTCCAGTAACGAACGGCATGCGCGTTACCAGCATGGCATAGCAATCCCAACAGGAAAGCAGCGGGTGCGGCGGTTGCAGCTAGCGCTGCTCCGCCAACCCAGCAGAAGGGGCCATCTGCCTCCGGGCAGGTGGCTTCAAAGGTCTCGTCTAACCTGCCGCGGCCTTCACGTCAAACAAAGCGCTCGGAAGAACGCGTGTTCAGCGCCTCGCAAGAGGCGATGGACACAACGAACATGCCAGACGGCGCCACCAGCGCCTAAGGAGCGGCGAACATCTTTCGACTGCTCAAAAAAAAAATTATATATATATATATATATATATATATATATATATATATATATATATATATATATATCAGACAGTGATAACTAATATCATGGAGGTAGAGCCACTAACCCGTACGGTCACCACACTCGACGCCAAACTGGACGGCTTCATGGCACAACAACACAACTTCATGACCTATATGCTTACAAGAATTTCGTGACCCATGAACATCTGGCGGAGCAGTTAGGAACCAAACGCAAAGGACGAAGGACAGTACGAGGGGAATCCTCGGAGGATTCTAGCTCGACAACGCCAAACCACCTAATCCAGGTGGAGGACAACCACCAACATATGGCGACTCCCACACGTAGACATACCGAGCCGCTTCCCACCCTCCGCATTTGGCACTGGAATTGCAGATCCTATAGACCCCGCTCGGCCAACCCGCAAGAATATCTCAAAGCAAACAATCCAGACATAATCGCGCTACAGGAAACCAACACCAAGAAAATAAGGCTCCCCGGCTACAACATTATGACACACACTTCCCGCACCGCAATTCAAGAAGACACTAAGCGCACAGCCTCACGAAATTCAAGGCACTGAAATCGAACACACCATATTGCCGACTCGCAAGAATCAACAGAACCTGTACCTGGCCAATCTCTACAGCCCGCCGCGGGATCAGTTACTCTACTACGACCACTTCGTCCGGGACCTTCGCAAGAACGCTAACGGCAACCTGCTTGTTGTGGTAGGGGACTTTAACACCCCACACGCGGCCTGGGGCTACCCCAATACCACAAAGAAAAGGGCACGGGTTCACGACGCCGCACAGCAGCACGGTTTTACTCAATGGAGTGACCTGCTCCAACCCACCCGAGTGGGCAGTGTCGAGGGACACCAATCCTGATCTCACGTTCACTCGAGACGTGCGAAAGGCCACGTGGACCCGACTCCCGGACACGCTAGGGAGTGATCACCACATAATTCAAATCGAGGTTGAACAATCTCACCGTGCGCACAAGACAGGAAAGGTGCGACTCACTGACTGGAACGGGTATAGGAATGAGTTTGACAACGATTCGGACATCGAAGACGTTGCAGCTTGGTTAAGCGGTATCATAAGTGCGGCTGACGGCCACAACAGGACGATAAAACTAGACGAGTACAATCCGGCGATCGATAACCACCTACTGCACTTATGGGAGGCTCGGCGATCGCTCCTCAAACGATGGCGCCGCCAAAAGCTCAACCGCAAGCTCCAGCGCCGAGCGCAGGAGTACGCTGAACAGCTAGCGAGTCAGAACTGGCGATCCTTCTGCAACCAACTTCAAGGGACCCTCCGCACAAAGACTTAGCATATACTTCGATCCCTGGTTGACGACACCCACACCAAAACCCAACAAAACATAATTCACCGACTAATCCACAACTATGGCGACACAGAGGAACAACTACTCCAAGAACTTCGGACGAAGCTACACGGCTCAGTTGACCCGCAAACCACTGCCACCAACCTTTCCACCCCCAGGGAGTACCAAGGAGCGCCGAACGAAGAGCTAGATCGGCCTTTCACGCAGGCAGAGTTGCAGGCGGCCCTCTCTAGGCTAACACGCAATACGAGCCCGGGCAAAGACAGAGTCACCAACAAGCACCTTCGACAGATACCCCCTCGGGCGTTGACGGCTCTCCTTCGATACTATAACGACTGCTGGATTAAGGGCGAGCTACCAACAGCCTGGAAACACTCGGAGGTAACCATGGTACCCAAGCCAGGCAAACCCATCTCCATCGCAAATCTCCGCACCATCTCCCTTATGTCCTGCGCCGGGAAACTATTTGAACACATGGTCCACGAGTGGTTCACCACACATCTCGCGGAAAACGATCGCTATCCGCACACCATGTTCGGCTTCCGCCAGATGCTCTCCACGCAGGACGTCCTCTTCCAGCTAAAGGAAGATATTCTGGACCATTTGAGCAAACACAGCAAGTCTTCCATTCTAGCGCTAGACGTAAAGGGCGCCTTTGATAACGTGAGCCATGAAGCCATTCTCCGTAACCTAGAAGATATCGGCTGCGGTGCCGAAACATACGCCTACATGCGCGCTTTCTTCACCAACCGTACGGCCACGGTGGGGATTGCCAACCTCCGGAGCAAGTCATTTCACCTACCTAACAGGGGTACGCCACAAGGTTCGGTAGTCTCGCCACTCCTCTTCAACGTGGCCCTCCTCAAACTTCCCCGCCTCCTAGACACCGTCCCAGGGATATCCCATGCTTTATATGCAGGTGAAATCACACTGTGGACGAGAGGCGCGAGCACGGGTGAACAGGAGGCCCGTCTTCAGGAGGCGGTGAACATCATCGAACGGTACCTCAACACTTGCGGCCTCCACTGTGCTCCAGATAAATCCGAGCTGTTAGTACTCGGGGCACGCACCCGGGGCTGGCCCCCAATTAAGCCACGATGCACCGGACCCACAAGTCCTTCTTCAGGGAGTCCCGATACCGAAGGTCGACTCACTTCGAGTCCTCGGGGTCCATATACACAAGGATGGGTCCGGCTCCGCCACACTCCCCAGGCTACACAACACCGTGGCACAGCTTACGCATGTGATACGACGGGTGGCCAATCGCCGCAATGGCCTCAAGGAGCACGACACTTTGCAAATGGAACAAGCCCTTTTTTACAGCAGCATTACATACGGAACTCCTTACCTCAATCTGAAGACAGCCGAGAAACAAAAGCTAAACCTTCTAATAAGAAAAGCCACAAAGCTCGCCCTAGGACTACCGACAACCGCCTCCACTGACCGATTGCTTCGCATGGGAGTTCACAACTCCTGGGAAGAACTCGCGGAAGCGCGCCTCATCAACCAGATCGAGAGACTCAAGCTCACAACCACAGGCCGAGCAGTCCTCCGACGCACAGGATACGCAACCAATCTAGAACACGATGGAAAACGCAAGGAAAAGATCACATCGAAGCTGCGAGAATGCCTACAAGTTCTTCAGATCCCTCGGAACATGCATTCAGAACACCATCGAGGCAGACGGCTCGCCAGGTTAAACGCCATCAGACACAAGCACCGTAACGACCCGCAGGCGCGCTACGTGGATGCAGCCAAGTGTCCGGGCCGAAACGCCTTCGCCATCAGCGTCACAGACTACAGGGGGACGACACTGGCGTTGGCGACAATTCTCGCCAAACGCGCGCAGACAGCTGAGGAGGCCGCTATAGCACTCGCCACCCATACAAGCGAGGATGCCATAGTGGTCTTCACCGACTCTCAAACAGCGGCACGCAACTACATGAAGGGCAGGATCTCCATCAAAGCGATCAACTTACTGAAACGTGGCGATACTCCTCCCCCTTACACCTGCATCATGTGGGTTCCGGGACACGAGGGACTCGAGGGGAATGAAGCGGCACACACCGCGGCCCGCGCAAGCATCAACCGGGCTTCCCCGCACGGCATTCTAGACAGGTCCCACCCACCCAAATCAGAGGAGGAAGCGGAAACGTTACCGTTAACTTACCAAGCACTACTACAACACTATCGGCTTGGACGCAGGGTCTACCCTCCACCACATCTAAAACTAACAAGAAACGAAGGCACCGACTATAGGGACTCCAGAGCAATACCGTTACCCACGGAAGCTTACCGCATCATTTCCACCCAACGCTATACAGCTACATCTGTCCACACTGCAACGTGCCAGACACCCTGGCGCACCTCATCATGCAATGCAAGAACGCCCGAGCAAGCATCACAGCGCCACAACTAATAGCAACAGACGCAGACCCAAACCTCCTCGCTGAAATGTGGGAGGCTGCGATCTTCAAGCCGGACCTGGTCGATCAGCGCGAACTCGTCGCCCGGGCCCGGAGGGCGATCCAAACCAGAGGGTTCCTGGAATAAGGGACCCTTCCACCTCGACTGACAAATCACTACTTCAAATAAAAGTTTCTTTCTCTCTCACTTCCGTCACAGCGCCTCCAAAGGGCCCGTGAACTAATCTCAGTCTCTTAAACACACAGCACCAAACACATCTATCATAATGCAAACACAAATACTACAGTAGAATGTACGATGACTTCTACATAACCTCGAGGACATTAGAGAACTACTACATAAACACAACCCCAAGTTGTCGTGTGTTCAAGCGACACATCTCAAACCTACCAACACAAATTTTCTTCGAAACTACACCATCTTCCGCAAAGACCGTGAGGAGGCTAATGCCTCCGGCGATGTAGCAAGAGCAGCCGATAAGGCGGTAGCTTGCCGATCCGTCGCCCTTAACACGCCCCTTGAGGTAGTGTCAGTTCGGGCCATCCTTTTTAATAAATTAGTAACTGTGTGTTCCATTTATATACCGCCGAACCAGCGTCTCAAGAAAACAGACTTTTATAACCTCATTAACCAGCTTCCCGAGCCTCGTGGGAGATTTTAACGATCATACCATGTGGGGAGGCTCGCGATGCGACCGAGAGGTCGACTCATTAAAATTTCCTTTTAGCCGTTGGTGTGTGCCTCTTTAATAAGCGAGAACCAACGTATTATAATCCACATCATAACTTGTACTCATCAATAGACCTGGCGATCGGATCCGCTCCCATATTTCCTGATTTACAATGGTGTGTAAATAAAAACCCATTCGGAAGTGATCACTTCCCAGTAACACTAAACTTCATAAACAAACATGACTTTCCTCCACACTTCCCTCGCTGGAGACTAGCCTTAGCTGACTGGGAACCTTTTAGGGAATCCGTGCACATATCACGGAATTCTATAGATGATTTTACTATAGATCATGCTGTTTCATAGTTCACCAGTTTTATCATTGACGCCACTGAAAAGTTCATTCCTCAAACAAGAGGTATTTCATTCAAAATACGGGTCCCCTGGTGGAATGATGATTGTAGAGAGGCATGGAAGAGACAAAATAAAGCTTGGAGCAAACTATGTGATGTCCTACAGTCGGAAATCTAATAGAATTTAGACAAGTTAAATCACAGGGAATAAGGACGCGACAACAGACAAAAAGTACAAGCTGGCAGAGGTTTCTCTCAAATATAAATTCACATATACTCAAGAAGCTAAAGTATGGGATGAGCTGAAAAGGTTAAAGGGACAAGAAATTCATCCATTGGCCCTAGTGAACGGTGAAGCGAACCACTTGGAAGACAGCTGACGCCCTTGGCGAACACTTCCAGCGCGTTTCCAGTTCTGATCATTATTCCAAGGCTTTTCTAAAACACAAACAAGTAGCAGAACGCAAGGCTATTGACCGTAAATGCAGACAGAATGAACCCTTTAACGTGCCTTTTACCACTGCCGAATTGAGAGCCTCTCCGACTGCATGTCAGAGTTCTGCACCTGGACCGGATATGACATGATTAATCATGTGCGGCATGATTAAACACCTCCCCAGTGATACTCAAATTACCTTGCTAGCCATTTTGAACGCTATATGGGACGCGGGGTACCTCCCTACCGCATTGAAAGAAGCTTTTGTCGTTTCGATTCTGAAACAGGGCAAAGACCCCACATTAGTAACAAGTTACCACCCATTTGCCCTCACAAGTTGTATATGCAAACTTTCTGAAAAAAATGACAAACCGTCGAATTTTACACTTCCTTCAAATGAACTAAATAAATTTCTTGATCCATATCAGTGTGGTTATAGAGTAGGACGATCTACAGCCGACCATATAGTGCGCATCGAAGCAAACATCCGTGACGCATTCGTGCATAAACAATCCTTCTTATCCGTGTTTCTCAACATGGAGAAGGCGTACGATACAAGTTGGCGCTACGGAATCCTGCGTGACCTATCGACGCTGGGCATCCGCCGCGCTATGTTAAACGTCATAGCGCCGCGGATGCCTACCTGCACAACAGTGCATTCCGGCTGAAAATAGGTAACGCGCTGTCGCGTGCATTCATACACGAAACTGGGGTACACCAAGGAGATACACTGAGCTGCACGCTCTTTGTCGTTAAAGTGAACACGCTTCGTAAAGAATTCCCACCACCTATTTTTTATTCTGTCTACGCAGACGATACAAGTAGGTTTCAAATCCTGCAACCTAACAGTATGTGAGAGACAAGTACAACAGTGCGCTTGAACAAAGTTTACAAGTGGACAGACGAAAACGGGTTCCAAGTGAATCCCAACAAAAGTTCTTGCGTTGTTTTCACCAGGAAAAAAGGCTTGCTGCAGATCCCATTGTCGAAATATATGGGCAACGAATACCCGTGAACAAGGAACACAAATTCCTACGTGTTATACTTGACTCCAGGCTTACATTCATTCCACATATAAAATATCTTAAAGCAGAATGTCCTAAAACAATGAACTTACTTAAAATCCTATCCCACACAACATGGGGTAGCGACAGAAAGTGTTTATTGAATCTTAACAAGAGCCTAGTTCGATCACGAATGGACTATGGTGCCGCGGTTTATCACCCTGCCGCCCCGAGCGCGCTAAAGATGTTAGACCCCCTCTGCCACCTGGGTATCCGCATGGCAACTGGTGCCTTTAGAACAAGCCCTGTCGAAAGGCTATACGTAGAGTCAGATGAGTGGTCACTCCATTTTCAGAGAACATACATCAGCTTCACCTATTTTCTCAAAGTGTGCTCTAATAAGGAACATCCGTGTTTCACAACAGTTAACGACTTGACGTGCAAAACACTTTTTTCGTAACAGACCCTGCATGAGACTTGTCACTGCGTGTAAGAGAACTTAGCGAAGAAATGGATGTCCCCATACTTGAACATAGCCTAATGCCTGCGGCTAAGCTATTACTGCCCTGAGAGTAGCAGGTGATAGAAGGTGACGTATCCTTTGTAGAGGTCACAAAGCACGCTCCTAAGTTTGAAATTGCTATGCATTTCCGTGAGCTTCAATCGAAGTACTCCTGCTCCGAATTCTACACAGACGGGTCAAAAGCCAATGCTGGCGTATCCTACGCTACTGTTGGTCCCTCTTTTTCTGAATCTGACGTGTTGAACCCCCTAACGAGTATCTTCAGTGCAGAAGCGTATAGAGTACTGTCTGCAGTAAGACATGTAAACTGAAACTTGACAGAGAAATCATATTCACAGACTCGTTAAGTCTTGTAAAAGCGCTGATTTCTTTACAAAAGCATACAAATCCCGTCTCAATGAACTCTACTCGGTCTTATGTAACATCTACTTATCACATGGACATGTAGTAATATGCTGGGTTCCTGGCCATAAAGGAATCGAGGGAAATGTGCTTGCCGACGAGATCGCCAAATCAATAGCATCGCAGGGTACTCGTTCTGCTGCAGTCCCTGCCACAGACATGAAGCCTTTCCTAAGAAACAAACTGCGAAGCCACTGACAACGCTTGTAAGACGCAGAAACGAGTAATAAGCTTCACATAATTAAGCCTATAAGTTAGGTTTCTGGCAGCCAACTAGGAAAACACGAAGAACAGATGTCCTATTCACTAGACTAAGAAAAGGACACACTTTTGGCACTCATAACTTTCTCTTGACCGGTAACGAGCCTCCAACCTGTGGTAGATGTGACGACAGGCTGACCGTCCTCCACGTCTTCCTGGATTGCAGAGAAGCCGAAAGAGACAGGTGGAAACATTTTCCTTTTGCATACCGTAATAGCATTCCCCTACGTCCGGCCATGTTTCTTGGTGAAGAACCGCTTTTTAAGACCAAAGCAGTCCTTGCTTTCTTGAAAGATGTTGTGCTACATGTTACAAGCCCATTAATTTCGTAGCGCATCCTCTTTCCAGAGGATGCGTCTACGACAGTATCTTTTTTTTGTATAGCACATGCCTCTAGGTCCTTGGCTTTCAAGGGCTTTGGTGAGGCAGTAGCGCTCTATAGACAATTTTAGCATCTCACATATTTCTCACATATTTTGTATATTACATCATTCTTTCCCAATGCATCTTAGTGTTCGTAGTACACGTCAATAGTCATTGCCATAATTTTATTACGCGTACATCTTATGCAATTTACACCAACTCTTTTAGGCCCCTTTACAGCCACGTCACATTAAATTCACAGAAACCAGCAGACCACTACGAACTCATTAACACTAGCATGACGTTCTTTGGCCATACCTGGCCCTACCGACATTAAACATCAATCAATCAATCAATCAATCAATCAATCAATCAATCAATCAATCAATCAATCAATCAATCAATCAATCAATCAATCAATCAATCAATCAATCAATCAATCAAATCAAACTCCGAACTCTCCTCGAGTTAGCTGCAGTCCTAGCTCTGCTATTTGGTAAGCTAATCACAGTTTGTTCGATGTACGTCTCCTCATCCTATCAGCTTTCTAAAGCAGAGTTTCAAAGCTTCACCGATGAACTTTCTCCGCCATACGCAGTCGTTGGTGATGTAAACGTACATAGCCCACTGTGGGGTGACTCACGTTCCAATGCGTGTGGGCGCCGGACAGAAAATTTTCTGCTTTCTTCAGATGCATGTTTATCCAACAAAAAAAAAAGAACAATGCACTACAATGTTGCACATAACACACACTCGTCCATATAGACTTGGGCATCATTTCGAGTTCACTATTTCCGTACCTGGAGAGGTCTGTTCTCAAGATATGTGCTTACAGGGCACACTCGTTAATAAAATGGGGCGATAATTAAGCGGGCAATTCCTGTCACCTGATTTGTGCATGGGAACAACCCTCCTCACCTTCCAGTCATGTGGTATTTCACCAGTTGAAAGTGACTGCGAGAATAGCAAACGCAGGAACACCGCGGTGACATGTTTAGTATTCTTTAACAGTTTCGAATTATTGTTATTCACGCCGGCTGACGATGTGAGCCTAAGATTGTCAATTAACGATGAGATACCATCGGGGGAAATGTAATGGTTGGCATAACGCTTGTTGCATTAGTACGCGAAGAAAAACGGAGGCGCGGTACGCTCTCTGTAAACACAGAGACAAAAGCTGCATTAAAAAGGTTCGCGCACTCTACATCGTCGACCGTTTCACCTCCTTCATTGGTAAGTGTTACACTGTGCCTTTTTTGAGGGTCCATTACCTGCCAGAATTTTTTTTGTGGTATTGATTAAAAGTTTCTGAAGGTAATCGCCAAAGAATGCATCTTTCACCTTCCGAATCGCTGATAGGTATGCGCGTTCAGCAGCAGAGCATTTTTCCCATGCACACGTGTTCATCCTGCACTTTGCGGCACGATACATGCGTTTCTTTTTGTTTTCTGGACTTTTTAACGAATTTTTAAACCATGACATTTGTTCATGTGTTCGAAAGGTGATTTTGGGTATGAACGGTTTCGCTAAGTTGTTTATTTTTTGTTCGAATATCAGCCAAGTTTCATGAAAGCTGCAGTTATGGAGTGTATTTTGGAAGGAAGGCAGAAAATTCTGTAAATGTTCACATATTGCATCATAATTACCTTTGTCGTATAAGTGTATAGTTTTCTCCCGTTTCTGCCGCAGAGATAGAGCAAAGTGAAAAGAAGTAGGATTACCTTGTAATCACTAATTTCTCTAAGAAAAGTGATGGACGACAAACTGTCTGGATGATTGACCAGTACTAAACCTAATATGTTTGCAGTGTCTTGGGTGACGCGCGTTGGCTTTAATATGAGTTGTGTCAGATTAAAATTGAGGCAAACGTCGAGAAAATTTCTCGCTTTGGTTTGGCTTACTAGAGAGGGTACTGTGTTGTGCGAATCAATGTCTGGTAAGTTAAAGTCTCCAAAAAGAAGGTCGGCATTAGGACAACGAGAGCAAAGCACATTTAGTGTACTGTTTAGATTACGAGCGAAGTCGGCGCTATTGCGAGAGGGCCTGTAACATACACCTAAAATTATAGACAGTGGGGTGGCGTGGAATATAATAAACAGTATTTCTAATTCTGATGTGATGTTAATAACAGAGCATGAGAACTGTTGACTAACGGCACTAAGCACACCTCCTCCTCTAGTCCCGGCACGATCTTTTCGAAAGACGCTGAAGTTTGGCGAATCAGCCAACACTTCCGAGTCATAGATTTCGTTACAAAGCCACATTTCCGTAAGTACAAGAACGTTGCTGTTGGACGACAGCACGAGGTTAGACACATGTTCTCTTTTTTGGAATGAAGCTTCGTATGTTAGTATAAATTATTGATAGGGAAACATGCGCTATAGGTTTCGTTCGAGGGGGTGGCTTGTTTTTTGATGATGTGATGACTGCTATATTTATTTCACTGTCTGCGATGCGTCATCGAACACGTACGCTTAGAACCAATGAAAACAGTTTTAAAGCGCAAAGAAAATGGCACAGATTTGGCTTTCGCAAAGGAAACAAGTTGCTTGCGGGCGTCCCTAACTGCTGGGGGAAAATCCTCACCCATGCTGAGATCAGTGCCCTTAAGTTTGCGCCCATTTGAGAGCACCATTTCTTTTTTCTCATAATGATTAAACCTAACAGTTAGTCGGCGCGGGCGATAAGCAGAATAGCGACCAACACGATGCGCTCGCTCTGTGCCTTGAGATTAAAGTGGCACGTTCAGGTGGTCTGAGCATACAGGTAAAATTTTTTTTTAGACGCGGCCGACCGATGCTGCTGTGTCAGGAAGGCCGTAAAACACAAGATAGTTTCACCTTGAGCGATTCTCTGCATTGTCAACGCAAGCATTCAGAGCGTGAACAAGCTTTGCTGTTTGTATGGTATCCGCCCGTATAGTCTGTATGTCGATTTGCATTGGTAGTAGTTTCTGATAATGGCCCTCTAGATCCGCTAACCGCTTGCTTAAATCGGCGAGTGCAGCATTTGTAGCCGCGTGTTGGCTTTTAAGGCCCTGCATGTCGGCTATTATTGGGGTTTGGCAAGCGGACTGTTTTTTTCAGTTCGGCAAGCACAGCATCAGTACCAGGACGAGGGTTCATTTCAATATCTCCTGACGGTAACAAAATAGATGTAATAACACTAAGACACTCACAAACAATATCAAAGCAGCACTGCGGGCTCGGAAGGTACACCAAAAAGTAATTGCTAGTTCTCTTAGCATAAACGTAGTCTGGTTCACAAACCTGCATGATGAATAGAAGTGGGTTCCTGGTGTGTGTTGTGGCACAGCCACCGAGCCCACATAGCGCGGGTGATGGCCGTGGTTCCTTTATAGCTGGCTCTGCAATTGTCGTCGATGACAGCAGGGCTCTCGTTAATAGCTCAAGCATCTAGTTTTGAGGTGGTGGTGCATTTGTAGAGGCGGAATGAGTGTCGACACGTATGCTCCAACTAGTCACGTCAATCCCGGTGCGTAGATCTGGCGGTTCCCTCACGACGCTCGCTGACATCACCATCGCAGGCAGCAGCACGCGTGTGACAGCAGAAAGGAAAACCTGCATGACGAATAGAAGAGGGTTACTGGTGTGTGTTGTGGCACAGCCACCGAGCCCATGTGCATGTGCACCGCGCGCATTGGCACCGCGCCGCACCTAACCGCTGTCTGTTTGCCGTTTCGGAACAATACCTTTACGACGCTAAACACGGCATAGACCTTTTATCGTCCCATTCAGCCCTCTTTCATTGCGCGTATAGTGTCATTCAGCTTGATCTGCCCGAAGGCTGCTATATTCCACCAGTCAGACAACCACAGTTATGCTCTCCCTAAGCCACTACGTACGTCACTCTACTGTCGTTGACGTATGTTCCTGACGGCGTCACTGTACAATGTCCCACCGCTGGCATACTGCTTCGGAGAAATTTGCCGTTCCCCTTACCGTGCTCACGGTCACAGGCAATCAAACTTCGCGCCCTCTCCCTAATTTTAATTGCTCGACTGAAATTCTTCCTAGAGCGATATCCTTAAGCAACATCTCGCCTGTGAACGGTTGCGAGATATCGGCTCTTGACCCCGACATTCCATCGCCCTCTACAGGAACCTGCAATTCATCGCCCAACGCTTTTTAATGTAGGCCTTACTGGACCACCCGGGGACCTGTCAGGCACCGTTCGGCCCTATATACATCGACGACATCTGTATCTGGATGTCGGGGGTGACACGCTCCAGCTTCGCGCTCGGCTTCAGAAGGTGGTCTCATTGACATCATGCTAGCTTCGTATACAAGGTTTCTGGAGGTGACGTGGGAAAAGTGCACAGTGACGGAGTTTACCCGGAAGGCAATGTCTGTGTACGCCATATCAATCAACGCACAAGTGATCTCGTCCAGGTGAACTCACAGGTTCTTGGGTGTTGTGACTGACAGACACTTGTCCTGGACTGCTCACGTGAAGCACGTGAAAAAGCGACTAATTGTTATATGTCATCTGTTCAGGTTCCTTCCAGGAAAGAAGTGGGGGTGTCCCCACAATCCATGCTACAGCTGCAAAGGGTGCTATTCATGGAGTTCATCCAGTACAGTCCACCTGCAATATTCAACACCTGCAAAACGAAGTTGCGTACAATTTAGAGCATTCAAGCCCAACCTATGAGTATATGCCTTATATTACCACTCAGTGCATCAATGGCTGGATATATTGCCATTGCTCAAGATTATTTAGTGACGACGCACATTGCCGTCGACACAATGCTTCCACATGTCAGGCACACTACCCGGAGCCCTTGCCACCATCTCGCCACACTCACCTTGGAAATACCCCACACGTCATTTAGCACAACTGTCAGTGCATATCGTGCCTCGCTCACATCGGGGTACACTATAGCGGCGAGGTCGGTGTCTCCTCTATGGTGTTTCTGCCATCTTGAGGTACAGCTAAGAATTCCAGGACTTCAGGAAATGTCAGATCTACGACCGTTCGACCTAAAACAATTGAGCTTACCCCTGTAGTACGAGAAATACACTAGCAAAGTGCATCTATAATGACGGATCGACTACATCGAGCAGTTTGGAGGTGCTGTGTTTATAACGACAAAACGAGTAACACTGCGATTCAAGACGTCACATGTCACGACGCCTATGGTTGCAGAACTCACAACTTTGCGCGGTGTGCTTCAATTTATTGATATAGAGAGTCCTGGTATATGGGCCGTGTTTTCTTCCTTGTGAGCGGCTTTACACAGCATGCAGTCAATTCTCAGACATGGACCTCAGGAACAGCTAACATACTAAATCGTCAAACTTCATCACGACGTCAAGTAGAAAGGTAATGAAATTATTTTCCAGCGGCTACCTGGCAGTGAAAATCAGTGAAAATGATCGAACAGACAAAGCTGGCCGAGAGTCACATCAAGAAGAACACATCGTTCCCATTGCTCTTTCCGGGACAGACGCTGCAAAACAGCTTCGACACGTGGCATGCGAGCTCTCTTTAGCAGAGTGGAACACTCCAGATATGAGGCGTACCAGGTTGCACGAACTGAAACCTTCACTACAATTCGGACCTCCACACGGCCTTCACCAACGTGAGGCATCGCTTCTATAGCGGCTGTGGTTGGGAGCGGCTTTTGCGAAAGCGTACATTAATTTAATTGGAATGACCGACAGTACTTCATGCGACGTCTGCGGCGTAGAACAGAACATCGGACATGTATTGTGCCATTGCCATCGATTTCAGTCGGATAGACAAACATTATCTGTCGCATTGCGACGACTGGACAATCGGCCGTTGTCCTTGCAGGTGCTACGTGAAGACCATCCCCATCGTTCATCGGCCGACATAGCTATGAAGGCACGTTTATCCTTTTGAGGGCGACTGGCCTGTGTGAACGTCTTTGACTAGCTCAGGCCCTATGCATGAGTGCGCGAGCTCACCGCGGCCCCCTTAGTCCCCCTCCCCTCCCTCTCTCTAATATTTCTATTCTATCTTTCCCGTCCCCAGAGTAGGGTAGCTAGCCAAGTGCATATCTGGTTAACATCCCTACCTTCTCTCTTTATTTCCTTCTCCGATTCACCGACTCTGACAGACGAACTTAGCAAGATGACTCCACCTGATCTTCCGGCACAAGCTGCTGACCTTCACCGTCTCTTGGAAACTTACCACGGCACTTTTGTCCTAGACGGCCGCCGTTTAGCCCAGACATCAGTGGTCACCCATCGTATTTACAGGGGAGACGCCAATCTGATACGCCGCTGACCGTACCGTGTTTCACATGCTGAACGGCAAGTCATATAACGAGAAGTCGATAAGATGTTGACTAAGCGCACTATCAAGCCAACTTGCAGTCCGTGGGTGTCCGCTGTTGTCCTTGTCAACAATAAGGACGGCAGTTGGCACTTTAGTGTGGATTACAGACACCTCAAGAAAATCGCATGCAAGGATGTCTACCCCTTGCCGAGTATTGGTGTCGCCTTAGCTTGCTTGCACGCAGCCAAGTACATTTCATCAATATATCTCCGATCAGGTAATTGGGAAATCTCACTAGATGACATGCACCGCGAGAAGACTGCCTTCTTAACACCTGACGGCCTCTACCTTGTGGTGCCTCTGTGGTGCCCCGTAACCTTCGAATGAATAAAGGACTTCTCACTTCGCGTCTATAAATGCACCACATGTCTGCATTATCTACACAATGTCACACTCGTTGAACCAGCATTCATGAGTCATCTAGTGCATCTATCAGGCATTTTTGCTGTTTTCCGCCATGCGGGTCTGAAATTGAACTGATCCAAGTTCCACTTTGGACGTCGCCAAATTCTCGGCCATCTCGTCAGTGCCGCTGAGGTTCAAGCCGACCTTGACAAGATTCGCGCTGTCCAGAACATTCCTGTTCCTTCCTCCACTGCAGACTTAAGAAGCTTTGTTGGGCTGTGCTCGTATTTTGCCGCTTCATCAACATTTTCGGTAAGGCTGCTCTTCCACTCACCGAATTACTTAAGAACATCGCTTTTACATGGGGCCTTGCTCAAACCAAAGCCTTCTGCGACCTCGTACTCTTTCTCACGGCTCCACGACTGCTGGCTCATTAGAATCCATCTGCCGCCACTGAACTTCACACGGCCATGGAATTGGGGCTGTACTGGTTCAGTGACAGCGTAATGCTCTGCGCGTAATTCCATATGCCAGCCGCCTCTTACCACCCGCGAGAGGAATTTTTCAATTACTGAGAGGGAGCGCCTGGCGTTAGTTTGGGCAGGTGCGAAATTCCGCCTCTTTGTACGGCATTACCGATCACCACGCCCTTGTGCTGGCTCTCCTGACTAATATACCCCGATGGACGATTATGTAGATGGGCACTACGGCTCCAAGAATATTCATTTGCTGTTTTATACAACTCAGGCCGTTCGCACAATGACCACCATTGTCTCCCCCGTCATCCTGTCAACCACCCTGAATATGATTCCTCTGGCAGCAACTCTTCCGTCCTGGCCATTTCTAATCTGCACGACATCCGCAGTGAACAACAGCGTGATGGCCGCTTACGTGTTCTCATCGATCGTCTCACTTCTGGAAAATCGGAGCCCACACTGTGCATGTACGTGCTCCGCGATGACGTTCTCTGCCGTCGCAGCTTACGCCCTGAAGGACCAGAATTTTTACTCGTTGTACCACGCCATTCCCTGACGTCAGTTCTTGAACAGTTGCGTGACGCCCCTACTGCAGGCCAGCTCGGCGTTTCGCGTAATTAAGACTGCGTACGGCACCGCTTCGCGCGGTGTGCGAAAGATATCTGAAAGATATCTATAGCGGCTCCACAGCCACCATAGTCCTCCATAAAGAAAGCAACAAAATCCCAATAAAGAAAGGCGTCAGACAGGGAGATACGATCTCTCCAATGCTATTCACCGCGTGTTTACAGGAGGTATTCAGAGACCTGGATTGGGAAGAATTGGGGATAAAAGTTAATGGAGAATACCTTAGTAACTTGCGATTCGCTGATGATATTGCCTTGCTTAGTAACTCAGGGGACCAATTGCAATGCATGCTCACTGACCTGGAGAGGCAAAGCAGAAGAGTGGGTTTAAAAATTTATCTGCAGAAAACTAAAGTAATGTTTAACAGTCTCGGAAGAGAACAGCAATTTACAATAGGCAGCGAGGCACTGGAAGTCGTAAGGGAATACACCTACTTGGGGCAGGTAGTGACGGCGGATCTGGATCATGAGACTGAAATAATCAGAAGAATAAGAATGGGCTGGGGCGCGTTTGGCAGGCATTCTCAGATCATGAACAGCAGGTTGCCATTATCCCTCAAGAGAAAACTGTATAATAGCTGCGTCTTACCAGTACTCACCTACGGGGCAGAAACTTGGAGGCTTACGAAAAGGGTTCTACTCAAATTGAGGACGACGCAACGAGCTATGGAAAGAAGAATGATAGGTGTAACGTTAAGGGATAAGAAAAGAGCAGATTGGGTCAGGGAACAAACGCGAGTTAATGACATCTTAGTTGAAATCAAGAAAAAGAAATGGGCATGGGCAGGACATGTAATGAGGAGGGAGGATAACCGATGGTCATTAAGGGTTACGGACTGGATCCCAAGGGAAGGGAACCGTAGCAGGGGGCGGCAGAAAGTTAGGTGGGCGGATGAGATTAAGAAGTTTGCAGGGACGGCATGACCACAATTAGTACATGACCGGGGTTGTTGGAGAAGTATGGGAGAGGCCTTTGCCCTGCAGTGGGCGTAACCAGGCTGATGATGATGATGATGATGATGATGACGGCACCGCTTCTACTGGCCAGGCCTGTGCCGCTCTGTGCACCGCTAGGCTGCAGCCTGTGCGCTGTCAGCGCCTGTAAAAACCTGCTGTGCTGTCCGCTGTACTCCTTCAGGGCATCGATGTGCCCACAGAACCATTCTTTCGTTTTGGCCTCAATCTTCGCGACCCTTTTCCGACGGGGAAATCTGGCAATAATTGGGTCACGACGGATTACACAACCACGTATGCGATCACGCCAGCTTTGTACACAATCTGTGCAAATGTGGTTGCAGATTTACTTTTATATGACATCCTCTTCCATCACGGCGCACCTCAGCAGCTATTCACTGATCGCGGCTGCATCTTCTTGTCCCGAGTCGTTGACACCTACTTCGCTCCCGTTCTCCCGAGCACAAGCTTTCTGCCGCCTACAACCTGCACACAAACGGATTGACAGAGCAGGTTAATCGCACATTGACAGAAATGCTGTCTATCAGGCACGTACCCAGGGGGGGGGGGCCCGGGGGGGCCCGGGCCCCCCCCGAAATCAAGTGGCATACCCCCCCCCCCTCCCCACCCACGCCACCACTCCTCACACATTCCTAAAGCGCCGCCACATCAATGTTGAGACTTGGCAGCTACTAATCGGTCAGCATTATGCTGCCTTTTTCACTCCTTTTAGATATCGGTAGTTCTCGGCATCTCTTGTAATGTGAAGGACAGTTTTCTCATAGATTCCGCACCCGTGCGATTAACTCGATATGCGTTCAGTTGTCACCATCTATTCAACCGTCACGCGCATAGCTGTTGCTTTTGTTAGCTCAACCTTCTTTGTTTAGGCTGATCCTGGGACCAGGAAAGGGATGCGGCTGTTACTGAGCTGGTCTGTACTCTCGTGGAAGGAGTTGCGGCCAGAGTAAACGCCAGTTGCGTTTAGCTTATCCCTTTGCTTCATCATTTCCTTGAGTTACGGCTCACCGCGAAGCTGATAGATGCCCGCAACCATATACACGTGATATGGGTTAGATAAGATGGGAAATAAAATAATGTGAAAGTGCGTCCATCATGAAACCCTGCAATAACCCTTAAACCCATAAGCAAGATGACTGTCGCCCGTTACCTCGTCTGTTTTTCCCTAATTGTATAGCACTTTTCGTGCAAAACTGGCAACTGGAAACAAAAATCGCAAGGAGATGAGAAATAAGCGATCTACTAATGGAGAGAGCCAGGGCGACAACCAAACTGCAAGGAAAATCGAATAATAAAAATGTTAACCGTTATTTATGAGAATATTTATGGATCAACATCTTTTTATTTAAAGAGGAAGTAGAGAAAACGCTGCCGGAAGTGGAGAATAATTACTTGCTTTGAATGACGCTTCTACAGTTATCGGTCGAACCGCCTCACGTAGCCACTTCTCTGCTGTGCTTATGTGGGTGTTCATCTAACCTTTCGCGGTGAGCGCAGTACATCTAGAATCGCAGAGTCCTGCGCTCTACGCGGTTGTGTGCGACTGGCGGCCGCACAGCGTTACGCTATTCGCGGAACTGTCAAAACTGATCAACAAGGCGAAAATAACTGATATTCGAAACTATAACACGAGAAAGACTGAAGAAGCTGTAAAAAATGAACGCAGCCTGAAATCAGTAAAAAAGAAACCTGGCTTGGGACAAACCATGACGTATACACTAAAATATAATATCATCAGCAATCTCGAAGATATAGTAAAAACAGCGGAAAAATTCTAAGCTGACCTGTATACAGTACTCAGAGGAGACACGATACCTCACTTAGAAACAGTAATGAACAGGATACAGAAACTCTCCTATAACTAGCGATGAGGTCAGAAGGGCCCTGCAAGAAATGAAACGATGAAGAGCGGGAGGAGAAGGTGGAATAACAGACGGTTTAATCAAAAATGGAGAAGTCATAATGCTTGGAAAACTGGCGGCTCTTTATACGAAGTGTCTATCGACTGCAAGGGTCCCAGAAAACTGGAAGAATGCAGATATTATACTAATCCACAAAAAAAAGAGACGTTAACGAATTGAAAAACTATAGGACCATTAGCTTGCTCCCAGTATTATATAAAATATTTACCAAAATAATCTCCAATAGAATAAGGGCAACACTGGATTTTGTCAACCAAGGGAAGAGGCTAGCTTCAGGAAGAGATACTTTACAATGGATCACATCCATGTCATCACTCAGGTTATTGCGAAATCCGCAGAGTACAATAAGCCTCTTTACGTGGCTTATATAGATTACGAAAAGGCATTTGATTCAGTAGAGATACCAGCAGTCATAGAGGCACTACGTAATCAAAGAGTACAGAACGCTCACGTAAAAAGCTTGGAAAATATTGCTACATGCGTGTGGTATTTGTTTGCTTGAACGAGGCGCGTGGGCGCTATCACTTCAGAAAAGAGGAGGAAGAGCGAACTGGGCTCGCGCTGTGAATCTAACCGGTCAGCGCTGCAACCGCTGTTCTAAATATAATCTGTAAATAGTTTCTCGTCTTACTGACTCGTCCTTCGCGTAAGAATATCTACAGATGTTCTACAGCTACCTTAATCCTACACAAGAAAAGCAAGGAGATACCTATAGAGAAAGGGGTCAGACAGGGATTCAATGCTATTCAATGCGTGCTTAGAAGTATTCAAGCTATTAAACTGGGAAGGCTTAGGGGTAAAGATCGACGGCAAATATCTCAGCAACCTTCGGTTTGCCGATGACATTGTTCTATTCAACAACAATGCAGACGAGTTACAACAAATGATTGGAGACCTTAACTGAGAGAGTGTAAGAGTGGGGTTGAATATTAATATGCAGAAGGCGAAGATAATGATAAATAGTCGGGCAAAGGAACAAGACATCAGGATCGCCAGTTGGCCACTAGAAACTGTGAAGGAGTTCGTTTACCTAGGTCAATTAATCACAGGGAACCCTGATCATGAGAAGGAAATTCACAGAAGAATAAAAATAAGTTGGATCGCACACGGCAGACATTGCCAGCTCCTTACTGGAAGCTTACCATTATTATTGAAAAGTAAGGTGTGCACTCAGCGCGTTTTGCCAGTGCTGACATATGGGGCAGAGACTTGAGATCAAGTTAAGAACCGCGCAAAGAGCGATCGAACGAAGATTGCTAGGCATAACGTTAAGAGAGAGAAAGAGAGCGGTTTGGATCAGAGAGCGAACGGGTATAGACGATATTCTAATTGACATCAAGAGGAAGAAATGTAGCTGGGCAGGTCATGTAATGCGCCGGTAAGATAACCGTTGGACCATTAGGGTTACAGAATGGGTACCAAGAGAAGGGAAGCGCAATAGAAGACGGCAGAAAACTATAGATGGTGCGATGAAATTAGGAAATTCGCCGGTGCTAGTTGGAATCGGTTGGCGGCAGGACACGGGTAATTGGAGATCGCAGGGAGAGGCCTTCGTCCTGCAGTGGACATAAAACATGATGATGATGATGATGATGGAGGTAGTGGGCCCCCCCCCCCCCCCCCCGAAAAAAAATCCTGGGTACGTGCCTGCTGTCTATGTACGTTCCTGACGACCACAGTGATTGAAACAGCACTTTATCCTTCGTGACCTTCGCCTATAATTCGTCCCGTCACGAGACCACAGGCTTTTCGCCCTTTTACTTACTGTTCGGCAGCCACCCTTCTTTGCCCTTTGACACACTGCTTCCTTCCTCGACGAACACTTCCACTGAATATGCTCAAGACTTCTTCGCCCGGGCTCGCGTGGCACGCCAGATTGCCGGCTCCCGACTCACTGAGTCTCAGGCCGCGCAGAAGATTCGCTACGACTGCCGAAACCCGAACGGTCGCTTTCTCCTGGCTCCGTTGTCGTCCTATGGACGCCATGTCGCCGCATCGGCTTCTCTGAAAAGCTGCAACCACGCTACACATTGCATCAGCTTGGCGATGTGAACTACGAGACCGCTCCCCTGAAATCGGGTGTCCCTACCGACGTTGTGCATTTACAGATACTTTTCAGATTGTTGTATCTTTCTCGTGTAGCATTTCTCTATTATATATTCCAGATGCCAGAGCATATAGAGGTGGGCTTGTGCAGTATGTGTTAAAGAAAGGAAAAGTGTTGTCAACGGGAAGAATCAGTAGCATCAATTTCTCAGTGCATATATAATAGGATGGTACCTTGCCTTCTCGCAGCGAGGATTGATGGAATCCCTGGCTTCAGTTTATGAATATCGAACCGTTCAGGAAGCGATAGATATGTATGATATTTAGGCCCCTTCCCGTGTAAACAACCTCGCATATGTTATGCAGTACAACAATGAATATGCATGAAATTTCTCTCTTTTATTTTTTTCTTTTCAAAGAAAGAAGGAGCCGAAAAAGCCTTTCGGCTGACGGGCCCTTGTAGCCCCTACATAGTTGGCACAATACACAAACTCCTACATGAACCATAGCAAATACATAAACTATAAAAATAGAGCTAAACAATGAAAGCATTGGTATGATAGCGATACATACAAAAATCATTAATAATTGAAACGTTACCGAATTAATGCGGTATAAAAATATTTTCAATACTGCAAAGAAAAAAATGTATTTGCTGTATGCACTGAAAAAAAAAAACTACTCATTAAAACGCTTTCATGCACACAAAAATATAAAGGTATTATCACAGTAACTAAATTCTCTTATCAGAAGTAAAATATTTGTGTAAGATGAAAAACACGGGCAATATTCGATGGGGCGACCGAAAGTGCACTTGAGTGCGGCGCATACTCCGCGGCCGCTCACATGCTGGGCCGCCCTCCTGTGCTGCCTGCACTGTAGCCGCCGGCGGCTTCGCTCGCTTCTACACAGGCGGCCACAGCGGCTTCCGTTCCAGAGGTCCCACTGTGTAGCCTCCTTGACCGACAATAGACGTGCGCACCGTGTCGGTTTCGAACAGCGGCGACGTGGTGTTCGTTGCTAGTTGGCGTCAGTGCGGGGCCGGGTATTCATCGGTTGCGGCGGGGAAACCGAAAACACAAATTAGAAAAGCTATTCCGATACATTATTCTTTGCTAAACTGGTCGTAATTCTGGCGTTTTCATACTGAGGGCTGGTAGTACCGAATACAGAGATGTTGAAAGTGAGAGACATACAAAATGTTTTGTTAGCCTTTTGCTTTTCAGCCGACATATTTATAGCAAAAAAATGGCACATATCTATAGTCGGATACAACTTCAGAAAAAAGGGGGCGTTTACTCCTTCGAGGCAGATGCACACGAGCATCCACCAATGGGCGCGTACTCTGGACCGACGTCATGCGCCGGACGGCCGGTGACTTCGCCGCTTCGGTCATCTGGGCGGGGCCTCCCCTTTTTTCTAAAGTTGTATCCGACTATAATAGAGGCCATGTTGAGGGTGTTTGCACATTTCTACTTCCACAAATATGCAGAGCCTTGCTGTGTTTTTTGTGTGTGTGTCGCAGTCGCAGTTGTTTTACTTTCCGATATGAATCGGTTTATTTAAGATTTTTACATTGAGCAAAGAGTCCGTGAATTTGTCTACAATTGGTAAGCCAACATCGACGCACGTGACACTCTCTAGATATGGTAACCTTCCTTCCGAATGTTCTGAATGAGATTGTATTTTTACAATATGGTTTAGGTAAAAAAACATCAACAGACCTTTTACATGACGAATTTTGGCTAGGTTCATTCAGCTCTTCAGCTGTAAAGGAATCACCAGATGTTGTAATGCAAATTCTCTACTGGAAAGTAAGCTAAATAAATAAATAAATAAATAAATAAATAAATAAATAAATAAATAAATAAATAAATAAATAAACAAATAAATAAATAAGAAAACGGGTCGTCACCAGGATGAATGAACGAACTGTGGATAAGTATAAATACAGGCATTGCTAAGATGCACAGTTATTTTGAAAAACAAAAAGTTCTTTTTTTTCCTGGTACCTCAAAATTGTTTTATAGTTCACTACAGCTATCAGTGTCAGTTGCATTCATTTTTTATATGAATGCTACAAAGAAACAGTACCATGCAGCAGACATGTAAAAATACGTTTTTATATTCATAAATGTAGAACTCCTTGGAATGCAACGGCCGGAATAAAGAAAAATTTCCAACCGCCATCATAAACACATTGGGACCGAAAATTTCTATTTTGCTTAAAGTCGGACATCTCGCCTCGATACCGCTTTCAGACCGATCGCCGATTCCACCCGCAACAATGTGGCCCCGGCGCTCAAGCTTAGATTCCGACGTTGCGAGGCGGCTGTTTATTCTCATGGCGCCATATTGCGCTTTTAAATGAGAAGTATCGGAATCCCACGTTGCGCTGACGACACGCATGCGCAGACGCGTGGAGAGCAGGCCTCATTTGTTTGCAGTGTTGATTCATTGCTCCGCTACTTGACATGACTGCCTGCTAGCCACAGGCAAAAGAAACAAACAAACAACACAAAATATCAAGCGAATGTGGATTGACCTAAAAAGACATCTTTATTCCTATTAAATGGCGGGCCGAGCTCGCCGACAACAGACATTGGCGGCGGCGTCGTTTCAGCGCACGCCTCTAACCGATACCTTCGAATAACTTTCTTGACCAAGACGCGGAAAAGAAAAAAAGAAAGTTGATAAAAGGGTGCAAAAACTACCACGTGACAGCGCTCAACCAATTGGGATACGCATGACTTTTCTCCAGCCTCCTCGCATGCTCCTCGCAGCAACGGCGGCGGCGAGATAAAAGTACGTCGCTACCTTTGGTTAAGATTAGGGAGCTTAAAACCTCTTTCATATGATGTGATTTTCGTTGCAGTGGAAGAGTAATTTCCATTGTTTGCGAAGAAAATCGCAGTCGCAGTGCCGACCCCACGATTTTCAGCTGCGACCAACCGTTTGTCCGCGCAGTCGCACCGTCGCAGCGATCGCTGCGATTTCCGCCTAATTTGCGCCCAGAGATATTTCGCGGTTCGTTTTGGGAAATGACGTCTCGCTCAACAAGTGCAAGACGTAGATTGCCGCATTCGGTACGTACGCAAAAGCAAAATAAAAAAAAACTTGTACCGCAGATTACATTTTCGCATTTCTATGCGTTAGGTGACACGCTACGCAGCAAATGAAGTGCATTTTCACGTTTGCTTCGTAAACCTTTGCGAATTTTCATTACTACGAGGTGCTCGGTTCCCACAGAAGGCATGGCCTTTTAGGGTCGTCACAATTTTCTTTTGTTGAGTAGCACACAGAAGTCGCCCGTGCGGAGCCGCTTAAATAATTTAAATCTCGTCAAGGGAAAATGACAAGATAGCGAATTACTCGATGTTTCAGCGTTGTGCTTAACGCAGTACCGCTCAGCTGCATTTTCTTGTAGGTTTCTAAGCGCGAATTTCACGATTCATCGTGAAAGGTTACCTTACCTCATATACTTATTAAATTTAACATGGTAAACGTGCAGGCTATCGTAATGGATTTTCTACAATAGCATTAACTGCGTGGCTTGAATAAACATCGTCGTCAATTTGCTTTCGAATATTCCGAATAGAGACGAAACACGAGGGCTGACTCACGGCTGTTGAATTGCGTCTCTTCTCTGGAGAAATTTTTTTTCCTGCACAGAAACCAATTAATCTTTAATTTGTTGTGGACTGTGTGTCCTTACTGCAGCTGTATTAACATTTGCTTTGAACGGTAATCCACTCTACAGTTGATAGATAATTGGCTTCCTATAGTGGCACAGTGACAACCCACCCGCCTGCACCATCATGTGAAACTTGGGCAACAATGCGAAAAGCAGGCAAACAGCCTGTTCCTGCGTAGACGAAACGGTAGAAGACGACACGTTAAAGTAAATCAAAACTGCGCAGCGAAGTCAGCCAGTTGCATCCCTTCCTGGGACCCTTTGACACCTTTAAGGATAAACAGTTCTTGTATGTCCACACCTAATCTAGTGTGCAGAAAAGTCCATGCCTTGCATGTTTCTAATAACAGTTTCTAATAAGTTTCTGATCACATTAATTAGTGTGTAAACCCATATAGCGATACCCTCTATGATTACTACCTTTATAAGTAATGAAGTACCATGCTACTTGCAAGAACATATCACCCTGGGATTTTACCTGCATTTGAACTATACACAATATGCTCTTTATTCAACGAAGGGGCACAAACTGCTTCTTTTTTGCATTGACACACTTATTGCAAGTTTTACCTACATACACGCAAGAAAAAAAAACAAATCTGTAGACAACAAAATTGTTAGATTTTCTCGCCTGGCACTGCGGCTACCACATTCTGCTGATAACACAAGGTGGGGTGTTCAATTGCCAACCATGGCACAGTCGCATTTCGATGGGAGTCACAGGTAAAAATATTGGCTGAAGGCTTAGCTTGCTTAAGCCTGGAAGATTGCGAAAGCAATACCCTCGGCTGTGCCTTGGTTCGGCTGATGGTGTGGACATGGTTGCCCTTTGTTAAACCTATGGCTATACATCATCCGACATAGCGCAAGGCAGCGCGCCGACCACTGCGAGGAGCCGAGCTATAGCCCCATTTATCCTCCTAGCGTGATGTCACACCAGCGAGCGCCCTCTCTCGGTAGCGCCACGGCAGCGGCGCGCAAGGCTTCGTCTCCCCCACGGAGGAAGGAAACTCAGGAGAGGTTTTGACGTCACTCTTTGTGAAGCTAAAGTGAAGCCGGAAGTTGGCGTTGCTCATGGCGATGCTCCGCCTCTCGGGCCAGCTCTCCTCTCTTGTTTACATTTTTCGCGAAACCACGCCGCGCTACGCGCAACCGGGCTGCTCGGACGCGCGCGCTCCGCCGCAATACTAAACAATCGGTAGCACGTTAGCATGATTCCGCCAAAGAGGGCAAAATTTCCCGCGGATATTCCTTCGTCCGTTGCCATAGCCGTGGCGCGGTACATTGCGTACAGCGCTGCATGCGCGTTCATTTCACGAACTTTAGTTCCTCCTGTCCCACCTGGCCACAGCAACATCCGGTAGAGAACGGTCCAGATAACGCACCGCCACAAAACACGGAGGCCAACGCGAACCTGCCCGCACGGCGCCTTTTCCACGGTACGAAAACTACAGAGCAACACGTGTAAGCGCACTGAACAATAACAAAGCCGCCATTGTGGCCCGAAAGGCGTGGCCGCCACGGTAAAGAAATAAAAAAATCAGCAAAAAAGAGGAGAACCTCCTATGTCATTTCCTCCACACTTTTCTCCTAGCGCTCGGAGGAGGTAGGGCCTCTCCTCAGTTTTCTTCCTCCATGGTCTCCTCCATCGACGCCGCGAGATGGGGCCCCGTCTCACGATCTGGCGTGACGTCACACCAGTGAGCGCCCTCTCTCGGTAGCGCCGCAGCAGCGGCGCGCAAGGCTTCGCCTTCACCATCGATGCCGCGAGCTGGGGCCCCGTCTCTCGGTCTGGCGTGACGTCACAGGGTCACGTGACGCGCAGCTGTGTAAGTAGGCGCTACGACCACCGATGGGCCGAAAGTGCGGGCAGTATTGCTTTCGCAATAAAAAGGTTTGCGCCTAGATTTAGTTCATCATCATTTATTGAACCCTTGAACTTTGCAAGACTATTAAATAGAAGGGGCAAGCGTATGCAAAATGTAACGAGCAATACTAACGCTAATCCAAAGCATGGGGCGCAATTGTAAAACAAACATCTTTTCTGATGCTTCTAATGTGTAAACATTCATTGCATCAATATGCATTGTTCGACAGCACTGCACAAATAAGCTCGATCAGGCATAGTAAATACTCTATCAGATAGATGGTTCTGCATATGCAAAAAATGTCAAAAGATATTAATGCTGATACTACATCATGCACACAGTACACAGAAAACCTTTTTCCAGGAGTCGTCCCTTCTGGCAGATAGGATTGGGCCATATGCTCCAGGACCTTTATTAGCGAACATTGCGTAATAGCGCTTATGAAAAAATGTAGATTCTCAAGAGGCTTTTGTTACAGTACCTCATGCTACTCTTATAGGAGGAATGATGAGCTCAAAAATTGGTAGTAAAGCACGTTAAGTTCAACCCTCACATTTTGAAAGACAGAAAATTCCAAAATTCCAGGTGAGAGTAGGACGTATATTTGGCCCACTCCACACCAACAACACAGACATACTACAAGTACAACAGTCTAAGGAGTACTACAGTCTATGGGAAAGCTATCTTATACAGAAAGCAAGTACGTTGCAACAAGCCCTTGAAAGCATTGCAGACTTTCTTAGCCAGTGTGGTCTCTCATTTTCTCACGATTCCACTTGCATCGACATCAGAAATAAGACTGGAATCAAGAACGACTCCAGACTCCACGTTGTGCTTCTCATAGCTAGACAAATATATCCGCCAGTCAACATTCCCAAATTCTCAGCTAGTATAAGACCAAGATGGCCGAACTAGCACGTGGGTGGAACAATTGTGCCATGACTGGACATAAGTTCTACCCCTGGTCAAAGGAATAATTTCAGAATCATGAGGGGTGGACGAGCGGATACTGCGGAAAATCACAGATGCTGTACTTGCGTCCAAGGTATTTCACGGTAGGAATTGTCAGCAGCGCACAAAAAAAGACAACTCATCCTACACAGGCGTCGGATACTGGCAGGTCTTTCTGAATTTAACATGCTTGAATTCTTCTACAAGAAAGAGCAAACAAACAAGCACCCAGACAGAGTATAGTTGCAGCCTGCGACCCAGATTGTCTGCCTAAAAAATCGAGAACCTGGCTGCAATATACTTTTTCAGCTAAAATATGAAATGCAGTGACGATTACCACACCCTTCAGAAGCAAAACCTCAGGAGCATCTGAACTTGAAACGCAGCAGGCCCATAGCGTGCAATATAGGGTTAAACAATTAGCCCAGGACACTATATCCGACTGCCTAACACACAGAAGAGGTTGCTAATTATGAAGACACAAACATTTGGCAAATATAATCCACTGATGTGGCTATAGCAGTGTAACAGTAGTATGACACTACATAAAATTAAGCCATAGAAACAAAAAAAAACTGAATTGAAAGCAAGCGAAGCAGCACTTGCAGTGCAAATTTGCAGACAACAATATCCTGCATGTCTGCATGCATTCACTAGATACTGTCAGGGGCTACACATCACACGAGATCGTGAGGAAAATCGGGAGATTGACACGCAACTTGGAAGCGCATGGCCAAAACATTTAAATACACAACATATAGCCATGCACATATTCCATGACATACGCGGGCTCATGAGCCCAGCATAAGAACTGAAAACTAGATGAGTTGGCATGTATTCATTATTAACTACAGCGCGAAAAATAGACAGCGGACAAAATCGAAGTAGTCTGAGTGTTCAATTCGTTCTTATATTGTCTAATTTTGCGCTGCAAATAACGAATTCATGAGGTTGCACAGTAGAAGAACGATGCCCCCCCCCCCTCATGGCCCTGATTTCACATCCAAATCTATGTGCGCGCATGCACACAAACGCAAACTCATAAATGCTACATATAGGCGCATAGCCTGAAGCCGTATCAACAGGATGACACTAGAGATGGATGAGGGCTAACTTCTAATTAAGGCTTATTCTGAAAAATGGTCCAATTTGTACAATTTACCATAAAAAAAGAAAACAGCAAGAAGGCCGGGTAAACGTCGGCGCTTGACGTAACCAAACATAATATATAATAAAAGATGACACAAATACAGATAAAAAATTCCAAGTGCAAGAAAAATCAAAGCACTGCAATCTCCAATCGTGCATGCCAGCACCTTTCCAGAAGCACTGCTATGTTTCCAATAGACACAGGGACAGATTGCTTATGCAAGCACACTCTTCCAGTTCCATGCCCTTGAAAAAAAAATCTTGTTTCATAGAATGTAGTCCCATGCGCCGCTGGTGATCACAGTCCCTTTCGTTGACTTCTATTTGCCAGTAGCCAGTCTTGAGATCCATTGATGAGAAGTATCTGGCGTTGTAGAGTCGATCCAAAGTGCCGTGTATCCATGGTAGGGAGTATACGTCCTTCTTTTTGATCTTGTTCAGTCGACAATAATGAAATAACTGCCTTCATTATGCCGGACGGCCTCTATGAGTTCAAGGCCATAGCGTTCAGACTGTCCTTGGCACCTGCAACGTTGCGGCGCGTGATGAACGTGGCGTCAGCAGGGTTCAACTGGCGGACCTGTTTCATCTACTTAGATGACGTCGTCGTATTCGCCGGGAGTTTCGACGATCACTTTAGGCGGTTTGGGAAAGTAGTAGACGTCATCAAGTTATCAGGGCTCATTCTGAAACCGGAAAGGTACCACTTCGCTTACGACGAGATTTTGTTTTTGGGCCACGTCATAAACAAATCTGGAGTGCGCGCTGATCTGCAGAAGACATCTGTCATCGCTACCTTGGCACAACAGACTGACAAGAAAGGATTGCGCAGATTCATTGGCTTGTGTGCCTGTTACAGCTGCTTCGTAAAGAATTTTTATCACTTCACCGAGCCAATAACTTCCCTCACGAAATCAGACGTCGACTTCACGTGGCATGCGCCATGAGCCCAAGCCTTCCAGGAGCTTAAAGAGGGCCTGCAGCCATCACTAGTGCTCGTCCACTTCGACGAAGACGCAGACACCGAAATCCCCACCGACGCAAGTAGCCTAGGCCTCGATGCCGTCCTACTCCAAAGACGGATTTGAAAGTGTCATTGCTTACACTAGTCGGTCGCTGTCTGAAACGGATTCCAAGTATTCTACGACGGAAAAGTAATGTCTTACCATTATGTGGGCTGCAGCAAAATTCTGCCGTTACCTATATGTCAGGCAGTTCAAAGTCATCAGCGACCATATTGCGTTATGTTGGCTAGCGAATTTGAAGCACCCTTCAGGATGCCTGGTGCTGTGGAGCCTCACACTGCAAGAATATAAGATCACTGTAATCTACAAGTCCGGAAGAAAACACTCTAATGCCCACTGCCTATCACGTGCCCCCATTTATGCGCCGCGAGACAATGAGGATGAGAACACCTTCCTTGAAATAATAGGCGCGGAAGACTTCCCTCAAGAGCAGAAGGCAGGCCCGGAGCTAAACAGCCTCGTCGAGTATATGGAAGAAAACATCGACGCTCTTCCTAGGCCATTTAAGCGCGGATTGTGTTCATTTTTGCTCCAATACAACCTACTCGTAAAGGACCAAAATCAAGAAAGGGGCTGACAGATTGAATAGCACACTGTGGTATAAAGGTTATAAACAGCGATGAAGTGCCCCAGAAAGGTTGGCCAACGTTTCGATAGGAGGACCAATCTTCGTCGGTGGCCTCGTCATCACCGGCATGCTAGTTTTAAAGGGTTAGTGCAGTGACTTCACCTGCGGTTGTTGTCGGTGGCGGCTGGTTGTAAAGGGAGAGACTTCAAAGAGGATGAGCGCTGTCGCCTGACGTGTGAGCGTGGTTCCCAAGACGAGGGGACAAGAGCGGGAGAGGGGGAAGGTGGGAGAAAAGGAGAGAAAGAAGAAAAAGGGGAAAGCCAGAAAAAAAGAAAGAACAAGAAAATAAGAAGACGGGCATGGGGGGGGGTGGCGAAAAGAGAGGTTAGGGAGCATTAAGTGGTGCGGCTGGCGGCATAGTTTTGTGGCTTTAGAATTACGCGGTCAGTGCGTGAGTTACAAAAAAGACCCAAAAAACATCAGTTGAAAGAGTGGCTTTAGTAGCGTAGCAGCAATGCATCGACAAATTTTGAGATTTAAGGTGGCGACAGTCTGTGGTGCCATGCATGGGGTAACTGGAGGGCAGCGGCATGGTCTTTCGAGGAGGGACGTTAGCCCCAGTAGCCATCGTAGGTGTCACTACGGCGGTACACAGAAATGGTGATACCCTATGTGGCTGAGGCGCCGAAAAAGGTATAATGGCATCTGGGACTTCGGAATCTGGTGGTGAGAGAGCTTAAAAAAAAATATATATATATAATAAAAAACAGACAAAAAGGGGGGAACCGAAACCGGAATAACAAACAGGAGGGTGACGTGCGCAGAAGCGGACGGGCGCAGGTGCATGTCGGAAAAGGGGGTCGTACAGTTGATATAAACGTAAAAACATGAAAGAGTATATTAACGTGAGCAGCATGCAGGAAATTTTTTTTTTCGAAATGGAGGAATAGCTGATGCTAAGAATTAGGGTTAGCTGGTGGCATAATGTGTTTTGTGCCTTGCTTGATATGAGAATTTCAGATTTAAGTTACCGCTTTTAAAGATTCTAAGTTGCCACGTGACAAATTATTTCCCGTCGGATGTAGGCAATTAAACTTGCGTATTAGGTATGATTTCGTTTATTTCCTTTCGCCAGGTGAAAGGAAATTTGTTTGGAATATATAGAGCCTTGCTTTGTCGAATATATGACCATGTTCAATAATGTGGCTGGCTACTGCTTTAGGTAAATTGTGTTTTGTATCCGCACGGTGACCGTTGAGTCTTATGAACCTTTTGTCCAGTCTCACTTATGTATTGTTTGGTACAAGCGGCACATTCTAGACAGGAGGCGACGTTGCCTGATGTGCAGGTGAAGCCGGAACTTACCTTGTGAGAGTGATTCGACGCTGTACTTTTTACTGCAGTAGCACGTTGAATACGTTCACATGTAGAGCACCTGGGTGGCCAAAGGGACCGGTTCGCAACTTCGTCTTTGTCCTTAGTTTGGCATGCACAAGAATATCCTTAAAATTAGTGCTGTGTCTGCAGGCTACTCCGGGCGGGTCGGCTAAAATCTTATGAAGTTTCTGGTTGCTGGTGAAAATTGGGCAGTATTTACTGAGGATGTTCACATTTGTGAGTGCATTTGAAAATTTAGTAGTAAGAAGAGGCATTGTTGTTCTTGTGATCCTCGGGCGGGGCTTGAGGACCTCGGCTATTTCAAGTTTGGTTGCAGCGCTGTAAGGTTTTTGAAGGTCACTGTTTGGGTGGTTCCTGTTTGATAGAGTTTCTTTAAGATGATCGAGTCTATCTATGTAGTCTTGGTTTTCAACGCCAATGCGACGTAGGCCTGTGGCTTTGCCTTTAAAGATCCCTTGTTTGCAATGTCTGGGATGGTGGCTCGTATATTCCAGGTACTGTTGTTTAGGTCGCCATTGGGATCTGAAGCTGGCAACGTTTAACGCTAAAACGTTGTCTAGTGAGGCTAGTCCAGCAGTGCTATAGGAGGAATTAGAGGCCAGTAAATGGCATATAATAGAGCTCAGTGAAGTTAGGAGGACAATAGAAGCACATACAGTGCTAAAATGTGGGCACGTCCAGTGCTACCGGGGCTTAGCGGAAAGACGAGAACTAAGAGTAGATTCCTGATTAATAAGGATATAGCTGGTAACATACAGGAGTTCTACAGCATTAACGAAGGGGTGGCAGGTCTTGTTATGAAACCTAATAAGAGGTATAAATTAAAGGTGGTACAGGTCTTCGCCCCTATATTCAGTCATGATGACCAGGAAGTCGAAAGCTTCTATGAAGACGTGGACTAGGCGATGAGTAACGACAAAACAAAATACACTATACTGATGGGCGACTTCAATGCCAAGGTAAGCAAGAAGTAGGCTGGAGACAAGTCAGTGGGGGAATATGGCATAGGCTCTAGGAATAGCAGGGGAGAGTTATTATTAGGGTTTGTAGAACAGAATAATATGCGGATAATGAATACCTTCTTCCACAAGCGGGATAACCGAATATGGACGTGGAGGAGCCCGAATGGCGAGACTAGAAATGGAATACACTTTATACTCTGCGCTAACCCTGGCATCATACAAGATGTGGACGTGCTCGGCAAAGTGCGCTGCAGTGACCATAGGATCGTAACAACTCGAATTAGCCTAGACTTGATGAGGGAACGGAAGAAACTGGTACATAAGAAGCCGATCAATGAGTTAGCGGTAGCACGGAAAGTAGAAGAATTGCGGATCAAGCTACAGAACAGGTATTCGGCTTTAACTCAGGAAGAGGACCTTAGTGTTGAAGATATGAACGACAATCTAATGGGAATCATTAAGGAGCGTGCAATAGAAGTCGATGGTAACTCTGTTAGACAGGATGCCAGTAAGCTATCGCAGGAGACGAAAGATCTGATCAAGAAACGCCTAAGTATCAAAGCCTCTAACCCTACAGCTAGAATAGAACTGGCAGAACTTTCCAAGTTAATCAGCAAGCGTAAGACAGCTGACATAAGGAAGTATATTATGGATAAAATTGAACATGCTCTCAGGAACGGAGGGAGCCTAAAAGCAGTGAAGAAGAAACTTGGAATAGGCAAGAATCAGATGTATGCGTTAGGAGACAAAGCCGGCAATACCATTACTAATACGGATGAGATAGTTCAAGGGGCTGAGGAGGTCTACAGAGATGTATATAGTAGCAGTGGAACCCACGATGATAATGGTAGAGGGAATAGTCTAGAGGAATTAGAAATCCGGCAAGTAACGCCGGCAGAAGTAACGAAAGCCTTGGGTGCTATGCAAAGTGGAAGGCAACTGGCGAGGATAAGGTAACAGCAGCTTTGTTGAAGGATGGTGGGCAGATTATTCAAGAAAAACTGGCCACCCTCTATACGCAATGCCTCATGACTTAGAGCGTACCGGAATCTTTGAAGAACGCTAACATGATCCTAATTCACAAGAAAGGGGACGCCAAAGACTAGAAAAATTATAGAGCGATCAGCTTACTATCCGTTGCCTACAACGTATTTACTAAGGTAATCGCAAATAAAATCAGGAACACCTTAGACTTCTGTCCACCAAAGGACCAGGCAGGATTCCGTAAAGGCTACTCAACATTAGACCATATTCACACTATCAATCAGGTGATAGAGAAAGGTGCGGAATATAATCGACCCTTATGTATAGCTTTCATTGATTACGAGAAAGCGTTTGATTCAGTCGAAACCTCAGCAGTCAAGGAGGCATTGCGGAATCAGGGTATAGACGAGCCGTATTTAAAAATACTGTACGATATGTATACATAGCGGCTCCACAGCCACCGTAGTCCTCCATAAAGAAAGCAACAAAATCCCAATAAAGAAAGGCGTCAGGCAGGGAGATACGCTCTCTCAAATGCTATTCACAGCGTGTTTACAAGAGGTATTCAGAGACCTGGATTGGGAAGAATTGGGGATCAAAGTTAATGGAGAATACATTAGTAACTTGCGATTGGCTGATGGTATTGCCTTGCTTTGTAACTCAGGGAGCCAATTGCAATGCGTGCTCACTGGCCTGGAGAGGTAAAGTGGAAGGGTTATGCTAAAAATTAATCTGCAGAAAACAATTAATGTGTAACAGTCTCGGAAGAGAACAGCAGTTTACGATAGGTAGCGAGGCACTGGATGTTGATAGGAGAATACATATACTTAGGGCAGGTAGTGACTGCGGATCCGGATCATGAGACTGAAATAATCTGAAGAATGAGAATGGGCTGGGGTGCGTTTCGCAGGCATTCTCAGATCATGAACAGCAGGTTGCCATTATCCTCCAAGAGAAAAGCGTATAACAGCTGTGTCTTACCAGTACTCACGTAAGGCGCAGAAACCTGGAGGCTTACGAAAAGGGTTCTACTTAAATGAAGGACGACGCAACGAGCAATGGAAAAAAGAATGATAGGTGTAACAATAAGTGATAAGAAACGAGCAGATGAGGTGAGGGAACAAACGCGAGTTAATGACATCTTAGTTGAAATCAAGAAAAAGAAATGGGTATGAGCAGGACATGTAATGAGGAGAGACGATAACCGATGGTCATTAGGGTTACGGACTGGATTCCAAGGGAAGGTAAGCGTAGCAGGGGACGGCAGAAAGTTAGGTGTGCGGTTGAGATTAAGTTTGCAGGGACAACGGGGCCACAATTACTACATGACCGGGGTAGTTCGAGAAGTATGGGAGAGGCCTTTCCCCTGCAGTGAGCGTAACCAGGCTGATGATGATGATGATGATGATGATGATGATAATGATAATGATGATGTTTGTCGAAAGGTTTCCTATACAGCGTTGTCTTTAGCGGCCTGTTGTCAATGTATATTGTTGTGCCTAGAAAGTTCATGCGCTCAGTTGAAGATACTGGTGTGACTGTTATTGTTGGATGAAAAGAGTTTATAAATGCTACATATTCATCTAGACTGTCTTGACCATGTCCCCATATTATGAATATGTCGTCTATGTATCATAGGCATGTGTGGGGCTTTTCAGTACAGCGCGATAGGAAATCTCTTTCTAGAATCCCCATAAAGATGCTCGCGTAGGTTGGTGCAAAAGGCGTACCCATGCTTGTACCAAGTATCTGTAGGTCGTAACTCTCCTCAAATTCGAAGTAGTCATGTGCTAGAACTTATTCAAGGAGAGTGTTGTGCAATGTGTTTAGACAGCGTTTGTTTTATCGAAGATCAACCATCGGGGATTGGAACGTTGGTGTACAGGGCCCTGATGTCTAGTATTGCCAAAATTATGTTGTGGGGTAGTGTGCCTTTAGTATTAATGTCCTGCATAATTCTCAGCAGGTGGGGCGTATCTTGTACAAATGTTTGAAGTGCTTTTGGCAAGTCACCAAGGCAGTAGATAAGGAATGTGGAGATTCTCTCTGTCGAGGTGTTGTTTGATATTATCGGCCGACCTTGGATAATAGCGGCCCGGCAATTTTCTTGCTTGGTTTAAGAAATTTGTATTTTGACGGTGTTAACAATTCATCAGCCAAAAGTGATTTGGCTGTAAAGAACAACTTCTCACCAGTCCGTGCTAACTACATCCTTGCTGTTCCGTCAGGCACTGCGTACAGAAGTACTGCGTGCCCTACATGACGATCCGACCACTGGCTACCTCGGATTGCCCCGGGGCTATTGAGGATACAGGAAAGGTATTTCTGGTCCACCCTGATCGCCGACGTCACCCGTTACGTCAAGGCATGTCGAGACTTCCAGCGACGCAAGCCACCACCCACAAGGCCCTTGCGATTACTATAGCTGATGGAGCCTCCTTGCTTACCGTTGTAACGAATTGGGATTGGCTTATTGGATTCATTTCCGACGTCAACATCCCGAAATAAATGGATCGTCGTGGCCACCTACTACGTTACCCGCTACGCTGAAATGAAAGCTCTGCCTAAAGGAAGTGCGACCAAAATGGCCAAATTCTTCGTCGGAAATATACTTGCTTCGACATGCTGCCCCAGAAATCCTCATCAGCGATTTAGGAACGGTTTTCAGAGCCGGGCTAACCGAAGCCATTCTCCAATACAGCCACACAAGCCACAGGACGACAAGTGCCTACCACCCGCAGAATAATGGTCTTGCGGAGAGGCTAAACAAGACCCTCACGGACATGTTGGCGATGTACATTGAGGTCGAACACAAGGCGTGGGATGCCATTCTTTCGTACGCAAACGTCGCTTATAAAACGCCGTGCAAGAGGCAACGCAGATAATGTCATTTAAGCTGGTTTAGGGTAAGAATCCGATGACAATTCGACGCCACGCTGCCACTCGTCACCGATAAAGAGAATTTCCATGTCGCGACTTATCTACAACACACCGAACAAGCCCGACAGTTCGCCCGCCTGCGCATGAAGCAAAGGACCGACAGCTGGCATTACAATGCCCGGCGACGATACGTAGAGTACCAGCCCTGCGACCGTGTTCGGGTTTCGACCACAATGCGTCAACGATGTCTGAGTGAGAAACTTCTGCGACCCTACATTGGACTCTACAAGATCAACCGACAAGTTGGCCCACTGGGCTATGACGTCGTACAGACGGCATTTCGCTATCACAGCGGCGCCGCTCACGACCTGAAATGGACCATGTCGTGTGACTTAAGCCATTCTACCAGCGCTGACGAATCTTGGGACACGCTTTGCTTGTTACTTGTCGTTGCTTAGCGTGCTTTTTTTTCGCTCTCCTGTTTTGTTTCTAGCACCGGGACGATGCTTTTTAAAAGGATGGAGGGGCATTGACAAATGTACTGATCTTTTTCGGCTGAGCGTGTTTCACCGTCTAACAAATGTTATCGATCAGCTCAGAAAACGCGCAGGCTGCATATATCGGAAGTTTCTCGACGAGTAGGGAATAAAAGCCGACGCAGTTGACCCGCTGATAAGATTTCGATCATAGCCGACCATGTTCGCTGCTGTCAATATGCCTTGAGTGTAGCCTGTTCTTGTGGGCACCGGTTCACCCAATAAAAACTCGATTGTGTCTTGCATAGTCTTGGCGCGGTTTTTTCACTGTCACTACTATGTGACGGTATGTTGGTATCTAACAATTTTCCTCCCTGCCTGGATCCCTGGCTGGTGAGTTGTCGAATCGGTAGCGCACCCGGCTGCTGTGGTGACGTAACGGCGTTTAAAACCAACAATCGGGCCATTTGGGTCACTGCATTTGTGGCAACGTGAACATACTTGCCGCTCTTGAACGAAGTTCCTTTCCGCCGACGAGCGTCATTGTAGACGCGCGACTGCGCAGGTATTTCCGTACTAAGAAACACTTCGACGCCGAGCACGGGCCATATGCCTCTGGGTTTGTAGGGGTCACCAGTGAATATCTTTGATGCCTACCCGGGTGACTGAGTATGTGCCAGAAGGTGTGTGTCACTCTTCAGGAAACGTGAATCACTAAGAAGTGTGCTACAATGCGAGGGAAAAATTATCAGCCATCGCAGGTACCGTGCGTCATGTGGTGTTAGGAAAGCGAAAAAGAAGATCGTCTCTCTACTCATTGAATGTTAACTCATTACCAACGACAGTCATCGTAAAATGGGCTCTTCATTTCTTTCATACCCCATGTATTTGAAATCGCTTACCCGAATAAAGGATACAACTCTTTCCCTAGATCGTGTCGGAGCATCTCACACGTAGCCCCCGGGCCACGCACAGCCAGCCGGGTAAATTTACTCGCATACAACATTTACCGGTATACATATGGCACCCTGTACTTGAACTTTTATTAGGGGGCTCACGAGCTTGTAGCCATTGAATATAATCAGCGTCGCTGAGGCCCCCCTAACTACGCTGGCGATTTGCGCTATAAGGTGTTTTCCACGTCGTCGGCCGCCTACCTGTGGCGTAGTCACTCGTTGTACTTTTGTGTTCCCGCCGCCGACCAGGTGAGTGCACAAGCTGAATCTAGGTTACGTCAGTGCCGCAGCTTGATCTAGCTTAACAGTGGCTTTTGTAAGGGAAGTCAATCTATCGCGCACTTGGTGCCTCGCTTTCCCAGTAGAAGCTGCTGTGGACCACCAGGGTGACAGAGATGATGATGACGATCACTGCCAACGGTATGCCCTTCGAAACGGGGTGAACGGCACCTATATTTCACGAGCTAATCCATGTTTCCTCGTCTATTGAAGGATTCCATCTCTCCTTCATGATTCCTGCTTTCGTTAGAACCTCTTACCAATCCTCGTAAAAACCCCAGTTTACCTTTTAAGTTTGGCATGTCTGAAGATCCATCGCTTACCTAATTTATAAACCAGAAGAAAAAGATGTTTGCCTTCAACAACGGCCACTTTCCTTCGACAACGACCACTTCCAACGGCCACCTCAAAATTTCGGCCTAGGGTATTTGCTGTTCAGCAGACATGCTTGTATTGCATGCGCATCCGAAAGAAGAGGCCAGTAGCAAGCGCTGCTGTCCATTTATTGAACGATAGCCGTGTTTCCCGACGTGTTGCTTTGGAGGCAATCCGTGCTTTTCCGTTTTCAGGCGACCTTGGCGGGGCTCCTCGACGCCAGCCTTTACTGGTCCGTCCTCATTTTGCGATCCATCCGCGAGCGCTTGGTTTGGCAGTTCGTTGGGCAGTTGGTTAGCGGTTGTTTGTGCAGCTGCTTGGGTGTTTGATTATAGGGTTTACTGGGTAGTTGACAGAGCGTTTTACTGCGCAGTTCATCGGGCACTCGGGTAGTAGGATGATTGGTCGAGAAGTAGGGTGGTTGATTTGGCGGCAGATTGGGTGGCAGACTGCGTAGCTGCTTGGGCTACAGCTCGTGGCTATGCCCGGCTATAGTGGAGGCTACGCAGATTTCGGTGCTCACATTGGCCTAGGCGATTGCACGGCAAATACAATCTTTCACGACTTGGTAGACGAGGCCAGCGATCACATTTAGCACAACCATTACAAAAAACAAATGCCAGTCCGAGTACTGCAGTTTCTTCGAGATTTCAGCGCCACCGCTTACCGCTGCGCTGTTTCTAGAGTCGGTGGGGCCCTTGTCCACGCAGGCATTCTCGACATCCGCCATGGCTGGTCCTGCGACACGACTGCCCAGCTGCGCCTATTAATTCCAAAATATGGCACATGCCCACACTCTGGCAGTGCACGAGAAGCCGCCGGTACACATAAGATTAAACAAAAATTCGTGAATAAACAATAGGCAATAATGTAAGTAACGGAAAAAAATTATACGACAATTAAGATTATTGAAAAGAAATAAGGTTATGCAATTTACAATTTGCGATGAAATATAGGAAGTGTTTCTTTTTCTGTTGGAATATTCTCTTATTTTTTCACTTGGAAATAAATTGCATACGCCACTGAACCATCCCTGCGGTTTAAGGATGGAGAGGATGACGCGATGAAAAGGCCGACGGAAGAGTTAAATACAGTCCATGTTTCAAAAAGGGATCCTCAGAAAGTATATTTAAAGCAACACCTTGCGCTAAATATTCCGATATTGTTGCACTGCCTCAATTTCTGGGTGATTGTAGCCAGCGAAGGACGCTAGATGTACTTATTTGTCACTACAAAAAATTAATTAAACCTCACGTTCAACGGCCCGTCTTTATTCCTTCCAATGAAACACAGAAGGACGATGCTCTAATTGAAGACCGAGAGACATGGATGTAGAAACGGAAACAACTCGTGCAAGGTAGCGCTCGACGCGCGTCCCATAGCAAAAATATATTGTGAATTTACTTATAAAATCATTTGATGCCTAAGCGCTGATGCCACGTAAACCCTTTTTATTTTTTCCATATTCCGTTTTCACACCTCACTCATTTATAAAAAGTAAGCGCGCTCACGTTCCAGACGAAGATGAACAATGATGTTTGGGAATGTGTTCGTCGAAAAACGCTCTGCTATGGCAAGTTTCCATTTCGGTTACAATCTCAATATGAACACTCGAAAAACTGCACGTTTCTTCGCTAATTCTGTAGTGTGCATGTGCCATTATTTCAGAAGAAGAGCTCGCTGGGCGCCTCTCATCGCAATATTGCAGTGTTGCGCGTTACTGCAAGGTCAATTACGTCATGTCTAGTTAATCAACCGTTTTTTCTCCGAGTAAATGTACCGCGTTTTTGGTAAGGTAAGGAGGCAATAAATAGCAAGCTCGTCCTCGAAGTTGGTCCTTCCTGCAAATAGAGGATAACACGCACAGGATGGCCCTTAAGCAGGGAATTGTGGTACCTTGGCATAGGAGAGGCACCTTGTTGAGATTTTTAGAATCACCGTGTGACGATGTTCATCTTTTCCCAATCGATGCTTGTATTTCCATCGATGTTGTGCATTTATGCTTCGTAAGGCAAATATTAGTGCCGGCTGCGTTCTGGTTTTACAAGTCCCAGTTTCCCGTTGCCGGACGCATATAGAGAGCGACTCTACATGTTTCATTGTTGCCGGTTGTGGTGAAGTGCCAAGAGACGCCTGAACAACGCTGAAATGGCGCCGAAGACATAGAAGCGCATGCGCTGCGGCGCCAGCATCGTCTACAAGGACGAAACCTCTCTGAACTTTCGCACGTGGCGTAGCAAAACAATAAATCAAGAATAAATCTACGAATGGACAAGCGCCACAAACGAGCGCTCAAAGGAAGGGAGACGGAGCTGAGAAGAAGAACAAGGAAGACGCTTTGGTTTAGGCCGGACGTCAAAGTTCGGCAGGCCAACCGCTGTCGGGGGGCGCGGTCGAGTGTCAACGCACGAGGAGACCTCTAATCGACACGTGTTCCGCTGATGATGATGATGATGTGTGTGGTTTAGTGGCGCAAGGGCCAGATATGGCCAAAGAGCGCTAAGACAGTGTTAATGATTTCGCGGTGGAATGATGGGTCCTGTGAAGAAGATGTGGCTTGGCTGCAAAGTGGCCTAAAAATAGTCGCTGTAAAGTGCGTAAAATCTACGTGCTATAAAATTATGGCGATGACTAATGACGAATACTGTGAACATTAAAATCCATCGTAAAGGAATGACGCAGAATAGAAAATATATGAGATGGTAAAAGTACCTGGAGCACTGTTACAAGGGCCTAGAGGCACGTGCTATACGAAAGAACTATCACAGCGGCATCCTCTGAAGAGAGGAGACGCTACGAACATGTGGGGCTAACAACATACAACACAACATCTTTCAGATAACTTAGGACTGCGTTGGTGTCAAATAGCGGTTCTGGGCCGAGTAACATTACTGGATGAAGGGGAATGTGCTGCCGGTATGCGAAGGGAAAATGTTTGTTTCTCTCAGATTCGGTTGCCATACACTCCAGGAGGACGTGGAGGACGGTAAGCCTCTCCCCGCATCTACCGCAGGTTGGAGGATCATTTTCAGTGAGTAAAAAGTTATGTGTGCCAAATGTGTGTCCTATTCTGAGGCGACAAAATAGGACATCTGTCCGCCGTGATTTTGTTACGGAGGGCCAAGAACCTAACTGTGGCTTTATCACGTGCAGTTTGTTATTTGCTTCTGCGTCCCACTTACGTTGCCAGTGGTTTCGCAGTTTCCTTCTTAAAAAAGGCTTCAGGTCTGTGACAGGGACCGAAGCAGTAGGATTAACTGTATGCAATGAAATTGATGCGGCCATCTGGTCTGCTGGAACGTTACCCTCGATGCCCCTATGTCCAGGCACCCAGCATATAATGACATGCTGGTTAGAGATATACGCTCTACAAAGAATGGAACAGAGCTCAGTAATTACGGGGCTTCTGTGTTTACAGTATGACTTCAAAGCTTTTACGACGCTTAAGGAGTCTGTAAATGAAATTGTTTTTGGAATATTTGATTTTCTGATATGTTTCACAGCCGACAATAGTGCATGGGCCTCAGCCGTAAATATACTTGTTTCAGGGTGCAGTATACCGGATTCCAAGAAGGATGAACCAATGGCTGCGTAGGACACCCCGGCATGCAACTTAGAAGCGTCTGTGTAAAACTCTGTGCACGAGTACTTGTACTGGAGCTCCAAGAAATGCATTTTGATATGTGTCTCTGGCACATGTTTAGTGACCTCTGCAAAGGATGTGTCACACTCTATCAGTTGCCACTCCCAGGGCGGTACTAGCTTAGCTGGAGGCATTAGGCGTTGTTCGAGAACTGGGACATCCATTTCCGTGCTAAGTTCTCTTGCACGCAGTGAGAAAGGAAGTCTCATAGAGGGTCTGTTATGAAAAAGTGTTTCACACGTCAAGTCGTTAGCAGTTGTGAAACACGGGTGTTCCTTATTAGAGCGAACCTTGAGAAAATACGTTAAGCTGTTGTTTGTTCTCTGAAGATGGAGTGGCCACTCATCTGACTCTACATATAGACTTTCAACAGGGCTTGTCCTAAATGCGCCAGTGGCCAGATGGATACCCAGATGGTGAACGGGGTCTAACATCTTAAGCGCGCTCGGTGCGGCAGAGTGATATACTACGGCACCATAATCTAACCGTGATCGAACTAGGTTCTTGTAAATATTCAATAAACACTGTCTGTCGCTACCCCATGTAGTGTGGGATAGAACTTTAAGTAAGTTCATTGTTTTTAGACAATTTTCTTTAAGATGTTTTATGTGAGGAATGAAAGTGAGCCTGGAGTCAAGAATAACACCTAGGAATTAGTGTTCCTTGTCGACAGGAATTTGTTGTCCGCCCAGCTCTACACGAGGATCTGGGACCAGGCCTCTTTTTCTTGTGAAGAGACACAAGAACTTTTGTGAGGGTTGACCTTAAATCCGTTTTGGTCTGCCCATTTGGACACTTTGTTTAAGCCCTGCTGTACCTGTCTTTCGCATACTGTCAGGTTGCAGGATTTGAAGCCTATTTGTACGTCGCCTACGTATACGGAATAAAAAATGGCAGGTGGTAGTGAAGCACGTAGTGTGTTCATCTTAACGATAAAGAGAGTGCAGCTGAGCACGCCTCCCTGGGGTACACCAGTTTCCTGTGTAAAGGGATGTGACAGTGCATTGCCGACTTTTACACGGAAGGTACGATTGGACAAATAGCTTTCAATAAATTTCAACATATTCCCACACATGCCCATTACCGACAAGTCTCGCAAGATCCCGTAATGCCATGTTGTATCATATGCCTTCTCCATATTGAGGAATATCGAGAGGAAATACTGTTTGTGTACAAAGGCATCGCGAATATATCCTTCAATGCGCACAAGATGATCTGTTGTTGACCGCCCTTGTCTGAAGCCACACTGATAGGGATCGAGTATATTGTTGAATTCAAGGAAGTGTATGAGTCTGCGATTAATCATTTTTTCAAAGTGCTTACACAGACAATTCGTAAGAGCTATCGGACGATAACTTGCTGCCAAGGAGGAGTCTTTTCCTTGCTTCAGGACAGGAACCACAATCGCCTCTTTCCATGTAGATGGGAGGTATCCCACAGCCCAAATAGTGTTGTGAAGTGTGAGTAGTGTAACTTGTGTGTCAGTATGTGTGTTTCTGATCATATCATACATGACTCTGTCAGGTCCCGGTGCAGTGCTTTTGCATGTGTTCAAGGCAGCTCTCAACTCGGCAATACTGAAAGGCCGGTTATAGGGTTCATTCTGTCTGGATTTTCTAATTATTCGCTGACATTCTTCTATTTGTTTATATTTGAGAAAGGACTGAGAATAATGGGTTGCGCTCCACACGCTCTCAAAGTGCTCCCCAAGTGAGTCTGCCTGATCTTGCAGGGTATCGCCTTGTGTGTTTACCAGAGGGGGTGTATTTGTTTGGCGCCCTCTAATCCTATTAACCCTGTTCCAGGCCTTGGCCTCGTCTCTAAACGAGTTAATATTCGATGAAACCTTGTGCCAACTTTCTCTTCTAGCCTGTCGGCGAGTTCGCCTGCCTTGGCACTTTATTTTTTTAATGTTGACAAGATTCTCAGCAGTGGGAGAAGCGCGCAGCAACCCCTACGCCTTGTTCTGATTCTTACGAGCGATCCTACATTCCCCGTTCCACCACGGTACACGTCGTTTGCATGCCAAACCACTTACTTCAGATATGCATTTTGATGCGGAATCTATTATGAATGCTGTAAGATACTCCACAGCTGCATCAATTTCTAAAGAAGACATGTCAGCCCATGGTATGCTAGTGAGAGTTCGAAATTTCTCCCAATCGGCTGTGTCTGTCTTCCACCTAGGAGCTTGTGGAGGATATTCGTTTTCTTTAGATGTTCTTATCAGTATGGGGAAGTGGTCGCTCCCGTAGGGATTGCTCGCAACTTCCCATTCGAGTTCGGCCAGTATAGACGGGGAAACTATACTAAGATCTATTGAAGAAAAGGTTCTGTTTGCTGGAGAGCAATATGTGGGTTCCTTCTTATTCAGCAAACACGCACCTGAAGAAAAAAGGAACTGTTCAACAAGACCACCTCACGCGTCTATACGAGAGTCGCCCCACAGGCAGCTGTGCGCATTGAAATCGCCAAGAACAACATAAGGTTCTGGCAATTCGTCTATAAATGACTGAAATTCATGTTTGTTCAATCTGTAGTGTGGCGGTACGTAAAGCGAGCAAATGGTGACGAGTTTAATTAGAAGAACAGCTCAAACCGCCACTGCTTCAAGGGGCGTTTGTAGCTGTAAACGCTTACAGGAAATACTTTTATGAATAAAAATGGCAACACCGCCTGATGATACGAGTGCATCATCGCGATCTTTCCGGAACTAGACATATGGTCGGAGAAAGTTTGTGTGTTGTGGTTTTAAGTGTGTTTCCTTTAGACACAGCACTTTTGGATTGTGTTTTTGGATAAGCTCTTGCACGTCATCAAGGTTCTTAAGAAGACCTCTAACGTTCCATTGAATAATTTGTGTATCCATATTGAAAGTAAATAAGTGCTGTGTGTACGGAAACGGAGGTGATGCCTTAGGTTACAGAGCTCTTTCGAGGCCCTGTAACGGGGGTTCTGCCCTTTCTGGAGCGTTCGAGTCAGCCTCGCCGCTCCTTAGGCGTTTGGTGCTCCTTGAGGACAGGTGTAGTGTCCATTGCCTCTTGTGAGGTGCCGGACACGTGCTCTTGCGAGTGAGAAGTTACAAGAGAGAGTCCTGCCTTGGAGGGCAAGACCCCTGCGCCCACCAGCCCGGAGGTCGATAAGGCACCCTGCGGGATTTGGCTGCGCCGGCTGTTGCCAGCGCTGGAAGGGGCCGGGGAGGTTGGGGCAGCCTCGGCGGCGCCCACCTTCGGGGTCGATGGTCCCCTCTGCTGTGTTGACGAAGCAGCGCTAGCTGCAACCGCCGCGGGGGCAGATGGCGTAACTGCCGACTCACTGCCTGTGGGTCGGACAGCCGCCGGAGGCCGTTGTGACGCTGCCCCCTGACGCGCCAGTTCGGCAAAGCTTTTCTGTGGCAGGTACGCTACCCGACTGCGCGCCTCTTTGAACGATATATTCTCTTTTATTTTGATCGTTATGATTTCTTTTTCCTTCTTCCAAGAGGGGCACGACCGCGAGTTCGCGGCGTGATCCCCGTCACAGTTTCCACAGTGGAGAGCGTTCTCACAAGCTTCAGGGGTGTGTTCTTGGGCACTACATTTAGCACAAGTTAGGCGGCCTCGGAAGCTCTGCGAGCTGTGGCCGAAGCACTGGCATTTGAAACAACGGAGTGGGTTTGGCACGTACGGCCTAACACGGAGCTTGATGTACCCGGCCTCGATCGACTAGGGCAAGATACTTGATCCAAAGTAATTATTAGGTGCTTCGTCCAAATCTCTTTACCATCCCGCCTCATCTTAATTCTTCTGACGTTGATCACATTTTGTTCGCTGAAGCCCTCCAGGAGTTCCGCTTCAGCCAGCTCAAGCAAATCATCATCTGACACAACACCACGGGTGGTGTTCATTGTACGGTGCGGGGTTGCTGTTATGGGGGTCTCCCCAAATGACACTAGTTGCGGTAGTTTCTCATATTGTTTTACATCGCGGAGCTCCAAGAGGAGGTCGCCGCTTGCCATCCTCGACACCTTGCAACCTGGACCAAAAACATCAGTCAGAGACTTTGAAACAAGGAACGGTGAAATGTTTCGCACTGCTTTGTTTGGCTTTTCAGAATGAATAACGTGGAAGCGGGGAAAATTCTGGATTTGACGTCCAAAAAACTTGAAGACATCTTCGGTGCGCCCTCGTTTCTGAGAGCGATCAACAAGGGAGGGGAAAGAAGTTTCCATGAGAAAACATATACATTCGGCAACAGCGCCGACCACCCACCACGGAGCCCAACGAAGGGGACGCGGCAGAGCTTGCATACGAGACTGCACGACGTCACTATACGTCATTATAACCGAATATGGTGTACCCAAGGTTGGATAGCCACACAGGGTTAACTCTTGCCGCCAGGAGAAAGGAAGTAAATAGAAGAGAGAAGGAGACAGGAAAGGTCAAAAAGTGAGAGATAAAGACGAAGATTCGAGGAGGGAGAGACAGGAAAAGGCGACTGCCGATGTCCTCCAGGTGGGTCAGTCTGGAGGTGTCGTCTATGTGAAGCCGAGGCCGAAGAGGTGTGTTGTCTCCGCCAGGGGGCCTTAAAGGTCCAAACACCCAGCATTGGCCCAACCCCCAGAATCCCCTTTTCCCCAGACACGGCTAAGCCGCACATGGCTACACGCGGGAGGGTCCAACCCTCGTGTGCTCGGGTACGTGGTGTCGCCACACACCAAACGCCTGCTAACGCAGACGCCCCTGCAGGGGCGTCTTCCGCTTCCGTCAGCCAGCCGAACAACCTGAGTCTTCGAGAGCCCGCCTGCCGCCTCCGCTTTTACAGTTCGTCAAGCGACGCAACATCAACCAAACTGTGAGTGAGCAGAGGTAGTCGCTCTGAACGCTGTGTAGGGACGCTTGACCTTGCCTGCCCCCATCGCCCTTTGCCTGTGCCTTTCGGGTGTCCCAATATGTGTTTGTGTGCGCTGAGAGTTGCGCTTCCTCCCTTGCTACCCTCGCACACGTCTCCGAATTTTAAGCCTGCTCCCCGGACGACATCTTAACACCGATATATATTTTTCGTCCATGTTGCGTCACAAACTAAGTCTATAAAGGGCATCCAAATGAAGTTACGTAAAACCGAGTTTAGCGCAGAAATTACCGCTGCTGGCTCAAAGGTGGCTGGCGCTTAACACGTTACTTGAAAACAGAACATGTTGCCATTTTATGTGACAAGTATAGGCTCGCATTAGTACGAACAGCTCTTAATGCCATTTAACGGTTTGCTTTTATATGCAGCTCGAGTCGACCGCTCCCATTTTCGTTAGCCTTGCGCATGGTTTTGCAATTCTTAATGACTTATTGGATGACAAGTCTGTAGCGCGCAGTCTTGCGCATGTCGAAGCTTGGGCAAGCACTTCAGGTTCAACCAGAACTGTCGCATATGTTTACCACTTTTCTCTGGGTAAAGAGAATCTGCGACAGCTTATCAAGGCAGGGCAAAAACGCAGTAGTTTGGGCACTTTTGCTGGGCTTCTTGAAAGACAAGCCATTGTCCGAACTTTAAATTTCTTAGAGATTTCGCCACCATTACAAGGGGTTACAGGGTGGAAGGCAAAGGTAAAGGCCGGCCAGCATTTTATGAAAGATTGTGTTTAGCGTCTGTTGGGATATATACGATCAACACCAGTCATAATTACAACAAGCTTTAGCATTACAAGCTTTACAACATTTAGGTCACATTGTGTATTCAGTTATTCTTACTGATTACTGGTTACCCTGCTTCAGGAACTTCACTGAAAAACTTCGCACGATGTGGCTACAACTCTAGCATACGACAACTTAGGATGGCGTGCGGTTATTTGAGTATTCATATTGAGATTGTAACCGAAATGAAACTTAGAATATCAGAGAGTTTTTTGAAGCAGAACAGGTTCCCACACTTCGTTGTTCATAATCCTCTGGAAGATGAGCGCACTCAGTTTTCGTAAGTGAGAAAGGTGTGAAAACGGAATAAGAAAAAAGAAAGAGAGTGCACATGGCGTCAGTGCCTAGGAATGAAATTATTTTTATAAGTAAATTCACAATATATTTTTGCTATGGGACGCGTCTCTAACGCCACATTACACGACTTGATTCCACTTTTTCGCGAATGTCTGTCGGTCTTAGAGCATCGGCCTTCTGTACTTCATTGGAAGCGATCTCGATTGGCCATTTAATATTTGATTCATTGATTTTTTCTGGTGTCAACTCTATACATCTTGTTTCCCACGTTGTCCACAAACACCCAAGAATGTAGAGACCACAACGTTGGCGGAAGATTCAATGCAAGTTGCCGCTTTAAATATACTTTCTGAAGTTCCCTTTTCCAAACTTTATTGACCTCTTCCGCTAGCCTTTTCATCTTCTCATCCTCTCCATCCTTAAGCGAAAGGAATGACTGGCACATTGTGGGTATGTGCCATATTTTCGACATCACCGCAACAGCTGGGCAGCCGCATCGCAAAGACCAGCTATGGCAGATGTCCACAATACCTCCATGGACAAGGACTTCACCGACTCTAGAAACCACGCAGCAGTAAGCTGCTTTGGAGAGATCTCGCAAGAACTGCACTACCAGTACTCTAATTCATTTTGTGCGATTGTTACGCTAGGTGCGATCACTTTGGTAGTATACGGAACCATGAAATATTGGATCAGCCGTGCAATCACCAATGTGAGCACCAAGATCTGTGTAGCCGACACCATAGCGGGGCCCCTCAGCAAGCCACGTACTGTAGCCCAACCAGCTACCCAATCTGCCACCCAGCCTGCCGCCAAATCGACCACCCGATTACCCATTCAATCATCCTACTACCCAACTGCCCGATGAAGTGCACAGTAAGAAGCTCCATAAACCACATAGTAAACCGTGTAACCAAACACTCAATCAGTTACCCAACCATCCGGTCAACCAACTGTCCAACGAACCTCCAAACCAACCACTCGCGGAAGGATCACAAACTAAGGACGGACTAGTAAAGGCTGGTGTCGACGAGCTCTTCCAAGGTTGCTTGAAAGCGCGTGAAGCCAGATGCTAGCGGAAAAGCATAGCTGTTCTATAAAGCAATACGTCACGAAGCGCGGCTCTCCTTCGATAAATGGACAGCAGTAGATGAGAGGCGCGGCGCTTGCTACACGTCTCTTCATTCGGATGCGCCTGCATTACAGGCAAGTCTGCTAAAGAGCAAGTACACTAGGCCGAAACCTTGAGGTCATGGCCTCCTGGGCTGGACGGGGCTGTTGTCGAAGGCAAAATACCTATTTCTACTATTTAAACACTAGTTAAGCGATAGATCTTCAAGCGTGTCGAACTCAAAGAGTAAACTGAGGTTTTTACGAGTAATGGTAAGAGGTTTTAACGCATAGAGAAACATGTCACGGATAAATATATACAATTCATTAGTGGAAGAGCAAACAAAGGCTAGCTCGTGACACCCAGGTGACCGTTCGCCCCGTTTCGAAAGGCATAAACTCAGAAGTAAACATCATCATCTCTGCGACCCTGTTCGTCCACAGCTCCTACTTTAAAAAGCAAGCCACCAAGTGCCCGAGGTATTAACTTCCCCTACAAAAGGCAATGTTAAGCTAGATCCAGCTTCGGCACTGACCTAACCTAGATTCAACTTGGGCATTCACCTCAGCGGTGGCGGGAACACCAAAGCTGAACTAGGGAGTACGCCGTACGTAGGCGTCCGAAGAAGTGAAAAAAAATGGACGAAAAGAACAGTTGAGGGCGGCCCTAAAAATCCCCGTGCAATGGAAAAAGTGCACTTCAAGTACGTAAAGTGTATGCTGAACAACTTATTACGCAAATCGCCGCCGTAGCTAAGGGGGCTTAAGTGACGCTGGTAGCAATCAGCGGCTACGGGCTCGTGAGCCCTGGAAATAAAGTTCCTGGACACTGCGTCATGGGTACACAATTAAATTCTGTATGCCCGGCTGTTTGTGGGCGCGAGAGGAGCTAGGGAAACAGTTTTTTTTTCATTATAACAGGCAGGTAAGTTACGATACCTGGGGTATAAAAAAACATTGCGAGAGAGCCCATTTCACGATGACCATTTACTGTATTGTATTTTATGCTGAGTCAGCCGAACGACACTCGACTTTCGCGATATCTTAAGACCACTTGGTGCGCTTGCCTGCGATCACTGAGAACTGTTCCCTCGCTTTGCCGCACACTTCTCAGTGATTTACGTATGCTGAAGAGTGGCGCACACGTTCAAGCACATACCCAGTTACCCAAATTGGCGTAAAAGTAGATTCATTAGTGACCGCTACAGACCGAGTGGCACATGGCCCGTACTTCAACTCGGTGTCAAAGCGCTTCTCAGACGAAAAATAACTACCCATTCCCGTGGTTCTAGTCACGCTCGCAGCGGCCCGAATCCAATTCGGCCCGCCACATACGCAGCGGCCCGAATTGGACCGCTAGTTAGTTTTGAACCCGGTAACCTCAGTGCAGCAGCGCGATGTGCCACTCATTCGACAACTCCATAACCAGCGATCCACATAGGCATGAAAATTGTTAGATATCAACATACCATCAAGTAGTAGTGACGGGGAAGAACACTGCAGCAAGAACACTGCAGCAAGAACAGGCTACGCTCAAAGAATATCCTATCAGTGGGTCGAGTGCGTCGCCTTTTATCCATCGCTTATCGAAGGTTCCAGTATAACATTTGGTAACCGCGTGGTTTTCGAGGACAACTATACAGTTTGTGTCGCACATGCAGCCTGATAATACGCGCGCCGTGGTTGCTTAGTGGTTATGGTGTTGGGCTGCTAAGCATGACGTCGCGGGGTCGAATCCCGGCCATGGCGGCCGCATTTCGACTGAGGCGAAATCATCCGTGTACTGAGATTTAGGTGCACGGTAAAGAACCTCAGGTGTCCAATTGTCTGGGGTGCCCACTACGGAGTACATCATAATCAGAAAGTGGTTTTGGCACGTAAAACCCGTAATTTAATTTTTAGTCTAATGATACCATGTTTAGAGAGGACATACGCAACAGATAGAATGAACGATAACATTCGCGTAAGTTCCAGATTATGCAGATGGGTCTTGCGCTGAGTTATTGGGTTTAACATTTGTTATACGGTGAACAGAAGTCACTGGAGAAGGATAAACAAGCATGCGTACGCGTCAATATAAACATATATAGATCAATACTCTCTAAAAAGTGTGTGAAGCAACCAAAGAGTGCTAACGCTATAAAAAGCTACCGCGGAAGTATCAGTTATGTAACAGCTGCAGTGATCATTCGGAGACTTCCATTGCTTTGACTTTATGCAATACACAATTTATCCGCTATTGGCCCACATTGCTGTGGCAGTCACTTACCAAAGGCAGCCGTCAGCATCATGGGATGATGAAGACTCTATAGCGATGACGGAGTGACGAAGATATCTTGGCGATTTAGATATGATGGTGATAATACAACGACAGGGTGATGCTGACTGCTTGAAGACCTGCTTGACTGCTTGAAGATGGGAATAATTTATGATGGTGGCGGGACAACGATGGTATGAGGACAAACAGGTGACGAAGCTGGAATGACGATGAGACAACCAGCACGTTGGCCTGACAACGGTTAGAAGATCGAAACTGTGTGACGATAACATAAAGACAACGATGACATGACATCGTCGCCATAACTGTTGAAATACGACACCATGGTAGAATACAATCATAAAGGAGTGACGTGAATGAAACGGCAAACGAAGTACCACGACGACTGCATGAAGACATTCGCACTAAGATTCTAAAGCGGTGACTGGTACGTGGCAACGTGTTGACGACGACATGGCGACAATCGTATGGCGACTGTGTATTGACAGATTGAGAGCTCTTTCTTGATTCGGTGGATGGTGGTGCATGGCCGTTCTTAGTTGGTGGAGCGATTTGTCTGGTTAATTCCGATAACGAACGAGACTCTAGCCTATTAAATAAATGCGGGGTTCCCAGCACCTTACAACCTTCTTAGAAGGACAAGCGGCTCCTAGCCGCACGAAACAGAGCATTAACAGTTCTGTGATGCCCTTCGATGTCCGGGGCCGCACGCGCGCTACACTGAAGGAAGCAGCGTGTCTTTATCCCTGTCTGAAATGACTGGGTAACCCGTGGAACTTCTTTCGTGATTGGGATAGGGGCTTGCAATTGTTCCCCTTGAACGAGGAATTACCAGTAAGCGCGAGTCATATGCTCGCGTTGATTACGTCCCTGCCCTTTGTACACACCGCCCGTCGCTACTACCGATTGAATGATTTAGCGAGGTCTTCGGACCGATGTCCGGCGCGGCCTTTCGGTTGCGCCGGTCTGTTGGAAAGATGACCAAACTTGATCATTTAGAGGAAGTAAAAGTCGTAACAAAGTCGTAACGGCGGCACGACTGTCCGATGACGAAGTTAGAATGACGGCGATGGCCGCACGGCGACGAGATCACTACGACGGTGATCCCATCTACAATGATGAGGATGACAAGACTGGTATGACAGAAGCATAGCAGAGGTCGCAGGGCAGGTCTGGTCATGGACGATAATTGTTGTCGCGTCGCTTCCGGTTGACATTACCAGGGGTGGTTCAGCTGTCCTGATGGGGGGTCTTGTCATGAAGGCTTGACTTTATCAACTTGCCGGCGTAGTACAGACATCATAAGAAGCCAATAAACACTGACACCCAGTACAACGTAGGGGAACTTACTTGTGCTTAATACGTGAAATAAAGAAACAGTAAATTATCGGATGAAAAAACAACTTGCCGCAGACGCGGAACGATCCCACAACCTTCGCATTTCGCGTGCGATGCTCTAGCAATTGAGCTACCACGGCGCCGTTTCCCCATACACTTTCTTGCGTATTTGCTTCCTAGTAGAACCCTAGGAGTGGCAGCCAGCGCCACCACTCGCAGACCTTGGCGGCAGATGTGGAACATCCTTTCTGCCGCAGGCGTCACGTTCTCGGGACGTGACGCGTGTAGCTCGGATCTACACGATAAACTATGCGCAATCCAGCGCGCCCGGGCAGCGATGAGAAGGCTTCTCCTCACCACACTTAATGCCCGGGCGGCCTGAGCGTGGGCTGGCAACCTCGCAGGTGCATTTATCAATAAAGTTTTTTTTTTCGTCCGCCCGTCCAACATTTCGAAACAGTTTCAAACCGCGCGCCATATGGAGCCAGGCTTCGTGCAGGTTGACTGAGGTTTTTCATTACTTCATGTTAACGATGATAATGCGTGGGTTTTAGCGGCGTAAGGGGCAGGGTTGCCCAAGAAACGCCAAGGAAGTTGCCGTGAGGTTAAAATAGAAAATGTCTTCCGAATCGTAGCTTTATTATAAAAGAGGCGCGACAAACAGTGGCTGCAAAGTGCATAAAATATTGTGACGATGCCACGAGATGGATAAAGACGACCATCACCAGTAAGACGAAAGAGACGACGTAGTGGTGCTAACCTAACGTTCGGCCATACTGGTTGTACCGGCCATACCTTCTTCAGAGTAAACGTGGTCCCGTTTACCCTTACATCTCTACCCATTTCATTTTTGGTGGAGGTGCGGGGTATTGCACAAGTCGAAACTTTCTTGGCGTTCCTTGGGCAACCCTGCCCCTTGCGCCATGAAAACCACACATTATCGACGTTAGCATGAAGTAATGAAAAGCCTCAGTCAACCTGCACGAAGCCTGGCTCCATATGGCGCGCGTTTTGAAACAACTGTTTCGAAATGTTGGATGGATGGACGGCAAAAAGAACTTTGGGTTGGATTCTACCACCGCTATTGTAGTTCACAGGAATCTAACAGTCATTAAACATGATATTGAAGAAATTGACATATACCATGACATTATTGAGCTCATCCCTAAACGTAAGGAGAATGAAGGCATATTCATCCTTAATGTCTAGAGTAGCCCAATGTGCCGACTCCACAAATTCAGAACTCTATTCAGGAAGGCTCTCAGTATCTCCCAACAGGCCATATTATTAATAGGTGACTTTAACGCTCCCCACACGCCACGGGAATACCGCACAGAGACAGACCAAGATCGTAATCTTTGGGTAGAAGCCCAACAAGAGGGACTGACTCTTATCACAGACCCCCAGACACCCACCCATATCGGGAATAGTGTCAGTGTTGACACCACTCCCGACCTAACTTTCATCAAAAACATAGACAACTGTGATTGGAGTAATATCGGGGAAGCCTTGGTACCGATCATTATATCATAGAAATCCACATTCAGGCTGGTCCATTCCGCAGGAAGGGCAAACGAGTCACGCTAACGGAATGGGACTGCTTCCGCCAGATTCGGGAGGCAACCGCCACCCAGCATATAAACGATCTCGAGGCCTGGATCGGAGATCTCTGAGATAGCGTAAAACGCGCCACAAGAGAAATCCCTGAAGACGATGGTCTGGTCAAGGTGGATAGCCGCCTCCTACAATTGCGGGAAGCTAAAAAAAGCATGCGATCCCTCTGGAAAAGGAATCAACTGAACCGTACACTCCGCGTGCGCATCGCGCAAATCGACATTGAAACAGAAGAGTACGCTAACCAATTAACCAAACACCAATGGGAGAAGGCATGCGACAACATGCAGGGACAACTCCGCCTAGCCAAAACGTGGAATCTCTTCCGCTATCTTATGGGCTCAGATAACAGTAAATCTGTGCAGAGTAAATACCTCAATGATATCACTCACCAATACCAGGGCACGAGAGACGAGCTCCTGGCAGCGCTCAGATCCCGGTACATAGGCACAAGTGCACAAGAGCACACGTCCGCCAGAAGCCTTACGCTGGTCCGGAGAATCGTAACCTAGACGCACCCATTCTAGACGCTGAAGTACGAGGCATCTTGCTTAAACTCCATACTAAATCTGAACGGGGCCCCGACGGCATAACAAATAAGATCATCCGAAAACTAGACGACACATCCATCACTGCCCTAACAGAGTACTTCAACCGCTGTTGAAAAAAAGGTGCTATCCACTCGCAATGGAAGCGTGCACGAATATTGACATGTGTGCATGTTTATCTTTCTAGGGTGACAACGTTTCACCACTTGACAAATGTTATCGTACAGCGCAGGACGCGCCTGCATGTACAGGAAGTTTCTGGAATGTTATCGATGCTTCTATCCGCTGTCTGTTGTCGCCGAGCCTTGCGTGATCTGACTGCATGTATGCGCGACGCGAATGGTGTAAAACATTGTAGAAGGCACGCGGGTCCAAGCGATTACTCTGGAACATTCGACGACGGATGTATAAAACCCGACGCGCTTGACCCGCTCATCAGATCTTCGACGATCGTCGACTGTGTTCCCCGCTGTTGCCATTCTTTGAGTGCAGCCTGTTTTTGAGGGCACAAGTTCGCGCAATAAAACGCTAGTTGCGTCTTTCCCAGTTTGGCTGCTTTCTTCACCGTCACTACCACGTGACATCTGGTGGAGGTGCAGAGACCGAGCACCTCCACCAGATGTCACGTTCTCGCCTCGAAACTTGGTAAGGACTCTGGTGGAGTGGTCGAGCGCACTCCTCGGTGATTATGCGATGCTTTGCGACTGGTGTTTGTCGAATACTCGATGACGTCGAAAAGCAGCCTTCCCTTATAAAAATTTCTAGCAACATTTTTTAGACAGTCTATAGACTTTTGTTACTAGAACCTACCAACAGTCAATTGAAATTCTACCAAATGTCTTTATACAATCCTACCAACTCTCTAGTAACATCCTAGAAACAATTGGCCACCAACTCCCAATAGAAACATGTTCATAGGATGTCTTTAAACTTCCTACCAATTTCCTATGAACATTTGTCTTTATACACCCTAGTAACATTCTTTCAAAAGAGAAATGTTCATATATTTTCTGTTAAATTCCTACCAATCCCCTATTAACAAACTTTCTTTATACACCATATTAACATTCTCTCAAAAGAAAAATGTTCATATATTTTCTGTTGACTTCCTACCGATCCCCTATTAACAAGCTTTCTTTATACACTATATTAACATTCTTTCAAAAGAAAAATGTTCATATATTTTCTGTTGACTTCCTACCGATCCCCTATTAGCAAGCTTTCTTTATATGCCGTATTAACATTCTTCCAATTGAACAATGTTTGTAAACGTTCTGCCAACTTCCTACCAATCACCTATTAACATTTGCAAGTCTTTATACACCCTAGTAACATCTTATCAAGAATTGGATTCTATCAAGAATTGGACCCTATCAAGAATTGGCTACCGCACTTCAATTGAAGCATGTTCATAGATGGTCTGTAAACATTCTACTAACCGCCAACCAACACAAGTCTTTTGGCTCTTTAGTAACACTCTGGCAATATTTTACTTCCATGTGCTTATGTACTTGCTACTGACGTCTTACTATCCCCCTAGTAACATTTGTCCCACATACGACCTAGTAGCATAGTGTAAAAATGTGTCAGTATGCGTGAACATGTTGGTAAAAGGCAGTATGAAACCCAGAAGGTACATGTACATGGAAAACAAATGCAAGTTTGCACTGAAAGAAGTTTATTCACTCAAAAACTATTCACACAGAATTGGGAGAGAAGTAGTAGAGAAATCAATAAAAATAATAAATTAATAATGACTTAGTTGATTACAGCATGGCGGCTGTCGCATAATGTCTAGGAAGCATCGATTATAATGTATTCTTTACATTCAGAGCTGATGTCCAGAATGTTTGCAGAATCAACCAACCCTGCACAGAAACAAGATGGTCAGTGTTAACATCATGTTCAGGTTAGCATATCACATACACAGAACAGCTTTTTAACAAGATTCAGATGAATCCTAAAATTGTAACCGTCATCCCTGTTTACTTGCAGAGGAGATGGCAAGGATTGGGAACATATTGCAATGCATATCATGTGCTGCGTTGTATTTACTACATGTTATTAAAATTAGGAAAGTGTCCAGAATGTTTTCTCTACCAATTATCTGCATAAATGAGTTACTCACTCAAAAAGTTAATTAAATGGTTCATTCATGGTGAAACTTGTAGCGCGCACAATAGACACGGACGCAGAGACGGTGGACACGCGAGCGCTTACTCACAGCTGGTTATTTTTGGAAGGACTGAACGTAACAGCGCCAGCTAGCTGCACCGAGCATGTGCAAAACGTGTCATCTATTTTTATATAAACAGATTACAGAGCTTCAAGCAGTATTCAAGAATACAAATGCTTTGTCAATGATAGCAACCAATGGCTGACTGACGCATTTTTAAGCACGCCTTATTATATGGAACGCTTCTGTAATTTGACGTGATCGTTTATTTTTACTCGAAAACAAAATATCAGTGTCAAAATATACCGGTTTACAATGACATTGGTTGCAATGGTTAACAAGCGCGAATGATTTTCTTTCCCATTCGCACTTGTCTAACCAGTGCAACCTACGTCATTGTGAACCGTTTCGCTGAAACATATGTAATTGAGAACCATGAAACTATACGCTCAATATTTTACTGTCTCTCATCCTGTGCAGCCAGAGTACGAAAGAGCAAAGAATGATTTCATGATGAGACAATATTTAAAACACATTAAGTCAATGCGAACACTGTGAAAACGAAGTATTTGTACGCTTCTTGTTTATAGCAACTTCAAGCGAACCGCATGACGCGGGGCAGCTGACAAATGTAAGACAATCGTTTTTAAAACATTTCACGTCGTTACAGTTCGCGCTATAATAACCTGCCAGAATGCGGCGCAGGAAGAAATAAAATAACGTCAAAATAAAATGTTTATGAAAAATGATGGAAAAGAACATACCTTTTATTATAGTTTGGAGATAGAGAAAACTTCGGCGCATAGCAGTCTTGAGGAACAGCTATTCGCTACTTGTGCAGTTTAAAACACGGACAGTGCCAATATTGAATCACTTCACACGACACTGCATCGCAGCTGGCAGAGAAGTTCCAGAAACGCTCACATCACGGAACGAAGAAAGCACCGTGGGCTTCGCAAACACCTTGCCGTTTGGCTTGCATTGATGAATTAGCCACAACACATCATAAGAATAAAAAGCAGCAAAAACAGCTAGATTGCTGCTACAATACGCCACGAAACACCTACATCGCTCGACCGTACCATGCCGGCGTCGCAAAAGAACTGATGGCGATTGCGATAGTCACCCTCTTTGCCCCGACTCGGCCAACTGTCAAATTTTTGCGCATGCGCGGGAGAGGCATGCTACATTCTTTCCATCCACCTGCTTCGCCTTGACCGCCGCGGAACTAAAGCCCCTCTTTAAGCCGAAACATGCCCCCCCACCCCCACCCCTTCCCCACTACTTTGCGATGGTTGACTCACACCTAGATATTCGTCGCCTCTCAGTGAAAGTTGTGGCCGGCCTTTTGTACGCACCCCTTTCTGGGAACTGCACTTAGAAGGAGGAATGTACAGTCGCGGACAGAATAATATGGACCACGGTATCTCCGAAAATGTTAAATTCCCGAGCAGCCTGTAGCAGTAACCAGTAAAACTGCCCACGACAACGTTGTTAGCATATTCTAGTCGAGGTCCAAAATGCAAATACCAGATTGCGTTGTGAGGTTGCGGAGATATTCAGCTTTTTCTTAGATTTCATGGTCCGTAATATTCTGTCCGCGACTGTACCTCATGGCCAACGCGGCGTTGACAAAGAAAAAAAAAAACTGAAAAGACAGCCGGCTCAATTTGTTGGGCATTTAGGGGCTGTATAGTTTTATCTTTCTAGACAATTATTGTTCTGAAAACCGACATTTTTCTCGAAATGTAATAAACATAGAAAAATATCATATTGGGTAAATTATGTGTTTATTCTATTTTGCGCAAGAGCATCCTTTAGCACTTGCTGCTTTCAAAGACAAAGCTTTACTCCCTAGCGCCCAGCGGTGAAGCACATCGTAGTACTATTTTTATAGTCAAATACATGCCCAAAGCGTGGCGGCTATGACGTTAGCAGTTTTCAGACGCCCGAAGCATGGCAAAAGCACGGCCTTTGATATCCTGGCTCTTGGTATACGGAATGCCATTATTACGGATGTCATGATGACCCGTTGTCGGAACTCAAAATTTTGTCGCCGTGTTGTGGAGCAAGATCACTGAATGTTAAGAGTGCATAATTATTTCTTTTCTATCTGTTTTCACACACAGCAAGCTACCATCGCCATAAAGCACATCAGTTGACATAGTTACTTTGCCTTCACTTTGATGCAATGTCAATTTCCTTTAATGTGCAGCAGCCGTCAGTAGGAGGCAGGGACGAAAGCGTGCGAATAGGAACGCGTAGAAAGCTACATTGTTTATACAGTAAGGGTAATTTAATTATTTTTTCAGAGACAGGTTTTACTTGCACAGAGTTCAGCTTTTCTTTCTATTCGAACTGTGCGCTTCTCAGGTCAATACTCGCTCTCACTCAGCAGCAGCTGCATTTTGCAGCCTTTTGGACATTTGAGCGGCAACGTTCCAGCGCCGTGTTACCCTGAGTTTCGGCTCTTTTTATTCTTTTTAACTAATATCTTGACACTACTATGCTGACACGTTCGAGCTTAGGACGTACTATTTATATCGCAGAATGCACTGACCTGATTATCTCGTTGCAAAGCTAATTGGTGGCATTGCAATAGCAGTGTGTGGTAAGGGCAAATTTGCGCTCCAGCCCCACGCCACACCACCCGCCTGCCCGCACGCGTGTGGTCGGGTGAAAATTTGCACATTTCGTAGACTGGTACAGACATTTCGGTTTACACTGCATGTGCGAGCCCAGTGTATGACAAAATTTGTGAACCAGTGGGTGAAATGTACAGCTTTCTGCACGACCGCACGCGTCACGGCTCAAGCGTAAATCGGCCTTTAATTAACCAGCCCGAAGGTCGGGATAAAGCTCTGCAATTGGTGCGCGGCCTGCACAGTAGTCCGCTATCACACCGTTCAGGTGGTGTAGCGCAAGCAAATTTTTTCGGAGTGTGCTGACGTCACCGCACGCTCACGTAGTCCAGTAGAACCTTTAGAAAGATTAATTCTGACAGTTTACGAAGATATTTCTTTAAACATTTTAGTAGCACTCCGTCTACAATTCGCTACCGACTTGGATTGGGACTATGATTTAAAACAAAGAGCTTGACTCCTGAGTATGTCATATGTGGGCATTAAAGTGTGTTAGAAAAATTTATCGAAAACTCTCAAGTTACTTCCCATTCTAAATATTTTTCGGCAAACAGTACGAGCTGTGGACCTACTGAGGATACATGTCCTTCAAACAAAAAAATATAGTTCGATGACGTGTAGTAAAACATTCTTTACACAAAAGTAACGAGCCTTGTGACGCACTACTAAAGTGGTTATAGAGACAAAAGCTAGAAAAATGCATGTTGATGGGGACCTTAAAATATTCTATGTGCAAAAGTAAGAAGGAAGTCTTTTACGGTGTATTAAAAATATTCTTTATACAAAAATAAGAAGGAAGTCTATTAACGGTGTATTCAAAACCTTCTGTATACAAAAGTAAGAAGAAAGTCTGTTAACAGTGTATTGAAAATATTCTTTGTACAAAAGTAAGAAGGAAGTCTTTTAACGGTGTATTTAAAACATTCTTTATACAAATGTAAGAAGAAAGTCTGTTAACAGTGTATTGAAAATATTCTTTATACAAAAGTAAGAAGGAAGCCTTTTGACGGTGTATTTAAAACATTCTGTATAGAAAAGTAAGAAGAAAGTCTGTTTACAGTGTATTGAAAATATTCTTTTTACAAAAGTAAGAAGAAAGTCTCTTAACGGTGTATTGAAAATATTCTTTATACAAAAGTAAGAAGGAAGTCTGTTAACAGTGTATTGAAAATATTCTTTATACAAAAGTAAGAAGAAAGTCTGTTAGCGGTGTATTGAAAATATTCTTTATACAAAAGTAAGAAGGAAGTCTTTTGACTGCGTATGAACAAATGTTACTAGAATGTAAATGTAAATAGACCGTCAATAAAGTAAATAGAAAGCTGGTAGGAGTTCTAAAGAATGTTAACGTTCATTTTTATAAGGGTTTGTATCGTCGGAGGAGATTTATGAGTTGTTGCTTAATCATGGGGAGACTTGGATTAATGTCCCAGTCTAGCTGGTTCGGGAACCATGGTTGTCGGGGTAGATGCGGCAGAATACGAGAGGACAAACGCGCTACTGGTTTCGAGAAGTTCCTCGATGTACGCGATCGTCGTGCTCTTGTTGATGTGCTCGAACGCCTGGCTGAAGTTTGTCAGCAACACTTCAGTTTTTCCTCAGTGCAGTCGACGCACGGAGGAAAAACTCCTGCGACGCAAATTTCCCGGTCTAGCAGTAGACGTTGGTCACCCTCGATGACGCGTTCTACGTCCGCAGGTGTTTTCGTGCCGACGGAAATGACAATCCTAGAGCAAGGCGGGATGCTGACTACTTTCGAGCATGCTTTAGGTATGCTGACTACGAGAGCTCTCCGGCGGTATCGCTCGATCTTCCGACAGTGTTATCGACTTCGACTTCTGGTCAATTATTGTGCCGTGTTGGTTCAGGAGGTCCATGCTGAGAATGACGTCTCGTGAACACTATTGGAGGATAACGAAGGTGGCAGTATAAGTGCGGTCATGAACGGTGATTCTTGCCGTGCAGATTCCAGTCGGCGTGACGAGGTGTCCTCCAGTGGTCAGAAAATCTATGTACAAATATATTTACAAGGAAAATACGCTGCGCTTGGCCAAGAGGCGACAGCCCGCGCAAGCTTCTAACCGTCGTCGTCGTCTTCACACTGCTGGCCTTTCGTGATCGCACATATTGTGCCGTAGCACTACCCCCGGCTGCAAAAGCGCCGTCCCGGAGCGACTAAAGATCGCACTCGGAAGCAGTGTAGTAGGCCTTGAGCCTACTGACGTGTACGACATCACTAGATGCCACAGGAGAGGACGAGGTTGAGCCCACAGGAGCAATTTCGTAAGTCACAGGTGTCACCTGGCGCAGCACGCGGTAGGGCCCTGTGTATCGCGAAAGAAGCTTCTCTGAAAGTCCGACGTGACGAGAGGGCGACCACAGGAGCACGAGCGCACCAGGTGAAAACTGTACGTCACGATGGCGGGCGTTGTAGTGACACTGCTGAGTGGTCTGTGAGGCCGTAAGTCGAGCACGGGCAAGCTGGCGTGCATGGTCGGCGAGGGCGATGGCGTCGCGCGCATACTCGCTTGTTGAGACCGCAGCAGGAGGAAGTGCCGTGTCTAGGGGCAAGGTAGGTTCACGACCGTACAGTAGATAAAAGGGAGAAAATCCGGCGGTGTCGTGCCGGGAAGAATTGTACGCAAATGTTACGTAAGGAAGGGCGATGTCCCAGTCGTGGTGGTCCTTGGAAACGTACTTGGCCAGCATATCGGTAAGAGTACGGTTTAACCGCTCTGTCAGGCCATTGGTTTGAGGATGGTATGAAGTAGTCAGTTTGTGTTGAATGGAACAGGAACGCACAATGTCAGCGATAACTTTCGAGAGGAAGTTTCGACCACGGTCAGTAAGCAGCTGGCGCGGGGCGCCATGAAGCAAGATAATGTCACGCAAGAGAAAGTCCGCGACGTCAGTGGCGCAGCTGGTAGGGAGAGCCCGAGTGATAGCGTATCGGGTGGCGTAATCAGTCGCGACGGCTACCCATTTGTTCCCAGAGGATGACGTGGGAAAGGGACCGAGCAGGTCTAATCCAACACGAAAGAACGGTTCCACAGGGACGGTGATCGGCTGGAGATGACCGGCAGGTAGCACCTGAGGTGTCTTCCGACGCTGGCAGGGATCACAGGCAGCAACATAGCGTCGAACGGAGCGAGCGAGACCAGGCCAATAGAAGCGGCGGCGGACGCGGTCGTACGTGCGGGTTACCCCAAGATGTCCTGCAGTGGGTGCGTCATGCATCTCAAAGAGCACAGTCTGTCGTAGATGTTGTGGCACGACAAGAAGAAGACCAGGGCCATCAGGGAGGAAGCTCCTTCGGTACAGAATGCCGCCCTGGAGGACATATCGGCGAACGGATGCGTCGGTAGGTGTAGAGCGCAGACGCTCGATGAGTACTCGCAGCGATAGGTCTCGGTACTGCTCATCGGCGATGTTAGCGAAGGCAGACACAGAGAAAATGCCGTCGGCGGTACTACTGTCGGCGTCGTCAGGCTCGTCTACCGGGTAGCGAGACAGGCAGTCAGCGTCCTTGTGTAGTCGGCCAGATTTGTAGGTGACAGAGAACGAATATTCTTGGAGGCGTAAGGCCCAGCGACCAAGTCTTCCTGAAGGGTCTTTCAATGAGCATAACCAACAAAGCGCGTGATGGTCTGTGACAACGGAAAAGGATCGGCTATATAAGTATGGGCGGAATTTCGCAACCGCCCAAACTAGGGCCAGACACTCACGCTCAGTGATGGAATAGTTGCGCTCCGCGGGTGAGAGGAGCCTGCTGGCGTAAGCGATAACACGGTCGTGGCCACGCTGGCGTTGTGCCAGTACTGCTCCAATTCCGTGACCGCTGGCATCAGTACGGACTTCCGTAGGCGCAGAAGGATCGAAATGGGCCAGAACGGGAGGCGTTGTGAGAATGTCGATTAGATGAGAGAATGCAGAGGCCTCGTTATCGCCCCACTGGAAAGGCGCGTCTTTTTTCAAAAGGTCGGTTAGTGGTCGTGCTATGGCGGCGAAATTCCTCACGAAACGGCGGAAGTACGAACAAAGGCCGATGAAGCTGCGCACATCCTTGACACACTTCGGAAGAGGGAAGTGCGCAACAGCATGGATCTTGCCTGGGTCCGGTTGCACTCCGTTCGCGTCAACGAGATGTCCAAGGACGGTAATCTGGCGACGGCCGAATTGACACTTCGATGCGTTGAGTTGCAGACCGGCTCGCCGAAAAACGTCCAGGACTGCTGAGAGGCGCTCGAGGTGCGGAGCGAACGTTGGGGAGAATACGATAACGTCGTCCAAGTAGCACAAGCACGTGGACCATTTGAAACCGTGAAGAAGGGAGTCCATCATGCGTTCAAAAGTGGCAGGAGCGTTACATAGGCCGAACGGCATCACCTTAATTAATAAAGACCGTCGGGTGTTACAAAGGCAGTCTTCTCGCGGTCGAGATCGTCCACGGCAATCTGCCAATAGCCGGAGCGAAGGTCAATAGAGGAGAAATAGCGAGCACCGTGGAGGCAGTCAAGGGCGTCATCAATCCGAGGTAGGGGATACACGTCCTTTTTGGTAACCCTGTTAAGGTGCCGATAATCCACGCAAAAGCGCCATGAGCCATCCTTCTTTTTTACCAGCACAACCGGTGACGTCCAAGGACTACATGACGGTTCAATAATGTTCTTGGCAAGCATTTTGCGAACTTCTGCGTGAATAACTTGACGCTCAGCTGGTGACACTCGATACGGGCGGCGATGAATAGGAGGGGCATCGCCGGTATTAATGCGATGTTTGACAGCTGTAGTTTGGGCCAAAGGACGATCGTTAAAGTCAAAAATATCGTGGTAGGAAAACAGAACGCGGTAGAGTTCACGAGCGTGCTCGGAGGGCAAGTCGGGGGCAATCATTTTCAGTAAGTCAGCGATGGTACAATTTGTCGACTGCGATGGTAGAGGAGTATGGGATGAAGTGTCGTCTACTGCAATGGATGCTACTGAGTGATCCTCGAATGAACAAAGCTGGGCCAAAGACATCCCACGTGGCAGCACTTGTGTCGTCAAGCCAAAGTTGACCACTGGCAGGCAGACGCAATTCGCCGTAATAGATAAAACTGTATGGGGTACTGTGATCCCGTGTGTAAGAAGGACGTCTTGCATAGGAGCCGCGATGTAGTGACCGTCGGGGACTGGTGGGGATGACACTAGGTCAACGTAGGTCAGTGCCGAAGGTGGCAAGCGAACGAAGTCGGCGGAACTGAGGCGACTGGGGTGGGGTTCAGCAGGATCCAGAACAGGCAGGTCAAGGCGGAGAGTACTGGCGGAACAGTCGATGAGAGCAGAATGTGCGGAGAGGAAGTCTAAGCCGAGGATGATGTCGTGGGGACAGTGGGCGATGACTGTGAATAGCACGATTGTTGAGCGATCGGCGAAGGAGACGCGGGCGGTACACATACCAATTACGGGGGCTGTTCCGCCATCGGCGACACGGACAACAGGCGTCGTGGCGGGCGTGATAATTTTCTTGAGCCGGTTACGAAGGACAGCGCTCATTACGGACAAATGCGCTCCAGTGTCTATGAGAGCAGACACAGAAACACCATCGACTTGCACGTCAAGAAGGTTCAGATGAGTGGGCAAAGTCAGTAGAGGATTTGGCGGCGTAGGGAGCAATGCAGCGTCACCTCGAGGCGCTGCATCGTCTAGTTTTTCGGCTGGGAGCGGCGTCCGAAGGGAGTCGGCGAGTAGGAGCGACGGGGCTGGGGAGAGCGAGATTGTCGTCGTTGGGGCGAAGGCGAACGAGAATAGGGGCGGTTCGTTGCAGGAGAATCAGTGGCGGCATTATCGGAGCGTGCGGCATAGGGACGAGAAGGGCCACCTGAGGGGCGAGAGTAGGCAGTATAAGTAGACCGGATCGGGGAACTCCAGCGACTACGACAGTACCGAGAAATGTGCCCGATTCGATGGCAGTGGAAACAAATAGGCTTGTCGTCAGCAGTGCGCCATTCAGATGGGTTGCGGAAACGTGGTGGGTAAGAAGATGCGGGACGGGGCGAAATCGAAGAAGCCGGGCGGGTATCAGGGCGATGGGCCGAGCAGATGGTGTGAAGACCCATGTTTTCAAACTCCTGGCGGACAACTGCCTGGATCAGTGAGACCGTGACTGCAGATGTGTTGGTGGGACTGGAGTCGAAGGCAGCCGGATAGGCGGCCTCGATCTCACGCCGGACGATCCTGGTAACATCGGCAGTGTTGTTGGGACGAGGAGCGTCGGCACAGGAAGATGTCGCTGGGGTGTTGGGCAGACGGGCAAACTGCTGGTCAATACGTCGGCTTTTGGCGAGTTCCAGGCGGCGGCACTCTTTTATAACAGCATCCACCGTGGCTACGTTGTTGCAAACGAGCAAGTTGAAGGCGTCATCGGCAATGCCTTTGAGGATGTGGGAAACCTTGTCTGACTCAGTCATGTGGGTGTCAACTTTGCGGCACAGAGCCAAGACGTCCTGAATGTACGTGACATAGGGCTCTGTTGACGTCTGCACACGGCCGGAAAGCGCCTTCTGCGCGGCAAGTTGTTGACCGTAGGGGTTGCCTAACAAGTCTCGAAGCTGTGTCTTAAGTGAATCCCAACTGGTGAGCTCATCTTCGTGCGTGCGATACCAAACTCGAGGTGTGCCACCGAGGTAAAAGACTACGTTGGCGAGCATAATAGTAGGGTCCCACCGGTTATTGCGGCTGACGTGTTCATACAGGCTGATCCAGTCATCGACGTCTTCCCCATCGTGGCCCGAGAATACGCCAGGATCACGGGGAGCGGAGAGGGTGATGTAGGTCGGCGAAGCGGCAGCAGGTGTCGGAGCCGGCGGAGTCGGGTTGTCGTCACCGGGAGCCATGAAGGAAGGCTCGACGTACCGTCCACTGCGAAGCTCCGTGACGAGGTACAGGGAACGTCCACCTCCACCAGATATGTTACGTAGGAAGACGCAGACGAAAAGCTATGTACAAATATATTTACAAGGAAAATACGCTGCGCTTGGCCAAGAGTTTGGTTTGGTTTGGAGCCTGTAGATATAGCACAACCCACTACGGGGGATTGGCCATGAATCGGGCGGCAGTGGGTTGAAAAAGAATAAATGCGACAGCCCGCGCAAGCTTCTAACCGTCGTCGTCGTCTTCACACTGCTGGCCTTTCGTGATCGCACATATTGTGCCGTAGCAATATGAGGGCCTTCCCATGCACTCTTAACTGTCTTCAACTGGCCGGCGATGGGGCCAGACATGACGGAGTAATTGGCTTCTGTGTCTATAAGGCGGTAACTGTGTGGCCGTCGATAAAGCACGTCGAGGCCGGTGGTTCTTTGTTTTGCGTTACAGTTCGGTCTTGGCATCGGAACACGGCTGCGTCACGTTGCCCTGTTTCTGGTACGTGAAATTGTCAGGTCGTCTTTCGTCGGCGTATTCTGCGCTTCCAGACTTCGTCGGGACGGCGGCGTGTCGTTATGTCGTCGAAATCGTCTTTTCGGTGTCTTCGTCGGTGGCGGAGGGTCTTCGTCAGTTCGACGAACAGCAACCGCACGTCCATCAGTTGGTTCTTTTAGTTTTCCGGATATGGGCTCGCAGACCGGCCCCGGGCTGGGCCAGTGCGGTGCGGTGCGGCGACAGGTAGAGGCCTGGTGACGGCGAACAGGAAGGTCGTCGAGGGCTCCACTGAGTAGCAGCGAGGTAGTCGGTGATATCGCGAGGTCGTTCGCCAAGCTTCGGTCGCGGCGCGTTAACGGCGAACACTTGCAGTCCCATCTCCCGATATGGGCATCGGCGGCAGATGTGACCCTCATCTCCGCAATGGTAACAGAGCGGGTGGTGGTCTGAAGCGCGCCAAATGTTCGTCTTCCTTGGGTAGCTGCTCTGGGCGACGGGTGGGCGTGTTGGCGGCGGCGGCGGTGGATGACGGAGCTGTGGCGTTAAAGGACCCTGGCGCGGTCGTGCAGGGGGGCCTTGACGGCAGGCGATGGTGGCGTAGGTCATCGCTTCCGGCTGGGTCTGCGGTGATTCTTGTTGCACCACAGGAACTCCAAGGGATCACTGCACCTCATCTTTGACTATTGAGACGATTGAGGCCACTTTAGGCTGCGACCTCAGATACAACTTCTGCAGCTTTTCCCGTATGACCGCTCTGATAGCCTTGCGCAGAACTTCGGTGGCCAGTGATCGAATTCCTGCGTAGTGTCCAGAGTTCGTGCGGCGTCTGAATTGCTGGTTCCGCATTTCGAGTGTCTTCTCGATGCTGGTGGCCTCGCGAAGGAACTCTTCTACGGTCGTTGTTGGGCATCGTATCATTGCGCCGAAAAGTTCTTCCTTCACACCACGCATGAGAAGGCGGACTTTATTCTCCTCGGGCATATCTGGGTCGCTCTGGCGGAACAGATGGCTCATTTCTTCTGTAAAGATGGCAACGTTCCGTTCGGTAGCTGCACTTGGGCATTCAGCATAGCTTCGGCCTTTTCCTTGTGCACGACGCTTGTAAAGGTGTGCAGGAAGCTGCTAGGGAACAGGTCCCATGTTGTCAAGGTCGACTCCCTGTTCTCAAACCACGTTCCAGCGCGTAATGGACACGGTGTTAGCAGGATTGAAGTGGCAGACCTGTCTTGTTTAGTTGGATGACGTCGTCGTCTTCGCCGGAAATTTCGACGATCACCTTAGGCGGCTTGCGACCGTACTAGAAGCCATCAAATCATCAGGGCTCACTGTGTAGCTAGAAAAGTGCCGCTTCACTTACAATGAGCTTCTGTTCCTAGGCCACGTCATCAGCAAGTCTGGGGTCCGCCCCGACACGCAGAAGACAGCTGCCATCGCAAAGTTCCCACAGCCCGCTGACCAAAAGGCAGTGCGTCGATTCCTTGGGATGTGCGTCTTCTACAGGCGCTTAGTCAAGGACTTTTCAAGCATCGCAGAGCCGTTGACACAGCTAACTAAATGTGGTGTCGAGTTTAAGTGGGAAACGCCGCAGGCCGACGCATTTCAAGAACTCAAAACGACGCATGCAGTCACCGCCGGTATTTCCGCACTTAGGCGAGGACGCCGATACAGAAATTGACACTGACGCCAGTAGCCTAGGCCACGGTGCCGTCCTAGTCCAGAGAAAAGAGGGACATGAACGCGTGATAGCTTGCGCTAGCCGGTCGTCGTCGAAAGCGGAAGGCAATGATTCTGCAACCGAAAAGGAAAGCCTTGCCATCAATTGGGCTACAGCGAAATTTCACCCTTACCTATATGACAGGCCATTCAATGTCGTCAGCGACCATCACGCTTTGTGTTGGCTAGCGAAATTAAAGGATCCTTCAGGACGGCTGGCGCGATGGAGCCTACGACTGCCAGAATATGATATCGCTACGCTATAACCTACAAGTCCGGACGAAAACACTCTGATACCGATTGCCTATAACGTGCCCCCATTGATGACGTATGGGGTTTTTTGGCGCGAGGGCCAGGTATGGCCAAAGAGCGCCATGGTCCCCATTGACTCGCCGCCGCAAGATGACGAGGATGACGACGCCTTCCTTGGCATAATAAGCGTCGAAGACTTCGCTGAACAGCAGCGAGCAGACCCGAAGTTGAAAAACCTCGTCGAGTATTTGTAAGGACACACTGACGTTGTCCCTAGGGCATTTAAGCGAGGATTACCTTCGCTCTCGCTTCAGAACAACCTACTCGTAAAAATGAACTTCTCACCATTCCGCGCATACCTTTTTGTTGTTCCGTCGGGACTGAGTCCACAAGTATGGCACGCCCTACATGACGATCCGACCGCTGGACACGTTGAATTGTCTCGGACACTATCGAGCGTACAGGAAAGGTATTATTGGTCGCGCCTGACCGCCAACGTCGCCCGTTATGTCAGAACATGCCTAGACTGTCAGCGACGCAAGACACCACCGACAAGGCCAGCGGGATTACTACGACCAATCTAGCCTCCTTGCCGACCACTTCAGCAGATCGAAATGGACTTGTTGGGACCATTTCCGACGTCAACCACCAGAAATAAATGGACTGTCGTGGCGACGGACTACCTCACCCGGTTCGCTGAAACGAAAGCACTGCCGAAAGGTAGCGCAGGCGAAGTGACGAAATTCTTTGTCGAAAACATCCTTCTGCGACATGGCGCCGCAGAAGTCCTCATTACTGACAGAGGAACGGCCTTTACTGCGGAGCTCACCCAAGCCATTCTGCAGTACAGTCAGACAGGGAACAGGAGGACAACTGCCTACCACCCACAGACGTATGGTTTTACGGAGCGCCTGAATAACACACTCGCTGTCATGCTAGCAATGTACGTCTACGTCGAACACTAGACCTGCGATGCCGTTCTGCCGTACGTTAGCTTCGATTACAACACGGCGGTGCAAGAAACAACACAGATCACGCCGTTTAAGCTGGTTTACAGCAGGAATCCGACGACGACGCTTGACGGCATGCTGCCGCACGTCAGTGGCGAGGAGAATCTTGACGTCGCTACCTAGCTCCAGCGCGCCGAAGCCCGACAGCTCGCCCGCCTATGGATCAAGAACCAGCAGCGTAGAGACAGCCGACACTACAACCTCCGACGCCGCTTCGTCGAGTACCAGGACGGGGACCGTGTTTGGGTATGGACCCCGATAGGCCAACGAAGACTGAGTGAGAAACTATTGTGACGCTATTCCGGACCCTGCAAGGTCGTCTGACGTATTGGCGCACTGGACTACTAGGTCGTGCGAGACGGCATTTCGCATTCACAGCGGCGCCACGCACGATCTGAAGGGGTCCACGTGGTGCGTCTTAAACCCTTTTACGGTCGCTGACGAACTTCCTTATTTTGTTGTTTTCTTTGCTACGAGTGCTTTTCTTTATTACTTTCGCTTGTTTGCAGCATCAACTCGATGCTTTATAAGAGGGGGGTATTGACGCGTGTACAGGTTTATCTTTCTCGGATGACCACGTTTCACCGCTTAACAAACGTTATCGCACAGCGCAGGACGCGCGTGTATGTATAGGAAGTTTCTGGAATGTTATTGATCCTTCTATTCACTATCTGTTGTAGCCGAACCTTGCGTAATCTGATTGCATGTATGCGCGACGCCAATGGTGTAGACCCTTGTGGAAGGCGCGCGGGTCCCAGCGATTACTCTGGAACATTCGACTTCTGATGTATAAAAGCCGACGCGCTTGATCCGCTGATCCGATCTTCGACGATCGCCGACCTGCTCGCCGCCATCGCTATTCTTTGAGTTTAGCCTGTTTTTGAGGGCATAAGTTCGCCCAATAAAACGCTAGTTTCGTCTTTCCCAGTTTGGCTGCTTTCTTCACCTTCACTACCACGTAACAATATTATTCATACCTAAACCTGGTAAGCGACTACAGCTCGTGAACTTACGCTCGATCTTCCTGACCTCGTGCGTAGAAGAACTCATGGAGCACGTCATACTAAACCGTATACGCCATTTTGCCAAGGACAACTTATTCCCGAACTCCATAATTGACTTTCCTCCTAAATTTCCACGCACGACGTCATGCTTCAGCTTGAACATCAAATTCTGGACCACATATCCAAGAATGGTACGCGGGCTGTTCTGGGCTTTGATCTTACAAGGCCTTTGACAACGTAGCGCATCATGCTATACTGGAGAATCTGCAGTACCTAGGTGTAGGCCAGAAGATATACAACTACATCAAAGATTTCCTCAACCATCGCATAGCGGAACTAAGAATAGGGGAACTACAATCGGACAAGATCTCTTTCGGAAGTCGTGGCAGTGATCAGTCTTGTCCCATTTCCTCTTCAATTTAGCAACCATCCGGTTAGAGGAACAACTTAATCATACTCCAGATCTACACCACAGTCTGTATGCCGATGACATCATCATGTGGGTGGTTAAGGGAGCGATGGAGATATAGAAACCACGCTATAACAAGCTATAGACACGGTTGAAAAGTACTTGACCGACAAAGGCCTCGCCTGCTGCCCGCAAAAATCTGAACTCTTCCTACTCAGAGCCCTTACAAACCGCAAATACGACACTGCACCACCCGTAGAAATCACTGTGTGAGGCGGAGGAGGCGCGATCCCGGTGGTGACCACCATCCATGTACTCGGCCTCTTCCTGCAAGTTCCCGTGTGCAACGGCAACACAATTCATAAACAAGAAGTGTGCGTCCAACAGACGATGCGACTGATCTCAAGGATTGCCAACCGACACCAACCTCAAAAGGTTGGTACAAGCCTTCGTGCTCAGCCGGATCACCTACATGACCCCGTACCTGTGGCTGAAAGCGGCTCAGAAAAAGAAAATTGTGGGAATTATCTGGAGGGCCTATAAACAGGCTCTTGGGCTACCTGTAAGAACGGCCAACGCTAGGTTGCCAGCCCTAGGTGTGTGCGCAACACCCTCGATGAACTTCTGGAAGTGCACCTTATATCTGAATACGAAAGGCTAGCTCAGAGTGCCGGTGGGCGAAACACCCTACAGAATGTCGGCATCAACTATGAGTCGATGCAAAGCACTAATGTAGACATTCCCCACGATCCGAGGCGCCCTCTCGAAATTAATCCACTCCCTAAAAACATGCACCTCGAATTTCACGACGAAAATAGAGCCGAACGATCCAGAGCCCTACATGAGAAATCCCGCGCCTTCAAAGACGTATTCTATGTAGACGCAGCAGAATACAGGGAACGCAACTGCATGTCCCTTGTAGTAGTGGACTCCTCAGGTCAAGTACACGCTGGTGGTTCAATCCGCACAAGAAGCACTGAAACAGCGGAAGAGGCGGCTATCGCTCTGGAAATAGCCTCCACACACTGCCATTACGTTATTAGCGATTCCAAAGCAGCAGTACGCAATTTTGCGAAAGGTTGGGTCTCGGCTCCCGTAAAACACATACTAGACACCAGCCAACACCCACGACCAATTCAGATCATTCGGGTACCAGCACACTCCTCCCTACATGGCAACGATGCCGCCCACACCGCCGCTCGAGGACTCGCCAACGAAGCACCCGGACGGCTCAGGCTAGGATCAGAGAGGGATCGCATGGTCAATATAATGAAATAACTCAACACTACAGGTTAGCCAGGGCATTGTACCCGCCAGCACACAAATCACGCACCAGGTGACAAGATTTAGCTTGGAGGCGACATCAGCCGAACACGTACCCGAACCCCGTGGCTACAACCACGACCAATACCCTAATACATGTAACCATTGTAAGAAAAAAAAACGAATCTGTTCCATATTACATGGTCTTGTCCAGCGGAAAATCCCACATATCACGAGATAAGTAATACTGAGGAGTGGGAGGCCGTGTTGCTCAGCTCTGACCCTGACCTGCATGCCAAGGTCATCAAAAAAGCTGGAGAAGCCACCCGGGCCGAAGGGCTCGTGGCTGCTTAACAGCAAGGACACCCGACAATACCTTGTTTTCAAATAAAGCCTTCACTCACTCACTCACTCACTCACTCACTCACTCACTCACTCACTCACTCACTCACTCACTCACTCACTCACTCACTCACTCACTCACTCACTCACTCACTCACTCACTCACTCACTCACTCACTCACTCACTCACTCACTCACTCACTCACTCACTCACTCACTCACTCACTCACTCACTCACTCAGAAAAAGCACCTGCGAGGTTGCCAGCCCGCGCTCAGGCCACCCGTGCATTATGTGTGGTCTGAGCACTGCCCGGGCCCGCTGGATTGCCCATGGTGTATCGTGTACATCCGAGCTAGTCAGAGCGCTTAGCCATCGCTCCTCGAGAAAATCCGGTTCTAATTAAGTTGTCCTCTTTGTGTATTGCTCTGATCTCTCTTCACTTCACATAAGACATGTGCCATGTCTGTGTGTTCGCGCTTGCAGCTCGCTTCTGGGTATTGTCTGGAATATGCTGTAAGTGTGCTGGGTTTTGGAAGATTTTGGTTTGCAACCTTCTCCAATCTGTTTCCGGAGACCTGTCGATTTGTTTGTGGGGTTTTGGGCATGCTTCTCTTTGTTTCATATAATGTGTAAATATGTCGTGGTACGTGGTCAGATTGTTCCTGTTGTCTGGATCGCTACTTCGTCGTTGTCGCCTCCTCCGTGTTTTCTATCGCCTCCACTGATTACAATTTTTCTTCTACAACTGCCACGTAAATCTACTTTTAGTTAATAAAACGTTGTATTTCATCCCGGTTTAATTTTTGGTCTGTGTTTTCCTCTCTTCCCTTCCCTGTAACATTTAAGCTTTAACCGCCGGATCCTCGGCCAATCCCCCTCTAGCGAGTAACCGCCACAAGCAAGCAAGACTCCGCCGTAGTCGTACCCCTTTGTGCGGGGGGTGCAGGCTGTTGGGCGGTCACTGTCTGAGCCAAGGTGGGCTATCTCTCGGGCGGCTTGGTGGGTCTTCTCGTTGAGGAGGGAAGGGGTGCTCGGGTCTTGTGTGGTTACATCCACCATATGGGCCGGGATACAGTTGAAGTATTTGGGTGTGATCTTGCCGTTGATGAAGACTTCTGCTCTGCGGTTCATAAATTCGGCTGCCTCAGTGAAGACCCAGCCCTTTGTGAAGTTGCTAATGACCACCTCGGAGTTGCTGATTATTGTTCTGTAATGCTGCCGACTGTTGATTGCAGCGAATGCCATTGCCCTTTCTTCCGATGCCTCCAACGATCTGGTCCTTATGGAGCCCGCCATCGCGGCCTTTCCTTTCGTGTCTACGACGTCAGTTGCGAAGAGGGAAGTATCCTTGTAACCACCGACACCACCATTGTCGTCCCGGTTCTGAGGGTTCCGGGCGGCGTCTACAAAGAACACCCCTACCCGCGCGCCGTGGTTTTTAGGATCGTTTTCGCGCGGTATATTTTTCTCTCAACATTGTGCACAGGGTACATTTTCGGAATGTTTCTCGTGATTTCCTAGGAAGGAAACGGAACCATCCTTGTCTAGCAGGTACAGACCGGTAGCATTGACTAGGTTCCTCATTAAAATCTTGCGCTCAATAACCTTCATTCTCTGCTGGGAATAGCGCATATATCTAAAGAAGTCATCACATGCTTTATGCTGCGGCATGTTGAATTAAGGCTAATATGCTTGCAGGAAAAATTACCACTTCCATAAAAACAAAAAAAAAAAACCCTAACTCTTCTCAGTTGCTGTTCCTGCCGTACATTTGATGTAATTCCCTCGCAATAACCTCGGGAGCTACTGTAAACTTTGGATGGGATACAAAAGCACATATTAGCCTCAACTTGATATAACCACAGTTGGGATTTAGTCATTAACCACCAAATCATGTCAAAGTTACGCCTTATTTTGTGGAAACACAAGAGGCCACTTGCATGCCAAACACAACTACTTGCTGTCTGGTGCTATACTGCCAAGATGTGGTCGATGTGGCGGACGCTGACCGTCTTTGATATTTTACTGGATTGTTTCAAGGCGTAGCCTGAGGGAAACAGTTACCTTTAGTATATTGGTAGCATATGCTGCTCCATCCAGCAATGTTTCTTGTTGCAGAACAGTCTTCTGACCAGGAAGGAGTTTTAAGTTCTTAAACGATGTTCTACATGTCATCTGACAAAGAAACTCACAGCACATTTTCTCATCAGAGGATGTCGTTGTGATATTTTGCATTTGTACTGCATTTGCCTCCAGACGCTTGCGGTAAAGGCGCTATGATAAGGCAGTGGTGTTTCATGTTAACCTTTTCCCTGAGAAATATAAGAACTTATATCAGCCTTTCGCAGTGTTAATCTCATGTTCCTAGCACATACACCTCATGAGTCATTGTCATACTTTTACATATACGTTTTAAACACACCAGCGAAATCATTCTTAATCTCCTTTACAGTCACATCTCCTGTACTTCAAGTAATGTATTGTTCCATTGGCAATTCATTAACACTGTCCTGGCGCTTTTCGGCCATACTTATCCATTCCGGCAAAAAACGTGAATTATATCACAGCGTTAATGGCATAGAATAAAGAAGATTATACATAATGATGTAATTAAAGCCAATCCTAACAACGTAACCAGATTTAAACATCTAAAAAGCTGAAGCTGCTGCATTCTGCGTCCTAATAAATTACGGACCTTCGAAAATCGAAACAACGAAACAGGACAATCGTGTTGACTTTTGCAGATCGCGACGAGTGACGCAGCATGGAGGCCTCATTGTCACGCAAGCGTGAAACCAGCGTCCCTGTCAAGCCGCGATCTGTCTTAAGCGCTGTGGGCTCGCATGCTGGGTGCTTTTAGGTGCTGCGCATAGGCTAATCGCGCCTGCTCAACAGTGTGCCTTAGGTAACGATGGGTGCTGCTCTGTGACTCCATTAAAAGTAGGAAAGTGGGAAAATAGCAACTACCAGCTCTCCGCTAAGATCCTCGACAAATTGACCTTTCTCACAGTTATATATATATTCTGTTTTATTGCTAAGCTTTCTTTTGCTTTGCATCTTGCTTTTCTCCTGCTGCTGCTACTGCTTCCTCACACGCCACGTAGGGGGGTCGTTGAGAGTTATGGCAGGGGTGCGGCAGACGAGATAGAAGGCGTAAGCGACGTTTCCTTAGAGCAAGGCCACAAAGCCCTCAGACGTGCCCTGCAGGACACAACAATGCTTTCTGTACGCTGTAATCAGGTGCGACCGCCCACTAAAGCATCGCAGGAGCTGCCGCGCTTGCCTCCATGCTTTCGCCCAACAGCAATGGCAGTCCAGGAAAGAGGTAAGGAGGATATTCGAAAGATAGTAGAGGGTGAAGAGGAAGGGAATGGGTACAACCAGTATCCGTACCGACGCATTCAGAGAACTGGGGACTAACCTTAGAATTCTTCGCTCGTGGCACTTAGCAAGACACTGGAGAAAGAAAATCTTTCGTCAGAAAGTTTTGCTCATCTGGGCTACCTTCAGTAAAGAAATTACTGAATGAATGACACGTCTCGCTCTGTTGTGTGTACTATGTGGACGAACATAAGTGATTAATGCAAGATAACATTTCAAATCACATCATGACTGTCATATGCCGTCAACACCACGAGGACACGATTAAGGAACGCAACGTCACAGAAAGCTCCACTTACATCGAATCACAAAGCGGGTTGTATCTGCATATTTTTAGGGCGAAAGCCCTAAGTCGATCGCTGTAATGGCTCATACTCGAAAAGACGGCATCTAGACCTATGATTCCAAGGTGGGCCGAAACTGTCGTGGCAAGCAATTGGCGACCACCTTTCGCACCACCGGCAAGGTAATTTAACGACTTCGTTATGTCGTAAATAAAGGTGGCTCTCTCTCTCTCTCATTCTAGTGAAACAAAAAGTAGACTGATGGTAAAAAAAAATCAGCAGCAGCAGTGGCTCATAACCCGAAAAAATAGCATAGCCATGTTTTTGCATTTTGTGTATTGTTTGTGTATGTCAAAGCCGGCATTAAAGAAAAAAAAAGCCAGGAATGGCTCATGCCCCCGTAAGCTAGCAAATATCAAATGGCTGGATATGAATAAAGAAAATGAAGAAGGAAGAACGAAAGAAGAAAGAAATAACAAACGAACGAAGAAATAAGGAACTGAAGAATGAACGAAAGGGAAAAAGACGGGAAATAACAGAGAACGAAAGCAAGAATGAAATCACATTTAGGTAGCGCACTTCCGCAAGCGTCGTTGAGGAGGTCGACCTACGGTGCAATATTTTTGCTTCACACTGCAGATCGTTATGTTTCGCAAAGCTGCCCCCCCCCCCCTCTATCGAATAATGGATTACCACGTGTGCAGCAGGCGTTCGCCTTCACGTGTTAGAGAAGTGTAAAATGCTACTGATTTTCTTATGATTTATTAACACTATATGCAACTGGCTTGCTTGTTGTGGTTACTATAGAAACAAATGTGTAAGACATTTTTCTTCTGTTTCTGTTGAACTATGTTATTGCCTTTTATTAAATCATTTATTGGTATTGTGGTTCAACTATTCCGCTCACTACTTGACCAATCTCCCGTTTCGGGTATGTGCCATAATTTAGACATCACCACAGTCACAGACCTGCGGGGCAGCCGCGTCACGACAACCCATGGCAGCTGTCGTGAGTGACGCCAAAAACAAGGCTACCGCCATTGCTGGCGAGAACGCGCCTGGAGACAACCTCGGGACAACAGCGTTGTTTGTGCGGGCGACGTGTGAAACTTTCATATTTGTGGTGAGCTGTGTCCTTTTAATGCTCGTCGTAGACTGGTTGTTGAACTATCCTGTTTGGAACCATAGAACTACCATCACAGCCACGGCAGGTGCGCGTGTCGAAAATCATTGACAGAACAGCGCCCAGCTGATAATACAAAAGCGCAGACGAGTCAGCCACCCAATCTGCCGCCAAATGAACCGCACCGTCAGCCGTCCAATCAGCCGTTCGTGGAACAGCCGCTGTATGTGCTTCCCCGCTGCACCAGTGAAGGCTGGTGTAGATGAGAGTGCCAGGAGACCGCTGACACCGCACACCAGCGGGGAAGCACAATGAACATCAAAGCCAGCAAGTCGCCTAGCAAAGCTCCATCTCAATAAATGGCCAGCAGCAGTTCATAATTGCCACAATTTCCACATGTCCCTCCTTTCGGTTTCGCATTCTACGCGAAAAACGCACTAAATAGCATTCGGCAACGTATTTTTCACGTTGTAGTGACCACAAAGAAAACAGCCGGAAAACTGTGAAGGACGAACTGACGTTTTATGCGCAAACCTGTGCCCACAAAAGCAAGTTACACTCGACAACCACAACGGCGAGCACAGTCGGCGAACGTGGAAATCTGATCTGCGGGGCAAGCGCGTCGGCTTTTACGCTTGTGTCATTGAAGGTTTCAGAATAGTTGCTTGGGCCCACGTGTATTCCAGAAAGTTCTATACAATCCCGTCGCGCATATGTGCAATCAGATTGCCCAAGGTTCGGTGACTACAGACAGCGGATAGAACCATAGATAACATTCTAGAAACTTCCGATACATGCAGGCGCTTTCTGCGCTGTGCGATAACACTTGTTAGACGGTGAAATGCGGTCATTCTAGAAAGATAAACAAGTAAACGGGTCAATATTTTGAGCCCACCGCCTGCGGGAAATGCACTGACTTGTTTGTTCACTAAGAAAGATTTAACGCTCCGGATGTGCCGAATATACGGCCCAACTCGGCTGGTATACGGAAGAGATTTTAGCGAAGGGAGAAAAGTTAAGGAGAGTAAGGCAATATTATAAATTGTAAGGGTAAAACCGGTTTAGCTGGAACAAGCTAAGTGCCGACTTGCCGCAGCACGTTTTAGACTGCGATGCACCTGAATAGCTTTATAATCATCCCTCCGACCCGTCTCGTAAGCAGCAGCTTCGACTGGCAACATGGTGTGATCAGGCTTGTGGCTGATACGCATCGCCTACAAAAGCCATTGTCACTCCTGACCGATTTGCGGCAATATTACGTCACCCTAATTTTGCGCGCGAAACCACGCATGCTGTCGTCATTGATTCGTGGTTACATATGTATTTACAGTGGAAGCACTAAGTGGCCACCAGGCGCTTGGTTAGTGACTGCTCGGCGTCCCATTTGCCAGCACCCAATCTGGAGAAGCCAAAGACAACGGACGCGCTTTCTGAACGAGCTTATTTCTCAGCGCAGGAATAGAGCGCGCGAGCACGATCAGCGTTTGTCTCTGTTTGAACGCACTTGTTGAATTTTAGAGGTCTTTGGCACAGGAACCAACCCATTTCTTTCGTGCTTTTTGTTCATTTGCTGTTTTTTTAGGTATTCTACTTAACACAAAATTTGTTTGATCCGGTATCTTACAATGGTAGCATCGTTTTAATACGGTGATGGTATGCGATAATCTAAAGTAGAAGAATCCCTAAGCGTGCATTGTGCCGGATATGAAACCCTCTACCTAAAGGAAGAAATGAGGTTTGAGACGGATTGCGTTGCAGTCGGGCTGGATTTTGGGTGAAAGATATGTGGACTAGGACTGCGACTGGATTATCTAGAGCACGAGTAGGATAAGCTAGCGGATCATGTGGGGAAGCTATAGAATGCACTGAAGAGTGAGCAGAAGCTGGATAGGTTGGCAGAAAGAAAAGCTAGCACAAGTGGAAATTTAACGCGGTCGTTTGTAGAAGCAATCGTGGACCATTTGATGTACTGGGAACTGGGTGGGAACTGAACCAAGAAAGCAACAGAAAGCGAACAACACCACGCAGGACAGCAGTGGTAGACACATAAGTAATAGAGACAATAGAGCTACCATTGAAGTTGCGGTCGAAGAAGTCGAGAATAGACTGAAGGGAATTGTGACGACAGGGGGCCCAGGACGCGGGGAAGACGTACCAGCCCCCAATAATGGCTTCGGCGGTGAGAACGAGAAACAGTCGTGATTTCCTTGTTATGTATTCCCACAGGCGTGAAATAGAACCGGTGATGAAACAGAGAGCAGCTGCAGGCACGGCAATACTATTCATCGTCTTCATCACCAGCCTGGCTACGCCCACTGCAGGGCAAAGGCCTCTCCCATACTTCTCCAAGTACCCCGGCCATGTGCTAATTGTGGCCATGCTGTCCTTGCAAATTTCTTAATGTCATCCGCCCACCTAACTTTCTGACGCCCACTGCTACGCTTCCCTTCTCTTGGAATCCAGTCCGTAACCATTACTGACCATCGGTTATATTCCCTTCTCATTACGTGCCCTGCCCATGCCCTTTTCTTTTTCTTCATTTCAGCTAAGATGTGATTACTCGCGTTTGTTCCCTCACCCAATCTGCCATTTTCTTATTCCTTAACGTTACTGCCATCATTCTTATTTCAACAGCTCGTTGCGTCGTCCTCAATTTAGGTAGAACCCTTTTCGTAAGCCTCCAGGTTTCTGCCCCGTAAATGAGTACTAGTAAGACCTAGCTGTTATACTCTTTTCTTTTGAGGGATATTCGCAGCCTGCTGTTCATGATCTGAGAATGCCTGCCAAACGCACCTCAGGCCATTCTTATTCTTCTGATTATTTCAGTCTCATGATCCGGATCTGTGGTCACTACCTGCCCTAAATAGAGGTATTCCCTTACCACTTCCAGGGCCTCAATACCTATGGTAAACTGCTGTTCTCTTCCGAGACTGTTAAACATTACTTTAGTTTTCTGCAGATTAATTTTTAGACCACCCTTCTGCTTTGCCTCTCCATGTCAGTGAACATGCATTGCAATTGGTCCCATGCGTCACTAAGCAAGGCAATATCATCCGCGAATCCCAAGTTACTAAGGTATTCTCCATCACCTCTTATCCCCATTTCTTCCCAATCCAGGTCCCTGAATACCTCCTGTAAGCATGCTGTGAATAGCATTGGAGAGATCGTACATCCCTGCCTGACTGCCTTCTTTATTGGGATTTTTTTGCTTTCTTTATGGAGGACTACGGTGGCTCTGGAGCCGCTATATATATCTTTCGGTATTTTTACATACGGCTCGTCTACTCCCTGATTCCGTAATGGCTGCATGACTGCTGATGTTTCGACTGAATCAAACGCTTTCTCGTAATCAATGAAAGCTATATATAGGGGTTTACTTTAGTCCGCACATTTCTCTATCACCTGATTGATAGTGTGAATATAGTCTATTGTTGAGTAGCTTTACGAAATCCTCCCTGTTCATTTGGTTGACAGAAGTGTAAGGTGTTCCTGATTCTATTTGCGATTACCTCAGCAAATACTTTGTAGGCAATGGACAGTAAGCTGATCGGTCTATAATTTTTCAAGTCTTTGGCGTCCCCTTTCTTATGGATTAAGATTATGTTGGCGTTCTTCCAAGATGCCGGTACGCTCGAGGTCATAAGACATTGCGTTTACAGGGTGGACAGTTTTTCTTGAACAATCTGCCCACCATCCTTCAACAAATCTGCTGTTACCTGATACTCGCCAGCTGCCTTCCCCCTCTGCATAGCTTTCCAAGGCTTTCTTTACATCTTCCGGCGTTACTTGTGGGATGTCAAATTCCTCTAGACTATTTCCTCTACCATTATCCTCGTGGGTGCCACTGCCACTGTATACATCTCTGTAGACCTCCTCAGCCACTTGAACTATCTCATCCGTATTAGTAATGATATTGCCGGCTTTGTCTCTTAACGCATGCATGTGATTCTTGCCTATTCCTCGTTTCTTATACACTGCGTTGAGGCTTCCTCCGTTCCTGAGAGTATGTTCAATTCTGTCCATATTATACTTCCTTATGTGAGCTGCCTTACGCTTGTTGATTAAGTCGGAAAGTTCTGCCAGTTCTCTTCTAGCTGTAGGGTTAGGGGCTTTCATACATTGGCGTTTCTTGATCAGATCTTTCGTCTCCTGCGATAGCTTACCGGTATCCTGTCTAACGGAGTTACCACAGACTTCTGTTTCACACTCTTTAATGGTGCCCACAATATTGTCGTTCATTGCTTTACCACAAGGTCCTCTTCCTGAGTTAAGGCCGCATACCTGTTCTGTAGCTTGACCTGGAATTCCTCTGTTTTCCCTCTTACCGCTAACTGACTGATCCTTCTTATGTACCAGTTTCTTCCATTCCCTCCACAAGTCTAGGCTAATTCGAGTTCTTACCATCCTATGGTCACTGCAGCGCACCTTGCCGAGCACGTCCACATCCTGCATGATGCCAGGCCTAGCGCAGAGTATAAAGTCTATTTCATTTCTAGTCTCGCCATTCTGTCTCCTCCACGTCAACTTTGTCTATCCAGCTTGCGGATGAAGGTGCTCATTAGCCGCATATTATTCTGTTCTGCAAACTCAACTAATAACTCTCCCCTGCTATTCCTAGTGCCTACGCCATATTCCCCAACTGTCTTGTCTCCAGCCAGCTACTTGCCTACCCTGGCATTTAGGTCACCCATTAGTATAGTATATTTTGTTTTGACTTTACCCATTGCCTATTCCACGTCTTCATAGGAGCTTTCGACTTCCTAGTCATCATGACTGGATGTAGTGGCGTAGACCTGTACGACCTTCAATTTGTACCTTTTATTAAGTTTCACAACAAGACCTGCAACCCTCTCGTTAATGCTATAGAATTCCTTTATGTTACCACCTATATCCTTATTAATCAGGAATCTACTCCTAGTTCTCGTCTCTCAGCTAAGCCCCGGTAGCACAGAACGTGCCCGATATTTAGCAATATATATGCTTCTTTTGTCCACCTAACCTCACTGAGACCTATTAAATCCCATTCACTGCCCGCGAATTCCTCCAATATCATTCTAAACTCGCCTCACTAGATGACGTTCCAGCATTGAAGGTTGCCAGGTTCAGATTCCATTGGCGGCCTGTCCGGACCCAAGGATTCTTAGCACCATTTTCTGCATCACAGGTCTGACCGCCGCCCTGTTTAGTTGCGGGGGCCTGAGGGCCGGGGTTTTATTGTTGTATTCATATAGGAGGTTATGGCCAAGTACTGCACCAGGGTGGCCAATCCTGCTCTGGTGAGGGAGTGCTTTACCGGTTGTGGTCAGCGGAATCAGACCGCACTCCAGGCCTGTTTATGCGATTTTATCAACACGCTGATTTCTTTATTTTTTTCCGATGGAAAATTGTGCGGCACTGGGATTCGAACCACGGCGGGGAGGCCCCACCCAGATGAGGGAAGTGTGACAGCCGATTGCCTCCTCGACTAAAATATTCCCACTCAAGAAATCATTTTTCTGAAACGCGCACTTCTCGGTATAAATAAAGAGTTTTATTTTTTGATGACTGGTTTAGTAGAGCTCTCATGTACTACAGCACACGCCAGATCGCGACAGATATATATCCACGTTCCTTCCGCAACGCTGCCCGTCGTCTGCTGTTTAGCTTCATTGTGCAACTGACAAAACTAGAAAGAGTAACTCTGCATGACTTTTCCGCTTGTTTACATGTACAGGGCACATTTACTACTCCTTTTCCGAGCTTAAAATGAATCAGTTGTTTTTGAACAAGTACTTACATAAAACGATGTACCTATCGCAACCATTATAAACCTGGGGCGTGAATACTCAGGCAGGAAAGGTACAAAAATGCTTCATTCATCGTTTTAAATAAATACTCATAGTGTTAAATAGCATAAAATTTGTATTTTTTGTTTTCTGTTCTCACACATTTTTTTTTCTTTCTCACTTTTTTTTTGCAAGCCTGCAATCTCGTCAGTTCGCGCAAGGCATTCTGTGCGAGCTTTCCGACATGGGACCCAGCATGGTGACATCAGAATGCGATCCTTTGTTGCCTAACGAGCCTTGTGTCGCCTCGATGTCCACACCACCAAGGAACCTCGACAATAACAAGAGTGGCCACATCCTGAACAGTGATTCACGCAACATGGTCCTCCATTGCTACAAGTATTGGCGTAAGAGGGAGCCTGAACACAGCGTGGTGGCCACGACCAAGTTTGTCGCCGAGATGCTCGGTGTCAGCGAAAGCACAGTGTTCAAGGTGAGAAGGGAGGCCAAGTGTCGCATATTTCGGGTGGCGAACTGTTGACGCTCTCGCGAAAGCGCTAACAAAATGCGGAGAAAGAAGACGCAGCACGAAGTATGAAAGTTTCACGTTGTTCGCGCTGAGGTCATGTGTACACGATTTGCAACGAGATACCGACGGTCGAGAAGATAACTAACGAGTTCTGAAGTGGTGTCATGTGCGTCGTCTGCTTGTCGAGATCGTATTCAAGCACGTGAAGAGGAGCCGCAATTCGTTGCTCATCGACCGGGATGACATCGCTGAATGGCGGAATCGGTACCTTCGTAATGTGGAGTGCTACCGGGGGAAGGCCGAAAGATCTTTTTTCTGGACGAGACATGGGTGACGGCGGGATACACTCGGTCGATCGTGTGGACAGACACCGAGGTGCAGAAGCGCGGACGCCTATACGCTCGAGCAAATGGCCTGTCGACGGGTCTGAAACAATCTTCTGGAAAAGGCCTGCGCCTGATTGTGACGCACATCGGCAGCGAGGATGGCATCGTCGACGGCTGCTTAGATTTAATCAGAGGACAAAGAACGGACTACCACGAAGAAATGGACGGCAATCGCTTCGAGGCGTGGTTTGATGACGTTCTGTACAAGTAGCCTGCCGGTACCGTCCCCGTTTTGGACAATGCACTTTACCATTCCCGGCGAGAAGAGAAATTGCTGACGACAGCTTGGAAGAACGAAAAAATATAGGGAGGCTAAAAAGCAAGAACATCACCTACAGCGAAAGGATGGCTAAAAGCAGCGGCTTGAGTTGGTAGCAGCTGTAAAGCCACGCTTTATGAGCTATATCGTAGACAATGCACCTGAAAGGGCCGGTTGCATTGTACTCAGGCTCCCACCGTACCACTGCAAATTTAATCCTATCGAGCTCATGTAGACAAAGGCGAAAAATGGCATCGCTGCGGACAACAGAGACTTCAAGCTGTCCCAGGTCGAAGATATCTTGAGGGAAAAAATCAAGCACGTAACGCTGGAAGAACATTCACCACGTGATGTACCTGGAGGCAAAGTTCAGGCTTAATACGTCTGGAAATGACCACATCCAACCCATCATATCCAACTGGGTGAAGATGACAGTGAAGAAAGCGACTCCGACTGCGAACTGTCCGGCATTGAGCCACTCGATGAAGCATAACAACTCCTTACTAATAAAAGAACAGCCCTTATTAGGGCTAAAAAAATTTTTGCTAGTGGGTTCGCAACACCCAAGCATTCTCCCGTGACCTTTCAAATGAAAGAGCAGTTCATTTGGTGACATATTTCTTTTAATGGAAGCTCAATTTTGAAAGAGAAACGCCCTGCACAGATCGTGCTCAATATAAGTATTGGCATGGAAATGCGCTGAAATGCTGGAAAATCTGACTATGTGAGGCCCAAAATGCTCATTCGGGCAGCCACTGTCCAGGTTCACACGAAAAAGCAGCAGTCAACGTGAAATTGACAGCCACTCTTAGTAGCCTGCACGCCAATGCACATTCATGTGCTTGCATTGTTTATTTTGGTTATCTGGCTCACGCAAATAATGTGAATAAGAGAACAGTTATAAAACATCATTGGCTTAGGGAGGCCGAAAGTGCTCACTAGGGCAGCCATTCTCGAGTTGACGGGCCCTATAGTGAAGTAGCAGTAACCGAGGCGAACTTGACCACCAATCTTGGGAGCCTGCGTGTCGAAAGGAAAACAATAGCAGTCGAGTCGGAGCCATCATCAAGTTTACATGCCTCTAAAGGCCAATACATGCAGCCAAGCAATAACAAAAGCACACTGTCGGCTCGGTTTACTCCATTGGACAGTCATTTAATTTCATCAAGCCACTTGGACAAATGAGAGCAATGCAGAGCAAAATGCCCCTGTTAGGCGGCCTACTTCCAGGTAGCTGTGCTGACCCTACTGTTTTTTACAGCCTGTTCAGATGAATAATTACAATGTCAGAAGGCCCAAAATACTCTATTTGGCAGCCACCTGCGAGCACGCCGGGCCCTGTGAGAAATAACAGTAGTCGGGACACGCTTGAAAGGCACCTTTAGCAGCTGCACTTCAAAGCGCAGTCATGTCGTAGCCATTGTAAGTGAAATAGGAGTAGTCAACGCGAAATTGACCGCCACTTTTAGCTTTTAGCAGTTTGCATGCAAAAGAACATTCATTTGGTCGCATTCTTTATTTTGGTTATATGACTCAGGCAAGTAATCCGGATAAGAGAACAATTATCAAGCATCATTAGCTTAGTGAGGCCCAAAATACTAATTCGGGTAGCTATTCATAGCAGTAGTCGAGGGCACACCTGAAAGTTACCATTAGCACTCTGTACATCAAAGCGCAGTCATCCCGTCGCCACTGATGGTGAAAAGGCAGCAATCAACGCGAAAATGACAGCCACTGTTGGCAGCTTGCATGCAAACACACATTCATGCGGTGGCATTGTTTACTTTGGTCACCTGGCCCAGGCAAGTAATGGGGATAAGAGAAAAATTATCAAACATCATCAGCTTAGTGAGGCCTAGAAAACTCATTTGGGTAGCTATTTATAGCAGTAGTCGAGGGCACGCTTGAAAGGCACTGTTTGCAGTCGGCACATCAAATCACAGTCAAGCCGTAGCCACTGTTTGTGAAACGGCAGCAATCAACGCGAAAATGACAGCCACTGTTGGCAGCTTGCATGCCAACGTCTTTCAAGCCTTCTGTTTTCAATGGCGATCAAAATTTGTTTTCAGCTTGTTGGTTAATCACACTGCGGCAACAACACAAGAAGCAAGGGCAGAAAACACAGCGAGTAGGCAGATTGAGAAGACGAAATATACCAGTGAGAAAGGTTTTAATGAGATGGAAAAGGCCAGCCCTGCAGTCTACAGGAGTTAGTGCTTTGAATGAGATTGGTTAACGAAAAGGTGTAAAAAGACTTTGCTGAAAGAACACTAGCAGAAAGATATGCTACTATAAAATAAAAGAACACAAATAAGCGTAAGCGGAAACACGCATGGAAGCAGGCACGTACTAAAACACAAACGTGAATATTAATATAAAGACATGTCGAAAATAAAAAAAAATAGACAAACGGAAGAAAACATACGCTCATTTACAAACAGACGCGGGTTGAGGTATTATAGGAACGGGTTCACAAGCTGCAGTGCCTACCTTCGCGTATGTTTTTTTTACCGTTTTCTTAACACTGTCTTGGGAACCTTTAATTGCAACATAGCACGAGAATCGAAAAGCAGCGCGAAGCTGTGTTGTGGGAAACCATATCGAGCGCTGGCAACACAACTTATGCGTGACTGTGCCACAGCATGCATTCTACAGCTTGCCCGTGCGGTGAGCACTGGTGGAAAGCAATCAATCGACGGTGCTATTACAACACTCAAACATCGCCGTTAGACGCTCGGCTATCTCACTAGTGACGACGATCGTTGACAACGACGGCGGCAAATCTTTGCGTTGGAGGCTTCTTTTGCAAATATTTTCTGTTGAGACGCTCATAAGTTTGTTTCATGCGCGCACGCTTTCCTCACTTCTCCTGAGAATTCTTTCCCACTGAACACGCACTTGTCTACTAGCCGTCTAAAAGAAGTCTTGGCAAGATCACTAAGCAGCCTTGATTATCGTTATAAACGTTTACAAAACATCTTAAAGACGTCTGGGCAAAATATTTCAAATTTCTGGAGGACGGTGCTATTAACACTTTGTCGGATGTCTTAAAGCGTCTTCTTGCCGTTGTGAAGGCCATCTAATGCAGCGCCAAATAAGGGATACAACACGTCTTGCAAGACATCTTGTAGTTGTTCTAAAAACGGCTATAAGATGTTTTGCGAGACGGTTTGTAGCAGTCTTACAAATGTTTTCCCAAGATTTTTGAAGCGCAAGGTGCCATAACTTCTAGTGAATATTTGTTACGTAGCCTTATAGTTTTGTAAAAGAATTCACTGAGATTTGTAAACTTGTAGATCAACAGGTCACTAAGGCCCCAAGGTAACGTACGTAGAAACCATTCAAAGCTCTTAAAATGTGGCGGAACTTCTAGTCAGGAATGTTTAACATTCATTGCAATCATCCGCACCTTAAAACTGTACCAAAAAGCACCACTTGTTCATAGGGCTAGGCAGTAGTTGCAGAAATGGCAGCAACACCTACCAAACCTGTCGATCTACAGTGTGAGCCCTATTGTCCGGGGATGCACTAGAACAGAACAAATTTTAAGTAGGCTCTACACGCTAAAATTCAGTCATACCATTGCAATTCAGGGTGTCTCCTTCCAGATGAATTGTCCAACGAAATGTTTCTGAGCTTCAGTGATCTGGATAGAAACGGCATGCATGGCACAAATGCGACGGTCTGGGAAGACTCAAGATCACTTTCCTTACCTTGTCAACGTTGTTCGAGTTTTGCGGATGGAATAATATCAAGGACTCCAGCAGCACTCTCACGGAAGTTCTTCTGGCATGGATGTTTGGCACCTGCATGAATTTAGAAACACAATGCACCCTTCCACTGTAGTACTAAATATAAATTAATTGAGTTTCTCCTGATACTTGCTAAATGGACAAATCAATGGGAATGTTTCCAATCCTCGCAATATTGAAAAAATTTGGCTTTACTGACACCACCAGTACCTATGCCCCATTTCTTACAACCCACCATAGCACCACTGAAGTATTGGCACGGCCACAAAAGTGATAGCACATGTTAAAGCCATGCTTAACATGAAGAATGATTATTCAAACAAATGAAGCGCTAAAGTGGCCAAAGGTTTCAAACATTTATTAATAAATCAAAGCAATAACACTGCTACACAAGCAAAATGTTGCTAAAGCACCTTCTACAGATTCGCTTTGTGACTGGGCTGTCACACATTGGTCACTTCTTGATTCAGGAAGCTGGCTTAGTTCCACCGGCAGACAATCTGTCTTGCTCATAATGTCGCTTGAGCTCAGATTTGTCGCCTGTAATTAGAAGGTTAGAATAAAGCCCCTTAAACTCCATAAAGTGCCGACACTCTCCTCCTCCGCCTTCACTCCTCCTCGTTTCTCCTCTCTTTCACGCTCCTTCCTCGACCTACACTTACACTGCTCGAGCGTACCAACGGTGCAGACACGCGCTTCTAGCCATTCCGTGGACGCTTCTCGAGGAAAAATGGCGCTGAATCGAGGCGCGATGGCCTACGTGATACTGTTAGGCCAATAGCGGCGAGGCGTCGGCCTCGGCCAGAGCGCGCCAGGAGGAGACGGCATTCTTCAAAGCGTGGCAGTACTTTACGAAGTTTAAGGGGCTTTAAGTGAGACAAGATATTAACAAAAACATGTTACCATGCAACTTCGTAATAACGAAACGGGACATAACGATTACTGGATGTAACAAAGCCAAATCTTCCTTGAAAACTCCGTAGATATGCAAGTTTTAAAATCTTGTTTGAATGAGCTAAAATTATCGTGCCAGTAGATTTACCGAAGGTGATTTATCTCCGAAATACATACTTGTCTCCGAAACAAGAAATGCCCGACATTTGCAAGGCTCAATTGCATTGCGCGAGGTTACGCACACATTCGTTGCCAGAACGTTTGGGTATTTGCGTTGAATACGTCGTCGAACACCATTTTTTCTCACCACTGCGCGTAAGTGCGCATAAGCAGAGGCTCATTATCGCCACCGCAATTCATCCGGCTGCGGCACAGGCTAGCGCAGCTAGACGTGGCCTCAGAAATTGCACCGGTGCAATCTCAGAGACCACGCCTCCCTGTGTGGCACGTGCTGCTCGAACGCGACAAACGTTGTTGGCGTCGATGCTTGGAACCTATTCACCCACGTGGCCATTTCGTGATGCTATAGAAAAGCCAACTAAAAACGGAAACGAAAGACCATCACATTGAAACAAAAACAGCTATACAAACGCAATCGTGTCAGATGCTAAGAAGTTGTGTGTTGAGTTCGCCGAAATTTCTTTGGCTGTTTTTTTTTTTCAGCGCACGTGGCCATGTAGCGGTTCTACTGGCCGCAAGGCCGTCTTCCATGCAAGTTGAAAACTGTGCATTTCATTGCGCATAAATTATAGTGAAGGGCAGTAATGAAAATAATGAATTTCGACTCCCCTTCAGCATGTCTACCAAATGGACATCTCTAAATTCCCCGAGTTTTCCAGGTTTTCCCTGGCTGCCTTTGCAATATTCCTTGAAAGACACAGAACTTTGTTTTATGTCAAGGCGGGCTCACACCACGCCGCCCTATGCTTTCACTCTCTAGTAAGCATGCTAAAAAATAAAAAAAAACTACTTAATCCAGTTTAAACGTTAAGGAGTAGTGTTTATTTTATTCAAAAAGAAAACAGGAGGAAAGGGTTACTAAAATGCACAGTGAATAAAATGTCTTAGAAAAAATGGTAAAACCCATTGAAAATCCAGTCTAACATGCTCAAATACGAATGAAATGGATAGGCATACAGAAACCAATAAAACTGAACATGGGCTATTTCTAACTAATAGCAAGCTCATTGGTATAAGGCCAAACATTGTCACAAGTGAGAGTCTTTCTCAACAGCTGGAAAGTCAAGGTCAACTGTCCTGACCTATGTTGAAGCAAGATAGCAAGGTGGGCGAGTTGGTTAGAATTCATCATAGTCCTGGCAACAGCGCAAAGTGACGCGGAGAATAGGAAGAAACACAACAACACGGGCATCCGGTTTGTCGTGTTTCGTCCTTTTGTCCGTTCCTTAGCGCTGTTACCAAGAGAACAATGTGCCCTAGCATACTCTCAGCCAGTGCACAATGACTCAGTGTGACGTTTCACTGCTTTAAACAGTTTATTTTAGCTTGGGTAGAGAGACACCTGCGTCTTAGCTTCAGCTAACACTTCGTTTTTTGAACTCAAGCTCCTTCAAAGAAGCGGCGGCACGCTTCCTTTCCCGTTCATTGCTCAATGTGTAGGTCCTTCCTGCTCGCGTCCCCCTTGCACCGCGCGTTCGCCCCACGGGCCATTTGAAGGATCCACTTTGACTGCCTAGGGGCCGCGAAGACATCCGAAAAATCGGGCAGTTCGAAAAAATGAATGCGTGTCTTTCACTGCAATTAAGAGCTCAAGTCGCCGCATGCACATCCGAAACAGCTCCGAAGGCCTGCCAGTAGACTCATTAGGCATGTCGGTGTTCGTACTGTGACAGGAGATGGCGGGCGCACACCTGTATAATTAAGGAATAATGCTGTGTGCCGTGACAATTGCCCCATCCCGCGCTTATGCTTCACCGCAATACGTTTCTGTATGCTTCAACACGTAACATTTCTACAATGAGGGAAAGCTGACTTTCGGAAACCGGCTCACGCCGCGCGCCGTGCTTTCCGAGCTTCGAAAGCCAATCGCGAGGACCACAAACGCGGAGTCAGTGCCGTTGCTGACAGCGGCGAATTCTATGATAAAAAAAAAACACGGCAGAGAACGGCAAGAAGCTTAATAGCGAATGTCAGAGCTGCTAGGCCTGGCGTTGCGGCGCTAGTGGCTGTGGCTGACAGCGGATCTGCATGCGAGAACGCCGGCTTGAGGTAGCGAGGTAGTCTGGAGGCAGTGGTTAATGCCACTTCGGACCTTCGGTCATGGCTAAAAGTTCAGTGAATCAGATGGCGAAGGGTTATTGCGTTCAAAATTTCCCACGTTTCTATACATTCACTCTATGGGGTACGTGGCGGTGCCCCGAAGCCGTCCGAATTATCGGGCGGCGGGAAAGTTGACCGTTGATTGTACACTGGCAACTGCTCCAGCCGACGACACGGCGTCAAAGACGATTCGTTATGATTTTTCTGTGTGACTCGAGCCAGTATTACTGCGACTTTTGCTCCCTTTCAACAATATTCCCGCTAATTTTCCCCGACAGAAGCACAAATTCCCTGAGTTTTCCCTGATTATTTCCAGAGTATTCAAGATCCCTGACAATTCCAGGTTTTCCCGGTTTTCCGTGTTGGTAGACACCCTTCCCTTCAACGTCATTATAAAAAAAATTCATAGCGCACAACTGATAAGAACTCCCACTCATTTGTACGTAAGCTTTGTTTGCAAAGAGTAAGTACTAAAATTCCGTCAAGGCACCTTGCGTACGCCTATACGACGTACGGAATAATTCCATGGCTACGACTCAGCCGTTTGTGTAGTCTGATGGGAAGCACTCGGGATACTGACATCAAATCCAAATTCTTGGCGATAACAGAAGCCTTATGCAAGATCAATATCGCGGCTAGAGGCTACCACGTCCTCCGCAAGAACGTCACAAGCGGCATTTTTTCTTTTTGCATTCTACACATGCTGCTCAAAGCACTTTTCGAAAATGCATCGTTTGGTCAGGTAAACATAGGCACAGTTCGCGCACGGTATACCTATACCACTCCGAAAAACATTTTTCAGCATCTCCTTCACATGTGCTAGTTCATGCTGCATAGTGCAGGCAGCTACTACATGATAAGCGTCATATTGACTGCATACGCTTTGAGAAACATCCATATCGCGCATATGAGTGTTCTGCCATTCAGCTACGAACGCCATAATAAGGGGTGGTGCGTAGTTTAGGGTGTTCTCTCCGGCCTAGTAGTGCGTGCTTGGTCCATTATTCGTTGGTGGTGCGTCACGCATTAATACTTCGTACTGGCGACTTGGCCTTGGTGGGAGAGGTGTTCGTTAACCGATAACGCACACCTCGCACGTTCGGCACGGCAGCTGTATCATGGCGCACTCGGCAAACTGAAACTTCCTGGCTTGTTGTCAGCTGCTTTGCTGTGTTGCATTTATCCGTGGGTGCTCATAACTCAACGCACTTGTAGCTCAGCCATTTTACTAGCCGAACGACTTCAGAACGGAAGTGAAATTGCTTCATTGGCTACTAGCATTCCACGTTACTATGCCTTGGCTATTTTTGTGCATTTATGTGGCTCGCTTTACCGCTTCGGACGCGCAGTATTTTTTTTTTTGGGGGGGTGCGCTGGTTGACTTAGTGCGGCCGCGGATGGTTGTAACCTTCCCCGAGAACAACAGCAACGGTGCGCGCCGGTACTCTCGAACTATTTTTGATACGCACGAATAGTGTCCGGCCGATAATCATTCGAAATTATTCTTGACTGCTACGAAATCAGCTACGAAATTCTGGGCCATTCCCACCAGTGCTCAAATAAGGCAGCTTAACAACGTAACAATTTGAAACAGTGATATGACTGGTCCACTACGCATGTGCACATTTAGTCTGAATTTAATTCAGCGTGCTATTACCGGCAAGCTTAATCTACCGCTAAGTAGGTTGAGCTTACCATTGTGGTAAGGATGCCAGGAGAAGGTAAATACATTATTGCGGCCTCGATGATGGAGCTGGACTGATGAGAACGGACGGACGGAACCTGCTGTACTTATGTTGTTCGCGCCTTTAAATAAATTGATAAGTGTGTCTTGTATGTGCGGCATATGTATTTTTGTGTCTTCATTATCTTTTTGGTATAATTGTCAACAAAAGCCTAATCAGTTAACCCGAGAAATCATCGAAGCAGAATTGATTGACATGTGTGGTGACATCTGTGTGTCAAAACAGTCTATCGTTCTTTCCAGCAATTAGCTATCCTTCTTGCGTATATATAGGAATTTTCTGTGGGCGGCGCGCACGTGATGTGTGACAGATGCAGCTATATATGTGGTCGCTTTCTTCAAAATACAATACTTGTTAAATCTGCGCTCGCATGTCTCAGCCTCTTCTTTGTTCTCGTCTTGTTCGCAAAAAGCTGCGTTCTGGTACAGAAGAATGCATAGCGCTATGCTAAATGTTTGCAACAACCTCAAAATTGAAATTTCTCTCCACATCGCGCTAAGACCTTTGGGAGAAATCGCTATAGGAGACTATAACTTCACTGGTCCTCCAATGAAGCACTGATCAAATAAAAGGCAAATTAGAAACGAAGCAGCAATTAACAACAGCGTGGAAACGCGTGGCTCATCTGGCGAGATTAGTTCAACCAGCGAAACCCACACGGGCACAAGGAGGGGCCGCACAAAGGGGCAGAGCTGTACGTGCGTATGTGTGCACCTCTGGCAAATTCACGGATCAAAGAAATGTTCGTCCGTGAGATAATGGGGCATGTATCGCAATTTCTATTTGGCGACGGCTAAACCGTACAGCATGTTTCAAATAGGCGTCATAGTCCAAATTTTTTTAATGTTAAAAGATATGAACATCAGAAAATCCGTCGGCTTAAATTCCTTTAAAGCACAAGATGATTCCGTAATATGATTTATGTGAAGCAGTGATTCTGCTAATGATGGAATTAAATAGGCGATGTTTCTGGTATGTACATCACAATCGCAAGGTTTAAATTAGACTGCCATGTGGATTCTGAGTACCTGTGTCTTACATAGGCGCTCGGCACAGTACAGCAAAGTCGCTAATCGCCAAATTCGTTCATTCATGTGTACTGATTGAGCGTCTTGAAAACTGCTTACATGCAGGATATTTTTGTCAACTAATGTTCGACGGCTCAAAAACTGCAAGCAGAGCGCCCCAGCCGAAAAAGAAAAGCAACGCACCAATTCCTCTGGGAGTTGTCTAGGTACGCGTAAGCATTGTGCCACTTATCTTCACGAAGTCAGGTGCCATATTGAATGTCATGAATCCTCATCCTACCAGTATAAACGACAGCGATGCGGCTACACGACCTGCTGCGAACGGAGGCGCAAGGTGAATCATGACTCCAGGAGACTCCTGCAGGTGGCGGTGGCAGACAGAGCAGGTGCACTAATTGTGCTTCGATCATTATAAGCTGTTATCGCTCTTTACCGCACTATCAATTCGCATCGAGCCATACTCTGGCAGCGGCTGCGTATCGCGCGGACCTTTCCTCAAAAGCCACCTGCGATAGAGACAATCTCTCGTTGAAGGAAGACGCGCGGGGCCCAATCTTAACAGCGATTTGCGACGGTGACAGGAAGTGCGTTAACTTGAGCTTGTTAAGCGCTGCGTACTCGCCGCATAGTTTGCGTTGAAGCGAGAGGCAGCACGAATGTGAATTCGGCCGTTGCTGCGGGCGCTGTCGTGAAAGCGATCGTCTTATTGAACGGAAGCTTTTACAGAGAAGCTGTATACCTCTACCACCCAAGGAAATTTCCGTGTCGTTGGCGTAGCAAGCAAAAAACTCCTCATAAATGGGTCAATCCCCAAGATAGTGCGATGCCGGGCTGACCCGCTGCGGAGGTGCACTTCGCCATTAAGGTGCCGACATACACAGCTTCGCTGGTCGTCTTTCTTCACAGAGTGGAAGGGCACGGAGTTTTTTTCTTGTTAAGTAAGCATAGAAATCGTAACGCTATAAAAAAAATAAGGAATGTCCTCTCGGACGGAAGCGATCCTAATTGAGAAATCTAATGAAGCGTTTGTCAACTACGTGCAGCCACGTGTTACGATGCGGCGCCTTGAACGTGCCCTTCACGCGGTATCTTATCTAACGCTGCTGGTGAACACCGATGGTGATGTCGTCGGCGTATAGTGCGTGATGAACTTTCCGGATCTTCGAAAGATCTAACTACAGTTGGCTGATGGACAGATTGAACAATAAGGGCTAGATAACGGTCCCCTGAGGGGTCCCTCTAGGCCCGAGCGAATACTCTTCCGATTTGCGGTCTCCGAACTTTAACATAGCTTTGCGACTCTCCAGGAAGGACCTAACGCAGCCGTGAAAGGCCTGGCCTAGGTTGAGATCTGACATGAATATTAGAATGCGTGTGTGCGATACGCTATTGAAGCCATTCTCCAAGTCGAGCCCGAGAATGCCTCGCACGTCCCTCCTATCGTTGTCTATAATATGAACCTTGATGAGTTTCTTTGCGACTTGTGTCGAGAGGTCTGGTCTGAAGCCCCCCATGTTATAGGGTAGGCGACCGTTCCGTTCGACATACTTAGTATGTGGTTCGACCAAAGGAGCGCGCAGCGAGTGGCGTCCTCACATATAAAAGAAACAAACGTCTTTGTAGCTCACTCCGAGCCGTTGGGCACCAAATGTGATGTGTCGTTGTCGCCGTAGCTTTTTATAGCTGCCAGGGTGGCCTAAGGTACGTGCAGACATTGCGTATGATAGGACGGGACTCCTTGGTCCTTCTTTATTTCTCGAGCCCTCCTCGTGAGCGCGAGCTCGGAACAGACGTTTGATGTTTTCTCCGTGCAAAGGCACGAGATACGTACGTAAGTAGCGTCGTTTGCTATCGCTCGTGACAAAGTCAAATCATCATATAATCAAATCAGTAGCTGTAAGGTCACTGTGAAATGAAACATTTTGCGCATCTTAAATGAAATGCTTTTATGCCAGCGTCCACGATCAACTTCTTGCAACGAATGTGATGTCGGTGCGAACGGGTAAAATATGCTCCCTTTTGAAAGAGATGGTGTCGCAATTTAGGAGCGGTGAAGTGAAGCACTGCATCATGCATTAACGAGCGCAGACAGTGAACCTTTGGGTACTCTCAGCGCAGTGGAGGCTCCAACGCGATGTAGCCTGGTGTAGGCGGTAAATCCTGCTGAGGCGACGACGCAGTTTCCGTGCATGGTTTGTCTTTCACGTCCGATTAGCCTGTGACGCCTCATCGCCTACGCAGTGCAGCTTCAACATGCATCCGCAGTCTTTAGACGCCGCCTACTGCTTTGCTTGCGATGGCACAAACTAAGAAAACTTCTGCTCTAAGCGGCACAGAGATGCAACGACGTCGTCTGGGGAGTTTCACTTTGGGCCAGCTAGAGGAGGTGGAGGAAAAAACTTTATTTTGCGAATGAATTTGGGACTTCCAAGGCCCCCTGGGTCCCCGCGCGACCCCACTGCCCTCAAAGGTTCATGTTTAACATGTCCATGATGCTGGTAGACCGGTTGGCGGCGATCTTCTGCTTTGCCGGGTCCGTGGAGCGTAGTGAGATCTCCCAGTCCTCCCAGGAGAAGCCGGGCAGGCCAGGAGTACATGGGTAAGGTTTGCTTTCGGCACATTGCACAGAGAGCAAGAAAGTGGGATGGGTCGGTAGTGGGATAGGAGGGAAGGAGTAGGTAGCGTACGCGTTTGCAGGCGGCGCCATAAGTGTTGCTCCCTGGCAGTGAGAGAAGAGTGGGCGGGGGGGGGGGGTACCTTTGCCTCTCGGCACGAGCATTGGCGATGAAGCAGCGAAGGTACACGCACGCTCCCTCTGGAAACCCGCCATGAGGTTCGCCTGTGCCCGGTTTCTCGACCATCGGGCTAAAGAATTGCCGGCCTCATTGCCAGGGTTTCCCGAGTGCGCGGGCACCCATATGAGCTCAGCGCTGCGGGAGAAGGGAGGGTTCTGGGTCAGTATATGGAAGGTGGCAGGGTGAACTCTGCCCCTAGCATAATTTAGCATCGCAGTTTTAGAATCCCTCAGGATGTAGGTAGCACCGGAGCTGCCGAGCTCTAGCGCTATAGCGATCTCTTCCGCTTCCTCCGAGTCTGTTCCCGGGGGTAGTTCCTGATTTAAGGGATGGGTGTTCGTTATGTAAGCAACCGCTGTGGCTCTGTGCTGATCAGATGCAGCATGTACCCATATTGCATTCTGTTCATCGCTGTACCGTTCATCGCCGTACCCACATTCGTTAGAGTGTAGCGGCGTGTATGAAGGTTGTCTACGCACATTCTGGCAGTTCGGTTCTGCAGGAAAGCCATTATGTAGTTGTATGCTCGTTGGCCAACGTCTAGGTATAACATAGCTTTTAGGATAGCCTCGTGGGTGACGTTGTCGACGGCCTTCTTAAGGCCAATCGCCAGTACCGCTTTGGTGTGCGCAGTTATGAGGGGATCCAGTACAGCTGTCGTGAGTTGAAGCAGGGCATCTTGTGTGGATAGGCCCGATCGGAATCCAATCATTGCCAGAGACATGCCACCGTGAAGGGGAACGCTTTCGTATAGTCGCGGCGCAAGTAGCGAGCTGTGCCACTCGCGCTCCTGAAGCTGAGCGCGTCGCAACACAAATGGCCGCACAAGACACTGCAGAGCAAGACCACAATTCTAGTATCTTTACAGAAGCAAGATGCGATCAAGACGCCACCAGCCAACGGGACGCCGCGCTCAATGCGAACCTGTACCGACCCGCAAATGGTGCGCCTATCGCTGCAGCGATCCAAGAGTTCAGCCAATGGTTCAGCAGTAGATTTACTAACGAACCGTTTGGTTTCCCTTGTAAGGTTTCTGAACGCCTATGTGGCGTTGCACCGAACGCAACCAGCGGTTCTATGAACGCGCACTCGTAGGCATGAAAGTGCTCCGGCGTTCCACTGAGTGGTGCCAGCATTGCAAGACTGCTACGGCGTCCGAGCTCTCTGGAGACGTCACCACCCGCCAGGTTATATTAAACGGTGCTCTGACGATAGACGGAGGGCTTCTTGGTTTCGGACTAGGGCCGTTGTCTGTTGTGTTCTCCCAATAGTGCGTGTGCACCGACACAGTGGCAGCAGCGCTACAGCCGGCGGCTTATGGCGGGTTTGCGCAGTGCTCTGGCGCGTCACGCAGTGTCTCCAGGGGATGTGTCTCGGTCGCGAGTCGTTCACTGTCGTGTTCAATTCCTTCGAAAGAGGGATGAACCATAGGTTTCCTCAACATTTGCTGCTCCCAAGGGCGCCACGAAACACTTTTTGAACCTAGTAACCAAAAGAGACCGTTCTGTAGAAGAGGCTCCTATGAACATATTTGCCAAACATTATTCCACTGCATTCAGCACGAAGTTTAATATCTTGTGTCGAAGCTAGAGAAAAATCGCCTGTTCTCGTTCACAATATCGTCATGCAGCTATATCGCAAGCGGTCAACCCATAAATATTGGCTAAGCAATCTCAGTGGTGGTATAACTGCTAGTTTTGACGTAAATAAATTAAAAATACTCAAGTGTGTGATCTCAAAAGACCACAAAAATATTTTATTTTGTCGCTTCTTGTCTACGCTTACCCGTTGCTCACTACTCTGTCTGCAGAGTGTGACATCCTAAATATGCCAGCTTGAAGAGCGTAGGTTAATACATACATAGCAGCGCCAATGCAACGAAGCGCATTCTTTACGCACTATAATGGGTACAGTCGACTTCCGCTAATTCGACCATTGCGGGACTCCAAGATTTGGTGAAATTATCACAATAAACAAAATCAGATACTTTTTATCAGCCGAGCTGGCATGTTATAATATTGGGAAGGGAAACCAAGAGCACCGTCATAAACAAGTGCATCTAATGCTCCAGCAGGCACGTTCGCTTTTCATAAACATTGTTTCATATGAAGCTGTTATCTGTCTTTCCAAGAGTTGGGAAGGCAAATTAACGGCGTCGTAATAAACAAGCGCTGTATATTGTAAGCGCGCAAGTAGGCTCCATTATATCTTCATAAAAGATGGAGGATTTCACCCCGCGTGCCTCAAGCATTTCGTATTAACCTGTTCTTTCCTTTCCCATGTCTTGTTGAGGGAAAGACAGAGCATCGTCATCAATAGGCGCTGCAAAATCTCACTGAGCTAATCAACCCGTTCCGTCTTCAAGAAAAAGACAATATCTCCCGCCTACTTTAGACGCTACGTGTTAACCAGTTCCCATTCTTCCCACGTGTCAAGAAGGAAATGCAAGAGCATCACCATAAACATGCACAAGAAATTGTAACTGAGCCAGTAGGCAAAATCGATTTAAAAAAAATATATAGAGGGCTTCAATCCGCGTCCCCTATGCGTATCGTGTTGACTTATCCTCTCTATTCACACGTGCAGGAAACCACATCGTCATAGGTGCTACAAAATGTAACTTCTCTATTAGGAGCGCTTGGCCTTCAAGAAAACTGAGGATTTGGCCCCCGTACGATATGCGTTTCGCATTAGCTTGTTCTGTCTTTTCCAGAGTACTCGGAAGGCGAAAACATCACATCGGAAAAATCAAGAACTGCAAACTGTCTCTGAGCTAATAAACCCGTTATAAGTCTACAAGAAAATCCATCATTTCCTATCGCGTTCTTTATGGGTTTCCTATTAACATAGCATCGTCATAAACAAACGCTACAATTTGTGATTGGGCTGGTAGGCACATTCTGCCTTCAAGAAAATACAGGATTTTGTCCCCCGTTCTGAAGGCGCTGCGTAATAACCTGCTCTACATCTTCCCAAGGGTCGAAGAAGGAAAGCAAGAGAATGGTCATGAACATGAGCTGCAAAATGTAACTGGGCTGGTAAGCGCATTCTCGCTTTGGGAAAATAGACGGTTTTGTCCCCGCTTCTTAAGGCTTTACGTATTAACCTGCTGTACATTTTCCCACGCATCCGTAAAGGAAAGCAAGAGCATCATCATAAACAAGCGCTACAATTTGTAACTGGGTTGTTAGGCACAACCTCGCTTTTATAAAATAGACGATTGTGTTCCTGGTTTTTGAGGCGTTACATAATAACCTGCTATATATCTTCCCACGGGTCGGAAAAAGAAAGCAAGAGCATGGTCATGAACAAGAGCTGCAAAATGTAACTGGGCTGGTAAACGCATTCTCGCTTTGGGAAAATAGACGGTTTTGTCCCCGCTTCTTAAGACTTTACGTATTAACCTGCTGTACATTTTCCCACGCGTCGGTAAAGGAAAGCATGAGCACGGTCATGAACAAGGGCTGCAATATGTAATTGGGTGGGTAGGCACATTCTCGGTTTAAGAAAATAGACAATTTTGTCCCCGCATTTGAAGGCGTTACATATTAATGTGCTCTTATATCTTCCCACGGGTCGGAAAAAGAAAGACAGAACATGGTCATGAACATGCGCTGCAAAATGTAGATGGGCTGGTAAGCGCATTCTTGGTTTAAGAAAATAGACCCTTTTGTCCCTGGTTCTCAAGGCGTTACATATTAACCTGCTCTATATCTTCCCACGGGTTCGGAAAAAGGAAAGCAAGAGCATGGTCATGAACAAGAGCTGCAAAATGTAATTGGTCTGGCAAGCGCATTCTCGTTTAAGAAAATAGACGATTTTGTCCGCGGTTATCAAGGCGTTACATATTATCCTGCTCTATATCTTCCCACGGGTTCGGAAAAAGGAAAGCAAGAGCATGGCCATCAACAAGAGCTGCTAAATGTAATTGAGCTTGTAGGCACATTCTCGGTTTAACAAAATAGACGATTTTGTCCCTGGTTCTTAGGGGGTTACATATTACCCTGCTCTATATCTTCCCACGGGTCGGAAAAAAAGAAAGCAAGAGCATGGTCATGAACAAGAGCTGCAAAATTAAATTAGGCTGGTAAGCGCATTCTCGCTTTTAGAAAATAGACGATTTTGTTCCCAGTTCCTAAGGCGTTACTTATTAACCTGCTCTATATCTTCCCAGGGGCCGTAACGGAAAACAAGAGCATCGTCATAAAGAAGTGCTTCAATTTTTAACCGGGCTGGAAGGCACATTCTGCCTTCAAGAAAATAGATTTTGTCCCCCGTTCTTAAGTGTTTGAAAAATGCTAGGGTGAGCCGACGATCGTGGTTCAATCTGACACACGCAACGAAGGAAAGCGCGTACAGGGCACCAAGGGGAGGTGAGCGTGGGGTGTTCTACGCCGGTGGGGGCTGCGTATGGCACTGGCGGCGTGTAGCAGCCGGGGCCCTATTTTGAAAGGGATTCGCGATGAATAGAGTCCAGGTATATCGAGAGCTAATATTTTTGCGATAATGGTGACTTCCTCTTCATGCAGTACTATCCTCTTTGAAGCGGGACAAATAATGACCCCGATTTTTCGAGTGAATTGAGGTTTGACTTGCAGTAGAGCATGCTGGCTATTTCTCCTTCGTATTTTCTCTATGGGTAAAGCTTCTTAGGTTCGCCATACCCGAAACTCTTTCTCGTACCTAGTGTGTAAAGCAGTCAGTGAAGAGGTTCGCCTTCCAGAATGGCCTTTTCTTGTCCAGGAGGCCATGTCCTTAAAATATCGGGCAATGTACTTGCTTCAGTAAAATGAGTTCTTGGGGAGTTGGTCACTCATTGCAGGCATAACAGCAGCGCCAAAAAACACACACACAGTAGAATGAAATAGTGAAAGGCACGCACAATTGCTGCACTCCCAAATGATTTTATCTATGAAAAGAAGTTGAATATAAAGGCTCCGTCGCACCTGCGCGTTCAGAGACAAAGTACGCGTGGCACTCCAACACCCCACAAAGTACATCTTATCTTCTTGCTGAAGAAATGTCACATTCTTTTTTGTTAGAAAAGGTCACGTACCAAACGATATGTGACCTTTTTTAAGCAATAACATATAATGTACTTTGTGGGGTGTTTTCATGGCCTGCGTTCTTGGTCTCCGAACGCGCATGTGCGATGCAGCCTTTATATTATGTCTTTTCGTGGAACAAAATTATTGTGAGTGCAGCAATTTTCTCTCTCTGTCAGTGTTTTTTTTCTTTTGTTTGTGTTTTTTGGCGCTCCTGTTATGCCTGCAATGAGTGTATTTGCTGTTTAGCGGACACGTTCGGTTTGCGTGCGCATCCTAAAAAAGAGACATTTAGGAAGGAGTGCGCCTGAACTACCACTGTCCATTTATTAGGCGAGAACCGTGCTTCACGGTGCGCTGGTTTTGAGGTCAGATGTGCTTTCGCGCTGGTATCTTGCCTCACGCGTCTTCCCGTGACATTCGTGCGGCTCTTCGACTCCACCCTTTACTGGTCAATCCTCATTTTCTGGCCCTTTCACGGGCGGTTGACCTTGCGGTTCATTGGACCGTTGCTGTGGTGGTTGGTTGGGCAGTCGAGTGGATGTTCGATTAGGCATTTGAATGCGTGGTTGATTGGGCGCTTTACGGAGTGGTTCGTCGGGCAATAGGATGGTAGAATAATTGGTCGAGAGATTGGGCGGTTGATTATGTGGCTGACAGAGCAACTGCTTGGGCTGCAGCTCCTGGCTTTCTGCGGGGCCAGATTCGATTATCACTTTCATGCTACGTCCAGCTGGGCTGGGTCTGGTGGAGGCTTCATTGGTCTTGGTGCTCACACAGGTCTTGCCATTCGCTCTGCAAAATGATCCGCTCAGGGAGTCCTTCACAACTAAAAGAGCCACGAACATTGCAACGGAGTACCAATGAGGTCGTGTTACCAATGGTTTGTCCGGATGCTGCGAGGCGATGCCACCGCTGCTTCGTGCAGCATGGTTGCCCGAGTAGGCGGCTCCCACTTCCACGGAGGCGCTCACGACGTTCGTCATGGCTGGTGTCAGTAACGCGGCAGCCCTGCTGTTGAGGCGAAATTCACACACATGGCGCATACCCACAGCCAGACAGTGGGCAAGAAGTAGCTTGTACACTTATGGTGATGTGGCTGTATGGGTGTGCTGGTAATGCTTGACAAAAAAAAAGACTAAAAAATTTAAGGATAACCGAAAAAATCCTAAGCAATATTATAGGCATTGAAATTAAACGGAAATGCTCGACTCTTCAAATAATAATGAAAACTAAATATTGTCTAAGTGTTTTGATAAAATGTAACAAAGGTTGTCTTTTTATGGCCATCAAATACTTTTTTTTCGGGAAGACATTGCACATTACAGTGCAACAATGGCCGTGAGTCCTGGGTGGAGCCGAATCCCAATGAAATGGTGAAGGTAAAAGAGACAAGGGAAGGAATGAGTTTGAAGCTCTCGGCACAAAGCAGCTTCTTCCCAGCTAAGGTAATTGTGTCTTGGGGGAAGTGTCTCCTGCCTGTTCTGTGTAATGTAGAATTTCAATGTAGTTCAGTTGCTCTGTCGGGGCATCCTCTTAGTCGGACAGCTCTTCTAATGGCGCAGGATTAGCGAGCTCATGCGCTACCACATTAGCCTGTTTATTACGACGCAGAGAGGTGTGTCCAGGTGTCCAGGCAATGCCTACTATGTGTAACCATGTGAGGTGTAATAATGTAAAGATGCGGTGTGTGTAAGGTGTCACCACCTCTTGTTTTGAAGTCCTGTAGGTGGTTCGCTAATCAGTGGCTACTGTGATGGGTCCATCCAGTGCCAGTATTTTTGAGGTGTGTGCGATGACTAGGACGATAGCAGTCTTTTCCGCCATGTCCGCAGTGTTGAGCGTGGCAGAAGCCTTTAGGGGGTCTGTACTATCTAGTACGGCTAAACATAGGACATGTATCTGTGGGTACTGGGCCAACGTCCGATGGGTCACCGCCGTAGTCTACCAGGGCTTGTATTGCCTGTCTAGGGCCTTTATGTTGGTCAGGGTGCATATTCCAAGAATTTGGGTCCACGTGAATTCCGTTTCGAATTCTAAGCGGAAGAAGTGCATGGTCATACTGTTGCTGTTTTCTTGTTTGGTATCCTAGCCGGGATACAATGTGGCACACCCGCTTTTTTCAATGGAGACCTTGCTGCTCAGGCTCAAAAGGAGACCTTCCTCTAGTTGATATATTTCTATCTATTTATCCAATACTATGGACTCATGGTGGAAGCAGGGTGGTCGATACAAATACAAAAGAAACAGCAACGAAAAAAAGCAACAATAATACAGGCTCAGAAAGGTTATTTCGTAGTTTGACTAATTGCTTTGATAAACCAGTTGCATTCACTAATGGTTCTCGGGAAATAAGAAAACCTAAATAGGTATGTGCGAGTAAAATATGGGGTCAGGGCGTTTTCATTGTGGTGTCGGGTGAACCTGACAAATATGTTCATGCACCAAGCGCTAGCTTGTTTTCCAAGAGTTGGGAAAGAAATTCTAGTCTAAATTTTTGCTTTCGTGCCTGTAATAGGGGAATGCCATGTGCTTGCATTATATCAGAAGGCGAATCTTATGCTGAAAATGTATTAAAACTAAACCTTACGGCCTTTCTCTGAGTACGTTCCCGACGATCAATTTTGCGCTTAGTATGTGAATCCCATAATGTGCACGCATATTCCAGTCTTGGCCACACAAAGCAGTACAGCAGAGGAGCTTAACATTAGTGGGAGCAGTTTTAAATTTATGTATAAGGACACAAAGCTTGCGGAAGGCGGACGAAGAAACACTATCAATATGAAGATTCCCAGACAGGCTTGAATTACACCGAGATATTTAGAGTGTTACCGTGTTACACCGAGATATTTAGAGCAATTCACTTCTTGTAATGGTGAAGACCCTAATAAGTAGGTATATGACAGCGGGTTTTTTCGGCGAGTTAGTGGAAGAGAGAGACATTTCCTCGTGTTAAGGGTCATTCCCCCCATTTTATGCACTATTGGTGGATAGTCACGGTATATTCCACTGAAGTTTTGACATCACAGTTGAAATCAAGAAAAGGAAATGTAAAGGAAAAGGAAAAGGAAAAGGAAAAGGCAGGACATGTAATGAGGAGGGAAGATAACCGAAGGTCATTAAGGGTTTCGGACTGGATTCATAAAGAAGGGAAGCGTAGCAGGGGGCGGCAGAAAGTGAGGTGGACGGATGAGATTAAGAAGTTTGCAGGGATGACATGGCCACAATTAGTACATGACCATGGTAGCTGGAGAGGTATGGGAGAGGCATTTGCCCTGCAGTGCGCGTAACCAGGATGATGATGATGATGATGATGATGATGGTGTATATTGGCTAGGATAGTTTTGACATTGTTCTAACCATTAGTGGAACTAATTTCTTTAAAGAAAACACAATCATCAGCAAAGAATTTTAATTCTACACTAGGGCGAAGAACATCAACACCATCATTAATACAGAATATAAAGAGCAAAGGGCCTAAGACGCTAAGTAGGGACAGCTGGGCTAGTTGGTTATGATTAGCATTGTGAAACATAGTTCCAGCGCACATTTGAACAAGGACGAGGCGAGAAAGACAACACGCCGGCGTTCGTGTTGTCTTTCTCGCCTCGTCCTTGTTCAAATGTGCGCTGGAACTATGTTTCACGAGGCCTAAGACGCTGCCCTCAGGTACACCGTATGTGACCGTAAGACAGCCCGAGTGTTGACCCACTACATCAGCACATTGCGATAACTGAAGTAGGCTGAAATCCCGTCAACAAGTATTTGTGGAATGCCTATTGTTTCAAGTTTGAAAGTGAGTTTACTATGGCGAATTTTATCGAAGGCGTTGCAAAAATATAAAGAAAGCATGTCTACCTTACCGTGTCCATCGAGGGTCAATGCCAGAGAATGAAATAATGTGACGAGTTGAGTTACGGTTGATAGCCCTTTCCGAAATTCATGCTGATATTTGGTTAATATGCAGCGTTACTCGAGGACGTTTGTTCTACTAGTAGCTATGATATGTTCAATAATTTTACAGCATTGCGAAGTTAGTGCAATAGGACGGTAATTTTCTAGTGTCAGGCGGTCACCCTTTTTAAAGTTGGGTACAATTCCGGCTGTCCTCCAAATACTTGGGTAGCTGTGAAGTCAGCAAAGAAGTGCGAAAAAATAATAACCAAAAATTTAGCAAGAGGTAAAATATATCGTCGTTGAAATACGTTTGGGATATTGTCAGGGCCACACGGTGTTTTGGTGTTTAAATTTAGTAACATACAGAGTACGCCAGGATAAGAAATGAAGGGTGCATCTGCATGTGAAAAGACTGTCTTGTTACATGCACAGTTTGAAGCGAAAGTGTTACAAGCTCTGGAAGTATTCATTGAAATGTTCGGCAATGACTCTCTGATCCGTTACGTTGATACCTTCGACTTACATATGTGATACCGGTTTTTTTCTTTTCGCCGATATAATTCTAGAATTCACCGAGGTAACGTTTTATAAAGTTTGGCAAGGAAGTGCTGAAGTAATACTATATCGAGCTGCGCACAGCTTGCGCGAGATTGTTCTGCGCATCATATATAAAATTCGTCGGTGCCTGTCGTTTATTTAATCGCTTATTTTTGCGTTTGATCTGAATAATGGTGCGAGTTATCCAAGGTGCTTGCTTGTTAATATTTTTTCGGGGCTTGGTTGGGACAAAGTTATTTAAGCAGAAAGAACACATTTCTTTGAAACGGGTCCAGAGTACGCTGACATCTGCATCATCAAACTCGGTAAGACATGTTTCCACATGTTCAATCATGCGTACATCATCAGCCCTGGAGTAGTCTTTAAAGTGACGAAGTAATCGATTTTTATTGCTTTTTTCCGGAACATGAGCATAGGTGAAGCATACGAAGTTGTGATGAGACAGACCTTGTCCTACTTCCACAGTGTGTTGAGAGAAATTGTGGTTAATAAACAAAAGATCGAATACTGAGGTGGAATCGCCTTGTACTCGAGTTGGTACGTGAAATACTTGTAACAGGTTATGCATAAGCATAATGTCAAAAACTATGTTCACATGTTTTGAGGTCTTAATACCGGCATCAACGCATTCCCAGTCTACTCCAGGTAAGTTCAAGTCACCATTTAGTAAGACCTTCTTATATTCAAATTCAGCCATGTAATTTTTCAGGGTGCTAAGGTATTCTGGGGTGACATCTGGTGCCCTGTACAGCCCAAATACAATTAGACTGTGACCCCAGAGTGTCACTTTAGTACTTATACATTCTATTTCGTCCCCATCTTCCATACAAGCAGCTTCAATACAGCTTTCAACTAGGACTACTACACTTCCTCCCCTAGTTCGCCTGTCTTGATGGAAGACAGTGTAGGATGGGGGGAAGAAATCATCATCGTGCAACCAAGTCTCAGTAACAACAGTGATGTGTGGGTCATGTTGTAGCAGAAGTATTTCGAAAGCTTCAGTTTTATTCACAATGCTTCGCGTATTTATATTTAGTATCCTTAATTGCTTGTTACAAGGTGCTAGGGTAGGTCAAGTGTGTGCCTTGGTCGAATGACGCTCTCCTGCCTTTACTCGCCTGTTTTGCGATTCATCCCAATAATTTTTTTACTATATAAACTATAAGCCAGTCATTAACTAAGATTACTTTTCTTAATAATATTATAATAGTAGTACCATATTAATGACTTGAGAATCATACAATGGAAAAATCGGACCTGCCAAAGCCGCAGTGGGCTTGAACGGCAGTGCCTGGCAGACAGCGACAGAGCCATCAGTAACACGTTATTAGTTTGTAGACAACAGGGAGAAAAAAAAACACAAACACAACCACATGACAGGCTTCCGATCAAGCATTAATGTGTCAAAGAGCCTTTGCTGAGACCATATTTCGTCTTCATATCTTGTATGTTTTGGGGAAGTAAATTAAACATTGCTGGGACATAATAGTTACGGAGTCTTCGACCATATCTAGTCTTACAGCGGGGTGCAACATAAGGATTCTTTGGTCTCAGGCAACAAACAGGCACATAAGAAATTCTATACTGGCTTATTCAAAAATGCTTTAAGATAACAGTTTCTAGCAGCAAAGAAATGAAATCAGGTAAAGACAAAGTTTTGAACACATCAGATTTGAGGGAGACATCATAAGCAACATGCTTCAGAATGCCATGAAGGACGGAGTTCACCCGGTTTACCAAATGTTGAGCGCCATGACCATATCTAGATATCCCATACCGGATTACACTGTAGCATAAGGCATGTACCACAAGCTTTCGGACAGACAATGGCATGTAAAATTCATATTATACAAAACACAAGACACTGCGCGAAGTTTTTGACAAATATGTGCGAAATGAGAGTTCCAGGATAAATTACTGTAAAAAAAACGTCAAGATATTTAATTGAAAAAGCGTATTGCACAGGGTCACACGAGCAGAGATTGCAATATGATGCGTGCAGATATAATGGGGACGATAAGGTAACTTGCTTGACAGGGTTGTGGAAACAGATTAGTTGAATTTTCGACGCATTGATATGGACTACATTATTCCGAAACCAGCCCATCACGTTTGTTGTTGCCATTTGTAAAGAAGAGATGGCGTCAGAGTAACTTGCAGCGTGTGAAACAAGGACAGTGTCATCAGCATACTCATATAAATTAACGTTCGCAGCATTAGATAAATCGTTAAAATATAAATTAAATAATAACGGACTTAATATTGAACCTTGGCGGACGCCAGCTTTAATTTCGGTCTCGCACCCCGAAAGCTTAGCAAAGAAAGTTTGGTTAGTAGTATGCTATGACAGACGCTGCCAAACGCTTTGCGAACGTCGAGAAACAGTGCACAAGCAATCTGATTGTGTTCAAGCGCAGAGTTTAGTGTATCGGAAAAATCTTCAAGCAGCAACTGCGTACCCCGATTCGGCACAAAGCCCTACGGGGCTAGGAGATAACACGCCATGATTGTTTAAAAAGCTGCTCATTGCCTTTGTTGCCTCATTGCCTCATTGTTGCGTGCACCACTTTTAGAAAGAGGAATGACCAGCGCATTTTTCCGATTATCGGGAATGATACCAGTGGTATTAATGTTGTTTAACATGAGTAGTAAGACAGCTTTTATTGCTTCGAAAATTCTGCGCCACTCTAATATTGAAATACCCTCAATTCCTGGACACTTATCTGGTTTTAAACTGGAAAGGATCGATTTCACATAATGTTCCGAAAATATGGGAAGAAAGGCGGATTCTGAAATTCTAGTTTGCAATGTGCAAATATCTGCCCGAGGTCTCGCTACACCAGACACGCTTGAAGAAAATGAGTTAAAATCATTAGCGGTGGCAGTAACATTTGAAGAAAAATGAGACATCAGATCAACATGGTGATTAGCGTTTGCACCACCACCTCTAAGATTGTTAATTAAGCACCCTGTTTTCCTGTTGTCACAACGTGCGTCCGTGAATTTTGCTCGTATGTTATTACATTTTGCTGAACGTAACATAGCGTTGAAATTATATCGAAGCTCTTTGAACCTAAACCGAAAAGCAGTACAATTAGGGCTTCTCTTTGTTTGAATCCATAACAAGTCTTTTGCTTTTATTGCTGCAGGCATTTCTGTCGACATCCATTTTTGGTCCAAGTTACGTTGTTTACTTTTACAGATCCGTGTAGCTGCAAGCCAGAAATCGGTGAACAGTTCTACAAAGTTGTCATAGGCATCGCCTCGAGGAACAGTGATCAAAAAGCTATACCAGTCGTGATTCATTACAAATTTGTCGAAAGCCAAGGGGTCAACAATTGAGATTTGTTTGACCTCGTTTGGAGCGACCAAGTGAGTAGTGTCATCTGTTAGAGAGCAGCAGACCATGTAATGATCAGCAAGTTTCGTTGAAATAACGGCAGATTTGACACTGAAGACACGTGCATGTATATTTATATGATCTATGCAAGGTGTGACAAGAGAGCAGGCAAGGAATCCTTCGCGCGTAGGTTCACAGATCGTGTTTTGCAAGTCCCATTTGGAAATGACGTCCAAATAATTACTAACTGTCGTCGCTGAAGGGCGTAGCGTATCTACGTTGACATCCCCAATTAGGCAAACATGGTCCATTGACGACATCGAGGCCAGGCGACATCGACGACATCGACACCGTCACCTATAGTGTTGTGAACGTTGCGCCCAGGACCGTCGAGGTAGCATGGGCCTCGTGCTCTGAAGCTCGACCAGCAAGGAGTGACCCACGAAGAGACGCAGGACGATTTACGCAAAGAGTAACGAAGACGTTTAATTACGACGTTACGGAGCGGTCGGCTCCGCAAGCTTCCTTATGGAGAGTGACACACAGTTCAAGCTCGCTCAAAGCTGGAGGCTGGGGCGTCTTTTACAGAGTCTGCAGAACGCCCTCGCTCAGGTGGAGCATACAGCAAATGCCCGCTTGCCCCGTGTGTTTGTGTGAAGTGATTTCAAAGAGAATGGAAGAGAAGTGCAGTGCCGTGACTCTCTCACAGGAGGACACCTCCACAGCACTGCACGGGTAAAAGGGTGTGGGGAGAAAAAGATGAAGAGAGAGGAAAGGAGAAGGCGGGAGGGGCCAGCCCTCGTGTGCTCGGGTACGTGGCGTCGCAACACGCCAAACGCCTGCTGACGCAGACGCCCCTGCGGGACTTGCGGCCGCCGCTCGGTACGTGGCAGCCACCGCCACGGTTTCTGACCACTGCCGGCGCAGCAGACGGAACTGTCACGTCTTTCCTGCCGAGGAGGAACGAACACAGACGCGAAACTTAATCGCCCCGGTCGCCGAAGGGAGGCAGCGCAGGCGAGCATACGCCGACGTCACGGCGCCGCGCGCGCAGTAGGGGAAGGAGCCGAGAATGCGTGCGCAAAGGCCAAGGTATTTTCCGTGGTACCGTGAACTGCTGAGGCCAGTCCACGGTACCAGCGTATGTGACGGGGATCGCGGCTCCTGCAAGGGGTGATGGCGAGCTGTTAGGAATAAGGCGCGATGTGATGCTCCTGGGAGCCGAGAACACACAGCACGCAGAAAGCTACGAGCTGTCGACAGATTTCTCTCAAGGTACGGCAGCGCGACCGCGCACAGCCACCACGTACGCAGTTGCAGCCAGAGTACACCGCCACCCACCCATGCCCCCCGCCCCCCCGGCGCTTCGCAACGCTGTGGGTCTCGAACGCAACGAAAGACGGCGCGCTTCCTTCACTCGTTCCGCCTTTAACGCGGGCGAGATAGTGCAGATTGAGCCAGGATGATCAGCTCTACTCGCGCGCTATTTCTCGCACACACAGCGTAAGGCAGGCGGCGACGGTGTTAACGCCTTTGGACTTTATGCGGAACCCCATGGCATAAACGCGCCTTGAGTGTCCATATAACTGCAATTAAAACCGTGCACCTACATAGTCGTGTAATACGATATATTGACGCGCGAAATGGAAACAAGTATAAAACTGCGCTGAAATTTCGCATTAGGGAGTATCGTAATCGTCAGTGTTCTTGACGTACTTATTATCCTTGCCGCAGGTGGTCATTTTCGTCACCATGTTTCGCACGCGCTCGTGCTGACGTATTTTTGCGTGGTGCGGCATCTAATGCTTCCGCATTAAAACATTGTCATAAAACATAAATCGCAGGAAGCCATGTGAACATTTTATGGAGACCTAGTACGTCCCTACCCCCTCTCCGTTCTTTTTCTCGTGTCTTTAGTGCTGCAGGTATTAATAAGTTCAATAAAGTACGAGCAGGCCTGCACTTCTCAAGTTCCTTATTTTAGCTTTAAATACATATTGTCACGTGGTAGTGACGGTAAAGAGAGAACACAGTAGCAGTAATGTGAAAGACAAAACTAGCTTTTATTGGGCGAACCTGTGCCCACAAAACAGGCTACACTTAAAGCACAACAATAGCGGCGAACACAGTCGGCGATCGTCGAAAATCTGATCAGCGGGTCAAGCGCGTCGGCTTTTATACAGCAATCATCGAATGTTCCAGATTAAACGTTGGGACCCGCGTGTCTTCCACAAAGTTCTACACCATTCGTGTCACGCGATGAAATCTGATAACACAAGGTTCGGCGACAACAGACACGCGGATAGAAGCGTCGATAACTTTCCAGAAACATCGGATACATTCAGGCGCATCCCTCGCTGTGCGATTACAGTTGTTAAGCGGCGAAACGTGGTCGCCCGATAAAGATAAGTACACGTGTCAATACCCCCCTCTTAAAAAGCATCGACCCGATGCTACATACAAGCGAAATAAAAACACCCGTAGCAAAGAAAACAACAACAAAACAATAAGGAATTTCATCAGCGACCGTAAAAGGGTTTAAGGCGCACCACGTGGACCACTTCAGATCGTGCGCGGCGCCGCTGTGAATGCGAAATGCCGTCTGGCACGACCTCATAGTCCAGAGCGCCAATACGTCGGATGACCTTGTAGGGTCAGAAATAGCGTCGTAGTAGTTTCTCACTGAGTCCTCGTCGGCGTATCGGTGTCCAAACCCAAACACGGTCGCCGGGCTGGTACTCAACAAAGCGTCGTCGGAGGTTGTAGTGTCGGCTGTCGGTCCTCTGTTGGTTCTTGATCCGTAGGCGGGCGAGCTGTCGGGCTTCTTCGGCGCGCTGGAGATAGCTAGCGACGTCAACATTCTCTTCTTCAGTGACGTGGGGCAGCATGGCGTCGAGCGTCGTCGTCGCGTTCCTGCCGTAAACCAGCTTAAACGGCGTGATCTGTGTTGTTTCTTGCACCGCCGTGTTGTAAGCGAATGTTACGTACGGCAGGACGGCATCCCAAGTCTTGTGTTCGACGTCGACGTACATCGCTAGCATGTCGGCGAGGGTCTTATTCAGCCGCTCCGTAAGACCATTCGTCTGCGGGTGGTAGGCCGCGGTCCTCCTGTGCCTTGTCTGACTGTATTTCAGAATGGCTTGGGTGAGCTCCGCTGTAAAGGCCGTTCCTCTGTCGGTGATGAGGACTTCTGGGGCGCCATGTCGAAGCAGGATGTTTTCGACAAAGAATTTCGCCACTTCGGCTGCGCTACCTTTCGGCAGTGCTTTAGTTTCAGCGAAGCGGGTGAGGTAGTCTGTCGCCACGACGATCCACTTATTTCCGGTTGTTGACGTCGGAAAGGGTCCCAGCAAGTCCATCCCGATCTGCTGGAACGGTCGGCAAGGAGGCTCGATTGGCTGTAGTAATCCGGCTGGCCTTGTCGGCGGTGTCTTGCGTCGCTGACAGTCTCGGCATGTTCTGACATAACGGGCGACGTCGGCGGTCAGGCGCGGCCAATAATACTTTTCTTGTATCCTCGATAGTGTCCGGGAAAAACCGAGGTGTCCAGCGGTCGGATCGTCATGTAGGGCGTGCAATACTTCTGGACGAAGTCCTGAAGGGACAACAAGAAGGTAGTTTGCGCGGACTGGTGAAAAGTTCTTCTTCACGAGTAGACTGTTTCGAAGCGTGAAGGAAGATAATCCGCGCTTAAATGCCCTGGGGACAACGTCGGTGTGCCCTTCCAAATATTAGCTCCGAGTCTGCCCGTTGCTGTTCAGCGAAGTCTTCCGCGCTTATCATGCCAAGGAAGGCGTCGTCATCTTCGTCAACTTGCGGCGGCGGGTCAATGGGGGGGCGTGATAGGCAATCGGCATCGGAGTGTTTTCGACCGGACTTGTAGGTTACAGTGATGTCGTATTCTTGTAGTCTGAGGCTCCACGGCGCCAGTCGTCCTGAAGGATCCTTTATACTCGCTAGCCAACGCAACGCGTGATGGTCACTGACGACTTTGAATGGCCTGCCATAAAGACAAGGGCGAAATTTAGCTGTAGCCCAAACGATGGCGAGGCATTCCTTTTCGGTCGTAGAATAGTTGCTTTCCACTTTTGACAGCGACCGGCTAGCGTAAGAGATCACCTCTTCGACTCCGTTTTTCCTTTGGACTAGAACGGCACCGAGGCCTAGGCTACTGGCGTCAGTATGGATTTCTGTATCGGCGTACTCGTCGAAGTGCGCAAGTACCGGCGGCGATTGCATGCGTCGTTTGAGTTCTTCAAATGCGTCGGCCTGCGGCGTTTCCCACTTGAACTCAACATCACATTTAGTTAGACGTGTCAACGGCTCGGCGATGCGTGAAAAGTCCTTGACAAAGCGCCTGTAGTAGGCACACATGCCAAGGAATCTACGCACTGCCTTCTTGTCGGTGGGCTGCGGGAACTTTGCGATGGCAGCTGTTTTCTGGGGGTCGGGGCGTACTCCGGATTTACTGATGACGTGGCCTAGGAACAGAAGCTCGTCGTAAGCGAAGCGGCATTTTTCTGGCTTCAGAGTGAGCCCTGACGACTTGATGGCCTCTAGTACTGTGGCAAGCCGCCTAAGGTGGTCGTCGAAATTTCCGGCGAATACAACGACGTCATCCAAGTAAACGAGACAGGTCTGCCATTTCAATCCCGCTAAAACCGTGTCCATCACGCGCTGGAACGTTGCAGGCGCCGAGCACAGTCCAATTGGCATAACCTTGAACTTGTAGAGGCCGTCTGGGGTGATGAAGGCGGTCTTTTCGCGATCTCTTTCGTCGACTTCTATTTGCCAATAGCCAGACTTGAGGTCCATCGAGGAGAAGTACTTAGCGTTGCAGAGCCGATCCAATGCGTCGTCTATCCGTGGGAGTGGGTATACGTCCTTCTTCGTGATCTTGTTCAGACGACGATAATCGACGCAGAAACGAAGGGTTCCGTCCTTTTTCTTCACCAGGACAACAGGGGATGCCCACGGGCTTTTCGACGGCTGGATGATGTCGTCGCGCAGCATTTCGTCGACTTGTTCTCTTATAGCTTCACGTTCTCGCGGCGAAACTCGGTAAGGGCTCTGTCGAAGTGATCGAGCGTACTCCTCGGTGATTATGCGATGCTTGGCGACTGGTGTTTGTCGAAGCCTCGATGACGTCGAAAAGCAGCTTTTGTATCGCCGGAGCAGACTTCTGAGCTGCTGTTGCTTAATTACGGGGAGACTTGGATTAATGTCGTAGTCTGGTTCGGCAACCATGGTCGTCGGGGTAGATGCGGCGGAATCCGAGAGGACAAACGCATTGCTGCTTTCCAGAATTTCCTCGATGTATGCGATCGTCGTGCCCTTGTTGATGTGCTTGAACTCCTGGCTGAAGTTTGTCAGCAACACTTTCGTGTTTCCTCCGTGCAGTCGAGCGATCCCTCTTGCGACGCAAATTTCACGGTCTAGTAGTAGACGTTGGTCGCCTTCGATGAGACCTTCTACGTCAGCGGGTGTTTCGGTGCCGACCGAAATAACAATGCGATTAACGATTAACAATGCTGGAGCGGGGCGGGATGCTCACTTGGTCTTCGAGAACACTCAAGGCGTGGTGACTGCGAGGGTTCTCCGACGGTATCGCATGGTCTTCCGACAGAGTTATTGACTTCGACTTCAGGTCGATCACTGCGCCGTGTTGGTTGAGGAAGTCCATGCCGAGAATGACGTCTCGTGAACACTGTTGGAGGATAACGAAGGTGACAGGGTAAGTCCGGTCGTGAATGGTAATTCTTGCCGTGCACATTCCAGTCGGCGTTATGAGGTGTCCTCCGGCGGTACGAATTTGAGGGCCTTCCCACGTAGTCTTAACTTTCTTCAACTGGGCGGCGATGTGTCCACTCATGACGGAGTAATCAGCCCCTGTGTCGACTAAGGCGGTGACTGCGTGGCCGTCGAGAAGCACGTCGAGGTCGGTGGCTCTTTGTCTTGCATTACAGTTCGGTCTTGGCGTAGGATCACGACTGCGTCGCGTTGACCTGTGGCTGGTATGTGACGTCGTCAGGTCGTCTTTCGTCGTCGCATTCTTTCCTTCCAGACTTCGTCGGGACGGCGGCGTGTCGTTATGTCGTCGAGGTAGTTTCTTCGGCGTCTTCGTCGGCGGCGGAGGATCTTCGACAGTTCGACGGACAGCAACCGCACCTCCATCGGTTGCTGCTTTTAGTTTTCCGGATATGGGCTCGCTGACCGGCCCCGAGCGGAGCCAGTGTATGGTCGGCGCTGCGGCGACAGGTAGCGGCCTGGTGATGGTGAACGCGACGGTCGTCGAGAGCTCCATTGAGTAGCGGCGAGGTAGTCGGCGATGTCACGTGGGCGCTCTCCAAGCTTTGGACGCGGCGCGTTGACGGCGAACCCTCTCAGTCCCATGTCGCGGTATGGGCATCGGCGGTAGACGTGACCCGCTTCCCCGCAGTGGTAGCAGAGTGGGCGGTGGTCAGGAGCGCGCCAAACGTCGGTCTTCCTCGGGTAGCTCCGCTGGGCGACGGGTGGGCGCGCTGTCGGCGGCGGCGGCGGTGGTCGACGGAATTGCGGCGTTACAGGGCCTTGGCGCGGTCGCTGAGGTGGGCCTTGACGGCGTACGACGGCGGCGTAGGTCATCGCTTCGGGTTGGGGTTCGGTAATTGAGGTTGCACCTCCGGAACTCCAAGCTGCCTCTGAACCTCATCTTTGACGATGTCAGCGATCGAGGCCACTTGAGGCTGCGACGACGGGAAGATCTTCTGAAGCTCCTCTCGTACGACTGCCCTGATAGCCTCGCGCAGGTCTTCGGAGGCCAGTGATTGAACTCCGGCATAGTTTGTAGCGTTGGTGCGGCGGTCGAATTGCCGGTTTCGCATCTCGAGTGTCTTCTCGATGCTAGTGGCCTCGCGAAGAAACTCGTCGACAGTCTTCGGCGGGTTTCGTACCATGCCGGCGAAAAGTTCCTCCTTAACACCACGCATTAGTAGCCGGACTTTCTTTTCCTCGGACATTTCCGGGTCGGGGTGGCGGAATAGGCGGCTCATTTCTTCTGTAAAAATCGCCGTGGTCTCGTTGGGCAGCTGCACTCGGGTTTACAGTAGTGCTTGGGCCCGTTCTCGGCGAACGACGCTTGTGAATGTCTTCAGGAAGGCGCTTCGGAAAAGGTCCCAGGTCGTTAACGTGGCTTCTCTGTTCTCGAACCACGTCCTGGCAGCGTTTTCCAATGCGAAGAAGACATGTCGCAGTTTGTTGTCGCAAATGCAGCGACCCTCTCGTACGTCTCGAGCCAGGTTTCCGGGTCCTCGAATGTTGAACCGCGGAACGTGGGGGGCTCCCTGGGCTGCTGCAGCACGACGGGGGATGCTGGGGCTGCCATTGGGGAGGACTTGGTGGCAATCTTCCTGCTCGTGTCAGGTAGGAGTCCGTGCTCTGGGGGCAGTCCTTGCAGCCGGCGGCTAGCTCGCTGGTCTTGGGCGACGTTGGTTTTGTCCTCGGGCTTCGGACTTGGATCGCGGCTTTGCGGGGGCGTTCGGTACATGAACGCACAAGCACCTCCACCAGATGTCACGTGGTAGTGACGGTAAAGAGAGAACACAGTAGCAGTACTGTTAAAGACAAAACTAGCTTTTATTGGGTGAACCTGTGCCCACAAAACAGGCTACACTTAAAGCACAACAATAGCGGCGAACACAGTCGGCGATCGTCGAAAATCTGATCAGCGGGTCAAGCGCGTCGGCTTTTATAGATCAGTCGTCGAATGTTCCAGATTAACTGATGGGACCCGCGTGTCTTCCACAAAGTTCTACACCATTCGTGTCACGCGATGAAATCTGATAACACAAGGTTCGGCGACAACAGACACGCGGATAGAAGCGTCGATAACTTTCCAGAAACATCGGATACATTCAGGCGCATCCCTCGCTGTGCGATTACAGTTGTTAAGCGGCGAAACGTGGTCGCCCGATAAAGATAAGTACACGTGTCAATATGAAAGTTCTACAGAACACAGTAGATTGAAAACGTCGATTTAAGCTCATGTTGACAACTGTTTTATAGCTCTAAATCTCGTGGCTGGACCAACCTGGCCCTCAAAATGTGCTCGCTACACATGACAAGAACAATATAGGAATGGATTGAGCTAGGGAAACTGTGGAGTATGTTTTATTAGAATGTGAAGACGTCTACCCAGCGGTCAATTTAGGCACCACTGGGCTCCTTGAAGCCCTTGGGTTCAGCGGGAGCAGTGGTAAAGCAAACATGTCCGCAGTAGGCATTAGTAAGAGGCAACTGGAGGATAGGTGGAAGAAAAGTAGCGAAACGACAAAAGACGGAGACGTACAAAACCACAGTTTGCAATAGAGGATCAGAAAATTTGGGCGTGGTAGTTCACAGTGCTTTATTATTTTTTTTTTATTGTTCAACCTAGGTGGAACATTAGGCAGTAGAATAGCAAGAGCTTGGTGGCGCAACCCACCGCCCCGTACCAAAGGGGATGCTCATAACATCCATCCATTCATCCAGCGGAAACGCATATATTTTTTTAGTGCAATATCCAATATGGCCGCTTTTTACTGGTGGCGTATGCTGGGTACGCACCGTGCTCGCCTTGCTGGCTTTGCGGCATGCCTCAGCTACCGCGTTTTAATTGCCAGGAGACTAAAGAGCCTCTACTGACGCCCATAGAAACAAGCCACAAGTGAGTGAACAGGATGTGCGACTTTATTGGCAGAAGAAGAGCGGTGCGCCTTCTCGTACAAGAGCAGAAATAAAATTTGCATGTCGAGATGCGCTGAAACGCGGGCTTGTAAACTGCTGACTTTCGTCGTCGCACATAGCGCTCTGGTAACGAGCGACAGTCAGCAGCGCAAGCAAATTGGGCAGTGCAAAACCTGTGCGACGCACATGGAAGCAATCGGGTGACGCAAGGCATCTGCTGCCGCAGCCAACACAGCGACATTGTCTAACCGGCATTTTAGCGTTACCTCCTTTCCAACCTACAAGTTCCTTTTTGTTCTTTCGGGGGCCGCTAATGTGTAACTCATACTTGGTGCCCCACATTCTCAATATTGATGTTATCATTTTGCAGCCGCTTTTGCAGGCCTTTCCACCCATGTGGCTATCAACTTCATACACTTCGGACAATGTAACCACGTTTGCTGGTTTCCATTCACGCCACATCACGGCCGATGAAGGCCCACAAGCATAATTTGTCCGCGGCTACAGCAGGAGAGCTCGAAAGGGAAGAGCACTAATTACGGTGCATGTAAATTGAGAGTCTTTGTCGCTGTGTGGACTGCAGGAGCAGATGGTTACCCATGCAGCTGACCACGTCATCACATCCAAGAAACATAATCCGGCAACCATTATTGAATGAGACTCGGCATTCAATCACCGCATAAGGTTCAGACAATACACTGTGCATTAGCTAAGTTCCACATGACAACAGTGGGCATTCACGCACTACAGGTCGCTAACAGCACATTCAGCTATCTGACTTCAGGTACAGTACTGACATACGTCGCACACGGAGGTCTAGTAACGAGTGACAACCAGCAGCGCAAGCAGATTGGACAGTGCCCCACTTCTTTGCATAAAGAGTCGCCGTAACTTGTACTGCGAATAAATCGGGTGACGCATGTACCTGCTGCCAAAGCCAACACAGTGACATGAACTACCCGGCATTCTAGCCGTTGCCTCCTTCCAGCCTGTACGTTTCTTTTTGTTGTTTTGGTGGCCGCTAATGTGTCGGTCACACTTGGTGTCCCACCTGCTCTCAATATAGACATGGTCTAGCTTGTCCTTTAATTTAGAGCGTTTATCTTTGAAGTGTCGCTCACGTTGTTTTGTAAGAACTTCCTAGCCTGAGTAAACGTTTGAAGAGGTCGTGTTGAACGCATCGGCGGCAGCCTTTGCACGTTACTCGTGCTCGTACTGTACTTATTTTAGCTGAAGTTGTAAGTTCGTGGAGCTATGTTTATCCAATTATAGGCACTGCCAGCGCGCTGATCTGCAAGCTGTACTCCTTCGGTACCTTCGGTACGCGTTACCTCTCGTCTTTTTCTTATATGTATTGTGCAGTGAAGATGGCACAGATTGGCTACCATCGAAGGACTCAAGGATACGCAGTAAGGATTTCCTAGGTAATATCAAGGCCAATGAAGTTCGTCACCCATCATATCATACAAGTATTTCCCCTTCAGTTTATAAGAAAACACGTGGACCATGCAGACCATTTAAAAGGTACACAGGAATCCCTTTAAACCACAGAAGTGTTAAAAACGTGGAAATTAAAGACAAGCTGTGGAGAGTCATTGTCATTTTTGCTGTTGCATGCTGCTTGTAGGCAAATGGAAAAGAAAAAAAAGTTATATGAAGGTCACAGGATCCTCCCCAACACCCAGAATCACCTGCGACTATGATTATTTGCTGCACAGAAGAAGCTATTGAAATGACATCTTTGCAGTGTGACCTTGTGCATGTAAGATTTTTTGTTTTGTTATTACGCTGACTTAGAATAGGTTAATTGAAATTTCAGGAAAATAAAATTGTGTAGCTACTTTATGTTTATTAGTTTTTCTGTTGTACAGGCCTCAACAATGACTGAAGATCAGCCTGGGTGTTCAGCCGGAGAGCTTATCTTTCTCTCAGTGATGTCTAATGGCACTGCAAGCTGTTTTTTATACCACAAGACATTATCGACAGTGGACCAAGGAACTCAGTGCGATATTTATTTTTGTGAAAAGACTGTTGGACCGGTGCATAAGTAGCCCTACCTCGGTGGGTTTAAAGCATTGTGTAATGTTGAATCCGCACTGCGGTCATTAACAGCTGTGGCTTTTCAAATTTTTGCCCTCCTGCTTGGTGTCCTTCCAGCCTCAACGCGACGAGTTATTGAGCTTTCGCTTGAAGGCAAGCTTCTTTTGTTTTTGATAAAGTTAAAACATGGCCTTCCATTTTCCTTTCTAGCTACATTATTTCCTGTTCACAGCACGACAGCTTCTCGCAATTTCAAATCCATTCTTCCCAACCTCAAGTCAGCTACAAAAACCTGGATATTCTGGCCATCACGGTTGGCTGTACAGCAGACAGTGCCAGCTAGCTTTGGTGGGCATTATGTGTAGACTCATTATTGACTGCACAGAACTCGAAACAGAAATGCCCCCAGGCATTGAGAAACGTAACCTGTGGTTATCCAACTAGAAAGGGAGATATACATAGAAATATACGGTTCGCATAGCTCCTAATGGGTTGATAACGTTCTGCCCGCCGTGGTTGCTCAGTGGCTATGGTGTTGGGCTGCTGAGCACGAGGTCGTGGCCCGGCCGCCATGGCCGGGATCGAATCCCGGCCATGGCGGCCGCATTTCGATGGGAGCGAAATGCGAAAACACCCGTATGCTTAGATTTAGGTGCACGTTAGAGAATCCCAGGTGGTCAAAATTTCCGGAGTCCTCCACTACGGCGTGCCTCATAATCAGAATGTGGTTTTGGCACGTAAAACCCCAAATATTATTATTATTATTATTGATAACGTTCATTTAGGAGGGCTTTGTAGGCAGGACCACAGATTGTGTAATCACTACTGAAGGCAAATTATTCTCGCCTCTTGAGCCTGGTGAGGTAATATTGGCCGCCAAAGGCTTTCCAGGCATTAAAACTGAGGTTGGTACACCGCAGGCAACTTTAGTGATGCCACATATTGCAATAAGTCGAGTCGGAAGTGGATACTACTTATGAAACATCATCAGTGCTCATCCATGTAGAATGTGTGATACAACGACTGAAGATATTCCAATTTTTAACTAGCAAAATTCCGCATGAATTGGCTGGGTATATTGATGAAATCATGCATGTGGTTGCTGTCATTCCTAATATCAAGCCCGGGATTTTCGCAAACAAGGAGAGCAGTGACTGGTGCATTTTACCAATATTCATGTGCTCAAGCTGCTAATTGCAGCATCCTGGAAAGGAATTTGTACAGAAGACGCAGGAAGTAAACACAGTGCAAGATTGTGCTTCGTTTGGAATGTTTATTGCACCTTTGGACTTGTACACTACAGAATGTAGTATTGCAGATGCGATTGTCCACAATGACTGCAGTGCAGTCACTGTAAATAGCGTAAATAAAAGGCTACATATCCGCATGCTCAGCCTTGTGAGTTATGAAACTCCTTGGGAGATTTCACATTTTCTTGCACTTGGATATTGCCTTCAAAAATATTAAAAATAAAACTGACGCAGCTTTGGGATTGCTGAGAACAGAAATACACTGTCTCTTTCAAGAGGAATTGTGGGAGAATCGTGGTTTGGATACACGTAGATAACACTTCTTGAGGACTAGAACGTACAAGATAACTTGTATTTGGGTATAATACTGGTGAGTGTGCCTTAAATTGAGCTCTCCTTCACCCCACAAGTACTTTAACAAAGGCCTCTCCGTAAACTTCAGGTCTATCCCGCTGTAGGGGCATTTTATTTCTAGTAGAGCTACTTCACCCTCTTCATACCTGAAAGAAAATTTCGCTTAGTGCAACGGCAAGATATCTTAATGTATATACTTAGCTGAAAATCCCGTTGGGGTAACACGCCAACCATGGATCCTCTTGGCACACAATGAGGCCAAATTGAGCGACTTTTGCACAATGCTCAACCTCAAATTTCCTTCTTGCTTCGGGTTACCTTACCAAAGCGTACCATATTACAGGGCCAGTGAACGGTGGCTCTGGCACAATGCGTTCAGCTCGATTGTACAGCAGTTCTTCTCTACAAGTCAGTACCCTGTGCGCCTGCAAAAAGAAGACAAAGCTGTGGTAGCACTGGCATGTGCACAATAATGTGAAAAGAGGCTCTACGTTGCACAAAAGAGAAGTTAAACACTATCGTGATACCTTCGTGGTCGTGATCCTGTAAAATCTCTCAATCCTCCAAAGACCTCTGTCTGTGTTCTTGTGCATAACTCACTAATGTTCTTGGCATCCACCACCACATACTGCTCATACACTTCTCTTTCAATACCCAAGAGTCTGCGTGATTTAAATGAGTATTGTCATGCAAGATCAGTAACTATTAATTTGGTCCTTGACAAAAATGTTACCTCCATGATTAATGACTTGATGAATGACAGAAAGATTATAAATCACATAAACCTTTCGGGAAGGTTGCATCGCTTAAACATCATTCTGCTCCCGTTTCGTCCACTTCATAACTGTAAAAGCTTCCATTTTTGGCCCCTCAAAAAGCTCGAGTTTCTCTTCACAGCGACTGGAAGCGGCGGTGCGATTTCGTCGTTGGGTAATCGGTTTGCTTCTGCGCGGCGCATGTCTGCGGGCGCAGATTTGATGTCCCCGAAAAACTTAAGGACATGGCCTACATCAGCGCTTTCTGCGCGGGCTCAATAGTAAACAAATATTCATCAACGAGCGTTCGCGAATAGCACCGAGCGATCTAGCATTCGGAGATAATGGAGCAGTTGCTTAGCGGGCAAGACCAAAACAATTACTATTTTTCTTCCTCGGCACTTTAACTTTCAAGAGCTTCGGATAAGCTTTCCGCCATGCTGGAACTACTCACGCTCGCGGTTGACTGGTACGAGAGCAGCAGTTATACTCCTGTACTTAGATTGCAACGGCCGCGGTGTGTTTACATTTTCCCGCCACGCTAGCGCGGCAGTCACAAGTAGCTGTGTGGATTCTTCGGCTTCCATCGGTCTAAAACAGCAGTAGTGATCAAAATCTACAAATCGGCATCTCGAAGCACAAATTTTTTAAGAGCACTTGTAATACAGCCCTGTCGAACAAACAAAACTTACCTCGAGTGTAACGCGCTTTGGAGGCGCGTTTACTTTTATTTGCGGAATGTATCTTCCATCGACTTCGAAACCATGGGCCAGCACAGCTTCTCTGCCATCACGTGGCCTGCTTGAAGCAGTAGCCTGCCCTTCTTGATGTTTGCCCCACGAAAAAAATAAAGCTTCCACGTCTTGGAGTTCTTGAAAGCCCGTCGACAAAACAACCGGCACGCCTTTAACCACCGTACAGTAGCACGGCGTGAGGCGCGTCGTCTGCTGCGCTGCCCCCCTGCTGTCGCTGAAGTGGCTGCGCGGTGGCGCTTGACGACAATCGAAGGTGGTGGCGCCTGGCGGATTCAGGGAGCCTATGCGAGAAAGCCCGCCTCTGTGCATTGCGTTCGCGGCCAGCGTTTCCTCGTAAACATTATGGTTACATACGCTCCAATTGCCGGGAAGCGTGAGAAGCCGTCAGGGGTCTTTGAATGCTTTCGCGTGCCATTCTAAAGGCGTAGCTTAAGCGCCTTTCAAATTTTTAGATGAAGATTAAAATCCTCACGCTCTGGCACAGACGCAGTACAAAGAACGGCCATGAAGCGGTCTGTACGTCTAAAATAAATATGAAGCAGTGCATATTTACAAGTGCATTATTAGAGCGCAAACAAATCAAAAGGGAAAAATAAGAAAGCCGAAAGATGAGCCTCGAGTGGCCAGTTGAATGGCAGTTTTGCGTCCATTTGCGGTCTTCACACTCGGAAAAACACTTTTATGTAGAACGTATTGAGCAACAGCAAGCCGTATCGGGAGATTTTCATGTAGTTCTACAATTTTCTCATTGACGCTTTTTATCTAATTATATTTGAGAACTTGATTAAGTAATAAAAAGTAACTATATACTTAGGCGGAATGAAAAAAAAAACAACTTGGGTATCTACAAGTGACGGCAAACAACATTAGCTTGGGTCTGTCCAGCTGCGTGGTTTGCACATAATCTGAAACTCTGGCTAAAGTTAGCTGGGATACCCTGTATATCCTAGCTTCCACACATGATTTGCTAGCTTATCATTCTCGTGCTCTAGGTGACATAGTGGCGACCCTAGCAAAGATATCCCTCACTCAAAATAATAAGAGTCATCCTACTTCCCATTATATTGTACTAGCACCATGTTACGCAAATGACACTTTTCGGAGGAAAAAAATACTGAATCTTAAGGTTTTGTGTTAGTCATTATACGTGAAATATCTGAGAAAGAAACTGATCAGCTAGTAAAAAGTGTGTGCCACTCTTAACCGAACACCTCTAAAAATCAAATGTGCGATAAAACGACACAGAAGCTTCACGTCTTAACGCGCTCCTTCTCCTACGCTGAGAATTAAGGTCACTGGGAAAGTGTGCTCCTTCCCTCTAGTGTCAATGGTTTAGGCAACCACAAACACGACGCCCTAGAGTATCACTGACTAAGCGCCATGTGGTCACCTAGTGTTATCACTATTCGTACGTGTGTCACGATGATTCAAATGGGGACTGAATGCGTGCTTCTTTGTTTGTACAGCTTCGCATTCCTCCATATCATCGACTAGTGGTGTGGCGAGGGCCGAGACATAGCAGTGCCGCAAATGGCTCCAAAGTGTGAGAGGTGTATGCAGACGAGGCATATCCGCCTGGCACCTGAGGACACGATGATGCCAGTCTAAGGTCCAGCTGACAACAAGGGCTGGAGGGATGATCCTAATGATTTTAAATGACATCGCCTTCTAAACCGGGCGGCCACAAGTAGCGACCTAGCCTGCTCCACCTAATCTTGTTTTAGTCTCGCGCTCTACCATTTTACCTGTGTCTCCCTGATCTTTTCTCCCTTCACTAAAACCTGTCACCAATGTCCCCAGCTTGGCCATTATGTTCAGCGCACCGGAAGTGCTACCTCCTTTCTAGTGAACACACCAGCCTGCGAAGAACGTGACCTCATGGAAGAAACAGCGCGCCTTCAGCATCCCATCATTTTCGGAGGTCACGTACTCAAAACATGTTGTTCTTTTACTTGGCACATTACAGCATTCATTGCGCAATCGAACGAAAAGGCATGTAGCTAGCGCGATGGTTCTGAACTGCTGTTGACCATTTGTTGAGCGGGAGTCGTTCTCTGCGACGTGCTGACTTCGAGATCCGCTGTGCTGGTCTGCTGGTGTGTGGCCTCATCATTTTTCTGGTGATCGTCGCATGGCTCGTCCACGCCATCCTTCGCTGGTCCATCCCCGTTTTGTGGCTGTTCCTCGAGAGGTTGACTGGGTGGCAGATTGGGTGGCTGATCAGGTTGAGACACGGTGTTTTCGGCGGAGCCTGGATCAATCATTGCTTTCTCTAGCCGTGCAGCTGCCACGGCTGCGGTGCTCGTTCGGCATGTAGCCAACTGGTCGCCGGCCATTCTGCGGCCAACCAAAGGGCGCAAAACGATATATGCGAGGAACGCGCCGACTACAATTCCGAATAACCTCACCACCACATTCACAAACTCGTTTGCACTGCCACCGTCTGCCTCCCCGTTCTTACCAGAGCAGGCGGTGGGCCTGTCTACACAGGCGCTCCCGACCTCTGCCATGGCTAATGACAGCGACGTGGCCGTCCAGCAGCTCGGTGACAGTGATGATGCGTGAGTTAAGGCACATAACCACAACGACATATTGGCGAAGAAGTTGGCGGTACGTTCGAAATACCATATAGGAGTCAATGAATAAATGGAAGGCGCCATTACTGCAACATAAAGAAACAGAAAAAAAATATTTTCACGATTGTTTAAATAATGATAAAATAAAACAGCCGGTTTGCCTTATAATTTTTACTTAAGAAGAAAAAGCGAATCTCAAATGATCGAAGCAATTTTTTTATGCGTTGGAAATTAAATTGCACGTTACATGCTGCTCTAAACCCATCCCTCAGGCTGAAGCTCTGAGACGAGGCCCCGATGAAAAGAATAACTGAAGACCTATGAAAGTCCAAGTTAGCGAAGTGGGGCCTCAAGAAGTACTGTTATTTATACCGCAGATGGACGACAAAGCAATGATAAACGGTTATTGTCTCAAGTGCATTACAAAATTGGAAGATAGAGGACTACGTCAGACGAGCCCTGTGCAATTAAAACGCTAACTGCGGAATGCTACAACGTAATCACGCAGCTGTAAGTTGACACTGATCTGACGGTCATCATGGATAATTGTGGGGAATTCGCACCTGTTAGAACTCCGAGCTTAGTATTCCTTGTTTTGCATACATTCGGCTTGGGCAGAATTATTTAGAGCGGGCTTCTCGCGTGAGGCATGCGCTAAGGGGCTTCGCTCACCTCGTTTATGAACGGTGCTTTTCTGGAGGTCGCAAGCGGATGGGAAGCTTCAATCATGCAGGAACAGCGGCTGTACCAGGCAGCGTGCTGAACTTGTCCATACGAAAGAACGTTTACATTCGGTGCCATGCGTCTTCACATTTTGAAGCCACATGAGACACCTATAATCGCAATTATCCCCTCATGAGCTAGGGCTACTGCATCTTTCTCAGCTACGTCCGCCCCCTTAGCACTAACGTTGAATTTAAACGTACGAAAGGTGGGCCAGCTTTTGTGCGGCACTTTCTCCCTGTCTATACAAGTTTGATACACACGTTCTGCTTCTAAATGTCGAAGCAGTAGCGCCGAATACCGCACAGTATGTTTATCGTTCGATCTGCCGAGGTACTTATATGTTCTCGAAGGTAATCGTTTTTCTGTTGGTTTGCTTTCTACGCAAATTTTCTTGAAAAAGATAAATCCTTTCGAGCCTTCGACCGAATAGCTCACCTGTGTAACTGTTGGACAATGCATTTTAAGGGGCTTGAATGAATTCTATTTATCTGTATTTTTGTCCACTTTGGCGTTCGCATTGTGTAATGGGAATTGGTGCAATATTGTGTGATTGCTTAATATATGTAAAATCAATATTAAAAGGATTACGTGTAAAATTACAATTATCCAATAGATTACGGGTATTGAGAATAGTTCTGCATTGTATGGAGCTTGCAAATGCAAGCTGCATTTGGCAGCTTTTTCCCTTCCGTCCTCTTTCATTCTGCGCTTAGTTTTGAGAGAAATAAATCTATATATCTACTGGCGTGAACAAGTGCTCTGCGTACATTTGACATTTTATATGCAGCAGAAATAGCGTTCTTTATTGGATTCCTGCTAGGTTCAAAAATTACCGGCCCATATTCGCACGTTGTTAGAGCCCACAGAAAGTGCCAGCAACCTTTCCGAGGTAGTTTGAAACGCTAGTTTAGATACAACGCTGCAAATGTATTATAATACTTCTGCAACATATACTCTGAAGCTATATAGGCACGTTCGCTTATTTATCCTTTCCAAGTGGACTGCATTTTAGACGCTAACAACCCAGAGTTGTTGCTCTGCGTAAGATGCGCGTCCATGATTTGGAATTGATTTGAATTTGGATTTGGAGCACCGGTAATTACCCTATGTAAAGGCGTCTGTTAGCCACAAGCAATTGGGCCAACCGTCACCGCAGGGCACCGACTCTAAGCACGAGCGGCGTTCCCCTACGACAGCACTGGACAGTTTGACCCATTAGGAAGCGATGGAGGGGATGGCCTACCATAGCGCTTCTCTTATTCGGTACAATCACCCCGGTGCAAGAAAAGGCAGCCGTCTGGCGACCTAACAGCTCCTCACAATGAGCGGATCATGGTATGGCTTGAGGCGTTCGACGTTTAGAATGTCTTGTTCACGATGGTGCATGTCCAAACATGGTTCAATGGGTTCGGTCCCGTAGTTAATGGGGGATGCGCACTCGACGATACGATATGGTATTTCATACATGCGCAGTAAGTTCGAAGAGAGCCCAGGTGCAGCGCAAGGAACGGACAGCCACACAAGTGCTCCAAGGAGAAAGTCGGGCGCAGAGGTGGTGTCACCGCGAGTGCTATTCTGGTGCCCTTGGTTATTGGAGGATAAGGCCCGTGCGAGGACGCGGCACACTTCAGCATATCTTGCCGTGGCAGAAATTTGTGCACATTCATATGCGTCCAGCCGGCATCGTAGAATTGTGTCGATGGCGCGCGACTGGTGCCTGCCGTATAGTAGGAATAAAGTTGAGAAGTCGGTGGTACTCTGAAAAGCGGCGTTATACGCATAGGTTACGAAGAGCAGAATGACATCCCAATTTTCCCGGTTGGAGGCGACGTACATTGTCAGCATGTTGCCGAGCACTCAGGTGAAGCGTTCTTTAAGGCCAGTGGTTTGAAGATGGTGCGCTCTAGTTGTGCAATCAGCAAAGTGGCGATCTTTAAGATTGACTTCAAATACTTCGTGTAGGAACACGTCTGCGATCACTGAGCAGTTCCCCAGGTGGGCCATGACGCAGGATGAATCAATAAAGCGGGATGAAACAGCGCGTGTGTCTGACGGACGTTGGCTTAGGTGATTCGGTGACGGCCCGAAGTTTGGTTGGATCAGGGAGAATTTCATCCTTGAATACGACCTAACCTAGAATTATCACCTGACTAGCAGCAAAAGGGCACTTCTGGAGGCTTAGTGGCAGCCCTGCGTTTGTTAAGTATATTAAAACAGACCGGAGCCGTTGAACGTGTGTGGTGAAGACGGAAGCTAATACAAAAACGTCGTCAAGATAGCACAAGTACGTATGCCTGTCTGTCTCCATCAGGCTCTCAAACATTGCGGGCGCATTATAGGCTCTAAAAGACGTTGCGTTCAATTCGTATACGCCGCCGGGTGTGGAGAAAGCTGCATTCGGCCAGTCGGCGTCTGCCATGGGTTCTTGAGAATACTATGAGCGCCAGTCTACCGATGGAAAGAGTTCTGCGCTATGTAGTGTCAATCGCGTCGTCTATGCGCGGGAGAGGGTAGATGTCATTGTCATTGATGTCATGTCATTTCATTGATCTTGAGGTGGCGGTAGTCCACACAAAACCGCACAGAACCATCTTTCTTCATAACTAGGACGACAAGGGATGCCCATGGACTGTTGGAAGGTCGTATCACTCCGCGGTGAAGCATGTCATCGAGTTGTGCGTTGAATACTTGACGTCCTGCAGGAGATAGGTGATACGGACGTTGCCGCAATAGCGGTTGCGGGCCAGTATTGATGCGATGTGTTAGCGTGTGGCCCAGTGAAGATCGGCATCCATCGAAAGAAGAAGGAAATTCTCTAGAAGGCACAAAAGCTGGGACCGCTGGACTGGTGTAAGGACATCGGCAATAGAAGAACCGAACACTTCACTTGGCGATAGGTTACACATAGAAACAGCACTGAGCGCACTGAAACTAGCACAGTAATTGTTATTGGGCATTTCCATAACTAGCACGTCTTCTATAGCTTCTACATTGCCAAGACATTCCCATCGGAGCAGCAACAAAGCGTATAGAAACGGGCTGCAAACGTAAACAGTGCTGTAGCCCTGTGTGGTGTCCTCTGTCACAAAAGGCAGCAGCAGACCTCTCCGAGTGAGAAATTGGTCAGATGGAGACAGTAGTGCAACAGCGCCTGAGATTCCGCTGCAGGGACATGGGCACAACCGTTGAGGCGTTCGGAGGAATGTTGGTGTCGGCTCAGACAAGTAGACTCGAAACGAAGAATTTTTGGTGGGCAGCAAATGTAACAGCGGCGAAAGTTTTATTTCGGCCCGTGCGCAATGAATAGCGTCATTGTAGCGCGAGAGGTAATCCCAGTCGAGGATAATGTCATGAGATCACGGGGAAAGGGTGATGAATTCTATGGCGTATAGAACGTCGGTAATTACAACACGAGCAGAACAAGCCGCCAAAGCGTGAATATGATGAGCACTCACTGTGCGGAGGGACAGCCCAGAAAGGGGCGTCGTGACTTTCCGAAGTATACGGCAAAGCTTGCCGTCCATAACACATATGGCGGCTCCTTTGTTCATGAGTGCAGATGCGCGAGCACCGTCAACAAACACTTCGCTTCGGGACTGCGTTGAGGACTTTCACATTTCGACGGTGTCGCAGCCCTTGCCTATTGAACTACGACGATTCGTCTTCCTGGTCCCGAGTCACGGGGCGAAGTCCCATCGGCGACAGTGAGCGACGGCGTGGAGAAGTCAAAGGACGGGTAATTGTCGTCGGCCGGAATGTCGGCGACATAACCTACGGGGGGCCGTAATATGGACGGTTGGACCGGTTTGTGAGGGGTGGAGCGGCGCTTGGCGACTGCACGCGATTACAACAACATGCAGCGTGACCGGCGTAGCCCCGTGCAAAGCATATTGGCCGGGTTTCCGGAGTACGCCACCGGCTCGCCGGGGCAAGTCCCATCCATGTCACAGGACGCTACTGACATGACTGCACGGCAGGCGGCAGTCGAGGCCTATAGGCACGAAGTCGGTAGAACAGAGAGGAATACTTGAAGAGAGTGGCTGGGTCCTCGCGACCACTTCAGTGTAGCTGAGTCGTGCAACCACCGAGACCTGTTGAGGCAGAGCACCGACGTCAACGTAGCTCAGTGGTTCTGCCGCAGGAAGATTTTGGCTCTGTACGGTCAAGAACTCGGCGATTTCCTGCTCGATCGCGCCAAGGAGTGGAGGTATAAAATTTGATGCAGGCAGTTCGAGATCTGGCGGCCGAGAGAAGGATATCAAGGAGAGCTGACATGCAACTTCCTCCTGAAAGAACGCTTTAATTTCACCAAGGAACCCTGGCTGGACGGTGATCGTAACTAAACCAGCAATGAGGTTGTCGTGCAAGGTAGGGCGACGTGGGAACGAGCGCTGCCTGTGTAGCGCCTCCTAACTTTCGCATAGATTGATTTGTGTCACGGACTGAGGATTCTTGGCAAGTAGCAGGTTGAAAGCATCGTCCTCTATCCATCTGAATATATTTCTGGTTTTGTCGGACTCCGACATCGTCGCGTTGACTTGCTTACACTAGTCCAGTACACCTTCAATGCAAGTGGTAAATGATTCACCCGGCTGCTGTACACGTTCTCGCAAACGCTATTCCGCTCGCCAGCTTGCCCAGAGCACGGCAACCAAACACAGCCACTAAGGAGGTCTTGAACGAGGACCACGTCGGAAATTTTGTCTCACGGTTGCTGTACCAGAGACGGGCGACGCTCGCAAGATACAAAAGTACGTTGCTCGGTTAGGCGGGATCGTCCCATTTCTTGTGGTCGCTTACCCTTGCACATGCCGTCAGCTAAACAGAATAACGGTACTGTTACATAGACACTGACATGTCTTGCCTACCATTGTGAAACGAACTGTGTTTAATTCGCTTTTCCGTTCCAGACTAAATTATTCTCACCATGTTTGGGCAACAACATCAAAACAAAAAATCACTAAGCTAAAATTATGTCAAAAAGGAGCAATTCGTGCTGCAGCTGATCTTTCCTCCAAAGAACACACGTCTAAATGATTTCGCGAATACAATTATTACAGATTGAATTCATTTATTCATTTTGTCTGGCAAGCATGTACAGAAGTACCATGAGAAAGGTAAATGCCGATTATATAAATTCGTTTAACTTGAATCGTTGCGAAATTCCCTATAACATGAAACATGCAGACATTTGGTTAACACGCTTTTGTCGTAGTGATTATGAACAGCAGTCCGTATCCGACCGGATTTCTGATCTTCTAAACACACTAACTATAAGTGAATTAAACCCGGATACTATGTCTCCTCGTTGCTTTTTCACTTATTTCCTTTCGCGAAATCCCGCTGTGTTATTCTTGTACTTGTATATGATTATTGTATACATATCTTTATGTATGAGCATGTGCATTCCTACATTGTATATGCATATATGCACACATACGTATTTCGTCCCTTTATATCGAGTTTGATGCGTTTGATATACTCATTTTTGTTGTTGTTTTCGGTTTAGCTGCATCGTTACAACCTATTTTCTGAATTCTTTTTCTATATACGTCTCTTAATATCGATTTTCATTTCTTTGTGCTACATAAAAAAAAAATTTACTGCTTGAGCATCCATGTTACTGTATTACACGTTTCCCTTTCCTCCCATTTTCTGTAAATTGCTTAGACCTTTGTTAAGCTGTCATGGACCTATGTTACTGCTGCGCAGGGTCGAATTGCACCATAGGGGGCCGGGCTTAGTCAAGCTGCGCTAACGCAGCTTTTTACCGCCACCCCTCTTTATCTATTTGTTGAGAGATGAATTAAAGTTTGATTTAAAGCTTCAAAGCCAGTAACGAGTCCTCGACGTTCGGTGTCGTCCAGGCCGCTGAAAATGGCAGGGTCCCTGTGGCGACGCAGACCAGAGCACAGGACCGACTCGGGAGACGTTTGCTGAGATGCGTCTTCAGCCATGGCTGAGCGAAGGGTACAGGATCGAAGTTCCACAGTTGACGTTGTAGGCCCAAGTAACCTTCACCACTTGTAAATGTGTTTATTAGCCACGAGCGTTTGGGCCGACTATCAGCACAGGGCACGGACACTCTGCCCGAGCGGCGATCCCCAAGAATAGCGCTGGATAGGATGGCACCCAATAGCGTACTTCTTCGCTACAAAAAGAACGCTTTTACGATGCTACCTGATGACTGACTGACTTAGAAATGACGGTTAAGTGTCTGTCAGGGACAATGTCCGTTGTTCCGGCTTAGTTAAAGTAAAAAGAAACGCAGTCAGTGCGATGACGCAGCCGAGATCGATACTGTAGGTCGCATTCATGTTTGCATAGCGGACACACTAAGCACTCGCCAAGATTACTTGTTTCATTGTGTGTGAGTGTCTATCTAGTCCGCGAAACAAATGTAAAAAACGCATTTCCGATGCTATATGATATGATGCTTTTAGAAATGACGGTCAAGGGTGTGCGAGGGGCAAATGTTAAGTCTCTTCCACGGCTGCCTTTAACGCACTCTCTTCCGAAATGACATGTCAGCCAGCAACATCAAGCTGCTGATTCAAGATCAAGGTTCCAATGTATACAGTAAATGGAGCAGCTGGATTGATCGACCGATACTGCTCAAGCCTATAGGGAGGAAACGTGACAAAGTGGTAGGCAGCGTTCAGTAACAGCTGCGCATTACCACCTACCGCATAGCGTAACCGAATGAATCGTGTTCTACGCCTCCCGAACATGTCGAGAAAGCCGAGTACTGCAACTTCTGCAACGGCTGTAATAGCTGCCGTAGGACAAAGCAGTGACTGCCTTTAACCAGTCAAATCGCCACTGTCTGTTGCATACACACATCGCGCTGATTTGCACGTCACGTGACTTAACGCCGCCGTTATATTGGATCTCTTCGTCCTTCTCTGCAGGCTCGGAATGCCTGAAGGGTGGCACACCCGGTACTCAGTCTGTGCGTTTTCTCTGGACGTGGTGGTCGTGTCATGTGCTAATGAGTTCCAGCATGAACGTGTGCCGTTTCCAGGTGAACTTTTTTGTCATGAGCTTTGGAGCTCCGTTTTCGCGGCGCATGTACGTCTTATGTCTATCAAGAGATAAGTGAAAATTCTTAAGTCAGTGTATTTCTATTAGCAGCCCTGCAATCTTTTCGACTAAAGTGTCGTCGTGTCTGCGCGTAATCGAATGACGCGCATTAAACATCCCCATTGTTTGCGGCGACGGTAACATCATTCGGTGATTGACCATTTGTTGCTCTGTTTTTGTTCGCATCGTACTGCTTTTCTGCAAACTTGCGAGCTTACTCGGTCATATGTTGTTTCTGCGCAGCGCTGAAGACCGCCAAAAAGAAATTTTTGAATGTGAAACTATAGAGCCGAAAACTCCCTCGTAGCCCACAGGATGGAACCGCGAGTTATCGTTGCGTCTTTCCTGAACTGTGGCGAAAAAATAACTCAGTTTTACGAGGAGGCAGTCGGCCTTCCTCTCGCGCTAGCCGTTCCGCCATCTCCCTTGCCCCATCAGCCACTCATACATAATCAGCCGCACCACGCTGTAGAGCCACACGAAAAGGCGGCTCCCATTCAGCACCTTCTACCAGGCGTCTGCGTACCTGCTGAAGGACCAGATCGACGGACATCGCCATATCTACACGGACGACTCATTCTACCCGGACTTGGCATCTGCCATAGCGTCCTCCGTGATGCCTGCCCTTAAGCGCTCGGGATATGGCTTTTTTTTTCAGGAACTTTCGCTCGCGGGAGTGCCGGCTCAGCAAGCTCTTATCAGCAATCTCTCAGCTAGCTCTACCGCTGCTGAGGTGGCTGGCCTGCATCCAGCTGCGCTCCTTCTGCAGAGGACCTCCCAGATTCGCCTGTTGTGATCCTGTGCTAATTGGGGCCGGCTACTCCTGACTCCTCAACGCCGGAGATCGCCGGCCTTGGCGTCTTAATTAATGCTATAGGCATTAAGTGTGCCCTAATTAACACCAAAGGTCGCGGATTCGAGTGTCAATGCTGGCACCATCAATTATAGAGCCATTGAATTTTGCTCCCACCAAAGATCGGTGGCGCGACTACCACCAAAGGTCGTTGGTTCAAGTGGCTTTACTAACCTTACCCAATTCAAACCCCAGGTAGTTGGTTCGACTCTCACCGGAGGTCGAGTGCGTGACTCCCTATGAATTTTGGTGCGAGGACGCCGGATGGCGTAACGCCGGAAATCGGACTTTCGTACATGAGCCGTCGAAGGCTTTCGCCTTAATAAGGCAATGCATTTGGAGAAATTCATAAAGGGAGTACGGACACAAAATATGTGCCCCACGTATGTCATTTAGGTAGTTGACGACCCCACAATTGTGACATGGGTCTTAACAAGTAATTATTACATCACATTTTGTGCAGCTAGTTTAAGACGTACTCCAAGTGCAGCACTATTTTATGTGGGAAGCAGGTGACTGTTGGCACTACCGTAACCATAGTTGGCATTGAAGAGGGGCCACGAACAACTCAAGTGCGAGACAGTTCGCTCAATGCGGCAGTTGGTGAAATGATGACCTTGTCACTGAATGGCGTCAAACTGACCTTTTCAGTGGCGCGCTTCTTTTTGAAATGCAGGAGGACACTCTCGCCTGTTATCCTGTCGAGCGTTGAATGATCTGTCTTTTTTGTAGCATGGTCATAGTGCGTGTCTATGCATTAATTGTGTCTGGTACTATGAGACCGCCACATCAAGAATTGGTCACATGAATAGACTTCTGTTTCAGGTTCAAAGCTACACTAGACTCCGTGCATGTTAGATCTGTCACACTGAAAGATAATGTGTTATGCATAATATCTATGTTATGTTGAACACGTAAGTGAGCTCCACAGCATAGTTGCTGAGTTTAAAGCTATTGATTCGTGATATAAATAAGAGGCAAAATGTTTGTGGTATACTCTTAAAATAATAACTACTCTCTTCTCTGTAGAAACAATGACAAACAAGCTTATCGTCATTGTGTTGATGTGAAATTCACATTGGATGTGTTTGCTTTCAAAAAAGAAGTCCGTGCTTCTTAACGACAAATAGAACAACATAAAGCTCCCTTTCCTGAAGTTGACGGCATTTAAACAATGTAATTTGGCATTCTAGACTTCAGATTACTATGTATACCTAAATCAAAAAGCTGGGACTTCCCCACCAATAAATTCAAGCACAGCTCACATTGATATGTGCCAGGAAACACAGTAACAATTCTATGTAAGTAAGCTTATAAGATGCATCACACTACTTTTGAGTCGCAAATGACACTCAAGCCTGAGTTTTGACTGTGGGTCTGCCACTGGTTTGATTGAGTTTGACAGCGCATTAGCTCACGTCGGGTCTTTCCTAGCCGCCTCTTCAATTCAGAAATCACATATCAGCTGATGCAGGTAGCACAAACCACAAATTAAATTTTAATAACAAAATCATGGCAAACTATCTATTAGCAGCCCTTAAGCTCCATTGACTTATGTAAAAGAAACAGTTTAAATGTAATTGCTCACCACGCAGCAAACAAACTGCGCCTTCTTTTAGCCTTGTTTCCTGCTTCCAATTCATTCTTATTTGTGTCTCTCTGCAGCCAAATTAAGGCTACACTACTTTAGGGTAACATTCAATGACAGCCATGAATCGCTTCAACCAAGGTTTTCTTGCTGCAGTGAGAGAGATGCATTATCATAAGAAAACTAATTGCAGAATTTCAAATTTGGCCTCCAAGTGAAGACCTGTGTTCTGAGAAAAAAAAACATAAATATACTTGGAACAACAAAAATGGAAAAATATTCTGACTGCATTGATTCAGCACTGCTGCGACAACACTGCAAGCGACACAGCTGTCATGACAGTTACATGAGGTAGTGCAGCGCAGAAACCATTCAGTAAAAACCGAATAAATATCCGTTGGTGATTATGGTATCTTGTTTAAGCATTTTTTAATATAGATGATATGTATTAACCCAAAACAATATTTCCAAAAGTAACTGAAGGTTCACCATGATTTGCGGATAGGCTTTTTACAGTTAATGGTGGAGCATTGAAATAAATCATGCCGAATTAAATTTCTTATGCTTGAAATTGCAAGTTTCATTTAGACATGGGTAAAGCTGATAGTGCTTTTTTACAATCAAGATAGCATGTAGTGCCCGTCATATTTTTGAACTACTTGAAATGTTCAACTTTCGTGAAAAGTTTCAATTTATGCTCATGAGCTACTGCTGATTCTGTTTTACTTCACTGTGGCTTCCCGTGACTCTGCATCATAAGCTCCCGCTTTTGGTATAATTTCACAAAAGGGGCTTCAGCTGCTGGCTGCCGTTACCTTGGGTGATCGCCCTCGTCTGCTGCCTGCCGTTCGTGTTATTAGCATTGCCTTCATGTCTAATAGTGAAGTGGACACACTTCCATGAGCTCAATGTCGGATCATTAGCAGTTTTGTTCCCAATTCGGTAGGTCAAGGAGCGGTGATGAGGCCACTTTCATGCTATAGTCGTCTGGTTTTGCTTATTTTTCCTTCGTAGTCACAGCCTGGGCGTAGTATATACGTGAACATGTTTTGATAGAATGCATGCATACTTACGAATACATAGTATCGCAACGGCATATCGAGTTGGTAACGGAATCACGCAGCTCACGCCATAGCCTCGATGCCACTGCCGCACTCGCGTTCCAAGTTTTAGGCAAAATTAAAAAAAAATGCTGCTGACAAAAAAGAAAGGGTATGCACTCTGAAACAGGCATCAACAATATCTGCGGGAACGCCACAATAAGAAACGTTAACTGATATTCATGGTGTTCAAATCGTGCAACTTGGTGTCCAGCAAAATCATCTCCTATTATATCTCAATAGACTTTCAACCATTTAACGGAATTATCGCACCGAAGTAAAGCGGTGTTCTTTCTGCCACTCTTGGATACATGATCCGAAGTTCTCCACTCGAAAACTCGTAACACTTTAGGCAAGCGAACAGAACGAGCAAGAGGCCGCCAGTCGAAAGTTACAAAATTAGTAAAGCAAAGCCCGAAGCGGCACTGTAGCACCTTGCGCCACCTGCTCCACCAGTGCTGCGCTTGAATAAAGCTGTCTAAGGCTTTCTCATGCCGACTAATTTTCACTTTAAAACGAGGTTAATGCACAGCTGCATTTTTAACAGCATACACTGCAGTTTTTACATTTTTTATATCTTCATTTTATATTGCGGGTCCCCTTTGCTGGCTGCAAGTCGCCGCACGCTATCAATGTCATGCCATATTCGAACCGGCGAACCTGCCCGCTTCAAGATGTGCGTAGGAAATCTGCGAGGAATCGCTTACCACAAGCTCCTTTTTGTGGTGGTGATTGCTGTACGAGGGGTTTCACATCCCCCATCAATGCTACTATCCCCTCACGTTTTCCGAAGCGTGCCACCGTCTTCCGCGCTTAGAAAATTGATCATGTGCCACCTCCCATTCACTCTCTCTATTAGCGAGGCCCCCTCCATCGCGCTGTGATTTGCTGAGACTGCCCGGAATCGAGAGCACACAAACCGAGCGGCCACAAGCACCGACCATGAGGAACCCATACCGGTCAACCCAAGCTACTCAGACATTTTGAATTACTATAAGGGGGTCCGAATCAAATACCCTCCACCCCACAACAGCCTAAATCACCATTCAGCAATCTCTTGGAGGAGGCTGCAAACAGGAACATATCCAAACCTAAACACACTAAGCAAGATGTTTCCCACCCAGTATGGAGACATTTGCCCCTGGTGCGGCGCCAAGCCCACCTTATATCACATTACATGGGAATGCGTTCAGAATCAACAATTCCTTCAAATAAAAGACCCGAGTGTGGAGCAGTGGGAGAGGGTGCTCTCCAGCAGCGATCCGAAAGTCCAGCATGGACTAGTAAGGCACGCTCGCCGAGTAGCCACCCTCAGTGGTGCCCTGGAATAGGAGCGTCGACCCTGCGCAGATGGGGAAGAAGACCGTCAAGATGGCCGACCACATCTGCCACCGCTAATTTCTACCCAAATAGAGCAAATAAAGTTTTTCCTCCTCCTCCTCCTCCCTGGCAATGCCTTCAAGAGTGACACTTTTTCGGAATAAATATCTTCATAATGGCTAGAAACTTATGGCTTGGAGAGAGAGAGAGACCGTGTTTCCTAGATAAATGAAGCTTTGTAAAGGTGTCGTCAAGCCCGTTACCAGCTGTCCAGCTGCCTGGATTCTAACGGTAGTTGAAGTGATACCAGAAAAATGTTTACTTACTAATAATAAATAATGTTTTGAATATTATTCCCTTACAATCTAAATTTAAAGATCACATGCTATGTCTGAATAATTTCTAGTTGCTTAGAAAGTTACATGCGTATCGAAAGCGCAATGACGCTTGTGAGGAATACCGCACAGCAGACGACCGACACTGGCGTCGTCTGCTTCTGCTATTGCTTTTGCTCTGCCCGCTTGCTTTGGCCAGGTATATCTCCCAATATATATATATATATATATATATATATATATATATATATATATATATATATATATATATATATATATATATATAAACGAGAAGAAAGGGGGTTAACCGAGGGACCCGATAATTATTAGTCATATAATGAGAAGCCAACAAACACTGACACCAAGTACAACATAGGGGAAATTGCACGTGCTTAATAAATGAAATAAAGTAATGATAAATTAATGGAAATTAAAGTGGATGAAAAAACAACTTGCCGCAGGTGGGAACCGAACCCACAACCTTCGCATGTCGCGTGCGATGCTCTACCAATTGAGCTACCGCGGCGGCGTTTCCCCATCCACTTTCTTGGGTATTTTATGTGTACTAGTAGAACCCTGGGAGTGTCACGAGAACGTGATCAATGAAATGATCACGTTCTCGTGACGCCTGCGGCAAAAAAGACGTTCCACGTTCGCCGCCTAGGTCTGTGAGTGGGGGCGCTGGCTAACACTCCCAGGGTTCTACTAGTACACATAAAATACCCAAGAAAGTGGATGGGGAAACGCCGCCGCGGTAGTTCAATTGGTAAAGCACCGCACGCGACATGCGAAGGTTGTGGGTTCGGTTCCCACCTGCGGCAAGTTGTTCTTTCATCCACTTTAATTTCCATTAATTTATCATTACTTTATTTCATTTATTAAGCACATGCAATTTCCCCTATGTTGTACTTGGTGTCAGTGTTTGTTGGCTTCTCGTTATATATATATATATTGTTGCGGGAAGAAAGCAGGCCCACGAGTGTAAAATAACGTATATTTACAAATGATCGATATGGCGTTCAGGCAACTGCCAGACTTCGTCTTTCTCTAGTCCAACTCAACGTCTTCCTTCACTTCACCGTAACATCACCCTCCCGGTGGGGGAGCTCCGTCCCGGTGCAAGTTAAACAGCCTCACTTATTGGGGGGACATAGGGCTTGAGCCTGGTGACGTGAACAACATCACTGGTTAAGTTGGGAGGCACGGAAGGCTGACCGAGTGGGGCGATCTCGTAGGTCACGTCGGACAGTTGGCGTAAGATCTGGTACGGACCAGAAAAACGGGACAGTAATTTTTCCGACAAGCCGACACGACGTGAAGGCGTCCAGAGAAGGACAACGGAACCAGGTGAAAAATGGTGGTCTCGGTGCCGAAGGTCGTAGCGTCGCTTTTGAGAAGCTTGCGAGACTGTGAGGCGATGACGGGCGACATCTCGGGCCTGGGCGGCTAAGTCAATAGCCTCGCGAGCGTAAGCAGTGCTGGGTGACTGTACTGCGGAAGGTAGCAACGTGTCAAAAGGCAAGGTGGGGTCGCGGCCGTACAAAAGGAAAAATGGTGAAAATCCGGCAGTGTCGTGACGGGACGAGTTGTATGCGAAAGTGACGTATGGTAAAGCGACGTCCCAGTCGCGGTGATCGTTGGAGACGTACATGGCGAGCATTTCAGTGAGTGTGCGGTTGAGTCGCTCGGTGAGGCCGTTCGTTTGAGGGTGGTACGCGGTAGCAATCCGATGTTCTGTAGAACAGGAGCGGAGCAGATCATCAACGACCTTCGATAGAAAGTAGCGGCCGCGATCCGTCAGCAACTGGCGAGGGGCGCCGTGGTGCAGGATGACGTCTTTTAGTAAGAAGTCGGCGACATCTGTAGCGCAGCTGGTTGGCAGGGCTCGTGCGATGGCATATCTAGTGGCATAATCGGTTGCTACAGCAATCCATTTGTTTCCTTTGATGGAAATTGGAAACGGACCAAGGAGGTCGAGGCCCACACGGAAGAAGGGCTCTGTAGGTATATCAATGGGTTGAAGCAAACCAGCGGGAGGCATAGCAGGCGTCTTCCGGCGCTGACACAGGTCGCAAGAAGCGACATAACGGCGCACAGAGCGATAAATGCCAGGCCAGAAGAAGCGGCGCCGCAGGTGGTCGTAAGTACGAGTGACGCCCAGATGTCCAGCAGTAGGAGCGTCATGAAGTTGCTGGAGCACGGTGAGTCGAAGGTGCTTGGGGACGACTAGGAGGAGCTCCGGGCCGTCAGGACGAACGCTACGACGGTATAAAGTTCCATCGCGCAAGGTGAACATCCGAAGGGACGGGCCATTGGGCGAGGAGCTTAGGCGGTCCATAAGTGTTCGAAGAACAGGATCCTTGCGCTGCTCGTCGCCAATGTGGAGGAAGCCGGAGAGGGACAGAATACTGATGTCCGAGTCTGCATCGGTATCGTCCGGTTGATCCACGGGATTGCGGGACAGGCAGTCAGCGTCTTTATGCAGGCGTCCTGACTTATATATAATAGAAAATGTATATTCTTGTAGGCGCAATGCCCAACGTGCAAGTCGTCCAGTTGGGTCCTTCAAAGAGGAGAGCCAGCAGAGGGCGTGATGGTCGGTGACAACGCAGAAGCTCCGACCGAAAAGGTACGGGCGAAATTTCGCGACCGCCCATACGAGCGCGAGACATTCTCTCTCAGTAATGGAGTAATTTCGCTCGGGCGTGGAAAGGCGGCGGCTAGCGTAAGCGATGACACGGTCTTGGCCCTGTTGTCGCTGAGCGAGGACAGCGCCGATGCCATGACCACTCGCGTCAGTTCGTACTTCAGTGGGCGCAGAAGGATCAAAGTGGGAGAGAATCGGGGAAGTGGTAAGCCGCTCAATCAGGGTAGAGAAGGCTTTCTCCTGTAGCGGTCCCCAAGAGAAAGAGGCGTCTTTCTTAAGAAGGTCAGTGAGAGGGTGAGCGATGTCCGCAAAATTTTTCACAAATCGCCGAAAATAAGAGCATAAGCCCAGAAAACTACGGACATCGTTCGTTGAACAAGGTACAGGAAAATTTCGCACGGCGTGAACTTTCTGTGGATCAGGTTGGATTCCGGCGGCGTTGACGAGATGACCAAGCATGTTAATTTCACGGCGACCGAAATGGCACTTGGAGGAGTTTAGCTGAAGGCCAGCCCTGCGAAACACGGAGAGTATGGTTGTGAGGCGCCGCAGGTGGCTCTCAAAGTTCGGCGAAAACACAATCACATCGTCGAGGTAACACAGGCATGTAGACCACTTCAAGCCGCGCAAGAGAGAGTCCATCATGCGCTCGAATGTAGCTGGCGCATTGCATAATCCAAAGGGCATGACTTTAAATTGGTACAGACCGTCCGGTGTGACAAAGGCGGTTTTCTCGCGGTCCATCTCATCGACGCTAATCTGCCAATAGCCGGAGCGGAGGTCAATTGATGAAAAGTATTGGGATCCGTGAAGGCAGTCAAGAGCGTCATCAATGCGAGGCAAGGGATAAACATCCTTCTTTGTTATCCGGTTGAGGTGACGGTAGTCAACGCAGAAGCGCCACGAGTTATCTTTTTTCTTTACTAAGACAACCGGTGATGCCCACGGGCTACTGGAGGGTTCAATGATGTCCTTGTCCATCATCCTGTCTACTTCTTTCTGTATGATGGCCCTTTCTGTTGCCGAGACACGATATGGCCGCCTATGAATGGGGCTGGCGTCACCGGTGTTGATGCGATGCGTGACAACAGATGTCTGGCCAAGTGGACGGTCGTCCAAATCAAAGATGTCCCGATAAGATGACAGGAGGTGACTAAGAGCTGCTGTTTGCTCGGAAGGAAGGTCGGGGGCGATCATCTTAGAAACATCGTCCGCAGGCGTCGAGTACGAAGGAGTGGATGACAAAGGTCCGTTCGTACTGAGGAAGGATTCAGAGGTCAAAAAAGAAATCTGAAATTCTTCCAAAGAAGTGATATGCGCTATGGCGATACCGTGTGACAAAACATGTGACGAGAACCCAAAATTGAGGATGGGCACGCGAGCGCAGTTTTCGCGGATCCGAATTAAGGTGCTCGGTAGGGCAATATTACGCGACAAAACCACGTCAGTAAGCGGCGACAGGACGTACTCGCCATCAGGTACGGGAGGACAGGGCGTCAGCAGGACATTTGTAGCAGCCTGTGGAGACAGCCTTGCAAATTCAGCAGCACATAAGCGGTGTGGAGCACAAGTGGTTGCGTCGGCAGGAAGCGGCAGGTCCAACTGTACAACACCTGCGGAGCAGTCAATTTGGGCAGAGTGTTTCGAAAGGAAGTCGAGGCCGAGAATTAGGTCGTGTGGGCAGTGTTCAAGGACGATAAATAGAACAACGGTATAATGGCCCCCAATGGTCACACGTGCTGTGCACATTCCAAGGACAGGTGACGTACTCCCATCGGCGACTCGCACGGTGCACGGTACGGCGGGGGTCAGAACCTTTTTGAGCCGGCGGCGGAGAGCAGCGCTCATAACTGAAAGCTGCGCTCCTGTATCAACGAGAGATCTAACAGGAACGCCATCGACTTCAATGTCCAGCAGGTTTCCACATGTAGGCAGGGTCAATAGAGGATTTGTGGGCCGGGTCGGAGTTGCAGCTTCACCTCCGGGAGCTGCACCGCCTAGTTTCCCGAAGCGAAGCGACCGGTTGCAGAAGGGGACGAAGAGCGGTGAACGAGAGGCGAACGGGACCTACGACCTTGCGGAGACGGGGATCGGCTGGATCTTGGTGGAGCACTGTCGGCGTTGATGTTCCTAGTCGGCGTATAGGGCGAGAAAGTGCGATTGTCGGGTACTTGGCTGTAGTGACTCGGAGACGACCACCGAGGAGGCGACGACCAGTGGTTGCGGCAATGACGGGCGATGTGTCCAATACCGGAACAATTAAAACAGATGGGTTTATCATCCGCTGTGCGCCATTCAGCCGGGTTGCGACGGAGTGGTGGAAAGCTTTGCGTCCGGGAGCGAGCGGTCGGAGAAATTTGGTAGGTGTTGGTATGGCGGACTGAGCAGAGAGATGGAATGCCCAAACTTGCTATTTCCTCCCGAACGACCGCTTGTATAAGGGAGATAGCGGGTACGCTTTCCCGACAGTCTGAACGAACGGGAGCCGGGGCCATGGCCTCAAGCTCACGGCGAACGATGCGCGTTATTTCTTCCGGTCCTGCGGGCTGAACGAACCGCGGCGGGTCTTCGCAAGAAGATGTCGCGGCGGTATTGGGCAACCGGTCGAAAGTTTGAGTGACGCGGCGGCCCTTCGCTTGTTCGAAGCGCCGGCACTCCTTAATAATTGCATCCACAGTGGCACAATCCTTACACATCAAGAGATTGAAGGCATCGTCTGCAATACCTTTCAATATATGGCCAATCTTGTCTGCCTCGGTCATGTTGTCATCAGCCTTGCGACAGAGGGCCAGCACATCCTGTATGTACACGACATAGGATTCTGTGGACGTCTGAGCGCGGCACGCAAGTTCTTTTTCAGCTGCCAGCTGACGACCGACAGGTCTGCCGAACAGGTCTCGCATTTTTTCTTTGCAAACATCCCAGCTCGTTAGGTCAGCTTCATGTGTGTCATACCATTGCTTCGCAGTTCCCTTCAGATAAAATATTACGTTTGCAAGCATCATTGTAGGATCCCACCTGTTGTTGTCGCACACTCGCTCGTACATCGTAAGCCAGTCCTCGACGTCGACGTTGTCCGTGCCACAAAATGTTCCCGGGTCCCGTGGATGAGTGAGGATGACCGTGGGCACGGGCTGCCGAGGCGTTGTCGCTTGTGTCGGTTGATTTGCCATTGTGGCAGCAGGTAGATGACGTCCGCTGCGAAGTTCCGTGGTTGCACCCCGCACCTTCCACCAAAATGTTGCGGGAAGAAAGCAGGCCCACGAGTGTAAAATAACGTATATTTACAAATGATCGATATGGCGTTCAGGCAACTGCCAGACTTCGTCTTTCTCTAGTCCAACTCAACGTCTTCCTTCACTTCACCGTAACAATATATATATCCTTATTTACCTTTGATATATATTCGCTTATACATATTCTTCTTTACCTTTGAAGTTTGGCACTACTGCATAGGCCGAGAGAAATCACGCCGCTAATCACACTAACTTGCTCCCAATAAACAGCTTTATTATAACATCATCGATGTTTACATGAAATAAAAAGCACTTGAATAGCGTTTCAAAGATATACTGGTGCGTAACATGCATAGTTGTTTATGTGCAAAAAGATACTACGTACAGTCTCGCCACACACTTCTGGTGAACACAAGCTGTTCGCCGCTGAATGAAGAAACACATCCGACCACATAATTCCGTCGCACGCTGGTATGTTGTTAAATTTCCTCCACTTTCGTAGCTGAAGATGTCACGTCACTTCGTTCACAACATTCGTAAACTGCAATTTGACTTGAGCCAGTGCTTCCTGTTTGAGCAGAAACACGTAGCTTTCACAAGGACGAATTCTGTCGCTACTTTTCGGCTTCTGGTCCAGAATGCCTGCTCTCTCGCAGTTAACCATTCGAGAAGTCACGTTATAAACATTTTCAATGTTTAAGCTGAATTGCTTCGAAAAATTTATAATTTCAGATAGAAATATTTTTCTGTACGTGCTGGTTTGATACGTTGCAAATAAAGCTGGGGTTTCCATTACCGCTGCCGGCGGTGCGCTGTCGTCGTTTCGATCCTGGCGCCACCCCAAGGCTTGGACGCGAAACACGCCACATGCCACAGGCTCGGCGTCGTCGTGGGAGAATGCCTTGAGCTCGGGCCGCCTCGGGCTTTTGCAATCAGCCGTTGCTGATCCTTGAGGTCGGAGCTGTCAAGGCTCTCTCCCAAAGCTCGTTGGTTTGATAATGGTTCGGCGGATTTAATGGTGCCTGTGGGCAAACCCGTAGTATGTGCCTGAGAGACCCTGGTTCTGCGGAGAAGCACCATTGAAATTTTATTTGTTTTGTCCAATTATTCATTTCTAGAAGTTATTATCGGTGTACGCAATTGAACCCCCGACGCAGATGCCTTCTTCACTATTCGCTTCGAGAGGCACTCCGATCTCTTCGGACGTCATTCAGTCATATTCATGTACTCCTCTTAGGTAACTTTAACATACCTGTTATAACATGGTCCACATCAGCCATAAGGCTGTCGAAGAATAACCTCGAAAGTAATTTTCCTAAGACATGCGTGACCTTTACTTTGACGCAGCTAATATCTACCTCGACGCGATGAAACGAACAGTGCTGTGACATGCTCGACCTTATACTAACATCCCACCCCGACAGTGGCTTTTCTTTAACATTTCTACCAGAACAAAGTGATCGCTTAGTACTATGTGCATAATTATCTTGGCAACTACCTCAGAGCAAAACGTACACAAGAAAAGAAAATATCAATTTACGATAAAGGTGACTACATCAGCATTAAAAATGTGTAGCGACCGTCCATCAGCAGACGCTGTCCCCACTTCTGGGAAATACAGTCGCCTTGCCTCCACCATAGCTCGGCAAACCTGCTTTCACGTTTGAATAAAGCCAGTCGGTTCTCCATTCCCAACCTCCTCCGCTAAACCTATTGACCCAGGACATTGATGTTTTTTTTTTTGAACACGCTACTCCTATTTCTACTGACAGAGACAACGTCACGATTAGGTCTCCTCTCATCGCTACAGAGCATAAGGGTCCCAGCTTTTGGCAAAGAATTATTGAGTTTGGTTTATCCCAATAGAGGCCGCTTTTGAACTCCGCCACATCATTCACCAAAAGCAGGTATCTGCAAGTTGTTGCTGCGCTGCCCTCTGACATCACCGATGCTACAGACGACTTGGCAGCGGGTACACCTACGGCCACAGCATAGGGCGACCTGAAACGCATGGTCGTGCAGCGCCTCAAGCCAACACAATAAAGAAGGCTCCAACAGCTTCTCTCCGAAGAACTCGGCGACCAGCGACCGTCACAACTCCTGCACCGGTTGCGTCTATTGCTGGGTGGCCACTCCGCAAACGAGACCCACATTCCAATTTCGGTTGAGCTGCTCCTGCGGCGCTTCCCACAGTCCGCAGGCATGGTGCTAGCGAGTTCCGACGAGATCAGTCTCGACTGGCTAGCAGCACTCGCTGACCGCGTATGCGACTGCTCGTCTTAGGCACAGCTACCTTTCGCCGCTGCGAGAGTCTCGGAGCCAGGAGGCCGACTCTCCCACGTGGAAGAAACAGTCGACCGCCTTACCAGGGCAATGGCAAAGCTGACGACTGACAGTAACACTCATGATCAACATTAGTTAAACCATTCTACTTCAGAGTCTCGCCGTACATCTAGAGACTAGAGACTCGCCGCAGTAGTTGTGCTAGTACCACCGACGATTTCGTGAACAAGCAAGTCACTGTACTTAGCCCTGTTCGTCGATGGCTAGCGCACCGGCCAGTCGCTAACGGCGGCATGTGCGACATTAGCCCTCGCGCAAGACGCCTATTCCCCGTAGTCGACCGCATCACCGGCACCCACTTCCTTGCCAATATCGGAGCCGAGCTGTCTATCGTTCCTGCCACGGCCGCTGATCGCCAACGCAGCAAGTACACACGCACGCTCTACGCAGTGAACACTGCCATCACGTCGAATGGGCTCCAGTCAATAGTGCCAGACATCGGACTCCAGCGCTTGGACAGGTCGTTTGTGACCGCCGACTTCAGCTTTGCCATAGCGGTAGCGGTCTTCCTCAGCTATTTCAACATAGATGGGAGTATTTGCGCTGGGCGCCTAAAGAATAACGTAATGTCTCCATCTACTTAGCATCCACTCCAACCTAGCCTCATCTGGAACCTGTACGTTTCGACCGCTCTCAATGTATGACAACAAGATTCCAGGGTACCCGCAAATCACGAAGACCAAAAATCATGCGCGGCCAGTAAAACACAAGGTGATGCATTGCATCACCACCACTGGACAAGCTGTCGCCACCCGACCACGGACGCTCGCTGGATAGACTTTGGAAGTCGCGCGCTGTGAAGTCGCCCGCCGTGAGCACGGCATTGCTCGTCCTTGCTGCAGCAATTAGTCTTCACCTCTCCATGTGGTTCCAACACAGGACAGTGGAGACTGGCGGCCTTGTGGCAATTACGGATCTTTGAATGCCGCCACTACTGCGCATCAATATCCCCTTTCCCACATACGTGACTTCGGCGCTCATCTCGCATGATCCAAAATGTACAAGATCTATTTGATGAGCGCGTACCGCCAAATACCTGTCGAACTCAGCGACATTCTAAAGACAGTGATCACTACTCCAGTTCGCCTGTTGAATTTGTCTATATGTCTTACGGTTTGAATACTGCGGCGCAAACGCTTCAAGGGCTCATGGACGAGGTTACGCGTGCATTCCCGTTAATTTTTGTCTGCCTTGACGGCATTTCCACAGCATGTCGCGTAGACGAAGAAACCAAACAGCACCTTCACCTTCTATCTCAGCCACAGAATCAACACGACCTCTTCCTTAAGTCCCAGCAAAGAATTTTCGGATTTGAAGCCATAGATTGTCTCGGTCATTGCATTTCACCCAAAGGTATCATGCAACTGGAATCACGGGTATGGGCAGTCGAGGTCTTTCCCTCTCCGACCTCCTTCTGAAAGTACCGCAGGTTTCTTAGGGTCGTAAATTTTCACAGTTGCTTCATGACATACTGTGCGCAAGTTCTTCAACCACTTACCAACCTGCTGCGTCGCGACTCCAAAAAACCGCGTACCTTCCACTGGTGCTCGAATCACGAACACCTCTTGCAGGAAGCCAAAGCGTGGATGGCGAAAGCAGTGTCGCTGGATCAGTCGTCACCCGACGCACCAACTCGCCTTGTGGTAGACGCTTTCACCACGGCAGTGGGTGCAGGCCTGCAGCAGCACGATGACACCGTCTGGAGGCCGCTGGATTTCGTATGAAAGCGCCTTAAACCTGCAGAAAACCTGCAGAAGCTAGCTACACCACCTTCGGGAATGAGAAGTTCGACATCTATTGCGCTGTAAAGCATATTCAGTTTTTTTCTGGAAGGCTATAGATTTTACATTCCGACCGACCACAAGCTGTTAACCTTGCTTTTCAAAAACAACAGTTCCTCGTACTTCGAACGTGAGCTTCGGCAACTTTCCTTTATCTCCGATTGTTCCGCGGACACCCGCCATACCCCTGGGACTAAAAATCAGGTAGCCGACACACTGTCCCAGATTGGTGCTGTGCTTGCTGGTCCTGCTCGTTGCCGAGCTCAGCCTTCCCCTTGAAAATGACCCCAAGCTGCGCCAATGGTGGGAAAAATTGTCGTCGGTCCAGCTGGCGGACGTGCCACTTACCTACACAATAAATTTGGTGTCGCGCAACACTTCGCAGGCAGCTCTTCGGCCAGTCGGACCCCTTCAGTTTGGCGGCCAATATTGTATTTACCGCAAAGGCTAAGCCATGCCAGCATCAAAACGACACAGAGGTTTATCACAGACCCCTTCTTCTGGACAGGGATCAACAAAGATGTTCGAAGCTGGGCAAAAAGCCGCCGAGTCTGTCGAGCCGGGAAAGTGACCCGGCACCCGTGTTCAGCGGCGCAGCCGTTTCGATCACGTGCATTTAGACTTGGTGGGGCCTCTTTCTATCCTGCCAAGGTATCAGGTACTTCCTCAAGTGTGCCGACAGGTACCCAAGGTGGCCCATGGCGACGCCTCTAGAAGACATCATGACCGGAACAGTACGAGAAGTATTTTTTGGTGCGTGGGGGTCGCGGTATGGTTGTTCTTTGCCAATAACTACAGCCCGAGGCCAACCATTCCAAAGCTTGCTTTCTTCTGCCCTAGCAAGACAGCTCCGTGCGCGACTTCATAACACCACGGCTTACCATCCTCTGTGCTGGTTGAGCATCTCCCCCGACAAGTGAAGGCGTCATTGACCGCCACGCGGTACAGACAGCACTGGGTGGAAATGCTGCCCCTAGCACTACTGGGGCTGCGAACGACAATCAAGGATGACCTCAGGGTCAGTGCAACCGTGATGCTCTAGGTTGATCAATCCACGTTCCATGCAGGTTTTTCGTCGCCAAGCAAGGCACTCCGCCAGCGGTGCCGCAAGAGTTAGGCTACATTCCTGACTTGACCAGCTTAGACCTACGCCCCCTTGTATTGCCCGCGAGCCGCCGGTGTTTAGTTCCCGACAATGGACGCATCCACTCATGTCTTCAGCGGCCCGACCCTATCAATCCGCAATTGACTTCTTCCTATGGAGGCCCCTTTCATGTGGTTTGCGTTCAGAGAAAACCTTGAAGATTGACGTACGCGCCGAAGAATGCAGAACACCGTGCGACTGCGTGAAGCCAGGCTATCTTGAACATTAACGCTTCATTCGTTCCGCCATTCACACTTAAGGCTTCAGCATTGTAGGGAGAGCCGTTATAGGGACCATCCATCGCTATACGTTGTCACCGCTTCTGGGAAATTCAGTTACCCGTCCTTGCCTCCCACACGTGGGGGTCATTTCCGCCTGCTCTTTCTTGCAAAGGAGGTGGCTGCCCGACTGGGGCGCCACCAACGCCACATGGCAAAACTATTGTTACTTTTAAATGGTCAGTCAATTTTCCATTCTCAACCCATTAAAATGATACGAAAGCGTCCGCTAAACCGAGCTCGCTATACTAATGCAGCGAGTTTTACGGCGGGCATATTAGAGATTTTTCGAAGCACAGAGTAGGCATCTACTGCTCGCTGTTTAGACACAAAAGAATCAAACTCATTAAGACTTACATACTAACTTTCACTTTAACCGAACAACTTTCGTCCCAGTGGTTCCGCAACACTTTAAAACGACTAAAAAATAAAAATAAAATACTATTTCGCAACGCCAAACAGAGCTATGCCGCTCCTTTCTCGGGAAATATCCCGCCAGTCAAAAGGCGGTTCATTTTTAGGCCGCAACAGCTACACGAACCTTTTACTCAACAACACTCCTTAGCATGCCGCAAAACAATCCCAAACAGTTCTGGAAATACATTAACCCAAATAACTTTAAACCATTATTACTATATGATGACGATGATAACAGTGTTCCTGACGATAAAGCATCTGAAGTAGTAAACTCTGCCTTTTCTTCCGCGTTCATTTCTGACCTCACACTGACCTCCCACACTATACATAGCTCAACCAACCAACCACGCCAAACAGGACTTTTGAGGCACACGGTATCACAAAACTAATAGAATTCTAGCAGGGAAGAAGTTTGGGCGTGTTGGTGGGATACATTCAGACTGGGATACATAGCGCGAAAAATGACACAGGGACAAGCAGAACACAGGACGAGCGCTAACTTTCAACAATTGATTTATTGCAGCTGGTGAGTATATATATACTCACTGGGACGCCACTACAATAGAACCCACTGAAGGGAAGGAGGAAAAGACAGTCATATGACTATTATGCCCAAAAATTCAAGCTCTTTCCTTGATAAAAATATAGACGGCGTGCTAACGCACTCGTCACCTACATTGGCTATCTCAGCTGTGATCTATGTGACACGAAGGCACCATGCTTCCCGCTATTAAAACGAAATGTTGTTGTCTATCGCCGCAGGAATAAGATTACGAGGGAAATAGTGGAAGCAGCTGAGATAGCCAGAGCAGGTGACGAGTGCGTTAGCACGCTGTCTATATTTTTATTAAGGAAAAAGCTTGAATTTTTGGGCATAATAGTCACATGACTGTCTTTTCCTCCTTCCCTTCAGCGTGTTCTATTGTAGTGGCGTCCCAGTGAGTAGATATATACTCACCAGCTGCAATAAATCAATCGTTGAAAGTTAGCGCTCGCCCTGTGTTCTGCTTGTCCCTGTGTCATTTATTGCGCTATGTATCCCAGTCTGAAAAATAGAATTCCTCAAATTAACATCCTTGGCCGACATGAATGGGACCAATTCCGAATTCTAGTGCACTTTCGTGTCATATTTTTCAGCAATCGTTGTCATTTGTAGTGGTGCAGCAAGACTGGAAAACAGGTAAGATAATTCCAATACCAGAAACAAGGACCATCGTCATCGTTGCACAATTATCACCCACGTTCCCTCACCAGTGTTTTTTTTTCTTTCAAACTAATGGAGCATATAATTTATTCGCATATTCTAAAGTATCTGACATCCGGTATTTTTTCTTTCAATCCTAATCAACATGGTTTTCAGAAAGTCACGTCTTGCGAGACTCCACTAGCTCTCTTCGTTAATGACATCAGCTCACATCTTGATCAAAACGTGCCCATGGATACCCTCTTCCTTATTTGCCAAAAGGCTTTTGACAAAGTTCCTCATGAACAGTTCTTCCCAAAACCATCGCGTCTTAATCTTAACCTTCATCTTCTCCAATGGATACGCAACTTTCTGACTAAACTTCAACAGTTTGTTTACGCTAACCAATGCTCGTCTAATTCATCATCCTTTATCTCCGGCTTGCCACATCCCTGTTTCCGGAATATACCTTTGCGAGTTACCGAGATGTTCGTCGAAAATGTGTTTCTTTATAGATGATTGTGTAATCTATCGTCCTATAACCAAGGACGCTAATTCTCCTGCTCTCCAGTTAGACCTTAAGATCATTGAAACTTGGATGTAACGATTCGCTAACGTCTCTCAACGTCAAAGAAAAAAAACATCGCTGCTTACTTTCTACCATCGCCATTGTTTTTTTTTATTTCAGCTAGATATGTTATCGTCGGTTCTGAAATATGTGCTGTGACTTCTAAGTACTTGTCCAGTAACCTTGGTTGGTCCTCACATATTTGTAGCATTACCAATAATGTCAATCGTGTTCTGCGCTACCTGCACTGTAATCTACGTCTTGTTCCCCCTTTAGTTAAGCAATCAGCTTATCTAACGTTTGCTCAACGCGAAATGGAATGCGCATGCACACTGGGGGACCCATACCAATCTAGCCTGGCCACAGCACTAGAATTCATACAGAATCACGCAGAAAGGTTTATTCGCTCCAGCTATACTCTTAGCACACTGGTGTCATTTCTGAACCATCCAAGCTAGAGTACCGCAACAAAACAGCAAGAAAGGATATGTCTCTTTACAAATCTTATCACTCTCTGCTTCACCAGACCGACACCATCACGCCTGCGCCTCACACTTTATCCAGTCATAGCCATTCAAAGGCTCTTTTTCGCCCTCCGGCTCGCAGCGCCACTCATCTGAACTCTTTCTGTTCCAACAGCAAAAGACTGGAATCATCGACCTGCTGAAGCGGTAGACCACTCCAGTCATGGTCGTTCAAAGTATTCATTGAGAATACACCTAGATATGACCACCCTTCATGTAAAACTTCGAACAGGGTAATTAGGGTATAAATAAATAAATAAATAAATAAATAAATAAATAAATAAATAAATAAATAAATAAATAAATAAATAAATAAATAAGATGGTATTCTGTAGGGGCTATGAGGTGATTTCTGGTTAGGTGAAGAAAAGTACTAACTTGTAGAGCACGGAGAAATTGCTCCTGTTCTCAAGCCAGTGACTTGTATGGGGATATGTATGTTCTGCAGGTTAGCTTGTATTATTGCCTGATGTCTTAGTACGAGACGACAGGGTGCATGCGCTCGGGTTCGGATTCCTACGCGTCGGCTCGGTGGGTCTAATCTCGAGACACGTGGTTGGAGACCTTGTTGCCAGGAATGCCGTGATAAGCTGGTGCCCAGAAGGTCATGACTGATCTCTTTGGAGGGTTTTGATCGATGATTTTGAGCGTATGAGCAAGAACTATGCCGCTAGCCTTGACGTTAAAATGTTTTGACATGTTGCTCTGACTAAACATCTTCAATGTTGATAGTGCGTATAGGTTATACACCTTTTACCCACCAAATCTAATATCATTTACAACGAATGGCATTCGCTGATAATGCCATTTGTTTGCCGTCACATGGTAAAACGTAATGACATTCGTTGAAAAGGACATTTACAAAGGAATGAGTTCGCCAAATTCATTCGCATTCCTTTTGGAACCGAATGTGTATCCTCGACACAACGAGAGTACCGGTGTTTCGCAAACAGTACATGCTTCTTTGTTTTTGTTTAACAAAATATACCTATCTCTTTCAATTTTGTAACCTAAATTACGTTAACGACAGTGAAGTGTGTATTTACAGAAAGCTACTCTCAATCCAGTGACTAGACAGCCGTCTTTAGCTTTCACTGCAGCAGTCGTGTTGGTTCGCATCGGCAGCGGCCACTTCGATTGATTTGATGCAAAAGCATGCGCGTGTTTTCCTGTGGCACGGGCCAAGAATGATAATATTAGGAGCCCGCATGCACATCAGAACGGTGATGACATTCAACTGCCGTTCGCGTTCCACTTTAGCAGACGTAGCAGACGCGCCCATCGTGCTTTTCGCCATGTTGCTGGCCTTATCTTTGGCTTGGCTTGACTCGAATTCGTTGTCAATGTCGACAAGTTAGTGATCGAACAGTATATGTGGTGAAAGGGACGATCGCATATTCCAGTGGCATTTAGCATATTAGAAAATAATTATTCGACAAAAGTGGGTTTGAGGCTATTTCTGCGTGCTTTTTTTTACTATCTTCATTGTCATCATTTTCAAATGAAATTAGCTTTCGCCGTGTGACAGCGCACTGTGGTAATGACTTTAAACGCAACAAATGTCATTTGTTGGAAATGATATTAGATTTGCCGTCTGGAAGGGGTATCAGAGACATCGAGTGCTAGAAATCTTAATGATGTCTAAACTATAGCTTGACATAGCTCTAGCTAATACTATCCTGCTCAAGCTGTATCAACTTAGCCAACACGTGCATCCATTTTACTAGAAAAAATGCGCGGCTATGGAATCACAGATAACTCACTTGATTTTTTTTCTAGTTATCTATCGGCGCGTGAGCGAAAGGTTGTCGTTGATCACATTAATTCATCGTACAGCAATATTATCTGTTGGGTACCCAAGGGATCAGCTTTAGGCCAGATGTTGTTCTCCCTTTATATACATGATGTCCCACAAGCCCAGCACAGGTCAAAGGCATTCATGTACGTGGATGACATAGCTTCGATTTTTACAGGGCACTTTCTTCAAGCCCTCCAGAACGACGTGATGAGCGATTTGACAAACATCTCGGTATGGTTTCCCAAATTTCACTTGACTATCAACTGTGCAAAGACAAAATGCGTTGTATTTCACTCTCGCAGGAAACATATTGATACTGCGATTCTTAACCTATCATTAAACAGTTTTTTTCAACAAGTCCCCTCTTTCAAATATGTAGCGGTCAGTTTTGATGAGAACTTACACTGGCATGAGCCAGTAGAGAATCTATGCGCAATGGTTGCCTATGGATGATATACTCTAATAAATGCTCGCCAATATTTTTCGCAGGCTCTACTTCGTACACTCTACATTTCACTATGTCAATGGCACATTAGTTACAGACTGGTTTTATGTGGTGTCACGTACACTAGTTATCTAAAACAGCTAGAACGAATCCAAAAGCGAATGTTGAGTCATAAGCGAAGATCAACCTATACGTAATATTTTTCAATCGCAACGCGTTCTTCCAGTTCCAATGTTGCGCGATTAGAAGATTGCTTTCACAATCAATAACATAACTAATAGAAACTTGCTTCTTCCTGTTGATATTTTCTTTCCGTTCCTATACGTAATACGCGTCATGCTTCATACGGTAACTTTAACCTGCCCAAATGTCGTAACGTTTATGGCGAAAGATTTACAGAATTTAATGGAAGTAAAATTTGCAACATGGTCCCGCTTGAAATAAAAACTGCACGTAATTTTGGCCTAGCATGTAAGTCATTTTTCCTGTCTATGCAAGACCTGTGAACTTGCGAGTCTATGGACAGACATGGCTGGGCTTTGTGCTCACTATATGTTCTTTACCTATTATAGGTATACCTCTATACGCGTCTATATATATATATTGCCGCCAGCATTGCGAGAAGACAAAGACGACCGACATATCCCAACTGCGTAGCCGCCACACCGCGAGCGTCAAGCAAAGCACCGCAAGGCAACGCTCGGCCGGTGCTGACAGGCCGGCGGCTCGTGCGCGAGAATCGGACGATTGGCACGCGACAGCAGGCGACAAGGAGGAGGACGACGTTCGAAGGAGCGAAGCTCGAGGGACGTTTTTTGTTGTTGTTGAGTGCTCAGTCGGTTTTTGTTGACGGGCACAGGTTCGCCCAGCATAAATCAGCTTTCACAGAAACGGTTGTTGTAACTGTTGGTTACATATCTGGTGGAGGTGCGGGGTATGATTCCAAGCCCCACACACGCAAGGGAAGGTAGCCCGGATCCCCGAAGTTTGGAACCAACCGAATTAACGCCTGTCCACCAACACACGAGTCGCCGCATACGAGGTGAGGCCCCCGAGTTTGGTCCTCTCGCCGATTCACCAAGGGCAGCGGCGGCAGCCAGCCGAGGTACCAGTGCGATGGCTACTCAAATAACCCCTTCTCACGTCGTCGTTGACTCACCCCGGACGGCAGAATCCTTCCACGGAGACACATTTGAGGATGCCGAGGACTGGCTCGAAAACTTCGAGCGTGTCGCCAGGTGTAACGGTTGGGACGAGTCAAAGAAGCTCCGGTATGTGTACTTCGCGCTGGAGGAATCTGCACGCACGTGGTTTCAGAACCACGAAGCGTCGCTATCATCGTGGAACGACTTCCGACGAGAGCTGCTAGCTACATACCCGAGCACGGACCGCAGAGAGAGGGCAGAAGCCGCTCTTCAGGCGAGGAACCAGCGGAACAACGAAAGTGTGACCATGTACATTGAAGACATGACCCACCTCTTCCGCCGAGCCGACCCAAACATGGCTGAGGACAAGAAATTGCGGCACCTAATGCGCGGTGTGAAACAGGAACTCTTTGCCGGCCTTGTTCGTAATCCGCCCCGCTCTGTAGCCGAATTTCGATCAGAGGCGACGACGATGGAGAAGACGCTGCAGCAGCGTGCGCGGCAGTACAACAGAGATGTGTGCGTCGCATCATTTGACGTTGGGTCAGGAGCCCTCCCCAACAACATGGACATCCTACGCGAAATGGTGAGGTCCATCGTAAGAGAAGAGCTGCAGAAACTGCAGCTGGCCCAAAGCCCTCCTACGGTGTCCTCACTTGCTGATGTCATACGTGAAGAAGTCCGGCAAGTAATTTGTGAGCCAGAGCCTCAGGTACGGCCCCACGCACAGCCAGAGCGTCAGCCGCGGATATCGTACGCCCAAGCTTTACGTCAGGACCCAGGACGCGCCGACTTTGGACGAACGGCCACAATACCCCAGGTACTTCCTCGCAATGTGCAGCCCATGCCAGAAGGAAGCCCACGTAAAAGCGATGTATGGCGCACTGCAGACCGGCGTCCCCTCTGCTATCACTGTGGAGAGGCTGGTCACCTATACCGGGAATGCCAGTATCGCCGAGTAGGACTGCGTGGCTTCTCTGTGAATGCACCTTGCCCCCGAAACGGTGAGCGCCCCTATGAGATTGAGGCATTTTTATCTACGCGCCAAACTGTTCGGAACACCCAGCAACATGAACCTCGATCAGCAGCGCCTATGCGTTATAGGTCGCCCAGTCCGCGTCCCGCTTCCATTTCACCGAGGCGACGCTCCCAAAGTCCGCGACGGGAAAACTAGAGCCAGCGACCTGTGGAGGCAAGGCCGCTGACGTCCGGAACACCGAAGGCCCTCCATCGCCAATCCGACAAGACGACGGCAGTAACGAAACAACGGACAAGTGCAGTGATGACACCGTTACTTCCGAGTTGCGCGTCATCATCGACGACTTCGAAGTGACTGCATTGATAGACACTGGTGCGGACCATTCAGTTATTAGCAGTGTATTCGCCAGAAAATTGAAAAAGGTATTGACTCATTGGACCGGATCTCCAATACGTACAGCGGGGGGACACTTAGTCGACCCCGTAGGAATGTGCACGGCAAGAATCGGAATTAGAGGCTTTACATACGTCAGCAGCTTTATTGTTCTCCCTGAGTGTTCCCGTGATCTGATACTGGGCATGGACTTTTTGCGAACGAATGGCGCAATTATCGACTTGCAAGAATCACGCGTGTTGTTTTCCACAGAAAATGCTGTTACCATTTCTGATACAGAAGAGCCACATATTTCCTCTCTCCGTATTGTGGATGAAGACGTGACGGTGCCGGCACGGTGCAGTATGACTGTCGTTGTAAGGAGCGACATATTTCGTGACTATGAGTGACTTGCAGACGGAAATATCGGGCTGCTACTGGAAAAGCAAATATGCGTGGCAAGATGCCTAGTTCACCTGCGTAACGGATATGCGGACGTCCTTTTGACTAACTTTGGCAATGAGGCACAACAAGTGGCGAAGGGAACAGCCATAGCGTCTCTTCATGACTATGCACAATTTGCAGATGTGTCAACCCTCGATGCAGCATCACCAGCTTCTGCCACCTTACCTGTCAGTGTCCTTACCTCTATCGACATTGACCGAGAGCTGTCATCACTACAAAGGGATGAGATTGTGAACTTGGTCACAGAGTTTGCGGAATGCTTTTCGACTTCATCGAAAGTCCGTCGTACTCCCGTCGCAAAACACCGCATTGTGGTCGAAGAACCTGCAAGACCAGTTCGCCAACACCCGTACCGAGTAGCTCCAAAGGAAAGAGAAGCGATAAGAAGTCAAGTACAGGAAATGCTCAAGGACGATGTAATACAACCATCCAATATTCCATGGGCATCTCCGGTAGTCCTAGTCAAAAAGAAGGATAACACCCTACGATTTTTTGTTGACTACAGGAAACTCAACCTCGTCACGAAGCGGGATGTTTATCCACTCCCCCGCATCGACGACACCTTGGACAAACTACGCAATGCTTACTTCTTCTCTTCTCTGGATCTCAAAAGCGGGTACTGGCAGATAGAAGTGGACGAGCGAGATCGCGAAAAAACGGCATTTGTGACACCGGATGGTTTATACGAGTTTAAGGTGCTTCCATTTGGGCTGTGTTCTGCGCCAGCCACATTCCAACGGATGATGGACACTGTTCTCTCCGGACTGAAATGGCAGTCGTGCCTCGTCTACCTTGATGATGTGGTGGTCTTCTCCACTACATTCGAGCAGCACGTGCAGCGACTGAGAGCAGTTCTGGATGCTATTCGCACGGCGGGATTGACCATAAAACCTGAAAAATGCCACTTCGGCTTTCGCGAGCTCCGCTTTCTCGGACACATTGTCAGTGCTGAAGGCGTCCGTCCCGATCCTGAGAAGATCACTGCTGTAAAAATATTTCCGAAGCCAAGAGACAAAAAAAGCTATTAGACGTTTCCTGGGACTGTGTGCCTACTACAGGCGTTTCGTAGAAAATTTTTCTAAAATTGCCGAACCACTCACGCGACTGACAAAAGAAGATGTCCCTTTTTCGTGGGAGAAAGAACAAGAAGACGCCTTCTCTGAACTACGACAGCGTTTGCAGAGTCCTCCTATACTTGCCCATTTTGATGAAAATGCCGAAACGGACATCCACACCGACGCGAGTAACGTTGGTCTCGGTGCCATACTTATTCAGTGGCAGAATGGAGAAGAAAAAGTCATTGCGTACGCAAGCCGTACCTTATCGAAAGCCGAGACAAATTACTCAGCTACAGAGAAGGAATGCCTGGCGGTTATATGGGCCATCAGTAAGTTCCGGCCATACTTATATGGCAGACCGTTTCGAGCCATAAGCGACCATCACTCATTGTGCTGGCTGGCGAACCTCAAGGACCCTTCTGGAAGACTCGCTAGATGGAGTTTGCGTCTACAGGAGTATGACATCACGGTCGTTTACAAGTCCGGTATCAAGCACAATGATGCTGACTGCTTATCACGCGCACCAATCGAAACTACGTCACCTGAATACGAGCAAGATTTCCCATTTCTTGGGGCTGTGAACACGACGGAAATGGCTCATCATCAGCGCACTGATCCGGAATTACTCCTGCTCATCGAGTATCTGGAGGGTCGACAAGTGAAAGTGCCTCGCGTTTTCGTTCGCGGATTGTGTTCGTATGTCCTCCGGAACAACGTCCTCTACAAACGAAACTTCGAGCACAGTGGTGAGACGTTTCTACTTCTAGTACCATCATCGCTGCGAGCTGAAATCTTAGAAGCTTGCCATGATGACCCTGCAGCTGGCCACTTAGGCGTTAGTAGGACTCTGGCGAGAATCCGCCAGAAATATTACTGGCCGAAGTTGATGAATTCAGTGCAGCACTATGTCAAATCGTGCCGAGATTGTCAAAGACGCAAAACACCGCCACTCAAACCAGCAGGTTTTCTGCAACCGATACAGCCACCAACAGCGCCATTTGAACAAATAGGAGTGGATTTACTTGGACCATTTCCAGTTTCAACCTCAGGAAAGCGGTGGATTGTGGTAGCAACCGATTATTTGACCCGGTATGCTGAGACCTGTTCTCTTACAAAAGGAACCGCCGTTGAAGTGGCTCAGTTTTTTGTCACACACATAGTATTACGACATGGCGCACCTAAGGTACTCATAACAGACAAAGGAACAGCTTTTGTGGCCCGTTTGATGCAGTCTGTTATGAAACTAACACATACTGCTCATAGAAAAACCACAGCGTACCATCCACAAACAAACGGCCTGACTGAACGGCTCAATAGAACGCTCGCTGACATTATTTCAATGTACGTGGACGTCGAGCATCGGACATGGGACAGTATTCTACCATATGCCACCTTTGCGTATAATACTGCAGTAAAAGAAACGACACATTTCACGCCATTTGAACTTGTTTACGGTCGGACAGTAACAACGACACTGGACGCCATGTTACCTGTAGACAACAGCACCGAAGAGGACCCTGACGTTAGCGAGTACATAGAAAGGGCAGAAGAAGCACGGCAGTTGGCAAGGCACCATATCATACAACAGCAACACGTGGACGCAAACCGGTACAACCTAGGGCGAAGAGAGGTACAGTACAACCCCGGAGACAGAGTGTGGGTATGGACGCCTATACGTACTCCCGGTCTTTCGGAGAAGTTACTGCGCCGTTACTTTGGCCCCTACAAAGTACTTCGCCGGTTAAGTCCCCTAAACTACGAGGTAACTCCTGAAGGCCAAGTCTGCTCCACACGACGCAGGACTCGCCCAGAGGTCGTACACGTAGTACGAATGAAGCCATACTACGAAAGACATTGATTAACAGAAGTTGCACATACGATCAAGCCTAGCACCGGCCATCCTCTGACCACTGTCCTTCCAAAGCAGTTGGCCTCTCTAGGGCTTTCCTACGCATCGGGACGATGCTTCTGCGGAGGGGGCTAATGCCGCCAGCATTGCGAGAAGACAAAGACGACCGACATATCCCAACTGCGTAGCCGCCACACCGCGAGCGTCAAGCAAAGCACCGCAAGGCAACGCTCGGCCGGTGCTGACAGGCCGGCGGCTCGTGCGCGAGAATCGGACGATTGGCACGCGACAGCAGGCGACAAGGAGGAGGACGACGTTTGAAGGAGCGAAGCTCGAGGGACGTTTTTTGTTGTTGTTGAGTGCTCAGTCGGTTTTTGTTGACGGGCACAGGTTCGCCCAGCATAAATCAGCTTTCACAGAAACGGTTGTTTTAACTGTTGGTTACAATATATATATATATATATATATATATATATATATATATATATATATATATATTGCAACGGACAGTTAAGGAAATCCAGATACAACTATTTATTGTGGGCTAACTTGTGCCCTGGGGGTAAATAAAAAGGACTGCCGCGTTCTGAAGAGGAGATCAAGAATGCCTCCTTCTTCTCTCTCGAGCGTCGCTTCACCTCTTCTTCGTCTTGTAGACGCCGACAACGGCAACCTGCGATGCGAGTGCGTGCGGCGAAAACACGTGCCATTATGTCGTCGTCTTTTCCTTCAATACGCCGTTGTCGTCTTGAGGGGGCGCACGAACCTGCGCGCGTTGTTTAAGTGTTTCTGCCTTGTATCATTATACCCCTCCAAAACGCATCGTCCCGATGCGTAAAGCGACAAAATTGTTCACAAGCAGTTGTCCATACTAAAGTGGTATATGGCACAGAAAAGATGCTTGGTCGAATAATCACTGCCTGTCATAAAATGGCTTCAGTCTGACCACATGTACAGTTTCCGTGCGACGCCAGCATCGTGATGAGCTCACTTGTCCTTCTGGCGTAACTTCGTAGTTCAGGGGACTGATGCGGCGAAGTACTCGGTAAGGGCCGAAATAACGGCGCAAAAGGTTTTCGGACAAGCCGCGCGTCCGCACGGGAGTCCACACCCATACTCTTTCGCCTGGGGCATACTCGACTTCCCTTCGCCGCAGGTAGTATCGGTCCGCGTCGATGCGCTGCCTTTGTTGAATGCGATGTCGCGCCAGCTGACGTGCTTCTTCAGCCCTCTGTGTAAAGTCGCTGATGTCAGGGTTCTGTTCTGTACTGTCGCTGACAGGCAGCATTACATCCAAGGGTGTAGTAACTGTTCGACCAAAAACAAACGGGAATGGCGTTACCTGAGTGGTCTCTTGCAATGCGGTATTGTAGGTGAATGTTGCATAGGGTAGTATCTTGTCCCATGTACGGTGTTCTAAGTCTACGTAAATTGACAACATATCGGTCAGCGTCCTATTCAATCGCTCGGTTAGCCCATTTGTTTGAGGGTGATAGGCAGTTGTTTTCCTGTGGCTGGAATGAGTCAATTTCATGATGGATTGCGTCAAATCGGCTGTGAACGAAGTTCCTCGGTCCGTGATAATAATTGCAGGGGCACCGTGTCGTAATACTATCTTGGTGACAAAGAATTCAGCCACTTCGACAGCCGTTGCACTGATTAGAGAGGATGCCTCGGCATATCGGGTTAGGTAATCCGTGGCTACTACAATCCATCGTTTCCCTGATGACGATGTCGGAAAGGGACCAAGAAAGTCTATTCCTACTTGTTCGAACGGGGCTCCCGGGGGTTCTATTGGTTGAAGGAGGCCTGAGGGTTTTAATGGAGGCGTTTTGCGTTATTGGCAATCCCGACATGTTCGTACATAACGCTGCACTGAATTCAATAACTTTGGCCAGTAGTATTTAGCATGAATTCGGGCGAAGGTTTTGCTCACTCCGAGGTGTCCTGCTGATGGGTCATCGTGACAGGCTTCTAAGATTTCCGTTCGCAAAGCTGAAGGAACGAGTAGAAATTTCTCTGTGCTGTGGTCAAAATTTCTGTTGTACAGGACGCCATTTTTCATCACATACGATGACAATCCCCGACAGAAAAGTCGCGGAACATAGACGGGGTGTCCTTCGAGGTGCCTGATGAGTTGAAGCAACTCGGCGTCAGACTGCTGGTGTTCGGCCATCTCAGATGTGGTCACGGCTCCAAGAAACGGAAATTCGTCTCCATCTTTCACAGGAGCAGATCCGACCGGAGCACGTGATAAACAATCAGCGTCACTGTGCTTGCGACCTGACTTGTACACGACCGTTATGTCGTATTCCTGCAGCCTCAGACTCCATCTAGCAAGTCGTCCAGAAGGATCTTTCAGGTTTGCAAGCCAGCACAATGAGTGATGGTCACTGATTGCTCGGAACGGTCCACCGTATAAGTAAGGCCGGAATTTTCCTACAGCCCATATTACTGTGACGCATTCTTTTTCGGTGGCTAAATAGTTGGTTTTAGCCCTCGAAAGAGTGCGGCTAGCGTATCCGATCACTCTTTCCTCTCCGTTTTGCCATTGAACGAGGACGGCACCAAGTCCTAAATTCCTGGCGTCTGTGTGGATGTCTGTTTCCGCTTCCTCATCAAAGTGCGCAAGGACCGGGTGGTATTGAAGTCACCGTCGCAGCTCATTGAATGCATCTTCTTGTTCACTGTGCCATACGAAAGGGATTTCTTCTTTCGTTAATAGCGTTAACAGCTCGGCAATCTTGGAAAAGTTTTTGACGAAACGCCTGTAATAGGCACAAAGTCCTAGGAATCGCCTAATGGCCTTTTTGTTGGTTGTTCTAGAAAACTTTTCTACTGCTGCGGTCTTCTCAGCGTCAGGACGAATGCCTTCGGAGCTAATCACATGTCCAAGGAAAAGGAGCTCATGGAAGCCGAAGTGACATTTTTGTGGCTTTATCGTCAGCCCTGCTGAACTAATAGCTTTGAGCACAGTCCTTAGTCGTTCCACATGCTGAGCAAAGGTGGTAGAAAACATCACGACATCGTCAAGATAAACCTGACAGGACTGCCACTTTAACCCGGAGAGCACAGTGTCCATCATCCGCTGAAAGGTGGCAGGCGCGGAACAGAGGCCGAACGGAAGTACCTTGAATTCGTATAGTCCGTCTGGTGTCACGAATGCTGTCTTCTCACGATCCCATTCGTCCACTTCTATTTGTCAGTATCCGCTTTTGAGGTCGAGAGAGGAAAAGAATTTCGCATCCCGTAGTCTATCGAGGGTGTCATCGATCCTCGGAAGTGGATAGACATCCCGCTTTGTGACGACGTTTAGCTTCCGATAATCAACGCAGAAGCGCAAGGTCTGATCCTTTTTCTTTACCAGCACCACAGGCGAAGCCCACGGGCTGGTCGATGTTTGAATTACGTCATCTCTAAGCATTTCTTCAACTTGTTTGCTGATGATCTCTCTCTCCTTCGGTGACACTCGGTAGGGATGCTGGCAAATAGGCCTCACAGCTTCGTCGACAATGATATGGTGTCTGGCGATGGATGTTCTCTGGACTTTCGATGTCGTTGAGGAACACGAGGCGAATTCTCGTACAAGGTTCTTTATTTGCTGCTTCTGGTTCGGTGATAGTGCTGCTTCGATGTGGACGGATGCGAGTATGGAGTCTACGTTGTCAGACTCCAGTAGTGCACCATCGGAAGAGCTCAAATCCGTAATTTGTTCATAATCGTTAAGGCGGGCAATGACGGTTTCCTTCGCAACATGCTGAACTTCATTTCCAAAATTAGTCAGGAAGACATTCGAACACCCGTCACGCAGCCGAACAAGGCCCCTTGCCATACAGATTCCTTTTTCGAGTAGGAGCCCAGTGTTGCTGTGTGCTATTCCTTTATAGTCGCTGAATACGGTGCTTCTAACGGCGACAGCTATGCTGGATCTTGGGGGTATCGTGACGTCGTCGTCTATAATCTGAAGCGCATCGAATCGTTCTTCACACTCGAACGTCGCGATGGCGTGCTTCGTTGAGAACGACACACATGATTCCTGCAAGTTGATAACTGCACCGTTTGCCTGCAAAAAGTCCATTCCAATAATTACATCCCTTGAGCATTCTGATAGGACAATGAAACTGGCGACGTATGTAAAGCCGCGTATTCCGATTTTAGAAGTGCACCTGCCCACCGGGTTGATAAGGTGTCCACCGGCGGTTCGAATTTGTGGTCCTCTCCAAGGAGTCAGCACTTTTTTCAGTCTTCTGGCAAGTACTTTGCTCATAACGGAATGGTCTGCGCCTGTGTCTACTGAAGCAGTAATTTCGCAGCCGTCTATAAACACACATAAATCGGAAGCTACGTCACTCTTTTCGCAACTGCTCTCGCGTCCGTCGTTATATTTCAAAATCAGCGCTGGAGGCTCCGTTCTTGCGTCGACAGCGGCCTCACCTCCACAGGTCGCCGGTAGTAGTTTTCCCAACGTGGGCTTTGGGGGCGTCGCCTTGGGGAGCTTGAGGATGTACGCGGGCTCGGTGATCGATACCTCAGCGGCACTGTTGACCGAGGTTGGTGTTGCTGTGAAGTCTGCGGGCTTTGGCGCGTTGGCAAATACTCCTGGATCTCGAAAGGGCGTTCACCGTTTCTTGGGCAAGGCGCGTTTATGGAAAACCCCCGAAGTCCCGCTTTGCGGCATTCGCACATCCTGTAGCGATGACCAGCTTCGCCGCAGTGGTAGCACAGCGGGATTCTATCAGGAGTGCGCCATATGTCAGCTTTCCGGAATCTCGTCTCCGGCGGAGACGGCAAGAACCGAGGTTCGCGTACATGCGCAGTGGCCGCGACAAAAGTACGTCCTGGAGATCCTCTGAGTACCTCGGCGTACGATACTGTCGGCCGTACCGGTGACGGCGCTTGCGGCTGTGCTGGTGGGTGCTGTTCGCGGACAGCTTGTCTCACTTCTTCGCGAACCACTTCTGCTAACGAAGAGACCGCTGTGGGGCCGTTGTTCAGCTACTGCCTCTGGAGGTCTTCTCGAACCACAGACCTTATGAGTTCTCGTAAGACCTCGACGCTGTTCCCGAACATTGCCGGCATCGCATCCACAGAGGCGACGTTCATATCGCGGTTGTAGAGTCTCGCACGCTGTTGAAGAGTCCTTTCCATAGTTGTCGCCTCGAAGCGGAATTCGGTGACGGTGCGTGGAGGGCTGCGAACCAAACCATCAAAAAGCTCCTGCTTCACACCGCACATCAGGTGCCGAAGCTTCTTGTCCTCGCTCATGCTCGCGTCGGCCCGGCGGAATAAGCGGGATATGTCTTCGAGATACATTGCCACGCTTTCGTTGTTTCGCTGGCTTCTTGCTTGCGAAGCGGCTTCAGGTCTTTCCCGGCGGTCTGTGCTCGGATACGCGGCCAACAGCTCCCGTCGGAAGTCATCCCACGACTGGAGGACAGCTTCGTGGTTTTCAAACCACGTTCGCGCACAGTCTTGCAACGCGAAGTAAACGTTGCGGAGCTTCCGGTTTTCATCCCATCCGTTGTAGTCAGTGACGCGCTCGAAGCCTTCCAACCAGTCCTCGGCGTCTTCGAAGGTGTCCCCGTGAAAAGGCTCGGGCATTCGCGGCTGATCAACCACGATGCGGGTTGAGCCTGTCTGGGATGTCATTTCTGTATTGTCTGCTGCTGCTATTATAGTCTGCTCCGGCAAAAGAGGAAACTTGGGCGGCTCACCACGTAGGCGACGGCTCGTGCGCTGGTGGACGGGCGTAAGCTCGTTGGGTCTGAGATGGTGTGGTTCCGGGCTGCTTTCTCCAACTCGAATTGGGCTGGAAATCATTACCCCGCACCTCCACCAGAATTGTAACGGACAGTTAGGGAAATCCAGATACAACTATTTATTGTGGGCTAACTTGTGCCCTGGGGGTAAATAAAAAGGACTGCCGCGTTCTGAAGAGGAGATCAAGAATGCCTCCTTCTTCTCTCTCGAGCGTCGCTTCACCTCTTCTTCGTCTTGTAGACGCTGACAACGGCCATCTGCGATGCAAGCGCGTGCGGCGAAAACACGTGCCATTATTTCGTCGTCTTTTCCTTCAATACGCCGTTGTCGTCTTGAGGGGGTGCACGAACCTGCGCGCGTTGTTTAAATATGTTTCTGCCTTGTGTCATTATCCCCCCTCCAAAACGCATTGTTCCGATGCGTACAGCGACTAAATTGTTCACAAGCTGTTGTCCATACTAAAGTGGTATATGGCACAGAATAGATGTTTGGTCGAATATTCACTGCCTCTCATAATATGGCTTCAGTCTGACCACATGTACAGTTTCCGTGCGACGCCGGCATCGTGATGAGCTCACTTGTCCTTCTGGCGTAACTTCGTAGTTCAGGGGACTGATGCGGCGAAGTACTCGGTAAGGGCCGAAATAACGGCGCAAAAGGTTTTCGGACAAGCCGCGCGTCCGCACGGGAGTCCACACCCATACTCTGTCGCCTGGGGCATACTCGACTTCCCTTCGCCGCAGGTAGTATCGGTCCGCGTCGATGCGCTGCCTTTGTTGAATGCGATGTCGCGCCAGCTGACGTGCTTCTTCAGCCCTCTGTGTAAAGTCGCTGATGTCAGGGTTCTGTTCTGTACTGTCGCTGACAGGCAGCATTGCATCCAAGGGTGTAGTAACGGTTCGACCAAAAACAAACGGGAATGGCGTTACCTGAGTGGTCTCTTGCAATGCGGTATTGTAGGTGAATGTTGCATAGGGTAGTATCTTGTCCCATGTACGGTGTTCTAAGTCTACGTAAATTGACAACATATCGGTCAGCGTCCTATTCAATCGCTCGGTTAGCCCATTTGTTTGAGGGTGATAGGCAGTTGTTTTCCTGTGGCTGGTATGAGTCAGTTTCATAATGGATTGCGTCAAATCGGCTGTGAACGAAGTTCCTCGGTCCGTGATAATAACTGCAGGGGCACCGTGTCGTAATACTATCTTGGTGACAAAGAATTCAGCCACTTCGACAGCCGTTGCACTGATGAGAGAGGATGCCTCGGCATATCGAGTTAGGTAATCCGTGGCTACTACAATCCATCGTTTCCCTGATGACGATGTCGGAAAGGGACCAAGCAAGTGCATTCCTACTTGTTCGAACGGGGCTCCTGGGGGTTTGATTGGTTGGAGGAGGCCTGCGGGTTTTAATGGAGGCGTTTTACGTTTTTGGCAATCCCGACATGTTCGTACATAATGCTGTACTGTAGTCAATAGCTTTGGCCAGTAGCACTTAGCATGAATTCGGGCGAACGTTCTGCTCACTCCGAGGTGTCCTGCTGATGTGTCATCGTGACAGGCTGCCAAGATTTCGGATCGCAAAGCTGAAGGAACGACGAGTAAAAAAATGGCTGTGGCTTAGCTAAGGTTAGGCCCAGGATGCGAAGCATACTAGCCTTTATTTTAGTTGTTGAACCACTGTTTAGCCTGGTGAACTGCTCTTGCTTGGCTATATTTGGTTCGGCTAGATGAAGAAACAACTCATGCGTTACTCTGCTTCGCCTTCAAGAGTGGAACGCGACAGCGTTCCCGTCGACCCGCCAAGGGGTGTACGACAATGGGCTACGGCGCAGCGACTACGCGCCCCGCATTGGACGCGGTGAGCGTCGAGCAACGCAGCGTTCTGCGCGGCAACGAAATGTGCGCCTGAGCAAGCGACGCACGCCTGAGCCTTAGAAACAGCTCGTTTCTAAGGCAACACCGCATTCACTAGAGGCGCTTTTGTACCGCTTTGAAGCATCGTACTCGTGGCTCAGTGGTAGCGTCTCCGTCTCACACTCCGGAGACCCTGGTTCGATTCCCACCCAGCCCATCTTGCAAGAGTTGAGCCAAAGCCACCTAGAAAATCAGCCTCTGTAGCACGCCGCAACCTTCGCTTCTCGTTCCAACGAGCAGCTCTGTCTCCAGGAGGCATCTCACCTCGTGAGTGTCTAGCAGAGGCAAGCGCAGCTGCTTATATACTGCCGCGACGCCGCGAGCGACGGCGCGAGTTGGAGCCCCGTTTCTCCTCTGTCGTGACGTCACGGTGTCACGTGGTATTGAAGGCGACACCGCCGCGCCTGAGGAGCTAGGTTGAGCTCTCGTAATATTCTTCGCATAAAATTGCTCTGTGCTGTGATCAAAATTTCTTTTGTACAGGACACCATTTCTCATCACATACGATGACAATCCCCGGCAGAAAACTCGCGGAACATGGACGGGGTGTCCCTCGAGGTGCCTGATGAGTAGGAGCAACTCGGCGTCATACTGTTGGTGTTCGGCCATCTCAGATGTGGTCACGGCTCCAAGAAACGAAAAGTCGTGTCCATCTTTCACAGGAGCAGATTCGACCGGCGCACGTGATAAACAATCAGCGTCACTGTGCTTGCGACCTGACTTGTACACAACCGTTATGTCGTATTCCTGCAGCCTCAGACTCCATCTAGCAAGTCGTCGAGAAGGATCTTTCAGGTTTGCAAGCCAGCACAATGAGTGATGGTCGCTGATTGCTCGGAACGGTCCACCGTATAAGTAAGGCCGGAATTTTCCTACAGCCCATATTACTGTGACGCATTCTTTTTCGGTGGCTGAATAGTTGGTTTCAGCCCTCGAAAGAGTGCGGCTAGCGTATCCGATCACTCTTTCCTCTCCGTTTTGCCATTGAACGAGGACGGCACCAAGTCCTAAATTCCTGGCGTCTGTGTGGATGTCTGTTTCCGCTTCCTCATCAAAGTGCGCAAGGACCGGGTGGTATTGAAGTCACCGTCGCAGCTCATTGAATGCATCTTCTTGTTCACTGTGCCATACGAAAGGGATTTCTTCTTTCGTTAATAGCGTTAACAGCTCGGCAATCTTGGAAAAGTTTTTGACGAAACGCCTGTAATAGGCACAAAGTCCTAGGAATCGCCTAATGGCCTTTTTGTTGGTTGGTCTAGAAAACTTTTCTACTGCTGCGGTCTTCTCAGGGTCAGGACGAATGCCTTCGGAGCTAATCACATGTCCAAGGAAAAGGAGCTCATGGAAGGCGAAGTGACATTTTTGCGGCTTTATCGTCAGCCCTGCTGAACTAATAGCTTTGAGCACAGTCCTTAGTCGTTCCACATGCTGAGCAAAGGTAGTAGAAAAAATGACGACATCGTCAAGATAAACCGGACAGGACTGCCACTTTAACCCGGAGAGCACAGTGTGCATCATCCGCTGAAAGGTGGCAGGTGCGGAACAGAGGCCGAACGGAAGTACCTTGAATTCGTATAGTCCGTCAGGTGTGACGAATGCTGTCTTCTCACGATCTCGTTCGTCCACTTCTATTTGCCAGTATCCACTTTTGAGGTCGAGAGAGGAAAAGAATTTCGCATCCCGTAGTCTATCGAGGGTGTCATCGATCCTCGGAAGGGGATAGACATCCCGCTTTGTGACGACGTTTAGCTTCCGATAATCAACGCGGAAGCGCAAGGTCTGATCCTTTTTCTTTACCAACACCACAGGCGAAGCCCACGGGCTGGTCGATGGTTGAATTACGTCGTATCTAAGCATTTCTTCGACTTGTTTGCTGATGGTCTCTCTCTCCTTCGGTGACACTCGGTAGGGATGCTGGCAAATAGGCCTCACAGCTTCGTCGACAACGATACGGTGTTTGGCGATGGATGTTCTCTGGACTTTCGGTGTCGTTGAGAAACACGAGGCGAATTCTCGTACAAGGTTCTCTATTTGCTGCTTCTGGCTTGGTGATAGTGCTGCTTCGATGTTGACAGATGCGAGTATGGAGTCTACGTTGTGGGCTCCGAACCAAACCGGCAAAAAGCTCCTGCTTCACACCGCGCATCAGGTGCCGAAGCTTCTTGTCTTCGCTCATTCTCGGATCGGCCCGGCGGAATAAGCGGGACATATCTTCGATATACATTGCCACGCTTTCGTTGTTCCGTTCGCTTCTTGCTTGCAAAGCGGCTTCAGCTTTTTCCCGGCGGTCTGTGCTCGGATACGTGGCCAACAGCTCCCGTCGGAAGTCATCCCACGACCGAAGGACAGCTTCATGGTTTTCAAACCACGTTCGCACACAGTCTTGCAACGCGAAGTAAACGTTGCGGAGCTTCCGGTTTTCGTCCCATCCATTGTAGTCAGCGACGCGCTCGAAGCCTTCGAACCAGTCCTCGGCGTCTTCAAAGGTATCGCCGTGAAAAGGCTCCGGCGTCCGCGGCTGGTCGACGACGACGCGGGTTGAGGCTGTCTGGGACGTCATTTGAGGATTGTCTGCTCCTGCTATTATAGTTTGCTCCGGCAAAAGAGGGAACTCAGGCGGCTCACCACGTAGGCGACGGCTCGTGTGCTGGTGGACAGGCGTGAACTCGTTGGGTCTGAGATGGCGTGGTTCCGGGCTGCTTTCTCCAACTCGAATTGGGCTGGAAATCATTACCCCGCACCTCCACCAGAATTGTAACGAACAATTAAGGGAGTCCAGACACAACTATTTATTGTGGGCTAACTTGTGCCCTGGGGGTAAATAAAAAGGACTGCCGCGTTCTGAAGAGGAGATAAGGAATGCCTCCTTCTTCTCTCTCGAGCGTCGCTTCACCTCTTCTTCTTCTTGTAGACGCTGACAACGGCCATCTGCTATGCAAGTGCGTGCGACGAAAACACGTGCCATCATTTCGTCGTCTTTTCTCCAATACGCCGTTGTCCTCTTGAGGGGGCGCATGAACCTCCGCGCGTTGTTTAAGTATGGTTCTGCCTTGTGTCAATATGTTTTCCTTAACTTTGATTGTGACTATTTCTTTTTCTTTTTTCCATGATGAACAGGACCGCGAGTACGCGGCATGTTCCCCACCACACTTCACGCAGTGGAGAGAATTCTCACAAGCTTCAGAGGTGAGTTCGTGGGCACTGCGTTTCGCACAGGTTTGGCGGCCTCGGCAGCTCTGGGAGCTGTGGCCGAAACGTTGGCATTTGTAACATATCAGGGGGTTTGGCACGTACGGCCTGACACGGAGCTTAATATACCCTGCCTCGAGTGACCCGGGCAGGATACTTGAACCGAATGTAATTAATAAGTGGTTGGTTTGGATTTCATTGCCATCTCGCCTCATCTTAATTCTTTTAACATTGATGACATTCTGTTCACTGACGCCCTCCAAGAGTTCCGCTTCAGTTAACTCCAAGAGATCATCATCTGTAACTACGCCACGGGCACTATTTATAGTACGGTGCGGGGTTACGATTACTTGGGTTTCCCCAAATGACACTTGTTTTCGCAGTTTCTCATACTGCTTCTGATCGCGGAGCTCCATGAGGAGATCATCGCTTGCTATCCTCGACGCCTTATATCCTTGACCAAAAATTTCAGTTAACGACTTTGAAACAAGAAATAGTGAGACGGTTCGCAAATGGTTTGCCTGGTTTTTCAGAGTGTACAACATGAAAACGGGGGAAAGTGTGGACTTCGCGTCCGAAAAATTAGAAAACATCTTCGGTGCGCCCTCTTTTTTGAGGGCGATCAGGTAGTGAAGGGAAGGAAGTAGCCATGTGTAGTCGTGTAGTATTCGGCAGCAACGCTAGCCACCCACCATGGAGTCCAACAAGGGGATGCTGCAGGGCCTGCAAACGCCAGCTGTACGTTGCCACTATAACCAAATATGACATAACCGAGTTTGGCTACTCACACAAGGTTAACCCTTGCTGCCAGGAAGCTCGGAAGTAATAAAGAAATGAGAAGGAGACAGGAAAGATGGAAAGTGAGAGAAAGACGAAGGTTGGAGGGAGAAAGAGACAGGAAAAGGCAACTACCCATTTCCCCGGGTGTGTCAATCCGGGGGCGCCGTCTACGTGAAGCCGAGGCCAAAGGGGTGTGTTGCCGCCGCTGAGGGGCCGTAAAGGTCCAAACACCCGGTATTGGCTCAACCCCCAGGATCCCCTTTTCCCCGAACACGGCTAAACCGCGCACAGCTACACGCGGGAGGATCCAACTCTCATGTGCTCGGGTACGTGGTGTCGCAACACAACAAACGCCTGCTTACGCAGACGTCCTTGCGGGGGATGTCGGGGGAAAGGCCTCAAACAAATCGATGCCGATCACACTGAGCTCCCGGGTAGGGCAAAGTAAAGGTTGCTGAATGGCTGGCGTACGGCGGGGAGAACATTGCCGACGCCGACATTCAAGGCAATGAACTTCTCATTCGAATGAACTTCTGAACGTAGTTGTACATCCTTCGCCCAGTAGCACCGCTTTCGAAAGCGCGTTTAAGTTTTGAACACTACCCAGTGTGCACACTGTGAACCGGCATGGAAAGATGCGCATATTTCAGAACGCAGACTGCGAGTTACTAATCACTACCACTGGCGCCAGTGGGGGCTTATAATTATGTCGGCGAAGCAGATTGTCACGTATGTCGAAATTATGAGCTTGAGACAACGTGCTGGTGGTTGGTAGTGCTGATGAAGCAGAACAGAAGTATATAACAGAGGAAATCCAATGGCGTTTGCCTTGCTCAGCAGCGATGGCGGAAACGTCATGTGAAAAGACAGCGAACTGGGATAGTGAGCAGCAGGCACTGTCGTCTGGCAAGAGAGAGCGAAAGGCGGCGTGGGCGTCATAATTCTGGCTTCCGCTGCGGTACAACACGGGGATACCGTAGTCCTGCAGGTGAAGTGCTCATCGAAAAAAACAGCCGGATGGATATTTCATGGACGACAGCCAACATAGTGAGTTTGGTCCTTGACTGCACCAAATGAACAGCCATAGAAATAAGGCCGGAACTTAGTAACAGCCTAGATGATATATAGCCAAGATTTCTTTTTCTGCCACAGTGCAGTTTGTCTCAACTTTCGTAAGTGCACGAATTGCACAAGCCACGATGTATTCAGGAAACGCTTGTTTGCACTGGACAAAAACAGCGCTGAAGCCCACACCGCAGGTATTAGTTCGCACCTCGGTAGGGGCTGCCGGGTCGGGAAAGCATAAAATTGGTGGAGACATTACCAAACGACGCAGCTCTTTGAAGTTGTCGTCGCACACGGGCAACCAGGAAGTCAGGGGCCCGTTGCTGCCAAGTAGCTTCGTAAGGTACGCTATGATGGAGGCGTGATTGCGAATGGAGCGTCTGAAGAGCGCACGCCCACGAAACTACGCATTAAGTTTGCGGACATGTTTTGGGGACTTCAGTGACGGCCGTAAGTTTGTCTGGGTGTAATCCTGGTGAGGACAGAATTTTGTTGCAGCCACAATTATGGCTATGGCGAGGCATTCCTTTTCCGTCATAGAATAATTGCCTTACGCTTTTGGTAGCGACTGGCTAGCGTAAGCTGTCACCCGTTCAAGTCCTTCTTTTCTCTGGACTAGGACGGCACCGTAGCCTAGGCTATTAGCGTCAGCGCGGATTTATACTGTAAGTCCACTTCATTTACCGTTTAGAAGAGGGATATTTGGATGCACCTAGTCATGTTGCTAATTATTCTTCTGATAAGACGAAGATCTGATAAGACGAACAAATTTTCATGGTCTTTCGAGTTCGCCTTAAAGGGAGTCTACTGTTTACTGCATACAACAAAAAAGTTGAAAAAAGCCGTCATTCTCTTATTCAGGGACTAACATCCCATCAATTTCTTGCATAAACATAGGCTTCGCTGATGTCTGTGGAATGTATAGCCTATCCCTACTTCCACTAATGTTTCCATCCTAATCCAAGCGAGGTGCAGTAAATGGCTTAGGTCACTTTATGCTAGTAATAGTAATTTCATTTCGCTGCCGATGTAACCATATATATATATATATATATATATATATATATATATATATATATATATATATATTGTAAGCACTATTAACGTACTTCGTCGTTTTCATTTGTACATAGCCATCATCATCTTCCCTCTTCTTCGACTTCTTCGCGCGTGAGCTGCGGGCGTTGCCTTTTTTGGAATAAACAGCGCTGGACAACTTGATCGGTCTCGGTATTATAAAGTGGTGGAGGTACGTCAAGATCCCGACGTCCTCTCGCGTTCCCGTCCTCCCTGGAGCTCCGTTCCGGTCGCCGCCTGCACCCAGCTACCCCTACAACAATGGACACTTCCAACCCCGGCCCTTCCGGCGCCTCTAACCCTCCCACAGAGACGACCCCGCCTGCGGCGCCCTCTTGGACTGTGACGAGCCCTCAGCGCGATCCCCCTGTCTTCGCAGGATTCCGCGGTGATGACGTAGACGATTGGATCGACCACTACGACCGCGTGAGTTCTTGCACCAAGTGGAACGACACCCAGAAATTGAGGCACGTCGCCTTCTACTTGACCGGTGTTGCAAAAACGTGGTATTTCAACCACGAATCCGACATCGCGGATTGGTCCACGTTTACCTCGAAGCTGCGGCAAATCTTCGCTTCCTCGTCTGGCCGTGCAGAAGTCGCCAAACAGAAGCTGGGAACGCGGCGCCAACTTCCCCAAGAGTCTTACACCTCATACATAGAGGATGTCTTGGCTCTGTGCCGCCGTGCGAATCCTAGCATGACGGAAGCCGAACGCGTTCGCCACATCTTAAAAGGCATTGGGCCTGTCGCATTCAACGCCTTAATCGTGCAAAATCCGGCTTCTGTCCAAGACATCACTTCAACGTGTCAACGCCTCGACGAGTTGCAGTCTATTCGTCTTCCACATGACAGCAGCAATCCTCAGGCTCCCCATTCTCCAGATCTACGTGCTCTTATCCGCACCATCATCCGCGAAGAGCTTCACCTACAAGACCTCAGGTTCCACCTGCTGCCTGCGCCCCAACCCCCGCCTTCGACTTGCGCGAGGTCGTAAAGCAGGAGTTGACAGCGATGACTACACCCACGACGCATCTTGCTCCGGTAGCGCGCTCCACACCTACCTACGCGGATGTTGCTTCGCTACCCACCCCTACCGTGCCTTCCGTGCCTACTGGCGTTTCCTATGACCCTTTGGCTTCGATGGGAACCAGAGCACTTGCTGCGCCATCGTACCCTCAGTGGCGTCCACCTCGTCCAGTTTGTTTTTACTGCGGTATACGCGGCCATATATCTCGCTTCTGCCGCCGGCGCCAGCAGGATGAAAGGCGAGGCTATGCCGAGCACGAAAGAGACCGCACTCGCCGATCAGACGACTACTATCCCGGACCGTACTCGTCCCCGCAACAGCGTTCTCCGTCTCCACCAGCTGCTCCCAATCTGCCTCATAGTTCCCATTCGGCCAGACGTCGTTCTCCATCCCCTTACCGGCGCTCTACATCACCGCTTCGCCTCACTTCCCATTTTGTCGACCAGCACTCAGAAAACTAACTGTTGCAGTTTTTGGAGGGTAAACTGCTTCTTATCGGTCTTCAAAAATTCCTCCTGTTCGCCCGGCCAACATGCTTTCTGTGACTGTCGAAGGTGTTCGCGCGTCAGCTCTCATCGATACCGGTGCCGCCGTTTCTGTTCTTCGGAGTGATCTGTGTTCGCGGCTCCGTAAAGTAAAAACGCCTTATCTTGGACCTATTTTGCGTGGTGCTAATAATGCATTCATTCACCCTGACGGACAGTGTACTGCTCGTGTTCTCATCGACAGCATACGCCACCACATCGAGTTTCTCATCCTTCCAACGTGTACCCATGAAATTATACTGGGTTGGGACTTCCTACATTCTGCTTCAGCCGTCATTTCATGTAGAGAGGAAGTTGTCCACATCACGGATACAGAGCTTGAACCTGCTGCGGACTCTTCACTTTCATGCGTGAACTTGACCATCGCTGCCGACTACGTCCTGCGTCCTGGTCACGAAGACGTTGTAGCCGTAACATCCAGTCAAATCGCCTACGGAGACGCCCTAGTCGCCCCTTCTTCCCGTTGTACTTCTCGCGGAATTCTCATTGCCACCTGTCTCGTCCGGTTTTCACGCGGCCGCGCCCTTCTGTCTGCTTGCAACACGACCCCAGATCCTGTGATGCTGCCCAAAGGGATGACTGTGGCAACCTTCGCCGACACTCAACCTATCTCTCTAGTCGCGCTTTGCCCTTCTTCATCGCCAGCCCCAACGTCAGGTTTGGATGATTCTTTCCCTCCTCCAGCCGTTCTTGGCTCTGACCTAACAGCCGCGCAGTCCGAAGCCCTAATGGTGGTCTCGGCAAAACACAAAGCCTGTTTCGATAGCTGTTCCCCTGTTTTGAGCCAAACTCCTGCGGCTACACACCGCATCGAAGCCAATGGTTCCGCTATTATACGACGACGCCCCTATCGTGTATCGCCGTCCGAACGAAAGGTCATTGAACAACAGGTTGCTGACATGCTTGCGCGGAAAATAATACGACCTTCATCTAGCCCATGGGCGTCTCCCGTGATCCTGGTAAAGAAAAAAGATGGCTCAGTTCGCTTTTGCGTGGATTATCGAGCGCTCAATAAGATCACACGCAAGGACGTATATCCAATACCTCGAATTGACGACGCTTTGGACACACTACAAGGGGCGGAGTATTTCTCCAGCCTTGATCTTCGGTCAGGATATTGGCAAATTCCGATGAACGAGACTGACAAAGAAAAGACCGCATTCGCTACACCGGATGGCCTTTATGAATTTAACGTGATGCCTTTTGGCCTTTGTAATGCTCCTGCCACATTTGAACGCATGATAGACAACGTCCTTCGTGGTCTAAAATGGAAGACATGCCTCTGTTATCTGGACGATATTGTCATCTTTTCGTCTGACTTCAGCCAACATCTTCATCGATTAGACGAAGTTCTCAAGTGCCTTGCGAATGCTGGTCTCCAAATCAATACAAAAAATGCAAATTTGCAAGCAATACAATAAAAGTATTGGGTCACGTCGTCTGAAAAGCTGGCATCCAGCCTGACCCCGAAAAGATTAGTGCCGTTCTTCAGTTTCCTCGCCCCCAGCAACAGAAAGCTCTACGTAGTTTCCTCGGCTTGGCCTCATATTTTCGTAGATTTATACGCAACTTCGCAGCAATAGCAGCTCCTCTACACAAGCTACTGGTTACCGTTGCCTCTTTCACGTGGACTAGCGACTGCGAGTCGGCTTTTCAAGCTCTCAAGCGGCATCTTACTTCCGGACCAGTGCTTCGCCACTTCGATAATCGTGCCCCCACCATACTCCATACTGACGCAAGCGCACAGGCTATTGGCAGTACTTCTGCAACGTAATACAGAATCTAAAGAGCAAGTCATAGCATATGCCAGCCGAACACTTTCTCCAGCTGAGCGGAACTACACCATTACAGAGCAAGAGTGCCTGGCTATCGTTTGGTCGATTCAGAAATTTCGCCCATACCTTTACGGCCACCACTTCACCATCGTCACCGACCATCATGCTCTGTGTTGGCTGTCATCACTGAAAAACATGTCAGGACGCTTAGGACGCTGGATACTGCGCTTGCAGGAATATGACTTCACTATAACATACAAGTCTGGAAAACGCCATCATGATGCAGACGCACTGTCTCGCTGCCCACTCTCATCCTCTCCCGGTAACGCGCCGTCGTCTTCCCAACCACGTCGTTCCGATGCTACGCTTGCCTCCCACCAGCTCTCGATAATGCCCCTGGACCAAGTTACGCTTTCATCACGCTCTGATTTCGTCTCGCTTCAGCGGGCCGACTCCTACTGTCGAGCTCTCATGGATCGCCTTAGTGGGTTCACCGAACCACCCAACAGCCGCTTGCGACGCCAACTTCGACAATTCCGCCTTCAAGGTGGCGTGCTACACCGCTACATTTACCACCCAACAGGTCACCGGTAGGTCCCAGTTCTACCTCGCTGCCCTCGCTTGCGGGTATTAGAGGCACTTCACGACCATGTATCCGCTGGCCACTTAGGCTTCCACAAGACTTACGACCGCATAAAGACCCGCTGCTTCTGGTCTGGCCTATCAACAACGGTGGCCAAATACATTGCCTCTTGTGCGTCATGTCAGCACTGCAAACGCTCGACATCCCCTCCTGCCGGTTTACTACAACCTCTCCCTTGCCCGGACGCACCTTTTGAATTTGTTGGCATTGATTTATATGGTCCCTTGCCGTTGACACCCTCCGGTCACCATTGGATTGTCACTTCGGTCGACCATTTAACAAGATATGCCGAGACTGCCCCTCTGCGATCCGGCACCGCTTCTGAGGTCGCCGACTTTTTCTTGCGCGCCATCGTCTTGCGCCACGGGGCTCCTCGCGTTATTCTCAGTGACCGTGGCAAGGCGTTCATTTCACAAGTTCTCGAGGAAGTTCTTCGAGCCACTAACACCATCCACAAATCTACTTCTACTTATCATCCGCAAACCAATGGCCTTACTGAGCGCTTCCACCGTACGCTGTCTGACATGATTGCCATGTACATCCGTCCTGACCACACTGACTGGGATAAAATTCTTCCTTTTGTGACATTCGCATATAATACTGCTATTCAACGGACTACCGGCTACAGCCCTTTCTTCCTTGTGTATGGACGATCTCCTTCCACCATATTCGACAGAGAACTATTGTTCGCACCTTCTTCGCCTAACGCGTCGCTTCCAGAAGATTTTGCTGCCCGAGTTGCACATTGCCGTCAAATCGCCCGGCAAAGCACAGAAGCTACCCAAGCTGAGCGCAAGCGTTACTGCGACAACAAACGCCGTGACCTACGTTTTCACCCAGGAGACCAAGTCCTGCTTTGGACTCCAGTCCGCACCCCAGGCCTCTGTGAGAAGTTCCTTCCACGCTACATTGGTCCATACACCGTTGTGCAGCAAACATCTGCAGTGAACTATCTCGTCCGCCCAGTACACTCCGTCACTGACCGGCGCCGCCGGAATGCCAAAATTGTTCACGTGTCGCGGATGAAGCCCTTCACTCCCCGTTTAGATAATCTTTAATCTGCGGCCAGGGTGGCCGCTTCCATGACGGGGGGAAGTTAGTGTAAGCACTATTAACGTACTTCGTCGCTTTCATTTGTACATAGCCATCATCATCTTCCCTCTTCTTCGACTTCGCGTGTGAGCTGCGGGCGTTGCCTTTTTTGGAATAAACAGCGCTGGACAACTTGATTGGTCTCGGTAGTATAGTATATATATATATATATATATATATATATATATATATATATATATATATATATATATATATATATATATATATATATATATTGCAACGGGGGTGTTCACCGAGCAGAAGGGTCACTAGTTATAGATTGTAGCGCTAGGCTTAAAACAGGTCGGCGCTGTATCGTAACACGGAAGCAAGCACTTCTCGTCGTCTTCTTCTTTTTCACCTGCACACCAGCACCATGCCCACTGCCCAGTGCCTTCAGTACAATCACTCCCCACCGAAAGAGTAGCCATCCTGGCGACCTAAGGACAGGGGAACACAGGGGGGTCATGGCACTGCTTGAGCCGGGAGACGTGGACAATTTCCTGGCCCCGACGACGCTGGTCGGAAGGCGCTTCCGTTGGCTCGATGAGGTAGTTGACCGCGGATGTTTGTTTCAGTACCCGATAAGGACCGTGGTACTTGGAGAGCAGCTTGGAGGAAAGGCCTGGAGGAGTAGAGGGCACCCACAACCAGACCAGCGAGCCAGGCGCAAAGCACGTAGCCGTAGTGGATGAATCGTGGCGAAGCTTTTGGCGCCACTGGTCCTGGGATGTGAACGAACGAGCGAGCTGGCGACATTCTTCGGCGTAAGCAGCCGCTCTGGAAACAGTCGTCCACTCCGAAGCATCTGGCCGGTAAGGTAGAATCGTGTCCATAGTGCATGAAGGTTCGTGTCCGTAAAGGAGAAAGAAAGGGGAGAACCCAGTGGTGCTTTGCGTGGCGGTATTGTAAGCGTAGGTGACGAAAGGTAGAATGCGATCCCAATTCGAGTGGTCAGATGAAGCATACATGGCCATCATGTCACCAAGGGTGCGGTTGAAACGTTCTGTCATCCCGTTAGTTTGTGGATGATATGCTGTGGTAGTGCGGTGAATGATGCGACACTCCTTTAGCAATGCTGCAATGACGTCTGAGAGGAAAACGCGACCGCGGTCGCTCAGTAATTCGCGAGGTGCTCCATGGCGTAAAATCAGGTTTTGAAGGATAAAACTGGCGACGTCTTTTGCTGTGGCAGATGCTAGGGCTGAAGTTTCAGCGTACCGCGTGAGGTGGTCGATAGCAACAATAACCCAGCGGTTGCCGCTTGGAGTGTTGGGAAGCGGACCGTATAAGTCAATGCCGACGCGGTCGAACGCGCGCGCGGGGCATGGTAAAGGTTGCAAGGGGCCGGTGGCATGTTGAGGTGGCGTCTTGCGTCGTTGGCATATGTGGCATGACCGGACATACTGGCGAACGAAACGGTACATACCGCGCCAGTAGTACCGAAGCTGGAGGCGAGAGTATGTCTTTAATACACCAGCGTGGCCGCATTGTGGGTCGTCGTGGAACGTGGCGCAGATGTCGGAGCGGAGGTGTCGGGGTATAACAAGCAACCACTTACGACCGCTGGAATTGTAGTTGCGGCGGTACAGCAGGTTATCTCGAATGATGAAGTGCGTGGCTTGGCGACGAAGCGTCGGAGAGGTCGGTGCTGGCGAGTGGCTGGACAGGAAGTCGATAAGCGAAGAGATCCATGGGTCTTTGCGCTGCTCTGATGGCATGTCGGAAATGTTGAGGGCGAAGGCACCGCAGGTATAAATAGGCGAGCGGACAGGACCAGAGGGCAGGGGTGACCGGGATAGAGCGTCTGCGTCTGAATGCTTTCGGCCTGAGCGATAAACAACGCGGATGTCGTATTCTTGTAGGCGCAATGCCCAACGGGCAAGCCGACCAGTTGGATCTTTTAGAGAAGATAACCAGCATAGGGCATGATGGTCGGTCACGATGTCAAATGGACGCCCGTACACATAAGGACGGAATTTGCCGATAGCCCAAATGATGGCCAGACATTCTTTTTCAGTAACCGAGTAGTTCGCCTCGGCTTTGGTAAGGGTGCGGCTGGCATACGCGACGACGTACTCTTCGAAGCCATCCTTGCGTTGTGCAAGAACAGCGCCGAGCCCGACACCACTAGCGTCCGTATGGATCTCAGTTGGAGCAGAGGGATCAAAGTGTCGCAGTACTGGAGGCGAGGTGAGAACGCGTCGCAGTTCTTGGAATGCGTCGTCGCATGCCGAGGACCAGGCTGATAGGTCAGAACTGCCGGTAAGAAGCTGCGTCAAGGGGGCAATGATAGAGGCGAAGTTACGGATGAAGCGTCGGAAATATGAGCACAGGCCAATGAAGCTGCGAAGCTCTTTCATGGTGGTTGGTTGAGGGAACTCGGATACGGCGCTAAGTTTTGTGGGGTCCGGAAGGATACCGTCTTTTGACACTACATGGCCGAGAATAGTAAGCGTACGAGCGCCGAAGTGGCATTTCTTCAAATTTAGTTGCAGTCCTGCAGTGGAGAGGCACGCAAGTACTTGCTCGAGGCGGTTGAGGTGCGACGCAAAGTCGGTGGAAAAAACCACAATGTCATCCAAGTAGCAGAGGCACGTTTTCCACTTCAGCCCTCGAAGAATGGTGTCCATCATTCGCTCGAAAGTGGCAGGCGCGTTGCAGAGACCGAACGGCATGACAGTAAATTCATATAGCCCATCAGGCGTTACGAAGGCCGTCTTTTGACGATCGGCCTCTGCCATTGGCACTTGCCAATACCCGGAGCGCAAATCTAGCGAGGAAAAGAATTCCGCGCCCTGCAGACAGTCCAAGGCATCGTCGATGCGCGGCAGAGGATAGACATCTTTGCGCGTTATTCAGTTAAGGCGGCGATAGTCGACGCAGAACCGAATGGAGCCATCTTTTTTTTTAACGAGGACAACCGGAGATGCCCAGGGACTGTTAGAGGGCTGGATGATGCCACGCTCCAGCATGTCTTCAACGTGTTGGTCGATGATACGGCGTTCAGCAGCCGACACACGATACGGACGCTGGTGCAATGGTGTTTGTGGACCGGTGTCGATACGGTGAACGACTGCGGACGCTCGGCCCAAGGATGGTTGGTCAATGTCGAATGAGGAACGAAAGCGTTGGAGGAGCTTGATAATTTCTGTGTGCTGCGCAGGTGTGAGTTCCGCGTCGACGGCACGAGCGAAGACATCTACAGGGGCATCAGTCGCGGCCGGAGGAGTGACGGAACAAATCGGAAGTGATGCCGAATCACCAAACGTGGTGGCCGGGAGAACGCTGTCGAAAGCTTCAGCGGTACCCAGGCACTCGCCGCGGAGTAGGGATGATGGGCAGGCGGACGGATTGCACACGTAAAGGGCAGCTGAACCGTCGCAAAAAGTGACCACAGCAAACGGAAGCAGAAAGTTCCGGCGGCGCGCACAAGTGGCCGACGGTGTAAACAGAACAGATGAGTTTGCAGCAGAGTTACATGACACAGGAACCAGAGCGGCGGAGAAAGGTGCGATATCGATGTCGGAGGCGGCAACAACTTTAGGAGAAGAATGGTCGTCAGGGTCAAAGCACGGCACTGATAATGTAAGTTCGGCACGAGCGCAGTCGATAAGTGCTTGATTAACAGATAGGAAGTTCCATCCAAGAATAACGTCATGTGACGAACGAGATAGGATGACAAATTCTATAACATACATAACGTTTCGAATGACAACCCGTGCTGTGCACGACGCCGAAGGCTGAATGCGATGCGAGGTTGCCGTACGCAGAGAAAGAGAGGTAAGGGGAATGGTCACTTTGTTCAAATTGCGGCAAAGCTTCTCACTAATAATAGAAACGGCGGCTCCGGTGTCGATAAGCGCGTGTACGGTGACGCCGTCTACGGACAGTTCAATTTCGTTCGCCGGGTTAGAATGAGGCCTTGAAATGTTCGACGTAAACGCAGTTCTTGCCTCTGGAACTGCGACTGTTAGTTTTCCTCTCGGGCTGGGCTGGGTCGGCGAACCATCGGGGAAATGGATCGGCGACGTGGGGAAGGTGACCGACGGGCATCGAAAGGGAGGCGACTGTAAGATGAGTCCGGAGGAAGGCTAGATGGGTCCTGACGCGGAAGTCGAGCAGGCCTGTAGCTTGAGGCGCCGCCACTGTCAGGTAAACGGGGGCTGCGACGGCGGCAAAATCGTGCTACGTGGCCCGGAAAATGGCAGAAATAGCATATTGGCCGGTTGTCGGTTGCACGCCACGTGTTGACGACAGGGGCTCCAGCGGCCGAGTAAGGGACGACCATCGGGCGTGAAGGTGGCGGCGGCGGCACATGGAAGGTGCCAGTGGCCCGGTAGGCATCAGAAGCCGGAGGAGCGTAAGGCCGGGCGACGACGTCAGCGTACGTTAGCGGCCCAGCTGCAGGCTGCGGAGGAGGGGCAGATGGCAGCGCCGCGGCAACTTGGGTCTGGATGACGTGGCGAAGTGAAGGAGCCAAGGTTGTCGACGGCTCGGGTGTGCTGTTCGCCAGAGAGAGTTGGCGGGCAACTTCCTGACGGATAAACTGCTTTATCTCCGGCAATAAAGCAGAGATGTCGGCAGCGTCGTGGCCGAAATCCAACGGAGATAGATCCGTGGTGTCCTGCTGAGCAGTGCGTGTTGATGCACGCTGCTTGCGCAGCTCATCGTACTGCTGACATAGCTGTATGACTTCGGCAATCGTTCGCGGACTCTTCGCGACGAGCATCTGGAAGGCATGGTCGTCGATACCTTTCATGACGTGCTTAATCTTGTCAGCTTCGTCCATAGATGAGTTCACGCGCTTGCATAGCGAGAGGACGTCTTCAATATAACTGGTGAAGGTCTCGTCCTGGCGTTGAGCTCGACCACGCAAGCGCTGCTCAGCGCGAAGCCGCCGAACGGCGGGACGGCCGAAGACCTCTGCCAAAGTCGCCGTGAAAGCCGACCAGGTGGTAAAATCGGCTTCATGGTTGCGGAACCATAGGTTGGCCACGTCAGTCAAGTAAAAGATGACATTCGTGAGCTTGGCGCGGTCGTCCCACCTATTATACGCGCTTACACGGTCATATTCGGCGAGCCAGTCTTCCACGTCGTGGTCGTCTGTGCCGCTAAATATAGCCGGATCGCGCTGCCGGATCACGCCAGAACAGACGATGGTGGGGGGCACGGGAGCAGCAGCCTGGGACGGTCCTGGTTCATCCATTGCAACAGCTGGTGGTAGCGTTCGGCTGCGGAGTTCCAGGATGTAGAAGAGAAACCCAGCAGCTCCACCAAATGCAACGGGGGTGTTCACCGAGCAGAAGGGTCACTAGTTATAGATTGTAGCGCTAGGCTTAAAACAGGTCGGCGCTGTATCGTAACACGGAAGCAAGCACTTCTCGTCGTCTTCTTCTTTTTCACCTGCACACCAGCACCATGCCCACTGCCCAGTGCCTTCAGTACAATATATATATATATATATATATATATATTGTTACGCAAACGAAGGAATAAGAACTGGAGACTATTTACAAAGTGTAGCTGCAAAGTGTATTTACAAATTGGAGGACGCTTAAGCTTCGCCTTCAAGAGTGGAACGGGACAGCATTCCCGTCGACCCGCCAAGGGATGTAAGACAATGGGCTACAGGGCAGCCATCACTTACGAGGCGCCCCGCATCGGACGCGGTAAGCGTCGAGCCATATGGTCGAGCAACGCGGCGTTCGGCGCAGCAACGAAACGTGCGCCTGAGCAAGCGGAACGAACCAAAGAACTCGGTATCTTGGAGGGGGAAATGATGCACGCCAGCCAAACGTCGTGATCGGCACGGGCAGAGAGATAGACAGATAGTGATCTAAAGAAAGGAAGGACGCTTGATTCTGCAGAGGGAGCAAGGCAAAGCGTTGTCAGGGGAGAGAGAGTCCGGGCCGCGACCCGCCTCGCACAGCTCCAATGCGCGCGTGGCGCGCCATCTGTCGGGGCAGCGCCGTACATGGAGAGGAGGGGGTCTTCTGTGTTTGCCGCAAGATGGCTCTGCGTGTGCGGAAACCGCAGAAGAAATGCAGCGGAAAGGCACTTCACTACTCGTGTAATTGCGACTTCTGTAAGTTACATGTTCATAATTACCGATATACACCGCAGTATAACTTTCCACGGCTCGTTTCGAAGGCAACACCGCCTTCACTAGAGGCGCGTTTGTACCGCTTGGAAGCATCGAACTCGTGGCTGAGTGGTAGCGTCTCCGTCTCACACTCCGGAGACCCTGGTTCGATTCCCACCCAGCCCATCTTGGAAGTTGCTTTTTATTTTTGAAGGGCCTGCCGTGATAAGATATAAACAAAGCATCAACAATCCTGGAAATTTATTAGCTTCCCTTGCAGACCTGACAATTCGAACGCCGATACATGACACTCGTAGCACGGAACCCTGGCAAATACCATTTTCGAGAACATCCTATAGGGAGCAAATGCTTCGCTGTTCTCTTCCTATGCTAATAAATTATCTACACAAACAGACATTAACGATAAAAAATAGTAATAGAACAAGGCTCCGCAACTTTTTATGCGAAGCATATTACGAGAGCTCAACCCAGCTCCTCAGGCGCGGCGGTGTCGCCTTGAATGACCTTTGACCCCATGCCATACCACGTGACACCGGACGTCACGACAGAGGAGAAACGGGGCTCCAACTCGCGCCGTCGCTCGCGGCGTCGCGGCGGTATATAAGCAGCTGCGCTTGTTTCTAGGTGGCTTTGGCTCAACTCTTGCAAGATTGGCTGGGTGGGAATCGAACCAGGGTCTCCGGAGTGTGAGACGGAGACGCTATCACTGAGCCACGAGTACGATGCTTCAAAGTAGTACAAAAGCGCCTCCAGTGAATGAGGTGTTGCCTTAGAAACGAGCTGTTTCTAAGGCTCAGGCGTGCGTCGCTTGCTCAGGCGCACATTTCGTTGCCGCGCCGAACGCTGCGTTGCTCGACGCTCACCGCGTCCAATGCGGGGCGCGTAGTCGCTGCGCCGTAGCCCATTGTCTTACACCCCTTGGCGAGTCGACGGGAACGCTGTCGCGTTCCACTCTTGAAGGCGAAGCAGAGTAACGCATGAGTTGTTTCTCCGTCTAGCCGAACCAAATATAGCCAAGCAACAGCAGTTCACCGGGCTAAACAGTGGTTCAACAACTAAAATAAAGGCTAGTATGCTTCGCATCCTGGGCTTAACCTTAGCTAAGCCACAGCCATTTTTTGTACATGTCGAATAACAACTTTATAACAAAATGTAAAATTCACTTATATGTTGATAAGATTGTTTTCTTCTTATTTGCACGCCTGTGCTATTGTAAACTAGTTATCCTGTTATGTATAATTGATTCTATTGTTTATCAGTCCACTTGTCACCTTCGCTGTGCCTTGTAAAAGGGGGCCCGAACCCCCGTCAAGTGGACTAGCTTCCACTTTTTGTTCGGGCCTCCTTCCAAAGTTCTTTGGAAAAAAATAAACATGATTTGATTCGGATTGCTACTTGTGCTACTTCTACTCTTGATTTGTTACACCGCTTATAGAAACCACTCCAACTCGCTCACAAAAGCCTTGCCACACCTACACTTGAGTGTGCATGTTTTTTGTACAGCCTATACCAAACAAATTTATTCAACATGGTAGGGTCTATACAAAACAGACTGGCTAAGTGCACCAGTTTTTACTATTCTTTCATCACTAGCATGCTCCCACAAAAATCCTGGCTGGTCCATTGCACTTCACCTCCTTAGCTGAATTCGCCAACCTTTGTCTTTTGCACAGGTTTCACCATTCCCTGCCGCCAAATAGCACGCTAATCTGGCCGGCCCACGGCACCACCAGGACCCGCCAGGACCCGCCATGTGAATTCAGTCTGCCCATCACGTGCTCACATAGTTACGTTTAAGCATAGTTACATAGTCCATATAGCATGTGAATGAAATCGCTTTTTACCGCTTACTTGTTGTCAACTATATAATATATTCCAACAATATTTATATGCCCGCCCCTAATGTAATGAACACATTTTGTACCTTTGAGGTATAATAATGAAAGTTCCATTTAAAACTTTTTAGTGCACTACTACAGCACTAACACTAGAATCACCCTTCCTTATTGCACTGCTGATTAGTTCTACTGACGCCCTATAGTCAGCGAGAGGTAAAAAATGCAGTGGCAAATGACTTTCAGGAGAACTTGTTATTATGCGCTTGTGAATCCCTTTATGTGGCGCTGAATTCACAAAGCTCTCTGTTCATAAGTGCTGCTCGGGAGCATGTTGTTTGACGAGTTCAGGTGCTGCTGAGGTAGTGTTTTTGAAGGGAGAGGAAGTCGTCTTTGCAGATCATGTGCTAACTGGGATAATAACTCGCGACCAGGTTGCGAGCCCTTGAGGCAATGAATTTGTGCCGCAGGCTGCACCTCTACTCTGTCTAGGGGCTTGTTCGTTTGCTCTTTGTTGTAGAAGTCTTCAAGCATGGTAAAGTTTGAAAGACCTCTCAGTACTCTTACGCCTGTGTTTAATGAGTCCCCTTTTTTGTACGCTGCTGGTAAATGACACCTTGCTATACCTTGCACAGAAGTCAAGCATATATGATATTCCATAGTAACCGCCGCTCATCGACCCCCCAAAATATTTAGATTATTATTTTCATCAAGTGTCGAATTTGTGCCCACACGTGCCATAATTGTTTCGCCCACGTGCTGGATGTGCCGTCTTGGTGTTATACTAGCTGAAGATTCGGAGATGTTGACTTGCAGGTATATTTGTCCGGCTACGTAAAGCACAACATGGAACCTGAGACAGTTCTTGGTTCCAGCCTTATTTGAACTCAACATAAGCTGACTTAGAAAGTGAAACGCCAGATTGTCTGAGAAAAACTTCAATGTTGTCGAGAGCTTGCTGCATCGTTCTTGATTTCTGCATGAGATAGCTTCCAATAAACTGTAGTACTTCTTGTAGTATGCCTCCTGTATTGTTGGTATGAGTTTGCCAAATGGTACCTGATAGAGTACTTACCCTACCAGATCATGCTTATATGTGAATTGCTGTTGAAGATATTGAAGATGTTACACACTCGAAGTATTGGAAACGTGCTTTTTTACAATTGTGTCCTGTTCTGTCGTTTGGTCTCAGTATTGCTTCTTGGATTTGAATATCTATGCCCCCTTATGTAATAGCCTCTGGAAGTTTAAGGGTCAAATAAATAATGATAAACTACATCTAAATTCAAAAGCTCTTTTAACCTTTGACAACCATCCACATTTCACTGCCACGGCTCGCAATTCAACCCCTAACCTTATGTTAACAGCAGAATATCATAGCCACAGGGGCCGGTGAATAAATTGAAGAACAATTTTGCTGTCGGCTCATTTGCTTTTTCTTGCCTTTGTGCACGTAAAAGCTGCAATAAATGTGTGCGTCACTGCAAAGAGCTGCTTAGGGGCGAGCATTTAATAAATACATATTTGGTATACTTCAAAGCCGAAGTTTCTTATAAAATTCCTGGATGAATTGATGGTACTTCGTTACTTTTACCGGTAGTAGTGAACGATCGTATCTTTGTTGCAGCTGTGTTTATCGGAGACAAGTAACACACGTTTTGAGAGGTTGAGAACGGAGAGTCCGCTGGCTTTGTTCAGAAGTACAATCAGGTTTGCCGAGTGGCTGCGGTGGCGCCTTCGTCGTGTGAGCAGGGGGCAACGACCCCAACATAGAGGCATGAAAAACAAGGCAAAGAGGTATACCGCGGAGCGTGGACAACGAGTAGAAGACGGTTGCTACAAGGACCTCCACCACTTGAATGAAGGACCTCACCATGTGACTGGCGGAAGGAATGAAGAGCTAATGTTGAAGATACAGGCTTCTTTCACGTGGTCGCGCGACATTGTCTCTGTCTGGCCACGGCGTCCATCTGGAAGGTTTTCTCTGAACACGAAACCACACGAAAGGGGCCTTCATAGGAAGAAGTCAATGGTAGCTTAGTAGAGTCATGGCGCAGAAAGACGTGCGTGGTTGTGCCCGTTGTCGGAAAACTAAAGAAAAGCTACCCGCCCGCTTGGGATACGTGGGGGTGTAGAATGATGGTGGTCGAGCCAGGAATGTAGCCTCTCTAAGTGCTGCGCGGCCACTGGCGGAGTGTCTTGCTGGGTGCCAAAAAACTGGCCTAGAACGTTGATTGCTCAGCTGTAGAGCATCTCGGCTGCGCCGACTTCAAAGTCATCATTGATGTTGTTCACAGCCCCAGTAGTACTAGGGCTAGCCTTTCCACTCAGCTGTTTGTCGAACGTGGCGGTCAATGACGCTTTGAATTGTGTCGGTGGAGATGCTCGACAATGCCGTTGTTGTGCTGGTGGTAAGCTATGATATTAGGCAGGTGCGTTTCGAGTGGTCTCGTCCAGGCACAAAAATGAGGGCGTAGGAATCGTCGGCTTTGATCATTAGTTTATCGCAAAGGCCAACCGTACCATGACACCCACATGGCTTCCGCCACTGTTTCCGCCACCCAATGCTTCCGCCAGTGTTTCGGCCAAGATGTCGTGTGGAAGCGTCGCCTCAGGATACCTTATGTACCGGTCGACACATGTGAGGAGGTGCGTGAAACATAGCAGGTCGAAGGAGGCACCACCAAGCCTAAATTCACGTGATCGAAATGGCTCTCAGGTGGTCGAAACGGCTGCACCGCTAAACGCGTGTGCCGGGTCACTTTCATGACTTGACCCGCCTGCGCCTGCGAAAGTTTATGAGCCCCAGAAACCAGCGGAAATATCAGGGAGAGGTCGAAGAGGGGAATTCCTCGATTGCCCGCGCCCTTAATTCCAGTGGCTTAATGCCATAGGGTGAAATGCGATGGCCGAGAAAATCAAGATCTTCAACTCAGAAAATGAATTTCTGGTAGTATAGGACCCGGCTGTGTTCATCCACTTAATCAAATTGAAGGCGAAGGTGCTCTTTGTACTTTTCTTATATGCGACTAGCAGCACGAATGTCGTAAAGGTAGAAATAAATGAACGACAGTCCGTGTGTAACCTCATTCATGAACCTTTGAAATGTATGCGCCACATTCTTCAATCAATGAGGCATACGGACAAACTCAAAAAGGGCACATGGACTAGAGATTGCTATCTTCGGGATGTCGCTGGTTTTGAGAGGAATTTGCTATAATGCGCTCGTCAAATCGAACTTCCTGTATAATTGCGTTCCTGCGAGACGAGCGCCGAATCACGAATGTGGGGAAGGGGATATTGACCCGGAGTGGTGGCAGCATTCAAACATGGGTAAGCCCCTCAAGGTCGTGCTTTGGAACCAGGTGGAGAGGTGAAGACTAAGTGCTGCAAGAAGTACGAATACCGCTGAGCTGAAGCAAGTGTTCGAACTCATGGGAGGCGACTTCCATCTTCCGTCCAACGAGCCTCGGTGGCGGCGCGGCGACAGGTGGGCTGGAGGCGGTGACATAATGCGTCGGCTTGTGTTTCACGGGCAGCGCATCATTTCGGAGCTTTGTGATTTGCGGCTACTCAGAAAGTATCTTGTCGTACGTTCAGAGCGGCTGAAATCTATGGATGCCAGATGAGGTGAGGTTGGTCTGCAGGCTAAGCACATCGAGGGTTGTGACGTTATCCTTCAGTTGCGTTTGCGAACATCGACTTCTAGGTCTAAATCGCTGAGGAACTCCATTCCCGGTATGGCAAAGATGACGACGGCGATCACAAACACCTATCTGTGCAAGGCCCGGCGTCCGATGTCTAGCGTTACTGACTGGAGCCGGTATGACGCGATAGCACTGTTGTTCAGTGCGTTCAGTGCGTCTGGTGCGTGGCGCGAACGATAGACAGCTCGGCTCCGGTGTCGCGGAGGAGGCCGGTGCCGGTGGTGCGATCGACTACGAAGAATAGGCGGCTCGCATGAGGGCCAATGTCGCATGCCGCCGTTAGGAACTTTCCTGTCGGCAATGCTATCATGCTGATAACGCGCGTGCCGTTTGTTACTGGAAAGTACCGGGCTCGCAGCGTTAAAGAAAGGGACCACATCAAGGCAGATGACGATTATTGTTGTGTGGCAGAAGGGGCACTCCAAAGGGTGTAAACTGTTCTTAGAGTGTAGTGAAGCTTTTCGCTTCAAAAGACCACTGCCGCGTTCCGAACAGGAGATAGGAATGCCTTTTCTTTCTCTCTCCAGCGTCGCTTCCCCTCTTGTATTCCCCGCCAACGGTCGCTTACGATGCGAGTGCGTGCGATGAATGCACGTGCCATTATGTCTTCATTCTTGGTGCCAATACGCCGTTGTCCTCTTGGAGGGCGCACGAACCTGGCGCGTTGTTTAAAGATGGTTTCTGGCTTGTATCAATATTAATGATGCAGTCATTCAGTGGAACGGATGCAACTAGCCTACTTTACACCAATGTATTGATTTGTTTCTCTTAACGTGTCGTCGTCTACAATTTAATCTATATAAGAACAGGCAATGTGCCACCTTTTCGCATTGTTGCGCGAGTTTCACATGATGGTGCGGGATGGTTCATTGTCACTACGACACTATAGCATGCGAATGAAGTTATGTACCTGTATAGTTAATTCCATTCAAAGCGAGGGTTAATAGAGGTGCAGTAAGGATAAGAAGTCCGCAACGTGTTGAAGTACTATTAGTTTCTGTGCAGAAAAAAAAATTCTCTAGCAGAGAAGAGATACAATATACATGAAATATTCGAAAGCAGATTGACGACACTGTTTATTCCAGCCACGAAATTTGATATGATATCGCATACAAATCTTTATAATAGCCTACACGTTGGGCATGTCCACTTCATTAAGGAAGTGTGGTAAGATAACGTTTAAAGATGCATTTCGAAACTTACGCCTCAAAAATGAGAGGAAAAGAATGAAACTAAACAGTGGCGCGTTAAGCGGAACGTAGAAAATTCGGGTACTCTGCCTTCTTGTCGTTCGCCCTTGCCGAGGTTGCGATTATTTAAATTGCACCCCACGCACATTTTCTCTATGCTAATGCACAATTCAGAAAATTCTGACAGCCCCCAAAGACAATTTTGTCTCGTGGGAATCGGAGATTTGAACTCATCGTAGTATTTGCCATTCCAAAAGGTGTCTTTATGGCATGCGAAGCAAACGGGAAAATTCCCTTCAGTTACTATATAGCGCGTCAATGGACGCACAGAAATGGTAGAATAGTATTTGCGCTAGAACTTCTTTATTCCGGCTTCGCATACGTACCAGATGCGGCAGTCCACGTCTCCGTGTATTCCACTTGTTAAACGAGACGCAACTTCCATCGTGAGGCTTATAGCACGTTAAAAAGACAAGGACGAAAGTGAGACGTGACACATTCGTGTCACGTCTCAATTTCGTCCTTGTCTTTTTAACGCGCTATAAGCCTCACAATGTCTTACCAACAAGCCCAAATCACTGCTTTACGCAACTTCCAAAATGTAACGGCGACATCATCATCATCGGCCTGGTTACGCGCACTGCAGGGCAATGGCGTCTCCCATACTTCTCCAACAACCCCGGTCATGTACTAATTGTGGCCATGTGATGTCCCTGCAAACTTCTTAATCTCATCCGGCCACCTAACTTTCTGCCGCCCCCTGCTACGCTTCCCTTCCCTTGGAATCCACTCCGTAACCCTTAATGACCATCGGTTATCTTCCCCCTTCATTACTTGTCCTGCATATGTACATTTCTTTTTCTTGATTTGAACTAAGATGTCATTAACTCGCGCCTGTTCCCTCAACCAATCTTCTCTTTTCTTATCCCTTAACGTTACACCCATCATTCTTCTTTCTATAGCTCGTTGCGTCGTCCTCAATTTGAGTAGAACCCTTTTCGTAAGCCTCCAGGTTTCTGCCCCGTAGGTGAGTACTGGTAAGACACAGCTATTATACACTTTTCTCTTGAGGGATAATGGCAACCTGCTGTTCATAATCTGAGAATGCCTGCCAAACGCACCCCAGCCCATTCTTGTTCTTCTGATTATTTCCGTCTCATGATCCGGATCCGCCGTCACTACCTGCCCTAAGTAGATGTATTCCCTTACCACTTCCAGTGCCTCGCTAACTATTGTAAACTGCTGTCCACTTCCGAGACTGGCAAACATTAGTTTTCTGCAGAATAATTTTGAGACCCATCCTTCTGCTTTGCCTCTCCAGGTCAGTGAGCATGCATTGCAGTTGCACCCCTGAGTCACTAAGCAAGCTAATATCATCAGCGAATCGCAAGTCACCAAGGTATTCTCCATTAACTCTTATCCCCAATTGTTCCCAATCCAGGTCTCTGAATACCTCCTGTAAACACGCTTTGAATAGCATTGGAGAGATCGTATCTTCCTGCCTGACGCCTTTCTTTACTGGGATTTTGTTGCTTTCTTTATGGAAGACTACGGCGGCTGTGGCGCCGCTATATATATCTTTCAGTATTTTTACATACGGCTCCTCTACACCCTGATTCCACAATGCATCCATGACTGCTGAGGTTTCCACAGAATCAAACGCTTTCTCGTAATCAATGAAAGCAATATATATGGGTTGGTTATTTTTCGCACATTTCTCTATCACCTGATTGATAGTGTGAATATGGTCTATTGTTGAGTAGCCTTTACCGAATCCTACCTGGTCCTTTGCTTGACAGAAATCTAAGGTGTTCCTGATTCTATTTGCGGTTATTTTAGTAAATAGTTTGTAGGCAACTGACAGTAAGCTGATCGGTCTATAATTTTTCAAGTCTTTGGCGTCCCCTTTCTTATGGATTAGGATTATGTTAGCGTTCTTCCAATATTCCGGTACGCTCGAGGTCATGAGGCATTGTGTATAAAGGGTGGCCAGTTTCTCTAGAACAATCTGCCCACAATCCTTTAAAAATCTGCTGTTACCTCATCCTCCCCAGCTGCCTTCCCCCTTTGCATAGCTCCCAATTCTTTCTTTACTTCTTCCGGCGTTACCTGTGGGATTTCGAATTCGTCTGGACCATTCTCTCTTCCAATATCGTCGTGGGTGCCACTGGTACTGTATAAATCTCTATAGAACTCAGCCACTTGAACTATCTCATCCATATTAGTAATGATATTGCCGGCTTTGTCTCTTAACGCGTACATCTGATTCTTGCCAATTCCTAGTTTCTTCTTCACTGCTTTTAGGCTTCCTCCGTTCCTGAGAGTATGTTCAATTCTATTTATGCTATAATTCCTTATGTCAGCTGTCTTACGTTTGTTGATTACCTTGTAAAGTTCTGCCAGTCCTATTCTAGCTGTAGGGTTAGAGGATTTCATACATTGGCGTTCCTTGATCAGCTATTTCATCCCCTGGGATAGCTTGCTGGCATCCTGTCTGACGGAGCTACCACCGACGGTGAAATAGCTCTCGAAAAATCGCTGCGTTCGGCACGACGTTGGTAGCACTCGAGGATTGGGGGGAGGGGGTCGGCACTGCTGCTGTGATTTTTGTTGCATGCGACAGAAATCGAGCATCCGGCATGACGAAAGTAGCACCATGTGGAATAGGTTTAAAGCGCTACCATCACGCTGTCGACGCCTTGGCAGTGAGAATTCACAAGCGCTCGCCTCGCATGCCCAATTTTCGGCCTTACACAGTGAAGTTGCGCTATTTCAAAATATTTTGCACTGTACAAACCAAGGCTTTATAGGCACAATAAATCTCAAGGTCACAGTCGTGTCTGACGGTTGAAGTTGGGAATGTTAACCGAAGTGAATTGCTGACTGAGGCTTAGAACTTCGCAGTAAGCGCAGACATAACAAATGACACCGTATACAAAGAGCACACTAAAACTCTGGTCCAAAGAAATGCGACTGACAGCGTGTGTGAAAAAACGACAAAAAACATAACGGCTGAATAGACGTGCTCTACTGAGAGGCAGCCACGTTTCGCAGGGCGGACGTTGCGTGACGGGTTTTATGCGAAAGGCGAAGTACATCATCCTCTTTATTGCGACCGTCTTGGCCGTGATTTGTACTAGAGTGGTGGTTAAGAACAAGTGGCTAAACATTTGGCATCTCACTTTTTAGAAACCGGTGTCCAGCCTCAAAAATTTGTTCCGCCCTTAAATATACGCTTAGCCACTCAACGAGTTTATCCTTAGGCAGAGCCCATTGCTTCTGGCGGCACTCACGCTACAATGCGTTCTAATCTCTATCGTCGCTGCAAAAGCGTCTCGAACCCTCTCCACAGCTTAGCCTTATTAAGAAAACAAATGTCTGCAACTGCAATTCGAGGCGCTAGTTATTTTCGGATTCAAGTTGTAGGTGAACTCATATACGAATACTTCCTGCTGCACTACTGCAATACCCTTGAATGCGAGAACAAAATGACCATGCGAATCTTCACAATGAATGTGGCTTTTCCTTAAACACCGGTCAACAAAACCGGGAGTACTCAATTTCAACCACGCTTTGTAATAATACTGGCATTGAAGGGCTTGTGAAAGAACCCAAAGTGACCACTGAGTCCTGTAAGCTAAACAGCGCACGTAAAAAAAAAATTCACTGGCCGCACACATGTACTATAAACGTATTAGTGATTTTCAAAGCTAGGCATATAGAGGTAAGTTTTAAAAAACTTAAATATAGGGTTTTACGTGCCAAAACTACTTTTTAATTAAGAGGCATGCCATAGTGGAGGACTCCGGAAACTTTTTATAATTTTTATAACATATGCCTGCACATCAGTTCCTATTGCTAGAAATAATCAACTGATTCACATTTTTCGCAGCGCCACTTGATTAATGTGCATGTTTCTTTATTAATGTAATTGTAAGCAATTCTTCACGTTATTTTTATTCATGCGCACACTTCAGAGACCCCCCGGAATATGTGCACAATTTCAAAGATCAAACACCGCCGTCTGCAATCATCATTTATTGGTAGCTATTCAATATGGGAAAGCACTCTCGAAGGGTCAGGAAGCGGCCATCGACGCCTTCTCGGTAGCAGCCCCTGAAGCAGTAGCAGTTGGTCTCGTCATTCCATTCACAGTACCTCTCCTCAGAGTACTTGCAGGCGCAAGGCACGCAAGGGTCTGGATTTTTGTTCAACCAAGCTGAAAGTACAAACCAGGAGCTAAAGAAAATATCATGTCCTATTTACCAGTTTATGTTAGCGAATTGAAACATCGTTCTCTTTGCTGCGCTATGCTGTTAAAGAAAGGGCATAGAGAAACTGACTCATATTTGCCAGCGTTGCGGTTTCATTTTTGTTCTTTGTGTAATTGCATATCTCAGCCAACAGAACAATCTCATACCAACTAACCACGGTCGAAGCCTTATTGGATTGAAGTAACATTTTGGTTGCAGCCCAGACATTGATAGACAGACAGACAGACAAGAAATTTTAATTGGTCCTAAGGGACTACGTTGTCGTAGTCGCGAGCCGCACCTGCGCCGGGGTCGGAAGACCGTGATCTTCAGCCCTGGCGCAGGCCCTTTGGACAGCCCGAACCTAGAAAAAAAAAAGAATGTAGTCGCAGCAATGTTAAATGAGAGCGAATCGTAGAAAATATACATGCGCCAGATGTATTGCAAGTACACGTTTTGAGCACCTTAGAACGCTCACTCTACAGATGCAAAAATAATACCATTATCAGCCAAATTGTTCTCCAGCGCAGTGCAGGAAAATAGGTAAGACGAAATTATCAATGTGACCCTATTTTTCAAGTTTCTATCAAGTGCACTATAATAAAACACATAATTAATGAACTTATTATTAGTTTTCTCGTTGAGTATAATGTGTAGACAGAAGACAGCTCGGATTAAGAGCCGCCTTTACAACGACTACTTGAAGCAATACGCCATTTCCTTGATACATTCAATATAACAACGCATAGATGGTTACATAGATAAGTTTATTTTGCACCATGAGGCTCAAAGCAGCACACAACGATTGGGCAAATGGTCTGTGTCATCGTCCGTTACCTTGCTATAGCCGAAACTGTTCGAAATATTACGTCATATTTACTGGCCACCGGCCTAGGAACACCTTCGGCTATGACATATATAGTAAATGTAGTTTTCAAAGTAGTGTCCTTTCACAGTTATGCACGTGCGTGACGAAAGACCGCTATTTATAGTTATTGCGCTGTAATACATGCGAGATTCATCCGTTCTACGTATCGTCTACCATGTTGTAGTTCCGCCTTTCTCACATAGCCGCAAAGTATACTAGCAGATATACAACTTCAAAGAGGCTACCCACGTAATAAAAAGACCGCGCACAACTCGTCGCACTTACTTGCATTCAGGAGTTTTGCGTACATCAAGGACATCATTAACGTTGGCAGTTAAGAGGAAGGTGGCAGCCGGCACGTGAGACAATTTGTTCGCATCCTCATTGCGCGCGAATCGGTATTAGCCGTCGAAGAATGATGCCGTAGGGTGCACTGTATTTAATGTGATGGAGTCCGTGCCCCGAAATTTCAGGCCTGGCTCACCCTGTAACGACTGAGGGCCAGGCATCTGCTTAATGTGCAGTCGCCTCACTGTTACCAGGCGCTGGCGTCAGCCAGAGGACCTACTTTAATTATCTTCAGCACTTGTGGACATTCTCGCTCTATTTCGCACCATTGGGTTTCAGCTGAACTCCTTCAACAGTCAATTTGTTAGTCCCAAAAGTTAGCCATCATGTCAACGTTATGGCTTTTATTGCAGGGTTATTGCTGAAATTTGCAGGGCTTTCACCTTTCCCAAGATACCTAGGTGTTTGTGGGCCTCTGTACATATCTTGGGGGATTTTCGATAGACGTTGAACCTATAGCACGGCTTCCTGACCATGTTGTTTAGAAAGTCATTTTATTTTCGTGAGCCCTTCTGCTAGCTTGTGCCTTCTTGCCGTTCATAAACTCCTGATTTCACTATCAATTCTTGTCAATTTCGAGGAGTGTAATCCCACGGAACTTGGTAGTGATGTAACGGCCATAGGATTAAAACCATCAAAATTAATTTTAGCTTGAACCTGACAGCCACATTTGCCCACTTCGAATTAAGGTATTCCAATAATAAGTGCCATTCCTAAGCATATTGTCACGTGGTAGTGACCGTGAAGAACACAGTAGGAAAACTGTGAATAGTGAAACTGACTTTTATTGGGCAAACATGTGCCCACAAAGCAAGTTACACTCAAATCACAACCATAGCGGCTAACACAGTCGGCCATCGTCGAAATGTCGTCTGCGGGGCAAGTGCGTCAGCTTTTATACATCAGTCATCGAAGGTTTCCGAGTAACTACTGCTGCACGCGTATCGTCCAGAGAGTTCTGCACAATTCGCGTCACGCATGCATGGAGTCAGTTTACACATTAATCAGTGACAACGGACAGCGCATACAGCCATTGATAACTTTCGCGAAACTTCCGATACATGCACGGGCTACCTGCGCTGAGCGATAACATTTGTTAAACGCTGAAGCACGATCCCCCGATAGAGCGGAACAAGAACAAGTGTGAATATAAGTTCCGAGTGTAAAAAATTATGCGAATCCCCCGCATTGTGGTAATCGATGTAAGCAAAGCTTTCTGCAATGTTTGCTTTGGTTGACAATACTTTGTGGTGATGCTGACAGCGAATGATCAATATCTTCAGCGTTCAGTGCAATTAGAGAGTAGTGAATTCATGGCAATTGTTACTTTGCCTGCACCACTGCTGTCTCTCTGCATAGTACACAGAACGTACGGCGAGACATCTTTGCTTGAGGCGTTGCTGTGCACCATCGTTTAGAACCGATGAGCGGGCTGAGCATTGTCACTGCTTCACATGGCGCATCGCAGAGCGGCAGAAGTGTTGGCCGCATAATGCGTCTGTGCGTGCCAAACCACAATCGGATTATGAAGTACGCCATAGTGATGGATCTTGGTTTAATTTTGATGCCCTGGTCCGCATTAACTTGCGCCTAAATTTAAGTGCACGGCCGCTTTTGCATTTCGCTCCCATGGAAATCTGGCTGCCGCGGTGGGGATTGAACTCGCCACGACGAGCAATGCTATAGCCTCATATCCACGGCGCTGGGCACAGAAGTGTCGATTTTGACGTGTGCTCGCTTCCATATCCCACTTAGACCCTGCGCTGATATATTACGGCTTTGCATCTGCATGCCCTTTGTCAGTTGTCTGCTTGACGAATTTGAATGGTGTTTATTTTTCAGAAATCACAGAAGCGACAGTAGCGTACCTTCCATTTTCCCTCAACGGTTCTCTTGTCTATAGTAGCAGCCTTTCCTTATCTTCGTTTCCCTTACGTCCCCCTTTCCCTCTCCCGACTTTCCCCACTGTATGGGAACTAAGAGCGAGGAGTGGCGAGTCTGTTATTCACCCGTGTCGCGGCTGCGCCTGTTCTACCCATCGTCTTCCTGATCTGCCTGCCCCCTGTCTACCATTCTATCCACGTCTCCTCAGGACTTGCACATTAATAAAAGGACGAACACTGCAGTTTGTGTAGGTTATTTGCGGGGTCACGGATAATTACAGCTGTCGAGCGGCTAATCTGACGACACCTAGGGAGCTCGAGAGGGCATTGTGCACATTCGATATTATGGCAAGGTCCAAACTAGTTTCTCGTGTCACCTTTGCTCTCTGCCATGCTCCTTTAATGTAAGGCAAGAGTAGCAGCAGAAAACAAGGAGTCAAAGTTTAGTTTCAGAAAATTGTCTTTACTTCTTGGCGTTCAGTCGCATATCGTTATCGCAGACGCCCGTGTTGTCTTTATGTGTCTTCCTTTTGTGTGTGTTCAATTGCGGCAAAAAACATGCCTTTTAGCAAGCACCAACTAGGCCGACAAGCAGTTTTGTCGTTATGGTGTCATCGCGTCCTTTGCGGGATTTCATCACTGCCGGAGCCAACTGGCCGACTTGTTTACTGCACTTTCTGTCTTCAGGAGTAAACTTATCCACAGACTTACAAGAATGTCTTTTTTTTCAGCCGGTTCATTTTTTGCGTCCACTACAGTTATACTGTGGAGGCCGAAGTTTCTCTTCTTACTACACTGTACCAATAAGTGAACTTGTTTTCAAATTATATTGTCTAATAATGTTGTATTCGTGATATCATTGTCATACCTAATCTACGCATAGTGCCTCGACACCCTCAAATGAAACACGTTCTATTTTTGCCTGAGAAGCCTCTCCAATGTGATGCAAATAAACATAACTTGAACTCATTTTCTCAGAAATCAGCGCTAAATAAAGCGCTGATGTCATCCTGAAGAAAATCAACCAGCGCCGTAGTACTCATCTTCCCATACCCCTGTTCGCAATCTTATTCCTTTTTTTTTCAGGACGTGAACTTGTTCTGTTGAAACGCCCATCGGACGTCTCTGATGCATACCGAGGAATTCTGGACATACTTTCAGGTTTCTTTTTTCGCCACCGCGTGGCGTATCGACCCTGAAAAATTGAAATCCGCTCCACGACGTATGCCACGGCGCACAACTAAATGAAGCACAATAAAAAGAAGCACACCGTGAGCCCGCTTATGTATCAGCCTTATCCCGAAGACAACCAGCTACTTGCTCGACGGGCAACGAATCGAGAATTTTGCTACACACCTGGCCAAACCACTCGTCGGCGTTCCGGATGAGATGTTTAGCCGAGGTAACCTCGCCCACGAAGCTTCCCTTGATTTGTCTTACTGGATTGTTTTTCTTATTCTTTGCCCATCACTGCGGCCGCGGGCTTGCGCATAGAGAGCGTTGTGTTTCCTGTGCTTCCTAGAACCAGTGTGAGTCATTAAGAGAAAGCTTTAGGTAGGGCCTATCTAGGATGACGGATGCTCAAATATATGTAAAAATGCATAAGTAATCTTATGAGAAATTCTCTCAATTCATCTGAATTACAATTGATGAATTAACGAGATAACGTTCAATCGTAGTGATTACTGCAAGATAATTTTGGTTGAGGCCATGTTATTTTTTACGCGAATTGTCGGAAATCGGTAAATCTGAACAAAGAATACAAGCGCGAAGTTCACAAATGTGTTACTTAGCATCAAAAACTAATATCGCATCTCTATACAGTGCATCCCTAGGAACATCTCAATCGGACGCCTTTCATGTATCGATTTACGACTTATATGAATTTATTGTAATGTTTGCAAAAGTTTGGCGAATGCCATATTCAAAAGCTAATGCTGTGTTTTAGGGTGTCATATCATTTTTTCCATTTAAGTGCAAGTTACAGATTTGCGATATCGTTTTCAGTTGCTGAGGTATACAGTCGTATACTTGAAGTATTGTTTTTTGAAATTATGAAATTTTTCTGAATTTATGTAAGAAGGTGCTAGCTAAATAAAAAATTCGTTTTCTAATGTTTGTTTAGAGTTCCACGTGAAAATTAAATTACAAATGGACTTTTATGTGCCAAAACAACGATCTGATTATGAGGCACTGTGTAGAAGGGTACCCCACAATAATGTCGACCACCTGAGCTGCTTTAACGTGCGCGTAAATCTAAGTACACTGGTGTTTTCGCATTCCATCTCTATCGAAATGCGGCCGCCGTGGATGGGATCTGACCCTGCGGCCTCGCACTTGGCAGCCTAACATCATACCTACTATCAGCCACGGGGCGGATATAGAGTTTATTGGAACTCATACTTATATCCACAGAGACACGAACGAATGGCACAGCCTTTATAGCATTATAGGTATTTTAAAGCGAAACCGACCTAAAAAAAGAACAAAAAATGTAGGAGTCATCCCACTCTGGGAAGGTGCATGACCAGCTAAGCTGTAGCACATCACACACTATTTGACACGAGGACATGTACTTTTATTGATCATTTGGTAATGGTTGTGACAATACCTTTGTGAGTACAGTGATATATAGAATTGTTACGGTTACAACATTAGACAGAATCTTGGCCAAAGTTAAATCTATACACGACCGTTGTTGCTTGTATGAGTGACTTGGATTGGTTCACACTTCAAATCAAATTCTTGTTGCACAAAGTCAACGAACCATTTCTTCTATGGTTTTGAAATACCCACATCGATGTCTCCGACGCTGATCACTGGGGTAATGTCATCGTGTCTAATCCATGCAAAGTGCATAGTCACGAACTTCTACGTATCACACTTGGGTGCACCTGATAAGCAGCCAACAAACACGGACACGAAGGACAACGTGGGGGAAATTACTTCTGCGTAATAAGTGAAATAAATAAACGATAAATTAATGAAAAGGAAAGTGAGTGAAAAAGCACCTTGCCGCAGGTGGGGAACGATCCCACAACCTTCGCATTACGCGTGCGATGCTCCACCAATTGAGCTCCGGCGGCACCGTTTCCCCATCCACTTTCTTGGGTATTTATGTGTACTAGTAGAACCCTGCCAGTGTTAACCAGCGCCACCACTCACAAACTGGCGGCGGATGAGGAACATCCTTTCTGCCGCAGGCGTCACGAGAACGTGATCTTTTTGGGTGAAGGCAAGAGACCAATACACCCACACATGCTACCCGAAGGCATGAATGTTGCCGCATTCGAAAGCCTCTTTATGTCATAAACGAGAAGAAAGGGGGTTAACCGAGGGGCCCGATTTTTATTAGTCATATCATAAGAAGCCAGCAAACACTACACGAAGGACAACATAGGGGAAGTTACTAGTGCATAATAAATGAAATAAGGAAACAATAAATTATTGGAATTTAAATTGCATGAAAAAACAATTTGCCGCAGGTGGGGAGCGATCCCACAACCATCGCATTACGCGCGTGATGCTCTACCAATTGAGCTACCACGGTGCCATTTCCCCATCCACTTTTCCATTTTCTTACGGTAATGAATGAGTTAGACCAGCATTTCATGTGTTAATGTAGCCTTGTAGTCCAGGGGCCACTTCCATTCTGCCACTGTGTCGGAAGTCATATATCACGTGACCGTACGTGTGTCAGCATCAATTGCAGCAATATAGCGGAATTTCCTTCTTTAGGTCTTAATAGTACACAACCAAAACACATGCCAATCCCCCCCCCCCCCCCCCGAAACCACTTATCCTAAAATTTCAGTACATATTGTTCAAGCGCATACATCCGCGCTGCATCGTCTGTTACAAAGTACTCAAATATTTATCCAATGCTTTGTGCCAGGCAGCTGTTTTCATTCTTAATGACGTCAGAAAACGCAGCCTGATGCCGCCCACGCTAAACAAATCTAATCGGGATCACACACCTTGTTCTTGCAGACCTTGCGCAATGTACCGTGGCGCTGGCGTGATTCTTGTACGATGTAGCAAAATCCATTGTAAAAGCCGAAATGCATAATTGAGCACATCTTTAAGCGACGGCACTTGATTTGTGCCAGAAGAACTTGTCCAGGCTTTCACATTTGTTTTATGAGGAGCACCATCAGTAAGCCAGATGGATTTAGTGCACCGAACAAAAAATATAACATCAATATAAATCTTGGTGGCATCATTTTATTATACGAGTGTCCACATTGGTACCTAGTAAATTGAGCAGCAGTGCGGGTTTATTAGCGAAGCAATGTTAATAACAATTGCAAAGTTAATATTAGGCGCGGAAAGCAAGTGAGTATATAGTTTGGAGCCCGTCCTCGATATTAACTAGCCAGGCGGTGAAATTTTTAATAAACATGCTTCTGTATAAGGTATGTGAACAAATATTTTCCCATGAAACGTTTTCCTAAAGCGTAACTGACGGAGAAAGAAAAACGTCTGGTCTGGACACGCCTAGCCATTTATGATATTGTGCTCAATGGTGACGCTCCCCGAGCATGTTCCTTGAGGCCAGTCCACTCGCCATTTTGTTCGCGTTTTTTTTTGTTCGTTCAAAAGCAAGCAGTTTTTGAAAGCTTACTTGGCCGCAGAAACGATACAGGATGCAATGATGGTGCAGATTTAAATCGTCACCGCCCTTAAGATATCCCGCTTCCCCTGAGGCAAGGAAGATAAAGAAGGTGAACAGCTAGGTGAGCGGTGCCAACGGTGATGGTGTCATCATGACAAAATCTGTGGCGGCGATCTTGATGTCTCAGGTGCTTTTTTTGCGTCAGTTTCGCCATCAGAGAAAAATAATGGTACGAATTCAGTGACATCTGCTCTTCTCTTGCGAATTTTATTATGGGTTTAAAAGCTGCATCCAATTTGTCTCCTAGATTAGGTGCAAGCGAGGAAATGCCTGCTCGCTCACGCACACATATACAAACACACTCTCTCACACACACGCACACAGGCGCACAAATAACACGCATGTTCGTTCCATACACATTTACACGCCCATGCAGGCACACACGCACCAAAAACTACGCGCGCACAGGGAAATGCACGCACACACAATACGCAAGCGCACGCATAGAAGTACTCCTGCGCACGCAGCTTCAAATACGGAGACACAAACGCGCGCGCACACGCAAATGGAAGTACACACGCACTCACGCTCAAGACGTACACGCACATTTACACTCCCTCTCCTGCCTCCTTCCTTTCAAAAAGCTATGCGTGCAAACAATCAAAATGATGTTCGCTCTGCCAGTATACCGCTCCAATGCCAGCTGTAATAAACGCTTTGCGGTTCAAATTTGGCGCTTCTTGGTAACGACGAGGATGACGATGATGGTAATGATAACGACTTATTGGAGTTTTCTTTGAAACGGGGTGGTGACAAGCAGTCGAATAGCCTGCTTGATTTAAACATGTTTGCTATACGTGTTTTTCATTTCAACTTTTTCTATGCATCTGCTTAATGTTTTTCCCCGACACCTTCTCTATCTTGTAACGCTACCTAGCCTAGCCCTGCAGCGGATCTGGTCGTATCAACCTCTTCTGTGCTTTTTTGTTAGCCATACTCAAACGTCTCTTGCATATCTCGACCGCTAACCGGGTGATGCTCCCGTCCACTTTAAATCTAAGTTCTTCTGGAAGGTGTACGATACCTATGGTTCTCACTGGGTGAATCCCTTCGTATTCCATGAGGATGTGCTGAGTGATCTCGAGCTTTTGGCTGTGGCGTACACACACCCCATCTTGCTGCGAATATTAGCTCCGGTATGGTTTCGTCCTTAGGCAACGGGGCTTAGCCTCACATAGCAAGGCACTGCGCCTTCTTGCACGGCGACCTGGCTGCTCTCTTTTTTTCCCTCCTTTTTCTGCTCGTGGCGGTGACGCCAGTCTGAGGTTCGCCTGGGGGCCTACTCCATTACTATTTACCCTAGCCTCCTGAGTGCTCGTGTCCCCCTCCCAAATAAAAAAAAAAAACGCGTGAGCACCAAGTCGTCAGTCCACTTCTCGACCAAACCTTTGATTGAACTAGAATCCATCTCGTTGAAAGCCGCCATACCTTCTCACTTCCCTGTTTACTTCCTCAGCCTCGAAACCTTTCTCTCAGCTAACATTCCATATAGCCTAGTTAGCGGCCGAAACCGCTCTTCGTGGATTAGTGCCACGTAAAGGTACTTCCGGCAATGTGCAGAACACAATCTGCTCCCAAGAGGACATCTCGCGTAAATACCTACACCATTCGCGAAACGCTTGCCTAATCCTGCCTATTTTTTTGCTTAGCACGTCACGTAGGCCATCCACTTCTAATATGCGGTCATATGGCCATCCCTGTGCATTCGCCGTGAAATTTTCTCTAGATCGGTCTTTGTCAGAGTCCTATGACTGCCCTGTGAATGTCCTTACAGCTACTCCTTTGTTGCCTTTCACCATCTCCACAGTCACCTCTCAGCACCCAGTCATATTTGAGTGGATCACCGGCAATTTTCACGCTGTCTTTCACTCGCTTACTCTCGTTTTACATGTTATTGCCTCCATTTGTCATCATTTTCTTCTTTGTCATCTTACCATTTTTCCCTCTCCTACTCTCTTTTTGCATCTTACTGTCTCCTTTGGCCATCATTTGACATGGGGCATTGACCTCTTCGCTCCTGCTTACCCTTCTTGATAACTCCAAAGTAGATTAACCTTTTTCTAGCAGCCCAAAGCACACGTTCAAAGCGTTCCACTCATTCTATCTGCTTTGCCGCCATTTCCGGTCCTGCCACGCCGGGAGTAGCATTCCATCAAGACTACCATTTTGTTCGTGATAGCGGCAATATTGAGTTTTTCCTCGGCTGCTCGAAGTCTTTCTTTTACCGCTTTCATGCATCACGCTCCATATTGAGGTTATTTTTGAGCTTTTCAACCACTTTCACAAGCTCATCCTATGCATCCTTCATTTTCTTTAGTAAAGGATCGACGTCACAGTGCCTGCCGATCAACTCAGTGTCCTCCCATACTCATCCTTTCCTTCGTCTGCCCTTAGGGACCCCCCTCATGCTGCACGCTTTACCGCCTGGACATATCTCGCACTTAGCTTTCTCTACAAACGCACACCTACAAGCCAAGGCCGATTTGCACACAACCTAAATGCCACAAATTAGATATCTGGAATGTTTTCAAAAGCATTAAATCTCGAACAGACATCAGGCGTCACACACGGTGGCACGTTTTAAAACACGTGACCACGCTCTGACTTCCCTTAAAAAAGCAGTATTCCTGATTCAAATGCATACACTAAAAGCACTTATAGCTAATAGCATTGCCGCTCCCAGTCTACTATTTTCAAAGACTCAAAAGACTTAACGTCCCATACGGTCGTGCGTGTTGAAACAGGTGGCACGAAAGGACGCTCTGACTGGCCTACTAAACAAACTATACCCGATATACGCACGCACACACGAAAAAAATGTCTAATATTTGATAGCTTTTCCGGGTCCGGAATAAAAAATCCTGGGAGTCTAAAAACAGCAAAGAAACATTTTTTGTCAGGCTCCTCTTGGCAAACGGACACGAGCGCCATCCAGGGGTCTATCATTATCAATGGTTAGTTGAACTTCTTTTCAATTAACATTCCGAAATTTGCGTGGGTAGCCACCAACAATGATGGCAGGGCTATTTTCTAGATCGTCCGCTTTGCAGTAGAACAAGCGATTCTGTATTCAGCAACCGCATCATCATAAGCTGCCTATCTTCCAGGGTTATCGAGCACTCTAGCCTTTAGATATGTGCATTTATTTTTATTCACACATCGTTTTAATGTCCGAGTGAAGCAATCCAATCCGGTTGCTTGTTGTACTTTTACGTAATGATATGCATTATTTGTTATTTCCGTGACTTTCGGGTTAAACAAGCGCCAGTTACCCTGCACTAACCCTTCCGTGAAGTTGATAAGGAAAACACGCAAGACTACTTTCAGATCAGAGTTCATAGCCTCGCAATCTGTTCGCTTATAGCTTCTAAACCATCTCATGTTTTTGTTTTTGCAAGGTATCATTTGCGATGATGAAATTAACAACCAAATGCTCGCTGAGTGAGTTTGTCTTGTGAGTTTAAGTTGTTAGTCTATTTTCTTTGTGATGCGCCCAACAACATTTCTTTTTGCTATAGAAGTACGCTTTCACAAATTGGAAATCAGGAATTAGATTGAATTAAGACGGCGAGTTGGGCGAGTTGGTGGTTGAACATATTCCTGTGGGTGGGCAGCGCAACCCGGACAAGGACGAAAGGAAGAACACAACACGAGCGCAGACTAACAACTGGTTTATTATTTCAAGCAGCGGACTATATTATACAGAAAACGTAAACACGTGTAAAATGACGTTTGCAAGGGTGTTATCCTATCTTGCCATTCAAAAACTCAGCTTCTTTATCCTGTAGAGTGATAGAAGGCTGGCTGACGCATGCGCCTGAGTTCACATGCAGGCGCATGCGTGCATGCGTGCATGGCATCTTCGCCATGGTACGTGTCCAGAAGAAGTTATGGCTCTATGCGGAATCTTCCGCCCCTCGGTTGGCCACACCAGAAGGATTTGCAAAATATTGCGGTCCGAATGGATGAGCCAGGCCAGGTTGCTGAGAGACTGCCTCAAGTCCGTGTGTGGTTTTGTGAAAGGAAGACAACGAGAGTGCCGTCGATACTACGAGTGGTCCAGGTCAAGTCAATCTTCGCTGGAATTCCTCTGGAACAACGTCCGGCGCAACCTACCCCCCAGGGAGAAGAAACCCAAGCCCACGACCAAAGTGCTGAACCTAACCGATATCGGCGTTCCAGATAAGCACATGAACATTCTTGAATTAGGCCCAAAGTTCTGCCTAGAGCCGTGCCTAGACTCTGTGAATAAGATAGCCACCGTTAGATCAGTGTCTAAACATGTAGCAGAAGATGAGAAATTCAGGTGCATTTCTGAGTGCGTTGACGTCTTAGTTAGACATCAAGGAAACCAGAATGGCAGAGCGCGGAAAATTCAACCCCTTGTGCAATTTCTAAGGGAAAACGAAGTGAAAGTACTGACCGCTGATAAAGAAGGGTACTTCGTCCTCCTAACGGAGGGGCACTTTTCCGAGAAAGCCTCAGCCGCTTTAACAAAGAACTTCAAGAAGGTGCACATTCAACCTAAGAAAGTCAAAGATCAAGCAAAGAAATTGTTGCTAGAATTGAACCTCGAGCGTCTTTCTGGTGCAGTGAACAAAAGTCAGGGGTTGAACCTTGAGGTGTTCTTTACGATAAAAACGCATAAACCCGACCAACCTTTACGAACAATTGTGTCCGAAAGAAACACATGGCAACACGTAGTTTCTGGTTATCTTCAGAAGAACTTAACAGGGCTCCAGGTAGAAGACCCATTCAAAGTAAAAAACTCGGAAGATGTCATTAGGTTTTTACGAGAAGAGGTGCACCCAGCATGCACAGCGTTCAGCATCGACGTCACCGATTTATACTATTCCCTTCCTAGAAATCAGCTGATCAAGACAATCAAAGATTGCATTATGGAAAGCGACGAGTTAAAGTTTAGAAATGATAGTGGCGTCACGGTCGAGTCGTTTCTCGAACTCTTGGTTTTCTATTTAAATTCCACGTTCGTTATCTGGGATGATCAAATAATGATTCAGAAGCAGGGGGTCTGCATCGGCTCTCAGGTCGCACCCATTCTTAGCGAGATCTTTCTCGGCACAGTTGACCGGGCACTCGAGAGCGCCTTGGCAGGAACTTTGATCAAGTGCTTCAGGTTCGTTGACGACTACCTGGTAGTTATCCCCTCCCAAAACAGTCCCAAAATTATTGGAGATATTCTCGCCGCTTTTGATAAAGAAGGAATGGGTCTCAGATTTACTCATGAACTACCCAGTAATAACGAAATTCAATTTTTGGATTTGCAGTTAAGACTAACAGCGCAACACATTTGTTGGCATTATAACCCCAGGACTAGCAAACCAATTCTAAACTATGCCTCGGCACACTCAAAACTTGTGAAAAGAGGAATTGCTATGACGTGTTTGGGTTCCGCACTTAGAAAGTCGTGCCACCACCTCGCCAATCTGAGCTTTTCGCAACAACTCAATCGTCTAGAGAAGGCCGGTTATCCAAAATGCATTATTCTATCTATATGTGAAGGGCTAGTGAAGAAAATAAAGAAAGGGGACGCACCCCAAAGACAGATCGAAAAAGTTAAAAAGTACGCTGTCATCCCTTATGTACATCAGATGGGGCATGGGTTAAAAAAGACAGCCATGAAATATGGCGTTCAAGTAATCTTTTCAGCAAAGAACTCCTTAAAAAAGATTTGCAATCTTGTCAATAGGCCTAAACAGCCGTCCGAAGCTACATGCAGCGTCAAACACTCGGGGCAGCTTGTGGCATGCTCGGTGGGAGTCGTCTACGTCATCCCTCTTTCGTGCGGCAAAATGTACTTTGGGCAGACGGGACGCTGCCTTAACATCCGCCTTAGGGAGCACCAAGGTGCGATCAGGAATCAAACAGGTTCGAATCTCGCCGCGCATTGTAGAGTTTGCTCATGCAAACCCATGTTTGAACAAACAGAAATACTTTATAAAAATATGCATCAAATTAACCGCGAGATTGTAGAGGCCTACTTCATGCATGTGAACTCAGGCGCATGCGTCAGCCAGCCTTCTATCACTCTACAGGATAAAGAAGCTGAGTTTTTGAATGGCAAGATAGGATAACACCCTTGCAAACGTCATTTTACACGTGTTTACGTTTTCTGTATAATATAGTCCGCTGCTTGAAATAATAAACCAGTTGTTAGTCTGCGCTCGTGTTGTGTTCTTCCTTTCGTCCTTGTCCGGGTTGCGCTGCCCACCCACAGGAATATGAACAGGAATTAGAAATTTATAGTTTCATGGAAAATTTCTGCTCGCAGTATTTCTACGAGAAGCTTAGGCTAACGTTCTCTTTTTTTTTATTCAGGGTGGTGAGACATTGCTTATGATCATTATAATGAATTTGCAGAAGTTGTGTAAAGCGGGCGTTGATTTTGCTTCCAAATTCAGATGCGAGTCTCCAAGAGAACTTTCTGCACAAGCCGTGGGCCAATTGTTATTGCCTTTGATTAACACGTTTCCTTACTCCATTTTGACATTTAGTCTCTACGTAATTTGATGATGATATGTGGTTTTTAATGGCGCAAGGGCCAGTTGTGGCCAAAGAGTGCCATGACAAATGGTTATTTAAAGGATTTATTCCGAATGGCGTGGACAGTGAACTTATTATGGTAGGTGTGACATGGCTGTATAATGGCCTAAAAACTTTCGCTGTAGATGACGAAAATATATAGCTATTAAAATAATGACACTGATTAGTTATGGACGTGGATAATGGCAGTTGTGTTTTGATAAAAAAACATACGAAAATGAAACAACAGTTACACTAGAGCATCAAGACGGCCCTCGAATACAAGGGCTGGTAATCACGTGTTAAAATTTCCTGGCCAAATTATTTTCAGAATGACGATTTCGGCTAAGAAATCCAAGACTATTTGCAGTGTAAAAAGCGGTTCATCACTAAGAAAAAATGCAGGGTGAAGTGGTATATTTTCCCGATATGCAGAAGGGAAATACTGTTTCCTCTCTGCTTCTATTGCAGGGCACTGGATAAGAACATGGAGCACTGTCAAGCTATCGCCGCACCTCCTACAAGTAGGAGAATCCCCGCCAGTCAACAGGTAGAAGTGAGTACTGTAAGTGTATCCTATTCGTAATCGGCAAAGAACTACTTCTTTGTACCGTGCTGTTTTCTCACTTATCCAATTCCGCAGTTTTGGTTTTATGTGTAACTTATTCAATGCTTCTGTGTCCCACTCTGCTTGCCAATTATTCCTCAATTTACGGCGCAGAAAGGGCTTTCGGTCTGTGGCAGGAATGGGGATATTTCCATCTGTGTCGCTAAAACTCACTGACGTAGCGTTTTCGTCAGCAGCTACGTTGCCTTTTATACCTTTATGGCCAGGTACCCAGCATAGGATAATCGCTTGGTTGCACATATATGCGGAGCACAACAAGCTATACAGCTCATTAAAAACGGCATTCTTATGCTTTCGTAAGCTAATCAGGGCTCTCACGACACTTAATGAGTCTGTAAAGACAACAGCCTTAGCGACACCTCTGCGCCTTAGGTGTTTAATAGCCGAAAGTATACCGTATGCTTCTGCCATAAAGATACTGGTGTGTGGGTTTAGTGCCCCAGATGTTGAAAATGAGGGTCCGAGGGCTGCGTAAGCAACACCAGCAGGAGACTTCGAAGCATCTGTGTAATATTCGTCAGAGGAATAATTCTCTTTAAGTCCAATAAAATGTTATTGTATGTGAGCCTCAGGTGCTTGTTTCGATAATTCTAAGAAAGACATGTCACATTAGATAGTTTGCGACTTCCAAGGTGGTGGAAGCCGAGAGGGGGGCCATTAAGACATTCTCTAAAAGAGAGACCCCTGTTTTTTCTCAGAGTGCTTCCAACCGGAGGGACAGAGTAGGCCGGACACCTGGGCGGTTACAGAACAGCCTGGCCGTGGAGGAGTCGTGAATAATTGAATGACATGGATGATCGACAGCTGATTTTACCTTCAAGACATACGGAAGGCTTAAATATGTCCTTTGGTAGTATAGGGACCATTCATTCGATTCGACGTAAAGGCTTTGCACAGGACTAGTTCTAAAGGCACCTGTTGCAAGGCGGATGCCTAAGTGGTGGACAGGATCTAGCATTTTGAAGTACTAGGTCCACCAGAATTATAGACTATGGCCCCATAGTGAAGGCGTGCTAATATTAGACTTTTGTACAACTTTATTAGGCATCTCCTGTCGCTTCCGCAACCTGTGCGTCACAACAGCTTCAGCAGATTCATAGTCTTGAGGCACTTTGCCTTAAGATATTTCAGGTGTGGCACAAAAGTTAGCTTACTGTCTAGAAGGATCCCCAAGAATTTGTGTTCATGGCTCACAGATAACCGTTCTCCATTGAGCTTGATTACGGAGTCCGCCAGTATACCTCTCTTGTTAGAGAACAGGACGCACGTACTTTTTTCCGGATTTAGCTTAAAACCATTTTCGTCCTCCCACTTAGACAATTTATTAACGCAAAGCTGTACATGTCGCTCACAGATACTTATATTACACAATTTCAAACCTATCTGGATGTCATCTACATATACAGAATAAAACATACTACGTGGTATGGCAGGCTGGATCGAGTTCATTTTGACAATAAAAAGAGTGCAGCTCAGCACACCTCCTTGTGGAACACCAGCCTCTTGCGTAAATGGACGAGACAGAACGTTACCAACTCTAACACGGAACGTGCGATTGGAGAGGTAACTCTGAATCATGTATAGCCAGTTGCCTCGAACTCCCATTTCAGACAGATCATGGAGGATTCCAAAGCGCCAGGTTGTGCCGTATGCCTTCTCCATATCTAAAAATACGGACACTAAAACTGTTTGTGGACAAAGGCATCACGGATATTTGTCTCGATGCGGACAAGGTGATCTGTTGTGGATCTACCCTCTCTAAAACCGCACTCTAAGGGATCGAGTATCTTGTTGCTTTCAAGAAAATGGATGAGGCGACGGTTATTTTCTCAAATAATTTGCATATACAACTTGTCAGAGCTATAGGCCTATAACTGTTGGGTGAGGAAGGGTCCTTGCCCTCTTTGAGAATAGAGATTACGATTGCTTCTTTCCAAACAGAAGCAATGTAGCCAGCAGAGAACTTGGAATTCAAGAGTGACAGTAGTGTTTTTTGGGTTTCGGGGCGTAAGTGTCTGATCATCTCATACATTATTCTGCCACTTCCTGGAGCGGACTTGTTGGAACAGTTCAGTGGGGCCTGGAACTCAGCCATTCCAAATGGACGAATGTATACTTCGTTGGATGTCCTTTATCCGACCCAAATTCATCTGTTCTGCTAGTCGCTGGTATTTTAGGAATGTATCTGTGTAATGAGATGTACTGGAAATGTGCTCGAAATGTGCTCGAAATGTGCACCTAGACAATCTGCCTGACCCTCAAGGGTGTCTTCTTGTGTATTTAATAAAGGTAAGGGATGAGTTTCGCGGTCTTTTATTTTGTTAGCCATGTTCCAGGCTTTTCGTTCGTCTGTATATGAATTGATGCTGCTTATGTAGTTTTTCCAACTTTCCCGTTAAGCGCGGCGGCGCGTTCTTCTACCTTTGGACTTGATCGTCTTGCAATTAATTAGATTCTCTTTGGTTGGTGAGCTACGCAGGAGATTCCAAGCCTTGTTTTGCTTTTTCCTGGCTTCCCTACATTCCTCATTACACCATGGAGTACGTCGTTTCGAGGGCGACCCTTTTGTTTGGGGGATACATACTGATGCAGCATCAATAATGAACGCTGTTGTGTATGCTACTGCGTCGTCTAGGCTAAGTACATAGATGTCATTCCAGGGCAGCTGCGTTAGTTCGCGAAACTTCGTCCAGTCAGCTGAACCAACTTTCCATCGAGTAACATGTGCAGGACACTGGCATGGGGAAGTGATCACTGCCATAAGGGTTATTAATGACATCCCATTGGAGATATGGCACAATTTTACTAGACGCTATGCTTAGGTCAATCGAAGAAAATGCTTTATGTGTAGAGCTGTAAAATGTTGACTTTTTCTTGTTAAGCAAGCAGGAACTTGATGTGAATAGGACGTTTTCTATAAGCCGTCCTGTCGCATCACAGCGTGAGTCGCCCCACAGTGTGCTATGCGCGTTTAGATCACCGACGACTATGTAAGGGTGACGTAAGGTGACTTACGGTGACTATGGTGACTATGTAAGGCTTTGAAATGTTGTGCTAGAGAGTTGATAACTAGGGGGATGTATACAGACGTGATGGTAACTAGTTTATTGAATAGAACTGCTTCGATAGCAACTGCCTCAAGAGGAGTTTGGAGTTACAGTTACCGACAAGCAACGCCTCTGTCGACTATTATTGCTAGCCCGCCGGACGATGCAACAGCATCATCTCGGTCTTTCCGGAAAATAGCGTGTTGTCTAAGAAAGTTTGTTTGCGTAGATTTAAGATCTGCCTCCTGAACACACAGCACCTTTGTATTGTATTTGTGTAAGAGTTCTTTGATATCATCGAGGTTGTGGATCATACCTCTCATGTTCCAGTGTAATATCTGTGTATCCATATTGTTTCCATATGTGCTGTGCGTCAAGAGGAGCCAACCGGCTTATGGAGCCTCTCCAGGCCCCGTGATCCGGGTTTTGTCTTTCTTGGAGCGGTCACCAGATGTGCGCCATTCCCGAGGCGCTGTATGCGCCGCCTGGTTTGTGGTTGTGTCCATCGACTACTGGGAGCCGCTGGACTTCCGCTCACTAGACCGGGGTGTTTTTAGGGTAGTCCTTGCCTCGAAAAGCAGAGCCTTGGAGGCCACCAACCCAGAGGTCGATAGGCCCTCCTTTAGAGACGGCGCATCAGCGCTGACTACTGTCACCTGGCGGGCCGAGGACACTGCCATGGCCACACTCTTTGAGGGCCGGGCTGATGCCCCAGTCTGCTGCGGTGCTGCCCCTCTACGCGCCGCACCAGCATACCCTGTGGTATGGAGAAAAGAAATACGCTTTCGCACCTCTTGAAAAGAAATGTTCTCCTTGATCTTTAATGTGATGATTTCCTTTTCCTTCTTCCAAGAAGGACATGACCGAGAATATGCAGGGTGGTCACCCTCACAGTTTGCGCAGTGGTGTGCCTTGGTACAATTATCGGCAGGGTGTTCGTTTGAAGCGCACTTTGCACATGTGGTACGGCCCCGGCAGCTCTGAGAGCCGTGACCAAATCGCTGGCACTTAAATCAGCGGCGCGGGTTCGGAATGTGGGGTCTTAGTTTGATTTCCATATAGCTTGTTTCAATATACTCTGGTAAAGTGCTTGTGCAGAATGTCAAAATTAGGTGTGCAGTGGGGATCTCTTTGTCATCCCGCCTGATCTTTATTCTTTGGACATTTGTCACGTGCTGTTCCTTCCAGCCTTCAAGCAGCTCGGTTTCACTCAAATCAAGGAGATCTTGTTCAGATACGACTCCGCGTGTGCTGTTCAAATAACAATGCGGATTTATCGAGATGGGGGTGCTATTAATTTCAACAAGTCCAGATAGATTCTCGTACTGTTTCTTGACACTAACTTGGAGCAACAGATCACCGCTGGCCATTTTCGTGACCTTGTAGCCGGGACCTAGTTTCTCAGTAAGAGACTTTGAGACAACAAATGGTGATAGGGTTCTTGCTGTTTTATCAGGGTTTCCACAACTTAAGACATGATACTTTGGGTAAATTTCCTCGGTCTGGCCAAAAAGTGTCAGGGAGTCATCGGTGCGCCCTCTCTTGGAACGAGGACGATCAGGGAGTCGGGGAAATGATGAAAAAGCTATCAAAATAAATATCACTTCGGTAGCTATGCCAGCCGCCCACCACCGAGCCCAACAAGGGGACGCTAAGAAGCCCAAAAGCTACGAAGACGCCAGCTGTACATAGTCACTATAACCTAATATACGATACCCAAGGTTGGATAACTACACCAGGTTAACCCTCGCCACCTGGAAGTCTGGAACTAAGAAGAAGTGAAGACAGGAAAGATTGAAAGTGAGAGAGAAAGACGAAGATTGAAGAGAAGGACAGGAAAAGGTGACTGCCGATTTCTTCTAGGTGGGTCAGCCTGGAGGTGCCGTCTATGTGAAGCCGAGGCCGAAGAGGTGTGTTGCCTCCGCCGGGGGCCTTAAAGCTCCAAACACCCAGCATCGGCTCAACCACCAGGATCCCCTTTTCCCCAGGCACGGCTAAGCCGCGCACGGCTACACACGGGAGGGTCCAACCTTCGTGTGCTCGGGTACGTGGTGTCGCAACACACCAAACGCCTGCTGACGCAGACGCCCCTGCGGGGAGTCTCTACGTATTTTAATGTATAAGCCATCGATGATGATGCATTTGCTTTGTTTATAGATTCTTAGAGTTCAGGCTACATCAATTGTTCTGAAGGTCATGGAATGCAATTATTCAAGTCTAAACCAAGGCTTTCTTCTACAGCATATTTTGCGTTCAAAATTACAGAGTGCCGCTTATGGAACTTCAACCAAATCTGCATTTTCCTGTGTTCTTGCAGCGCTGTTATATCGCGCACTCTGCAGTTGCACATCAAATGGACTAATATGTAAAAACCTATAAGGTGTTATAATTGCGGTGCCGTATTGCCTTACACACCGTCAACGTGTTCGACGTTGTACATCAGCCACCTGATTTTAAAGCGATAGCTTTAGTAACCATGTCGAGCCGAATTTCACCGTCGCCAGCAATTTGACCTTCATTTGACCGCAGCTGCACCGTTGCCTTGGCGACGCATCACGTGACAGCCTTGGCGCGTGCGCCCTCCCCAGCTGGGTAGCCGCCTGACCCCGTGACTCGTCGCGCCCCTGGCTGAGAGAAGCGCCGCGCTCGCATAAGGCCAAGATATAGTCCGGCGTTCTCGGCGCGCCAGGCCGCGGCAGGCGAAGTCGGATACGCTGCGCTAGCGACGCCAGGGGTGCAAGAAATTTGCTTCCTCTAGAGTTCGGCGTGCGCGCGCAGCTAACGCGCAGCTCGAGGCTGGCGCCATCTGTGCGTCCGGGAGCGCAACTTCGCTGCGGCGAACAGCTGTTTACATGGCGCATGCGCGTCGTTCGGGTAGCGCGCGCGCTTCTCATTCCGCGCGCTGTTTGTGCGCTAAAATGAAAACTTTTGCGGGATGGCGTTAACTTGTCCTGACAGCCAGAAAAAAAAAAACATAAGGCTTTACGTGCGAAAACCACTTTCATTCTGACCTGGGCTTCTTTAACGTGTACCTAAATCTAAGCACACGGGTGTTTTTCGCATTTCGCCCCCATCGAAATGCGGCCGCCGTGCCTGACAGCCAGAACATCGCACTCATATTGCTAGTACTTCGGCTACGTCAAAAACGGAAGCCGACCATGTATGTACATGCGAAAGCTATTCGACAAGCGCCCTCAACTCGGCGACTACCACCAGCTAGTACAGAGCTGCGAAATGCAACTTACCTGTGGCGAGACCACACTGCTTTCGTATATCTTCCCACGCGTTGTTCTTGCGCTCTGTGTCGCGGTGGTCCATGCGTTTCACATCGTATACACATGGAAGGTTGCAAATCGCTTCAAGCAGGCGTCCTCACTCGCGCTGTCATCCCACACGGATGTTCAAAAAACCACAGCCGCACTGTCAGTACGCGCACCGCAGGCCGCCATTCTGCCTTCTGCTCGCTGCCGCTGCAGCGCGCAGTACATTCTGGTCTAGCGGCAGCCGCGTGAAATAGAACACGCTCTATGTCCGCGCCGGGGGTGTTGTGCTCGCCAAGCGCGCCTAAGCACGCCGGCTACGCCGGGACGCCGGACTGTAGAGTGCGCGCTTTTCACCGACGTCGCTTAACCGCGCCGCGCGTGGCCGCGCGCGCGCGTTACGCCGGACTATATCTTGCCCTATAGTCAGTGCGAGCTTCGCCATGGACGAGAACGAGGCCGGCGCGTCTTCTTCGAGCGTTGCGCGGGATCGCGAGGCTTTCAGCCATCGACGTCAAGCGTCGTCTTACCACCCCGCGGATATCGCATGGCGAGAGCTTCACTGGAGAGGGTCCGGAATGCAACTGGCGTCACACCGTCGAGATCAATGTAGTGACCGCGTTCATGCCCTGTCCGTTTGCGCTTTGACGCTATGCGTGGTCGCGGCGTCTCTTTGCATGTCTGTCGCTTGCGCTTTCCCCGTGGCACAACGGGTGTCGCACCGCCGAACGATGCGTGTCTACCCAAGCCTAATCACAGTCATGTCTGTCGTCATATGCGTCATGTCTAGCCACCGACCTAGGCACAGCTGTCATAACTGGCTTAACGATGATTATATACCGAAGTATAAAAAGTACAGCCAAATTAAAGGTTTCTCAGTGAGGCCAAGGTTTAACCAGGCTAAACCAAGGTTTCGCTTTGTATATCCAGGGTTAGCTTAGCTAAGCCGCGGGTGATTTCTGAATGCATTTAATTGCGTGGCTATGTATCATTTGGGATACTGTTCATCATCGTTGTCATCTGGGTCTCTTTTTTCAGTCAACACTGTTTCCGCAACCCTGAGGAAGAAGATTTGCCGAGCCGCATACCGCCATCTCACCGTTAAATTATATGCAGTGACAAAATGCCAACCACGACTGCAGCAGTATTGATATTTCTTTGTAGAAACTACAAAACGTCGTTGTTATGTTTTGTTTATGGGATTTTATTGTTTGGGAAGTAGCTGCTTATTTGACCGACACGATGTGACACGCTACGCGACAACGTCTAACTTGCGAGGGAAAGCTGTTCATGAGCCTAGCCTCGTCGACAAATTCGATGCCGGTTTTGAGTGACCTGCTTCGGTACGTTCTTTTTTGTTTGTTGGTATGGTTGTAGAATTCGATTTTAGACTATTTAGTATAATGTACTGTTTTGTGCCTGCAAATGAGTTTTTCTGTTAAAGGTCCTTGGTCGAATCGCGCTATCGCGATTTCGAGCGATCGTCTCTGTAAATTTCAGCGTTGAAGAGTTTTCTCGCTACCACAGTCATCACACGAAACGTCGTCGGCCGAAAAGACAGACCGTTGCAGCGGAGGGCGACGAAGGCACTGTCGCACTCTTTAGGGGAACAGAATTGGACTAGCGGCTGTAGCCTGAACAGATGTTTATAATGCTGCAAGTACTACTTTGCTACGTAGTGACGGTATACGGTGACAGTATTTGACTGTGATTGTATGCCTATGCTCCTTTTTTTTCTTTATCTCTACTTTGAAATCAGCTTACCTCTCCCTCCCCTCTCGCCCCAGCGTAGGGTAGCAAACCGGATCTACCCATCTTGTTAGCATCCCAGCCTTTCCCCTTTATTTTGTCTATCTCTTTTCTTTCTTTTTTTGTGCCTGCATGTGTGCACGTCTCGTTCAGGTGGTATTTGCCCTACTTTTTTGGCAACACTTTCACGGGATAAAGCAACACATCTTTTCGTGAGATCGCCGTGGTTAGCGCAAGCGTCTACCAAATGCGCAATGCCCCTAATGCATGGGTTGTAATTACGGTGCTCGCAGTTTTTTTTCCCGCAAAGGTAACGTTGAGGACGACGAGGTGCGCCGGCGGGCGGTGAGAGGACACCTCTGTGATAACAACGGTCATCTTGAGGCTAACGAAATTGATGCACTGACAAAGCAAGCTTGGTTTTAACCACCTAACTCCTTTCACACTTATAACAACGAAACCGGAAGAGCAGATGCAAATCTTAAGACCGCTATATGGCGGTGAGCTCATCGGAGATGAAAAGATTGAACACTTCAGCAGATGCCAAGGCTGGAGCGAAAAGTGAGGAGAGGTCAGTGCTCTCAAGAAGAGCTAAAACATTCGGGACTTAGTAGTGTCTGTACAGAGCCAAGTTTTTCTCCGCATAGTTCCCTCCTAGTTGAAATAAACTTAGGTAGCCATTCAGCTGAAGCTGGCAGAAACTTCAAGCGTTGAAATGCGAGAATATAGCTTTGCCCGCGAATACCGCACCCTAATAAAGTCCCGTAAACTATAACCAGTGCCAAGCGTACCAACTTACCAGTGCCAAACCAGCCGTGCGCAGTCAGAACAGAAAAGACACTAATAAAGATCCTGATGAACAAGTTCAGGCAAGAGATCTATACTTCTCGTTTTAGATGTCAAAAACGAACTTGTTAAAACACATGATATCATGCGCAGTTTAGTTCAGCCGGTTGGATAATTCCATGATACTAGGCAAGCTGTTACAGTTCGTGCAGTGGCTTCACTTCAGCAAAATAAAATGCAATGTGCAATATTCATTTATGGATTAATAAAAATTGGGAACCTTACCACACATACATACACACACACATAGCTATAAAAAGAAGTAGGGTTGCTGCAGTTGTGCTGTTGCTTTCCTTTTTTGTGTGTCGTTGTATCGGTGCCACTAGTGATAAAAAAACCTAATACAGCGCTATGAGTAAAATCTCATACGTATAGACGTATAGATCTCTCGCCTCAGCTTGTTCGTCAGCATCTTTATTAGTGTCTTTTCTGTTCTGACTGTGAACGTCTTCTTGCGGTAAAGTGTTGAATATGCGCAGATGCTTGAAGCATCCGTACGAAAAAATTATTTGCCAACAAAATAGCTTTCATTGTTGGAAAAGGCAAGTGGGTCTGTGTAAATAGTATTCGAACACCTAAAAGCAATTTAAAGCTCCATAGAGTAAGCAAGAAGTAAGAGAAAGCGGTAAAGTCTCCGGCTGTTAAACTTTTGCTAATAAAAAGGTTTTGCGGCTGCGAATGAAAATGTGCCTATGGTAGTAATATTTGCCAACACACCAGTTTCTACAATACGGGGAAATGCTATTACCACGCAATGACAATTGACCTGGCCCATTCAATACCAAGGTTTTACTTTCCAAAGGGACACTGGCTGTTATGCGAATTCCCATACCAGGGGCTTCTGAATATTTTCACTACTCGCTTACATTTTAAATATGGACATAACGACCAAGATAATATTTTAAGCGTTAACTTGCCGCCCCCCCCCCTTTAAAAAAAGATATACGATCTACGGGAGTCACCTCTGTCCCTCACAAAGAAATCAGGAAATAAGTGATTGTGAGAAAGAACGTTGGTGTATTTCTGTAGAGAATGTCGTGTATTTGTAGTTTGTACTCTTTCTCCCACTCTGTCGCCCGATTTCGCATAACGTGGCAATCGAAGAAAAACCACACGTTAACTCCGGCATATGTGATGCTTGCAACATAAACAACCTCCATGTTTCTTCGTTCCTGAGGTTGTCGCTCAAATCACAGATAGCTGCCTAAAGGAAATCGATTTTGTGGTATGTATGTCAATGCGAGTGCAGTTCGCTGCGCGTGTGCACGAAGCAAATAGTAATTCTTTGTGTTTGCTATAACGCTGAACTGATGTGACTATAAAATGCATCACCCGCCGTGGTTGCTCAGTGGCTATGGTGTTGGGCTGCTGAGCACGAGGCCGCGGGATCGAATCCCGGCCACGGCGGCCGCATTTCGATGGGGGCGAAATGCGAAAACACCCGTGTGCTTAGATTTAGGTGCACGTTAAAGAACCCCAGGTGGTCAAAATTTCCGGAGTCCCCCACTACGGCGTGCCTCATAATCAGAACGTGGTTTTGGCTCGTAAAACCCCAAACATTATTATAAAATGCATCTGTGTATTGGTTCATGGTATAAGTTTTTATGCGAAGCATATTACGAGAGCTCAACCCAGCTCCTCAGGCGCGGCGGTGTCGCCTTCAATGACCTTTGACCCCATGCCATACCACGTGACACCGTGACGTCACGACAGAGGAGAAACGGGGCTCCAACTCGCGCCGTCGCTCGCGGCGTCGCGGCGGTATATAAGCAGCTGCGCTTGTTTCTAGGTGGTTTTGGCTCAACTCTTGCAAGATGGGCTGGGTGGGAATCGAACCAGGGTCTCCGGAGTGTGAGACGGAGACGCTACCACTGAGCCACGAGTACGATGCTTCAAAGCGGTACAAAAGCGCCTCTAGTGAATGCGGTGTTGCCTTAGAAACAAGCTGTTTCTAAGGCTTAGGCGTGCGTCGCTTGCTCAGGCGCACACTTCGTTGCCGCGCCGAACGCTGCGTTGCTCGACGCTCACCGCGTCCAATGCGGGGCGCGTAGTCGCTGCGCCGTAGCCCATTGTCTTACACCCCTTGGCGGGTCGACGGGAACGCTGTCGCGTTCCACTCTTGAAGGCGAAGCAGAGTAACGCATGAGTTGTTTCTTCGTCTAGCCGAACCATATATAGCCAAGCAACAGCAGTTCACCAGGCCAAACAGTGGTTCAACAACTAAAATAAAGGCTAGTATGCTTCGCATCCTGGGCTTAACCTTAGCTAAGCCACAGCCATTTTTAACTACCACTGGCTACTGCACTACTTTCTGGCTGAAGCTGCTGATACTTGTATGTCGATTATATATGTTATAAATACTTGCCTCAAAATATCGATATATTGTGTTTTTGTAACGTTCTTTCACTTCCTTTACACTTAAACTCACGTTGATGACCATTAGATACTTGAATATTTGTGTATTTAGATACATGGTGTCCTAGCTGACGTTATCCAAGCTCTTAAACCTTAAATATAGTATGTATGAGGACGGGACCAATGGTATTTTGACAGTAGTGACGTACCACACCAGCAGCAAAAGTAAACGGTTTTTTTTTTCGAAGCAGTATCCTGGGGCAAGCCCCTGCTCTATTCTGGGTGACAGGTCTTCTCATTCCAGGAACCTTCTGGCCTTCACTGCCTGCTAGGCCCTAGCAACGAGGCGTCATTGTTGTCCCAGATCCTCAGAGGCGAGCGTGACCTGCCACGTTTTGATGGGGTCTTCACTTTCTTGTCTGGCGTTACAGCCTTGCGGTGAGAGCGATGTCCCAGTTTCTAGATGCCATGGGGACTCGATGATCTGGTGCGTCAAGTTGTCCGGTACGCCGCACATTGGGCAGAGGTATGCTTGTAGCTTTGGCTAGAGCCCATGTCAGAGTACTCTGCGGGTGACCGCGATCTCGGGCTGCGGTGTGTGCCGCAGAAACCACGTCACGAAGCCCATGTCACGCAGGTGTACGGGATCAGATTGCTTCGGCGCTTCAATATCTTTAGTGCTTCTGTCGACATGCGATGCTTCGGGCAGTTTCTGACAGCTGCTTGGGAATCGGAAAATACGACAGCTACGCCCATGCATGTGACCTTTGCTAGGGCAGTCTCAAAGATTTGTTCTCGGACTGTGCAGACGCTAGCTCTCTGCCCTGGGAATCTACGACACTCAGAGCACAAGCGTTTCTTTGAGGCTATTTGACTGCATCTGTGTATCTGGCTCCCGGGTATTGCCTGTGTGTTTGCCTTAGGGTATCCACTCAGGCTTGTCTTCTTTCCTTGTAGTAGAGGGTAGTATGTTGCATGTGATTGGTGCTATGCACAGGAATATTTGTATGTTGCGGCGAATTCTTCAATGCCTGTCGGTAGCGTCTATAAAGGTTTCGCCGTAGCTCCGTCCTTGGAGCACTGATCTTCGGTGGGCTTGAGCTTCAGCTGTTCTAGTTGACTGGATTTGTGAGCTTAATCTAGTTCTTGCCAGCTGTTGTGTACGTCCATGTTGAGAAGCGTCGTATTCGAAGCCGTGGATGGGAGCCCCTGGTCGATTTTGATGGCTTTACATATTGGAATGTGCAGTTTTTCTACCTCTGCATTCGTCTGCGCGAGGTTGGGCGCGCCGTATGTTATTCGACTGTAGAGGAGTGCTTAGATCACGCGTAGCGTGTCTTGCTCTTTAATGCCGCTTCTATGGCCTGCGACCTTCCTGACAAGATGCGTGAGATGTTATAGCGTTCGCTGCAGTCGCCCAAGGTGCCGGCCCCAGACCCGGGTTTTTTTCGGTTGTGCAGCCCTAGACATCGTACAGTTTCACTGTTGGGATGGGCATTGCATTGAATGTGGCGCTGGGATCGGGTTCATCGTATTCGGGTGGTCTGCCTCTGGTTCTTGACTTGAGGACGAGGTGTTCCGACTTCTCCGGAGTATAGCGGAGGCCGTATTTTTGCATCTAGACCTCGATGGTATCTGCTGCTTTCTTTAGGCTTGCTTTTAGTTTCGGTGTTTGAGGCCCTTGTTCATAACCTTACATCTGCATAAAAAGCCTGTCGTAGGTCTGGTATGGTGCGGAAGAGGCTAGGTAGCTTGGTCATGGTGAACACGAAGAGCAGCGGCGATATGACAGAACCCTGCGGGGTGTCTGCTCCGTATTCGGAAGATGTCGTTGCGGAGATTGCATATTCCCACTGTGGATGTGCGGTCCGTGATAAAATTCCTGAAATACTCGTTTGTCTGCGACCCACCGCCTAGTTCTTCGAGGGTGCAGAGGATAGCTTTATGACTCAATTTGTCAAAAGCTCCCTTTACATCGAAAGCTAGGATTTAGGTTTTACTTCTGGGGCTCAGGTGGCCAAAGATGGCTTCCTTGTTTAAAAGGAAGACGTGATTCGATGACAGGTTCTACCTGAATGCGACCATAGTGTTTCAAAAATATCTATTGTTTTCGAGGTATAGGGTTAGCTGAATGTGTATGATGTGCTAAAAAGTTCCCTATGCAAGAGGAATTAGCCGGATCTTTTTTATGCTTAAGTGTTTGTTACGTGCGTAGATTATGGAGATGTCCAAGTGCTTCAGGCAGCCTGTAGCTCACCATACTCGGGCCCGCATTTAAGTACTGGAGTAGGGCTGCGGTGACCTGCTGCGGATGGTTCCATAGGTGCTTCTTGATTATCCAATCTTTGCCTGAAATCATCGAAGCACAGACCAAGGCACAGGTCGTGCGGCTGTCGACCACCAGGGCCGGCAGACGCATCCTAGAAGAAGCAGGGATAAATGCCGAGGCAGAGTGCACCGCACGCAGCGTCGCGCTCAGCGCGGCAGTCAGGGGCACTTTCAAGGTAGAACCGCTTCCGAGAAACGTCCACCCGCAATTCAACGAGGGGCGCCGAAAGGCGAGGGCCCGAGCACTACTGAAATCAACCGCCAGCTGTCCGGGACTGGCGGCATTTGTAGACGCGGCCCAGTACGGGCGCAGCGACCGGTACGCGGCCGTCTCGATACGCTGGGATGGCACAAGCATCAACGCAGCATCGGTCAAGGGGGTAACGTCCGAGGTGGCCGAGCAGGTGGCAATAGCCATGGCAATGAGGGACCCCGAACGTCCTTACGTATACACAGATTCGCGATCGGCGGCCAGAGCATTCGCCTCGGGCTCGATATCGCGGAAAGCGGCGGCCGTCCTCGGCAGTGAGGGAGCCGCGGGTCATCACATCCTCAAATGGTTCCCAGCCCACATGGGGGCCGACGTGCACCCCGACTTTCCCAACGCCAACGAGCTGGCACATGGACGCGCGCGAGGACTCATGCACCGCGGCGATCGTGGCGAGCGAAGTGGCGGGGAGGGAGGGGAGCACCGAGACCCGCTGCTCACCTTCAACGTAATAACAACGCATTATCAGCTGTCGAGGAGCACCTTCCCGCTCCCCCACGCTAAACTTACTAGACCACAGTCATCTATATTCAGAATGTTGCAAACAAGGTCGTTCCCCTCGAGAGGCAGAATGAGCCTTTATTCGCCGGACGTAGAGCCGCAATGTCCGGATTGCGGCGAATCGTACTGCTCGCTATCGCACATGCTTTGGCAATGCTCCGCGTTAAGCGGCGCCGTGTTCAGCAAAGAAGAAGACTGGATGGACGCCCTGCGAAGCGACGACCACCAGACCCAGCTCCGGGCCGTCCAGGGGGCTCACGAAAGGGCGGAGGCTCATGGGCTTCCCGTCCCAACGTGGGTGCGGCCCGCGACCCCTGCCGACCACTAAACCAAGAGTGGGTCGGAAGGGGTTTGGTGCCCTGAGGACCCTATAAAGTTCTTTCCTCCTTGCCTGGGTTGATGCCTCTGGTGAGCTTCGATAGTGCTGCAGAGAGTTCAGTCTGCATAAAGGGATGTGAATTAAAGTGCAAGGTTTGGTTCCCCGGCGCAGAGATTGCCGTGTCCCGTTGTATTTACGCGTGGGTCGCCGAACAGCTCCTTCCGAATTTTTCGAAGGAAGGTCTCTTCCGAACCGGCGTGTTTGTGCACGAGCCTACACAGGTGCTATCGCTGCAGCGTCTTTGTGGGCCCGCTGTCGAGAAGGGCGCACAGGAGGTGCCACGTCGTCTTTGTGTTCAGGGTGCCCTGCAGTGTGCTGCAGAACACGTGCCATTTCTCTCTTCCTAACTTCGGGTGTGATTCTGCTTGCTTGGTGAGGAGGCGATTCATTTCGTTTATTTCTTGTTCAGCTTCTGTCTCTTCCATCACTTGAAGAGAGCTCTTCTGGCTTCCCAGAGGTGGACGAGGTGCGTGTTGACGGCTGGCGTTAGTACATTCAGCTGTATTCGCTTGGTGTGGCCTTTCGCCGTGTCGAGGACTTTCTTCAGCCAGTGAGGTATGTTGTCGATGGTGATCTCGACATTTAGCAGGTCTCTGAATGGCTTCCGCTCCGTCACCCTGGACGTTCCAAACCTGGAGGGTTTGCGAGTGTGAGCCACGGTTAGTTGGAAGATGTGGTGTAAGCACCCAAGGTTTTTCGGTGTTGGCTCCATTCTGCCGAGGGCATGTTTAGCGTGAAGCTGATATTTGGGTTTGTGTCTCTGAAGTCACTGTTCTATGGTTTGGCGCGAGTCGTTCCACATGGTGAGTCTTTGTTGTTGTGCAGTGTTGTGAACTAAGTCTCATTTCTTCTTGGTGGTCTGGTGTCCCATGTCGTGTGTGAGGCGTTGAAGTCTCCCACTATAACGGCATGATGACCATCGATGCGTTTCTAAATTGGTCGGACAAGGTGGTCGAAGTGTCAAAGGTCGTCTCCGGGAGGACTGTACACACTCGGTTCGAAGAGGCACTTGTGCAATATTCTCTCCGGCATGACTTCTATTAAGTTGTGTTTGGTCCTTGGGCTGACCGGTTACAATTCCAGTACGGTGAGATTGTTGTTAGTGAGGATTGCTGTGTGTTTTGTTTGCACCTGGGCGTTGTGCCCTCGTAGCCGGACGTATCGTGTATTTGTTTCTTGCAATACAATGAGGTCGGGTGGGTCTTTGTTCGACAAATTCTTGTAAGGTAGCATGCCGTGGTCCGCAGGACCGAAAGTTCCACTGCCATATGCAGAGAGTCGAGAGCGCGTTTTTCGTCGTGTGATTAGAAACGCCATTTACGGTTTATTCTGTTCCCTACCGACATTCGCGGGTACGTGAATATGAACTAAATGTACTTCGACCATTTACTGGGGCCCATTTCTGTCGGGTTGTATGTTATTTAGTGAGGTGTTGAGGTGCGCTTTGGTTACATAGCTTTTGTTCACGTGGGCTACGAAGTTGTTTTCGTGCGCTACAAGTTCCTCGGCCGCAGCGTCTAGCGTGAAAATCTTGATTGCCATATTTCCGGCAGAATTTGCGATTGCTGCCTGGGCAACTGATAGCAATTAATGCTCGGGCAATCATCGGCGGCCGTCATCTTTTTCCATGGACCAAACGTTCCTTATTACGTCCGGTTTCAGTCTCGCTCTTCGATGCCGACCCTACCGCAAGTCGGTGCAATACTGCAGGACGTGCAGCGGCAGAGTATATCGCCGAGATGTATACCCAAGGCTACTTCCAGCTTCATGCTTGAAATGTGGCAAAACCGATCAACTATTGGACCGTGATTGCAAGCCCGTCTATAAGTCTTGCGGAGAAGGGCACGAAACCACAACGAAACTTTGCAAGAAAACTCAAATACACCACCGCCGTGCTTCAACATACTACATCAAGGTATAGACAGGCTCAAAGCGAGAGACAGTCGCTGGAGCTAAGACGGCGAAGAATTCCAGAAATTGGGAAGCCCAGCCAGCAGCTTGATTAACAGTGCTGGAATGAAATATAATTTGGGATTATTCCCCAAATGAAGTAAAACTAGGTCTATACTGTAATCGTCCTCCCAATCCCACTCACACTTGCCCAAACACGTGAGCTGCTCGGACATGGCAAAGGGATCAAGTGGATCGAAAACACACACGCAGCTCCAAATGTTCGTTGGCCGAAACTGGACTTTCCAGCCTTTTTAAACTAGGGCGCGAATTGAACAAAACAGGTTGCATAATCAAAACAGACACCTACAAAGCCAACAGGCCCTCATTGACAAGCTGATCCAAAGCAAACAGAAACAACAAGACAACATAAACAGGCTTTTACAAACGTGCAAGGAGCAAAGGGCTGCATAGACAAGCTACAACAGAGAAGTACGAAAGTCCAATAAAAATTGGACAGCTGCGACCCTCCCTTCTTAACGTAGATGTGGAAATGTACTTGACAAACGATTTAGAATCGTCCAAGAAACTCTCATAAAATGTACCTACCCCTGAAGGAGGATCTTTTCATACATTTACTACCAACATTTAGACGAGAATATTTAACGAACTTCATCATTACGGGATTGAGGGCGAAAATGTTGGTAGAAAAGTAGTGACTGTGTTTTAAAACACCAGGTTTAATTGTGTTTAGTATGCTATGTCTCGCGTAATTATTTGTCCGCCTTACAACGGGAACGCTCGACAACGGTAAATAGCCGCCTGATTAGGCATCCGCGCGCCGCATCACAGGCGATCCCAGGCGTTCCTAGGAAGAATGAACTCTCCTCAATGCCTGGCTGGCGCACACTCTGAAAGGGTGAGGCATCGGCCCTGGCTTCGGTCACCGCGAACTGCGAGCTGCCTTTTCCCCGTAAAGCGCGAAGCCAGTGCAGCGCAGCAGCATAGAAGAGGAGCAGAAAGGTACTGAACAGAGTTGTTTCTTCCGGGTAATGCCTGGGGCCGCTGATTTCGAGTTGCGCGGACACATAATCATGTCGCTATTTTCATATTTTGTGCGTTATTATTATAACGAGAAAAAATAATGAGGCAAGATGTAAAAAAACTTTAAAAAACTAAAAAGGCTGTTTTAAAGCGCAATTATTGCTTTTCTATAATAATTCGCGCCGTCATTTCAGTAGTAAAAGAGTTCGGTAAAAAATGTCACCTAATTACTATTGCAAGCTAGATTGTGCAACACAACCCTCCTGGCGCAGTATGTCACTCCCGAAAAAATACCATTGGTTGCGTCCTCTTGTATTCTACATCTAATTAATAAGAGTTTGGCTATCATTTGCTGGCACTCCCTGTATATGCCATAAATAGCGTTACCTGCGCGTGTTTAAAGATAATGCATCTGCAAGTTTTGCTACTGACATCATCATAGTGACAGGCTCATACATGTATGAGGAGAGTTCTTTTTGAAGAATTAGTAAGGTCTACAGAACAATTACATTTTTGTCCAAATATTCAGAAGATTCAGAAGATCTGAAGCCGTCATACACTATATATAACAACTTTAGTGAAAACAACTTACATGCCAGTGGAATACGCGATCCACTCACTATTCCAAGCAAAATGATTGTCCAAGCGGCGAGAGAGGCCATGACGGGACGCTTGCAATGTTCACTGCATGATTGCTGCTAATATCTAAAAACCATTTCCAAACCAGCGCATACGAGAATTATTTTCTCTGAATAACGTATTCCCCAGAAATCTTGCCATAACTTTATTTCGAGAAATGCTGAGCGTACGTCTGTGTCTTAAAACGTTTTTTAAAACGGATTTGATCTATGGAAAGGCTATGCCTCGCATAAAACAAAAGTCCTTTTCAGCGCTCAAATGCCGCTTTCCTAAGCAATAAATGAAAGGAGACTCAGCTCATATCTTTTTCAGTTACAGGCGCAAAGAAGCGTTGTATAAATATATTTTCTTGATGTCGCTCTCTAACACAATTCAGATTAAGCCATATGAACAGACGAGAACTTGCTTTCACCACAATTAGTATGCCAGGGTCTTATATCGAGGTACTCGTTCTTTGTGGACGTTCTTTACAATAAAGGAGCCAAATAGTAAAAAAAAATTAGGCTCTCTCGATGCAACCATGTAGTGCCCATTTGATCGGAATAAGTAGCTTTTATATAGAGCAGAGTGTTGTTTTCCCAGTGTATCCGACACATATACGAGCGCACGTTTGGCTGTCATATTACTATCGTGTCTGCCAAGCGGACAAAACAATGCGCAATCCAAGATTTGGGTGCATGTTATACTACCACAAAACGGATCGAAAATAATCTGGAGAGTCGCATTACAGGCTTCTCCGTAGGAGTTGCGCTGCACAGCACCGAAACTTCTTTGATTCATCTACATTTAAAGGCAGTATTTTTTGGCGATTTAGCACCACTTTTCCGTATCGGGTATGTAAAGGTCTGTTCTGAAAGTAGTAGGACTGGCTTTTTTCCTGTGCGAACGGGCGGACGAGAGGTGATCAACCTGAACAGGATCGGTGCAGGGGGATATTGGGAACGCTGGGGAAAATCGGCAGTCGGCTTTCGGCCAATGGAGAGAGCAGGTTGCTTGTACTGTGAACCCCTGTCGAAACGCCTCATCACGGAGAAGGATGGAGCGTTTACAGGATCAGTGATACGCGATCAAATTTTGTGTAAAGCTTGGCAAAACGGGCAAAGAGACTCACAAAATGATTAAAGAGGATTACTGTGACGTTGCCACAGGTCGATTAGGTGTTTTCTTTAGTGGCACAAGCTGTTCCGAGAAGGTAGGGAAACAGATGACGATGACGACCGCTCCGGACGCCCTTCGACCAGCAAGACCAACGAAATTGTGTCGCGAGTGAAACATTTAGTGAACAATGATCGCAGTATGAGTACCAGAATGATTGCTGATGATTTGAACATTCCTCAAATCCAAGTTTTTGAGATCATGACAGAAAACTTAGCCATGATGAAAGTTTGAGCGAAGTTCGTGCCGCGAGTTGTTGTCAGAGGAGCAAAAGGCCAAGCAAAAAGCGATCTGCCAGGATCTTCTTTATTATGTGAATCAGGACCCCCACTTTTTGGACAATGTAGTGACCGGTGACGAAACATGGGTGTTTGATTACGACCCGGAGAGCAAGTAGCAGAGCTCAGAATGGCACACCCCTTCTTCCCCACGCCCCAGGAAAGCACGAATGAGCAAATCCAAGCAAACGTAAATGCTCATTTGCTTTTTTGATCGACATGGAGTCACCCACGAATAGTTCGTACCACCCATAAAAACAGGTAAGGCTGTTTTTATGTGGAAGTCCTCAAAATACTGCGAAAACGCAGTGTTCGTGTCCCCCCAGCCATCGCCAGCAATTGGCGGCTGCACCATGACAACGCACCGAGCCACACAGTGTTCCGCGTAGTGGAGTATATTGCCCTGCACAAGGTGGCCATGCTGTCTCAGCCCCCCTACACTCTCGACTTGGCCCCGCCAGACTTTTTCCTATTCCCAAGAAAAACATTTACGCTCAGGGGGAAGCATCACACAGTGGTAGAGGTGGTTCAACAGGCCGTGACGAGGGAGACGAACAGCATTCCGGTCCAGGCGTTCCTGGAGGCGTACGAAAACTGTAAAACTCGTTGGCAGCACTGTGTAGATGCGGAAGGGTGGCACTTTGCAAAATTGTAATCATTTGTACAATTCTCATGAATATTTTTCAATGAGACCTACTGCTTTCAGAACAGACCCTGTATACCCAGTTATCGTGGCCAGATCTACGAAGCAGTGCAGCCTGAAGCTGTGGGCCGTTATGTGTTGCTGGGTTCGCGTATCTGGATTTGGATGCACTAGTCGCCGTGATCTTCCCCCAACATATATATATATATATATATATATATATATATATATATATATATATATATATATATATATATATATATATATATATATATATATATATATAATATGGATCGTGCACCACTGATGCCTTCAGTTAGCACGCGTGGGTTTATTGACCTGTTTATTTACCCAAAAAGATCGCGTACTCTTGACACCTGTGGTGGAAACGATGTTCCACATCCGCCACCAAGGTTTGTGAGTGGTGGCGCTGGCTAACACTCCCAGGCTTAGTTCTAGTAGTACCATATAAACACCTAAGAAATTGGGGGGGAAGACGGTACCGGAAGTCACTCAATTGCTAGAGCATCGCACGCGTAATGCGAAAGAAATCGGAGCGTTGCCTGTCAGCGGCAAGTTGTTTTTTCATCCACTTTCAATTCCAAAAAGTTACAATTTCTCTATTTCAATTACTAAGTACAAGCAATTTTCCCCGTGTGGCCCTTGGTGTCTTGTTTGTTGGATCCTTATGATATAATATACAAATACAACATAAGATACAACTTGTACTTGCTAATTGAATTAAAGAGAGAACAAAACCTTTATTTGAATCAATGACTTGTCAGTCGAGTGGGAGGGTCTCTTATTCCAGGAGCCTTCTGGCTTGGATGGCCCTCCGGGCCCGGGCGACGACTTCGCGCTGGTCGACCAGGTCAAGCTTTGAGATCGCAGCCTCCCACGTTTCAGCGAGAAGCTTTGGGTCTGCGTCTGCTGGGGCTACTAGGTGTGCCGCTGTGATGGTTTCTCGGGTTTTCTTGCATTGCAGTAGGAGGTGCGCCAGGCTGTCTGGCACGTTGCAGTGTGGACAGGTGTAGCTGTATTGCGTCGGGTGGAAATGATGCAGTAAGCTTCCATGGGTAAAGGTATTGCTCTGGAGTCGCCTGTAGTCAGTTCCTTCGTTTCTCGTTAGTTTTGGATGTGGTGGAGGGTATACCCTGCGTCCAAGGCGATAGTGCTGCAGTAGTGCTTGATAACTTAGCGGTATTGTTTCCGTTTCCTCCACTGATTTGGGTGGGTGGGACAAGCCTAGAATCTCGTGCGGGGAGGCCCGGTGGACGCTTGCGCGGGCCACGGTGTGTGCCGCTTCATTCCCCTCGAGTCCCTCGTGTCCCGGAACCCATCTGATGCAGGTGTAGGGAGGAGGAGTGTCGCCACGTTTCAGTATCTTGATCCCTTTTGTAGAGATGCTGCCCTTCATGTAGTTACGTGCCGCTGTTTGAGAGTCGGTGAAGACCACTATGGCATGCTCGCTTGTATGGGTGGCGAGTGCTATAGCGGCCTCCTCAGCTGTGTCGGCCCGTTTGGCGAGAATTGTCGCCAACGCCAGTGTCGTCCCCCTGTAGTCTGTGACGCTGATGGCGAAGGCGTTTCGGTCCGGATACTTGGCTGCGTCCACGTAGCGCGCCTGCGGGTCGTTATGGTGCTTGCGTCTGATGGCGTTTACCCTGGTGAGCCGTCTGCCTCGATGGTGTTCTGGATGCATGTTTCGAGGTATCTGAAGAACTTGCACACATTCTCGGATCTTCGGCGTGACCTTTTCCTTACATTCGCCATCGTGTTCTGGGTTGGCTACGTATCCTGTGCGTCGGAGGGCTGCTCGGCCTGTGGTTGTTAGCTTGAGTCTCTCGATCTGGTTGATGAGGTGCGCTTCCGCGAGTTCTTCCCAGGAGTTGTGAACTCCCATGCGAAGCAATGGGTCAGTGGAGGCGGTTGTCGGCAGTCCTGGGGCGAGCTTCGTGGCCTTTCGTATTAGGAGGTTTAGCTTTTGTTCCTCGGCTGTCTTCAGGTTGAGGTAAGGAGTTCTGTATGTAATGCGGCTGTAAAGGAGGGCTTGTACCATTTGCAAGGTGTCGTGCTCTTTGAGGCCATTGCGGCGATTGGCCACCCGTCGTATCAGGTGAGTAAGCTGTGCCACGGTGTTGTGTAGCCTAGGGAGTGTGGCGGAGCCGGACCCGTCCTTGTGTATATGGACCCCAAGGACTCGAAGTGAGTCGACCTTTGGTATCGGCACTTCCTGAAGAAGGACTTGTGGGTCCGGTGCGTCGTGGCTTAATTGGGGGCCAGCCCCGGGTGCGTGCCCCGAGTACTAACAGCTCGGATTTATCTGGAGCACAGTGGAGGCCGCAAGTGTTGTGTACCGTTCGATGATGTTGACCGCCTCCTGAAGACGGGCCTCCTGTTCACCCGTGCTCGCGCCTCTCGTCCACAGTGAGACATCACTTGCATATAGAGCATGGAATATCCCTGGGACGGTGTCTAGGAGGCGGGGAAGTTTGAGGAGGGCCACGTTGAAGAGGAGTGGCGAGACTACTGAACCTTGTGGCGTACCCCTGTTAGGTAGGTGAAATGTCTTGCTCCGGAGGTTGGCAATCCCCACCGTGGCCGTACGGTTGGTGAGGAAAGCGCGCATGTAGGCGTATGTTTCGGCACCGCAGCCGATATCTTCTAGGTTACGGAGAATGGCTTCATGGCTCACGTTATCGAAGGCGCCCTTTACGTCTAGCGCTAGAATGGAAGACTTGCTGTGTTTGCTCAAATGGTCCAGAATATCTTCCTTTAGCTGGAAGAGGACGTCCTGCGTGGAGAGCATCTGGCGGAAGCCGAACATGGTGTGCGGATAGCGATCGTTTTCCGCGAGATGTGTGGTGAGCCGCTCATTGACCATGTGTTCAAATAGTTTCCCGGCGCAGGACGTAAGGGAGATGGGGCGGAGATTTGCGATTGAGATGGGTTTGCTTGGCTTGGGTACCATGGTTACCTGCGAGTGTTTCCAGGCTGTTGGTAGCTCGCCCTTTATCCAGCAGTCCTTATAGCACCGAAGGAGAGCCGTCAGCGCCCGAGGGGGTAGCTGTCGAAGGTGCTTGTTGGTGACTATGTCTTTGCCCGGGCTCGTATTGCGTGTAGGGCCGCCTTTAACTCTGCCTGTGTGAAAGGCCGGTCTAGCTCTTCGTTCGGCGCTCCTTGGTACTCCCTGGTGGTGGAAAGGTTGGTGGCAGTGGTTTGTGGGTTAGCTGAGCCGTCTAGCTTCGTCTGAAGTTCTTGGAGTAGCTGATCCTCTGTGCCGCCATAGTTGTGGATTAGTCGGTGAGTTGTATGCCTTTGCTGGGTTTTGGTGTGGGTGTCGTCGACCAGGGCTCGAAGTATATGCCCAGTCTTCTTTGTGCTGAGGGTCCCTTGAAGTTGATCCCAGAAGGATCGCCAGTTATGACTCGCTAGCTGTTCAGCGTACTCCTGTGCCAGCATGCTTAATAGGGCAATTCGGTGCTGCAGCTGGCGGTTGAGCTTTCGGCGTCGCCATCGTTTGAGGAGCGATCGCCGAGCCTCCCATAAGTGCAGTAAGTGATTATCGACCGCCGGATTGTCCTGGTGTTGCCGTCAGCCGCCCCTACGATACCGTTCAGCCATGCTTCAATGCCTTTGATATCCGAATCGTCGTCAAGCTCATTACTATACGCGTTCCAGTCATTGAGTCGTGCCTTTCCTGTCTTGGGCGCGCGGTGGGATTGTTCAACCTCGATTTGAATTATGTGGTGATCGCTCCCTAGCGTGTCCGGGAGTCGGGTCCACGTGGCCTTTCGCACGTCTCGAGTGTATGTGAGATCAGGATTGGTGTCCCTCGACACGCTCTTGCCCACTCGGGTGGGGAAGAGCAGGTCATTCCATAACGTAAGACCGTGCTGCTGTGCGGCGTCGTGAACTCGTGCCCCTTTCTTGGTGGTATTGGGGTAGCCCCAGGCCGCGTGCGGGGCGTTAAAGTCCCCTACCACAACAAGCCGGTTGCCGTTAACGTTCTTGCGAAGGTCCCGGACGAAGTGGTCGCAGTGGAGTAGCTGCTCCCGCGGCGGGCTGTAAAGATTGACTAGTTATAGGCTCTGTTGATTCTTGCGAGTCGGCAACACCTCTACTATGGTGTGTTCGATTTCATTCTCTTCAATTTCGCGAGGCTGTGCGGTTAGTGTCTTCTTGACAAGAATTGCGGTGCGGGCAGTGTGTGTCATAGTGTTGTAGCCGGGGAGCTTTATTTTCTTGGTGTTGGTTTTCTGTAACGCGATTAGGTCCGGATTGTTTGCTTTGAGATATTCTTGGAGGTTGGCCGAGCGGGGTCTATAGGATCTGCAATTCCAGTGCAAAATGCGGAGGGTGGGAAGCTGCTCGGTATGTCTACGTTTGGGAACCGCCATGTTGGTGGTGGTCCTCCATCTGGAGTAGGTGGTTTGGTGTTGTCGAGCTAGAATCCTCCGCGGATTGCACTCATGCTGTCTTTCGTCCTTTGCGTTTGGTTCCTAACTGCCCACCAGATGTTCATGAGTCACGAAATTCTTGTAAGCATATGTCATGAAGTTGTGTTGTTGTGCCATGAAGCCATCCAGTTTGGCATCGAGTGTGGTGACCGTATGGGTTAGCGGCTCTGCCTTTTCCATGATTTTAGTTACCACTGTCTGTATGGTTCTCTCTGCTGATGCGAGAGGTTTTGTAGTGAGGGTTTCCTCGAAGACTTGAAGGCGTTGTTCAACAAGGTCAAGAATCTTCGCTTCACGTGCTTACAGCCGTTCGTCCACCCGCTTCATTATTCTAGCTTCTACCTGTTTTAGTACGCTTTCATCTACTCTCTTCGCTACTTCTTCCTCGAGTTCTGGCGTGTTGCACTCGGCTACCGGTTGTTGTCGTATCGTCCTCTGTAGATCCTGTAATTTATGTTGGAGAGTCCGTATCGTCACTGTCTCGCCCGAACTGCTCGGGTTGCGTGAGGAATTCGAGGCGCTGCTTCCATTCGCCGCGGCGACGTAAGTGATTCGCCTAACGGAGCGAGACCGTGACCGAGAGCGGGATGTGGAGCCCGATCTTAGGATAGAGCGAGAGCGGCTCCGGCCAGGTCTTTGTCGAGGCGAGGGCCCCTGTGAGATGTCCGAGGTGGTAACCAGCGTGGGGACGTCTTCGGTGCTCAAGCTCCAGTGATTCTCTCGGGCGCGAGCATTGTCAAGCTGCTGTGTTTTTACTTGGTAGGGAGGCGGGTTGTTACGGAGCTTCTTCTTACATTCCTTGCCTGCCGTTTCGTGGTCTCCGCCACAAATCTTGCACTTCGGGTGACAATCGTGTTTTTCCGTGACTCTATCGCGCACACATGTGTAGCAGAAGTTGGCTCTCGGCTGAGGACAGATATCCTGTCGGTGTCCGATGGCGCCGCAGGTTCTGCAGTATTGGACGGATTTTCGGTAGGGCTTGCATCTGTAGTCACCGCTCTGGTACGTAACGTAATAAGGGACGTGCTGTCCGTCCAAGGTGATAACCGCGGCTGTTGAAGATCCTAGCATTCGCGCGCCGAGAACCGTGTATCTTGAGTCCACTCGAAGGCCGGCAGCTATCTCCGCGGGACTTGTACCCGGTTCGAGGCCGTATATCACTCCACGGCACACATCGTCTGGGTGTCGAATGTGGGGATTTACTTGATAGACGGCTCCACCGAGTTGTATGGTGTTGATGTGCTGCAATTTGGAAGCTCGTTCCGTACTTGCCGTGCTCGCGATGATCACATTCTCTAGTTTCTGCACTTGTACACGGACGTTATCGTGAAAGTCTTGCTGGACCAAACCGCTGGATCTTCCGATGGCATGTGTCACTGCGATGAGTGTGTGCTTCGAGAGGTCAAGTCCTGCTTGAGGGCAGAAGACGATTTTGAAGTCATCAGTAGGGAAGGGTGGCATCCTCAGAATGCATTGATGCTGCGGCAGAGCTTGTGCTTGAGGTGCGGCGTCTGGTTTCAGGGCTTCTATGTCTCTTTCCTCGGCAGATTTATTGTCTTCTTTTGCTGATCTGCCTTTAAGAGAAACTTGTAGCCACTCGATGTGGGCTTTACCCGTCGTTTTGCCGCTATTCGCGTCGTATGTCCAGTGTGGTATGGTGTCGGAGTTAGCCACGGTCACCTCCATTTGCGCCGTTGTGGGCTCTTGTAAAGTGTTCGCCATCTGTTTCCAGAAAAGCGGGCGCGCTTCGCCTCAAATGCTGGTTCTGCGTGATTCACTCCTACTGCGAGAGCGTCGTGCTCGTGCACCGCGGGCCTGCAGGCGCGAGCTGCTGGTCTCCCGCTCGTGACACGGGTGCCCCGGCATTAGGGTTATCTTGGAGCGCACGGTCACAGAATGTTTAGGGTTCGATTATTCGAGTAAAGGTCTATTCACTGCGTCGTGGCTGGTGTCATACGATGCCTTGCAACTTCTGGAATCCGAGGTTACCAAATTCGCTGTGTTTCCAAGCAATGTTCCACGCAAAATAGCGAGAAAAAGCAGGAGCCCACGTGAGGTACGACTGTGCTCCTAGGCCCCCTGGCGGTCTCTCCGATTAATTTATGATTTTTTTTAATTAAAGAAATCATAAATTAATCGAAATGAAAGTGGATGAAGAAAACAACTTGTCACAGGTGGGAAACGATCCCATGTCTTCGCATTACACGTGCAATGCTCCACCAGTTGAGATAACGCGGTAACTTTTCCCGTCTATTTTCTTGGGTATTTATTTTTTATTACTAGAAGTAGCCCTTCTAGTCTTAGCCAACGCCACCACTCACATTTCTTGGCGGTGGATGTGGAACGTCCTTTCTAGCACAGGCGTCACGAGAACATAATTTTAATGGGTGAATGCAACTGATCAATAAAGCCACGCGTGCTAACTGAAGGAATCAATATTGCCCGATTCGAGACCCTCGTTATGTAATGAACGAGTGGAATGAGGGTTAACCCTGGGGCCCAAATTTTATTAATCATATCAGAAGAAGTCAACAAACGATGACACCAAGGAGAACATAGGGACCTTCTGCTTCTTAATTCAATTCAAGAAATAATCAAATAATGGAAATGAAAGCGGATGAGAAAAGAAAAATTAGGTCAAAATACGAATAAATATGTCTGTGCTACCTTTGAATATGAAGTTAAGAATACCGTCATACTCGGACGAAAACTACGCCTTCAGCTTTCTTATGCTATGGGAAACCTCGAGTTCAGTGACGAAAAGAAGATAGCATGTCGGAACTATCTGCCAACGTGATGTCATGTGTCTAGGCTAATACCGACAAAACAGGAGCAAAAGTGCTCGGCAAGCCAGTTGCGGGTTTCTTCTGCCTGAAAGGAGATTGTACGCTGGATGGTCTTACCAAGGCTATAGATGACTCGATGTTTTACAACAGGGCCAAATTCTCCCGGCTATCTCGAATAAAAAAATACTACAGTCCAATACCCTGGAGAGCCATCACATGTAGTGGCTCGTCAACTCGAAATCTCCATTAGGAGGAGGGGAAAAAGGCGGGTAGCATAACGGATTTGCCCTTCAAATGGCACCCACTTGCTCTATGACAGCAGTTATATTTAGTACTAAAGCATATTTTTAAATCGCCAGCTGATAAGCAGCGTTTTTTTTTTCTATCGCACCATACATGCCTTCCAGGGAGAACATATACACGTTCACGCAATATGTTACGGCAATTGATAGGTGAACAAACCTGAAGGAAAAGTTAATAATTTGGCCACAGAATCATGAAGTATTACAATATTCCGGTGTGCTTGCTACCTTCCAGGACAGATGTCATCGTAAAGGCAAATGGTTACACATTAAACAATCATGAGAAGTACAGTGAGCTCTAGTGCTTATAGTGATTCGTGAATATAGTGTTTCCTACAATTTCGCGAAAAGGCCTGTTATCGTTGTGGATAACGACGCTTCTGCGAAGGCTGACCCATTCCGGAGAATTGCAAGAAACAAGTACTCAAACAAAGGTGTTGTACGGCAAAAATGACTCTTAACTCCTAATATGGCCATCGACAAGATTTGAAATGTACTGTGGTAGCAGAATTTGGTAGTCGTCAAGTGTGATCTTTGAGAAATTTTGCAAAACATTGAGATAGACGGCGTCTTTGCGACTTGTAGCTATGCATGCATGTGTTGGTTTGGTTTTCACTGAAGTTATATTATGGTGTTAACACTGTTTGATTGAAAAGGAACTGCATTCTCTAAATCCAAGGAAGAAGGTGATTGTGTATTGAAATCCTCCATTGCAATTCCGGTGGACCGACACAGCATTACTGTCCTAAAGGCAAAAATACGAAACAATATTTATTTATTTATTTATTTATTTATTTATCTGTTTATTTAAAATACCTTACAGGCCCTATGGGGCATTGTGTAAGGGGGGTTACAAAATGAAGGGGAAAAAAGAATAAACAGCCTTCTAAAGTGTAATACAAAAGATACTCCTCAATGCAGGGCTCATCAACATTACTACCAAAAACATGAAAAAGGAACAATTGAAGTAATGAAAGGTCATAAAGGTACACTTAAGGAAATAACACGAGTAAAACTTAACGTACGGTACTAATACTAGAAAGTAAAATACTCGAAAAATGCACATATCAGGGAGTACGATTCTTGAAGGGATATTTAGGGAAAAAGACGCAAAAGATCAATAATATATACAGGGCATACGAGTGAACATGTGACGCAGCATAAAATAGCAATTCATAGGAGCGGGATAGCAATGCGTCAATATCACAAGAAGTTCGAAGCACATTGCCAAGTGTAAGAAACAAGATGAAGTGATTTGTAAGTGCTATTATGAATAATGCTAGTGTAGGAGATGACGAAATTTTTCCTGATCTGACTCGGAAGCAATGTGATCAAGCAGATTTTTCCACAAGCGAATGGCCGTAGTGAGTGCGGAAAAGTTAAGCATGTGTCGTACCGTACATGCGCGCAAAACTTAAGTGCTTAATTAATCGGCGAGACGTGTTCGAGGCGATCTGGATATGCAGTGTTGATTGTGTGGCATTATAAACGTATTTGTGAAACAAGGACCACCGAGCGATATTACGGCGAAGAACTAATGGCTGTATGGAATGATCGAGTTTCATTTGCGTTACGCTGGAGTGATGGCTACAATTAGATGAAATGAAACGGGCAGCTCGGTTTTGGACTGATTCAAGCATGTCGATTAAGTATGTAGAATGTGGGGACCAAATGGATGATGCATACTCGAGCTGTGGACGAACAAATGTCTGATGGGCCAATTTGCGGATGTTGGAAGGTGAATTACCCAGATTACGACGTAGGTAACCTAATGTCCTTGAAGCTTTTGCGCAAACGGCTGCAATGTGGTCTGTTCAGGAGAGGTTTTTGGTTAGGTAAACACCCAAATACTTATACGATACTGTATGTAACAATTCTTTATTATTGACGTTGTATAAAAAATTCGAGTTGCCACGCTTACGACTAAAAGAAATTACCTGACATTTTGATACATTTAAAGCCATTAACCAGGTGTTATACCAATTATGAATTAGGCTGAGGTCATTTTGAAGGGTGAGATTGTCGTCAGTACTGTTAATTGATTTGTAAATAATGCAGTCGTCAGCGAAAATACGTAAGCGAGAAGAAACATTAAGTGGCAAATCATTTATGTAAATTAGGAAGAGTAAAGAGCCCAAAACGCTGCCCTGAGGCACACCAGAAGTAGCGTAAGTAGGAGACGAAGCGATATTATTAACTACTGTAAACTGTTGACGATTCAAAAGAGAATTACAAAGCCAAGTTAGAGTGAAGGAGTCAATTCGAAGTGCAGGTAATTTTGCAATAAGGCGACAATGAGCTACACGATCTAATGCTTTGGAAAAGTAAAGGAAAATGCAATCGGTCTGCTGGTTATTGTTCATGTTAAGGTGCAGGTCAGTCGTGAATTCGAGTAACTGTGTCTCACATGATAATCCTTTTCTGAAACCATGTTGATGGCGAAAAAAGAAATTATTCGACTCTGGATGATTTTAAATATTCGAAGCAATTATATATTCGAGCATCTTGCAGCAAATGCAGGTCAATGAAATTGGTCGGTAATTTTCCGGGGAGTTTTTATTCCCAGCTTTAAATATGGGTGTGATTTTGCCCATTTTTCAGTCATTGGGCAGCTGTCCCGATGACAAAGACTGCTTGAATATATGGTACAGAATGCTACTGGATATAGAAATGGTATTTTTTAATATCTTGTAAATAATACTATCTATACCAGATGAACTAGATAACTTCAATTTATTAATAAGACATGCAATTCCCTCCTCCAAGATTTCAACACTTTCCATGAATTGCCAGTCATAATCAGCAACATCAGGTACATTGGTATGATCCTCGCGGCTGAAAATCGACAAAAAAAGAGCGTATTAAACGCAGAGGGGCATTCATTGTCAGAGAGAGGAGTATTTGTATCGCTTTGTAAGGCTATGCGGTTTGAGTCAGGGTAAGGTGATACAACTCGCCAATACTTTTTCGGATTCGAATGTAAGAGAGAAGGTAAATCTTTGGAGAAATATTTATTTTTAGCTGCAGCTAAGACAGAGCAGTACGTTTTTAAGCAAAGCCTGTACCTTTCCCACGGAGGAGCAATATTGACGCGTTTAGCGGTATTGTACAGACGTTTCTTTTTATTTCTGAGCTTACGTAGGGCATTATTAAACCAAGGATTTGTTTTGTCATTTGTTATCGAGATCAACGGGATATATTTGTTAATTAAAGCAGGAATTTTATTCTTGAAACATACCCAGTTATCTTCCACCGAGCGATTATAAAAAGAAGGAAGTAGCGTGCGGTTGAAAAATACTTCAAGTTCATCGTTTATTTTAGAGTAGTTTGCTTTGTTATAATCACGTATTATTTTCTTAGAGATCCATGAAAAGGGTAGTGCAACACTGGTTGTTACCTGTAGTAGATCGTGATCGCTAAAGCCATTTAGATGAATTACGGATTCAATCGTTTCGGGAGTGTTGGGGAGTATCAGGTCAGAATGTTAGTAACACGGGTAGGTTTGTTAACGACCTGGCATAGGTTAAGATCTAAAGTTGAAAAAATCCACTGATGTTCGACAAGACGATGATAGATTACGCCAATTAATGAGCGGAAAGATAAAATCACCGAATAAGTAAACAGAATGCGCTGGACAGAACTGGAGGGCCGTGGATATGCTATTGCGTAGTTCTGTAACGAAAGAAGTGTTGCAGTCAGGTGGACGGTAACAGGCACCTACTAGTAGTTTGGTCGTATTTATTATTACTTCAACCCACACAATTTCAAGGGATGAGTTCGAGTCGATAATAAGTAAAGATAATGATTTTTTAGCAGCGAGAAGAACGCCACCGCCTCTCTTGCTAGTTCGATCTTTGCGGTAAATATTGTAAGAATGGTTATCAGGAAGAATTTCGTCCTCTGTAATGTCAGGATTTAGCGAAGTTTTGGTAAGAACAAGAATATTAGATAATAGGGAGAGATTCTAAGCGTGTAATTTCGCTTGAGCTCACCCTACACGCCTATTTACAATAATTAAGGGATAATGAGACGTCCACCCAATCGTAGCAATTGCTACAAACAAAACCCATACGGGTTCCTCGATAGAAAAGCCTCGCAATTGAATAGAAGTACGTCCCGGCCCGCTACTCGAACTCGGGACTACCGCCTTTCCGGGGCAGCCGCTCTACCAACCAGGCGGCTAGCAGATGCCTGGGCAAAGTCTAATTTGCCAACTTTAAGCAAAGGCGAAAGTTTCACGTAATAGTTCTGCGGAAATCCGCAAGGTGGAGAGAAGTAATTAATTAAGGAAATTCTTCACCTTGCGGGTTTTCGCAGAAGTACTACGTCAAACTCTTGCATTTTCGTCGAATTGATGACAAATTCGATTTCGCCTTGCCATCTGCTAGGCGCCTGGCTAACTCAGATAGTAGAGCGGCTGTCTCACAAAGGCGCTCGTCCTCCTGGACCAGGACCAGGACGTATGGGTTTCATTTGTCGCAAACGCCATGATTTGGTGGATGCCTCATTTTCCCTTAGTAAATTACTTATGTCCACCTTGCGGGTTTCCGGAGAACTACTACGTTAAACGCCTATTTACACTAGGCAATACGTTCGCCTAGAGTTACGTTTTTCCACTAGTCCAGAAGGCTCATAAGTCTCTGAATATCAGTTACAATAAAAATAAGGTCAGAGAGTAGGCATGGGTTTAGTTTTCTCTAGTGACTTTTTCGTGATATAAATCTAAGCACCGCGATAGTTAAGTCACATAGAAAGAAGCAAAAAGAAGTTAAGGTGGGTGGTTGATCAAGTGATCTATACAAGTATACCCCTTTTCAGTTGGGTTTAGTGGCGCAAGCCGATCAAAGTAGGAGGGCCATGGCAAAAATTTTTCATTTGGATATGAAAAGAAAGGCTGCTAATGATATGATAACCCTAGAAATAATATAAAGTCGACAAATTCTTAACATCTGTCTGAGTATTCATTTACCTGATTTAGATACCGAGACGGCGTTGTTCCTAAAATTGGACGATATTTCCGCTTATGTAGTCTATCTACATAAAAGTTTGCTTATACATATCTCGCAAACATGTTTGGGGAATTTAATGGTGAATAGATGTTAGCACCCTGCACTTTTATTTACTTATTTATTGTAAAATACCTTACAAGGCCACTACATGGGGTATTGAGCAAGAGTGGTATAGAATCAAGTAAGCACATACAATCTCGTAACAATATGAAGGTAGAGAAAAAGAATGCATGAGGCAAGTGGACAGCCTAAAAATGACAAACGTATTAACACAAACAGCTGTCTATGAGTACAATAAAAAGGAGCTCGATAAGTTTATAACAGTGCAATAAGATAATAAAGTTACAAGATTTTATGCGCAGCAACTTGCGAAGCGCGCTGCCGAAGCGTGTTTGCTTAGGCGATGCAAAATTTTCGCGCAAAAAAGGAGAGAAAAGTGGTGAGAAGGCTCTACAATATTCACGCAAAGAATAAGGAAAAATAACGTAACGACAATGGCTGTAAAGTTCACTTACATATTTTCATCACGTCAAAACGATCGTATTTTGTGTTCATTTCTTTCTTCTATAACTGCACTTATATTCGTTTTCACGTGTTTCCGTGTTTCTTCCCGTGGGTCACGAGCGTGTATTCGCAACTTCTGTATTTCGAATGCGGCAGTAACAGGGCTGTCAATTGCTCACCCACGCATAGTCTATAAATCATGCATGACTGACTGCAGACGCGTTTGCTGCAGCCTAAAGGAGGTATCGTGTAAGCGCTGTAAAAAAAAAACGCTTTTAAGGTCGTCTGCTTTACGCGCCACTCAGAGCCACAATGTTCTGGCGGCCCGTCTCAAGCATCTTAGGATTTGCCCGCCACACCTGACAGCTCGACCTTCGGCGGCGAACTAGAATTGCAGTAGCATTTACAGCTCGCTGACGTCTGGTTTTTGGAAAAGACCTGTCCGATGCCAGAGGCCGGCAGATGCGACAGTAAGGTGACGTGTGTATCTCCATGCGTAAGCCACTCCCGGTTTCGCGGTAAGCGACGGAACCTATTTTTACACATGTTTTCAGGGCTATTCATATTCGGCAAAAATATCTCGTGCACCTAGCCGTGTTATTGGCCGCATTCGTGCGTGAGATTCTGGAACCGCAATGTTAGAAACATTGAGAAATGCTATATATAAATGCTGTATATAAATCAAGAGAAATCTTAGGCTTGTAGGATCGCCTGTGCTAGATTTCTCCGCGATAAGGTGGCCTCACCGCCTACAGGATCATCTGGCTGAGCTATCTCGGATGCTCGGTTGTCAAAGTCAATAGTTTGAATCCTCTATTTTTTTTTTCTCATCTGATGGTGTTAAGCTCGAATTCAACTCCTCCAGTGCACCACATCTCCAGGCTAGGAGTAGCGCCTAACACCGCCAACAGATGGCGTGAGCCAGTGGGGCTAAGCTAATCCAGGTACAACCACATTAGGAAAACTCACTAAGCTTCAACAAAACTCACTCCCTCAACAGAAAAATAATTGGCCTCCCTGGTGCAATATTCGACCACTCCCTACCAAATAACTCATTCGATAAACAAATAGGCCTCAGGGCACAGTAGCTGCGGAGGGCCTGACCAAGGTGGCGGTCAGAGCTGTACCGCATCGGAGAGTGCTAAGAGTCCCTGGGCCTGGACAAGCCGCCAGTGGAAACTGATCCTCGCAACGCATAACACTCGAACTCTCTTGAGTGAGGCTAGCTTAGCAGCACTCTCTGAGGAACTATCAGGTGTGGTTTGGGGTATCATTGACCTTAGGTTAGAAAAACTGGTGAGACTTGTACAGTGCTCAATAAAGGCCACGTCCTCTGCTATAGAGGGCTCCCACAAAAGAAGCAATATAGGGTAGGATTCCTAATGCATAGGACATAGCAGACATCATTGATGAGTTCTACATCGTTAATGAGAGGGTAAGAGTAGTCGTAACAATACCAAATAAGAGGTACGAAAATAAAGGTAGCACAAGCCTGCGCTCCAACCTCTAGTCATGATGATGAAGATGTATAAAGCTGAGTATACGTTAGACATTGGCCACATCAATGAAAGACTGGGGGTAAAGCAGGCTGGTGAACAAGCAATTGGCAACTACGGCATCAATTCTAGGAATATTGGAGAAGAAATGCTAGTACAGTTTGCGGAAAGGAATGAGCTGCGAATAATAAACACCTTCTTCAAGAAGGATACCAACAGAAAAGGGACCGGAAAAAGCTGTAATGGCGAAACAAGAAATGAAATTGGTTTCATACTTTCTGTCGATATCAACATAGTACCGGATGTAAAAGTGTTAGGTAAGGTAAAGTGCAGTGATCATAGGTTATTCAGCTCTAGGATTCACCTAAATTTGAAGAGAGAATAAGTAAAATTGGTTAAGAAGAAACAGGCCAACATAGACGCTGTAAGTATAAAAGCAGAACAATTCAAGCTGGTACTTGCCAAAAATATGCAGCTTTAAAACAGGAAGATGAAAATGACGTGGAAGTAATGAATGAAACCGTAACTAGGCTAGCCACAGAAGCACCAATTGAAGTGGGAGGTAAGACGTCAAGGCACACAGTAGGTAAGCGCTCCCAAGTAGCAAAGTACCTAATAAAGAAACGACAAAGACTGAACGGGTCCAACTAAAGAGATCAAATATAACTCACGGAACTGTGAAAACAGTTCAATAAGGTGAAAATAACGGATATTCTAAGTTGTGACGTCAGAAATACTGAGGAAGCAGGCAGAAAAATAGACACAGCATGAAATCAGTGAGGAGGAAACTTGGCATAAGATAAACCAAGATGTATGCAGTGAATGTAGGGGAACATCCTGAGCAATGTGGAACATATATGGTAAAATCAGCAGAATAATGCTAAAGAGGTCATTACTTTTTCCAGAGCAGTCACTTTACCTCCATTCGCAGCAGTAATGAACACGTCACAGAGGTCTATAACTAGCGATGAAATTAGAAGCAGCTTGCAGGACATGAAACTGGGAAAAGTAGCAGAAGATGGAATAACAGTCGATTTAATCAAAGACAGAAGAGGCATGCTGCTTGAAAAACTGGCAGCCGTTTATACCAACTGCCTGACAAGTTCAAGGGACCCAGATAACGTGAAGAATGCCACCACAATACTAATCTGTAAAAATAAGACGACGAAGGATTCAAAAATTATAGGCCCATTAGCTTACTTCCTGTATTATATTGCTACGGAAGGATGAAAACATATATATATATATATATATATATATATATATATATATATATATATATACAGTGAAGTAGACGCGCGTATGAAGTGGTTTATTCACGTTTCGGCCGGGGTCCGGCCTGCGCAGGCCGGACCCCGGCCGAAACGTGCATAAACCACTTCATACGCGCGTCTACTTCACTGTGAATATTTACCCGGACCCAGAACTGCTGTTTTTCTGGTATATATATATATATATATATATATATATATATATATATATATATATATATATATATATATATATATATATATATATATATATATATATATATATATATATATATATATAAAAAGTGAAGTAGACGCGCGTATGAAGTGGTTTATTTACGTTTCGGCCGGGGTCCGGCCTGCATCATCTGATGAAGGCCGGACCCCGGCCGCAACGTCAATAAACCGCCTCATACACGCGTCTACTTCACTGTGAATATTTACCAGGACCCAGAACTGCTGTTTTTCTGGTATATATATATATATATATATATATATATATATATATATATATATATATATATATATATATATATATATATATATATATATATATATATGTCATAAGAAGCCAACAAACACTGACACCAAGGCCAACATAAGGGAAATTACTTGTGCTTAATAAATGAAATAATGAAACGACAAATTACTAGAAATTAAAGTGGATGAAAAAACAACTTCTTGTGATATGACTAATAAAAATCGGGCCCCTCGGTTAACCCCCTTTCTTCTCGTTGATTACATGACGAGGGTCTCAAATCCGGCAACATTGATGCCTTTAGGTAGCATATGTGGGTTTATTCACCAGTTGCATTCACCCCAAAAGATCACGTTCTCGTGACGCCTGCGGCAAGAAGGACGTTCCACGTTCGCCGTCAAGGTCTGTGAGTGGCGGCGCTGGCTAACACTCCCAGGGTTCTACTAGGACACATAAATACCCAAAAAAGTGAATGGGAAAACAGCGCCGCGGTAGCTCAATTGGTAGAGCATCGCACGCGAAATGCGAAGGTTGTGGGTTCGGTTCAACCTGCAGCAAGTTGTTTTTTCATCCCCTTTAATTTCTAGTAATTTGTCGTTTCATTATTTCATTTATTAAAGGGACACTAACGGTTACCAGAAATTCAAGTTAATTGGTAGAGCAATGTTCTAGAACGTCTAAGGCGTCAATATAATCGCGAACAGAGCTTTCGTAACCGAGAAATTGAGGTAAATACATGACACGATTTGAGACCCCCCAGCGACATTCCGGTACTAGCCCGATGACGAAAGCACTCCGCATACTTTGTGTTACTTATACTCAACTACTCGTATTAAAAATATCATTTCATTCGATTATAAGACGAAAAAAAATGCTACTTGTCTACGTCTATTCGTTTCTAAGAAAAAATAACATCTTGACGTTACCCTTCAGTAATATGGGTGTTCGAAAGGTTTCGTTTTCGCTCGACTCTGCGCGCTTGACTCTGCGCCGCGCACGCTTTGGAGTTTCAGTACTTTCGTTATCGCGTCGCGATGTGAGGGTTCTGCTGGCTCGCGAAACTTTCATTTGGAACAAGCAGCGAGAATGCCACGTCCATGTGATGTCGTGGGAAGCCCTCGTTGCTTTCCCGCTCCGGAGAGCTGGTGTCGAGGCCGCCGTCGTAGTACGCAACGACGCCGGCAGGGCGAGCCCTCAGCAGCAGGTCGCGCTCGTCGGTGCTCAAATCGCTGAAGTTGAGCCCACCATCGCGAGCCAATCTGTCAGGGTCAGGGCCCATGGCGACGAGCGTCGAAGTTTGACTCATAGAATGAAGTACCAGCTTATGGGTGTCTTGCGCTGGAGTTTGAGGTATAGTAGCGGCGCCTGGTGGCGGTGCGGGAAACGACATCTGGGTCGTGCCAGCTTGGGTCGTATTGAGCCCTGGCTGTGGCGAAGCACGTTTCTAGGCCAAGTCTTGCGTCGATTCGCACTTTTTTATGCCCTGTTGCGAGTGCGAAAACGCTCGTCACTTTTCACAGACCACGCCGACCACGCTGCGAGCTCGCCGCCGCCTATAGTTTAACGAAAACGGACTCTCCGTGTGCCGTGGGACGTAATGCTGGGAGCAGAAGGAATCGGTGATGCCGATCCGGAGAGACCTAGCCCAGCCTCGAAAAGGCGTCACAGTCATTACTTCTGCGTCGTGGGCTGCCATGAACAAGAAGGCCTGAATCCCAACATCAGATTCTACCGTTTTCCTTCAAGGCGTCATGAAGTGGAGCGTCGGGCGCGCTGCATAGGATGTCCAGCTACGGTTAACGATCTGGGCAGCGGAAGTCGCCGCCAGGCATGATCTGGTGGCCACGACCGGCAGCCTGAAGGCCACCCACGGAACGGCGGCATCTTAATGTTCTTTTCTTTTTAGAAAAGAAGGTTACCTGCATAGCTGCATTACCTGCATTACCACCACCTGCATAGCTGCAGTTCGTCGCGCTAAGTAAGCGAAACTTCGTGCCATGCTGACTGCTTCGCCCGTCTTGAAGCTTGCTTGATTATCTGTGTTCGAAATTTTGGTCTTTTGCACCTACAGTACCGACAGCAGACCGACATAGCAGCAGGCATGGCGGGTAATTCACGATTCGAGACCCGGCCACAGCGACAATTAACAATTCGACCGATGCGAAGTGGTGAAGTGTGTGCAAATGAGTACAAATTGTCGGGCTCATTCGATGACAATTCACTACTACTCTACGAGCAGCACAGGTTAAGAGAGTTAAATGCGCTCATCCTTGATCTCAAGCCAGCACGTTGAGGCAGCGCAGCAAGGCAGTATTAATTGCAGCACATCGATGTTCGAGCGCTGTCATTAAAAGCTCCATCAAGCGAGCAGCGCACGAGCTCGCGCTGCAGCGCGATTCGGACGTACGTGGGAGCTCACGTGCATTGCATCAGTTTAGCGGCATGCAGTCAACAAAGATTGCAAGAGGCCCGCCGTTTGGCGGCATGTCGAAAGACCGCTGCCGTCGCGGCGCGTACGATCGTGCGCTCGAGCAGTTCGTACATCGCGGCGCGTACCGTCGGGTGCTCGAGCAGTTCCGTACACATGATGTCTGCTTATCGCTGCTGTGGATTCATTTATAGCACGCATTTCCTCGAGTTTGCGCGCCTGAATCTAGCAGCTAGCGTGCAAACCTTATACCTGTAGTTCCACTTCGTACGCGGCTCGCTTCACTTGCGATTGACACCGTGCTAAAACTTCGCCGCCTAATTCTTGAACGGCGTGCACGTATTCGGCACTGCATAATTTCTTACCTTTACGCAGCGTGCCACCCCTGAAAAAATCTTCGGCGCCCGAGATACGCAGCAGGCCGTGCTACAACACAAACGAAAGTGGCGGGTCCATATTGTAAACTTGCTTTCCGAAGCAAGCGACCGAGGTTGGTACGACCCATTTTAGGACAGAGGGCGCTTTTCAGCACCTTTCTCGCAGCGCCCCCTGGGCAATGCAAGAGCCGCATAACCACGCGTTTCTCCTTCCGCTAGCCACCATACTGCCGCTTTCGCTCTGCTGTCGGCTCTGTCTTGGCTCTGTTTCTGGCCGCGCGTTTGTGTTTTGCGCAGAAAAGCCCTAGCGCCGTCTGCGGACGCCGTTCTACTCACCCATGGTGCAACGTAACTATGAGACCATGATGTCAGTACTCCTCGATCGGAGGGCGGACGATTTGAACAGCGCTAGAGGTACGCGGACGCTTCAGAACGCATTTTCTCTTAAAATAAGTCTCTCCTTCGCACGAAACAAGCGTTTCGAGGTTTCTGTGATGGTATTTCAAAAGTCCACGCTGACTTAATAGTAACCTTTAGTGTCCCTTTAAGCACAAGTAATTTCCCCTATGTTGTCTTTGGTGTCAGTGTTTGTTGGCTTCTTATGACATGACTAATAAAAATCGGGCCCCTCGGTTGACCCCCTCTCTTCTGGTTGATATATATATATATATATATATATATATATATATATATATATATATATATATATATATATATATATATATATATATATATATATATATTGTAAATACCATCTTCTACACTCCCAACATCCTCCCCGTAGCATATTGGTGAGAGGTGCGGGGTTCCACGGCTGGAAATGGAGCTTCGCAGTGGGCGTCGCGTCACCGTCCGCACCATGAATGACGGTGAGCACTCGGGATAAATGACGTTGCCGCCTCCTGTGTCACCATCGCATGCTACGACGCTGTCCCCTTCAGTTGTGGTTGTGCAACTCAATAATCCAGGAACTCTCTGCGTGACCGATGACGCCAACGTTGGAGAGTGGGTGGCCATATACAAACGCGTGAATGGAATCAAAAGATGGGACCCTACGCTTATTTTTGCTAACCTGTTGTGCTACCTAAGAGGCACGCCAAGTGTGTCGCACTAAAATCACGAAGAGGAGCTAACCAGCGGAGACCAATGCGAAGAGAAAGTGACAGAGTTGTTTGGTGAACCAGCCGGCCGTTAAATTGCCGCAAAGCAGGAATTGGCCTCCTGCGCCAAATTCCCGACGGAGTTCTATGTCTCGTACATCCAGGATATGCTGGCACTTTGTCGTAAGGCTGATGACAACAGAACGGAGGCTGAGGAGGTCGGGCACGTGCTTAAGGGCATTGCTCACGGTGCGTTAAATCTTCACATGTGCAAATACTGATCTACAATTGATGCAATCATTAAAGAGTGCCGATAATTCGAGCAGGCCAAAAGCCCACGCGTCTTGCAACCATTCGCCAGACTTCCCAATACTACCGCGACGTTGACGTGTAAAGATCAACCCACACAGCAGCATGCGTCGCCATCAGAGGACGTGGTACGAATCGTTAGTCGTGAACTAAATGCGATGGCACCCGCAGCTTTCAGTTCGCCTAGCCCTGAGGCTACCACATTTTCACTTCGTCTCGCACAAGCCGTTGTTCGCCAGGAACTTGAAAACATTGGTTTACATTCTGTCTCTGCTGTCGCCAATCCCAGAGCTAATGACCACCCTTCTACTATATTCGCTTCACCCCGACGCTTCTCTCCGCCTTATGGTAACCCTACTGAGTGGAGAACTGCGGACGACCAGCCGAAATGTTTCACCTGTCACCGCATTGGTCATTTCGCCCTATAATGTCGCAACTCGTGGCCCTCAACACCTCGCACGCCGACCAACCTGAGCCGTTTTGATGGAAATGCCCGTGATGTTTCGCCCACCGCCGACTCTAACAGCTCCGATAACTCTGCTAGGGACACGGGGTACAGCCGCTTACCGTCACCGCGTGGACACCAGTCTCGTTCACCGCAAAAACGTCACCCATCTTCCCGTTTGCCGCAGCCACGTCGCCTTTCGTCCCCTGTGGCGCTTGGCCGTACCCTTTCGGGAAATTAGGAAATGCAGCCATCGAAGGTGGTACTGCATTGCCTATTACTGCAGCAAGTCCTCTGTCTGTGCCCACAAGGAGAAGCGTAATAGACGATAAAATAGACGGCGTACCTGTCCATGCCCTCGTCGACACTGTAGCAAACGTACCTCTGATGATTGAAAGCCTACGTAGACGTTTAGAAAAGGTCCTCAACCCAGCAGCGGCCCGAGTGCTTCGTGTGGCCAACGGCGGTGTGATGGTTGTTCTTGGAATGTGTACTGCGCGTTCAACTACAGCAGGCCGCTCTACTTTTGTTTTCTTTGATGCGATCGACAACTTCCCTCACGACGTTATCCTTGGATTCGACTTTTTATCCACTCTTTCGGCTCTCATGAACTGCGTGATCGGCGTTCTTCAGTTGGAACTGCCTCAACTCGCCGATGCTCCAAGCACCGCGCCACCGCACCTGCGCTCACTTCATGTTCGTCGGTCATCCGAGGCATTTATTTACGTCATTTTGACCGCCCAGCCACAGGTTCCTGACGGTGAATATGTGCTTCGCCCCCTCCTCGATGTGCTTTTGAACAGGAACGTCGCAGTTCCACATGCGTGGGTCACGGTTACTAACAAGAACGTCGTTCTACCGGTTCTGCATTTCAGCCTGTGCCCTCAAGTGATTCCGGCTGGCATGTTCTTGGCCAGCATTTCTAGTGGTTCCGAATTTGACATTGAGAGTCTGAATGCCGAGAGTGGCATATTAGCGCCAATTGCAGCTCACAGTTCTGGTTCCTTAACGAATGACTTCGCGAAAATTATCGCACCAGACCTCACCTCAGCACAGGCCACGGACATGCGTCACCTGCTTGAATCGTACAGTGACGTCTTTGATTTTGGCGACAGACCTTTAGGCCAAACATCTGTCGCTCACCACCATATAAATACTGGATACACGAATCCTATTCGTAGGCGTCCCTATCGGGTATCACATCCTGAACTTTGAGTCATCCAATCAGATGTGTACAAAATGCTCTTCAAAGGGGTCATGGAGTCATCAGCCAGTCATCAGCCTTGAGCTTCGCTTGCCGTCCTTGTGAAAAAGGAAGATGGCACCTGGCGTTTTTGCGTCGATTATCGCCACTTAAACAAGATCACGCGCAAAGCCGTCCACTTACTACCACGCATCGATGATGCCTTGTACTTCTTGCACGGAGTTAAATCCTTCTAATCCATCGATCTTCGATCCGACTACTGCCAGATTTCAGTTGATGAAATAGACTGCGAGAAGACGCCCTTCATCACGCCGGATGGCTTATATCAGTTCAAAGTCATGCCCTTTGGTCTATGCAATGCTCCTGCGACATTTAAACGTATGATGGACTCTCTTCTGCGAGGCTACAAATGGGCCACTTGTCTTTTTTACCTTGATGACGTTATTCTTTTTTCTACCACGTTCGGCAGCCACCTTACCCCACTCGCTGCAATTCTTGCTGTCTTCCGAAAAGCCGGCCTTCAACTGAACTCCACGAAGTGTCGATTCGGGCGCCGTCAGATCACCGTGTTGGGACACCTCGTTTACGCATCCGGTGTCCAACCAGATCCAGAAAAAGTTCGCGCCGTACGCAGTTTCCCTGTGCCACGTTCTGCTTCTGACGTGCGCTGCTTCGTCGGCCTGTGTTCTTACTTTCGCCGTTTCATCATAAACTTCGCCGACGTTGCTCGGCCTTTGACAGATCTTCTAAAGCATGCCGTTCTCTTGGGGCCCGGCGCAGGCTCACGCGTTCGCCGCCCTCATCGGATTTCTGACTACCCCTCCCGTACTTGCCCACTTTTATCCTTCCACACCGACCGAAGTCCACACTGACGCAAGCGGTCACGACATCGCCGGTGTTCTCGCACAACAGCAGAACGGTACCTAGTGCGTGACAGCTTACGCCAGCCGCCTGCTGTCACCTGCCGAGAGAAATTACTCCATCACTGAGCGGGAGTGCTTGGCTTTGGTTTGGGCTCTCGCAAAGTTCCGGCCATAATTGTACGGCCGCAGGTTTTCGATGTATGCGTTAAGAGACAAAGCCGGCAATATCATTACTAATATGGATGAGATAGTTCAAGTGGCTGAGGAGTTCTATAGAGATTTATACAGTACCAGTGGCACCCACGACGATAACGGAAGAGAAAATAGTGTAGAGGAATTCGAAATCCCAAAGGTAACGCCGGAAGAAGTAAAGAAAGCCTTAGGAGACATGCAAAGGGGGAAGGCAGCTGGGGAGGATCAGGTAACAGCAGATTTGTTGAAGGATGGTGGGCAGATTGTTCTAGAGAAACTGGCCACCCTGTATACGCAATGCCTCATGACTTCGAGCGTACCGGAATCTTGGAAGAATGCTAACATAAACCTAATCCATAAGAAAGGGGACGCCAAAGACGAAAAATTATAGACCGATCAGCTTACTGTCCGTTGCCTACAAACTATTTACTAAGGTAATCGCAAATAGAATCAGGAACACCTTAGACTTCTGTCAAGCAAAGGACCAGGCAGGATTCCGTAAAGGCTACTCAACAATAGATCATATTCACACTATCAATCAGGTGATAAAGAAATGTGCGGAATATAACCAACCCTTATATATAGCTTTCATTGATTACGAGAAAGAGTTTGATTCTGTTGAAACTTCAGCAGTCATGGAGGCATTACGGAACCAGGGTGTAAACGAGCCATATGTAAAAATACTAAAAGATATCTATAGCGGCTCCACAGCCACCGTAGCCCTCCATAAAGAAAGCAACAAAATCGCAATAAAGAAAGGCGTCAGACAGGGAGATACGATCTCTCCAATGCTATTCACAGCGTGTTTACAGGAGGTATTCAGAGACCTGGATTGGGAAGAATTGGGGATAAACGTTAATGGAGAATACCTTAGTAACTTGCGATTCGCTGATGATATTGCCTTGCTTAGTAACTCAGGGGACCAATTGCAATGCATGCTCACTGACCTGGAGAGGCAAAGCAGAAGAGTGGGTCTAAAAATTAATCTGCAGAAAACTAAAGTAATGTTTAACAGTCTCGGAAGAGAACAGCAATTTACAATAGGCAGCGAGGCACTGGAAGTAGTAAGGGAATACATCTACTTAGGGCAGGCAGTGACGGCAGATCCGGATCATGAGACGGAAATAATCAGAAGAATAAGAATGGGCTGGGGTGCGTTTGGCAGGCATTCTCAGGTCATGAACAGCAGGTTGCCATTATCCCTCAAGAGGAAAGTGTATAATAGCTGCGTTTTACCAGTACTCACCTACGGGGCAGAAACCTGGAGGCTTACGAAAAGGGTTCTACTCAAATTGAGGACGAGGCAACGAGCTATGGAAAGAAGAATGATAGGTGTAACGTTAAGGGATAAGAAAAGAGCAGATTGGGTGAGGGAACAAACGCGAGTTAATGACATCTTAGTTGAAATCAAGAAAAAGAAATGGGCATGGCAGGACATGTAATGAGGAGGGAGGATAACCGATGGTCATTAAGGGTTACGGACTGGATCCCAAGGGAAGGGAAGCGTAGCAGGGGGTGGCAGAAAGTTAGGTGGGTGGATGAGATTAAGAAGTTTGCAGGGACGGCATGGCCACAATCAACACATAACCGGGGTAGTTGGAGAAGTATGGGAGAGGCCTTTGCCCTGCAGTGGGCGTAAGCAGGCTGATGATGATGATGATGATGATGATGATGACGATGACACACTCTGCTGGCTGTCTTCCCTCCGGGACCCCACTGGATGGCTTGGTCGCAGCGCTTTGCGGCTCGAGAAATTTTTATTTGTTGTGAAATATAAATCTGGACCTCTGCACAAAGACGCCGACTGCCTCTCGCGTCACCCCGTGGATCCTCGTGATCCTGTTGCGCATGATCCGGTGACCTGCGTGACGGCTTGGACTGACATGACCGACATTCGCGGTGAACAACAACGCGACGCCTCCTTACAGTCCATCATCGCCGAAGTGCAATCTGGCCGCAGCGACGACACGTGCCGCATGTTCGTGCTACATGACGGCATCATGACCACCACAATATCAAGTGTGACGGCCCTGAGTTGATCCTTGTCCTTGCACGTCATCTGCGATCCATCGTTCTCGAACAACTTTACGATGCAGGGACGGCGGGACACCTAGCAGTTTTGCGTAGATGCGACAGCGTACGACGCCTGTTCTTCTAGCTGGGTCGCTACCGATCCGTGCGTCGTTATGTCGTAACTTGCGAATTGTGTCAGTGCCGGAAGAAACCTCCCCTGCCACCTGTCGGACCACTCCATCTAATTGAAGTTCCCTCTGAACCATTCTCTCGTGTAGACCTTGACCTGCTTGGCCGTTTTCCGACGACCACTAGAGGAAATAAGTGGATCGCTGTCGCCACTGATTACGCGACACGCTACGCCATCACAAAGGCGTTTCCGACTAATTGCGCAACAGACAACGCCGATTTTCTCCTTCACAACCTAATTCTCCCCCACAGTGCACCTTAGAGTCCGCGGCCGCTCGTTCTCGTCTCCAGTTGTGGACGACGTCCTCCACTCTTGTGCCACTGAGCACAAACTGTCCGCCGCCTACCACCCATTAACGAACGGTCTTACGGAGCGTCTCAAACGAACACTCAGAGAGATGCTGTCAATATACGTTTCCAACGATCACCGCGACTGGGACGCCGCGGTGGCCTGCTACGTGACATTCGCGTATAGCTCGTCCCGACATGATACCACTGGATAGTATTCACTCTTTCAGCTTTTGTATGGTCGCGAGCCCACATTGCCCTCTCACACCATCCTACCTTCTGTGCCCCTCGTTGCCAGTGAGTACTCTCGCGAAGTCATCGATCGCGCTCACATGGCGTGTCAAATCGCCCGATCTCGCTTATTAGCCTTGCAGCATCTGCGAAAAGACCGATACGACCGGTGCCATTGCGATGTTCTGTTCGCCCCAGGTGCTTGAGTGCTGCTTTGGCCACCATGTCTTCAGGTCGGCCTCTCCCACAAGGTTCTCTCTCACTATACAGGGCCGTATGAAATCCTACGTCAAGTTAACGACGTCGATTACGAGATCGAACCGTTACAGTTTGATCCATCCTCAAGTCCACCGCCTGTTGAAGTCGTGTACATTTCGCGGCTGAAGCCATACTTCGCTCACAGCTCTGCGCCTACCATGCGCCCCGGGGGTCCTGTTGCGGAAAGATGAACGAAGGGAAGAAGATCGCGAGACGTAGGCTGCTGCAGGCTGTTGATAGTCAACCATCTTAACTACTCAGACTCCATTTTGTATATATATATATATATATATATATATATATATATATATATATATATATATATATATCCAGTGTTGCCCTTGTCCTGTTGGAAATTATGTATCTTCCTCCCTTATCCCCCCAACATCCCCGTAACAATATCAAATATTCACAAAGATAATTTCCAACAGGACAAGGGCGACAGACTTCATTCAAACAACGGAACAGGCTCGCTTCCGGAAGGGATACTTTACAATGGATCACATCCATGTCATCGATCAGATAATCGAGAAATAAGCCCAGTACAATCGGCCTCTCTAATGGCATTCATAGATTACAATAGGGCATTTGATTCAGTGGCAATACCAGCAGTCATAGAGGAATTGTGTAATCAGGAGTGCATGAGGCTTACGTAAATATCTTGGCAAATATATGCAGAGATTCCACAACAATGTTAATCCTCCGCAAGAAAAGTAGGAAGACACCTTTAAAGAAAGGGGTCAGACAAGGAGACACAGTCTCTCCAATGCTACTCACTGCGTGCTTGGGAGAAGTATTGAAGCCATTAAAATGGGAAGGCTTAGAAGTGAGGACGAACTGCGAAGATCCCAGCAACCTTCGTTTTGCAGATCAAATTGCCCTGTTCAGCAGCACTGGCCACGAGTTACAACAAATGGTTGAGGACCTTAACAGAGAAAGTGTAAGCGTGGGGTTGGACATTATTATGGAGAAGACAAAGATAATGATTGATAGCCGGGCAAGGTAACACGAGTTGACGATCGCAAGTCACCTTCCAAAGTCTGTGAAAGAGTCCGTTTACCTAGGTCAACTAGTCACAGGGGACCTTGTTCATTAATAGGAACATTACAGAGGAACTAAAATGGGTTGGAGCGCCTACGGCAGACATTGTCAGGCCCTGACTGGAAGCTTACCATTATAATTGAAAAGAAAGGTGTACAATCAGTGCATCCTACAAGTGTTAACATATGGGGCAGAATCTTGGAGACTGACAAAGAAGCTCGAAAGCAGTTTACAGACCACGCAAAGAGCAATGGAACGAAGAATGTTACGCGTAGCATTGAGACAGGAAGCGAGCGGTGTGTAGAAGAGAGCAAACAGGGATAGCCGATATTCGAATTGTCAAGAAGGGAAAATTAGAGCTGGGCCGGTAATGTAATCCCTAGGTTAGATAATTGATCGACCATTAGGGTTATAGAATGGGTGCCAAGAGCAGGGAAGCGCAGTTGAGGACGGCGGAAGAAATAGGTAGGGCGATGAAATTAGGAAATCCAGAGGCGTTAGCTAGAATCGGTTGGCGCAGGACAGGCGTAACTGGAGATCACAGGGAGAAGCCTTCGTCCTGCCATGGGCATAAATTAGACTGACAATGATGATGATGACACATATGGTGATTTCAGATATTACCGGCTCTAAAAGGGTATAAATGATGAATAACCATGTTTAAAGCCACACTAAATCATCTGGTTACTGTGCTTGCTCACTTGTGATCATGAGACGGGTGACTTTGATGATAAATGATGCGGCCAAGAAAGTTTGCTTCTTGAAAGTACTTTAAATGAGTTTTAAAAGGAAAGATCGTTTCCTCTGAATAAATTTGGGGAGGGTGAGAGGATATATGATGTGTAAAATGGCGTTTCAAGTAGCATACCCTTTTGTGGCGAAAATGAGGAAATTCAACCAAAATTTGAAGACAGCTGCTGTGCACAATTCTCGCAATTAAGCGAGTCTTCTCTTTTTAAAAGAGGCACGTGTGCTTCATATGTGTGTCCTATTGGTAATATACAAGGTTCTACTTCTGATAGCCTAGGAGGTTTCAGTGGAGGACTCTTCCGCAATTTTGGTTTTACTGAGTGTAATTTGAGCTCTATTTCCTTATCCCACTCACTCTGCCAGAGGTTTCAAAGCTTCTGGCAGAAAACTGTCTTCACATCCTGACTTAGTACCTGGCAGGCATCTGTCACAGTACGTAAGAGAGCTTTTGGCACATTGTGATCTGCTATTTCAGTGCCTACTATAGCACGGTGACCTGGCACCGAGCATAGCAAAACGAATAACTTTATTTTTTACAGCCTTTGCATATACTTGAGAAGACTATCAATCACCTGGTTGCCTGAGTTCCTTCGCAAATACAGTGTGGCTACGACATTTAATGAATCTCTGTGTACATTGGCTTTCTGTATTCTTTTTCTAGGGTATGGTTGACTGCTAGGACAACGCAGCAAGCTTCAGCTGTAAAGGATTGTTCTTATTCAATTTTCGGCAGCTTTCGAAGGTCGAGCTCCTTGCCGCGCATGATATTGCTGTGGTGGACTTGGACATATTAAACGAAAATAAAAGGGACTCATACTTGTATTCCAAGAATAAAAAGTGTGGATGGAGATTCCATCCGGCTATAGTATTTTTGTAACTTCCATCACGTCGCCGAAGCTAATGTTACTACCTGCCTGCCACGGCACTCACAGCTACAGGGAATGGTTTCGGAAAGATGTTAACGCAATATCGTTAAAGACCCCGTGAAGTAGAAACCCTGTGTAGACGTGCGCCATCGGCAGCGATATCCATCGGAAAAGATCCTCCCGAACTACATCCACGCAGGCCCTCCACGTGGCACATAGGCCTTGCTGAATTGGATTTCTCAAAGTAAATTCATCAGCGAATTCGCAGTGACCATGTAGAACTCCAACGCCGGCTCGCAGTGGTGCAGAACAGAGATCAACCGACCACATATGAAATTGCGCAGCACTTTTATCTCGGCAGGAGAAACTTTCCCCTTCCACACAAGAAGTTCAATAGAGCGCAGGCATTGGCCTTCAGATTATTGCAAACAGGCTCATATCCCAGCCCGGCTTTATTCCACAAGCTTTATCCCGACACCTATGCCACTAGTTCGTGCAGGCACTGCAATGACATCGCTAGATCGCTAGCCTAGACCACATGCTCTGGCGTTGTCCCTCGTTACGAGGCACAGAACAAATCTATGAGGACAAGTGGCTATCCGCTATCAATAACCCCGATGCCGGGGCCCGACTATTGGCTATCCAGGGGGCCCACGATGCGGCGGTCGGGCATGGCCTGACTGTCCCAACGTGGGAACGGCCCGCAGCGCGCTGAGTCGCGTACCTCAGGACCTTCATGAAAGTTTTGCATCCATCCATCCATCCGTTTACTGACTTACATACAACTTGCAGACATCATAGTGTCGGATTGTTATTGGAATGTATGAAAAAATAATTTGAATAAACGAGAAAACCTAATTTTGTCATGCAGAAACTCAGACACAAATCTTTTTTTCCTTGCCTATAGAGGTAGGAACCATCGATGAGTCACTGCTTGCAGCCTCCGTGGTAACACAAGACGGTGACGTAGCGTGCTCTCAATGTGCCCAAACGTCGCCGCATAACGTTGCCTACATGCTGCTAATGTCTGCTTTTTTGATCAAGAGACAACGTTGGGTCGTAAAGTTATGGCAGCTTTAAGCAACGCACTCATGACATTGATATAACATCAATGCAACTTCCTGATGACGTAACCTGGATGTTGCCCAATGTACCTTGGATTAATATTACTAACAGCGCACAATAATAACAAGGACGAAGAGAGACAAAACACGGTGATGTTTCGCCTCTCTTCGTCCCTGTTATTAGCGCGCGCTTAATCAAGAGACAACGTTGGGTGGTAAAGTTATGGCAGCGTTAAGCAACGCATTCATGACATTGATATAACATCAATGCAACTTCCTGATGACGTAACCTGGATGTTGCCCAATGTACCTTGGATTAATATTACTAAAAGCGCACAATAATAACAAGGACGAAGAGAGACAAAACACGGTGATGTTTCGCCTCTCTTCGTCCGTGTTATTAGCGCGCGCTTATTGCAGATGTACCGACTCTCCCGGCTAACTACCGTGCTAATGTACTTTGAGCTTTCAAACAGCGTATGTTTCTGACATTGAAGCAACAGACGTTGCAGAATATTTATAGCAAAAGAACAACAATGCTGTCAGCATGACATACACTTAAAAAAAATGCGCCCTTTGGGTCGCATCTTGTCGCACAACAATAATCATCATAACCTGCCTTGCTTGCGTTTCCTTTCTTGAAAACTCAACTGTTGCTACTTTCCGGCCAACAATGTTTGTCACGTTAATAGCGTACATGCCGTTAGTGACATGGAAGTGCTCGGCTCGCAACGCTACAGAAAGGAATTTATTGTTATGGGGTAAAGTACAACCCGAATGGTGTAAACTTTTAAAGAGTGGAGCTGACTGCACTGAAACGTTTATATTTATATCTGCTTGACAGTTAATGCATTCCAGCAGTATTGACGGCGCCATTTCTTGTTACATATACACGGAAATGTGAAATAATTGGGGAAAAACAGCATTCCTTTGCCTACATTTCTGGCACTGTATAATACCGACTCGCTCCAATTCAGAATATTTAAAGTGCTTCACATGTTCGTTTGCCTGATTGTTGTCTTGCTGTTGACCATAGCACAGCATATAGATGCTGCATGCAAGTACAATTACATTAGGCAAAACGTGCAGAGTGGTTCATAAGACTTCTTCATTATGGCAACAAAAGCAAGACAGCAGCTTGCACGTCCAGTGCTGAGGAATACAAGTATACAAGTTACAAAAACTGTAATTTCTTACAGCAGCTACCCCGCAGGGGCGTCTGCGTAAGCAGGCGTTTGGTATGTAGCGACACTACGTACCCGAGCACATGGGGGTTGGACCCTCCCGCGTCTAACCATGCTCAGCTTAGCCGTGTCTGCGGAAAGGGTGATCCTGGGTGTTGAGCCGATGGCGGGTGTTCGGACCTTTAAGGCCCCCCGGCGGAGGCAACACACCTCTTCGGCCTCTGCTCCCCCGGACTGACCCAACCGGGGGAAATCGGTAGTTGCCTTTTCCTTTCTCTTTCTCCCTCAACATTCGTCTTTCTCTCACTTTCAATCTTTCCTGTCCTCTCTTTATTTTCGTGTTACTTCCGGCTTCGTAGGCAGCGAGGGTTAACCTTGTGCATTATATGCACTCTTGGGTATGTGTATTCGGTTATAGCACGGTTGTACCGCTGGCGCGCGCCGAACTGAATTTTTCCGTCCTGTGTCGTCCCCTGGTTGGGCTCCATGGTGGGCGGTGGCCATCCCTGCAGAAAACACCATAATTCTAATGGCCACTTCTTTTCCCCGACTAGCTGATCGCCCTCAGAAACGAGGGCGCACCGAAGATATTTTCCAATTTCTTAGAACAAACCGCCAAACTTCCCCCAATTCCATGTAATTCATTCAAACAAACCTCGAAAGACCATAACAATGATTTCTCCTTTCCTCGTATCTAAGTATCTCACTAAAACTCTTGGTACAGTCTATAAGGCATCGAAAATGGCTATCGGCGATCTCCTTTTGGACACCGCGATCCGATACAGTTTGAAAATCTTCTTAAAGTTGAGTCATTTGGGGAAATCCCAGTAACGGTAACACCACGCCGAACTATAAACAGCAGCCGTGGTGTTGTTTCTGACGACGATTTGATGGAGCTAATAGAAGCCGAACTGTTGGAAGGCTGCAGTGAGCAAAACGTGATCAATGTTAAAAGAATCATGCTGAGGTGCAACGGGAAGGCGATAAAAACCAAGCATCTTGTACTGACTTTCTCCTCAAGCATTCTGCCTGAGACACTCGAGGCCGGCTATGTAATGCTACGGGTCAGGCCGTATGCTCCAAATCCTCTCCGCTGCTTCAAATGCCAGCGTTTCGGCCACAGTTCCCAGAACTGCCGAGGCCGGCAGACATGTGCAAAATGTAGTTCCCGTGAGCATGCCTCTGAAACATGCGAAAATGCTCCACGCTGCGTGAACTGTGATGGCGAGCATGCCGCATACTCGCGGTCATGCCCGTCTTGGAAGAAAGAAAAAAAATAGTCACAATCAAAATAAAGGAAAACATATCATTCAAAGAGGCACGCAGGCGGGTAGCATACGTTCCAAAGACCAGCTTTGCCGAAGTGACGCGTCAGGGGAAGCGTCACAACGGCCTCCGGTGGCTGTTCGACCCACAAGCAGTGAGTCGGCAGTTACGCCATCTGCCCCCACGGTAGTTGCACCTAGCGCTACTCCGTCAACCCAGCAAAAAGGGACCATCGACCCCGAAGCTGGGCGCAGCCGAGGCTGCCCCAACCTCCCCGTCCCTTGCAGCGCTGGCAACAGCCGGCACAGCCAAGTCCATCAGGGAGCCCCATCGACCTCTGGGCTGGGCCGCAGTGGGCGCGCTTCTCCCACTGCGGAGAATCTTATTAACTTTGAGAAAGTAAACTCTCAAGGCAGGAGAACGTGCCGACAGGCCAGACGATCGGCGACTCATTCATTTCCTTTAACTGAGAAAAATGCTTGATCCCGATAAGTGTGGCTTCAGGGAAGGGCGCTCCACAACTGATCACCTTCTACGTATTGAAGCAAACATCCGTGACGCATTTGTACACAAACAGTTTTTCCTTTCCATATTCCTCGATATGGAGAAGGCATCCGATACAACGTGGCGCTACGAATCCTGAGAGACCTGTCAGAAATGGGCATCCATGGTAATATGCTAAACCTAATAGAAAGCTATTTGTCCACTCGTACCTTCCGGGTAAAGGTCGGCAATGTAATCTCACGTCCTTTTGCACAAGAAACTGGTGTACCTCAAGGAGGCGTGCTCAGCTGCACGCTCTTTATCGTGAAGATGAAGACGCGTCGTGCTTCAGTACCACCTGCCATTTTTTACTCTGTCTATGTGGACGACATTCAAATAGCTTTCAAATCCTGTAACCTCGCAGTGTGCGAGAGACAAGTACAGCATAGCTTCAACAAGGTGTCCAAGTGGGCAGACCAAAATGGATTTCAAATCAATCCCCCAAAAAAGCTCTTGTTTTCTCTTTACAAGAAAGAGAGGCCTGGTCCCGGATCCTTGCTTAGAACTGTGTGGACAACAAATACCTATCGACAAAGAGCACAAATTCCTAGGTGTTAAACTTGACTATAGACTCACTTTCATTCCACACATTAAATATCTTAAAGAAAAATTTCTAAAAACAATGAACTTAATGAAACTTCTATCCCAGACTACATGGGGTAGTGACAGGAAGTGTTTAATGAATCTATACAAGAGCCTAATTTGGTCTCGATTGGATTATGGTGCTTTAGTATATAACTCTGCCACCCCGAGCACGCTAATGATGCTAGATCCTGTTCACCATCTAGGTATCCGCTTAGCCACTGGCGCTTTCAGAACAAGCCCGATTCAAAGCTTATACGCGGAATCAAATGAATGGTCGCTCCATCTACAGAGAACTTACATCAGCCTTACATATTTCCTGAAAATAAAATAAAATCATCAACATCCATGTTTTAACACTATTAACGATATGACGTGTCCTACACTTTTCCATAATCGACCCTCTGTAAGACAGCCTTTCTCGCTTTGTGTGAGGGAGCTTAGTGATGAAATGCATGTCCCATTCCTCGAGCTTCGCTTAATGCATCCATCCAAGTTGTTACCCCCTTGGGAGTGGCAGGTCGTAGGATGTGACATATCATTTTTAGAAGTAACAAAACAGCAACCAGAGATCGAAATTCGAATGCATTTCCTATAACTCCAGCACAGGCACTCCTGTGCAGAGTTCTACACAGACGCTTCGAAGTCAAATGTCGGGGTGTCCTATGCTGCTGTCGGCCCATCCTTCTCAGAATCCGTGGTACTGCATCCAGAAACAAGTATCTTTACGGCCGAGGCCTACGATTACTGTCTGCTGTGAACCATATAAGAAAATCAAAACTTCCAAAAGCAGCGATTTATACAGACTCCCTAAGTTTCGTGAAGGCTTTGATGCCACTCTATACACACAAAAATCCAGTACTTAATGAACTCTATTCTTTCCTGTGTAAAGCGTACATATCCAACCAGCGTATCATTATATGCTGGGTGCCTGGCCATAGGAGCCTTGAGGGTAACGTTCTGGCGGACAAGATGGCCACGTCAATCGCATCGCGAGCTGTTAACCCTACCGCTGAGGTGTCTGTCACAGATCTGAGGTCTATATTGCGAAGGAGGCTGCGAGATCACCGGCAACGCATGTGGGACGCGGAAACGGATAATAAGCTCCACCTGATAAAGCCACCGTTAGGATTCTGGCCCTCGACTACAAAATCGCGCCGAACACATGTCCTATTCTGTCGTCTAAAAATAGGACACACATTTGGCACCCATAATTTTCTACTCACCGGAAGTGAGCCTCCAACCTGTGGTCGATGCGGGGAGAGGCTGACTGTACTCCACGTCCTCCTCGAGTGTCGGGAAGCCGAATCCGAGAGAAAGAGACATTTTTCTTAGCATACCGACAGCACATTGCTCTCCATCCTGCAATATTTCTCGGTTCAGAACCGCTTTTTAATACAGACACAGTCTCCGGTTGCCTCAGAGATGTGGTCTTACATGTTATTAGTCCCATATATTCGTAGCGCCTCCTCTTTCCAGAGGATGCCACTGCGATAATTGTTTTGCATAGCACATGCCTCCAGGCCCTTGTGTTGCAAGGGCTCTAAGGAGACGGTAATGCTCTAGCTTATCTTATAACCTGATATATTTTTACAAATCGTATCATTATATTTAAATGCATCTTAATGTTCATAGCACACATCATACGTCATCACCATAATCTTATTATACAGAGTTTACGCACTTTAGAGCGACTATTTTTAAGGCCCCTTTACAGCCACGTCACACCAACTTCATAGAACTCGTAAATGCACTGCAAACTCATTACCACGGACATGGCGCGCTTTGGCTATACTTGGCCCTTGCGTCATTAAACACCAAACATTCATTCATTCATTACAGCAGCTAAAGTCTTAGTTTTCCACCATTGTTCGTTTGCCTTAAACCGATCGTTTTAGCTTAGGCTACAGAAAAAAAAACAATTTCTATATTTGCTCATTAAATCACATGCAGTGGCAGTGCCCTGTGTTACAGGATTTTAATCAAGAAGACTGGACGAAGGTAATCACAGACCCCAAACAAGACGTCCAGCTCCTGGCTGTCCACAGGGCCTGTGAACGAGCAGAGAGGCATGGCCTCTCTTTTCCGACATGGGACTAGTCAACGGCTGGGTAGGTACCTTAAATGCCAAGCCCCCTGCTTAGCTCCTCAAGGCCCAAATAAAGTTGTTTACTACTCCTACTATCCTTCGGACTTACTGCTCTTAAATAATCGTGTCAGCAACTGCATGTGCGGCCGAGAAAAAGCATAATAGCCAATGTCAGCCCCTACACAAGTAACCCAGAACGTTATGCGAACGTTGCCTCATTGTAGCAAATGTAATGCAACGTTGAACAGCCAATTTCAACGTTGAACCTATGTTGTAGCTGCAGTTTTTAGGTAATGTTACGAATAAATGCCACAACATCCTGACACCGACGTTGTCTCGACGTTGCATGTAAACGCCAGGTTGGCTTGTTAACGGCAAAGTGATCAAAGTGGGCAAACTGCAGACGGAGCCGAATGGCAGCCGGCAAAGTGGTCAGGAGTCTGCAGTGTACATTTCCCAGGCGGAAATAAAACAACCGATGGATCCAACTTCTCCCTCGTACGCTCGTGTGGTTTTTCCACCGACCTACAGCAAAACTGCACGTGTTGTTACGCGTAGACCAATGGCTACATATGGGTACCCTAGTGCAATCTGACAAGTTGACAGATATATAAATAGAAGTATCAGTCAGTTGAACACACTTCAACAAAAAATATGCTACGCGCTACGTATCAGCAGACGGCACAGTTCGTAAACGCGAACGGTAAGCAAGAGAAACGAATATGGGGTTTTACGTGCGAAAACAACGATCTGATTATGGGACACGCCATAGGGCGTGCGGAGGGGGGGGGGGGGGGGAGGGGGCGCTCCGGAAATTTGGAGCGCCTGGGGCTCTTTACCGTGCACCTTAATCTAAGTACACGGGTCTTTTCGTACTTCCCGCTCATCGAAATGCGGCCGCCGTTGGTAAGTAAGAAGCCACGGAAGTGTGCTACAATGCATCAGGGACCTCGAGAATTTTAGCATTCACACTAGGCGCCTTGAAGACACTGCGCGAGCAAGCGAAGCCGCGCCACGCTTCTGTAGCGCTACGTGATGACTTATATATCACGTGCAAAGCTGGCACGTAACGTTAACGTAATTCTAGCGGTGTGATAAAAAATATGAGCGTAATGTTATGCTTTCGGCTGCTACACAGCCAAATGCGTGTTGAATCCATTCGGCAGGCACAGAGGACGCTTCGCGGGGCCAGGCCGAGACCGAAACAGAAAATTCGAAACAACATGCTTCTGCTGTAATACTGAAGCACTTATGCCGCCCGAGCAACGTCCACAAAGGGAACTTAACTGCGCCACAGAAAACTTCGCGCAACTGCAGCGGCATGACTAATTTCAACACTATTCGGAGATCGTAAGTATTACTTGCTTGTATCGCACTCAGATATCAGATGCTTTTAAAACCAGGCTACGCCACATGTCGGACACAAGTGTCATAATTTACTCCGTAATAAGCAGCAAAAACCTCGATTGTGATGGCGTATGCATCCAGGTTTACAATCGCCTGCCGCGCGCATCACCCTTTCAGAACACTCTATCATACGTCCGCGCTTTCTTATGTCACGTCGCAAACATGATTGCTTCGCTATAGCTTATGTCCTTTCTCTTCGTTTGAGGCTTTAACAAGTACCGCGCTGAAACTTTCTTGAAACCTATCCCTTTTATCACATGTGTCGCCATCGCGCAGACTAACTTTCATGCAATGCCGGCGTAGCGGACGGAGAGACGGCACTTCGTAGCATGCGGATGGAAAATCACTTGGTCATTCATAGCGATGGCGCACTGAATTCTCGCGCCACCTGTACGTGTTGCACGTTCCCCATAGGCTGTTGACGCTGTTGACGCCAGCCAACAAGCGGAAGCCGAATATAGTCTGTGAACGCTTAGCTGCAGCAGCGCCTATAAGAATGAAACTACGGCCATGCTGCTGATTGGCTGCCGTAGCCGTCAGGCAAGGGGTGGCGACACTGTTGTTGTATGAGCGCCTTCCATTACGACAACGTAGAGGAGCACGCACAGTGTTCATATTGGGGGCTTTTTGGTCCTTGTTTATTCTAGTGGCGTTTCTATACGCGCACGAACTGAACAAGTGTGCACTGTTATTGACATTGACAAAGAGACTTGGTTTGTGTGTATTCACTGTACAGTGAGGGTATGTTCTTCCTTTTTATGTAGCTGCTGTATCATGCGGCTTGTGTCTATTCACGGTGGCAACTGCTCAACGTTCCCACTTTTGGGGCCCGTGGCAAGGAAGCAGTCACGATGTCTTGCGCGTTTCGTGTGCAAAAAAGGAATATATTTTGCATAACTTTGTCCACTTTGCTGCAACAATTAGCATTTTTGCCATGTAAATGCTTCCCACATTTATTGATGTAATTTGTAACAGTTTATATCTATTGAGAAGCACAACAAACTCTATACAATATGCAGTTCCTGAGAAAATATTAATTTCTGCATAACAACTATACGGCTACATATCTCACTGCATGATAAAGAGTAACGTTCAGTTGAGAATTAAGATATCTCATAGTTGGATGAACGTACGCATGCCAAATGCTACAGCAGCGTGGCATCATACTGATGTCAACATTGGTGACATCCGGCAACATTTTTGCACGTGTAGTTGTTACCATTACTGTGTAAATGTTTATCTGCAATGTCGAAACAACATTGGTGTCAGGTTGTTGTGACGTTTATGTCTAACATTAACTTAACGTGCAGCTGGCAACGTATCAATGTTGATCCTCAGAGGAACCATCTTTAGAGATAACCAAGATAACTACATAAAAATAACTTGGTCAGGCACTTCGTTTCTCAGCGCGCTCTGCAACGTTGAATACTACTTTGCGTTTGAAAAAGTATTTAAAATTTTCTTTCAAGAAATGTACCAAATGAGTTAATTGCACGCATTTCAAAAATACCCTTCATAACTCAAGATGACTGTGCGAACCATGTGTTCTTTTTCGCATTCATCAAAAAAGTATCGAAGTTATATCAATTGTGTATTCGTCAATAGTGGATCCATGTTTTGGCGTTCAGGGAAACATCTGGTCCTCCAATTTGCGCCATCCGCATTCGCCTTCCGCCTGCTCTCCAGTTTGTGTATATGCTAATGAAGGGCTTGTTCTCGACGTAAGAAACTGTTCCTCAACTCGGCTCTACCGTCTTCCTAACCGATGCTTTCGCAGGTACTGGATCCCCAAACACCGTCCCAGTAGTGTGTGCGGATCACCATCAACCGCACTCAGAGCCATTGTCACCTCCATGTCTGAGCCCTGGTTCGAGAGACGTCAGTCCTCTACAGTCGTATAAAACAGGAGCTGGTCAAAACAGCATTCCATAGGATGCAGACATCCATAACCTACTAACTAAAGGAATGGCATTAAAACCTAAAAGCTGTAAACGTTTACACCTTCTTATGATGTTACATAAAGCTGTACATATAATTTACGACACATGAGGATTGTGATATTCTGCTCGATATCCAACTGAGTCTGTGAACATAGGTTATAGTAAAATTTCAGTTCTTGGTACTAATCACGGCCTCTACAGTGATCCGTTAAATTAGAGCTGCTATGCTTTAAAAAAGGAGAAACTCCCAATTATGGAGAATTTTCTCTCTTACAAATGGCTTTGGGCTACTGTACGTCCAAACTTCAGGCATATTCACACCATACACCTATGTGTCCTTTTTGCTGTCATGCCAGGAACTGCTGACTGGTACGAGGCTTAGAGCGAACGAAAGGACGAGGGCACAGAAATACGTGGTACAAAGAGCGCCTCTGTGTGCCATATCTCTCTGCGTCCTCCTCCTCTCGTGCGCTATAGGCTTCATTATGTCATACCAACACGCCCAAAACGCTGCGCCCCTGACTTCTTTCTTCACTTGCGTGTGCAGACACCGCTGCCCCGAGGCCCAGGACAGCCACAACAGCACCTCCTGAATGATCACATTCGTTACTTGCCGGGGAATTTCCCATAGGTACGTATCTATTTTATCATTTCGCTCTAGCAGCGCGAAATACGATAACGGAAGAGGTGGGACAAAGAAAGGCAAATCACTGCACTAATGTTTGTCCCCTAATTTTGAAGCGTTGACGCAATCGTAATACTAAGCCAACTCTCGACCTTTGGACTTCATTTCACTCATGAATTATAGTTACCCATTTCTTTCAATCAGACGGAAAACTAAACTATATTTATATCTATATATAACCTGTATACCTGTACATCTATATATAAACCATATCTTTGTAGCGATTGCTACGGTTGGGTGGATGTCTCATTTTCCTTTTATTAATTACTTCCCTCCACCTTGCGGGTTTCTGCAGAACTATTACGTCAAACACTTGCCTTTGCTTCATAGATCTCGATGATCTGCTTGCCGTTTGGTTAGCTCAGATGGTACAGGGACTGCCACAGAAAAGCGGTGGTCCCGGGTTAGAGTCCAGGACCAGGACGAATTTTTCGTCAACTACGAAGCTTTTGTGTCAAGAAACCCGTATGGGTTTCCTTTATAGCAATTGCTACGATTGGGTGAATGTCTTATTTTCCCCTTTACTAAACTATATCTACTGCTAACAACCCTGGAGGAAGGGTATCTTTTTGTACAATGTATACTGGTAAAACATTCAAAAATAGTTTCTAGTTGAGTTAAAGAATAAATTACTACAAAAGTAATGATGAATTATCGTGTGCTCAACGGCACACTTAGCGTTTTGGTCGACATTTAAAACATACGCAAATAATGATTTAATACACTTTCTAGCTCAAACTTTCCAGGTAACTACAAAAAGATTTTCTGTTCCAGTTGTAGCATCTCGCATGTTGCTCAAGTTCAGTTTATTTCTAGCACTGACAGAAACAGGAGCAATAACAAAAAGGCATTACGCCTGACAGAAGCTCGTGTTGGTCCTGTTTACTGTGATGAAGTTCAAGGTATGCCTACAATTATATTGTTTTGTTTTGTTTTGTGTTGTGTTGTTTTTGAAAGGACACTAAAGTCAAATATTAAGTCAAGCTTATGTGATATAATTAGGCTCAGAATTTCTTAGGCGTCAATATTATTGCGAACCGAGCCTTCATAATCAAGAAACTGAGGTGAATGCAGCACATCATTAGAGACTCCCCCGGACAGTTCAAGCACTTGATCAAGGACGAAAGCGCTCCTGAGTTAAATTCTGTCACTGGTACTCAACCACTCGTTGCAAAAAAATATCATTGTAATAGAAGGTGAAATACAACGTTACTTTTTCAGTTCTATTTCACTTTTCCAAAAAAGAACTCATTGAAATTACCCTTGACAACGACGCGGGAGGTCGAAAGGTTTCGTATTTGACGACCCCACCGGTCCCCTGGCCATTCACTCAGAGCGCTCCCTGAAACAAGAGCTGGGAAGTCGGCCAAGCTAAACAAGGAACCTAGGGGCTCAGAAAGCTGGCAACATTCGTGCAACTTAGAGGCAATGGAAGCGTGTCCTAAAGGGCGCAAGTTCCTCGATCGTAGTTCCCGGTGCGCTGCACGGATGCGCTGTAGTCAACCGGCTGGACAGGCGTGCGAATAGAAATTTCCTTTGCGGCTACTTGGTTCAAATTAAATTTGGCGCTGGTGATGCCGAAAGTCGCTTTTTATTTATTTATTTATTTATTTATTTATTTATTTATTTATTTACTTATACTTCAGCCCAACATAGGGCTATAGCAGGAGTGGGAACATTATACATTACTATACATTATAGATAAAAACCACAGATACATAAAAAGACGAGGGATTCAAAAGAAGCGCTCTACATGTTGGCGAGGTGATTACCAGTGGTAGCTATAATTATTTTAGTGTTAGTGAATGAACATTAGCGGATAGAGAATTCCAAAACTCTACTGTACGTGGAAAAAACTGTAATTAGATGTGCTAGTACGAGCAAGAATACGTGTTTTGTTCAAAGCGTGGATCTACGGGGACAACTTGCGTTAGTGAATGTTGTATAGTTACACTCACAAACAGCAGAGTTGGAGTTGATAATTGCACATAAACGTTTTAAGGCTTCAATGCGATAACGTGAAAGTAATGGCTCAATGTTCGCATTGTTGAGCCTGCGTTAGTGAGAAACTGGGCCGTAATTTTGGCGAGTGAAACGAATACATTTTCGTTTAACGTTATTTAGCGATCTTATTTCACATTGTTTGTAGGGGAACTAGAGGACAGATGCATATTCTAGAACAGGACTACGTTTTCTATAATAGCTGGTAATAGCTAAAGTGTGGCGCAGACACCCGTTATTTTTAGGGATTTCTCGTTTACATCTTCGATGTGTTTAGGCTAAGAAAGATGTTTGGTTATACTGATACCTAGTTATTTATGTTGAGGCACTCTTTTACGTTGAATGTAATCTAGAGAATATTCGAACGAGAAGGGGCTCTGTCTGTTGGCAAATGACATCACGACTGTTATACTACCACTGACATTCATTTTCCACATTTCGCACCAAGCGCACAAGGACATAAGAGACTGGGCAACATGGTTACGGTCATTGGATGGAGATATTAAATTCTTATAATATACAGTCATCGGCATAAAGTCCGATTTTAGTAGCGGTGCTACGGTAAATCATTAATATATGCTAAAAATAATAAAGGGCCTAATACAGACCCCTGAGGAACGCCTGACGTAATGTCGACAGGAGTTCATTCCACTGAGTTGAAAGAAACAAATTATTGGCGACAATGAAGAAAACTGCCTATCCAAGAAATAAGACAGAGGTTATTGAATGTCGCATTTAGTTTTACCAATAGTTCACTGTTAGTTACAGTGCCAAGACTTAGAAAAGTCAATAAATATAGCATTTACTTGATTCCGTATGTCGTGGTTAGACGCGATATCATGAACAAAGCTGACTAAATGCATGTCAGTGTTATAACCACAGCTGAAACTATGCTGGGCATATGTTAGAACGTCATTAGAGACAAGGAATACAGTTATGTGTTTGTGAATAATGTGCCCTAATATCATGCATGAATGCGGTGTAAGAGATATGGGCCTGTAAGAGAAAAGTTATCGCCTAATTTATGCAAAGGGAGGACCTTGTCTGTTTTCCATTTAGTTGGTACTTCCCCAGAGTCTCAAGATTTCTGAAAGGTCACAGTAAGGTACGGACCTGTCCACGGGAATTATCTTATAAGGAAAGAATTCGGGACACCATCCGAACCGGTACACTTTTTAGTGTCGAGACTCAAGATTAGGTTTAAGACACAATCAGAACTTATGACAATGTTGCCTAGTTTCTTAGTTTGTGCATCATAACTAAACTTTGGAACAAAGAGATTGGAAGTAGGAGCTCGAAGCATTAGAAACAACGGCGGAATCATTAGTAATAGCGTCGTCGATCTTTATAGAGGTGCTGCCCGTTCCACTAGGTAAAATTGATGTTCAATGCCTGCGACGATATCTTTAGTAGTATAGGGAGTTGCACTGAAAAATAGAAGTCTTTAGCGTTTTTAGTACGAATACGAAATTGCTCTTGAGCTTTATCGAAAAGAACGAGAAGCACAGGATTGTAATGCTTCGATTTATGTAGCCTACCTACACGGCGTGACAGGTACAAGATATCCATGTTAATCCAAGGAAGATTATCATTCAGCCTTTTCTTTATAGGAACGTAACTATTGATGCAAGATTTCGCTGACTCAAAACAATCAACAAGACTGTCTTTATGACATTCGGTAAAGAGCGACAAAAGATGGTCAGAGTTATCTGCAGAAGTATCGGTGATAGACGTACGTCAGCTTTTTCGAAATTGTGAAATGTGGAATAGCTAAACCGTTTATGTGGAATAGGACAGCTAATTGTTACGAAAACTGCTTTATGGTTCGAGATTCCTTTTAAGATATCATACCTAAAGCCTAAATGAGCAAGACTGTCGCTGATAAGCACTAAATCGAGTATGGAGTTTTGCTGCGTTTTCTCGCCGAGTAGTTGTATAAGGTTGTGTAACAAAGGAAATGTAACTCATCATCATCAGCCTGGTTACGCCCACTGCAGGGCAAAGGCCTCTCCCATATTTCTCCAACAACCCCGGTCATGCACTAATTGTGGCCATGTCTTGTGTTGTTCATATAGGAGGTTGTGGCCAAGTACTGCACCAGGGTGGCCAATCCTGCTCTAGTGAGGAAGTGCGTTACCGGTTCTGGTCACCGGGATCAGGCCACACTCCAGGTCTGTTTATGCGATTTTATCAACACGCGGATTTTTTTTTTAATCCGGTGGAAAATTGCCGGCACCGGGAATCGAACCACGGTTCTCTTGCACGCGAGGCGGGTGTTCTACCTCTACGCCACCGCTGCGGCGGAAATGTAACTAAATCTCTAGAAATGGAGGCACTAATGTCGGAATATTAGAAGGAAGTCCAATGAATGCCGAGAACGTAACATCGCCAAGAAGATGAAGTTATAACTGTCGAGGCTACGTTCATGTGTAAAGTGCGAAATATTATCGAACAAGTCACTAGGGCTATCGGGGGGGGGGGGGGGTGCGATGAATACTAGAAGTTGGTAAATTCTGTTTATGCACTACTAACTTGCACTAAACTGATCCCACATTAGCAGGACCTGGTGAAACCTTCAAGTTAAAATCTGAACGTAAAACTAAAGCAACACCTTTCTTACTCTGACAGTCATACCGAACACCAATGTAACCAGGAGGCGTGAATTCGGATTCATGAAAATCTGCATGAAGCCATGTTTCCGCGATGCATATAATATGAGAAGAACATGACACAACTGGTGAAAGAGACTGGGGAAAATTGTTAGTTACACTTCTGGCATTAACATAAAAAACGCAAGATATGTGGCCGTATTATCACATCACTAACGTAATGGTCAAGATACGGTTGGAAATCTTGTGCTGGAATCAAAGCCAAGAGCTATTACTAAACTAACTCAGGCACCGTCATAGTTATAACAAATGCTATCGATAAGTAAATCAGAGCACCTTATTTTAATAACCGAGCCGTTATTCCATTGCGCAACTCAAGCGCCTCATAGCTTTTTACATAGTGTGTGCAATCTGTGAAGTGACCAGACGTCAGCACTGCTAATAGCAACGAGGAAAAAAGCTAGCTTTCTCTTAAGGCGCTGTGTTTAATGCCCTAGATCACATGGTAAACAGACAAGAGCACGGGGAGAGAAAGTGATAGCCACCAGATACTCCGTGATAGGCGCCGCGCGCTGCGTGCGCGCTGACGTCAGAACAACCTTCTTCCCGCCCCCCGCCCCCTATTTAAAGGGAGAACCGCTGGGGAGGCCTTCAGATCCGAGTAGACCTCCTCAGAAGAGGAGTGCCTCTAGGAGCGGCAGGCATGTAGATGCAGGTGCCGCTGCTGCAGGTGGGTCATCTGGTTCTGGACGCCCTGTGGTGCTTTCCGACCGGATGTCGGTGCGACGCTGGACTGGTCAATTGGCCAATGAACTGTCCGAAAGTCGCACCCTGACTTGGTCCAAGTCACGGCGCATGACCTTCTCCGTAGTGCAATTTGCCGTTACCATCGGGCGCCTTGTGTTTCACGAATCGTGGCCTGCGTCCAGGGCTCTCCTTGTCCAAAGTTACGTGCCCACACTGGATTGCCTGTCTGCAAGAATACGGGCACGTGAGTATGGCAAGGGTTACGTTCGACCGGAGCAAGAGCCACCACAGCTTTGTCTATACTAGAACGTGCCTGGAACCCCAACATCCGCATTACAAGAGTTTCTCCGCAGGCCAACGGGGTCCTTCGGTAACTATGCAGGATCCTTGCGAAACGGTTTTGTAACGACCCTTGCCAGATTTTCTTCAATCCCTGCTTTACTGTTCGCGCTGCCTTTTCAGCCACTCCATTTGACTGCGGGGGATACGGTGCGGTGCGCCAATATACGAAGTTATTCAGCTGCAGGAAGTCGGCGAACTCTCTCGCCGTGAACTGAGGACGGTTAGGCGACACGATGGTTTCTGGTATACCAAACGTGCTAAAAGTGCTGCTCAAGGCCTTGATGATTGAGCACGCTGTGGGGATTTTCATGGACACAACCTCAATCCACTTGGTATGAGCATCTACCAATATCAGCAACATGCACCCTGCAAAGGACTGGCGAAATCTATATGCAGCCACGACCAACGCTAACCCATTTCCGGCGAGGGCACCGCTTCCTGTTAGGAGGCAAGGAGCCGCTTGCACGCAAACATGGAAACTTTTTACGAGCCGCTTTATGTCAGCATTAATCCGCAGGAGCCAGAACAGCGAGCGGGCTAGTGCTTTCATCGCTCTGATTTCTTGATGTGTGTCGTGCAACAGATGTAGCATCACTGTTCTTTTCTCGATGGGCACCACCACGCGAAGGCCCCAGTACACGAGTCGGTGACTAATAGTCAACTCGTCTCTTCTGTTCAAGAATACTTTTAAAGGCTCGTCCTGTCTCACCTAGTGCCATGGCCACCTTCCTGTACCCATTCTCGCTTCTTGCTAAACTCTGTGTCCTCCGAAGTCAAGGCCGCTAGCTGTTTGGCCGAAATCACTCCATCGTTGAGGCTGTCCGTCAGAAAGACGTACTCACCACCATCGCAATCTTCAGATTCATCGGGAAGTGTCAACGTGGTTACTGGAATCCAGATGAATGCGTTGGCTGGAACGTTGGCCTTGCCGTCCTTGTGCTGGATGTTCTAGCTGTAGGCACTCAAGATCAAGGCCCAGCGCTGGATCAGGCCCATACCCATGGCAGGCACAGGCTTGTCGGAATGAAAGAAGCCCACGAGCGGTTTGTGGCCTCTTATCGAGGTGAAAACTCTGCTGAACAAATATGCATGAAATTTCAGCACACCAAATACCAACGCCAGGGCTTACCACTCTAACTGAGTAGTTCCGCTCCGCTTGGTTGAGTATACGGGAGTGGAAGCCAACTGGGCGCAACACATGCTGGCCCACATCGTGTGACAGCGCCACGCCAATTCCAACTTGCGATGCGTCGCACTCCTGAATTAGTGGCTTGTCACCGTCAAAATGAGCTAGCCACTCCGCTTCCTTGAGCCTGGTCTTTACCTCGTCAAAGGCTGCCTGCTGCCCGAGAATGACTGCAGTTCCGCTGCGCTTTGCGACTGATTGACTTCAATGATTGCATCAATGTTTCCTGTCTTCGGCTGTACCCCGTGAGCACTTACTATGTGACCTAGAAAGTCAACTTCCGGTTGGCGAAATTTGGGACTGTCTGGCTGCAAACGCATTCCCGACGCTTGGAACCGCTCTAGTACTTTGCGAAGTGTGGTGTAATCATTCTTTTATTTTCTGCAAGAATGACATCTAGATAGCCCTGGAAAACCTTGGAGTATCGCCTCCATGCAGCTCTAAAACAACGCCGGTGCCGACGAAACACCGAATGTCAGTTTAGTGAAACCGGACAGCCTCTTCTGCGTGTTCACGGTCGTCAGGAGCTGGGATTCCTCATCCAAAGGCACCCCGATGTACGCTTCGTAGTAAAAGCTTCCCCTCCGTTTAGCGTAGCAAGTATATCATCCACGCCGTGGAGAAGATGCAGCGCTGTAGGACAGGCTTGATCCACTGTGACCCTGAAATCCCCGCAAAACATTATGCTGCCGTTGACTTTCACCACTGGAACTATGGGCGCGCCCCATTCGGAGTGCGGCACCGCTTTGAGAATGCCGCTTTCTACTAACCGATTAATTTCTTCAGCTACTTGGGAACGTAACACGTACGGCACTTGACTATCTTTCCAAAACCTTGGAACGGCGGTTTCGTTTAGGCGAAAGTGGACAGGAGGACCCTTTGTAAGGACCACACTTGGTTCAAACAGCTCTGAAAATTCTCATACCATACCATAGACCATACCAGGTCTTCAACCTCAACCTTTTTGCTGAATCTATGATCAAGGGCTCACCTTTGGCCACACAGGTTGGGCCCTTTGCATTCAAGGACGGTCAAGGTGCCTGCCACGGAGCGCCCTCCTATGGAAACGTTGAGCTTCAACTGTCCGTGCACCGGAAGTTTACCGACGAAACAAGTTAAGTTCAATGGGGAGTCTTGGAGTTTAGGCCAGGCCGCCCGATGTTTTATAAACGTTGTCCACGTGATGATTGCAACGAGCAACCCCGTGTCTAGATGCATGGTGACCGGAGCTCCGTCCCACTCCAATGCACGCACCAGTGGCTTGACTGTCCCGAGCGACCCGACGGAGTCTTCAGCAGCCCCCACCATTAGTAGGCCATCAGCTTCGGCATCGTTATCCCTCGGCCACAGCATTCTAAAGTCCTGATGTGACGCCCTTGGCGCGGTAGGCGATCTGTCTGAGCGATGAAAGGACACCCTCACCAGGAGCTCAAATGACGGCCCTTGTAGCATACAGCTGAGCGGAAACGGCATGTTCCCGCGCTGTGTCCCTCACCTTCACACCTGAAGCGCGACATTCGACGTCCTTTTCTGGGTGGGCCTTTCTCTATTACCGCATACACGAATTCGGCCGACTTGTCCGCGCCTGTCCCTTTTTCGTTGTCATCTGCCAACTCAGCTGCCAGCGCTATTTCATCGGCCTCGCTACTGGTCAGGCCTGTTTTCGCTAAAAGCTACGGACGAACACTAGAGCTTTGCAACCCACATCCTGCCACATCGCCGCATTCTGTCCAGACTGTCTCCGAAATTGGACGTGCTTACAACCTGACAAATGGGCTCAAAAAATATTTGACCTGCTCGCCGGGCAATTGGCTACTCGTGAAGAAAACAGGCATGGGATGTGAAACAGGCCTGGAGTGCGACCAGAACCGGTAACGCACTCCCTCACCAAAGCAGGATTGGCCACCCTGGTGCAGTACTGGGCCACAACCTCCTATATGAATACATCAATAAAACCCCGGCCCTCAGTCCCCAGCAGCTGCGAAGCAACTGACCACTGCTGCGGACAGACCTGTGACGCAGCAGAGGGTGCTAAGAATCCCTGCATCCGCACAGGCCACCATTAGAATCTGAACCTGGGAACGTTTAACGCTAGAACGTTATCTAGTGAGGCGAGTCTAGCAGTGCTATTGAAGGAATCAGAGGGCAGTAAATGGGATATATTAGGGCTCAGTGACGTTCGTAGGACAAATGAACCATACAAAGTGCTAAAAAGCGGGCACGTCTTCTGCTATCGGGGCTTAGCGAAGAGACGAGAACTAGGAGTCGGACTCCTGATTAATAAGAATATAGCTGGCAACATACATGAATTCTATAGCATTAGCGAGAGGATGGCAGGTCTTTTTGTGAAACTTAACAAGAGGTACAAATTGAAAGTCGTACAGCTCTACGCCCCTACATCCAGTCATGGTGATAGGAAGTCGAAAGCTTCTATGAAGACGTGGAATCGGCGATGAGTAAAGTCAAAACAAAATACACTATACTGATGGGTGACTTTAATGCCAAGGTAGGCAAGAAGCAGGCTGGAGACAAGTCAGTGGGGGAAAGTGGCATAGACACTAGGAATAGCAGGGGAGGGTGATTAGTAGATTTTGCAGAAACAGAATAATATGCGGATAATGAATATCTTCTTCCGCAAGAGGAATACCCCCACGTGGACGTGGAGGAGCCCGAATGACGAGACTAGAAATGAAATATACTTTATACTCTGTGCTAACCCTGGCATCATACGAAATGTGGACGTAATCGACAAGGAGCGCTGCAATGACCATAGGTTGGTAAGAACTCGAATTAGCCTCGACTTGAGGGGGGAATGGAAGAAACTGGTACATAAGAAGCCGATCAATGAGATTGCGGTAAGAGGGAAAATAGATGAATTCTAGATCAAGCTACAGAACAGGTATTCGGCTTTAACTCAGGAAGAGGACACTAGTGTGGAAGATATGAACGACAATCTTACGGGCATCATTAAGGAGTGTGAAATAGAAGTTGGTGGTAACTCCATTAGACAAGATACCAGTAAGCTATCACAGGAGACATAAGATCTTATCAAGACACGCCAATGTATGAACGCCTCTAATCCTACAGCTAGAATATAACTGGCAGAAGTTTCGAAGTTAATCAACAAGCACATGACAGCTGACATAAGGAAGTATAATATAGATAGAATTGAACATGCTGTCTTGAACGGAGGAAGCCTAAAAGCAGTAAAGAAGAAACTAGGAATTCGCAATAATTAGATGTATGCGTTAAGAGACGTAGCCGGCAATATCATTACTAATATGGACGAAATAGTTCATGTAGCTGAGGAGTTCTCATCATCATCATCATCATCATCATCTGCCTGGTTATGCCCACTGCAAGACAAAGGCCTCTCCCATACGTCTCCAACAACCCCGGTCATGTACTAATTGTGGCCATGTCGTCCCTGCAAACTTCTTAATCTCATCCGCCAACCTAACTTTCTGCCGCCCCCTGCTACGCTTTCCTTCCCTTGGAATCTAGTCCGTGACCCTTAATGACCATCGGTTATCTTCTCTCCTCATTACATGTCCTGCCCATGCACTTTTCTTTTTCTTGATTTCAACTAAGATGTCATTAACTCGCGCTTTTTCCCTCACCCAATCTGCTCTTTTCTTATCCCTCAACGTTACACCCATCATTCTTCTTTCCATAGCTCGTTGCGTCGTACTCAATTTAAGTAGAACCCTTTCCTTAAACCTCCAGGTTTCTGCCCCATAGGTGAGTACTGGTAAGACGCAGCGATTCTGCATTTTCCTCTTGAGGGATAATATAGGTAGTCTTGAGGGAGTTCTATACAGATTTATGCAGTGCCAGTGGCACCCACGACGATAATGGAAGAGAGAATAGTCTAGGGAAACTTGTTATCCCACAAGTAACGCCGGAAGAGGAAAATAAAGCCTTGGGAGGTATGCAAAGGGGGAAGGCAGCTTAGGAGGATAAGGTAACTGCAGATTTGTTGAACGATGGTGGGCAGATTGTTCTAGAAGAACTGGCCACACTGTATACGCAATGAATCATGACCTCGAGCGTACCGAAATCTTAGAAGAACACTAACATAATCCGAATTCATAAGAAAGGGGACGCCAAAGACTTGAAAAATTATAGACCGATCAGCTTACTGCCCATTGCCTACAAAGTATTTACTAAGGTAATCGCAAATAGAATCAGGTACACCTTAGACTTCTTTCAACCAAAGGACCAGGCAGGATTCCGTAAAGGCTACTCAACAACAGGCCATATTCACACTTTCAATCAGGTGATAGAGAAATGTGCGGAATACAACCAACCCTTATATATAGCCTTCATTGATTACGAGAAAGCATTTGATTCTGTCGAAACCTCAGCAGTCATGGAGGCATTACAGAATAAGGGTGTAGATGAGCCGTATGTAAAAATACTGAAATATATTTATAGCGGCTCCACAGCCACCGTAGTCCTCCATAAAGAAAGCAGCGAAATCCCAATAAAGAAAGGCGTCAGGCAGGGAGATGCGATCTCTCCAATGTTATTCACAGCATGTTTACAGGAGGTATTCAGAGACCTGGACTAGGAAGAATTGGGGATAAGAGTTAATGGAGAATACCTTAGTAACTTGCGATTCGCTGATGATATTGCCTTTCTTAGCAACTCAGGAGACCAATTGCAATGCATGCTCACTGACCAGGAGAGGCAAAGCAGCAGGGTGGCATTAAAAATTAATCTGCAGATAACTCTAATGTAGAAAGTAATATGTAGAAACTGTAATCTGCAGAAAGAAGTAATGTTTAAGCAGTCTCAGAAGAGAACAGTAGTTTACGATAGGTAGCGAGGCACTGGAAGTGGTAAGGGAATACATCTACTTAGGGCAGATAGTGACAGCGGATCCAGATCATGAGCCAGAAATAATCAGAAGAATAAGAATTGGCTGGGGTGCGTTTGGCAGGCATTCTCAGATCATGAACAGCAGGTTGCCATTATCCCTCAAGAGAAAAATGTATAATAGCTGTGTCTTACCAGTACTCCCCTACGGGGCAGAAAGCTGGAGGCTTAAGAAAAGGGTTCTACTTAAATTGAGGACGACGCAACCAGCTATGGAAAGAAGAATGATGGGTGTAACGTTAAGGGATAAGAAAAGAGCAGATTGGGTGAGGCAACAAGCGCGATTTAATGACATCTTAGTTGCAATCAAAAAAAAGAAATGGGCATGGGCTGGACATGTAATGAGAAGGGAAGATAACTGATGGTCTTTAAGGGTTACGGACTGGATTTCAAGGGAAGGGAAGCGTAGCAGGGGGCGGCAGAAACTTAGGTGGACAGATGACATTAAGAAGTTTGCAGCGATGACATGGCCACAATTAGTGCATGACCACGGTAGTTGGAGTAGTATGGGCGAGGCCTTTGCCCTGCAGTGGGCGTAACCAGGCTGATGATGATGATGATGATGATGGTGATGATGATGAATTTGTGCAACTGGACTACCCCGTTAGGTTCCGGTGAAAAGTATTGTTGCAGAAGAGCAACGACATCGCTGTACGAAAGTATGTTCACCTTGGAAGGTGGGCAGTGCCAGGCAATCACGGCCACCGTGTTGGTGCTCAGCGCTGCAACGAGTAAAGCCTGTTTCTTCTTGTTTTAGTTGCGTAGCGCCACATTCGGTGTAACTAACACAGCTTCGCTGTTCCACCATCTTCCCGGACTGGAAGAGGCGCTGATTTTCATTTTCTTCCTTATTACATCTATACCCCCATTGTACCATTACCGGTGCCTCTGACGGATCCTGTCCTATCAATCTCTCCTCTACTTTTTTTCCGCCAATGTTCCAGTTGTACCACCTAGCACTTGTACAAACTCTAGGGATGATAGTGCCACCTTGGCAAGGTTAAGAGCTAAAAAAATAATTATGGGGTTTTACATGCAGAACTACGATCTAATTTTGAGGCACGCCCCAGTGGGGGACTCTGGAAATTTGGACCACCTGGGGTTCTTTAACGTGCACCTAAATCTAAGTAGACGGGCTTTTTCGCCCCCATCAAAGTGCGGCAGCCGTGGCCGTGCTTCCATACCGCGACCTCGTGCTTAGTAGCCAATCACCATAGCCACTAAGCAACCACAGTGGGTGGTTGAAAGCTGGGCGGGACGGCTTGCGGGGCCCGGTATCGGAGGAGGTGGACTGCAGGCTTGCACTGCACTGGGTTGTACTGATTTCGCCGTCGGTAGGCATCCACGGAATGTACGATACAGCAGTCGTCCTGCGTTCTTTGCGCTGCTTCTCCTGCTTTCCGTGCGCACACGCAAGATTTGGCGAATAGATCAAATGACACACGTGCAACATGTATGTGTAATTTCAAGCGTACTTGAATAGCATTTCTGAGAGGTTTACAACGATATCAGATTATACTAAAACGCCCTTTGAACGAAGTCTTCTGAAACCGTAACGGCATTTCCTCTGTCTCGCGCTATTACTCTACTGCATACTAAAATTGGCTATTGTGGTGTTAATAAAAAGTAAACAACAACACTCCCACACAGGCATATAAGAAATGAAGTTGTCGATATTTAAACCGACATTTAAAGAGGTTAGAGGCGAAGCTTAGCATTGACATTTGACAACATGCAAATCCGCAGTAATAAATATTGCTTCGTCAGTATAAAGCGCAATACAGGAACTTTTCCCCCTCAGTCATCCATAATACTAAAAATTGTTGTGAATACTATGTTCTTGTAGGAGCACATATTTTCAGAATACCTGGGTTTTAGTTTGTGTATAACAGTTGTGCGATATTCATTAATGAATAAAGCAGCCTTTTCTAGTTAAGGGCATTCTGGGCGTGTTGGCATTGTTAGGGGAATAGGTGGCTGAGAATAGGTTTCATATCGGTGCATCATGTTACTGTAACAAAATTATCAATGTATCTGCTCAGAGCTAGGATCCACCATTACTGGCCTTTCCGAACCATTTACCCATACATTAACGCAGGAAATCTCCTATTCCGAAACGGTTCACCGGTCAACCAGTACCGAGATATTTTTGCGCATGGCTGGAACGTGAGAAGGAAGTAACGTTTTAGTACTAGTTGTGCGGGCGAATAAGAGTGTATTATACTTTTTATTGACATTTTTGTTTCGCAGAGTGCTGCGCTTGCTGACCGCCTCCGTCCTTGTCACGTACGAAGTCACTCCTTCCTGCAGTCAGAGCTGTAGACAGGATAATGTTCCCTGCAATGTTTGTAATATTCTGCATAACATTTGGGAAATTTCTGCCCAATCCTTTCATTCCATATGTGCATTACACAAGCAGCCTTGTCTGAAAGGAAAATGGAAGTCATGTTTCCCTTAGAAATGTCTTTACTAAAGACGCGCATATTGATATCTATAAAATATAACCTATGGAATATATTGTAAGCACGAAGGCGTACATTGCCTGATGGAACTTGACAGGCTCCACCTTTAAGCCACTGAGTTACACTAATTAGCTGATTAGTAGCTTTGCAAACACGATAGCAAGCGCCATTTCTACCCAAAGTTCCGGTGCTGGAATGGGTTCGGCAGTTACAACTTGTTAGTCGAGCAGAAAAGTTTTCAATATAGACGTCATAATCAGGAGAGGTGCGTAATTTGTTGGATGGCTATTTATCGGACCACTGCATGCTTCTCCGCAAAACGATTCGTGGTCACTAACGATAGATTTTGGTTATTGGTATTTGGTGAGCCTAATGCTAATAAATGTTACAGCCAGTTAATGGCTGTTCACTGAGCCATGTGCACTTAGCATGCCAATGCAAGATTACCTACGCGCAGTTGTTTGAGCGCTTTTTCTGTGCGGTTATTAATATGAATTTAAGAGAACCGCTTCGTATTAACAACATACCATTCGTAAAATTGTACTACTGGGCAGTGTAATCGTGCTCGAAATATTTTGTCAAGGCACGACTCTAGGCAGTATTTCGCCATTTCCCATGTCTGACTTATTTTTCATGTGACTAATAGCTGACAACATTTTTTAGGTTTTACTTATTTGGCATGCCACTCTTCCCAATGTTGTCTTTATGTCTGAGTACGACCCAATAAGAGTAAGAACGAACAATTAAAACTTCAGTGGATGATCATAAAATAATCCCAGCAGTGTCGCCCGTTTTGTTGTCGCACATCAGTTTGCAGAAATTTTATAGTACATGCGCTAACTATTCCAATGGATTCACGTGTATGCTCAAAATTGAGTAAACCTTACCAATAACTTTACGCTATTCACATTATGAAGGAGAAACGTGCCAACATATCAAGGGATTTTATTTTTGTTCCTTGACTTCGTGCATCAGCCGGTGTACTGTTTATAATACTCAAACACAATAAATCAGTATAAGGGGTTCCAGAAAGTAAGAACGCGAACACAAGTAAGAAAAAACTGACAGGACAATGTTGTACTTACAACTGAAGCTTATTCGGAATACATTCCCCAAATTTCCGCCATGCATGCGTATACAACCAAGAACAATCACAACGTTTCTAGTAAAAAATCAACGAAAGATATATATACGTGCACAAAAGCCTAGCACACCCCTTCCCGACAACAGCAATAATACTTGAATTACCCTGATAAATCTGAAAATTGAAGTCCTTTATCATTGATATAGAGTGAATGTTCACTCACACATGTATGCGCGCCAAACCTTTTTTGTAGAACGCTTCACTTACTTCTCTTTCCAGCTTTTTGCGCTCTCTCCCTACAATTATGACACTATCAAAAACTGGTGGCAATCATGCTTTTTGCAATGAAACGACGAGTTCCCTCTTGTACCTGTAGGTAGCAAACAGGAATGGTCACGCATGCGATCATTATTACAATTACCTGTCTGTGCCAACGTAGGACAGTCACCATGAAAGAAGTATGTGATACACGACCGAAGATCCACACTTTTTCTGAAAAAAAGTGGCATGCTTTTTTCCACCGCCACTAGTCGCATCTTCCTTCTCTCCTATGATGCTTTTGCACAACTAAACCAGTTTGCTCGGTACCTAAAACACTAGCGTGATGCCATTCCTAGAGGCCACTCTCTTAAGATCATTAGACAAACCATGGAAAACGGCATCACTACGACCATTTCTTTTTTTTTAAGATTCATTGCAGTCCGCGGTACCCACGGGTTCCTTTTTTGTCAACGTTCTAAACACGGTTTCAGACACAGCCATCAAAAGTGAGACCGGCTACTCTGCCGACATTAACGTCGCCTCCTTGGCTTGAAAATTCTCCTGCAATGAGTGGGTGCAGCTCTTGTTACGAGCATTCGTCAAGCATAAGGAAACTATGCTACGTTTTATTATTTTGGACTGGAACGATTCATAGGGGACGAGCGATTTTTTCGATCTACGGTGATAATGCGAACACACATGGCTCTCAGTTTTAAATTTAATTTCCATGTCAAGAAATCTGATCAACTTTTCTTTGCAAAGTTCGTATGTGAACTCGAGATCCCGGGAGGACTCCGCGAAACACGTTAAAATCCTTCTCACCTTTGATTTAAGGCTATCATCAGAATTTAACCATAAGATCCCTAAAGGAATCATCCACATACCTAAAATTTCACTCAATACGTTTCTCCCGCTGCCTGTGAATTACCTTACCATCAAACTTGGATAAAAAATGTGACGCAGTTCAGGAGCAACCTTAAATCCCATGAAAATACCCTTCCTCTGAATGAAGACATCCTTGTTAAAGGACACTACAGTGGTTGACAGGAACTTCTCACGTTTTGGAACTTCTCACGTTTTACCTGTCTTCATTCAGAGAAAGGGTATATGCATTGCATCTAAGGTTTCGCCTGTCAGTGTTACATTTTTTATCACAATTTGGCAGTAATGTAATTCACAGGCTGCATGACACACGTATCGTGCGAACTTTTAGGTATGTGGATGATGTTTCTTGTGTTTTTAAGGTCAAGTTCCGGTGATAGCCTTAAATCAAAGGCGAGAAGGATTTTAACGTGTTTCGCGGAGTCCTCCCGGGATCTCGAGTTCACATACGAACTTTGCAAAGAAAAGTTGATCAGATTTCTTGACATGGAAATTAAATTTAAAACTGAGAGCCATGTGTGTTCGCATTATCACCGTAGATCGAAAAAATCGCTCGTCCCCTATGAATCGTTCCAGTCCAAAATAATAAAACGTAGCATAGTTTCCTTATGCTTGACGAATGCTCGTAACAAGAGCTGCACCCACTCATTGCAGGAGAGTTTTGTAGCCCAGAAGGCGAGGTTAATGTCGGCAGAGTAGCCGGTCTCGCTTTTCATGGCTGTGGCTAAAACCGGGTTTAGAAAGTTGACAAAAAAAGGAGCCAGTGGAAACCGCGGACGACAATGAATCTTCAAAAAGAGAAAAGGTCCTAGTAATGCCTTTTTGCATGGCTTGTTTCATTATATTAAGGGGGTGGCCACCAGGAATGGCGTCACACTAGTGTTCTCGGCGCCGAGCAAACTGGTTAGATTCGGCAAAAGCATCACAGGAGAGAAGAGAGATGCGACTGGTGGCGGTGGAAAAAAGCATGCCACTTTGTTTCACAAAAAGTGTGAATCTTCGGTCATGTATCACATACCTCTTTCATGGTGACTGTCCTGTGTTGGCACAGACAGATCATTGTAATAATGATCGCATGCGTGACCATTGCTGTTTGCTACCTACAGGTACAAGAGGGAACTCGTCCTTTCATTGCAAAAAGCATGATTGCCGACCAGTTTTTGAGTGTCATAATTGTAGGGAGAGAGCGCAAAAAGCTGGAAAGAAAAGTAAGTGAAGCGTTCCACATCAAAAAGTTGGGCGCGCATACATGTGTGAGCGAACATTCACTCTTTATCAATGATAAAGAACTTCAATTTTCAGATTTATCATGTTAATTCAAGTCTTATTGCTCTTGTCGGGAAGGGGTGTGCTAGGCTTTTCTCTACGTATATATATCTTTTGTTGATTTTTTACTATAAACGTTGTGATTGTTCTTGGTTGTATACGCATGCGTGGCGGAAATTTTGGGAATGTTCTCCCAATAAGCTTCAGTTGTAAGTACAGCATTGTCCTGTCAGGTTCTTCTTACTTGAGCTCCTGTCCGTACTGGCTGGAACCCCTTATACGTTCACCACGCACCAACTGGCCCAGCAAACCATTCTACAATAAATCAGGGTTGTTTTACTGCGAAAGCAGTGAAATGCTAAAAACGAGGTGTGCTTGCGTGTTCGTCCTTCCGTAGATTTAATTACTATAGCGACGAGCATTTCCCTCAGCGACGTGTTTTTGTCATTCTCAGACAACCACGTCAATCCCAGTTTCACCGTTGCCATTCGGGGAAAAAAGGCTGTATCCACCCTCCAACCACAGGAATTTAAACGCATGTCAGTTCACCAATGTACAGTTGGGGCTTGGATGTGCTAATCACTTAGATTTCGCCCACAAACAAAAGCTACAGGCAATTATTACCAGCATTCGTGTGCCCCATAGACTAAGAGAGTGGTGGAACATGTTTATGTAGTTCTGAAGCCAGGACAATAAATACTGTATGCATACTTAGGCGACAGTCTTTGTTCGACTACTGCTCGTCACTCTAGGTATACATGTTCCTTTGAACTTTGATCTTGCTTTAATATGTATGGAGAAAACCGAGATGGTGTACCAGGATGACAATATCTGCATACCAAGGGAATTCCAGACACGATGGCGCTGTGTTTGCGTGAACATATTCACGCTGATGCTCTTTAAAACACCGCCAACGACACGAAACAAGTGTACGTGACAGTAATGCTCATCAGCCTCAAACTTGACACACACTGAAAATTCATGTTTCAGCCAGGATAGCGCGGCTGCTGCAGAGCTATAATGACACACTTAAGGCGGTCCTACATACTACGTCTTGGCAGCGATTGCGCCCCACATAAGTATTTTACATAGTAGCGTACGGCATTCACAGCTACCAAGTTCCTGATGTAGCGACACTGCAAGTGTGTTCACACACTTTTTAAAAAAACTTCCGCTCAAATTTTTAATATTGCACACCCATTGTTAAGTTCGGCCTGGCTGATAGCTTTAGTTGTGATAGCTTAGTTTTAACTAAGAAAGCTTTATTGCGCAGCCATAATTTCATACCCAATGGCGCTGATGCACTCGACTCACCTTCCTTGCTACTTAGGCTTCATCATCATCATCATCAGCCTGGTTACGCCCACTGCAGGGCAAAGGCCTCTCCCATACTTCTCCAACAACCCCGGTCATGTACTAATTGTGGCCATGCCGTCCCTGCAAACTTCTTTATCTCATCCGCCCACCTAACTTTCTGCCGCCCCCTGCTACGCTTCCCTTCCCTTGGGATCCAGTCCGTAACCCTTAATGACCATCGGTTATCCTCCCTCCTCATTACATGTCCTGCCCATGCCCATTTCTTTTTCTTGATTTCAACTAAGATGTCATTAACTCGCGTTTGTTCCCTCACCCAATCTGCTCTTTTCTTATCCCTTAACGTTACACCTATCATTCTTCTTTCCATAGCTCGTTGTGTCGTCCTCAATTTGAGTCGAACCCTTTTCGTAAGCCTCCAGGTTTCTGCCCCGTAGGTGAGTACTGGTAAGACACAGCTATTATACACTTTCCTCTTGAGGGATAATGGCAACCTGCTGTTCATGATCTGAGAATGCCTGCCAAACGCACCCCAGCCCGTTCTTATTCTTCTGGTTATTTCTGGCTCATGATCCGGATCTGCCGTCACTACCTGCCCTAAGTAGATGTATTCCCTTACTACTTCCAGTGCCTCGCTGCCTATTGTAAATTGCTGTTCTCTTCCGAGACTGTTAAACATTACTTTAGTTTTCTGCAGATTAATTTTTAAACCCACTCTTCTGCTTTGCCTCTCCAGGTCAGTGAGCATGCATTGCAATTGGTCCCCTGAGTTACTAAGCAAGGCAATATCATCAGCGAATCGCAAGTTACTAAGGTATTCTCCATTAACTTTTATCCCCAATTCTTCCCAATCCAGGTCTCTGAATACCTCCTGTAAACACGCGGTGAATAGCATTGGAGAGATCGTATCTCCCTGTCTGACGCCTTTCTTTATTGGGATTTTGTTGCTTTCTTTATGGAGGACTATGGTGGCTGTGGAGCCGCTATAGATATCTTTCAGTATTTTTACATACGGCTCGTCTACACCCTGATTCCGTAATGCCTCCATGACTGCTGAGGTTTCGACAGAATCAAACGCTTTCTCGTAATCAATGAAAGCTATATATAAGGGTTGGTTATATTCCGCACATTTCTCTATCACCTGATTGATAGTGTGAATATGATCTATTGTTGAGTAGCCTTTACGGAATCCTGCCTGGTCCTGATTCTATTTGCGATTACCTTAGTGAATAGTTTGTAGGCAACGGACAGTAAGCTGATCGGTCTATAATTTTTCAAGTCTTTGGCGTCCGCTTTCTTATGGATTAGGATAATGTTAGCGTTCTTCCAAGATTCCGGTACGCTCGAGGTCATGAGGCATTGCGTATACAGGGTGGCCAGTTTCTCTAGAACAATCTGCCCACCATCCTTCAACAAATCTGCTGTTACCTGATCCTCCCCAGCTGCCTTCCCCCTTTGCATATCTCCTAAGGCTTTCTTTACTTCTTCCGGCGTTACCTTTGGGATTTCGAATTCCTCTAGACTATTTTCTCTTCCATTATCTTCGTGGGTGCCACTGGTACTGTATAAATCTCTATAGAACTCCTCAGCCATTTGAACTATCTCATCCCTATTAGTTATGATATTGCCGGCTTTGTCTCTTAACGCATACATCTGATTCTTGCCAATTCATAGTTTCTTCTTCACTGTTTTTAGGCTTCCTCCGTTCCTGAGAGCATGTTCAATTCTATCCATATTATACTTCCTGATGTCAGCTGTCTTACGCTTGTTGATTAACTTCGAAAGTTCTGCCAGTTCTATTCTAGCTGTAGGGTTAGAGGCTTTCATACATTGGCGTTTCTTGATCAGATCTTTCGTCTCCTGTGATAGTTTAGTGGTATCCTGCCTAATGGAGTTGCCACCGACTTCCATTGCACACTCCTTAATGATGCCCACAAGATTGTCGTTGATTGCTTCAACACTAACTTCCTCTTCCTGAGTTAAAGCCGAGTACCTGTTCTGTAGCTTGATCTGGAATTCCTCTATTTTCCCTCTTACTGCTAACTCATTGATCGGCTTCTTATGTACCAGTTTCTTCCGTTCCCTTCGCAGGTCTAGACTAATTCGAGTTCTTACCATCCTGTGGTCACTGCAGCGCAACTTTCCGAGCACGTCCACATCTTGTATGATGCCAGGGTTAGCGCAGAGTATGAAGTCTATTTCATTTGTAGTCTCGCCGTTCGGGCTCCTCCACGTCCACTTTCGGCTATCCCGCTTGCGGAAGAAGGTATTCATTATCCTCATATTATTCTGTTCCGCAAACTCTACTAATAACTCTCCCCTGTTATTCCTAGTGCCTATGCCATATTCCCCCACTGCTTTGTCTCCAGCCTGCTTCTTGCCTACCTTGGCATTAAAGTCGCCCATTAGTATAGTGTATTTGGTTTTCACTCTACCCATCGCCGATTCCACGTCTTCATAGAAGCTTTCTACTTCCTGGTCATCATGACTGGATGTAGGGGCGTAGACCTGTACAATCTTCATTTTGTACCTCTTATTAAGTTTCACAACAAGACCTGCCACCCTCTCGTTAAGGCTATAGAATTCCTGTATGTTACCAGCTATATTCTTATTAATCAGGAATCCGACTCCTAGTTCCCTTCTCTCCGCTAAGCCCCGGTAGCACAGGACGTGCCCGCTTTTTAGCACTGTATATGCTTCTTTTGGCCTCCTAACTTCACTGAGCCCTATTATATCCCATTTACTGCCCTCTAATTCCTCCAATAGCACTGCTAGACTCGCTTCACTAGATAACGTTCTAGCGTTAAACGTTGCCAGGTTCATATTCCAATGGCGGCCTGTCCGGAGCCAGTGATTCTTAGCACCCTCTGCTGCGTCGCAGGTCTGAACGCCGCCGTGGTCAGTTGCTGCGCAGCTGCTGGGGACTGAGAGCCGGGGTTTGATTGTTGTGTTCATATAGGAGGTTGTGGCCAAGTACTGCACCAGGGTGGCCAATCCTGCTCTGGTGAGGGAGTGCGTTACCGGTTCTAGTCACCGGGATCAGGCCACACTCCAGGCCTGTTTGTGCAATTTTATCAACACGCGGATTTCTTTTTTTTAAAATCCGGTGGAAAATTGCCGGCACCGGGATTCGAACCACGGACCTCTTGCACGCGAGGCGGGTGTTCTACCTCTGCGCCACCGCTGCACCTACTTAGGCTTAGCATATTTAAATAAAGAACCTAGCTTACTGCAGAGTGCCCAAAATTATAAAAGTTTCTTCCCATGTCCTTTAAGAAAAGGTAATTGGGTAACTGCATTCATATTCATCAAATACATTGTTTTATTGTACTGAAGTAGCCTGGGGTATGTTCCCTGAGAGAAATTTCAATGGCTATTGGACGTAAGGCAACAAATGTTAAATTTCGCGAGAGATTTGAAAGTGCTATTTAACCTCATGCGTCATGCCAACAAAAAACTCCGCTGTATTTTGAACGCTCGTCACCATCATTTAATTTCGTCTTTGTAATTGTGTTCTCATCATTGGTCTGTGGGATAAATCAAATAAAATTAACAAAATGGGTTGTGATGAATGTAGAAGTCACTTCTGATTTACTAGGGCTGTCGTGAAAAATGATGCGTTTGCCTGTATGCTAGGTATAAGACCAGTGACGTTCGACTTCGCCGCAGTCTTTTTGCGATTGACCCTGACTCAGAGCAGATAGCCCCTTCACTCACGTCAATCGATACAGCAGCTGCTATTCGCACTCGACAAGCGAAGCTGAGATCACGTAATATTTCGAAAAGATGTTTGTTCTCGGCCCTTATCAACTTGCGTTACCGTTCGCCCCTTTCGTATCACGTCAACGTCAACACATGCTAAGAACAATTATATTTATTATATAAAAGAAGGTTGTATGTATCGCTTACATATGAGCGTCATTGTGTAAAGAGCACAACGCTCTTCCTTATCCCAGTACCGAAGTGTGTACTCTGCTGCAGGTGTCCCTGAAAGCAAGTGTAACATGATAAGCAGCTAATCAATCGCGAAAAGCAGGTGGTGTTTAAAGGGACACTAGAGGCAATTACTAAGTCGATGTGGACTGTATAAAGACCAGTCCAGAAACCTCGCAACGCTTGTTTCGTGGCAAGAAAAGACTTAGTTTCAGAGAAAATTGCATCTGAAGAGACCGAATACCTTTTTCGAAACTCAAATTTCCCGTCAACAAACCGGGGAAATGACGTTGCATACGCCATCACCACCCTTTGCTGCCGTCGATGAGTAAAATGGTGGCCGACAGACGGCGGTACTGAGCCAAGACAGAGCGGCGGATTTGCCGCTGAAGCTGCTGTTTGGTCAAGTGACGCAGACTGTTCGTGCATCCTGCTACATAACATGGAAGTCAAATTTTCAGCTACTTGCGGTTTGTGCGAGTTTCGCGAGCCAGCAGAAGCAGCGCGTCACTACACGATAACGAAACTACTGAAACGCGAAAGCGTGGGTGGCGCGGAGTCGAGCGAAAACGAAACCTTTCCACCACCCGCGTCGTTGTCATGGTTATTTCAATCAGTACTTTTTTCTAAAAGTGAAATAGAACTGGACAAGCAGCATTTTATTCCTTCTTATAATGCAATACAAGCATGATTTGTGCAAGGAGTAGTTGAGTAGTAGTGACAGAATTGAACTGAGGAGTGCTTTCGTCATCTGGCAAGGACTTGCATGTCACGGGCGAGTCTCTAATCATGTCCTGTATTTGCCTCAATTTCTCGATTATTGATACTCTGTTCACAATAATATTGACTCCTTCGAGATTCTCGAGCGCTTATCTATCACTCCAGCTTGACTTAATATTTGCCTTTAGTGTCCCTTTAAGCAAATGCTTCATACATAAAAACACATCCCACGCAATAATCCACTCTCTGCGATGCGTTTTGCGGATAGTTACCTATCATTTGCGTGATTTTTTTTTCGCAACTCGTTGTTGGACAGCCAGGGCGCTAATGCTTAATGAGACCGGCAACTGGCCAGAATGCGCTGGGTCACGTCGGTAGAAATGAAGTGACCACGATTCAGAATGATAACATGGAACATGGTGTTCGCGATTTAAGTAGGAATTATAATTTCAGATTGGCAAAAAAAGTCTCAAAAACCAGTAAATGACGCGGCCCGGAGGTGAAATCTTGGTACTACGGAGGTATTACATGAGATTACTGTACGTAAGTCTGCGACTGTTAGGTACAGCATAGGTTGTGCTTAATGTTGCAGTTCGTATATCACTAGACGCTTGCGCTTCATTCTATGCGGATTACAAAGTAAGGAAAGTCTGCGCTAGCGAGTGGCGTACGCGTACCACAATGTATGGCAGTGCACGTGTTGTACGCACGCGTGTTTGCGAATAAATAGCCGTAGTTGTGTGGCTTGGCTGCGAGATGAAAAACACCATCCGGTAGTCGTTCCGTAAATGGGTGCCAGCACTACATTAGCACCCGCGTGGTTAAGGCAACCCGCTGAACTGCGCATCAGGCGTAAGAAAATCGTTTCGCTTTCGAAAATGACTTAGCTAGGCGGGACAAAAAAAGAACACTCTTGGCTGGTTAATGACCAAAGCAGTTGGACAAGTAAGCAAGAAAACACATACCTATTATTGGACATATATTTTAACGATTCAGAAAACGAAAATCGCCGGGAGCATCGTCTTGACAAAAGCAAATATTTTCTCACAACTACGGCCGCACTTGTCGTGTCTCCCACAAATACCGGCGTGTAATAGCCACGCCGCTTATCTATCACTGTTTTCAGCACACCTCCAGTGAACCACTATATCCTCACTGCACATATAAAAAAATAATATGATATGGTCCACGACCTCTTCGACATCGTGGGCCATATCCCACTTTTATTATAAAGCATTTCTATTGTAATAGAACATATTATTATAGCTAGCTAAAACGTTGACATGAAAGGCGTGAATTGAAAAGCGGCATATAGACAATAGATTTGTGGCGCAGCCTGCTGGTTTCTGTCCTTGAGGAGCCTTTCTGACGTGGGTTGGATTCTGCTCAGAGTCGGAGCAATTTGAAGGATCTCTTTGTCGTTGTACAGCAGCACATTCCGAGTGGCACATACCTATAGTTACGCAAGTTGGCATTAAATGAGTTCATTAAAATAAATACAGACCGAGTGGCCCATACCCAGGGCTGCAAGTGAGCGTCGATGTGGCTCACTGAAAGGCGATGCATACCATCTCCCCCGTCTACAGTGGCAGATGTGAGCGTATAACAGCTTCGTTGAAGAGCGGCACATTTGTACACAATGCCTCATACGTAGTTACCAAGGTTGGTATCATGGCTTGTTTAGAACCATGTTATCTCAGCGCAGAGGCCCGATGCGTTCCTCATTCCATTATTCCCTACCAAGTTACCGAGGGAGGTAAGTACACGGTTAGAGACATACATAGATAGAAAGTTAGCCCAAGGAAAATACGCGAAGTAATCTAGAAATGTAAACGCATTAAATGTTTGAGCTTGAAGTGTGGGTAGATGGTCACGTGGTAGAGGTATAGAGGGGATGGACGAGCCTAAGAGCGCAGCGGTGTCACGACTATCGGAGCAAGGACGGGCGGAACTGAAAACACATCGCTCGATCCGCCCACGCGCGCGTGCTTCGGCGCGTCCGCGGCACCGTAGGGCCCCGGATTCGGTTTCCCCGCAAATGGGCGTTAGTATTAGGGGCGAGCTCCACCCCTTCCAAAAATTTTTATAGAAAGTCTACAGGCAGTCTATATACGTCTATAGACTGTCTATAGACTTTCTATAAAGAAATGTGTAAGGGACCCACTGGAAAAGCTGGCGCCACAGTCGGCTTGACGTGGCATAATGGATCACGTGGACACAGCGTCCGCGTGGGCTGCTTCGGAAGCGCCGAAGCGAGCTGAGAACGAAAGTCTCACCACCGCTGCGGTTCTGATAAAGTGGCTTGGGCGCCTGCTTGACAACATTTGAAATCACTATAATAGGTAGTGGCTGCCTTTGGAGGCGTGCAGCATGGTAGGCTACTGCTCGGTCCCGCAGTGCCGGACGTACGCAACGGAGCCCGGTGTCAACCTTATTCACACGTAGCCGCCGGACAAGGAGCTGCGTGAAGCTTGGCTCGCGAAACTTAGAACCGGCAGACAGCCATGGGCTACAACTCGGATATGCAGCAAGCACAGACGCGAGCAAAATTTCTGCTACCGCGCCGGGACTGCGATGTTCGGTGAGCAGCAGAAAACGCGCACTGAGACGCTTATGAAACGGCTGGTTTGGCCTATGATGGTTTGGCCTATGAACTCGTTGATGCTAGATACTTGCATGTTCACTAGAACGGAAAGGGAGCGGTAAGACGCACATTAAAAGAAGGAATGCCATATGGTCATGTTTGTGTTATGAATTAATGCACTGGATTACGAAAAAGAAGCAGAGCGAAATGGCACGCTGAGAAGACTGATAAACATACAGTGCGATGCAACTTGAGAAATGATATTGAAATGTCCAAGAATTCGGCAAAAGAATATTGAATCGTCGCGATAGCACATCACAGTCTCTATAACGAAATTATTTTTGAGCAGTTCTGATAGCGTCCATTCAACAATTGTTACTAATAAGCTGTCAAATGCTCATATGCTGCGGCCTAAAGCTCACGGCACGGTACGAAAAGGCGCTCACAGAGAAAGCAAAACATTGTGCGCCGACACGCATGCAGACGCACAGTCGGTCGCTGCGAACCCGTGTGATCGCTGCATGGAGGCTTCATTCTGTTATACTCCATCTGGTTATACAGACAGCCCACTATAGGAGCACATTTCACATAGATTACTCTCAGCGTTTACCTACCTTTCGCACAAAAAGCCGGTTCGGGAGACTATCGCACGACCGTGCGCAGTGAAGTTCAATGTGCGTATTCGGTAAAGAGATAGTGTCTGTAAATGATTCTGTGCTTTCAGTTTGCCCAAGATTATTATATCGGCAGTCAAAAACTTCCGTCGTTTGGAGAGTACTTGCATAAATGTCCAGGAGGGCTGCCGCGTGGTGTTTTTATTGAGCGCCGTAAGCGAAGCCTATGAAGAGCGTGCCGCGTGATCCCTCATACTACGCAAGGGAGGCGCTTCCGAAAAATGGCGACTTCGTAGGTCCTCGCCCCCCCCCCCCCCCCAAAAAATGGCAGTTTAGCACGAAGGGCCAATTGTTGACCGTGATACCCCATTTTGGCGTTGCGCTCGAACCCCTCAGAGAATTTCGACAGCGCTGTGGCAGCAATAACCATGCGACACCTATAACCTTCTGATCTAGTGCCCTACGTGCTTACGTCACCTAACGACATCTCTATAATATGCAACGAAGCATGTTTTTAAGCTAGCTCGATCGAGCAGACGCTTCTTCATACGTCCTGCCAGCAGCGCAAGGCATAAGGCTGTGCCATCACAAAGTAGATTGAGCGGAACGTTGACGTACACTTTCCATCTCCGCCTTAGCAGATAAAGGAGTACACGTATCCGGATATGCTCAAACCTTGGGCGAGAGCCGGGCATGCACCGTCAATAGCTGCATAGAATGACGGTGGGAGTGTCCGTGTAACTTGCACCGCATTAAAATCGAATCCCCGGCGCTCTTCGTCGAAGTCGATAAAAACTGGATAGTTTGGCTCGTAGGGCGTAGCATTGACGCCAATAACAAGTTCAGCGACGGCGTTGCTGACGCTGCTCAGACGGCGCTACAGGAACACCACGCGGGCGATACGTCCAAACCTAGCACGTGAGGGAAATGGTGCAGCGCCGCAGCGACGGCTTCCTGGAGGCTGCAAGGTGTGCTATAATGCAGACACCACCACCGAAGTGGCAGGCTTCGCTAGAACAGCAATGAGCAAAACAGGACTGAAGAAAAACCGATAGCCTATGTAACCTGAAGTTTAAGGTTCGCACCGCTCGTCCACAGCATTCACCATGGTGTGCTACGCACACAGATGCTCAGCCGAGCCACTAGTTTTTGTGCACATAACGCGAGTGCACACAGTATCAAGCAGAACGCTGCCGTGCCTGCACTGCACAGCCGAAAGAAACGCCAATGCCCACCGCGGTTAACGGCTCTTCTTGCACTTCTAAATCATGAGGTCGGCGCCTTTTTTTTAATTATCGGGCTTTACGTGCAACCACCATGATCTGATTATGAGTCACGCCGTAGTGGGGGACTCTGGACTACCAGGGGCTCTTTAACGTGCATCTAAATCAAAAGTTGTTGCTGCATCTGTAGCGGTTGTGCTGGTCGCGCAGCCGTGGAAGATGTGCCTCGCCGGGCTAAGTGATGGCGTGGCGAAGCTTACGGCACAGTTACGCTTGGGGTTGCGATGTTGGTGTGTCCAGGGCTGCTTAGCTATATATGATTTGAAATAAATAAACAAATAATATTGTCCAGTGGCCACGTTCGAGCTATTGTCGACTCGCACATAAGCACTTTACTGTAACCAGTAAGCACCGGTTGCTTGCCTCAGCAGGCGACTTCAAGCTAATTCATTTCCCTGCCTCTTTTATCTTAACCTCTTCCACCCCAGACAATATCCCTCATCCTGGCCCTACTGTGCAGCAAAGCACACAGTATATCATTGCACCCGGCAGTACCCACGCTTTCCGGGCTGCTCCCCTATTCCTTCACCTTCACCTTCCTCCTGGGAGACTGCGTCGACCAGCTCAGACCTACAAGAGCAGTGACGGCTGATCCGGCGGGCACGCGGAGTGACGCGAGCCAAAGGGGCCCTGAACGAAGGGCTCCACCCTACGAGGGAGTCACCCAATCTGATTATAAATAAATGTTCTCTCTTTCTCTCTCTCTCTCTCGGCTAGCAAGATACATGTCGCAATCGTCAGAGCGCTGTTGATACTGCACAGATAGTGCTTCCTTGCGTTTGGGCATCGCGCCAAAATGGCGAACTAAGATGTTGTCTGAACACTGGTCAGGGTGTCGTATAGTTATTTGTTGCTTGCCACCCACATGTAGCTCATACCCAGTACAGGGGCTAGCCATGAAATGGCTAATGACTCGAGGCGTTCTTGTTCCTACCCGTCAAGCTCGTGATTGATACTCTCTTGTGGGATTGACGAAGAAATGGGGTGGCCCATTGAAAGTTACATCTACAAGCAACCTTTCAGGAATCCTATAAAGGAAGTGCAATGAAAGGGTGAAACTAATGTTAGAATGAAAGCACTAATAGTAGCAGGAATGATTCACCATTATTTATAAAATACACGAAAAAAGACGTACAACACACATAACGAGGAATTCGATTGGACTGAATAAGAAATTCCTGGACTTCAGGGCAAACATTTCCATTACGGAAACACTGAGCAGAGCTTCTAAATGAAAGAGTCCAAATGCAGGTGTAAACCTTGCTGTCGCTGCGAATGTTTCACTTATTGGGTGGTACTGCCACATTTCTTTAGTAACACTTAACTTTTAACATCAAAAGGTTTAAATTTTCGGTGACCCTGCAAATTCTAAAACGAGGAACTTTACCTGGATACATGCTCACCCGCATGACGGGTCCCGCTCGTCCTTCCATGTGATCATGCAGTTCAGCATGCAGGTTATACCGGTAGCTGCCATAAAAAAAGAGTACCGAAAGCAAAATTGAAGTGTCATGAATTTAAAGGTTCGCAAACATACAAGTAGTCATTCATATATGAGGCTACTTTTCCATGCGTATAAGAACACCTACTGAATGATCCATTTTCTATCTCGTATACGAAGAGCTGAATGGTGGGCTCTGTATATTATCGAAATGCGTCAAGTGACATCATATGACTCTAGGTTACCGCAGAGAAATTATCACCGCTATTTTGGGGGGATTTCCAATAAACTGTACCAGCCATGCTGTAGTGTACGTTAGCATATAATTCATGAGATCTTTTCGAGTCTTCCTTTGTACGTACCAGGGTGAATTGACTTACAACGTGTTTAGCCGCTTAGCGTAGCAGAATCACGTTTTTTAAATTGAAAATTGGAAAAGCGATTGACGCGTCATTGTTGTAGCGTAAAATAACTGGCACCATTGCAGATACAAAAGTGCTACCTTCAGTACAAGCAGTGGTATTCTTTCAGGTGCTGCGCTCTCAGGTCGAATTAGTCATTTCTCGTAAAACACTTGACGAAACAGGCAACGCCTTCAAAAACCCGATTAACCGTTTGTGCTCATCACAATTACACGCATTACGCAACTCTGCAAATAGCCTGGTAACTGGAAAAGGCGTAGTGTAAAGAGAAAGGGTGAGCGCTAGGGGTAGAATTTTGCAACAGCGTTGGCTTGAACGCCCGTAATTTAAAAAAAAAGAAAGAAAAGAAATACCATAGCGTAGCCTGTGTAAGTAAATAACACAGTTGCGAGAAGATGCTCGGGAAATTTTCATTGCTTACTTCAAACAAGAATAGGTTTCTTTCCCCGCCAATTTTTATGTTTGGCAGCTGAACATTTTTTCTATAAATGCATCTGCTTTATCGCAACCGAGTTGCAGTGTACAATCGTCTTCGAACGCTAAGAACATTGAGACACAAATGCTGCCTCTTGGGAGCTTTGTGGTGTCGGAATGATCACATGCTGTGGTTGTTTGTGGTGCAGTGCCGCATTTGCTCGTTGGTTAGGCGGACGGTGCGCTGCGGGTAACTTGTCCTGATACACCAATCCCTCTGGCCAGGTGAACATGTCTTCGCTTAAACCTACTCTCATGGATGCATAATACGTGAGACCCACATGGGTCTCACGTATGGTGTGCTTGGGACTAAGGGGTGGGGGGGGGGGGGGGGGCGTGAGTATCTGGGCTTTGCGAAGTAAGCGGATAGAGGAAAAGGCAATGGTACGCTGCCGTCATTGTGTTGCGGATGTCTTGTTTTCGTCATTCCCTTGCCGTCATATTACCGCCATCGTCACACTATGGTGATCAGTTGTCCCTATGCCGTCTTGGTCATGCTGCTTCGTTCTCACAATGTCATGTCCATGGTCGTCGCCATACAACCACTGTTATCATCCTCACGCAGTCAGCTTCGATAGCACGCTGGCAAGGATTTGTGTGGTCACCATGAAATGTACCTTATCGACTTCGCAAGTATAGTTTGAAAGTTCATTTAGTTTGTTGTTTTGATCTGTGCGTTCCGTATTAGGTACTCGCTTGCATTGAAAAGCATTTTCTATAGTTTCTGCAACATTTCTGTTGGTCTACTCATAAAGACGTGGTAACATTGTTACACTTCGCAAATTCTTATGTGGGATATTTAAAGGTAGAAATGGTTTATGGCGACACGTCAGCAACTCTAGAGCAACGTAAAACGTACATTACACGTTGTATTCATGCAAAAAAAGAAACCTTATATGAATAGCATGCCTTTAACATGATTTTAATATTTATCGCTTGCTTGCAGGTAGTTAGGTGGAACTGCGTAACGGTTAGTGTATCACCATTGTGAGAATAAGATGTCTGGGTTCGTATGCCAAATATTAGTGCCAACCACACACCTTAAAATAAACTGCAGAAGCGTAATTAACTTTGCCAGTTAGTGCATCACTGAAACAACGCAATAATTTCATTAGGTGTTTTTCTAAATCGTTTGCGTCTTGTTGCTTTCTCTAAATGTCTCAAATCAAAGCAGTTCATCTGGTTAAGGAAAGTCACAGGCTGGTGCAGCACACGCAGCACAGTCACAGCGTAAGCTGGAGGGTTGGCTCCGCAGGAGCTCCTTTTTCGGTGTCACGCACTACGAGGTCTTCGCGTGGTTTGCAAGAGAACGATGTGAGCTTTCAGCCCGGCGTTGACGGCTAAGTGTGACTTATGCTGCGGCTTGTCCTGCTGTCTGCGCAGCGATCTGCTGAGCCCAATCTTGCAAGGTTGCAGCCACACGCGTGGCTCTGCGCTTGGCTTCTTCAGCAGCGGGTCGTACCTTGCGAGGAGGTGCAATAACGTGCACCGAAGGGCAAACACGGATATCCTCAGTACGTGGCGCACAAGTCACACCTCTTGACCCGTGGCACGGTACATTTCTGTTGATGATGATAATAGTACTTTATTCGCATCCGTTCGACATGGAGTGGGCAAAAACAATCACCAAGCCTGTTTGAGTGGAACAGATTCAGCTACATGCAGCACGAAACTGCAGCTGCTACATGCAGGGACACCTGGCGCAATAAACGGAACTGCAATGCAAAGTTTGTAAATATCGACGCTCCGCGGCGCGCATTTCACATCGCGTGCCAAATGGCACGATACGATGCCAATGATGATGATGCTAATTTATTGGCATTCCCTTTGAAACTGGACGGTGAAAGCAGTCACCTAACCTTCTTGAGTTAATCCGGTATGAAATACACATTTTTCGTTGTATCAATATTTATACATATCCATAGTATTCCTTTTATTTCTGAAGACTTCTCTATTCACATTTTACCGCTACCTACGTTGGCTGGGTGCGGTGAGTAACCCCTTTGAAAAAAAAAACCGGTGTGTTGTGCCACCAGGCTCTTGTTCTCACTTTGCCTAATATCCTGCCTGCAGCTAAAGAGAAAGAAAAAGAAAAAACAGAGTTCCCAGAAGCTTTCTTAAGCACTATTGGGAACATTTTATGCTCATCCGTTGTTTGTCTCTCCCCACTTTTCTGCCACCAAACTTTCTATCACCTCTTACTATTGACACAAGCGCTTCAAGGAGGCCAGGAGAGCCCAAACTGACGCTGGGTAGATATCTTCGCAAAGAATTGAAACATGTTCCATAGTTTCCGTAGCTTTACGGCAGCATGCGCATCCTCCATCTTCCTTGTTGTAGCTCACTTCATAAGCAAGCTCTAGCTTTGAAAGCAAAGAGCTCCCCTTTGAGTTATCATAAATTATTTCTTTCCACATTTAATGTTTTTCTCTTACGTAGTTACTCAAAGCAGGTTTTTTTTAATTGAGGGCATCCATGAGGTTGTCTCAGCATCTCTGACTTTGCGTTTGACGTTTTCTGCTGATATGTTACTTTGTACACCGGTCTCTTATTTGCTTGTACGGTTCTCAGTTCTTTTCCAGCCCTGTGAATCAATGTTTTTGCCGTATCAGTATGTGAACACTCTAGCAACCCATTTACCTTCCTCCATATTCCTCAGTCGTCCTTCGTAATCAATATTACTCTGAGCTTCCCTCATATCAAAACTTGTTCCCTCATATCAGAGCAGCTTGTGCCTATTGTGTCCCTGTAGCGCTCTGCGATTCACTATGGCCCCATTTATCTTTCCTTTTGATATTGTTTTTCCTGTGTTTTTGTATATCTATTGCCTTCGGATATACTTATACCAAGTTATTGCCTGGCCCTGACAGGCAATAACAAAACAGTTAACACAGCCTGTTAACAGTTTTCATTTGATACCATGCAACCCATTTCTTTAACGTTAAATTTTAATATCCACTGCTCACTTTCCTGTCCACAGAAATTAGCCAGACATTGCATATCAATGTGTTAGCAAGCAACACAACATCTCTCGCATCAAACAAATGTGGGAGCTGCTGCTCTACATTGGTGCCCGCCGGTTCGTACGAGAGATTAAACAACATGTACTCCTTTCTAGCGCCTTTTGCATCCTTCCCATGTACATCATAAGCGTCAGTGGCGATAGACGGCACCGCTGTCTCAGCCCCTTGTTGATATGAACTTTCTCCTTGCTCCTCGTCGCTTCCCATTCAACGAAAATGGTATCTTTAGGTAAATTTCTTACACAAGCTGTAAACAGTTGTCTCCTAAGCCTTCCCCTTGCTGAATCCCCCACAAAATGTTGCGGTCTACGTTGTCATACCCTCCAGTAATGTCTAAAACGGTTACATATAACGCTCTCTTTTCTACTCTAGATATTTCAATACACTAAGTAAGAACAAATAAGTTATCACCCAGACCCCTACCAAATTTAAAGCCCATTCCAAGTTCGCCCAATATGCCAGCATTATCTGTCTACGCTTGTAGGTTTAATTTATACGCCTGCAATGCTAACATGTATATTACAGATGTACTAGTAAATGGTCTACCTGAGTGAATTCCATCTTTTGCCGCCTATCTTTTATAAATAAATTCATTTTACCTTGCGCCAACTGGCTGGTACTCGGCTATCTTGTATTTCGCTACTGATTTCAAAGGAGCTTCCTTACTTTTTGGTCCTAGTGTTGTGTTGCAGTCTATTAGTCCGCCCAATGGGAAACTCGTATAACCCTGTTGCTCAGGAATTGGCTCTTCGGCTATCTTCCAGTTGAAATTTGTCAGCGCCAGCTCCTTTACCATCTGGTTCTGGTTCATGCTCTGTTGTTAGAGCGAAAGCTCTTCTCCTCAAAACACAACTCCTGAGGTCAATCTCGGCGCGCGTTTGATCTTCAGCTGCCGACGAGCAAGTGTGAAGGTGTGACGTTGCGTCACGTTATCCGCTGCGGAGAGGCGCCACAGGTGCACTAGCTCCAGTCTCGCTGCTGTGTACTATGTGACTATGCGAGGGTTTAGCAGCTGCTATCGCCGGCGCTTTGTCACTCAGTCTCGCCATGGATGAAGCACGCGCCGGTGCGAGCGCGTCATCTCTTCGCCACAGGCGCCAGGCTGAGTCTGGACATTAGGGCAACCCAAGTTCTAACTGCAAGCAAGTACGTTACAGACCATAAATCAATCTTTACCTTAGTCAAGCCACAGCAAGACAGTGATAAAGCCTTTGATGTGCAATAAAACAGTCAACGAAGCAAAACTGTCTCGAACCATGCTTAACAAAACTATTACTCATATGACTAAGTTGAAGCCACGTTGAACCCCAGCCACTTCTTTTTCTAGAACCACCTCGGCATCACCTTCAAATGATTAGGCTGTTGTTTTTTGGATGTAAGTTAACGCCACATCTCCTTCCAGTTTGTTTCCATCTTCTTGAAGGATATGTTATTTTAGAGTTACAGACTTTCAGCCTAATAATATTGTTGCGAGGCGGAGACAAGCACGAAAGTTGTTTGTACAAGGTGAATGCTGAAGGCACCAGCTGCCACTAGAACATGGCGGCCAAATCGTCCCAGCAATAACGCTTCTTCGTCATCGTCTCTTGCTTGCACATCCTGTTCTGCATGCGTGTCCTTCTTGGTGATCTTGTACAGATGGCTATAATCAACACAAAACCTTCAGGTGTTGTCTTTTTTCTTGACTGGGACTAGTGGTGAGGCCCAATGGCTAGCGCAAGGCTCGATGATGTTTTTGCTTCAGCATCTTCACGACTTCGCTTTGAATGATGTTGTGCTCTGCTGCAGACACACAGTAGGGGCAGCGATGGATGGGTCTTGCGTCGCCGGTGTGAATCCGACGACTGAGAGCCGAGCCGGTGGTCATCCAAATCAAACCTGCGGAGGTAACAAAACAGAATGCGCGTAAGGACTTCAGTTTAAGGTGGACAGAGCTCGGAAGGGATCATTTTATGAACGTCGTGGCAAGGTGACGAAACCGAACGGGAACACGCGAGGATAGGGCTGACAGAGGCACAAATAGTGGGTGCGAGCGGAGATATCTGGTGCTCATGCACAGGTGTCAGACGGGCCACTGTCATGTTACTAGGAAGAACATGCGCAGCGGACCAAAAGTTGACAACGGGAAGACAAGTTTAATTATCGGCCATGCTGACAACAGTACTTGGGAGCGCGACGCCATGCAGTAGAATAACGTCGACAAGCGGATAGATGATGTAGTCGTCATTAGGAACATGTGGTCAAGCGGTAAAAGGCATAGTAGTAGCGGCTTGACGCGGCAACCAGGTGAATTCGGCAGAACACAGGGACGGATGATGTGCGTCCGAATCAAAGTAGCTGTCAGAATGAAGGTCAAGGACAGCGCTCTAAGACAATAAATAAGACAGTGGTTTCATGGTTGGAAATCGTTACTCTAGCTTTACACATGCCGACAAGTGGTGACGTACTACTGCCGGCAATGCGTACTGTGCATAAAACGGCAGGCGTTAGGACCTTTCTGGGTCGTTTGCGAAGGGCGCCATTCATTACAGACATATGCGCACCGGTGTCGACGGGGGACATGACTGGGACTCCACCCAGCTCAACGTCTAATATACTTCCAAGGGTAGGCAATGTGATCAGAGGATTTGCAGGCCGGGTCGTTGATGCAGCCTCACCTCCGGGAGCTGCACCAACTAGTTTGTTTACGCGGGAGAAGAGCAGCGGCGCGGGCCTGCGGCCAATGAGACCGACGACTTAGGGGTGATGGTGACCAGCTGGCTCGGAAAGTCGTAGGTACGTTGTCGGTATTCGTAGATGAAGGAGAAACAGAGAAACGGGAAGCACTTTGTTCTCGACGGTCAGACGGAAAGCTTCACCTAGGAGACTGCTGCAATGACGACGGCGGCAATGACTGCGGCAATGACGAGCGATATATCCAACATGCAAGCAATTGAAACAAATCGGCCTACCATCCGGTGTTCTCCAATCGGCCGGGTTACAACGGTGAGTTGGAACCGTTGAAAACGGGGAAGCACTAGTTGGGTGGGGCCGGTCCTGGCCGTCAGCGGCATCACGAATGGGGAAGAGAGGCGGGAGACCTAAATTTGCTATTTCTTGTCTGACAACGGCATGTATAAGTGATACAGAACATGCGTTGTCTGGGCAATGCTGACGAGGAACAACGGGAGACATGGCTTCGAGCTCGCGACGAATTAACCGCGCCAAATTTTCTTGTCCAGACAGGGGAGTTCCACGTGGCTGTTCTCCACCCGAAGACGTCGAAGCTCTATTTGGTGGCTTGTTGAACTGCTGCGTACTCCAGTGACTCTTTATCAGTTCGAAATTGCAGCACTCTTTGGTGATCGCGTCCACCGAGTGGTAGTCCTTGCAGATAGGCGGGTTGAATGCGTCATCTGCTATACCCTTCAGGATGTGGCCAATTGTGTCTGTCTCGTGCATGTCGTTGTTAGCTTTACTACAGAGTGCGAGGACATCTTGTATATATGCCACGTAAGATTCTGTTGTCGTTTGAGCACGAGTCGATAGCTGCTTCTTCGCTGCCAGCTGAAGGCCAAAGGGCTTTCCAAAGAGGTCTAGAAGCTTCTGCTTGCAGACGTCTCATCTGGGTATGTCGTGTACTTGGGTCTTGTACAATGCTAGCGCTGTGTCTCGGTGATAGAATATCACATTCGCTAGCATTGGCCGTTTGGACCCACCAATTATTTTCACTTACACGCTCATACCGGGAAATCCAGTCTTCACCGTCCGTACCATCAATCCCATTGATGTTCCCTGGGTCTCGCGACTGGGACAACACGGTCAAAGTATGCGGCAGCGCAGGTGGGCGGTCGTTCATTGTGGCGCTTTGGCTGTCGATCATCGTGTCAGGGCTCACGCAGCGACCGCTGCAGTGCTCCGTGTTGATATCCCGCACCTCCATTAAAATCTTGCGAGGCGGATACAATCGCGAATGTTGTTTATGCAAGGCGACTGCTCAAGGCACCAGCAGACACTAGAACATGGCGGCCGAGGCGCCCCAGCAACAACAACAGTTATTCGTCGTCGTTTCTTGTTTGCACGTCCTGTTCTGCATCGTGACAATATTATGTGGTTCCAATGCATTGCAGGTTCAGCTTCTTCCTTTTTTCGTGAATTTAGAACAAACAACGTGCGCTTTCACCTTTTATTTTTGCTTCAACCAGTGCATGCACTACAATTATTTTCGCCCATTATGCTTCCCATTTTCTGTCTTGTTGAACCTGCGGCAACTGCGCTTATTTTGAATCTTGCCGCATCTCTGTGTTCCACCAACTTGTCGGTTTCTGTTTTCCTTTCTACCTAACGTGTCACTTTTCTTTTCTTATTTCTCTCGTGAATATACTGAGAAGCTCATTGTATTCCCACTCTTGGTCATTTGCCAAGTTCCTTCTCAACTGTTGTGGCTTTATTTGTTATTTGTTGAGCATTTAAATTCCAACTGACCATTCTTCGCTCCTTGCTTTCTTTCCCAACTACATATCCCATCTTACAAATGGTACGCTTATGGTAACTCCATGTGTTACTACACCCTTCCTCTTCAATGACCATTTCTCTCGACTTATCTAAATGTTTGCTGTCATCAGACAGTAACCAATGCTCGACTGCGTATGTACAACTTGGCATCTCATCTGACCATGATATTTAGGCCCCGTATTCACGATAACGAGGTTGCGCACTCACAGAGATCTAGCATTAGCTTCCCGTTGTCGTCGGTTTAACCGTTTAGGTCGTCTACGTGGGAATTCCTGTCCCCCAACAGGACAATTTCAGCATCATTCTCTGAACCTTTAAAGGGACCCTGAAACGATTTTGTCGATTTTCTACAAACGTACTGAGTCGTTAGATTAGGTTCTTCTGATCATTAATTGATGCATCTAAGTGCTCTGCGTAAAGCGTGTAATTTATTATAAGGTTTTAAAAATACACATCGCTGCCGTTCGCAGCGCACTGCTCGGCGGAATTTTAAGCCGCCCCTACCCATATGATGCAAATAACCCATATTACATCACATGGGTGAGCTATCTGATTGGCTGACCAGGGCGCGTGGTCTATAATTTTTCCAACTTTATGGTGAACAAATGATGCTCGTAATAGTTGGAATGTTAGTCACTTTGTTTTTGTAAAAAGAAAACTTAAAGAGAATAATAATATTTAGGATTTTACGTGCCAAAACCACTTTCTGATTATGAGGCACGCCGTAGTGGAGGACTCCGGAAATTTTGACCACCTGGGGTTCTTTAACGTGCACCTAAATCTAAGCACATGGGTGTTTTCGCATTTCGCCCCCATCGAAATGCGGCCGCCGTGGCCGGGATTCGATCCCGCGACCTCGTGCTCAGCAGCCCAACACCATAGCCACTGAGCAACCACGGCGGGTAACTTAAAGAGAATACACAAGAATAGTTTTTAGTACACTTCAGCACTTCCGGCACACAGCAAGTGCCGTCTGCTTGTGTTACGACGTACTCCATTTTGACGAGAGCTCCGCGGTCAGAGTCGGTTTCAGTTCTTTTCGCGAGCACTATGATTCGACATTGTTGCCTTGTGGACTGCAAACCTAGCGACCTGCAAACCGCGAGTCCAGTATTAGGGCAAACGCAAGCGCAAGGGGACAGGGTCTGGCCGCTTGACTGTGCCGGGATGAGCCACGAGATGAGCAGAAGGGCAAATGTGAATGGTCTGCACGGTGCAGCCACTTGGTGGCACAGAGCTCAACCATACACAGTAGCAGCAACGAAGTGTATTCTTTGCTGCTGGTGTGTATTTTTCGCAGGAGGGTAATCATCAACACGTTGATTTATAAATGCTTAAAATGCTTTACACTTGGTTAGAGCAATATTAGCGCTTTGTTTGACTGGTTAAGCGCTGCGCCAGCAAGTGTCTGGACCGTGCAGACCGATCAGGCTGCTCACGTACGTCTACGCCAAAGTTCCTTCATCAGCTTGAGTTTATGCCTCCAGTCATTTGCCGCAATGACCAGCTTGCCTGTTTTTAGCGGAGTACCGGACACGTTCGGCGCTACTACAGAATGCTCGCAACGCACGCTGCTTCGATAGCTCTCGGTCGACGGCCAAGCGGCTTGCGGAGAGGTCTCGCGCGGGAGGGGGCGTGCTCCTGAACAACCGGAAGTGAGCGATGTTACAGTGTACTAGATAGGGGCAGTGTGTTCAGACGGCGCAGCGCGCCACGCACCGCTTTGAAGCCGGGAGCGTAGACAGGTCCCGGATGTATGCGGCGGCGCTGCAGTCGCACGGGCTGTACGGACGCGTTCTCCGTGTGCTGCGTTCTGTGGTGTTGCGCCCAGTTGCAGCGTGCTTGCCGTGTGTTTGCTCTGAAGGGCTCTTAAGGCATTCCTCGAGTTTCTGTCTCGTTGGGAGTCACAGGCAAAATGATTGCCATTTGTTTGGGCGTGTTGGTAGACTGACTTGGAAAGCATATTTAGCGCCAGTGAAGTAGGACAGAAGGGAAACGACACCACAATGGGCTAACTTCAACTTGATTGTCAGGAAACACCCGCCTATTTAACTGTGCATGGGTTCAATAGGGAGGTGTTTCCTGAAAATCAAGTTGTTGAAGTTATCGCATTGTGGCGTCGTCTCCCTTCTGTCCCTGTTCGCTGGCGCTAAATATGCTTTCCATTGCAAAAGGACTTTGCGGCTTGAACCAGTCGACGGCATATGGGCTCCGTGTGATATTGTGCAGCACTTTGGCTCTTTTAGAATACTTGGAAGGAGGGGGTTTTAAATACCTGTTGACATCTAGACTAAGCCAATAAAAGTTGGAGAACTTCCTATGAAGTAGTCGTGCGGATCCAACGATCACCCAACGCCGCCTCAATTTTTGATTGTTGTCAATTGCCTTTTTATATCTTGGCGAAGGCAATGCAAACAGGGAACACAGAGGTCAGTAAACATTTCGCATCGCTACTTCACTCACCTGATAATTTTGACAAGGAAGGGGACGTTGCGTCACAATTGACGAGTTAGTTGAAGCTGGAAATCTTACGCTGGTAGAGCAAAGGCTAAACAATACTCCGGCAGAGCACCGGGCTTATGTGGGGGAAAGGAGCGGTGACCACCTCATCCGTTATATATGGCAGGGTATGTCGCGCAGAAATTTTTTGCTCGCAAGAAATGTGAGGACTGCCGCTGTCTTCTTTTGCAGAACTCTAGTGTCAGCAGCAGTCTCAAAATTCACGCAATTTGTGACAGGGGAGGATTGCTGTATCCGTCCAAGTTGCTTTTCGAAGCACTAAAGAAACTTGAGGGAATATATTTACAACCTTCTTCAGCAAAGAGGAGCTTTGCAACGACAGGATAGTTGATGTCATGATTCTAGTGAAAGCTTTAAATTTGGCTGTGTCATATATGCTGCAAATTACATGCTGATGATTTCACATCAGCAGTTGTGCGTTTTTATGTCCTAACAAGGCTGCACTTTTACGTAAAAAGTGTTAATCAGTGAAGAGAAGTAGGACGAAAAAAGAAATTGCACTTTAAAGTTAGCTATACTGTTCTTAGCAGGCTGGTGCAACATATGTATGCTGACCCTTCTTTGTCTTTTTAATCTGAATGCACAACTTTTTCTGGTGAATTCAAAAAGCTAATTTTGTTAATATAATTAAAGATTAATGAAGTAATTTATTTGCGCATATTAATTCCGCTGTAGGTCTCCATTGTTTGGGCAGGAATGTACTTGCACTGATTTTCTGTGTTTAGGCATACTGTGTGTAGTTTTGCAGAGATGCCTTTTACTTAGTGTCTTTCCTACCTGTTTTATTCCTTCCATAGAAATGTAGGATATCGGTGTGTCTCATACTTGCACATGAGCCTGACGTTCAGGAACACTTCATGATGTAAATAAAAAAAATCACGAACAAACTTATGTATTACAAAGACGGCACCGAATAAAACACAGGATGAAGGGGGACATGAGACAGCACGTAGGCGCACTAACAACTGTGAGTTAGTGCGCCTACGTGCTGTCTCATGTCCCCCTTCTTCGTGTGTTGTTTTATTCGGCACCGTCTTTGTAATCATGCTTAACCAACTAGGCCACCAACACATGCTCAGAAACTTATGTAGTTGCGGGGGGCTCGCGAAACAGAACGAGGGACAAATGTTTATCGCGAAAGAAGGTAAATGCCAAGCAGGGAAGCTCTTTGGCTTTGGGCTATGTACGTGCATGTAGTTTTGCCTTCTCTTCTACAACAGCGGCTGAGGAACTAAGCGCTTGACGTTGGGTCGCGGATGCCGCGGCCGCTTTTTTATGAATGCGAACCGCAAATGAAAATGTATGCACCTGGAACCCGAGTTGGTTTAAATCAATTCGATGTCCTTTACTACGGCGTTATTTGTAGCCGACTTTTCCGTTCGAATAATTTCTGGTTACGTGGCAACGTGGCCCAAAACAAATTTAACGGCTTTACGCCACAACTTCTGTGTCTGCAAAAACATTTGCTGTCAGGTTAATAAATCCGTCTAATGGGCGTTGAGATGCGCTAGGAGTGCACATACAATTCATCTATTATATGTAGTGAGTTTCGGGGATGCGTCTTAACATCCGCCGAGCATTTGCGCGTCTATTTGATTGCGACAGAAAACGATTATCAAAATATCAGCGTGCAGCGCTGGCACTGCGCCGTACGTTCCGTACAGCCCATTACAGCCCATGTTCCTACAGCGCCATCTCGTGCTATCTACATGAAGCGCCTCAGCGGCGGGCGCTTCCTGATCACACTGCCCCTATTCTAGTACACTGTAGCGATGTGACGTCGCATCGTGACGCTGAACCAGTGAAGGCGGAGCTGAGCGCCGCTCGCTCGGCGAGCGAGTTGAGGAGGAAAAGCATAGCTAGGGAGGAGGGTAACTTCTAATCGCTTGCAGCTCCACGTAACGCTTCACTTAAATTGTGGTGCGAATGTTCTACTTAAGCTGTACCCTACGCGCCTACAAAATTTGTCCGAACCGTTTCAGGGGCCCTTTAATTTGAGCACTTAGTCATTCCACCATCTCTTGGTTTTTCTTTTTGCAATTTTCCCGTGCATAAAGACGTTACACCCAGCCAAGTGTTTCTTCCACTCATCGTGCCTGCCATTCAAGATGTTCCTGATACTTTGAATCTATTCTTTTTCAGTTGGCTCTTTTATGTCTGAGTATTCCGACTCCCCCTCCCTTTATTTCCTATTCAGTTCTATTTCGCTCTTCGCAAACATAATTCTCAATCATTGGTGGCTCTTCTAAATCTCGAAGGTACGTTTCTGTAAGCGCATATATATACACGCCTGTTTGTACTCTATTTAGTTTCTTCGCAATCTCTGACTACTTTTCATTTCTGCTGCAGCACTGCATATTTATTGAGCCCCTTGCACGGCGAGCTCTCTTCTTTTTTTCTTTTCCACCTTTTTCTGCTGTTGATGGCGAGGCTAGTTTGAGGTCTGAGCGCATATGAGCCCTCCGAAAAAGCTACTGCGTGAGCACCAAGTCGCAAGCCCACTTCTCGCCAAAGCCTGTGATTGAAGTGGACCCAGTCTCGTGGAAAACCGCCATACAATCTCACTTCCCTGTTTACTTCTACAACATCAAAACCTATATATCGCCTCATTACGCCTCAAAGCTCTATATCGCCTCATTACCAGCCACGACTGCGCTTTGTACGTTACTATCATTTGCAGGTAGCTCCGACACCATGCAATCTGCAGGGATGGTACGTCTCGCGCAAGTCGTCTACAGACTTTGCCAAATGCTGGGCTATTTCCCCTTTTCTGTTCAGCAAGTCATTTAGCCCACGTGCTACTACTACAATATTCCATCCGTAGGCACTTTCTGCGAGCTTTCTTATGCACGCTCCATGACAAAACACAATGTCCACCCTAGAAATGTCCCTACTGCCACTCCTTTATCACCTTTCACCCTCTCCACAATTGCAGATTGTCACGTGGTAATGACTTGGATGGACACAGTAGCAAGACTGTAAATGGCGAAACTAAATCTTTATTGGGCGAGTTTGTGCCCTCAAGAGCAAGTTACACTTACACAACGATAGCAAGAGCAAGTTAACGATAGCGGCGAACACAGTAGGCGATCGTCGGAAATCTGATCAGCGCGTAAAGCGCGTCGGCTTTTATACATCAGTCGTCGAACGTTCCAGAGTAATCGCTGGGACCCACGTGTCTTCCACGAAGTTCTACGCCATCGCGTCACGCATACATACAATCAGATTACACAAAGTTCGGGGACCGACAGCGGATGGAACGATCAATAACATTCCAGGAACTTCCGATACGTACAGGCGCGTCCTGCACTGTGCGATAACATTTGTTAGGCGGTGAAACATGTCGCCCGATAAAGACAAACAAGTACACGTGTCAATACCCCCCTCCTAAAAAGCTACGACCCAATACTGCAAACGAAAATAAGAAATGAAAACACCCGTAGCAAAGAGAACAACAAAATAAGGAAGTTCTTCAGCGTCCGTAAAACGGTTTAAAACTTACCACGTGGACCACTTCAGATCGTGAGCGGCGCCGCTGTGAATGCGAAATGCTATTTGGCACGACCGTACCGTCCAGTTCGCCAATACGTCGGATGATCGTGTAGGGTCCGAAACAGCGTCGCCACAGTTTCTCACTGAGTCCTCGTCGGCGTATCGGGGTCAAAATCCAAACACGTTCATCGGGCTGGTACTCGATGGAGCGTCGCCGGAGGTTGTAGTGTCGGCTGTTTGTACGCAGCTTGCTGGTTCTTGACCCGTAGGTGGGGGAGCTGTCCGGCTTCTTCGGCGCACTGGAGATAGGTGGCAACGTCGAGATTCTCTTCCTCAGTGACATGCGGCAGCATGGTGTCGAGAGTCGTCGTCGGTTTTCTGCCGTAAACCGGCTTGAACGGTGTGATCTGTGTTGTTTCTTGCACCGCCGTGTTGCAAGCGAAAGTTCCATATGGCAGGACGGCATCCCAGGTCTTTTGTTCGACGTCAACGTACACTGCTTTGCTAGCATGACGGCGAGAGCTTTCCATTCTAGCACTTTTTCTAGTGAAATACCACGCACATAAGGGGCTCCATATCCCATAGACTAAACTCTTCGCTGCAACGCGGACCTCAAGCCGGACTTCACAGGTGCGAAACATATATTCTGTGTCGCTCGTGATTGGGAATTGCCTTCACGGAAGCTTATTCAGCGATAATTGTCATGGCTGACAGTCCCACATATTATGGTCGTGGATGCGATAACATTGCCCACCTATTGTGCCCTGTCCTCAATTTGAAGCACAAAGGCAATCCATGTCCAACGCATCCTGGAAACTAGATGATGCTTCTGTGAGTAAACATATTACTAGAACACTGTTCTCACCGATCATCGGCTCAGAAGGCAGTGCGGGCACTCTTGTACTTTCTGAGAACCCCTGGCTTGTGCAAGCGCTGAGAAGCCCATTAAGTATGAAGCTTTGTCTTTCGAGCCAGTGTCAAACTTTAAACTAGGGTGTTTGACACATGGCGTAGCGAAGTTTCTGTATAAAATTGAACACAAACATTCTAGAAAAACCACGCCGGAATGTCTAATAGAATATTGAACACTTTCTTATTTTTAGAAAATGCAAACATAATTTACCAGTAGTTTGTATAAGAAAACGACACATCTATTGACCATCTGTCACATGTAGGCCTAATATGACTGAGGAGGTTGTAAGCGATAAGCAAATGCTTTTAATTATCTGGAGCACTGAGACGATATGAGCATGTAGACGGTTGTGTTCATCAAACAAAATGTGCGATACCAAATTGCTGCATATTGTTTGGAATGAACGCCAACATGGCAAGACTGGCCGAACAATAAAGTACTGATCCCATATCTGTTGTGAAGTTTCTGACTCGGTGCTTTGAAGTTTGCTGGATAACGCGAGAACTTATTAGCGATGTCTAAACGTTCACGCAAAGTCCGCTCCCTCCTTGATTATTTGTCACCCAGGCAAATACACAGATATGAATAACTCCGAGAGTACGAGGCAATGTGGTGCCGTAAACTGGTAGTTGATGGAATTTTCTCATGTAGTTTATGTTCAGAACCTCGCTAACAAATGCGCACAGCTTTAGCGTCAGGTAACAAGTTTACTCATACAAGGTGTTGACACCGATATAACAAGTTGTGCTTCACACGTTAAGCACATTAGCAATTAAAATTCCAGGGCACCTAAACGCTTTTTATAAGTTGTCCACGTAAACTTGACGGCTCATATTTAGTATCTAAAACAAGGCCGCTTAGTGGTCCTTCGAGTCTGGCGCTACGAGTAATGTACCACAGCGGTGCGTGCTGCCCAAGCCAACAAGCCGCAGCCTGCGGTCCCAAGCCGCATTTCACAGACGTCCTGCGCGATGAGATACTCTCCCCTTAATCAACACGTGGCGCTCTAGAGCGGAAGCAGATGTTGCCTTTCGCACCCCCTGCTCCGTCAAGGCGCACTCGTCCCGAGAGCGAGGATGACGTGGCGTCGTCGCGATGTCTTTTGTCCCCTCACGAAACGCCCAGCGCGCTCGGGCGGCAGGAGGTGGTGTTCGCTTTCGCTCCGTCGAGGCGCGCTCCTGCAGTGACGTTGCAGCCAACGGGTACTCCATCGAGGCGGGCTCGGAAAGAGGCGTCGCAGCCAATGGCCCAGCCAGTTTAGGTCCCATTTCGCTGCTGCAGATAACGCATGCCGGCTTTTGTGCTCAATGAGCCAGTTGACGCTTTCGCATAAAAAAAAAATCTTGTACCTATAATCTAGCTTCCATAGCTCCTTTGCGCCTTAATGGGAAATATTTTTAGCCACAACATAGGGGGGAGGGAGAAGTCATTAGATACTCAATGAGTAACCTGTATAGAGGCAACTTTCACCTTCTTTTTAGTAAAAATATGTTTCCATTCACACACTATAATTTACGTGGTGTAATTATTCATCCTTGAAGCAATTTAGCTTGCAGAGCGGCTTCGTTTTGTGCACATTTTCGCTTTCTCGTCTTGGATTGTAGGCCGACTGTTGCTGCGCGCCGTCTACTGTTTATTTGTCTTGAACAGGAACTGAGGCTTTCCAGGCCGACGATGGCTAGCGCGTTCTCTTCCGTCTCCTGCGGAACATGCACCGTCGTCTTTAACTTCGTCGGTGGTGATGCTCACCATAGCATCACTACTGGCAATATCTGAGACGAACAGCGTGGTAGGAAAGTATAACTGTGGAACTTTTTATGTACTCACGTGTAGCGGCCCGACTGGTAATGTTGTCGAAATTTATATATTTCCTTTGAGAGGTTCAATTTCACATTGTAAATGCACTTGTGGACATATGCGCCAGCACCACTCGTAAAGCTTCGTTGCTGGATCCATATTTTTTCACTAGTGTTCAAAGCCTACAAAAGAACGTAGAATTTTGAGCATTAACGCGCTTGCTTGAAACATGGAAGGTTATTATTCCGAAGAAATAAAGTACCCAGAAATCAATGCCATCGTCTTTATCAGTCGGAAGACTGTTTTCTATATTACTTCATTAAGCAAAAGTTGGCGCATACATGCGTGTGCTATAAGGTGTGTTGCTGAAGCAAATAATGAAAGAAATGAGCCCCTGTGCGCCATTTTATAGTGCCCGCAGCTTCCGCCCAAACATGAATCGTCTATCTTACGTGCCTTTCAGGTAAATACTGCTGCTGAGCCATTTGTAGCATGTTAGTCGTTCGGCAGGACGTACCAATTTCTAAAGTATTGGAGGACGTACGCGTAGCTATCAGGTGAGAAAGGAGTCATTCGTAATTTCTGTTTGGCCTGAAACAAGTTCATATAGGGTGTGAAGAAATTGAACGAGACTGCAATGACAATGACATGGGTTTTTAAGGGAACAGTTCAAACGTATAGGGTCCGGCACACAAACACCCTCAAATGTAGCGTCAACATGCATCCATACTTCACCAACGTAGTCCAATAAAATTACCAAATTGGCCTACATACAATGCACTTTTGAGAGCATATGGCGCTTGAAGAGAGCAAAATATGGTTAATGCGGAAACTAAAGCGACTTTCGAATCCGTGCTGCACACCGCGGGAACCATTAGGGGCTTTAAAGAAGCTTATAAACAATAAAGCGAGAGATTCGGTTACCTCCATACGGCGCCGCAGAGATTCAATATTTCAAGTCACTTTTACTTGAATGTTTTGCCTCTGTCAGTCCTGCGATTCAGGCTCAAAGAATGCAGCTCATTCCGAGCGCGGTAACGCTGCCAGCTTCTCCATCCGGCTGACACACATTGATCGTCTGACGTCACACTCTGCAGCACACCTATGAATGCTGCAGTATCCCTCGGATACAGAGCAGGATCATCGCTTCCACGCGTGATCATCACGCGTGCAAGCGAATGCATTGAGACTCTTTGCGCGTTTTATGAACAATCTGCCAGATTTTTCACCATCATGAATAATTACATGTAAAAATGGTGATTACATTACCTTTAATGTGTTTTCCGAAGAACATTATTCCCATTTGCTGTACAATTTCTCTCTGCGTCAGAATTTCGATGCTAGGTGGAGGAAGATGTGTATACTCCATTCCATACATAGCAGTCAGCGCTGCGAAAGCTACGCGAGAAGTTCGGTCAAGAAATGTTATCGCTCCGCGTGTATCGTCCACGCTTTGCTGCACGCCAACAGCGTTCGCTTGCGCGAGCATCGACGAGGGGCTCCTTGCGACGTGTTGCAAATAAAAAACTCGAAAAGAACAACAAAAATAAAAATGATCTAGAACAACGCATTAGCAGCAGCATACTGAAGTGTGTTTGTTTCTAAGGAATCAGCCTGTTTCATTCAATATTGACCCAATATAAAGAAACAGTTGGGCACAGTTGCGGTCAGTAAAAATCGAACTATATTCAAGTGCGAACGAAGAAACTGCAAGTCTCTCAAGCCTCCACAGCGTTGACTGCTGTCTATATAATGGAGTATAGGCGTGTTCGTGTTTCAGTCGCAGAGGCTGCTGCGCAGAAGAAGCTGTATGCTAAGACCTCTCGTTTGAGAACTTTGCCTGTTGGAACGATTGTAAAACAGCCTACGCAGACCAAGCAGATGTGGGCTTGTGCCATCGTGTCCTCGCACATAGCAGCCCGGGTAGGGTGGCCATAATATTACCTGCCGATGCTTGATTTCCTCAGCGAAGCATCACGTCCCTCACATCGCGCAAACATGCGCCTTTTTTTATGCGAAGCATATTACGAGAGCTCAACCCAGCTCCTCAGGCGCTGCGGTGTCGCCTTGAATGACCTTTGACCCCATGCCATACCACGTGACACCGTCATGTCACGACAGAGGAGGAACGGGGCTCCAACTCGCGTCGTCGCTCGCGGCGTCGCGGCGGTATATAAGCAGCTGCGCTTGTTTCTAGGTGGCTTTGGCTCAACTCTTGCAAGATGGGCTGGGTGGGAATCGAACCAGGGTCTCCGGAGTGTGAGACGGAGACGCTACCACTGAGCCACGAGTACGATGCTTCAAAGCGGTACAAAAGCGCCTCTAGTGAATGCGGTGTTGCCTTAGAAACGAGCTGTTTCTAAGGCTCAGGCGTGCGTCGCTTGCCCAGGCGCACATTTCGTTGCCGCGCCGAACGCTGCGTTGCTCGACGCTCACCGCGTCCAATGCGGGGCGCGTAGTCGCTGCGCCGTAGCCCATTGTCTTACACCCCTTGGCGGGTCGACGGGAACGCTGTCGCG